>NC_135721.1:118319739-119562749 GCF_964656455.1 Halichoerus grypus
TTTTTAAGTCCTCCAGTGCCAAGAGCTGACTGGGACACATGGAATTTTTCTTACATTTTAGAATTAGGTGAGTTCTTTTTCACAGCAATAATGAGGATTTCTCTTCTCCTGTATCAACATTTGAAGCTCATCTATTGCCATGCAGTGAGATGTTGAGATATGACCCCATCCAGCTCCTAAGTGCTTCCCATACTCATTCCCCCACCTCTCCCCCCACTGCAGTTTCTGAGTCTTCCTCTTCCTCCCTTTCCCTGAATGTCTTCCTATCCCCCCCTTTCTACGTGAGCCCTTCAAAACCCTGCCAAGGCACACCACCTCCAAGAAGCCACCTCTTGGAAATTGATAGAAGGCTGACTCCATTCATGTTTCCACAGCTAGCCTCCAAGCTGCTTTAAGATCCATGCTTCCTCACACTCACCATGAAAAATCAAGGAGGAAAGTATCATTTTCCCAGTATGGGTCCCACATCCAACTTTTTGTCAGAGAAGGGCAGGACACTGTAACTGACATTCCCAACAAGACTGAATTCAACAGGAAGAGTGCCACAAGGAAATCAGGGAGAAAGAATGAATAGGTCCAAACTCTGGATGTCCTAGCCATTTATATACCCAGATTCACATGAAAATAGGCAGTTTGTTGGTCCTAGTTTTTCTGAGAATGCTTCTAAATGTGGGAATTGTTGGTTGGTGATGGTCTGTATCACATGAGCAAAACATCTGTTTAATCCAAGAATGCCAAAATACACTTTCCTGGCCAAGAATAGAAATTAAATATTACCCCCCCAAAAGAAATTAAATATTACCAAACACATTTTCAAGCACCTACTAAATTGCTCTGAGATTGATTTCTGGGTTTGAATTTTGACTCTGATCCCTACTGTTAGAAGAAGCAATCTGCCATGGGCCCTGAGCATCTATGCACATTCTTGCAGGATATGCTAAGAATGCAAGGTCTTGACTCCTCTTTACCTGGGCCCTTTCTTAGAGCTGTGTTTTGCAGTGAGAAACCCTGAAGGATGAGAAAAGCCTCCTCCCAGACTAAAATCAGGCTTACTTCTGTTGGCTGTAAGTGGTGAATCCCCCGAGCTCAGTGGCCCTATCCTGTAATGTTGTAACACATTATGTGTGCAGACAGCTGTCATGGGCCCAGCACCACCCCATGGGACCTGTGAAGAATGGGAACCAACATGAATGAACACAAAGTTCTCTCTGCTTTGCCACAGTAATGAGGTCCTAAGACTGACTCAGGAATTTTGTGTCTTCTGCCAGCATCCACGAAACAATAGGCTAACTGTTTAGCTCGCAAGTAGGATTCACTCTCAGATCATGCACAGTTCTTAACACATATGAACTGCATGATCTTGGACACATTAAATAAACTTTCTGAGCTTTTGTTTCCTCATCAGCAAAACGGATAATAATAGTGTTTACCTTATAAGATTGATATGATGATTAAATAGATCAAAATCCTGGAATATAACGTGTGCTCAAAACTTAGTGATGATTTAACATTATAGTAGTAGGGTCCTCTGTAGCGTTGATGGGATAGGGCATTGGAGTGATAGATACCATGCTATGAAAAACACTGTTGGGGACGCCTGGGTGGGTCAGCCGGTTGGGCGTCTGCCTTCGGTTGGGGTCATGATCCCAAGGTCCTGGGATCGGGTCCCACTTCCAGCTCCTTGCTCAGTGGGGACCCTGCTTCTCCCTCTGCCGGCTGCAACCCCTGCTCGTGCTCTCTCTCTCTCTCTCTCTGACAAATAAATAAATAAATAATTTTTTTTTTTTTTTTAGAAAAATACTGTTATTCCCCCAGGCAGGCCCTTGCTGTCCACCCTGGCTAAGTACATTCCCACTATTATACTACCCTGCCCATTTCCTTTGTAGCACTTTTAATGATTTTTTTAAACTCTTTTTTAAACAGTTTTAAAGGCAGACGCTTAACCAACTAAGCCACCCAGACGTCCTGACTTGTTATGATTTTTAATTATTGCATTCGCTGACTCATTATTCCTACGAGAATATTATAACAACAAAAAAAATCAGGAAACCTGTCTGTCTTCAATATATTTCCAATGCTTAGCCCAGTCCCTGATACGAGGTTGCTGCTCTGTAGATTTTTCTGGGGGGATGGGAGTCTAGATGAACATATAAATGTATGAATGGATGGGTGTGTGGGTGAGTGTGTGGATGAATGGATGAGAAAGCTGGTGCTCCCTAAATATTTTCCGGATAAATAGATGGATGGATGGAATGATGGGAAGATAAAAGGGATGCCTGGATACTTGGCCGCTCAGATTTTCACCTCCTATCCACGAGGGGGCGCAAAGAGACCGCGCGCGCGGGTTCAGCCCGGGAGACGCCGCTCTAGGCCGCAGCCCGCGCCTCAGGTGCATTTCCGCCGGCGCTGGGCGGATGGGGGAGGGGGTTTCCTGCGGCTACAGCCGCTTTCCCGAGCGGTCCCGAACCGTTCCGAACCGTCCCGAACCGTGCCGCAACCTTTTCGCGTCGTTCCCTCTGACCCCGACGACGACAGTACCGGCGCCCCGGGTGAGTCACTGCGGGGCCGCGCTGCACAGGGACCCCCGGCGGCCTCCAAGGCCGGTGCTGCATCCCCCCTCGCCGACAGGAGGAGAAACTGAGGCCCGGGGGAGGACAGGGAGGACGAGGAGAGCCGGCGGAGGTCAGCCCGGATTCCGGGCCCGGCTCCTGGCTCCGTGTCCGGCCCCTGCGCCGGGTGCGGCTCTCTCGGGAGGCGGGTCCTCGAGAAAGGGGCCCGGGTCCGATGCCCCGCCCTCAGCCCGCCCGCGGGGAACACTCGGGTCGCACTAACGACCAGCAGCGGGTCCGGCGACGCGCGGGCCGAGTGCCGCGGCGCGGGCCGCGCAGCCGCGTGTGTTCCCGGGCCCGAGGGGCGCCCCGGACCCCGCGATTTTCACGCACTCACCCCCCCCCCCCGGCTCCGGGCCTTGAGTCCCCCAGAGCCGTTCATCGGTTGCCTGCGGAGTGACCTGAGGAGCGCGAACCCGTTCTGGCGTCACCTGTCTTTAACGGAGAGTGTGAAAGCCCCGGGGGTGCAGAGCGGTTGTCTGAGCTTTCGGGGGGGGCGCTCGCGGGGCCGCAGAGGGGCAGCTTGGCACTAAAGCCCCTTCCCGGTTCTCTTCCGTGCCCAGGCCGTGCGGGCTCTGCGGCTGTCTTGGGAGCAGATGGAGACTGTCCCTTGGACGGCTTTGCGGGCCGTGCCGCAGGCAGCACCCCTGTCTGCCCCGCAGGACCCTGATCGGCAGCGCCTGATGCCGCCCCTGTGTGCAGGGGTGAGGCCTGCTGGGTAAGTGCTGCTGCGCGTGAGCAGCTTGACCAGGGGGCTCGTTGCCTTCCTGCCACAGCGCGGTGGGGGGGTGTGGGGGGGGGGTCCTGGAGCTCAGGTTCTGAGACCCTTCTTGCAAAGCCCTTGTGCAGAAGGGGGTCTGGTGTGGTAGGTGGGGTGGGTTTGGGGTCAGAGAGGTCTGGGTTCAGATCCCGGTTCAGCCCACCCCTGGCCAGCCGCATAACCTTGGCTCAGTTCCTTCCTTGTCCTGAGCTTCACTTTTAAGTGGGGAAACTGCCAGAGCTCTGGGAGGACAGAGGTCTTGTGTGTGTCCTTTGTTTTTGAGCCCAGGGTGCCTGACACGTAGTAGGTGCTCAGGCTGTATGTGTGGGGTGAATAAACAATGTCGGTGTTTTTGCCCCGAGTTAGTCTTCCCTTTGATGATGGGAGATGGAATCTTTACATGAAGTGGTGATGATGCTCCGGGTCCTGGGCTTGGCGGGGCAGCTTTCCCCTGCCTGGGAAGATAGCAGGCTGCTAACATGGGGTGCCCATGTCCAGGTCATTGATAGTGCAGGGAAAGGATTTGCTGAAAGTGTTTCCCCATGTTTGGAGGATCCCTTCCTGTCCCTTCCAAACCTGGAGCATTCCCGCACTTCCTCCTTTCTACCACCTTTTTGATGTCTCCTGTCACCTGGTGCCAATGTCGTGCTCATGGGTAGTACAGGCAAAGGATTCAGAGAAGAGTTGTCCTGTAATTGGAGAGTCCACATCCACACCTTCCAGGAGTTTTCCCACATTCCATCTTCTCCGCAGACACGTTGGGCCTCGGGGGCAGTGGTCTGCGCATTAGTGTCCCTGTTGGGCTCTGACTTCTATCCGTGCTGTTGGGAGCCAGGCTGTGTGTGTTACTCGAGTTTTCCTCGATGCCCAGCGGAGTTGCTGCCGGGCAGCCGTGACACACTCCCATAAATCTGGCCTTGGCATCCTTTTCAGCCTATCCCTGGTGAATGATGCGTTCATCAGCATTGGCCACCCTGTCATAGACCACGCACTGTCTCCCTCTTTAGAGTTAACTACTGTCCTTTTTACGAGGAAATAGTGGGTCTGTGGAGGAAAGAGTAACAGCCAACATTTGTCGAATGCTTACTTTACTCTCTGGTGACTACTGTGCTAGGCCCTTTCCTGATGCCTACCATGCCTTGCTGTGAGCAGGGACAAGTGGGTGCCCATTCTTGGGTTTTGGTCTGTTGCAGATGAGCCCGCCATATGCAAAGCCATCATGGGAGTTGTATCAGGAATATTCTAGACCCCAGTGTCCTTGAGGTAAGATTTCTTGTCTTTTCTCTGGAGCGTTGGTTCCTTGCATCTGGTATAGTCAAGTGTGGGTTCCTAGCGGCTTCGTATGAAGGCATAGGGGAGCTGAGAGGTGAGAAGGTAATGTCCGTGAGTCCCCAGCTCTGTCCCCTCAATCCAGGCAACCTAGATCATATCTGGCCCTTGATATGTCCTCGGCGCCTGCTGCAGAGGAAGAGTCTCTAGAGTCCCACTGGGTAATGAGAGCTCTCTGGGGTGCCTGCCTTCCATCCTTGGAGTGACGGCAGAAGCATCTTGTAATTGGAAATGAGACCCACACATCAGAGACTCGTGTCCCTGGCTTTGAATCCCCTTGTGCTGCTCTCTCAGTGACCTATTCAGAACCTTATTTTCTTCATTTAAGAAACAAACTTATGATAGAGGTGATTTCTGTGCTGCTTAAGACCACAGGATTCCTGTCATTTCCAACCCTACGATTTTCACAGCGTTTTTGCCCAAAGTGACTTCTCTTTGATTCCCCTTGGCAGGGAGGTTCTATGGGGCTTTTGCAAGAATGGCCACTCCTGAGG
This sequence comes from Halichoerus grypus, assembly GCF_964656455.1. Taxonomy (NCBI): domain Eukaryota; kingdom Metazoa; phylum Chordata; class Mammalia; order Carnivora; family Phocidae; genus Halichoerus; species Halichoerus grypus. The sequence goes on from NC_135721.1 coordinate 118,324,932, forward strand.
TCCTGTGCTTGGCTGGGTGGTTTCCCCAGATTCAGTCTATTCCAAAGGCTAGTAGTGCCTGCTTCTCTTCCTAGGTCTCTCTCTGCTCTTCATGCCCCTGCATTCAAAAGCGATCATGGGCTGCCTGTGCTCTGGTCATTGATAATGCAGGGAGAGGAATTGTTGAAAGCGGCTTCCCGTATTTGGAGGGTCCACACCTGTCCCTTCCAAATGCTGACGCTTTCACACACTCCTGCTCCTCTCCAGCTAGTGCTCTCTGGTCTCAGGCATTGAGTGCTGCTGTGTGAGAGTCAATGACGGGACTCCGTAGCTTGGCCTTTCTCAGCTTGGCCTCCTGTTGTGGGAAACCGGGCTATGTTTGTGTCCAAGTTTAGGTACTTTATAGGGTTTAAAGAGCCACGATGAATTCTGCATAAGGATTCTGTGTGCTTTGGGTGGTTTATTACTGATTGCCATAAGGTTTTCAAAGGAAAGCAGCTTTTTGGATTTGGTGGCCCAAATGTGATGTGATGGGAAATGTGCATTGGGTGGTGGTGGGCGGAGCAGCGCGAAGAGTTTGACGCTGGGGTGAGCACAAGCACCTGGGAGACAGATGTGCAGGGATGTAACGACAATGGAGGGAGGCTGAAATGGTGGCCTTCACTCCCAATTGGGGGGGTGTGGGTATGGGGCTCAGTGGGAGGAGCCTCTGAGCTTTAGCTCTCCAGCCATCTGTCTACCAATTACTATATCTGCTCTTGCCCTGAAAACACCCATTTTTTAAGGCCGTGTTTATTTTGACTCTTCTCTGTGAGCATTGGGATTCATTTTTGAGCTGTGTTTGGGGTGAAAAAAACCTGGCAGCTCATGCCTGATTAATTGGGGCTTTCTCATTGATAACAGCTTGGAGAAAGATGAGATCACGTTGGAACCCAGACACTTGTGACCGCCTGCTCTCTGGCATCCTCCTCACTCTAGGAGAGCTGCCTTGGATCGGGAGATTGCTGGAGGAAGCCTGAGGGGATGGAGGCACTGGCCCTCTCAGGATGACCTGGGTCTCAGCTGCCCTGGAGAGAACTCCTCATGGTGAGTTAATGCCAAGGGGCTAAGTCGGCCTGTGTTTCTGATACGGAAGTTCCAGGCTGCTGGCCTCATTGGACTTTCTCCTTTAGATTATGCTGGGATTGATCGTGGACACTAGAGTAGTATGATGAAGAATAATGTTGCCATGTGAAGCATCACCAGACCTTCTTACCCTATTGCCTCAGCACAGCATGGAAGGACTTTTCTCTCTGTGTAAGCAGGCCCAGTAAGCAAGGAAAGCCCTGGGACCCTGGAGGCTTGTGGTCCAGAGCTAGAGACTTCAGCTGGTTCTGCCGCTCCCCCAGCGGTGTCACCAAGCACCATGAACCAGGAAGACCGGTTCCCTTCCACCTGGGTCACGCTGTCCAGCAGCCTCCACGTCTCCCCACCTACTCCTCCCGTAACTTTTTAGAACCAAGAGTTTTCTGTACTGTGCATCGTTGTCCTCTTACCCACCCAATAAATCTTGAAACTGCCCTGCTGCTTGTTTTTGTTGTTTTTCTTCTCTTTTTAAGTCCATACTTCTATGTGCCGTCATGGGGTGGGTCATGAACAGATCTTCCATATTTTACTCACTGAGATGTTCCGCTTAGCACACTCCCAAGGCTGACCTAGGGATAGGAGATGGGATGTAGAATTTGGACTAGGGGTTGAACAATCCCAAGTGCTTCTGGGGGGCTCAGGTTTGGGAGAAAAGGAAAACTTTAGAATTGTTGGCTGAAGGACATCTGGGCCCGGGCTTTGGAAAAGAGTACGACGGTGGGGTGGACGCAGAGTCAGGGGCTGAAGTCCTGGAGGAGGCAGGAGTGCCCTGAGTGCTGGGGCCAGGGTTCCCTTGGGGGATTTTGGGAGATGGTTCTGAGCAGGGGCGGGCGTGGTGTGGGCGAGGAACACCCGTCCTTTGGAGAGCTCTGGGGCTGGGGTAGGCAAAGGCTAGGTGTCGGAATTTCTGTTGCTGTTGCCACACGGTAGATTTGGTCTCTGGGAGTTCTATTCAGTGACAGAATGGCAGTGGTGTGCCCCGCAGAGGGAGAAAGGGAGGCGTTGATTGTCCATTCCTTGCATGGAAATTGAAATCACCTTGATCAGGGCTGAGGTCAAAACCAGGTAGTCAGGGGGCGCCTGGGTGGCTCAGTCGTTAAGCATCTGCCTTCGGCTCAGGTCATGATCCCAGGATCCTGGGATCGAGCCCCGCATCGGGCTCCCTGCTCGGCGGGAAGCCTGCTTCTCCCTCTCCCTCTCCCACTCCCCCTGCTTGTGTTCCTGCACTCACTCACTCTCTCTGTCAAATAAATAAATAAAATCTTTAAAAAAAAAAAAAAAAAACCAGGTAGTCAGGCCTACCTTTGTGAGTTCGGCACCTTGATGGCCTCAGTCCCCAGGAGGCATTCTTGGGGCTGAAGCGTCTACTCTGCCCACCAGCTCTGGCAAAGGCCCTTCTTTCCCCCTCACCCGCCTCCTGAACTCCTACCCAACATCACCTGCTCTCTCATGAAGGTCCCCCACCTACTCCACTCTCTGGGCCGGTGTCATCCAACCATGGCCCTGGTCCTCTCGTGAAAAATGAACGCGTTTTCCCCAGCTTGGCCCAAGTTCCTTTCCGGTGGAGTTTAACTGTTGGCTGTTGCCTTGCTATTTGTAGTTGTCTTCTCTCTCACACTGACCAGCCCCTCATCTCAGGCAGCTTCCCTCCAGCTTCCATAGCGCTGTGTCAGCTTTGGGGAGCCCTGTGCACTGCATTCCCATCCCCTTTATTCTCTTTATTTTCTCATCATTTTCTTAAACTGCCTCCCCGCCCCGCACCTCAGTCCTGTGGCCTGGGGCATCTCTGCTGCCACTTGGTCCATGATGTGTAGGAGGGGGCAGCGACGGAGTGCTGGGGAAGAAAGGAGGAGGTAACATTGCCATGGTTGCTGAAACGGCCAAGGGAGGGGCGTCTTGGGGCTATGGAGGCAGATCACTGACCGTGGCTTGGCCCAGCAGCACCAAAATGTCCTTCCCAGTCAGCCCAACTGGTCAGGTTGCGGAGGTGTCAGCCATCCGTTGCCCTGTTTCAGCGGCACCCTAGTACAAAGGCGGCCCGGGGAGATCAGGGAGGTCCTCGCTGCAGCAGCCGGTGCACAGTCCGCACTCAGAGCTCAGCTCCTCGGTCAACAACTCGTTCACTTCCAAATTGTAAACGATCCTTGCCCCTGGCCCAGCCTCTTGGTCTGCCCTCCTCTGCCCTCTGCCACCCCGGCCCCATCTGAGCCTCAGCCCTAGCATTGCCATTCCATTCTCCAGGGTACCAGCGGGGCCCTCCTCACTGCCCACGGTCTGCCTCTCCATCCTCACCCCCCCCCCCCGCCACCCCCCGGGAGCACCAGAGGCCCCAGCCGTGCTACTACTGAAAGGCTCTCCCTTTCCTGGCCTACATGATTGGAATGCATCCCCCATGTCCGAGGTTGCCCTGACTCAGCTTGTGTCACTTCTTTCAGGAAGCCTTCCTTGGCTAAACCCCCAGCCAGACTGGATTCCCGGCCCTTCCTTTCCTTCATACCCAGTGTCAATCATGTGCAGCACCATTCTAGGAATCAGTCAGCGAAAGAGCAAACCCGTCTTCACAGTACTTAACATTTTAGAGGAGACAGACCATAAATAAAGTACTAAAATGTGTAGCATGCTAGAGAAGGGCTAAGGGAAAAAATAATGAAGCAGGGAAACGAGACAGGAAGTGTGGGGCAAGAAGGGGAGTGGCATCTGAAACTGAGCAGACAGGGAAGGCCTCACCTGGCAGGTGTGATTGGAGTCAAGGGAGGGCCTCTCATCTCTGGGCGTTCATGGCAGCCTTGCTGCCTCCATTACAGTGTAGACGGGGTGGTAGGAAGCTTTCCTCTGGGGTACCAGGCCCAGGGAACTGGGGGGACAGGAGGCCGAAGAAGCCACTGCTATACGCTGTGCCTGATTATGAATGGCTGCTGTGTGGTGAGGGTGGCGGCCCATTCAAGTTGGGACTGGCCAGTCAGACTAGGCTGTGCATGTCTTGAGGGCGGGCTCCGTCTCTGCCAGCTCCGCAGCCCCCTTGCTCACCTCGACCACAGCTCAGTGGATTAGGGAAGCACAGCTACCCGAGGGCAGCCCTACCCGGTGACCTTGGTCTAGGACTAAGAGCAGGTTTTCCTCTTGGGGAGTTGTGATTGGTCGCAGGAACAGAAACAGGAAGAGACAGAGGGATTGAGTCCCTTTAACCACAGGATCTCAAGGTACAGAGCCCTGAGCTCCTGTTGCAGGTGAGGGACCATTTCTAGAACTCTTCTAGGGGGAGGATGATATTTCAATTTCTAAACCACATCTGTGTTCCACATGGCCCGGGGTCCAGTTTTCCCCCAAATTTTTGTGAGGCGTGGCCAAGTGACCAAAGCTCCTGTCTTCCTTTTTTACTAGAGACCTTACATTTACCACCACTGTGTCGTTACTAGAGGGAGCCAAATGAGCCTCTGCCCCTAACAGCCTAAGGGTACAGTGACTGACACATGCCGGGAGCTCAGTCAGCATTCAAGGATGAGGAAGGAGGCCAATGGTGGTCTTGCCAGTGTGCACCAGGAATAGCTCACGGAGGCCTCTCCGTCCCCGGGACTACAACTGCCATGTCACCAGGATACCTAACTACACCTGCCCTGGGAAGCAGCCTAGTGAAATCATTTAGAGCCTGTTGAATCCTCACAGTGTCCCTCAATCGCTGTGGGGCCTGGAGCACGTTCTTTTGCCTCCTTGAACCTCAGTTTCTGACTGTAATTCGACCATCAGCACGTACCCCCCACAGTAAGGATGAAATAAGGTGATGCATGTTCAATGCGTAACAGTACCTGCATCATACTGTGCACTCAATAAACGTCAGCCATTTTTATTGGATGAGCACGTCTAGCTTGTTGATGGTTAACGTGAAGAACAAATATGTCATGATGACAGGCTCATCGGTTAATGTGACACCACAAATACTTTCTTCTTTGCTAATTTGCAGATATCCCAGTAGGACTGGTGTTAATCATCGCCACCGCTGATCAAACTTTGATTAAATGCCACGCACTGTACTAAGTAAGCCCGTAGATATAATTACCTCGTTCAATCTTCACAACAACCCAGTGAGGTAGATTTCATTATCTTCCATTTTATAAATGAGGAAACCAAGGCTCAGAGAAACGAAGGGACCTGTCTTACTTCTAATGAGTGGCTCAGCTGGCTTTCCACTGTCTGGTGTATTAAGTAGTGAAAAATGTTGCAGGCTGATTTCATAAATAGCATGAGCATATCAGGTTGTCAGATGCTTGTTTGTGCTGGAAAACTAGAAATTAGGGTATGTTACTATTCTGTCCCATCTGCTCCACATTGCCTATTTTCCAGTCTTCTAAAATATTCCCCATCTAAATCAACAGCCTTTAAGACTGAACCTGTGAACCTGACATGTACAAAGACAATAGGCATGTTTCAGCCAACACCAAAATATCAACTGTTGTCGATCTTTACTGTTGTTGCTTTTTTTATTAGAGACCTTACATTTACCATCACTCTGCTGTTACTGTAGGAGAACAGAGAGCCAGAAGAATGAAGGTTCACTTGTCTGTTCAAAAAATAGTTATCAGGCACTATGCTAAGAATAGAGATACAGTGATGAAAAAGAAAGTTTCTGCCCTCAAGAGGATCACACACAAGTACTAAGATAGTAAGTTTTTGTTTTGTTTTGTTTTTAAGATTTTATTTATTTATTTGAGAGAGAATGAGAGAGAGAAAGAGCACATGAAAGGGGGGAGGGTCAGAGGGAGAAGCAGACTCTCCGCTGAGCAGGGAGCCCGATGCAGGGACTCAATCCCGGGACTCCGGGATCATGACCTGAGCCGAAGGCAGTCGCTTAACCAACTGAGCCACCCAGGCGCCCTAAGATAGTAAGTTTTATTAATCCACATGTCTTTGAACAGTCACTGTGTGCTGAGTCTTGCTGTAAGCTGGGCATACAGCTCTGACCAAAGCAGAGGAGGGGTCTCATGGAGCTTATAGCCTAGAATAGCACTATCCAATAGAAACACAATGCAACGCACAAAGGTAATTTAAAGTTTTCCTAGTAGCCACTTAAATAAAAAGAGGGTGAACTACATTTTAATAATATATTTTATTTAAGCCAATACATCAGAAAATACTGTCATTTCAGTATATAACCGACATAAAAAATTACTAATGAGATATCTGGCACTTTTTCCCAAGCTAAGTCTTTGAAATCTGGTGTGTATTTTATGCTCATAGCACATCTGGGTTTATATTAAGCACCTTTTGAATGTTCAGTAGCCACATAATGGCTGGCAGTTACCTTACTGGACAGCAAAGATCTAGGTGGTGAGGGGTTCAAGGCTAATTCCATGTAAGAAGAGCGTCCTGAGGCTGCCCCCTCTACTGGAAGGCTGCTGCATTCTGTAGAGTCTTAAAGAAGCTTCTCTTGCGTAGGTCCCCCATTCTCCAGTATCCCTCCTGGGGATCCTACATCCTGGCAGAGTAGGGCCGGGTATACAGTAGCCATGCCTGATGGAGTCCCCGCATCATGTTCCAGGACCTTCTGGAAGCCGGACACCAAGTTCTGTAGTGCTTCTCTAGCGCAAGCTAGAGTTAACCTTGGTGTGCCCCAAGTTAGTACATTTGGTCAGTCACTACTTGTTTATTGAGGGCCTACTAAGTGTCAGCCTCTGCGGTAAGCAATGGGAACACACACCGGTGAACACAAGCCATTGTAAGCTCACAGTCCTGTCATGATAAATGAGTAACCCACAAATGAAGAAATGTAATAAATGCTCTGGAGGACAAATGAAAGGTGCCGTGGGACTAAATGGGAACACCGGAGATCTTGGGCGGGGGGGTCAGAGAAGGTCTCCCTGAGCAAGTAGAATTACCTGGGCAATGGAGGAGTGGTGCACGTTCGTGAGCAGTGTGGGGGACGTAGAGGGAGCTGGAGGGGAGGGCCAGTGTGGAGGGCATGCAGCGCAGAAGGCTGGGGCAGCAGCCTGGAGTGAGTGTGGCAGCCCTGGCTTCGTGCCTCACGCGCCCAGTTCAACCCAGCTGCGCGACTTGGGTGACACGTTTCACCCTCTCTGGGCCTTGGTTACCTCCCTTAAAGGGATGCGGTGAAGACATATGAAAACACCTGCTAAAGCAGATGCCCCAATTCGTTGTTAAAATATTGACCTCCGTTATTATTTATTATAGGTTCTTCTGCACCGTATCAAGAAGATGGCCAAGTTTTGTGTTTGTTTCCTTGTCTTGGGGACATTGGGGTTGAAGGCTCCAAAGTAGTTTTTAGAGAATGGAGACAGACCCTTCACCTTATTGTTTCCCTTACTTTATTTTTACTACAAGATTTGAACAACACAAGCAACAAGCTTGAATTTTAAAAATAAATCTTTTCTAGGGGCGCCTGGGTGGCTCAGTTGGTTAAGCGACTGCCTTCGGCTCAGGTCATGATCCTGGAGTCCCGGGATCGAGCCCCGCATTGAGCTCCCTGCTCAGCGGGGAGCCTGCTTCTCCCTCTGACCCTCCCCCCTCTCATGTACTCTCTCTCTCTCATTCTCGCTCTCTCAAATAAATAAATCTTTAAAAATAAATAAATAAATAAATTTTTTCTATTGGAATAATTTTAGATTTACAGAAAAGTTAAAAACCTAGTACAGAGAGTTCCCATATGCCCTTCACCCAGCTTCCCCTAACAAGCACACGGCTATCATGTAGCTACAGTATATTTGTCAACTAAGAAATTAATATTGGCCCATTACCATTACCTGAACTCCAGACTCAGTTTGGATTTCACCAGCTTTCCCTGTAATGTCCATTTTCTGTGCCAGGATCCAGTCCAGAATACCACATTACATTTCATCAGGGTGTATCCTCCTCATCTCTTCCAATCTGCAACATCTCAAGTCTTTCCTTGTTTTTCCAGACCTTGACAGTTTTGGAGAATGTTAGTATTTTGTAGAATGTCCTTGATGTGCGTTTCTTTGCTGGTTTCTCATGACTAGAATGGGGTTATGGGCTTGGGGAAAGGATTATCACAGAGGTGAAATTCCCTTTCATCACACATCAGGGGCACATGATATCAACATGACTTATTCCTAGTGATATTAACCTTGATCACTTGGCTAAGGGGTGGCTGCCAAACTTCACTGTAAAGTTACAGTTTCTCCTTTTCCAAAGATTATGGTCTTGGAATATAGGCTTGATTTTAATACATATTTTAGAAAACATGTTTAGAAAACATTGCCCAACAGTGAGAGAGTATATATTTTTCTCAAGCACATTTGGAGCATTTCTAAATATTGACCACATTGTATGTTGCAAAGCAAATCTCACATACCAATGCGTCAGTATCATATAGACTACAATATGTGACTACAACATAAAGACATAAAACCAAAACAAACTTCAGAGAATATTGAGACTTAAATTAAATGAAAATACTGTATATCAAAACTTGTGGAATGCAACTAGAACAGTACACAAGGAGTTTATGCCCTCGAATGCTTTTGTTGGGATTTCCCACCAGTAAGGGAGCATGTGACCCATCACACAGGAGACTTACCTGTATTGACCCCTGTAGACAGGAATTCGAGGGTTCAGAAATCCCCAGTGTTTGGTCTTTGGCACTCCTTCCTAACCACGAGGGAATCAGAACACCAGCTTTATTCCCTGGCAGCTTTATTAGGGAGGTCATTAAGGGTCAAGATGGGATTCCTTGAACTCCGTTGGAATGGGCTCATCAAGGGCCACTCCTCACCAGAGAAGGATGTGCTAGGAAAATCTATCCTTTTCTTTCCATTTTCTGTGGCATTGGCTCAGCCAAGCATCCCCAGCATCTCTGCTTCTCAACAGTAAACTACGATGTGAATTGCTCCCATGAATTGTCCAGTGCACGACTATATGTAGATGCTGTGCCTAGCCTCAGTGGAAGAGGGATGCGGATGTGCCCTGGGATAAACCCAGCATATGTCTCTCACTGTATGCAAAAAAACAGATTGAGTGTGAAGTCAGAAACCCACATACAGAGAGAGGCAGAGATGCAGGACAGGAAGTCTGGTGGAATTCCAGTCCCTGGTGTTTGTTGTGTTGCCCCAGTTTGACCCCTGCCCTCCCCCTCATTTGATTTTTTAAGTTATTAAGGTATTCCATGGAGGCTTTGCATGAGGCACTGTGGGCATTTTGCTTACCCAGGCTGACTTTCCCCTGTATGACACTGGACTGCCGAACTAGATTTCCAGTGAACAGGCATCATGTTGAGTTCTCAAAATAAACATGTTGTGATGGCCCTTGCTCACGGCCTTCAGACAACAGTCCATTCTCAGTGGCTTGCCCTTATTTGGTCACAAAATTTATTTTCTGGTCTTAAAAATAAAAGAGCAGGCACACTCCCTCCAAGCAGGAAAGGAGTATATGTAGAATTGGACCTTTTGATGGGAGGGGATGTTCTGGGCACAAGCAGCCACTCCAGTGGGGCCCGGGTTGGCAAGCAAGACTGCCTGGAAAATGGTGCTCTCAAGAGTGGAGGAAGTGAGCTCATGGAAACTCGAGGGGCCTACCGGGGGAAGAGGATACTAGCCAAGGCAGCCCTAGTATGTGCAAGACCTTGAGCAAATGTTTTTTGCATGGCTCCTTTCTATATAAGCAATTTGCTTAAAAATATATATTACAAAATTCATGGGCCCATGTGGAATATAGTGATTCATTGATGGGAATTTAGAATAATGGATAAGGAGGAGGTGCTGGGACTGTATTTATTGTCCTAGCAGGGCACATGAAAATTCTTGGTGGTATCCAGGCACCATCTCTTCCAGTTCAAGTCCAAGAACCATCCCTTCGTGTTTTTTACTATAAAATGTGCCATTATTGCTTAATTTCATATTTCCCACTGCCAAAAAAGATACGCTATTTGGAACCTGTTAGTACTGAAGCAATATAACCTAACTTTGTAGTCTTCTAATACATTTATTTAATGCTTGGTATGTTATTACTCATGATGCTGCATCATCCATGAGTGGTGGTCTCGATATACTGGTTTCCAAGGACCCAGAGATTTTTACTGTGACTCACTGATGAGAACTACAAATACAAATCTTACCCAGAATACGCAGGAAAATGTGAATGATAATTTATTTTCTGGTCATGTTAAATTTACCTTTTGGAGTATTTTTTCATAAACATGGACAACACATCTTCGAATCATGTCTTGAACTCTTCAGGCAATAATCACTGTGTTCCTAAAATGTGATTGCTTTCAATGCTGACCACACTCGCTTTCCACACACCACCACCAGCAGGGAGCACAGGAAAGGGATCTGCGAGAAGAGCAGTCCCATTCATACAAGATACATCCACCCTTGTTCTGTATGGCTTAAGACAATGAGAACACCATGCCATCAGTCCATGATAGGCAAGAAAGTACATCAATGGGAAGAGCACATTGGTATTGCAGAGCAACACTTCAAGTCGTTGGAGGAGATAGGCATAGCAACTCCTGACAAAAGGGGTGAGGTGATCACCCTGAGGGCCAGCTGAGGAAGGGACTGCAGAGTACATGGAGTAAAGGATCCCTGCTGCTCCCCGCCCCCATCACTCTGGCTGCAGTAGGTCAGAGCAGTATCATGGTCTGAACACAGAGGTGCAGACCAACATTTGGGCCCACATCATGCAACTCAAGCTCAAGCATCTGCAGTGGACTGTTGGTAGCTCAGAGTCCTAAACTCACCCTGGTTTCAATGTGAGTGAGTCACCAAAATCAGCATGCCAACACCATTTTGGCAGCCCAACCTCACACAAGCTGGTGAAAGAAACTCTGCTAACAAGAGTGAGTTCCTGGGGTGCCTGGGTGGCTCAGATGGTTAAGCGTCTGCCTTCAGCTCGGGTCATGGTCCCAGGGTCCTGGGATTGAGCCCTGCATCGGGCTTCCTGCTCGGTGGGAAGCCTGCTTCTCCCTCTCCCATTCCCCGTGCTGTGTTCCCTCTCTTGCTGTGCCTCTCTCTATCAAATAAATAAATAAGATCTTAAAAAAAAAAAAGGTGAGTTCCTCACTGGGCTGTCCTCCTGGAACCAGAACTGGCCATGAGACTCCAGAATGATTCCATATAGGTAAGTCCTGGAGCTCTTCAAGGCATCTGGTCAACCTCACACATAAGTGATTGCGGGGGGGGGGGGGGGTGGTGAGACAGAAGGTTGAAGAGCTCTTCAAAGAGAAGAAATAAAGAATGAGACTCACAGGGGATAGACTTGGTCTGGGAGTGCATCACCCTGCCTGGATGGCACTTCTGGCTCTGGCCAGTCTCAACCACTGGAGTAAGGCTTAGAAAACTTCAAGATAGAAATTTCTAGCTAACAGGACCCACGTGGGGCCTGGTCTGGATTGGGGCACCCTACCAAGGTGGCATTGTTGGCCTTGGAGGGGGCGCTTGGAAAAGTTTGAGGAATACCAATCCAAAATGCAGCACTCCTTGAGGCACAGGGTCTGGAGCAGGGGACCTCTTACCTAGGTCTAATGATGGCAGTACCACCAGCCACTGGATATTATTCACTAAGACTTAACAGTAGAGCAAGAAAGTGGGTTAGATGCTAAGCCAATGAATTTTTAATCCACTATCCATCCACCACCCCCACATCTACCCATCCATCCAACAAATGTTTATTGAGTACCTACACTGTGCCAGTATTGTCTTAAGTTCAAGAGAAATAGAAGTGGGTCTTCCCAACCATTATCTACCCCAAACTAGTTCTGTATATTTTGAAAAAGAAGAAAAAAAATTGGCTACAGATGATATACCTCTCATACATCTGTTAATAACTTTTCTTAATTATGGCTCTTGAAAGTGTTTTAATTACTATGAACGCATACAATTTACCCCAAATCTTAGTGGTTTAAAACACTGAAAATATTTATTTTGCTCATGAATCTGCTCTTTGGTCTGAGCTCAACAGGATTACCTTGTCTCTGTTCTGCTTGGTGTCAGGTACGGTGGCGTGAAACCTGGGGACTGGAATCATCTGAAGGCTTCCTCACTCACATATCTGGACATTTAATGTTGCCAGCTGAGACATTAGCTCAGGCTATCAGTGGAAATATCTCCACATGGTCTCTTCATGTGGCCTGGGCTTCCTACCAACATAGTGACTGGGTTCCAAGGATGAGTATTGCAAAAGGGGGTAAGCTAAGTGGAAGCTGTAACCTCTTTATGACCTAGTCCCAGAAGCCACACAGTATTCCTTCTGCCACATTGACCAGAACAGTCATAACCGGACTCAAGGGGAGGGAACATGGATCCCATTTCTCAGTGAGAAGAGTGTTGGTTACATTGTAAGAACTGTGGGAAGGGTTTTGTATATCTATCTATCTATCTATCTATCTATCTATCTATCTATCTGGCCAACTTTGGGGAAAAAAAGTATGCCAGAAAAGGTTAATATAACTCCATTTTTCCTATTTTGAATGCAATGCCTTTTTTTTTTAAGATTTTATTTATTTATTTGACAGAGACACAGCAAGAGAGGGAACACAAGCAGGGGGAGTGGGAGAAGGAGAAGCAGGCTTCCTGCGGAGCAGGGAGCCCGATGTGTGGCTTGATCCCAGGGCCCTGGGATCATGACCTGAGCCAAAGGCAGATGCTTAACGACTGAGCCACCAAGGCGCCCCAGCAATGCCTTTTAATACACAGTATTTAAGTACACAATACAAAGTGATATTCTAACATAACAGTTTCAGAGGAAGACACTCCCCCAATTTATTCTACTCTTCTAGTTAGAAATTATGATGTGTAACATGTTTGAATTGGGCACTGTGTTTGGAGAAACCATAAGGTTTCCCTCTGTACAGCATTTCATGTTTCCTCAGTCTGTTGCACAGTCTGAAACACTTTCCTCACATGTTTCAAAGTGTTATGTTTAGTCTTTTTTTCCCCCACAGGTGTGCGTGTGTGTGTGTAGGTAGGTTATAGCTTTATTCTTATGTTGGTTTAAGTGAAGCCCTCAAAAATTTTTTAAAAATGGTAAAGAAAAAGGTGCAGAAATGTATTACCTTTAAAGAATGACTCTTGGGGCATCTGGTTGGCTCAGTCAGTAGAGCATCTGACTCTTGATCTCAGGCTCGTGAGTTCAAAGCCCCACACTGGGTGTGGAGCCTACTTAAAAAATAAAGAAAGAACGACTCTCTTGCATCTTTTCTCCACCAACCCCCACCAAATATTAAATCTTATCTTCCGACCAGTACAATTGTTCTTACACTTTGCATTTTATGTAAAAGCCATACTCTTTTTTTAAAGCCATACTCTTGACTTAAAATTATTTATTGCTTATATAATTTTTATTTGCATTATTCCATTGATATATTTTTCTATTAAAATATTTCGGTGTCTTGGGTTGGAATTGAACTTTTTTTTTGTTTTCCCATTAAAATTAATGGAAACATATATTCCTTAATTTAACAGCTTTCACTTAAGAGTCAGAATTTTCAGAAATGAATTGAAGTCACTAGGGGGGAACTAGATGCATTTTCGTTCTCTCCCTAAGAGCTTTCAGACAGCTTCCTAGTCCTGTGTCTGTCACTTTTCCAATTCCCACCATCTGTTGCTCTTTCATTCTGTCACCTTCAATATCAGCCCTTACCTGTCTGATATATCACAGATATTCAATATTATGTTAGAAATGAGTCTGGTTGAAAGTAACATATAACTCAACAAACTCTGGTCTAAAGATTTTCCCCGTCTCATAAAACAGGAAGGCAGTCCAGGGTTTGTGCAGCTGCTTCAATATGTCCTAAAGAACCAGGCTTCTGGGGCGCCTGGGTGGCTCAGTCCTTAAGTGTCTGCCTTCAGCTCAGGTCATGATCCCAGGGTCCTGGGATCGAGCCCCGCATCAGGCTACTTGCTCTGCGGGAAGCCTGCTTCTCCCTCTCCTACTCCCCCTGCTTGTGTTCCTGCTCTCACTATCTCTCTGTCAAATAAATAAATAAAATCTTAAAAAAAAAAAAAAAAAAGAACCAGGCTTCTTTTGTCTTTCTGTTCCACCTTCCTTAGCACAGTCCTCCTCATGGTCTCAAGATGACTGCAGCACCTCCAGGTGCTGTGCCTGAATTCCATGAGTGAAGTAAGGGAAAGGTGAAGGTCACCAACGTCTCCAAAGACTTCCTTTTTATTCTGGAAGGGAAGATCTCCCTTTGGACTTCGTCTGCATCCCACTGGCCAGAAACTTCGTTTTGTTACCACTCCTAGCTGTAACGGAGGTTGGGAATGGTATGCTTTGCTTTCCAGTCTCTGTAATTCTGAAAGGCAAGGGATAAGTGGTTGGAATAGATACTGAGTGATCCTCTTACAGTGTCTGTCACACTGTGTTTAATTGAAATGCATTGCTTTGATCCACAAAGTGTCCTGGATATAGCCCCATTCCTGTCCTAGAACATTCTTACTCCTTGTTCCTCTTTCCTCTAACAACTTTCCTGGGGTAGAGCTTGGGGGGGGGGGGCGCTGGCAAGGTCTTGAGGAAACACTCTTCTCTTTCATCCTTCTTATGAGAGTATCAGTTTGTGGTCTCTTCTAACCGAAGGTAAGGAGGAGTCAGCATTTTCTCTGCTCTCTTCAGCCCTTTTCAGACAACCATGCCTTCAGCACTACTCAACACCCTGATCCCGTCTTCTCTAAATATCAAGGACAGTCTCAAAGCCGTGGCTTCCCTCTTCTTCTCTCAGCCCAAGTTTCCCCGTTTACACTCCCAAGGCACTTGAGCTGTACCTACTTAAGGGTATTTATTATTTTCTTCGTTGAGGCTGAAACCAAATTATTGAAAGTGGTAATGTTTACATAATCTATGGTGCATCATAGGTGCTCAAACCGTTATCTCCTGCTATCATTATCACTATTTATGTCTTCTCGCCTATGTCAGACTCAGCTCCTTAACCAGAGGCTCTGATGTCTGATTCATCTTTGTAGTCTGCTCCTGGCCTGGAATTGAGTATTTCTTACAGTTAATGCTATGCCCAGGTAATAAGGGAGCAGCGGGAAAAGGGCAACATTTCAAAGAAAGGGTGATGTAATGGTGGGATGTGAGAAACTTCTAGAACCTGGGTAGGAGCCAGAATCTTGCAGAGAAGCCCTTTACTCCGTCCGCACAGAAAACACGGAACTCTGGACTGATTCACAGGGATGCAGGTGGAGCACCCCTCGGCAGTATTGAGACGAGGTAGGTGCAGCCGTCACTTCACTCCTCCCACTCCACTTGATCCGGAAAGGAAGGAGGGAATATGCCCCGCGCGGCGATCTGGGATAGCTGCGCACGCGCAGCTTCCGGCGCCGTGTCTCGGGAATTATTTGACGCCGCGGCTTCGGACCCGCAGAAGTCTCTGATCAGGCGCGCCGCGCAGGCGCGGTGGTCCACTCGGTTCGGGGAGTTATTTGACGCTGCCGCCCCTGGCAGTCGGAAATTGCCAGAGCAGAGCTCAGCCGGCCGGCCTGACTGGCCTTCGTCGTCCCCCGGGCGCCCTCGGAGAGTCGCTGACGGGTGGACAGACCGACCGCCTGAGGACAGCCGGCCTGGGCAGCAAAAGAGCCGGCACTATGGCGCGGGTGGCGTGAGGCGGAAGGCCGAGCGCGGCCGGCGGCGGCGGCGGCGCCCGCCCCAGCGATGCGGGCCCCGCCCGTCGCCTCAGGTAACCGGACGGCCCTCCCCGTCGCGGCCGGACCCTCCCCTTCCCTCCCCTCCGGGCGGTCCCGGAACGGCCAAATCTGTCTCTCGGGCCCGAGTGCCCCAAGGGCCCTGCCTTCGGAAGCACGTCTCTGCCTTTCTCGGGGGACCCCCGGGGTCCGGTGGAGCCTGGCCCTGACGGGGCTGGGGGGGTGGCGGGAGTCGGCGGCTTCTATCGGGTCTATTCCGACCGGGTCTAGCCCTTGGGAGCTGCCCGGGCCGGGCGATGCGCTCTCCTGGCAACCTGGGGGAGGGGGCGGGTCTGGAGCGGAGCTAGACAACTCCGGCGAGGAATTTGGTCCAGCAGAAGGGTTGCTTGAGTTGCTGCCGTCCAGTGGGGACGATGCTGCCCATTGCACAGTGACAGTCGGGTGAGGAAGAGTTAATAACGAGAATAAACAGCAGACCCTTGTTAAGCGCTCACTACACGCCAGGCATTGTGCCAGGCCATTACGTTCACCACATCTAACTTCACAACAAGCCTGTAAGGTAGGATGGTTATCCCCATTTTACTGACGATGCAACTGAGGCTCTGAATGGTTTGGTGACTTACTTGCCCAAGGTCACATAGCTGGTAATTTGGACCCAGGCAGCCTGACTCCAGGTCAGTGGCTGTCCAACTTTGCTGCATGTTAAAGTCACTTGGAGCCGCTTTTAAAGATTCCTGAAGCTTAGGCAGCAGACCCAGACCGATTAAATCAGAATGTTTGGGGGAAGCGGGGGAGTCAGACGTCAGTATTTTTTAAGGCGCCCCATGTGATTCCAGTGTGTAGCAAACTTTGGGAACTGCTGGGGTGGGCAGTCCTGTATCTCAGAAGACGTTTCAGTGAGTCTGCAGTTTAAGTGTGTAGGAGAATCATCTGGGAGTTTGTTAAAAATTCAAGTTCCACTTGCAAAGATCATATCTTTAGGCCCAGTGACTACCCCACTTTGAAAGCCACTTGGAGATGGAAAGTAACTCTCTCTGCAGGATTTCTGAGTTGCTGTACCTTTACAGTGTATGCATCTCATGTAAAACTGTTAGTTTCCAGTTTTCCTGGATATACAGTACTCACGGGTCTAGCGTCTTTAACTTCTGGGTCATCTTTGCATATGCTGTTCTTCTGCCTAGGCTATCCTCCATGCTTTGTCCCCACTCCACCCAAACGCATACACTTCTGCGCTCTCTGATACATGTGCACAGAGCTTTTTCTTCCGGTCTCTGCCTGCCTAACTCCCAACATGCCTTTCGGGATGCCTATGTCTGTGACACTCAACCACCTTGGGTTGTTCTTATATGCTCTTTAGCATCATCATAATGGAATTTACCAATTCTTTATCTATGTCCAGTAGAAGAGACAGAAATGCAACACATTTCTGTCTCTTCTACTGGATTATGAGCAACTTGAACTATTTTTTTGATCTCTGTTCCGCCCAGTGTTTTGATATAGACTTACACAGCTTTTACTGATTGGCATGTTTGAGTCTCTTCTATGTCATAGACTTAATGCTGTAAACAGATTCTTCTCTATTTCCATTTTTGCAAAAGGTGTTTGGTAGTTCTTAGCCTATAGAGTTTTGTTCTTTTTGCTTAGAAACACTCTAGTTAGGTTCATTAATTTATCCATCCAGCAGTTGGACAAACACATTGAGTTCTCACACTGGCAAGGCACTATGTAGGATGATATGTAATCAACACTGGTTGATTTTTCTTAAAATCGGATTTTATCATAATCAGATATGATCAGTTCTGCAGTGGAGACCTTTAATTGTCCTTAGGCCTTTGCATATGTTCCCTACCTCGTTGTCCAAAATAGTGTTTAGTTGTCATTTACTAAATGTTATTGCCTTGTTGGTACTTGATAAATGCTAGTAGATGGAATTGGCTATTAGTAGTAGTTCATCCTGTTCATTAGGAGAGATGACATAAGTAGTACTTATGTCGGAACAGACCCGACAGAAGATTAAAACCTTGATGTCAGAGGATTTGACAAACTTAGTATATATTTATTGTAAAATGCCCAAACTGCTATTGCCCAACATATTTACAGATTTTAAAGAAAGGCAGGCCAGTAATTCAGATTGTATTTGTTCTTGGCTGGTCATCAAACCATGTAAAGTTTATAAAAGGGAATGAGTGAATATGTGTGTGAAGGTCATTATGAAGAGGTTTTTGGACAATAGATTTTTTTAGAGCAGTTAAATATGGTGAAGTATGTGGACTAAATAAAAATATATACATTTTATAAAAGACATTCTTTACAGGCTAAGGATTGTTATAGAAAGATTCTCTTGGTTCTGTTTTGGACTGTTTTGTCAATTTTTAGGCTAAGGCTAATAGAGAAACCTATGGGACAATTCTTGTTAAATTCAGATACTCAAGAAACTTGCCCTTGTTTCTCTCTGATCAGATATGGACAGAGTATCCAGTTCTGGCCTTGGCACATGGAAGAAACTCAATCTTTAAGCCTGATGTTTTACTCTGTAGTTGATATCCAAAGTAAAGGTGAAATATTTCACATGTTCATTAAAGACCAAAAGTGGCTCCAATCAAGAGAGCCTGAGACTTAGAAATGGATTCTGTTTAATTTGAGATATTCATCATTGTTAGCAGATGTGTTTTCTGACATGTGTAAAGACCGTTTGGATAGAATACATGATTTCTTTTGGTACAAGATGATTAAAGTTTTAAAATTAAAGTACCTGGAGTTTAATTCTAAGTGTTTAGAGGTGAAGAAAGACTACCCAAGACTACATGGTTGAGTTCTAGCACATCAAGGGCTAGAAAGCAGGTTCCTTCCTCTGCACGCAGTATTTCCTTCCACCTCCATGCCCCACGTGAGAGGATGTCTTGTTTGTTGTTATTTTGTGTTTGTGTGTGTGTGTGTGTGTGTGTGTGTGTATGTGTGTGTGTTTTGGGGTTGGGGAAATGACAGAGTAGTCTGCTATGTTTGAGATACTCAATTAGATGTATAGTGAATGCTTGGTGTGTGACATGTACTTTATATACTGAGGATACCAAGATAAATAAGACACAGCCTCTGTCCTCAAGGAGTCTATAGTCTAGTTAGAGTTGTAATAAAAATAGAAGTATAGTATCTAAGGCAGCTCTGCTGGGTAGAATTTTCTGCAGTGATGGAGCTACTCTGTATCTGCGCTGTCCAATATGGTAGCCCCTAGCCACAAGTGAGTACTGTGCACTGGAAAGGTGACTAGTGTAAATGAGGAACTGAATTTCTAATTTAAATGTAAGTAGTTACATGTGGATATGGCTACTGTATTGGACAGAGCAGGCATAAAAGGCATAAAAGATGAGAAGTGTGGTGGTGCTGGTGGGGGGCAGGCAGGGTATTCATAGTATTCATGCTTTTTTTTTTTTTTTTTTTAAACAGACTAGCAGAAACTACCTATTTACCCTTTTAGGGAGGAATGTCTTTCTTTCTTGTGATTCAGGTGTTTGATAGGATCCCCAACAGAATCTGGTGTATAGGTGAATACATTCCTTTCTGATGAAACTTGATTGATACTTGCCTTGTAGGGTCAATGGGACTACAACAGAAATGTGAACTATAATCCTTTTGTCTTTATTCGTCATAAAGTTATATGGGTGACCTTGAGAGCAATGTGTGCTTTAAAATCCAGCATGGTTCATTTATTTACTCAGTGTTTTGGCACCCTGTGTCCTATTTTTCCTAAGAGAAACAAGGCATGCCTGATAATGTTTACCTTGCCTTTGTACATCTTAAAATATGTTGACTTAATGTCACTTTATTTGATCCTTCCCCTGAGTTACTTTAGGTAGGTACTGCAGGTGTTCTCCCTGTTTTGCAGATGAGGGAACGATGACAAAGAAATGCCAAGTGACTTGTCCAAGGTCATAATGATGAGGTATGGAGTCAGAACAAAAGGGAAGAGCACTGGACTTTGGAGCAAAAGGTGGAGTTTCTTGTCCCAGCTCTACTGTCACTTGATGTGACTCTGAGCAAGTTACAGCCTTTTTTGTTTCCTCACCTAGTGTGTCCAGTACCTCTGTCTTACTGAACTTTTTAGGCTTGTTATTGGAATAAAATGAAATAACATGTGAAAGCTCTTTGAAAATGATCAGTTTTACAAAGGTACATTGTTATCAGGCAATGTTTTTCTCTTGTTTGATGCTGACTTCAGAACTCACCATGTCAGTTAATCATGTTGAATACTGCAGTACTCTGGTGTTGTCATAGATTTGTCTTCCTCACTATGAAACCTTCCCTTGGGCAGCCATCGTGTCCTGTTTATATCTGTGTACCTATACCTAGGACAATACCTGATACAAAGCAGGTGTGTAATAAATTTGTTTGTTTCATGAAATAACTGATGTCTGGATTTACTTTATGAAGTTTTAAAAAAATTTTTCTCTGTAATTAGACTTGAAGCTTCTTGGGAACAGGGATTTTATTTATTCACTGTTATTATTCCCTATAAATATTGATTGAGTCAGTTGATGTAATTAATGTCTGGCTGTGGTCTCAGTGCATCTACCGCTACCACCGTATCGATCATTTTGGTAATCTGTCAATTAGACCAAACCTTCACGTTACTCTGCAGTAGTGCCTACAAACCATAAGCTGTTACCAGCACACAGTCACCTGATGATAGAAACCTCCAGGGAGATTACCTAGAAAATGGACACATAGAGTTGGGAAGAAATTAAGTGATCTGCAGGGGAGCATTGTCATCATCTTCTCCTTCCTCCTGTCATATTTACTTCTGGAGACTTCTCTGCTAGTAGCTCAGGGTGCTAGCTGACTGAGCCTATCTGGGGAGGATCCTTAACTTAGCAATCAGAGCCCTTAATTATCTAACTTCAGTTATGTCTTCTTTTCTCACTGCAGTGCCCGGGCCTCCCTGCCTCGTCCCCATCCTTCCCTCCCTCCCCCTCCTCAGTATATTAGCTACACTGGAGTTTACTTTTCTATTGTCCCTTCAGCCTGTCTTGGACACTTAGACGAAATTCTAGTTTCTGTTGTATCATTTCTATGATAAAGTTAATATTCTCTCATTCTCTGCCCCAGTTTTTACTGAATTAATTATAAATCTCCAATCCTAGCATTCATACTCTTTCAAAATTGGTTACCATTTATCTTTGAAATCTTATCCCTTCTACATACAGCTTTTTTTTCTGCCACTCTAGGTTTTTAGTTTCTGGTGCTATTTGTTGCTACTTGAAGCAAGCGCCCTTCCTCGTATATTTTTCTTTTCTACCCGCCTCTTTTTACTCTCACTCTTATTCAGTTAATTTTCTTATCTCTGTTAAAATCGTAACCTTCCTTCAATACCCCATTCATTCTTCCCTGATCTTATCCTGTTGTTTTCCAGCTCAGCCCTTCTTTCAGTCAAAAGTAATCTTTTGTCCTCTGAACTTCCACAATGTCTTTCGGATAGCTTACCATAATATGTTTAGTTAATATCCATCATCTCCTATAGATACAATAAAAAGAAAAAAATATTTTCCTAGTGATGAGAACTCTTAAGATCTGCTCTCCTAACAGCTTTCCTGTATGTCCTATAGCAGTGTTAACTTTAGTCATCATGTTGTACATTATATCCCTAGTGTTTATTTATCTTGTAACTGGAAGTTTGTACCTTTTGACAACCTTCCTCCAATTTCCCCTCCCCAAAGCCCCCATTACTGGTAACCACAAGTCTGATTTCTTTTTCTAATTTTGGTGGGGTTTTTTTGTTTGTATGTTTTTAAGATGCCACATATAAGTGAGATCATACAGTATTTGTCTTTCTCTGTCTAGTTTCACATAGCATAATGCCTTCACGGTCCATCCATGTTGTTGAAATGGTAGAATTTTCTTGTTTCTTTATGGCTAAGTAATATTCCATTATACACACACACACCCCCCCCACAACTTCTTTATCCATTCATCCATCAGTGGACACTTAGGTTGTTTCCATGTATTAACGTTGCTATGAACATGGGGGTGCAGATATCTTTTTGAATTAGCATTTTCATTTCCTTTGGATATATTCCCAGAAATGGAATTGCTGGATCATATGCTAGTTCTTTTTTAATTTTTTGAGGAAACTTCATACCTTTTTCTATAGTGGCTGTACCAGTTTACAATCCCACCAACAGTGTACAAGGGTCCCCTTTTCTCCACATCCATGCCAGCATTTATTGTATCTTTTTGACGATGGCCATTTTAACAGGCATGAGGTAATATCTCATTTTGGTTTCAATTTGCATTTCCCTAATGACTAATGATGTTGAGCACCTTTTCATGTACCTGTTGTCCATTCATATATGTTCTTTGGAAAAATGTCTATTCAGATCCTTTGCCCATTTTTAATTGGATTATTTGGGGGTTTTTTGCTATTGAGTTGTATGAGTTCTTTGTGTGTTTTGGTTATTAACCCCTTATCAGATACATGGTTTGCAAGTATTTTTTCCCATTCAGTAGGTTGTCTTTTCACTTTGTTGATGGTTTCTTTTGCTGTGCAAAACCTTCTCAGTTTGATGTGGTTCCATTTATTTTTCATTTTGTTGCTTGTGCTTTAGGTATGATTTCCAAAAAATCCATTACCAAGACCCATGTCAAGGAGCCTTTTTCCTATGTTTTCTTCTAGGAGTTTCATGTCTTACAATTAAGTCTAATCCATTTTGAGTTAATTTTTGTGAATGGTGTAAGATAGGGGTTGTTTCATTTTTTTTTACATGTGAATATCCAATTTTCCTAGCACCATTTATTGAAGAGACTTTCTTTTCTTGTATATTTGACATTTTGAAATAAGGGCTACAGAAGTGTGTATGTAGTTCTTGTGATTGTGTTCCCGATAGCAGTGTGTGCTCTCAGCAGCTCAGATACCACCAGTGGCATGGCCTTCGGTGATGTGATTTTTGTGAAATGGTCAACAATTTTTTTTTTTTTTAACAATTCTTGGTATGGTAAGGTTCTAAACATAAAAGGTCCAGTCTTTTCGCAGTTTACACAATTGCATTACTGGAAAATTCAGTGTATATTAAAATAGCACAAAATATTTTTTATTTTTGTATAAAATGGAGTTACATTTCTAGGTTTAGACAGTTAAGGACAGAATGATTTTCTGGCAGACATTTGATAGTCATGTGAAAAGTAGCATAATTGTTCCTGGTGCAGGACTGTCTCCTGCATTGCAGGATGTCTAGATTTCCTGCCTCTGCCCATAAATACCAATAGCACACCCCAATCATTGTGTTAACCAGAAGTGCACTTAATATTTCTAAAATGCCCTCTAGGCGGCAGTTCTTTTGTATTGAAAACCATTGACTTAAATTCTTGAGTGTGTCTTGTTGGCCTTATCTCCTAATCAGAATTGAGTTTTATCACTTGTTTTGCTAGTTTAATAGGTACAAAACAATATCTTTGTTGCTTTGCTTTGTTTTTTTAATTCATGTTTGTTTCCAATGTTATTTTCTCTTCATTGTTTTATTTAATTTGCCTGTAATTATAACACATCTTTGTCTTAATACTTTTTGTCTGTGTATTTTGTTAAAATTCAGCATGTTTTTTTCTGTTACATACATTTTAATAGTTAAGTTAAACTTTTTCACTGTATCTTTTCTATACCTTTCTCCTTTACACGTTTCATTTTCTTACATTTAATTATTTAAAAATACATTTAAAGAATTAAAATTTCTTACATTTAAGTTTTTAAGAATTTAAGAGCTATTAAACCTGTTTTGATTGGTCTTTCACAGTATTGTTGTTGTTGTTTTTAAAGAATAATACTCCTGTCTTTTTCAGAATTGGGAGGGATAGCAACTGTTTCTTAAAAATGCTTATTCCCAGGTCCCAATGTAGACCTATACAGAATTTCAGTTTCTAGTGATAGGGCCTGGAGATATGCAGCAGCACCATCACCACCCCTGCCCCGCCCCTCCATGATTCTTATGGGTGCAATGGAGTTTGAAAGCTAACTTTTCTTTTTTTATTTTTATTTGAAACAGTTTTTATCCTCCAATAGTGTGTTGTCTGGAATGCATGCTAAATATTAATTAAATATTCTTTAGATATTTGGAAACCATCTGACTACTTTTTAAAAAACTAATAGTATAGGGGCACCTGGGTGGCTCAGTTGGTTGAGCATCTGCCTTTGGCTCAGGTCATGATCTGGGAGTCCTGGAATCAAGCCCTGCGTTGGGCTCCCTGCTCATTGGGGAGTCTGCTTCTCCCTCTGATCCTCCCCCTTCTTGGGCTCTCTCTCTCACTCTTTCTCTCAAATAAATAAATAAAATCTTAAAAAAAATAAAAAAAAATTAATAGCATAAAACAAATGGACATGTTCCAATTTTATTTGTGTGTGGCATGCAAAATTTGGACATCTCAGTGGAATAAAGGGAACTTTCTAATGTCTTCCTGTTTCCCACTGGTAAACCTTAACATTCTGAAACATTTATTTACTATCTACTGCATGCTAGGAATTACTCAAAGATTTAGGAAGTGAGGTTTCCATTCAGAAAAGGTTGATACCCTTATGGCGAAGATATCTTTACACGGCTAACAAATAAGTTAATGTGAAGCTTGATATGACCAGCCTGAAATACGCACATGGAGGAGGGGTGATTTGAGGAGTGTAGAAAGCCTTACCAAAGGGAGGACATTTGTGCTGTTCCTTGAAGGAGTAGTACTTCATAAAGTGGATCAAGGTGGGGTGTGGCAGTGCAATCAGTGGGAGTAGCTCGAGCAGTGATATAGGGTATGAAAAACCTTGTGGGGTTTGAGTGATCTGTCAGTAGTCCTTTTGGCCATAACTGCGGGGAAGGGTACGCGTGTTGGAAAGTGTCAGTAGAAGATGAGGCTGGGAAGGTGGAATAATCAATCTCAATTAGATTCCTAGCAAGGTTTTGTTTATTTTTTTAATTGTATAAAATCATCTTAAATTTTATATAGAAGAATACATATATAATAATTTGCTCTGAGAACAGCCAATGAAGTTTTGAAAAAGAATAGGGGAGGTGGAGGGGGCTTCCTTTTCAGATCTTAAAACATTGTATAAAGCCACTGAATTTAAATCATTATGGCATTGGTATGGGAATAGATAAATAGTTGAATGGAACAGATTCATAAGTAGATTCCTTTATAAATGAGGATTTAGTATATGACAAATTGGTGTTTCAGTTTGGTGGGAAAGGATGTATTTTTAATAGACGATGATGGCACAATTGACTGTACATCTACAAGAAAATAAATTGCACCTTTCCTACACCACTTACAGAGAAGTGAATTCCAGATGAATATAAAACTTAAGTGTGAAGAAATAAGCAGTTGTTTTGCAGGAAATCTGGGAGACTACATAAACACTTTAGGGTTACATTTTCACACTTTTGGACCTAGTCCCATAATAAATGTATTTTACACTGTGACCCAGAAATATGCATTTATGAAAAGTGAAACAAGTTTCACAGAATATTGCTTACCTTTACTATGTGTGATGCCTTTATTGTATATCTTATTCCATGTAATTAAAAACAAAAGTGGTACCCATTACATTTATTTCATGACCCACAGTTTGAAAAACACTGATAGAGGAGATGAGAGGCAGAAACCACCTAAGCCAGACTCAAGCTGCAAAATGTAAATATGTGACTAGAACAATGAAATTTCACTTCATACCTATCAAACTGGCAAAGAAAGAAAGAAAAAAGCAAGCAATTCCTGGCAGGAGAAGGGGAGTGAGAGGAGGGAAAGGCTCTCATCCATTCCTAATGTAGATGGAAGTTGTTACAGCTTTTTTTGGGAAGCAATCTGGCAAGACCTATTAACAATAAAAGCAAATGCCCTTTGATCCAATAGTTTCATTCTTGGGAACTTGTTCCATAGAAATTAAAAGGCCAGTGTTTATATGAACAAACATGTTTATTGCATCATTTCCTGGTGACAAAAAAATGGGAACTGAAGTAAATACACATCATTAGGAGACTGGTTGAATAAGTTATACCACACCCATGCCATGGAATGTTACACAGTCATTAAAAAGAATCTATTATTAGTTGGAAGGATGTTCATGAGGCATTGTTGAATGGAAAAAAAAACAACAGAGAAAAGTATACAATGCCTATCTATGCAAGTATGTATATTATTTTAACATGATTGAGTTAGGGTAGAGAAACACAAGAGGAAATGTTAGGTTGTCAACATGGATTATCTATCTAGGGAAGTGAATTATTTGGACAGGACATGAAGCCAAATAAAATGAAAAAGGTAAAAAAAAAACTACACTAAAACAAAACAAAAGTCCCTGCGGTATAATATTCTTGTGCATTTACATAAGAGACTATGTATGGTGTGTATATGTATATTATACTGTGTATGCACTGTATGTATGTGTATGCATATATGTTGACTAGAAGAGGTGAGAAAAAAATGTGTGGCGTGGGAATATAAATTGTCACCTGATGGGGATGGCTCCCTCTCAGAACTTTCCCTTTTTCCCCTTCCATTATTTTGGGAGGGCTGGGGAGGGCACCAGAATATCCTTGGGGAAATTCCTTGTAAACCCAAGGAAACTGAGGCAATCTTAATAGTCGAATCCACCCTTCCTTCACATTGTAGGTACCTTGTTAGATGCTGGCCCATCTCTCTTGCCTTCCCATTTTCAGGGCCTTTTTGTCCAGAGGAGGACATCAGATCTCATAGGGTACCGAAAGGTACCAGGGCCCAGAGTCCCTCAGATTCCCAAAGAGGATGAGAAGTTTGAGCAGGGTTGGGGGTGGGAGGTATGCAAGAGGGGAAGAGAAGGTGGTGGGTTCCTCTGTATGGAAATGTGAAAGAAATGTAGTTTGGGACCAGTCTGCGAATGACTTTGACTTTCGTGCTGAGGAGTTTCATTGTCATTCTGCAGGCCTATAATTCTCAAATGCCATATCCTCTTGAAAAATACTGATACTTGTTGAGTTGGAATGAGGTTTTTTAAAGATAAAATTGAACAGTGCTAGTCTTTCCCGATGTGAAGAAAAATTAGCTTAAGGGATAGAACTTTTTAAAGATTAAGTGTACCCATGTATTTTGCTTAAACTCTGCTGGCTGGGCATACAGATTTCAGAACAAGTAGAAGTTGGAAGTTAACAGAAATTAATTGGAAAGAGCTCACCATCCTTGATTCTCTTCATGAGCATGGTGTTTATGATTGTAACATTTACATTGTATTCATACAGATATGTTTTCTGTGGCTGAAGGTTTTTCATTTGTATGGTAGACATAGATCATTTCATGGAGAATATACAGCACAGGGTGAAGCAGTACATGCATGGAGAATGTATAGGATAGGGAGAAGGTAGTACATGCCATGGTTCAGAGAATGGTCCCTGGAACCCCACAGATATGGATTCAAACCCAGCTCCACCATGTTAGAGCTCTGAAGCCTCAGGTAAGTAGCAAACCTCTCTGTCTCAGCTTTTTCATCTGTGGAATAGAGATAAAGTTCATTAACATTCATTCAAGACTTATTTATCTTTAGGCGGGGAGAGAGAGAGCGAGAGCGTGCATGCATACACACACACACAAGTGGGGGGAGGGGCAGAGGGAAAAGGTGGGAGAGAATCCCAAGCTGACTCCCTGCTGAGCGTGGAGCCTGATGTGGGGCTGGATCCCACGACCTGAGCTGAAACCAAAAGTCGGGACGCTCAGCCTACTGAGCCATCCAGGCACTCCTATTCATTGAGTTGTTTTGATGATTGCATGAGTAGCATGTAGTAAATGCTCAGTGAGTGGAGCTCTTAATATATTTTCTGAAGAACACCGTGACTTCCAGTCTACACTGTTATTAGAAATTTGTGTGTCACTGCTGCAGGGAATGAAATAGTCTCAAAGAATTTTATGTCTGATTTGAGGACATTGGCGGGAAATTGCAGGGGTATGTTTCTAGCATGTAATAGGTACTTGGAAATTGTTGACTGAAAAATCTGGATCTTGGAGTAAACTCTTTCCTTTGTCTTCCTTTCCTACTTAGGGCGCTTCATTCTGCTATCTTTTTCTATCCTGGAACATTGAATGAGGAGGGCTCCCTTTTGTTATGAGTACCAAATCAGATAATTTTATCCCCCTGCACAGTGGCGTCTGTCCCAGTTCCATTCCAGGGCTTCTGCGGCTCTTTTGGGGAGGTGCTCAGACAGCTGCTTCCCAGGATCTGCCTTCCTACCTGATCTTGCCATGAGGTTGTTTTAGGACATTCTCAAAACATTTAGATGTATTTTTTTCTCAGTCTACTTGGCAGTGTGTTCGTAGCTGCTTTATCTTACCGTGTAGGGTAAATCTGTGTTTTACTTATTTTTATTAATTTGCAACAGTGTAATTTAACAGTAATTCTGTTTTGTCTTTTCAGGTGCCATTTGGATAGTCCTTTAGCGGCACGATGTACTCTGAGTGGAGGTCACTGCATTTGGTGATTCAGAATGATCAGGGCCACACGAGTGTGCTGCACAGCTATCCAGAGAGCGTTGGGCGAGAGGTGGCAAATGCAGTGGTCCATCCCCTTGGGCAGGCCTTAGGTACCCCTTCAGTGGCTGGTAGTGAGAGTTTATTAAAAACTGACAAAGAAGTAAGTGTTTCTTCCTTTCATTCTACTGTGTGAAAACATAATTTTGTTACTGAAGAATTTATTTGACATTGTCCTTTTAATGGGTTTCTGTCCAATGGCAGTACAACTTTTTAAAATTTTGACCTTTGTTTGGGTTGAAGGTTGGGGCTGAGAGTTTGTGGGGGTCAAGGAATAGGTTGTACCATTGTGTTGCTGGCTCCTTACTAGCCAGACCCAACTCTCTACTTGAGCTGTGTGCCCAAGACAGAGGCTTAAGTGTCAGGCTCTTGCCTCTAAGCTCTGGGCCCAGTTTTCAGATTTTTATTCAGAGGTGTGTTCGGAAGGTCTTCATTGCTACTCCAGTATGGCCTCTAACTGAAGGCCTGTCTTGTGTCAAGTTTTCAGGCTTCACATATGCACTGAACTTGAGGCCCTCCTGTGTCTCCATGTCTGCCTATCCTTGCCTGACTCTCAGATTTAAGAGTGCTGCGGAGCAGCTAAGTGCATATGGCTATGAGCCCAAGTGGTTGGAATGGGGGTTGTGTTTGCTGTCCCTAAAGATAAGGGCTCCTAGAGTGGCTTGGCCTGGAGGTGGTCCTCTGGTCTTGGGTTCAGGTGACTGGGCTGAGGTGAAGTTTTCAGGGGCAGGTCATGAAGGGACCCTGATAATGGAGGGATACAGGAATTTGCTAATGTGATGTCTGGCTAAGATACGGGATTAGAACTTTGTCTCTGTACTTGAGGAATACAACCTTCAGACTTTGGGTTAACTTATTTTCCAGACCCACTTTTTCTCCCCCTTACTTTTTTTTTTTTTTTTTTTTAAAGATTTTATTTATTTGACAGAGAGAAAGACAGCGAGAGAGGGAACACAAGCAGGGGGAGTGGGAGAGGGAGAAGCAGGCTTCCCGCTGAGCAGGGAGCCCGATGCGGGGCTCGATCCCAGGACCCTGGGATCATGACCTGAGCCGAAGGCAGACGCTTAACGACTGAGCCACCCAGGCGCCCCTCCCCCTTACTTTTTGATTTCTTTCTGATGAAGGAGAGATTAGACTTAATCTACATGGAAGACTGGATACAAGACTAAAGCTTATAGCTCTAAAGGCAGTTTATTTACCCTCCACAGGCCATGGGTTGCTGGAGGATGAAGCCTCTCAGTCTGAGGAGCGTTTTTCTCTCTTCAGAGTACCTTAGCAGAGACTTACCCTGAGGACCAGCGCTTGGCCTGGTGCACTCTCCTCCTGGTGGGTCTGTGATCTTCTCCTGGGAAGAGAGGGCACATTAGTGGATAGAGGTGCTCTGCTGCACTCTTGTTCGTTCTCCTTCCCCACCCTTGATATGAGAGAATAGTCCTTGAATCCAGTGTCCTCTAGAATTATACAGTTGAACTATTATGGAGATATCACCAGAGATATTTTCTCCTTTGTCTTTTCATCTGACAATTACGGACTTGCAGTCCCTTTTAAAATCCTTTCTTATGCGTGGTTAAATTCCTCCCACCCTCCTATATTTGTCCCAGCTTCACTGTGGTGTTACAGCCTTTAAAGTTTATCACTGTTGTGGATAATATTGTATTATATTATCTATGTTACATTGTTGTTACATAATTTTACCCTTTGTAGTTGTTTTTGAGCTTAAAATTTTGTCTACATGTATTTATCTTATTAGATTCAGCTTTTGTTTTAAACTGCTGAAGTCTTTTTGAATCCTGAATTTCTATCTAACAAGTTAGCTGTCCATTTTAGCTTTGTGATGTCTACAGATGGTCAGCCTATAATCTGTTTTTCTGTCTTTTCCTAAGTTAAAAATCTCAGCAGGGCCTTTGGCATGCCACTGGGCACCTTCTTCAAGATGATCTTCGTGCATTAACCCACTGTGTTCTCTCATCTTGTTCTCAACCACTTATAAATCCAGCTATTCTACTTTCCTCTGGGCCATAGGTCTCCATCCTGTCCAAAGGATATCCCGCATCTGACCACATTTCTTGCTAAAACCCAGGTCCCCCTAGCCAGACAAGGCTATTGATAGTATGGTGAGAGTAGCTTCAGGTGTCTAGCTGGAAGACTAGGGCCCAAGTTTTCAGTTTTACCATTTCCACACCAGTGACTTGGGCCAAATTGCTTAATCTTCCTAAGTGTCATTTTTCTTATCTATAAAGTGACGATAGTGTACCCTCTCACACAGGGTTATTTTGATGGTTAGATGATATTTATGAAAGTTGCTTTGTAAATTGCCAGGGTTATGCAATTGTCCACTGCCTTCATAGTAACCTTGTTAGTAAAGGAATGAAGCTTGTCTGGCATGACTTGTTCTTTTTGAGTAGGCTGGTTCCTAGTGATCATGCTTCCATTTTGTAAGTGCTCACTGATCATCTACTTAGTAATTTTGTCCCACAGTTTCGTCTGGCATTCACTGAAACTTTCCAGTCTACAGTATCTGGAATATTGTTTCGTCCTCTTTTGTAAATTATGCTATTTTCCCTTTCTGCTCATATTGTATTCATTCTTCATGACTGCAGGCAATGGTTTGGCAGTTTCTTAGGCAAGTTCTCTCAGCCTCTATGATGTAATGCAGATGGGTCAAGAGGCTAGCACTCATTTAGTGCAGCTAAGTGCCTTGTTAAGATCTTACCCAGCTTAAGTCCCTTCTCACTTGTGTTTGTTCTTACCTTCCCATGTTAATTATTTTCTTTGGCAGAAAAAGTCACAGAATAAGAGTTGAGCAGTTAATATTCCTTCCTGTTGCTTGTTAATGTTGCATAATCTGGAAATGGAATATGATTGAATTTATGTGTATGATTTCCTAAATGACACACATACCTGTATACAAATTAAAAGAAGAAATATAGCTAAAATTTTCTATTTCTGTGCCTCCAGCCTCTAGGGAAAATCAAGATGGCACGTAATTGCTTTTTATTTCACATAGCAAACAATAATAATGTCTAATGGGTAAAAGCCAACATGGGCTTAATATTTAGAAATAAATAATTTATTTTCTTCTTAAATATTTTGCTTAGGAAATGTTGTCTGAGTATATTTTATCCATGGAAAGTGCATTCTTGAGAATAAATCTGATGATACATAGTTGAGATGAATATACTGTCACTTGAGAGGTTTTTGGTAATAAAAGAGGTAAATATTTTAAATCAGTCTACTGAAATATAGTAGGGATGTGTGATAATTCTGTATGTATATTTTCTTTTGTTTAGGTGAAATGGACGATGGAAGTAATTTGCTATGGACTGACCCTTCCATTGGATGGAGAGACTGTAAAATATTGTGTTGATGTATATACAGACTGGATTATGGCTCTAGTATTGCCGAAAGATTCTATTCCATTGCCAGTTATTAAAGAGCCTAATCTATATGTTCAAAGTATACTAAAACACCTGCAAAATCTTTTTGTACCAAGGTAAGCTATACCTGTCTGTCTGGCCTGTTATCAGGATCATAATAAAATATTCATAAATGTTACTTTTTTGTATTAATAGGAGCTGATTTCATTGTTAGTCTTTTGAAAAGTAACTTTCATTACTGTTCAAAGAATGTATTAATATGAATGATAAGAGAGATGGGCTTATATAATGTTTACTAAGTTTTGTTTTTTTTTTTTAAGATTTTATTTATTTTTTGACAGAGAGACAGTGAGAGAGGGAACTCAAGCAGGGGGAGTGGGAGAGGGAGAAGCAGGCTTCCTGCTGAGCAGGGAGCCTGATGCAGGCTCGATCCCAGGACCCTGGGACCATGAACTGAGCCGAAGGCAGACGCTTAACGACTGAGCCACCCAGGCGCCCCTTACTAAGTGTTTTTAACAAGTATGTGTTCATTAAAGGCTTTTGGTTTCCTTTCTAAGATCTGATAGCTGTTAGATATTAAAATGCTATGACACCTTTCCCCTCCATTCAAAAAACATACTTTTGCCTATCATAATTCTTTTCTAGGCACCTAAGCGTTTACCTTAAAATGAATCTTTCCTATGAGAGAATGAAGACATTGAAGTAAGCAGACTTGAAATTATGGGCAAATTCATAGTAGGCCAAAAGATTATGTTAACAGTTTGTTACTGATTTTTTTTCTCCTATCTTCTAAGACAAAGATCTTAAATATCATAATATGTGATAAGTACCTTATTTGGGCTTAAAATTTTTTTTCCAGGGGCACCTGGGTGGCTCAGTCAGTTAAGTGTCAGCCTTCAGCTCAGGTCATGATCTCAGGGTCCTGGGATCAAGCCCGCTCAGCAGGGAGTCTGTTTCTCCCTCTCCCCTGCTTGTGCTTTCCCCGTGTTGCACTCTCTCTCTCAGATAAATAAATCTTTAAAAAAAATTTTTTTTTCCAATTCTAAAAGATTATATGTCATTGTAAAGAGTTTGGGAAATAGAGAAAATAATGGAGAAGAAAGCATTAATTAGTTTCTTATCCATTCATGAGGATTTCCTTTAAGAAAAACCTGTCTTTAGCGATTTCCTAATATCTTTGAAAGAGGCAAAGAGGCTTCCTTTTGGAAAAGTTCTTGTTACAGCTTTTTCTTTATCAGCTGGTGAGGGACTTTGAATCATCCAAAAACCACTCGATAAATTTTAACTTTTTAAATTTAGAAGGAAGTTTACTTTGGGGGCACCTGGCTGGCTCAGTCGGTAGAGCATGCAACTCTTGATCTCAGGGTCGTGAGTTCGAGCCCCGCATGTGGCATAGAGTTTACTTAAAAAAATTATTTTTTAAAAATTTTATTTATTTATTAGTTAGTGAGAGAGAGTGAGAGAGAGCATGAGCAGAGGGGAGGGGCAGAGGGAGAGGGACAAGCAGACTCCCCACTGAGCAGGGAGCCTAGCTCAGGGCTGGATTCCAGGATCCCGGGATCATGACCTAAGTTGAAGGCAGATGCTTAACTGACTGAGCCACCTAGGTGTCCCCCCCAAAAAAAATTTTTTTAAAGAGTTTTAGAAGATTACTTTGTAAAATTTGAATTAAACAAAAATCTCATTGAGGGGCACCTGGGTGGCTCTGTCGTTGGGCATCTGCCTTCAGCTCGGGTCATGATCCCAGGGTCCTGGGATTGGGCCCCACATCGGGCTCCCTGCTCTGCGGGAA
Organism: Halichoerus grypus; assembly: GCF_964656455.1. Lineage (NCBI taxonomy): Eukaryota > Metazoa > Chordata > Mammalia > Carnivora > Phocidae > Halichoerus > Halichoerus grypus. Next base: position 118,358,324 of record NC_135721.1, read on the forward strand.
GCCTGCTTCTCCCTCTCCCACTCCCCGTGCTTGTGCTTCCTTTCTCGCTGTGTCTCTCTCCGTCAAATAAATAAATAAAATCTTTAAAAAAAAAAAAAAAAAAATCTCATTGAGAACTGTGATGTGTAGGACCAAGTATAAACTCCTTGCCTTCTGTGAAATGCTGGCTATAATCTAGCCAGATTATCTGCTGCTAATTCTGCATGAGCCCTGCTCATTGGTCAGACTCATAAATTATACATTCCCTTAAGACTCCTTACTGATTTTCCACATCTTCACCTGCCCTTTTGTCTTTTTCTTCCTCTTCTCCCTCTCCTAGTTGTCCACATCTCACTTTTGTTGGTTCATCTTAAATCCTGCCTTATAAAAAGAAGCCTTACTTGACCATCCCGACCCACAGTGATCATACCTTTTCTGAACCAGTGTGTTACTTCCTGTGTCACTCTTTTATGTCTTCACTGTTTTATTGTTTATCTTTTAAAATGTGTGTGTCTCATTTCCCCAGCTAACCATCTGGAAGGCAAGAATTAGGTTGTACATATTTTGGGCTTCCACAGTACCTGGTGCAGTCCTTACATTACTTTAGGTGTGAATTAAATATTAGTTGCTTATTATTTATTGATTTCAAATAGAAGTAGTAATAGGAAGTAGTTGGCCATGATTAGCATATTATTTGTGTCTAAGCAGGCTCTTCTAAAATGGTGTAATAGTTTTAATGCTTTTGTCACTCCATGTAGGAGACTAATTTACTGGCCTTTTTCCTTGGGCATGGGACAGTTTGATGAGTAGTATTGTCACTGTGTTTCTTTCCTTTTTGTACTCTTACCACCTCTCCATGCTCAATTCATTTGTATTGATAAAAAATATCAATGGCATTTGAGTTAATTGGGCTTTTGCTTTTTTTCCCTTTTGAGAACATGAGTACCTTGTTCATTAGCTTGTTTTCTCAAGAGTGTGTGTGCATTCTTTGGAGAGGATATTGAACTGAGTACTAGAGTTCTCCTGGCCAGCAGTGTCTTAGGGAGCTGAATATTTTCAGTGCTAAGTATTGGGAGGTATGATCTCCTCTCCCTTTATTGGAAGTATCAGGGTTTTTTGTTTTTTTTTTATAATTCAGATCACAAAATTGTCATCAAGTTTACTTAGTTGTTTTTATAAAAAGTGACACTCAGAAGAAACTTTTTACCACTTTGCTAGAGATAAGTCGGGGGTAACCTTTCTCTTTTTGCCTATCAGTTTGATCTCCTTTTTATTTGCATAATGGAATGAAGAGTGAATCATCTTTTAAAATCGATTAGGTTTTCATTGCTCAAATATAATGTAGTTTAAAAAATGTAATATTCTTCTAAAGCAGTGGTTGGCAAACTTTTTTGATAAAGACCCAGATAGTAAATTTGTGGGCTATATGGTGTCCTAACTACTCAACTCTGCTGATGTAGAGAAAGCAGCCATAGATAATGTATAAATGAATGAGCATGGCAGTGTTCCAATAAAATTTCAACAAAAACAGGTGGCAGTACAGATTTGACCCATGGGCTATAGTTCACCAGCCCTTGTTCTAAGAACAGTTTTTCTGAAGATCATAAGTTCTTTTTGAAAATATTGGGGGGGCAACTGGGTGGCTCAGTCGTTAAGCGTCTGCCTTCGGCTCAGGTTGTTGGGAAAGGAAAATCTCTGTAGACCTTTCTGTTTATTTTTTAGTAAAGATGATCTTGTTTCTCTTAGCTTTAGAAACTTGGACACTGCTCCTGAATTTAGGTCTTCATAGTGAGGCTACAGTTACCTACAGAGCAGATGTTTCCTTTTGTACTAGCAGACAGGTACCTGGAAATAGTGGGTAGGCCTAGGTTACTGGCTTGGAGTCTTATCGCTAGCTTGGAAGAGTGTCAACCCCAGAGCTATTCTTATTTCTTATTCTGGTCTTCTTGTATGGCTAGATGAGATTTGGGGCTATTACATAGTTTTGTACTGTTCTTCAAGTAGCCAGAGCAACAGACACAAACTTGAGACTCATGGCTTCACATGAACTGGATTCACTGCCAGCTGAACATGGGACGTCTCCCTGCTCTTTGGGGGTCTTTGTCTTTCCTAGGTGAATGTCTCATTTTACTCTTGGTAGGACTTCTTTAGGAAAAACTTACTGGTGTCATTTGTTTGCAACTTTAGGATAAGTGTCTGGTTTTCTGGGCCATGGCCCAGAATCTGAGAATCTTCTATCCTCAGGTTGGGGTGGGAGTGGTAAGGCCACTCACTTCATTTTCTGAATTTTTTGAGGAAGCTCTGTTTTATCAGTTCTTTGTGACATAAGTCATAATATAGAAACTTGTCCTCGAGATTTATTTCAGTAATATTAGTTACTTGTCTTAGGTTTCACATAGGAGGTCTGGAGGCCAACTCATCACTCGTTTATGCAGTGAGTTTCCTAATATTCTCAAAATTCTCAGGTGGTCCACTTTGGAAAGTAGGGATAAGGGGCTGGGGCTTGGACCTCTTTCTTCAACTCTAGCTCCAATACTTTGATCTATTTTATTCTCTTGAGAAAAAATGGTCCTGTGGACTAAAGAGAGTTATAAAACTTTTTTCTAGGGTATCTTGGGAACCATTGGAACCCCCATCTTAGGTTAAGTTGCCTTTTTTATTAGAACAGCAGTAGCAGGGTGCTCATTTCTGAGGCAGTTGCCTCCATACCTCATCAGTTTCAGGGACCTGTGAGGATATTCCATTGGGTCTATAGGCTCTTCTCTAGCAGACATTAGCTTCAAAGGGACTGTGACCACCATAAATTCACATTCTAAATTCTCGTGAATGTGTGTTTAAAAAATTTTAAAAAGAATACAAAGGCCATTCTGCTTCCTTGTGAGCAACAGAAGGGGCTGTGGGTATTTACTCATTCACTCAGCAGAAAATGGTGTGCCTGTTATGTGTCAGGCACATTTTAGACTTAGAAAATCCAGAGGTGAAGCTTACATTCTACTGTTCCCCCCTGTCCCCAGGAGCTTTTCAAGCTCTCATAGGAATGGTAGGTTGAGATCCCAGAATGCCAAACTGTATGGTGGCAAAATATCTTTGAAATGAAGAGGCTGCACCTTGTCCTGTCCTCTGATGCTCTTAGGGAGTGTCATTGGACCATTGCTGGCTGTGTCCGTAAGTCGCCTGTCCTCAAGCCTTTGCTTTCTCTCCTCAAGGCTTGTCAGTGATATGTCTGTCTTCTTCAGACAGGAACAGGGCTCCAGTCAGATCCGACTATGCTTACAGGTCCTGAGAGCCATTCAGAAACTGGCCCGTGAGTCATCCATCATGGCACGAGAAACGTGGGAAGTCTTACTGTTGTTTCTTCTGCAGATTAATGACATACTTCTAGCCCCACCAACTGTTCAAGGTCTGTTTATGTTTTTTCTAATTTATTTCTGAGCTCTGGATACAGTTCACTTTAAACTCAATGAGTAGTAGACTCATTAGGGATTTACAGTTTGGCATGACATTTGACAAACCAAGGTTAACAGGTCTTAGAATGGAAGCCCTGAAGTTATTTTACTTTCAGTGATGATTTTGCTAATGTAGGGAGAGACTCAGTGTGTTAATGCATATTTGATAATGGTAGGAACAGTAGGTTTTGTTTAGTCTATTAAGATAGAGCCTATATAAGAAACAACTAACTGAAGTAGAACCTGTAAGTCCTGTACCTGATTACAAAGTGGTTATCAAAGTAGACGCTGAAAACTTGACAGCTGCAGAAGATATTTTGTTCAGCAAATGAAACATACAAAATCTTAAGGGTTCTATTTGGAGATATGACAGTATGCCACTCATTACCTTGTCATTAAGAAGCCTCCAGTTTTATGCCTTCAGAATGTATTTTAGAGGCCCCGCTGTGTATGTTACAGCACAGTGTACACAAATTGTAAGCTGATATTCTAGTTCTAGGTTCCCTTGTTGCCTATTCATCTGTGTAGTCTCTTACTACAGACATGCAAGTGTGCACTTGTGATCTCACACAAATGCAGTGTCCAGGAAGGTATCTAAAGGAAATCACAGAATTCCACTGTTGAAAGTGAGTCCATAGTAGGAATACCTTGTCTGTTATGATAGCTAGCCAGTCATTGACTCATTAGCTCTTTGGTACACAGTCTCCATGCCAGGGATCTCAGCAGCTCAACGCAGGCAGTTTCTCCCCTTCTGGGGCTCATTGTTGAAACTTCATTTTTGCTTATTTGAAATATGCATCCTTATAACTTTTCCTACTAATCCCAAGTTTGCCTTGTGGAGCTATGCAGAGCACAGACTACTGCTTTTCTCCCTAGTTCCAGGGCTCAGAGCAGAGGAACAGGTCTGTTTTTCATGGTTGAGGCTCTGTCCTGCACAGCACCGGTCCTTTTGCTCCCTTCTTTGTCTCCCTGTCCCCGAAGGGTAGCTTTCAAACACCTGAAAGTTTTACAACAAAGGTTGGAGGTAGAAAGACCTGAGTATTTATTTGCTCTGATTCCTTCACTTACTGACTTTGTAAACTCGGAGGTTACTTAAATTTTCTCATCTAAGTTTTCTCTTCTTCAAAATGTGTTTAATTGATAATTGGTAAAAGATATAAATATCTATCTTGCAGAATTAATGTGAGGAATACGTGAGGTCATGTGCATAAACCATTCAGCACAGAAACTGACCCAGTAGTCACACATCCTAGACATTCGTCCTTCCCCTTCTCCTCTGTGTCTGTCCCACTTGCTGGAAGATAAAGATCTTTGATAAGAACCAAGCAGGGCGACTTGAAAACTTGATAAATGATAATTGGTTGATGTAGTCATGATTTTCTTCATAGGAGCTCCTAAGAATAGTTTCTCATTCCTACTTAATAAGTGGCTATTTAAAAGTCAGAACTTAACATTGCAGTTACTTTGATTTTTTGACCACTTATCCTGAATCAATGAATTAAAGGTTTTTCTTTAAAAATAAGTATGCCAAAGATGTTTTCTTTTTGTTGGTAAGGTGGCATTGCTGAGAATCTAGCAGAGAAGTTGATTGGTGTTCTCTTTGAGGTTTGGTTACTAGCTTGTACTCGGTGCTTCCCAACACCACCTTACTGGAAAACAGCCAAGGAGATGGTGGCAAACTGGAGGCACCACCCGGCAGTGGTGGAGCAGTGGAGCAAGGTCACCTGTGCGCTCACTTCAAGGTAGGTCACTCTCATTGACTTGCCTGCCTTCATCTACCTGGTCTAAGGCAGCTTCCTCCTAGTTCCATGTCTTCCTGGAATTCACGGAATATGTTGTGAGAAGCCTGTATCCTGTGTCTGTTATTACTTGCATTTTAGGTGCAGGAGCAAGCCACTTCTTAAATATGGATATAGCAGTTTGGCTACTGCCTGGCAAATTTAAAACCTTTCAGATTAAGCAAGTATGGAGAAGCAGTATGGAGAAGAATTCTGTACCCTGCCTCCCTTGCCAAAATCCCATTCTTAATCTGATTACTAAAATACCACGATTATTATTTTAAAAAAACCATAGAGGGGCGCCTGGGTGGCTCAGTTGTTAGGAGTCTGCCTTGGGCTCAGGTCATGATCCCAGGGTCCTGGGATCTAGCCCCGCATTGGGCTCCCTGCTCAGTAGGGAGTCTGGTCTCCCTCTCCCACTCCCCCTGCTTGTGTTCCCTCTCTCGCTGTGTCTCTGTCAAATAAATAAATAAAATCTTTTAAAAAATAAAAATAAAAGAAAATGTGTTCTCTCTCTGGCTCTCTCTCTCTCTGTCAAAATAAATAAATAAAATCTAAAAAAAAGAAAAAAAAGAAACAAAGGAGACCTAACCATATCAAAAGTACACCATGTCACTATTTGATCCTAGGTTTAAAACAAAAAAAATAAAAATAAAAATAAAAAAATAAAAGAAAATGAAAAACCATAGAAAGGTATGAAAAAAGTTAAGTTCACTAGAAATCCTATTATATATATTTATACATAATTTTACAGAAATGAGACCATCCTATAATGTGCTATATTATAACACAAGTAGGTAGTTTGTTATAATTTTACCTTTTTTACCATTTATATGTAATGTGAGTAAACTTTAGACTTTATTTTTTTTCAGACTTGTTTTTTCATTTCAATTCTACATATTTTTTTCCCTACAGATTTTATTTATTTATTTGAGAGAGAGTAGAGAGAGAGCACAAGAGCAAGGTGAGGGGCAGAGGGAGAAGCAGACTCCCCGCTGACCAGGGAGCCTGATGCAGGGCTTGATCCCAGGACCCCAGAATCATGACCTGAGCTGAAGGCAGATACTTAACCGACTGAGCCACCCAGGCGCCCTCAACTCTACATATTTTAATATGTAACTCTAAAAGATGAGGATTCTTTTTAAAACATAATGATGGTACAATTATACCTAAAAAATTTTAACAGTTCTTTAATATCAGTTAGCCATTCAGTGTTTAAATTTCCCTTGCATGCCTCCTTTTTTTTTTCTTTTTATGGTTGATTCCATTGAATCAAAACAAGCAAGGTTCTTAAGCCTATCTTAAAACTGTAGGTTCCTACTCTCTCATTTTTATTTCTTTGGGGTTTTTGTTGTTGAAGAAACTGGGTTGTTTGTCTTAGAGTGCTTCCACATTCTGAATTTTTCTGATTATGTGCTAGTTGTGTTAATGTTTCTCTGTCCTCTGTGTTTCCTGTCAGCTGGCATTTAGATCTAGACACTTGATCTGATTTAAATTTGTTGAGGGGAGAGCAGTGTGAAGGCAGGAACAAATAACTTATAGGTAGCATTATGTATCAGAAGGTAGACTGGTCTTTTTCTGAGTTAATGAAATGTTTATGTTTATGTCTTTATCACTATTTAAGGTAAAAAAAAATGGAAGTTTTGGAATATTCTTTTTATTGTTATAGTGAATGTCAAAATTATAAATCTATATTTAAATAATACTTAATTGAGTTTAAATGAAAAATAAAGGAAAAAAAACGAAACAAACAAAAATTTTTAGCAACCAAAAAAAATAGTCATCTAAATAATACCTGTATCATGTTAAATAAATCAACTAATTTCTGCTCCAAAAAAATAAATAATACTTCTTTTTATCTTGATTATAAAAGCAATACATTCTTAAAATAGAAAATTTGGAAGATACAGGGAAAAATATCCATCACTTACAGATAACCAGTGTTGTTAACATTTTAATGTATTTTTTCCATTTCTCTTTATTAAAAAAAATTGAGATTATTCTATATAGTATTGTTATCTGTTTTTTTAATTTGATTCTTGTCCCATTAATTACAAGTGCCTTTTCCATTCTTAAATCTCGAGATCATATTTTTAATGCCTTTGTAGCTTTTCATTATATAAATGAAATTATAATTTATTTAATAATTTAATTGTTTAGACATTTATGTTCTTTAAAAATGTTGATATGAATACTTTATACAAAGTCTGTGTGTATTCTGGTTATTTCAGTAAGATGTAATTTCTAGATATAAGATGATTGAGTCAAACGGCTTCTGGTTATTTCAGTAAGATGTAATTTCTAGATATAAGATGATTGAGTCAAAGTTTAAATACGTTTGGAATAGTACTATTAAATTAAGTAATTGAATTTTTGAATTACTTTTAAGGTACACTATAAACTCTGAACTTCATGCAAGTTATATAGCAGTTATGGATAAATTACAGCTTAGTTGTGTTGAAGGAGTTTGCAGTGGCATGAATCTTTTAAAAGTAATTTAAATAACAATTTATTTATATTATAATTATATAACTATATAAACATCAGTTTCATATTATATGATTATACAATTTACTCATGTTATTTGCAATTATTCGTAAATAAAAATTTAAAAATAATTCATAATTTGTAATTTGATAATATATGATTTGTAATTTTATAAATTATGAAATTATATCACATATAATTTTATATACTACATATTATATATTAAAAAGCTATTATATAAAGTGTAAGATCATAATGTGATACATATCTAATGTATAACATTATATATATAGTTTTATAAATTATAGATACATTTATAATATAAATTATATAACAAAATATAAATAGGTATGTAACTAAATAAATAATTTTTAAAACAAATACATTATTCAAATGTTGAAACATTTTTTTTAATCTTACAAAACTGGAAATCCCCTTATAGTTTGTTTCTTATCAACAAGCGTTTTCATTTATCTTGATATTCACTTCCGTGAGGTATAATACACATCATCTATTTTCTCTTGTATTTCTGTTATCATATTTTAATACTTAGTATTTTAATACTTAATACGTATTTTAATACTTTAATATATTTTTCATTCTGCTAAGAAAGGAACTTGGTATTATGCATTTTTTTTGTATTTCAGATTGCTACGCTTTACATATGGTCCTTCATTTCCTCCATTTAAAGTTCCTGATGAAGATGCCAGTCTGATCCCTCCTGAAATGGATAACGAGTGTGTAGCACAGACGTGGTTTCGCTTCTTACATATGTTAAGGTACTATTATTTAGTATCGTGTGTGCTCTTTCCCTGGTGTCTTAGGGCAGGAACCATGCTGTAACTTTCGTGTTGGTGCTCAGTGTGTGACGGCTAAGTACAGCCCTCAGATGGAGCCACGTTGGACGACAGGCCCATCTACATCATTGCCTCCTGCTCTCCCTGTCCCAGCAGAGTCAGGCTGCCCTCAGCTGCGCTCAGTCTGCAGTCTCTAGAAGCTTGTCCCCTGTGGTACATGTAACATTTGTTCTCATGCCTATTGCTGCAGGCTTGATATTATCTCTCCCAGGACCTGCTCTCTCTTTATAGTAATTCTGTTCAGTTCAGTTTTATTGCTTCTTACTTTTCTCTCTACTAGCTACATCCTTGTGTCCTGTGGAACTTTTGTTCTGTTGCATACTGCCCTAATTCTTAAACCATTTTCTCTCCATATCTTCTCATTCTGGTTTGACTGGCCTCATTTTTCTGTTTGTGTTTCTAAATTACCCTTTTTATAAATTAGGGATGTTAACTATTCTCTTTTTTCCCAGTTTGTGTTTTTCATCTTTCAGTGATTTCAGTTTTCTTAAAATGTCTTTCTATGATCATTTTCTATTTTCCTTTAAAATTAGAAAGCCTTTCTGTGTAATTAATTCTTTTTCTCTTTTTTGATAGTAATCCCGTGGATTTGAGTAACCCAGCCATTATAAGCTCAACTCCCAAATTTCAGGAACAGTTCTTAAATGTGAGCGGAATGCCACAAGAATTGAATCAGTATCCCTGCCTTAAACATCTGCCTCAAATATTTTTTCGTGCCATGCGTGGAATCAGCTGTCTGGTGGATGCATTCTTAGGTGAATTTTGTGTATGTTGCTAAATGTTTGGAGACCTACATGTAGATAGCTCTAGAGTATAGATTTAGAAACTTATGGAAAGCCCAAAGAAAAAGATGAATAGATTTGATTACAAATGACAAAGAAGGAAGAATTATTTGCAACAAATGTAATAGTTGAAGGCTTTCGTTGTCTTTATATAAATAGATCAAAATATGTTAAGAAAAAGAATAAGACTTGGTAGATAAATGGACAAAGGATATGAATAAATGATTTGCAGAATCCAAGAAAATACAGATTAAAATACATTAGGTATCAATTTTTTGTGTGTCACTGGGAAGCAGATTAGACCTTTTGTGAACCACTGTTTTATTTTATTTTATTTTTTAAAGATTTTATTTATTTATTTGACAGAGAGAGAGATAGCGAGAGAGGGAACACAAGCAGGGGGAGGGGGAGAGGGAGAAGCAGGCCTCCCGCGGAGCTGGGAGCCCGATGTGGGACTCGATCCCAGGACCCTGGGATCATGACCTGAGCCGAAGGCAGACGCTTAACGACTGAGCCACCCAGGCGTCCCGTGAACCACTGTTTTAAACCATTTTGGGGCAACTGAGTGGCTCAGTCAGGTAAGTGTCTGCCTTCGGCTCAGGTCATGATCCCAGGGTCCTAGGATCGAGCCCCGTATTGGGCTCCCTGCTCAGTTGGGGGCCTGCTTCTCCCTCTCCCTCTGCCTGCTGCTCCCCTTGCTTGTGCGCTCACTCTCTGTCTCTCTCAAATAAATAAAATCTTTAAATAAAAAACCCATTTTTCACATTTTAGGAATATGAAAAGTCTACTTTTAACCTACCGAAAGGCATTGATATTTAATATCTATTTTTTCTAAAACATTTATTATGTGCACTTGTTAATACATTACGTAGGTAATATATTATTCAAATTAAGTTTGGCCACATAACAACCAAAAATACCAGTGGTTTGAACAAGGTAGTTCATTTTCACATATGGTAAGGCCAGGGCTAGGCAGGATAGGGCTGCTATAGCTATTCCATTGTTGTAAGGGACCCAAGGCCCTTCTATCTTGTGGCTCTTTGTGTACTCTCTCATGGGCCGTGATGGTTAAATGAGTTCCAACCATCCTGTTCAGGAATTAGGAAGGGAGGAGAGTCTGTACTTGATTGGTCTTTTTAAGATTTCTTGGAATACCCACCCAACAATCACCCACTTCTCTATGGTCAGAACATGGCCACATCGAGCTGTAAGGGAGGCTAGAATATGTAGTTGTGTATTTGGGGTAGCCATGTCCAGCTAAAGTTTGTGTTCTGTAACTCAGGAGGAAAGAACGAATAGATACTGGGAGGCAGCTAGCAGCGTCTGCTGTAGTCTGTCCTGAGCCTTCACTGGTGTTGAGGCAGATTTTCTAACCACATGTTTGAAACTATGAAGAATAACTCCATTTGTTTTTTTCTTAAAGGCATTTCTAGACCCCGATCAGACAGTGCTCCTCCAACACCCGTGAATAGATTAAGTATGCCTCAGAGCACTGCTGTCAATACCACCCCACCACATAACCGGAGGCACCGGGCTGTTACTGTGAATAAGGCCACCATGAAGACAAGCACAGTAAGAGTTTTCGTCTCCATTATTATGCTGTATAAAGTTGACTTTTTAATCTGCCAACATTTTAGAAAAGTCCTGCTGTTTTCTCAAACTTTTCTTGAGTGTGGATATATTCTTGTACTCCTCTCACAGGTTAGTACTGCTCATGCCTCGAAAGTTCAGCACCAGACATCCTCCACCTCTCCTCTGTCAAGTCCCAATCAGACTAGTTCTGAACCCCGGCCACTGCCTGCCCCTCGGAGACCAAAGGTTAACAGCATCTTGAATCTCTTTGGATCATGGTTATTTGATGCAGCATTTGTTCACTGTAAACTCCATAATGGGATAAACAGAGACAGCAGCATGACTGGTAAATATTGCTCAAGAAATATGTTATCACTTTTTTCTTTTCTTTTTTTTTCTTTTTAATCTTTCCTACCTGCAAGATTAATATGTATCTTAAAAAACTTTCTGTCTCTGACCAAGCAGTGTCTTGTGTTTAACCCCTTCCAGCTGCAGTAACAGAATTTGGAAGTTTTCCTACCTGTCCTTTTTATGTGTGTTCTATGAGGTTTGGCTTTTGTCTGGTTTTATTAGACACACTTCAGGTTAGCCACTTTTTGTTGAATCAAATTCCTTTCAGTAGGTGGCCGGAAGTTCCCTTCATGTCAGCCAGGATAATAATATTGATAGTAAGAATTAAAGATTTTGACCAGAAATTTATTCACAAGAAGTGTTTTCTTAGATGCTGACTGACAGCCATTCACTTATTAGTACATAAAATATTAGAAAATTTCTGCTTCATCAAAAACTCTTCTCAGGTTTTAGTCTAGAGAACTTTATTTCAGGGCACACTTTAAAAAATACCATTTGCTCTGGAACTAAATAAGACTGGTGGCGAATTAATAACTCAACCCTGATATCTTCATTTAGATTTTATTACAGAAATGACACTATTTAAATGAAATCTGATTGACTTGGAAGTAGTGGTGTAGCGTGCAGGATGGGAATGTGGGGTAGTGCAGAATGTACTGGATATTTATGACATGTCTTACAGAGAACAATGATCATGGATAGCATTTATTGAGCTGCAATGACTTTGTGCCCAGACACCATGTTATATGCACTAATGAATGTACTGGTCGTTTGGTAAGAAAGCACTTTTCCAACTGGGGTTAGATGTAGGTTGAGAGAAAAGGATGCCTAATTGCTTTAGTTCATGCATCTCTAGGGAGAATATTAGTTCCAAGGATTAAAACTAATATGATGACCATAAAGGTCTCTGCTTTCTCTCAGAAATGCATTCTTAATCATCTCAGAACTAAGGTCTATATGAGCATTATACATGTATAATCATTTTGGATGTCCTTACAAATCTTTTAAATAATTTAAAAAGGTGTGAATATTAAGATATTTTGGGGAGTATAATTTGAGATTGCATGTTTGAGTTTACAGATTCCTTTGTTTATTTTTTCAAATTCAGACACTTTATATTCTACCATTTCCATATTATATTTTATTTATAAGTTTGAAAGTAGTGCTTATGTATGGATAAGTAAATGTACTTATGACTAAATGAAAACTTTTAGAAAACCATTTTTGGCTTATATTTTCTTATGTTCATGTGCCTTATATTTTGAGTTTTCTGAACCATGTTTATATTTATTAATTTATATTGTATTTTCTAGAATGAATCAGTCATATTTTTAATTTTTATTTTTATTAAGGTGCAATTCTTACAATTGTAACTTTTGGGTATCAAGCTATTGACACTAAAATTACCCTGAATCCAGAATGGCTCAATCTCCTGCCTCCTTGGTGGGCTTGCTTAAAGGGAATATACAGATCTTCTCACTCTCTAGGGAGTTTGTAACAGCTTTGCTCACCCTCTTGTGCCAAAAGATGGATAATTCAGAAAATATGTGGGCAACCAATTTTTACTTTTAACTCTTAACATCTTCCTTGGTATGGAAAAGATAGAAGCTCCTCTTTCCCCTATTGTGTTTGGAGATGAGAAAGGCTGTTACATTACCCAGGAGATAGGAGGTGTCCTGGTATTTCACTGGGTTTGAGTGCTATTGGGTGCTGCTCTTGAAGTCGTGGGGGTGGGGTTGGAGGGGTGGGGGTGGAAGGTTCGGAAATACTAACACTGTTAGTCTGTTTTCTAAGTACTGGCTGCCATCAAGGAATTCTGCCATGCAGTTCACCTCTAACTTAAAATGTTTGCTTCTATGAACTGGTTAGCTCTAGACTGATGTGACATTACACTGTAGTTTGTGAAAGTAACATTGAGCTGGGAAGGGTTAATGAACTAAAATTTTAATGCACGTTATTGGCAGTTCAAAACCTCAATTCTTTGTAGTTGTGTAATTTTCTTTGTTCATTGTTTTGCATGATACAAAAATCATAATTTTGGATCTGAATGCACAATTTCCTGTTTTTGAACTAGCTTGTGGTATCATAAAGCTTTTAATCTAACTTTTAAAAAGCTAAAAAGCTTCTTAACTTATTGTAAAATTTCACCATCTTTAAAGTATTTTATAATTACTGCTGTCCTTTGATTTGTTTCCATTTATTTCTATTATCTTGCAGCATCTTTTATCCAAATTCTTCTTTCTTATAAATCTTGTAAGTAGGAACCAGAAGCTTCTCCTTAATTGCAGTCATGTTTTTATTTTTTTCATAATTCCATTAAAAAATTTGATTGTCATTGTCTCTTGTAGTTTTTGCACTTGGGAAGAAAAATACTTTTCTGTGTTTTGAATGGGGAAGATTGTTGGCAAAAGCAAATTAATCTGCCTGAATCAGTCCCATTATTTCTGTACACTAGTCTGGTCATGTCATGAATTCCAGGACTTTGCACTAACTGTGTTTTGGCTTTTTTATTTATTTTTTTTAAAGCTTTAAGCTTATTTTTATACAGATTTAGTGTTTGATTTGTATGCATTCTGCATGTAGTGTTTTTCAAATGTATTATTGCTGGATAGCTTTTTCAGGACTAAAAATGGCTCATGGGAAGTTGCATAAAGATTTATGCTTGACTCTGCATTCTATTAAAACTATTACAAAATAATTTAAACATTTCATGTAGAGTGATAAAAGATTTCAGAGTGATTATTCAATACACTGTGAAATCTTTTGTTAAAAATAAAAGCAACAAAAGCAACTTTCAAAGGGCTTCTGTTTCAGTGACAACGAATGACCATGATAATCTTTCTTACCAATCCAATTTTCTGATTTATCAACCTCAAGTTAGCTGCTGTCTGTGGTTGTTAAAATTCATTCTCATTTTGCTTGGTTGGGCGATTCTTTGGTGTGTGTTTTGGATTTGGGTGGGTGGTGGGAATGCTCTCTCTTCCTCCCTCCCCATTTCTCATCCTTACTTTGCCCTCTCCCTAAAGTATACAAACTGGCATGGGCTTGCCCATTCACTTATGATGTCTGTCTGGGGTAATGTGTAAATTGAAGTAGCTATTTTTCTTAATGTTTAAGCATCATTCTACAGGGGGAGGAAAAAGCAGAATAAATAATAGAAAAGCCAAATTCTTTTATTATATATCTGTATTGACATACAGATATATACACATGTACTCTGCTGATCAAAAATTTAGTTGAAAAATGTTTCTAGTAGAATCTATTAAACTGATAATACCAGTGTAAATTAATTGTTGCCATTTTCAAAGAAGATTTCAGAGAGCCCCTTTTTAAAAAAATAAGACGTAGTTGCCAAACAAAAGCATTATTGAATTCTATTTAAGTAAAATTTAATGACACCAACACTTGATCTTTGTGTCCAGGGTCCCATGAGCCTATTTGCATATTGACAAATATAATAAAATGCTCCTTTTCTCTCCTCAGCCATTACAACACAAGCTAGCATGGAGTTTCGACGGAAAGGGTCACAAATGTCCACAGACACCATGGTTTCCAATCCTATGTTTGATGCAAGTGAATTTCCTGATAACTATGAAGCAGGAAGAGCTGAGGCTTGTGGGACACTGTGTAGGATTTTTTGTAGCAAGAAGACTGGAGAAGAGATTCTGCCAGCTTATTTATCCAGGTCTTAGAATTTTTTCGTTTATTTTTCCATTTATATAGTTTTGATAGTGAAACTCTATTATAGCATGGCTTGGTAGGCTGAAGTGGTGATAAGTAAATTTTGGTCTGAAATACTTGCAAATGTCTGTAAGTAATTGGAATTTTTGCTTGAAATTCTTGCATTTTACCTGCCTCATCAAATTTGGTAAAGATCCTTAAGATGCTTTTTATTTTAGAAGTATTATTTATTTCATTATATTTTACTTTTATTAATGATGGAGAGATTTGGAAGGATCACATTACTTAAATAAATTTTTAGCACAGTATTAGGCACTATAAATGGTCCAGAAATGTTAGCTGTAAATCTGGTCTCTGAGGAGCTTATTTTCTCAAGTGAGCAAAGCCATGTACATAAGTAACAATGATCCAAAAAGTAATAGGAAGTTGGTAGGAGAGAGGCAGAGATCAAGTGCTGTGGGCATTCAGAAGCAGCAGCAGTATACACTTACCCCAGGGGTTCAGGAAAGAGTTCCAGAGGATGGGATGATTGTGCTGGACTTAAAAAGGATGGGTAGTGTTCAGCCTATGTTAGCAGGTTGGGTAGGGTCCTCTTATCCAAATCGGTGACTTCAGCCATCTTGGTGAATGGCTCTGGCAGCCATTTAGTTGCTCAGGCCAGAAACTAGGAGTCATTTTAGACTCTTCTCCCTCTTTATCTTTGGATGGTGAACATCTCCTGCCTTTCTGTTACTTAACCCTCTTTCTAATCTCTCCACTCTGTCCTCACCATGACACTTTAGACCTTGTCACTTTTTTCCTAAATTAATTTGTAGTGGCCTCCTATTTTTCTTGACTCTGTTTTGCTTTCCTGAACTGATCATTCACATAGCTGCTAAAGTGATCAACAAGAACATTTAGGTGTCTGTACCTGCTGGGTTCTCAGGAATGAAGATTAAGCTGAATCAGAGGGAACTGAGTGCAGAATCCTATAGGCCTGAAACAGAATGGTACATGCAGGCAGCTAATCAGGGGTATCTTAATAGGTTCTTGGCTTTAAGTAACAGGAAACTCCTCAATGTGATTTAAGCAAAAATGGTAATGACTTATGAGAAACTGTGCTATTTAATACATTCTAAGGTTAGGACATGCACCAGGGCCTCACAAAGGGCAGGGATGAGAAACTAGAAAGTGTTCAAGGAACAAAACAGCTTCCTTTCTGTTTCTCTATCTTCATGGTCTCCCATGCTTCATTCTTCTCTTCTCTGCAGATTATTTTCTTATATTCAGTATGCTTCTGAGTTCCCAAATTCCATGGCTTTGGTCTAGATGACCAGCGGGGCCAGTTAGCATTTCTGAAGCCTAATTTCAGATTCCTGGGAAAGAGGATCTGATTAATCAGGTGTCTTCCTTTGGTCTAGCCAGCAACAACTGTGAGGGTGGGTCACACAAAGTGCTGGAGCTCATCCCTTGTGGTGGGGGCATAGTCTCAGGAGGGAGACTATGGGTTGGGGAGATACCCCAAAGAGTAAATAGCAATAAGGGAGAAGGCTGTGATCGTGAGCTTTCTGTCTGGCCCCTAAGACTGGATGGGTGGGAGTACGACCAACTGAAAGAGCAGATTTGTTAGAGGACAAGTGATGAATTAGTTATGAAACTATTGAGTTTGAGATGCCTGTAGGATATTAATCAACAAATATTTAAGTTCCTACTGTGTGCCAGATACTGTGCATAGGAAGTACTGGAGTAATCAGTACAAATTATCAGTAATCAATAATTAGACATGACCTGCTTTCAGGTATCCAACACACTTTTGGTTAACAGATCTGGGGCTCACTTGAGAGGCATGGGCTAGAGATTGATTTGATTATATTCAGGAGCTTAAAACCAGGTTAGTGAGAGAGAGAGCTTATTAGAGAGTGGAGCTTGACAGCCTGATGGATACCAGTATAGGAGTCAGATGGAGTAAGAGGGTCTATTACAGAAAACATCTACAGAGGTCACAGAAGGAAAAGAAGAGAAGAAGGGAGTAATTAAAGGGTTGAATGCTTTAAAAAAGGCAGAGGAAGTTAAGACTTAGACATGTCTTCTGGATTGAGCAGTTGAGCGGCTGTTGGTTATTTGCTGACATGGTTTCAACTGATTCTAGGAGGAGAAGCTAGATTGCAGTGTGCTGAGTAGTGACCGGGAGGTGAGGAAGTTGTTTCCGAATAGGTTTGTGGAGAAAAGTGCCTCATGGTAGTAGAAGAGTTTACCGATATAGTTGCTCTTGAATGATGGAAGATCGAATACTTAGTTGATTGGGGGTTAGGAGAGGAGGCTAAAAGAAAGTGGGCTCAGGATTATTCCTAAAAGGAGTCTTACTCAGACTCACCTCCATGTCGTGGTAAATGCAGGGTTGAAAGGTTTCTTTCTTTCATTGTCGCCCCGGAAATGATGGGGAAAGAGAAAGCCACAACACACACTTTTTTTCTTCTTCAGGAATTGGGAAAGGTTGCAAAATTTTACTGGCATGGAATTCAGTTCACTAATTACTAATTACTCCAGTCATTTGTCTTGTTTTGGTGACTTCATTTGCAGGCACCTATAACTGAGTTGCAAGGCTTAACACTTCAAGAAGGTGTAATAGACATGAATCTTTTTTCTCTTTTCATTGGGAAAGATAATTTGGTTTTTAGTATATTTGCTTTTGAATTGTTCTAACTCTAGTAACACCTCTTAAAGGATAGAAGTAGTGAAGAATGGAAATAAGACTTTCAGATGACTGTGTAGAAAATATTAATAATTATGAAAACAATTGATCAGCAGTTTATTTAAAATTTTTTTCTTGCTTTCCTAGATTTTACATGCTTTTAATTCAAGGTTTGCAGATAAATGATTATGTGTGCCATCCTGTCTTGGCCAGCGTTATTCTAAACTCCCCTCCTTTGTTCTGCTGTGACTTGAAAGGGATTGATGTTGTGGTTCCTTACTTTATTTCAGCTCTTGAAACCATTTTGCCTGACAGGTAAGTTCTCACTCTGTACTAGCATATCACTTGTTGGGTTTGGCCTGGTCTGTTCTGATGCTTCCTCCCCAGTTTCCTTATTTATCCTGTGCAGTTGTCTTTATAGCCCAAGGGGACTCAGGTCACATTACATGAGCATAGAACATCCAGATATACCTCATCCCTGAATTCATTTAGTTCTAATTTGTCCTGGGCATGTTGAATCCTTTTTGGCCTGGTTTAGAGGGCTAAGAACAACCCCAGCCCAGAGGTCCTACTTTTATAGAGTAGATCATACATTTGAAATCAATCAGTCAGATTCTAGTTTAATTCTCTAACAGTTTAACGTAGAAATTCACACACATGCACAAATACACACAACCCCGCAGAATATAAACTCAGTGGAAAGTAGTTACTGCATTCTTTATGAAACCAAATCCAGTGCTTATATTGTGAAAAATTGACATAATGTATATTTGGCAATAGCTAAAAACAAGCTTTGGTTTGGAAATACCAATAGCTATTTCTTTTTTTCTTTCTTTCTTTCTTTTTTTTTTTTTTGGCAGAGAACTCTCAAAATTCAAAAGCTATGTAAATCCAACAGAATTGAGAAGATCTTCCATTAATATCCTCCTTTCTTTGTTGCCCCTCCCACATCATTTTGGCACAGTCAGATCTGAGGTAATGTTTTATTAAAGTTTTTTATATTCTATATTCTGTTTTGTGTGGTTAAATCTGTCACATTGTATTTTAAAAATGGAACATGAGCTTTTTAAAACTTTTCTCAGATTATTTCAGTCAAATTGACAAAGCTGATTTATTGTGGTATTTCTTCTTTCAGCCAGCCAGCATGCCTTGGTCTACTATTTCAGGTGGCGATAGCTAGTGATAGCTAATAATAACACATGTTGAGTGAGTTAGTGCCAGACTTAGCACAGGAGCTAATACTAGTCAGATTGAAAGCCTTGCTTGTTAGCCTGGTCTCTTTGTCCACTGTAGGAGTTGCCACATGGGCATAGTGCACCACAACAGTTGATGTTGAATATTATTTGTTTCTTCCGTAGGTGGTCCTGGAAGGGAAGTTTAGTAATGATGACAGCTCTTCATATGATAAACCAATAACTTTTTTGTCCCTGAAGTTGAGACTTGTGAATGTACTAATAGGTGCCTTGCAAACGGAAACGGACCCCAACAACACTCAAATGATACTAGGTTTGTGTTCACACATTTTTTTTTGTAAGTGAACCCACACACTGTTGACCCCAGGCATGCTTGGAAGGCAGGGGTCAGTGATGAAGCCTGAGCCGAATACAGCTCTACTTATTCTGAATCAGAGGCAGAATTTGTTTGCTTTTATATGTGAAAAAGTTTAAAGGGGTGAGATGAGGGAAGGGGAAAGCATTATAGTTGTTTAGGGGGTCATTTTTGCTTAGTTTTATTTGTGTTATTTTTCTCTTTTCCTCTTGCCTTTCCTCTCTCCTCCTGTCCCCTTACCCCCTCCTTCCTTTTCCCTCTCTCCTCTTTCCTTCCCTCCCTTACATCTGCGTTTTCCTCTGCCTCCTGCCCATTATGTCCATGGGGAAAAAATTTTGAGTTGGGTGTAAATCTGGAAGCTATGTCAGAACCCTACCAGAAGGAAACTGAGAAGTAGCTGTTGCTGTGCTTCCTTCCTTTTTCCTTAATGTTCTCTGTTGGTCTCCTGATCGTACTGATTCTCTGTTTTATTTTTTTTTAATTTTTTTAAAGATTTTATTTATTTATTTGACAGAGAGACAGCGAGAGGGAACAAAAGCAGGGGGAGTGGGAGAGGGAGAAGCAGGCTTCCCGTGGAGCAGGGAGCCCAATGTGGGGCTCGATCCCAGAATCCTGGGATCAAGACCTGAGCCGAAGGCAGACGCTTAACGACTAAGCCACCCAGGCACCCCTCTCTGTTTTATTTTTATTAAAAAAAATTTTTTTTAAGATTTTATTTATTCATCAGAGAGAGAAAGAGAGGGCACAAGCAGGGGGAGTGGCAGGCAGAGGGAGAAGCAGACTCCCTGCTGAGCAGGGGACCCCCCCCCGATGCGAGACTTGATCCCAGGACTCTGGGATCATGACCTGAGCCAAAGGCAGACGCTTAACTGACTGAGCCACCCAGGTGTCCCTGATTCTCTGTTTTAAATGGCTCCTCATCATTATGCCCACTGCCGTATTTTAAGCCCCCATTATTTGTCAGTTGATTACTACAACTGTACAACTGTCTCTTTCTGTACTTCTGGCTTTTTTTTTTTTTTTTTTTACTTCTGGCTTTTCGTCAAAGCCAGGAGCATGGCCCTAGGTATAGGTGCTCTGAGGACAGTACTAAATAACTGAATGGCATGGCTTTCATCCTTGAGCGAGTCTTATTGCAGAGATTAGAATATTCTCACAAAGTGTGAGATAATTACAGAGGGCAGAGCTGATTGCATGTCTTGTTAAATGTCTTTACTGTTGAGAGAAGAAACCAAAAGAGCAAGGAAGACTTCATGGGGGGAAGTGGAAGTTAAATTTTATCTTCTAAGGCAGAATTTGAATAGGCAGAAATGAGGTTAGGATTTCATTTCAGGAGAGGAAATGTCATGGCCAAAGAATTGGTGGTAGCAGGAATAGTTGGAGTGTTTGGGAAGTATAGTATGTTATGCAGTGAGAAGGTGGAATAAATAGGGAAGAATAAATCCTTTCATTTTGAAAGAGTTGAAAGAACAGAGGTTAAATCTTGCTATGAGGGGGCCTCCAAGTTGTAGTGTTTTAGGTTATTCAAATAATGTATCACTTGAAATCAGATAATTTTCTACAGAGTTGTTATTTAGTTTTGCTTTACCCTTGTTCTGAAGAGCTCCATGTGTACATTTCAAGGAAGAGTCAATTGTCAACTCTTGCCGTAGATTGGCAAAGCTGTGTCTGTCCTCTCTTTATCCATTGTGGACAAGAGTACTCCCATACTGAGATGAGAAGCAGTGTGCTAGGCTCACCATCTTATTTCTGTTCTAGCCTTTCTAGGGCTGTAAGTTCCTTGATAGTAAATATGTGTAGCTTGCCTTCAGAATATGCAGACAGGGGTAACCCTGAACCATGTGGCTTTAATCATTCTTAAAAAGCAGTCTGATCAGGGACACCTGGGTGGCTCAGTTGGTTGAGCATCCGACTGGTGATTTCAGCTCAGATCATGATTTCATAGCTCATGGGATCAAGCCCCACATCTCGAGCCCCAGGCTCTGTGCCCTGCAAGGAGTCTGCTTGAGATTCTCCCTCTCCCTCTGCTCCTCCCCCAACTCACACCCTCTCCTTCTCTTGCTTTCTCTCCCTCAAATAAATAAATAAATAAGCAAATCTTTAAAAAAGGCAGTCTGATCAGAAAGATATAGCTGTGATTTTTATTTTGTTATTTTTCTTTTATTTCTAAAAGAACAGAATCTGTTTTTTTTAAGTATTCCATAATAATTTTTCTTAGTTTGTAGTAGCCTTGAAATTGAGATGTTTACATCTGGTCTTAAATATCAGTTTAAAAATATCTGATAGTGGTCATGTTTTTATATAGTTAAGTTTGACCTTCAAGTTTATTTTAGAAAATGTGGTTTTAAAACTTGAAGGCAGATCAGAATTAGGGCATTTCTAAAGAGTGTTTTTTTCATACCAGTCAATAGATTTATTAGTAATTTTATGGACATTTCAAGAATAGTAAGCTAAAATCATATTCTTATCTCTATTGAGATATTTTAGCCATTTTAGTATTCTTGTCATGTATTTAAATAAAATGCATTTTTTTGCTGTTACAGGGGCAATGTTAAATATTGTTCAAGATTCAGCACTTTTAGAAGCCATTGGTTGCCAAATGGAGATGGTAAGAAGCATACCACATGTAATCTGTCAGAATATCAACATCTGATTTTATGTAAATTGCATTCCAAAATGTCTGTCCTTGTGATTTTTTTTTTTTTTTAAAGATTTTATTTATTCATTTGAGACACAGAGATACGGAGAGAGAGAGAGCATGAGCAGGGGGGAGACAGAGGGAGAGGGAGAAGCAGGCTCCCCGCCGAGCAGAAAGCCCGATGTGGGGCTCGATCCCAGGACCCTGGAATCATGACCTGAGCCGAAGGCAGACGCCCAACCATCTGAGCCACCAGGCGCCCCTGTTCTTGTGATTTTTAAAGGCATTTGTTTGTAAATTCAGCTCACTGATTCAGAAGGATCATATTTTAAAATATATATTTTGAGGTTTCTTACCTTTGAGTGTTTCCTCAACCATTCATCAGGTCCTTGAGAGATTCTGCATGAGAGAAATTTCAGCTAGATACAGTCTTTATTTCTGGGCAGTCTCTACTTAAAGCTCTTAACTTCTTTTGCCGTGCTGGTGAACTGGCTTGAGTAATCTAGGAAAAGCCTCCTATTCCATAATTCCTTCTATCCCTAGTAGATTTAATGCTGTCTAGAAACAAGTATTGAGTTTATTCTTTTCCATCTCATCAGCTCTTTTAGCTCCTCTAGACCAAAGTTTGAAGGTCCCCTAAAGCACCAGTACTTCCAAATTAAAAAAGCTTCCCAGTGGGGCGCCTGGGTGGCTCAGTCATTAAGCGTCTGCCTTCGGCTCGGGTCATGATCCCAGAGTCCTGGGATTGAGCCCCACATCGGGCTCCCTGCTCAGCGGGAAGTCTGCTTCTCCCTCTCCCGCTCCCCCTGCTTGTATTCCCTCTCTCGCTGTGTCTCTCTCTGTCAAATAAATAAATAAAATCTTTAAAAAAAAAAAAAGCTTCCCAGAGACTCCCACTGACCCTTGCTTCTGGCTTCAGGATATGTGATCCCCACACCTGGAGTAGAGGCAGGAGAGAGGGGAAATTTATAGGGTATACTGGAATGAGCTGGGTAGATGTAGGATGGGTGATCAAATTATTATTAAGGAAATTATATTTGTATCCCAGTAGGTAGCTAATAATAGTCAACTGATCTGGATATAATGAATTTTGTTTATATGGGGGAAAATGAGAGAAACCTTTAACAGATACCTTTGTTAGCCCATATACATGTAGAAATTAATCTTTATACTAACCATGATATCTTATTGTTTGTGTTCTATGATGTAACTACATTTGAAAGTTATTGTTGTTTGTTTATTTGCGTTTTGTTTTTTTAAGCTTGTACTCCTGAAGTCTTGCTTAGGAGGCATAGGGTAATTGTTTAAGGGCCCAGAGTCATTAGCTAGTGAAGTCTAGTGAAGATAGAAAAGGTCTTGGGCTGGCCCTTTATAAACAGCAGCAAAGAAGACTCCAGAATGGACACCCATAATCATCAGACCCTTCATACCCTTCAGTAGATGGTGTCTACGCAAAAACACCACAATAATTTTAATCCCTTGTCCGGTTTTTTAAGATTTTATTAATTCATTTGACAGAAAGAGAACACAGGCAGGGGGAGCGGCAGAGGCAGAGGGAGAAGCAGGCTCCCCGCTGAGCAGGGAGCCCGAAGCAGGGCCTAATCCCGGGACCCTGAGACCATGACCTGAGCTGAAAGCAGACGCTTAACCAACTGCGCCACCCAGGCACCCCTCCTTCTCAGTTTTTATCTGTATATCAGTTTGTGCTACTTAGTTGGCCCATTCTGTTTTATCAACATGGCTTTTAGTGACTGACTTCTATCTGTACTTGTCAATTTTGGATGTAGCTCTCAAATCTTTGATCCATTTTTATTTGACTAGGGTGGTGGAGAGAATAACCTGAAGAGTCATAGTCGCACTAATAGTGGTATTAGTTCAGCAAGTGGTGGAAGCACAGAGCCCACAACTCCCGATAGTGAAAGACCTGCTCAAGCTCTCCTAAGGGATTATGGTAAGCCATGTTTGCTTTTTTGAAATCCAAAGATTATTGAATAAGTTTTAATGCCCAGATTCATAAAACAATCTTTTTAAACAAAATTGTAATGTTCATGATTTTAATGTATTTAAGTATAATACTTAACCTAATACTTATTAGTCTAAAAGATTTTTAAAAAGAAAACAAATCTTTTAAAATTACCTCTATAGCTTTTAGTAGCTAGATTTTGGGTAGTTTATTAGATTTTATAAATGATTATAGTGGGGGGGGGTCAGGAAAAATTTATGGATTCTTTTACCAGATACTGGTAATATGGAGAAATAGAACGTGCTCTGCCTCAGGCTCTAATGATAGGGATAGCCAGCACATCAATTATTGCAGTGTGGTACGTGAAGTGATAAAATATACATTAGATGGAACCCAGAGGAGAGAGTCTTTGTGTTTAAAAATTATATACCCTATAAATTTTAAGCAAAAGTAAGGAAACATTTGCTAGCAGAGCATCCTCTTCAGTGATGTCCTGTACCTTGGCACTTACTTTATGGGTTCTGTGAATTTGTGGGTGCCTTTTTTTTATACATGACTATTAATACTGTATTGAATCTGTGAGTGCTAGTCCAACATGACTGGAATGAAATCTAGATCCTTGGATGTAAATTTAATTTTTTAATTATCTGGAAAATTCATGAGCCTAGGAGTCCAGGCATGTTTCAGTTTGCTTTAAGTATCCTTGAGCATGTCAAATACATCTGGTCATTATGTTAAGGTTATTAAACAAATTTAAATATTGCATTTATAAAGCAGTTATTTAAATTGTTAACTTATTCATTATGTTCATGGATTTAAGTATACTGTGGGTGAAAATTTGTTTTTCATGCTTTCTAAAACACTTCTGAACTAAAGAACTTTTTGAATTATTTTATGTGTTCTAATATAAATGTTTGAAGTGATTATTGTTTGTTTCAGCCTTTTGAACTGGTGTTAGTGAGTTCTGCTTGTAATGTCGTAAAGTAGTTTTTACTAAGAAATCCAGATTTGTGTTAGTGTCGCATGAATGTCTCTCTTTAATGATCATTCCTTTTTCTGTTGTCACTGCCCTCTTTCTGATAGGATCGACAGGTATAATGTCCCTAAAGCTTCCTTTATAAAATCAGTTTAATTTGTCCTAATTTATTATTAGCTAAGTAGTAATTACTTAAATGTAGAACTAGAGGCCAAATAAAAATATGTTGACTTGGTTATTTAATTTTTTTTAAAGAAACATTAAAGTAGCTTTAGAGAATTAAATGTTAAAATGTGTTTGAAAAGGCATTGCATGTGACTTTTGATAGTTTAAACCCTGAAAATAATTTCAACAGATGTTTTAGGGTATTCCTAACATCTGAGGAGATTCTAAAATGTGAATTCTTTTTTCTATAAAATTCCAAGGAAATAATTGATAGCCTTTTCATTGTTTTTTTGAAAATGTAACTCTCTATGAGTTAATTAAGAAATTTTAAGATATATTGAACTGCCAAATCCTAGTGGATGTCTGTGTAAAAGTACCTGAGCTGGGAGCTAGAAGCTGCTTTGGTCCAGTGTGTGTGCCCTGTGCACTGTTGTTCAGTCAGGCTTGACGCTCAGGCCAGTGGGGTGGGGAGCATAGCACTGTGTGGGTGCCCGTCGTGCTCACTGTGGCTGCTGTGGTCTGTGCCTGGTGGAATGCTGTGCTTCTCGTTACTAATGCTTAGTTGTTTTCCCTCCCTGTGGGATGTGGCATTGGGGTTATATCCTAGCTCTTAATACAGATTCAGCTGCTGGGCTCCTGATTCGCAGCATTCATCTTGTCACCCAAAGACTCAACTCCCAGTGGCGGCAAGACATGAGCATATCACTGGCAGCTCTAGAGCTCCTTTCTGGCCTGGCAAAGGTGAGGAGAACAGTCCTTTTATTTTAGCCCAATAGCTTTGGACCATGACTCTTTTTCCTGTATCTCTCAACTCCTTGATATGGGTATTACAGTGTTGCTTATACTCAAACATAGTTTTATCCAGAGTGTGCAAAAGTAAGCCTCCAAGTGAAATTTTACAAAGTGAACTTTACTTTTTTTAATAGGCTCAAAGATTATGAATGATACTTTTGCTGTTCAGTTACAGGAAACATTTCAGTACTTCCTATTTATTTGCACATGATAATAGAATATCTGTTGATTTTTTTTTTTAAGATTTTATTTATTTATTTGACAGAGACACAGCGAGAGAGGGAACACAAGTGGGGGAGTGGGAGAGGGAGAAGCAGACTTCCTGCCGAGCAGGGAGCCCAATGCGGGGCTCAATCCCAGGAGCCCGGGATCATGACCTGAGCTGAAGGCAGATGCTTAACGACTGAGCCACCCAGGCGCCCCTACCTGTTGATTTTGTATTTTCTTATAATACCCTTAAATTTTCAACATGACATTTTGTGTCGTTGTATGATCATCTGATTTTAATAAATGCACATAAAAATGTGCATAAATTTCAAAATATTTATGCTGAGTAGAAGAAGCCAGACCCCCTCCCCAAAAAAGAATACAATACATATGATTTTATTTGTATAAAACTCTAGAAAATGCAGATTAACCTGTATTGACAGAAAGCAGATCAGTAGTAACCTAAGGAAGGGGCATAAAGGAGTGGAAAAAAGGATTAGAAAGGTGCATGAGGATATTTGAGGGGGTGATGGATATTTTTCACTATTTTGATTGTGGTGATAGTTCACAAGTGTATACTTATGCCAAAATTTATGAAATTCTTCACTTTAAATATGTGTAGTTTCCTATATGTTAATTATACATCCGAGCAGCTATACAGAACTTTATAGCCCATAGAGCATTACTGCAGGGTTGGGTTAGGGGGCTTCGGAAATGTATACACGTTCCATTGCCAGATACTCTTTTGATATCTGACGATGATGGATAGGTGCACCCCAGGAGTTTAGGTTTTTAGCCAATGAAAAAATATGCTAAAATGAAATAACTGTGTTGGAGTTTGAAAAATGTTCTCTGATTTTATAGAGTATTTTATGATGATATATCTGAAATATTTCTCTGTATAAATAATACTTATTTTTAAGATTTATTTATTTGAGAGCGAGCAGGAGGAGGGGCAAAGGGAGAGGGGGAGAGAGAATCTCAAGCAGGCTCCACCACCAGCACAGTGCCCGACATGGGACTCGATCTTACAACCCTGGGATCATGACCTGAGCCAAAATCAAGAGTTGGACACAACCGATTGAGCCACCCTGGTGCCTTTGTATAAATAAAATTTTTGAAAGCAAGGCTTCCTGTGGTGTATCCCAGGGTCAGAAAGACCAGGCTGCAGTGCAGATAGTTTGAAATCAGTACAGTGGTTCCTGGCTAACTGTGTTCCCCGTATGAATATGCTCAGGTAAAGGTGGTGGTTGACTCCGGAGACCGGAAGCGAGCCATCAGTTCCGTGTGCAGCTACATTGTGTACCAGTGTAGTCGGCCAGCTCCTCTCCACTCCCGGGATCTGCACTCCATGATAGTAGCAGCTTTTCAGTGTCTCTGTGTCTGGCTGACAGAGCACCCTGATATGCTTGATGAAAAGGTTAGTTTACTAGGTCTTAAAACAGGAAGGAGAAACAAAAATGTATGTTGGGAAGATGCCCTTAAAAGAGAATATTTAAATACAATATTGCATACTTTAAACTGAATATACTTGTTATATTTTGGTAGGACACTTGTCCTTTTGGGCTCCACTCAAAAATTGTCATCATGCTTATATTTGGTTGCAAATTAATCCATAGAGAAGTTCTTTTGAAAGATGGAGCCTTGACTAATTTATCTGAACTATCAAGAAAACTCTTTCTTGAAAGGATGTGGTAGCTTTGAGATGGCCAGAAGGCACTTTGGTCACCCATTGCCAAACTTCGAAGGGCAGTTGGGAGCCAGGTTGCAGACCTATTGCACAGCTTGCTGTAACGGTTTGCCTGTATATTAAAAATTTCATTTCACACATATTTTCCACTTTCAAGTAGGCACAGATATATCTAGGCTGATTTCCCTTGCCATTGTTCCATTTAATATCTTCCTTATAGGGAGGCAGGTGGTTATCAAGAATTCATAGTGTAAATAAGAGGAATCAGTCTCATTGAATATTTATGGAGAGCTTTGTATCATTTTAAAATAATACTATTGATTAAATCTTAGTTATTTTCATTATGGCTTCTAATGTTATGGTACCAAGAATTACTTAAAAATTTCAGTAACTGATGAACTTCCCTTTGGATAATCTAATGTCTTAGGTTTCCATCTTGCTCCTGAATTTTTTTTTAATCTTAGTGACTTAATGTCTTAAACCACCCCAGGTTTAACTGAATTACTGTTCTATCTCTTAAACTTGGGCTTTCCTGATTTTATAGCCTGTGGTAATTTTATAAGAATTATAACTGATAAGATTGAATTGAATTTATCATTTATTATCTAACTCTGAACATTCAAATTCAGTTCTTTAAAGAAAAATTGGGGGGCAAAGTTTCTTATATTATTGTGAAATTAACATACACCTTTTAAAGTGAGAAGGAAACTGAAGCCCACCACCAAAACACAACCACTGTTAGCATTTTGCTGTATTTCCTTATCTTCTCATAAGATAGGTTTATTACAAAAACTGATTTGCCTTTCCTGCTTCTAGGACTGTCTTAAGGAAGTATTGGAGATTGTGGAACTGGGTATTTCAGGAAGTAAGTCCAAGAACAGTGAGCAAGAGGTCAAGTACAAAGGAGATAAGGAGCCAAACCCTGCATCTATGAGGGTAAAGGATGCTGCTGAAGCCACCCTAACATGGTATGGAAAGTGACTGCACAGGGATTGCACCTAGCAGTTAGATGGGGTTAGCTGCGATCCATGTTTCTTCTCCTCCCCAGTTGTTCAGCATGAAGTGATGTAATCTTCCAGGATACTTTTTCTTGAGAAATAAAATGGAAAGGAAAAACTTGTTTTGGGGACCAAAAGAAACCAGGAATATGGGGCTGAGAGTTTGGGTTCCTGTTTTTCTGTGCTAGTTGGCTTTAACTGAAGTCATATCATGTTAGAGTTAGATAGGATCTCAGAGAGCCTTACTCTTCCTCTTCACTTTGGTGCCTGAGTCCAGAGATGGGATCTGCCTGAGGTCACACTATTAAGTCTCCTGCTTCTTAGCTCAGTGGTCTGTATTCTGTTACATTTATATATGTATTAGAAGTGCATTCAGTCAAGATTTATGAGCTCCCTCTTATGAACTTGTAATAGGATTGTAAAGATAAATCAGATTTAGTCACCACCCTCAAGGAGCTTCTTGTCCAATAGGGAAGGTAAGAGATGAGCACAAATAGCTATAATGTTAGGTGGAGAGTAAGTGCTGCAGGAGAAGAGGTATAATAACATGCTGGAAGGGGGAAATGAATACTTCCAGATATGGGGCAATCAAAGATTTCTAGAGAGGATGACATTGGACCTGACTTTTACAGGATGGGTGTAGTTTCATCAAAAGCCAGATTACAGAGTGGTTAAGAAGGCAGCAAGAGAAGATTTCTGTTCTAATCATTTTGGTAGTAAAGGGATGGAGACAGGTTGGAACCTTAGAAAAATAGCAAAGATTGCTGAAAGAGTTTGGATTTGGCTGGTGGTACTTGAGGAGAGTGGAAAGAGGGAGAGAAGGCAGTGTAGGCATATTTATGGATTGGAGGGAAGAGTTGGTGGAGAAGATTAGGTAGAATCACATAACAGTTGGAAAGTTGGAGCTTATGAAAGGTAGGTGTGGGTGAAGACCCAGAAAATATAAAAGCAGGAAGGAGGATGTCAGGTTAGTCTGGATTGTCTCATCTTGGTTGTAAAGTGGTAGGCAAGACTGCTTGCAGATTTGTATGTAAATCAGCGCTTACCAAGATCCCAGAATCTTTTGAGTTCAGTGGTCTATTTATCACTTGGGGCGTGCACAGTAAAGTTGGATTTATTTCTCTTCCTCTTGGGCTTTGGTCATTCAGTACATTTTTAGAAGCATGCATGCTTTTTTTTGTGTGTGTGTGGAACAATCATAATATTTTTAGTGAGGAAATACCAAGATTAAAACATAGAAAAGTATATGAGGAGAATTATATGGTATTAAATGTGTCCCTAGAATCAGAGGAAAAGAACAGCTGGTTAATTTAAGAAAGATTTTAACTGGAAAAGATTACAGAAAGTAGAAAGTCCATTCACCTTAAGAAAAACAGTAAACACCCACAAACTTCCATCTTCAGGTTTTCAGTAATGGTTTTTTTTGTACGACCATTAGACTAACCTCCCCCACAAAATTCAACCAACCATCATAAAAATTAAGTTGTGGACAGGTCCAGCTGGCTATATTCCATGTTTACCCTTAGACGCTTTTCCAGCCAATGAGGGTAAAGTTCATGGTGCACACAGCAAGAATAAAAAGAGAATCACTTCCCTTCACACAGAAGGAACCCCCCCATCTTGAACATCTTTCTGCACTTTGCAGTGTGAGGTGTCTCAGTGCTTGCGGGCACTCTTCAGCCCCATAACTGTGAAGGTAGCAGCCGTCAGTTTCTCATAAACCAGGACCATGAGAGCAGCAGTGAGGACTGTCTGTAGCAGTTTGGCTTCAAGGCCTTTGTAGAGTCCCATGATTCTAAAACACTTTACTCGTTGGTGAAGAAGATAGAGAACATTCCGAAGACTCCCCAATAGAAGCATGCATGCTTTAGTTTAGTCCTGCTTACTGCACTGGCTAGGCTCTCAGTGTGCTTCTGGAGGTTTGGCTAATAGCTAGAAAATTAGGAAAATGTGAATGCAACTGTTGAAACATGTACTTACACAGGCGATGAGTACTAGAAATAATGCAAGTTCAGAGGGGTGCCTGGATGGCTCAGTCAGTTAAGTGTCCAGCTCTTGGTTTGGTTTGGTTTTTGAAGATTTTCTTTATTTATCTGAGAGAGAGAGATTGTGCACGAGTGGAGGGAGGGGCAGAGGGAGAAGCAGATTCCCTGCTGAGCAGGGAGCCTAATGCGGTGCTCAATCCCAGGACCCTGAGCCAAACACAAATGCTTAACCAACTGAGCCACCCGGGTGCCCTTCCAACTCTTGGTTTCGGCTCAGGTCATGATCTCATGGGTGGTGAGATGGAGCCCCGAGTTGGGCTTCGCGCTCAGTGGACAGTCTGCTCCAAGATTATCTTCCTCTGCCCCTCCCCCCACTGTGTGTGTGTGTGTGTGTGTGTGTGTGTGTGTGTGTGTGTGTGTGTGTGTCTTTCAAATAAGTCTTAAAAAAAAAGTTCAGAGAGAAGACCGTGTTGGGGGTGGGGTAGACTGAAAAGCTTTATAAAAGAACTGAGCCTTGATGTGTGCCTGGAAGAGTAAGAAAGATATGGAGAGAAAGGGGGAGAGCATTTCTCACTGGGAACTCTGTATTATACAAAAGTAAGTTTGCTGCATCCTAGCCTCATTCCTGTGAGAATATGACACTGCAAGAATTGGATATGTGCTCAGAATGAGTAGTGAGCCCTGGCTTCCAGGCAGCCTAGCCAGTGGTTATCTATGTGGCTCATCTGTTTTATCTGCAGCTGTCTGGTTTCTGCTGCCAGCTCCACAAATGTTATCTCCAGTTACCAGTCTTGAAGAGGGCCCTGCAGAGTATTGTCATCATGAAACCTGTCCCAAACCAAATCTGTCTGTTCCCTCAAAATTACTGCTGTTTTCTAATTATGCAAACATAGACCTTTGGCTTTTTTTCTGAGTTATCTCTGCTTTATCTGTCATTCCCCATATGAAGCCAGTGACTGAGTCCAGTAGACTTTATTTTTAGAAGTATTTTCTCCATCCCCTCTAACCTCAGCATCCTGGTCTAGGCTTTTCTCACTTCTTACCTAATTTCCCTGTTTTTAATCTCACCCTGTTCATCTGGCATTCCGTTTTTTTTTTTTTTAAGATTTTATTTATTTATTTGACAGAGAGAGATAGCGACAGCAGGAACACAAGCAGGGGGAGTGGGAGAGGGAGAAGCAGGCTTCCTGCTGAGCAGAGAGCCCGATGCGGGGCTCGATCCCAGGACCCCGGGATCACAACCCGAGCCGAAGGCAGACGCTTAACGACTGAGCCACCCAGGCTCCCCTTGCATTCCGTTTTTTAACTCATCCTTAGGCACTGTTTTTTTTTTCTGCTGCTTGAGTGGTTGAAAACTGAATAGATCTGTTTCCTGCCATGTTGTCTGAACTCCTTGTCTGGCTGTCAAGGCCCTCCTTATTCTGTCCCTACTCATACTGTCTGATCTTTCCCAGCACATTCCTTCTGCCATAGTGGGACCTGGCAGGCCATTTGTGGGCATGCTCATACCTGTCTCTGTGTATTCCCTGGGTTTCAGGACTTCCCTCTTTTCCCTGTGATCACATCCTCCACTGTTCAGTGCTCACGTCGGATCTGGCTACCTCCATGGGACCTTCCTTGGCTATTCTGCTTCTGAATGATGACTCTTTTCTGGGCCTCTGTGCTCATTCAGTCAGACCCGACTGCATAGTATGGAATTCTATACTGTCACAATTGTATCTGGTTATATTTGATACATGCTAGTGTTGTCTCCCCAACTTGGATAGAGGCCACATTTCCTTCTTCAACACCTCTCACAGTGCTAAGAATAGTAGACAGTTATGAAGTGCAGATTGGCTGGTTGGGTGTTCTCTCCTTCGTGTGCTAATACAAATTCAGAATTAGGACTCTTGGAACATCATTCAGCAGCCCTTCTACGAAAGCCCCCTGTAAGACACGTATACCGAGTTATTTAGTCTCTAATTTTGGGATACTCTAACCTCCAGGGTTCCCATTTCATTTTTATTGTTAAAAATTTGATGTTTACATTGAACTGAAATCTATCCCACTTTAACTTTCACCTATTGGTTCTAATTCTAACTCTTGATAGTGGAGTCCTCTTTCCAGGCAGTAACGATGTCTGAAGATAGTGCTCATGAAAATAGTGATTTGTTTCTGCCAGTACTTTAAGCTATTTGTTGTATGACAGAGATTCAAGTACTTTTATCATTCTGGTCATTTTTCTCTCAGCGGTGTGGGTTTGACTACGTATGTACCTCTTAAAGGTACTGAGTACAATATTCTAGGTGAGTTGGATGATCTTTACGCTCTGTAGGATATTATATTTTCATTAAAATGTACTTTGAGACTGCATTGGGTTTTTGAGAACTTGATGATTTGCATAAAGTCAACTAAAATTAGAGTCTTTTTTCACACATTTATCTTTTGTCTGTTTTTCTCATCGTGTACTTACTTGTTTGGGGGTATTTGGATGTACAGAACTCTACATTTAAACTTGAGATCTCTTTATGTAAGCTTTACCTCATTATTTGGATCCCAACTCTTCCTCTGACATATTAACTCTGCAGCTCAACTTTGGTCAACCGCAGATTTAATGAGCCTGCTATGTGTGTGTCCTAATCAAAGACACTGGTGAAAATATTGAACAGAGAGAGACTCACAAAGCACACCATCAGAGATTTCCATTCAGTTGACAGGGATTTTTCAATGTTGTCTCCAAGGTTATCACCATACACTGTCAAATACTTGTATGTGTTGATTTCAGAGACCATTTTCTGCCTTTCCAGTCTAGTCACTATCAGAAGAGAAAATGTGGTTAGGCTGGTGTGATTTGATCTTAGTAACCTATTTCCTTGCCAGCAGCCCATTTGATATTGTCTTAGAATCTTGTGTGGAACATGACAAACTCACATGGTCCATATACTTTATGACATCTGTCTCTGTCCTGTATTAGAAAACTGAAGTCACATTTTCCTATTTCTGGTCTGCTGGTATTTCACCTGTTTTCCACAAATCCTTAGAGACTTGAACTCACCATCAGATTCTCCTGGTCTTTGAAATTTTTAGACCATCCTCCTCCTAAGAGGAGAGAACATTTTGGATGGAAAACATCTCTTGAGCAGTGTTGCCTTCCATTATCAGAGGTTTTTGCGTTCAGGCATTAGAATGAAGGAGAAAGGGAGAGGCCACTCAAACTAAGGATGGAGATGACAAAAATGTGTTGGGGAGTATTAGTTTTCCAAATGAAGTGCATATGGGGAAGGCCTCCTGGTACACTGGTAGTACGTCAGACTCCAAATGAGATGCATATGAAAGGTCAGGTGATATTAGGACCACAGGGTAAAATCATTACAAGATACTTTCTGTGTTTCAGTTTTTTCATTATAAAATGGGAATAATAATGGTACTTACCTCATAGGGTTGTTTTGATAGCTAAATAAAAGAATGTGTGTAAAGTGGACCAGTGCCTCATGATAAGTGCCAGTTATTATTGTTAATTGAATGTATGCAGAAATCTCTATGGACATAAACATTTCTGAATGTTAAAGTTTTGTTCAGTTGAATTCCAGTTTACAAAGCATTTTTTAAAAATAGTCTTATTTAGTAATTACAATAGTTCTATAAGGTGTACTATTAGTGCCTCCAGTCTTATCTGTAAAATGAGGATAATGTCTACTCAGGACCACACAGTGAGAAGGCAGCAAGCCCTGGTTCCTGGTTGCTTAAAAATCACGTATCACATCTGGGCCTGAATTTCCTCATCTGAAATATTGAGGTTTGGCTGGTCTTTGGGTCCTTTTTTAGGTCTAGAATGCTTTAGCTAGCATAATCCTGACACCTGGAGCACATAACATATTTTTTTAAATATATCTTTGGGAGCTCCACAATTTAGAAGTGTGGTTAGTTGGGTTCTCTGGATAGCAGGCTCTGAGAGAAATTTCCTTGCAAGAAGTTAATTGGAAGGTGCTCTTAGGATTAGCCGCTCTGTGGGAGTGAAGGAGGCAGGACTGAGCAGAGGGAAGCACTAAGCTGGGGCAGGTGCAACAAAGAGCTTTGAGGCTGGGATGGGACTTGATACCCCCACATCACCCTTTCACTGGCTGTGGGCTGTCCTAGGGCAAAGCGGAGATTTGGGGTGAGGTGCTTCTTCTTGGCTGAGAGCGGGTCCTAGAGAGGGATGCAGTTGAAAGCTGTGGCCACCATCTCTCTGCATCTGGGGGACTGGAGCTTTCAGTCTTGGAGGCAGGATTCTGGACCACACACCACAACGTCCACCACAGGGAGTAAATCTGACTTGCAAAGAGGAAGCATGGCTGTGGTCAATTAAAATTCAAAGAGCAGAAGGACACATTGATGCATGAGGTAAACTTAAGATTTTGCTTTGGGGATTAACTGTTATCTTTTGCATTCTCCATAGTATTATGCAGTTGCTTGGCGCATTTCCTTCACCCAGTGGTCCTGCCTCTCCTTGTAGTCTGGTGAATGAGACCACTTTGATTAAATACTCCAGGCTGCCAACCATAAACAAGCATAGTTTCCGGTACTTTGTCTTGGATAACAGTGTCATCCTGGCAATGCTGGAGCAACCTCTTGGAAATGAACAGAGTAAGTTTCAGCACTTTGGGCCTTCTCCACTGCTAAATCAGTGTGTTCATCAGTACTCGCAGGCTGTTTCCAGGATCAGGGAAGGAAAAGACTGCAAATGCACACAATTTTGCATTTGTCAAAAGGTCTTCTAGCTGTGTGGTAGTAGTAACTGAAAAATTAGAGGGTCAGAAAATAGAATACACATATTAAATAGACTCTCTTAGAGGTTCTTTGTATGTATCTGAAATACATACAAAGAAATCTCAGAAAGGAGCTCTGTAGTTCTATAAAAAGTTTACTTTAGTGGGGTATTTTCTCTTCTGTATTATGTATAAAAATTATTATTACTCTTCTTGAACTTCGGATCCTGCCCTTCTCCTCCTCTGGCCCTCACTCCACATTGTTGTATTTCTGTTATCCGTGCCACCCAAACAGGCAGGAAATTTGAGGAGTCATCTTGGCCTGCTCCTTCCTGTTTCTCCCTTCCATAACTGGTGTCCAAGTTTCTGCTTACCCAGTAACTCTTGCATCTTTTTTTCCTCTGCATCCCACCCAATACATCCAAATGTAGGGCCTTATTATTTCTTACTGAGATTATTGTGGTTGCTTCCTACATGGTCTGATCCCCCCTCCTCTGGTTCCAAAATGTCTTATCCTTACCCCAGTCCTACCTGCTGCCACCATTATACTCTTCCTCAAGTATGGATCTGACCATGCCAGTGTCCTCCTGAAAACCCTTTAATGATTTTCCATTGACACAGCATACACTCGTTCCCTCCTCAACTTCCCTCCAATTATAAGCCATCTCAAGGTATATGATTACCACTGCAACCCAGGCTACTCAGAGTATACTTTTTTTCTGATGGTAGTTGGAATCAGCCAGTATGTAAAGGAAGCATGTTCTCAGAGAGACCCTTATTTCTGGGAAAGTGAAGGTTACAGAACCTATGGGCAGAGAGGGTCCAGGGAATCACCCACTGTTCCTTCATTTACAGGTGAAGAAACGGAGGCTCAGAGAGGGTATGTGACTTGGTCAGGGTTACCCGAGAAGTACGTGGTATGACTGGGACTAGTGTCCAAATTTTCTGAGCCTCATACTGTCCTTTTCTGTTGTCCCTGCCCCATAGGATTTTCTCAGTAATTAAAGACTTGTTACCTTTACAAAGGTGAACAGGGTCTTACAGTCCCATGCAAATTCTGTTGAGACTATATGAGTAGAATCTCATGAATCCATAAAACGAAAATGAGACATTTCCCTATAGTTCACAGATGAATGAATACCATGACAGGTTTCCATTGTCTAGTGGTAAGATACAGTGACTTTAATATAAAATAGATGTGGCCTTTAATCATTGCCCAGGTCCAGAAGTGCTAGTTCCAACTCTTCCCTGCATGCACTTCTTTCTTCTCTGTCCCAGACCTAGGGCTTGTTTCACTTTCTCCCCTGGCTTGTGCATTTTATTCATGATTCCTCCATCCTTCTCCTCCCAGACCACCTGCTAAAGAGTCTAAAATCTCCGTGTTCCCTTTGGGTTTCCTGGCCTGAGGGGCAAGTGTCAGCCCTCTTCCACATTTTTTAGGACTTCCCTACTCTCATTCCAAGTAATTTCACGGTA
Source organism: Halichoerus grypus (assembly GCF_964656455.1). Classification (NCBI taxonomy): domain Eukaryota; kingdom Metazoa; phylum Chordata; class Mammalia; order Carnivora; family Phocidae; genus Halichoerus; species Halichoerus grypus. Next base: position 118,395,093 of record NC_135721.1, read on the forward strand.
CTGGAAGTGTACTAAAAGTATAAACAGTTGGGATTTTATAGATATACAAGGACATTTTAATAGTTGATTATAATAGTTAATAGAAGAAGTGAGAAAGAAAAGTTTGAAAAAGTTTAGTTCCCACACCAGGACAAAGGAGGGAATAAGAAGGAGGATCTGGGTCACTCAGGAACTCCATCTTGAGTTTCTCCCTGCCTCCCCGCCCCCCCTAGTTCCCTGCCCCTGAACTTCCCCTGGGATGGAACAGTGACTGCCTGTGGTGGATAGCAGTACACAAGGCGTGGGGGAATGCAACAGCAGCACTGCAGACACCCCGTCTGTCTGTCTGTACTAAGCATATTGGCTAGGACAGGGTTTGCCAAAAATGTGTACGTGTACCACTGGACGCAGGAGGTGGTGGTAGTCAGTATATTGGTGAACATTATTTTATGTATTGTTAAACATGTGTTTAAAAAATACATTATTAGCACACCAAAATTCACAGTTTTCCATTTAAAGATACACAATTTCCTTTTAAAATAGATTTAAGTTTAAAAAAGAAAGTGGTTGATACAAGGTAAGATAATAGTACTTACGGTATGTGGATATGGCAGAAACCGCAGAGGTGGCACACGGACAAGAACACTGTGACTTTCAAACACTGTGCTGGGCTTGGATTATTAGAGGCTCTACAGTTAATAACAGGTGTATTTTAAATCATTGTTGTCTGAAATAAAAATTTTTTACACCAATATTTTATTCTAGATGATTTTTTCCCCTCTGTCACTGTGCTGGTCCGGGGAATGTCTGGAAGACTTGCTTGGGCACAACAACTTTGCCTTTTACCCAGAGGAGCAAAAGCAAATCAGAAGGTATCCATTAGAAATTATAGGGAAGTGACTAGGAGTGAGTGAGTGCGTGCATTCGAGTGTGCGTGTGTGTTATGATTTAAAGGTTAAATAACATCCCAACAAAATTCCTTGATAAAAGAGGGGGAGACGAACCATGAGAGACGATGGACTCTGAAAAACAAACTGAGGGTTCTAGAGGGGAGAGGGGTGGGAGGATGGGTTAGCCTGGTGATGGGTATTAAAGAGGGCACGTTCTGCATGGAGCACTGGGTGTTATGCACAAACAATGAATCATGGAACACTGCATCTAAAACTAATGATGTAATGTATGGTGATTAACATAACAATAAAAAAATTTAAAAAAAATTCATTGATAAATATTTTTGATCCAGGGTTCAGTCCGTTGGTTCACATCAGAATCATCTTAGGAGCCCATAATTCCCACATCCACTAAATTACTCTTAAAAGAATCTTCATGAGAGGTGTATTTTCAAAAAGCTTTCCAGGTGATTCTGAATCTGCTTATGATTAAGAACTACTGTTCTGAGCCGTGGCCTCATTTTTTTATGTTGTGTTAAATATAATAAAACTCAGGTATGCGGCATGTATGAAAAAACTTTGGCCAGACTCTCGATCTCTCTGGCAATAGGACTTAGTTTCACATTGTTTTTATATAATTTATTCCTGTATAATTGGTAATATGCCCTGTAATTTTTTTAATATGCTGTATAATTTAATGAAATCTTATTTGGAATGGCATAGTTTATTTTCTTTGTAATGTTTGTAATTTTGTGAATAAAATTTGCTCATGGGAGAAGGTTGGAAAATTCAGATAATAAGGAAGAAATTTTAAATCATCTGTACTCTGACTTTCCAGAGGTAGTCACTAAGTACTTTAGTGGATTTCTTTACAGCCTTTTTTCCTTTCTGTACACGATAATATTAAATAGAATTTGAGTCCTTTTTGTATACCGTTCTTTTCACTTATTACATTACAAGCTTTTACTTATGTTACTAGAAATTCTTTAAAACATGATTTCATAAAATGTTACCAGCATTTAAGAGAGACAACCACAAAATTGGAGCATGTGTCTAAAATCACTTAACATCCTGGCTGTCTCTTTTAGATGATATGTGTTTTTACCCTGTGAGGAGCACACCCCTGTTTTTGCTTGGTGGCATCATGCAGATCACATTCTGTCAGCACTGTAAGCCACTAAATTAGCATTAAAGACAGGAGGAAGGAGATCAGGAAAGGAACTAAAATTTGTTGATGCTTTAATGTGTGCCTTATACATTTTTATTTAATCATTACAACATCCTTGTGATGGATTATTTCCACTTTTCAGATGCAAAAACAGAAGCCGCACAGTTAATGTATATCAAAGCAGGGATTTGGAGCCACGAGGATCTAGATTTGGTATTCAGTTGAACTCCCTGTCTGGAGAGGCCCAGGGGACCTAAACTTGTACTTTGTTATATGGGATGATTTGAGAACCCTTGGAGAAGAGGGAAGTTTGAGCCTTAAGTTCTGAACTGCCTTATCCGTTGGTTTACCACTTGATATGGGAAATTCTGGCCTGGGGCTGTTAGAGGTATACAACCCATAAGTCACAAAATCTGCAAAATGATGAACATGTTTATAAAAATAAAGGAATACACTGGTACACAGGCTGTTTACCTTTAGTGTTAGCAGTGGTATTTGCAGATACTGAGTTCCAGTGTTATGTAATCCTAGGGAAACAGGCATCTAAGAGACCAGGGAAGTACATGTCATTACAGATGGCACCAAATGTAATTCACATAACATTATTTGTTTTATTTTAACAGCTTTTTGTACCTGAACCTCGTCCAGTTCCTAAAAATGATGTTGGATTTAAATATACTGTCAAACATCGACCATTTCCTGAAGAGGTGGATAAGATTCCTTTTGTGAAAGCAGATCTGAGCATTCCAGATTTGCATGAAATTGTCACTGAAGAAGTAAGATAAGTTATTGTCAGCTGTTGTTAAGGGAATGACTAAACATTCTTGAACAACTGCCGTGGTCGAGACTGCTGCCTTTTTTTGATGTTATTGGAGGTGGTTCATAAGATGACCTAGATCTCTGTCATCCAGGTTACCATGTAGTAAGAAGTATTTGTGGCTGATTGAAAGGACCCGGACCCCTCCTAGAGAGGCGTCTGGGCTGGTCCATGGTAGGTTTCAGCAGGATGGGGACATGATCAGAATGGTGGAGGATATTTGGAGAAGGGAGACCAATTCAGAGATTTTGATGACCATCAAGGCAGGGAAAAGGAAGGACTACCTGGCTGATAGTGGAAGCTGAAACACATGGAATGTACTGTAGAGGTAGACCCAAGCAGTCTTCGATTGATGAGAGAAGGAAAAAAACTGAAGAACTTAGATTCTGAAGCTGAGTGACAAAGGAGATATCGGTGCTATTTACAGAAATATGGATTATTTAGGAAGAGGACATGTTTGGGAAGATGGGAAAAATGTATTTGGTTTTAGATTAATTTAGATAATTAGATTAAGTAATTGGTATCTTAGATCAAGAGAGAAGAAGTTTAAGAAGTAGGGGGCAGAAATATGTCAGGGCATGAGAGAATAGGACAGGAATGGAGGCTGCTTAGAGAGATCAGAGAGAAGGAGCACTAAGTAGAGGCCCCTGGATTTTGGCATGAACGTGTGGGTGACCTTTGAGAGCAGGTCCAAAAGAGTGTTAAAATCAGGGACAGGAGTGTGAGGGGCTGGAGGGTGAGTGGTTAATGAGAGGCACTGAACATGAACTACACAGTTAGCATTTAAGAGAGTGGATAAAAGCATGAGGAAATGGCCTAGCTAAGGCAAGGCAAAGCTAGTTTTTACTTTTCTTTTTTCTTTCTTTCTCTCTGTTTTTTTTTTTAAACTCATAGTTGTGAGGAATATGAACATGCTTAGAGGCTGAAAGGAAGGAAGCAGTGGAAAAAGGGCCTGTGTCTGCTAATACTGTAAGATGGGCTAGGAAAATGATAAGTAATCAAATAAGGCCGTAGAGGGAGTAGGGTCAAGAGTCTGAGTGATTGTGTCTAGAAAAACCATATTTCTGGTAAGACAGGAGAGAAGGAGAGAACAGGTGGAGGTTCAGAGACATTTGAAGGTGGAAAGGAGGGAGCTCATGTAAATTTTAATTTTAGTTCTTAGCAGTGAAATAGGGAATAAAAAATAGCTCATAAAATTGCCAGGCAGCCCAGCCCAGGTTAAATAGAATTGTCTATAGTGAAATTATTTAACTTACTATGCTAACTTTCTTCTTCAAAAGTCCTTGGGATCTGGAGGCATTAAGTAAAAAAATTTGAGTGGTGTGGAGATTGATAGGGGTAAGAATATGGAAGAATAAAAAAACATGGCCATTTATATGTTTAGAAGAGGGTGCTAAGATGTTAGATTTGGGGGGTTAGGCTTGGTTGGGAAATAGATAAAGCCAGGATACTACTGGCTGGGACAATATGAGGAGGGGTTGAATGCTCACAGTGCTGGGAAAGCACAGCTTGGGGAGGGAAGGTGTGGGAGAGCTGCAGGAGGGGGCTTGTGGTTGGAGAAGGGAATCTCATTGTAGCTCTTTAAAGTACGGCTTATCTGAGGTACAGAGTGTGCTTGTAGATGGCCAAAGTTGTGAAGGTTGAGGAGGTTATAGAAATACAAGCCAGGCTATTGGAAGGATCATCGCTCACCACAGAGGATGGAGTTTAAGCTAGGATTGATCAGAAGGGAAGCAGGCGGTCGGAGAGAGTCTCTGAATCTAGTGGAGTAATCCATACGGATGAGGACTTTCAATGTGAGGGGCTGTAGGGTGAGGGTGGACAGTGGTGAGGGAGAGGGGGTGAAAGCAACAACTCTGCCCCCTTTCTTGCCCATTTGAGGGGAAGCAGAGACAGAATGGTTTCATTTACAGCAAGGAGATGAAGGACGACATTGTTGAGGCTACAGGGGAGTTTTTTGGGTATTTGTTTTAACCTTGAAACATGTTTGCTTAGTTGCATTCTGTATTGAATTGAAACTCAGTGTTGATCAGTGAAAATTATCTGCATTTCCTTTGTTGCTTAAAGCTTTATTTTTATTCTTAAATTAAGATTAATCCTATTACTTTTATGATAATTCCAAAATAATTAAATATTTGGTTTATTTCAGTTAGAAGAGAGACATGAAAAATTAAGGAATGGCATGACCCAGCAGATTGCTTATGAAGTACACCTTGAACATCAAAGTGAGGAAGAACTGCAAAAGAGAAGTTTTCCTGATCCAGTTACGGATTGTAAACCTCCACCACCTGCCCAGGAATTCCAAACAGCACGCCTTTTCCTTTCCCACTTTGGATTTTTGTCCTTAGAAGCATTGAAGGTAATTTTCCTAAACCTCTATGAGTAAATATATTCATAAATTAACATGGAGTTGATAATAGCTAAAACATTTTTATGAGGACAGAAGGAATTAAATAAATAAATCTTACCCTGCATTGCAAGTAGATGAAATTCTGTGGTGCTGTAGTTTTTACTCTACAAGTCCAAAACCGTTTGTCCCATGAATCCTTCCGGATTGAGGGGACGATCCCCCTGTCTGAGGGGGCTGCTTTGGTAATACACGTAGCTCTGAAATTCCCTGAGTACTGTAGGGCCCATATCACATGTGCAAATGAAATCTACAGATAATTAGAACAAGAATGTTATCTCCCATCAACATTTATGACTGAAGGTACAAGCTACAATGGGCTCTGCTCTTTAATGCCACTTTTAAAAAGTAACAAGTATTTGTGAGCGGAGAACTTATGTTGTGCAGGTTCTAAGATCAGACTGGCTGGGTTTATGTCCTGGCACCAGTGCTTGCCAGCTGTGTGATCTTGGGCAGTTGCCCGATGTCTCCAAGTCTTAGCTCCTCATCTGAAATGGAGACGATAAAAGTACCCACCTCACTGTGGCTGTGTGAGACTGTGTGAGACGCTTCATGCAGTACTTAGTGCACAGCCAGCCAACCTGGAAGGTAAATATTGCCATTCTTTTTTTTTTTTTTTTTTTTTTAAGTAGGCTCCTCACCCAGGATGGGGCTTGAACTCACAACCCTGAGATCAAGTGTCGCACACTCTACTGACTGAACCAGCCAGGGCCCAGATATTGCCATTATTCTTTTTTTTTTTTTTAAGATTTTATTTATTTGAAAAAGCACAAAAAAAGTTTAAAATGTGGGGAGGTACAGAGGGAGAGGAAGAAGCAGACTCCTCACTGAGCAGGGAGCCCGATATGGGGCTCGATCCCAGGACCCTGAGATTATGACCTGAGCTGAAGGCAGATGCTTAACCAGCTGAGCCACCCAGGCACCCCTATTGCCATTATTCTTAATTCCATTATCCTTAAAACAGTTTTACAAAGAAAATGATACCATCCCTATTTTACAGATGTGGAAACAGGCTCAGAAATGTGAAATAGCTTGCCCGAGGTGGATTTGGGGTTGTACTAAGGCCTCTTTGTTTTGAAAAGCACAACTGACATATGCTAGGCAAGAAGTTGCTCATTGCACAAGTTGTCCGCTGCCCTCACTCCCTAGTAGCTACTTGGTTAAAGGCCAAAGGTTAACTTTTTAGGAAAGCAGGGGCAACATTGCTGGTTTTGGGTTTCAGCACATCGATGGAAAATGTTCTGTGTTGTAGAAAAATGAGTTGGTGATGGAGAGTATGAACATTACTCTGAGCTCGCACAAGTGGGTGGAGGGGCATAGGGAGAGGGAGAGAAAGAATCTCAAGCAGGCTCCAGCATTGAGCCCAATGTGGGGTTCAGTCTCACAATCCTGAGATCATGACCAGAGCCAAAATCGAGTCGGCTACTTAACCTACTGAGTCACCCAGGCTCCCCCCATGAAATTTTTTATTTTTTTCTAGAAAGCATGATATATTACAGAGAAAATAGGATCCAAAATTATATATATAGTATGATCTCCATTGTCTTTGACAAAAAAAAGCAATTGAAAGGAAGTATACAAGAATGTTAAATAGCTTTTCTAGTTCAGGATAATGGTTGTGCTTATTCCTGCCACTTTATAATTTTTTTACTTAATATTTATTAAACCATGAGCAAGTATTGCTTTTATAATTAGAGTAGTGAAAAGAGATGATAATTTCTCCTTTCTTCCTTTGGTCGTAGGAGCCTGCAAATAGTCGCCTACCTCCTCACCTTATTGCACTTGACTCCACGATACCTGGATTTTTTGATGACATTGGGTATCTGGATCTCTTGCCATGTCGTCCCTTTGACACAGTTTTTATTTTCTATATGAAACCAGGTCAGAAAACAAACCAGGAGGTAAGATTTCTGAATTTTGGGGATCATTTTTTATGCTATAAATGTTAAAAAGTTTTACTTGGCTTGTGTTTATCCGTAATAGGAGGGAGGTTATACTTGATGCTTAAAGAATTGTGAACCAGTTCAGAATGAAATTAATGAAAATTGTGATGCCCAGAGTCCTAAGTCTTTTGACGCTTGAACGTGATTTAGAGAGGAGCCATAGTGTGTCTTTCTTCCCCTTGAAGAATTCAGGTTGATAGGACAAAAGAAACTGAAATACAGAAGGTTAACCACAAAAAGCTAAAGCTAGGCTCAGTTGCTTAAGAAGATGAAAAACAGCAACAGATGTTTACTGAACATCTTCTGTGTGGCTCACCGTGCCTGGGTATAGAAGTGAGTAACAGTCTTTCCTCTCAAGGAGCTCACCTTCCAGGTAATTTCACAAGCAAGTAATTTCAGTTGAGGCATGCATAGCGTACAGCAGGGAAAAGAACACCCTGAAATAATGTAAAAGACAGAAGTGGAAGGCTTAAGTAAAACTTAAGTTAAAGAAGACTTAAGTTGGTGCATGTATCAAAGAGAGTAGAAGGATGAAGAAAAATATAAGATGAGGGATAATGGGAAAACTGAGAGTAAATGACAAGAGATTTGAAGTGTCTATTGGAAATGAATAGTTGAAACATGGAATAGGCAGGCAGTTACCAACTTTTGACTAGGAAAGGACCAAAGGAAGATTTATCAAATACAGTATTAGATGTGTAGGGCACTATGACTACATGATATTGGAATTTTACTCTAACCCTTGTAACACTGTTAGCTAATCAAACTGATCATACCTTAAAAAATTTATCAAAGTCACAAAATCTTTATTTCTATTAGAAGCACTATTTCAAATAATTGGTGAACTGCTAGAAAATGAGATTGCTTTATGAGAAAGTTCTTCTCATCTCATGCTATTGATTCAATAAATATTTATTAAGTGTCCACTATCAGGTGCCAGGGTTACAGTGGTGAACTACAAGGTATCTGAGATCAGATCAGATCTACAAGGTATCTGAGTCCCAGAACTACTGTCTAAAGGGGAAGACAGATGACTAAATAAGCAACCATAGTAAAATGTGCTAATTAGAAGCATGTTATAGTAGCCATCAACAGGAAAACCTAATCTCGTTTTGAGAAGGTTAGTAGAAAAGGACATTTTAGCTGATAATCTGTGGTTACATTGGGAGTAGGTAAAAAGGTAGAAGCAGGTTGTTACTAACAAAGTCGTAGCATGTGTAATGGCCCTGAAGGTAAGAGAGAATTCCATCTTCACAAAAATCACTGGAGTCCAGTATACTTTGGAGCTTGGGAGAATGTGGGCTTATGATAGCTAGAGGTAAGACTAGTGGAGTCCAGGTTTTTGAAAGAACCCCAGAATGGGGTTGATTGCAGGGGGTGAGGATTTGTTTGGAAGAAGTCTCATGCATGGTTCATTCGTATAACAATAATAGGGCCATTTTTCTCCTTCCTGTGAAAGAAGACACAAACTGTTGAGGTAGCTCTTAAACTAATTCAGTTTCCTTAGCTTTCTAGGAACTGCGAGTGATTAGAGCATTGCAGTCTTTGCAGCCTCCTATAGAATGTCTGAGCCCTACCTTCCCTAGCTGCAGGGTAGCTTTAGATTAATTTCTAGCTGCCAGCCAGTGGCCAGCAGGTTGAATTTGACTCATATATTGTGTCTTGACTGACTTTTCAGAAATTGTTTATTTAAAACTTCCACTTCTGAATAAAAATTTTAATTGAAAGAAAACTGGAAGTGGCTGTCAGTCAGGTTCCTGACACTTACAGGACTCGTGAAGGGCTGTGGGTGAACTACATAGGTGTACTTTTAACGAGAAGTGTTTAAGACATGATGGCCTGGCAATTTTCGCCCAGTGGCTTGACAGGTAATAGAGGGAACATCCCATATTTTGATTTGATCAGGCCTCTGTATGGTCTTGACATAGATTAGCATTGATGAACCACATCTGTGACTTGTGGACCAACTCTGTCACTGTCAATTGGAGAGTTTTAAAAATAGTGATTCCAGGATCCTTCTGTTGCTGATGCTGTGTAGAAGGTCTGCAGTGGTCTAAGAGAATCTCATGTTTAAGAAATTGCCCAGGTGGCAGATTTATGTTTCCCTGGTCCTATAGAATCAATGTCAGCTCACCCCTCTCTGAATTCAAGAATGCCTCAAATCTCTGTATGCTGATTTTGAGTGCTATCAACAGTGATATCTGTTGCTGTGTTCAGTGTCAGGTGATCCTTATACTCTTTGCTTTCGTGTTGTATGATTTGTTTATGTGTTTTATAGATGTCGTGCATACTGCATACTTTTAATATTCTACTGCAGATATTAAATTATAAGTTGAATGATCTTAGATTAAGAACTATAGATCAGATAAATCACTTAATATTTTAGTCATTTATTCTCACAACGGAAATAACATTTAACGCAAAATTAAATAAAAGTTAAATAAATGTTTTATAATTATTATTGAATAAAAAGTTTAATGAAATGTTCAAGAAAAAATATTCCCTTGGTGATTTTGATATATTCCCCCCTTTTCATTTATAATTTGTAGAGGATTTCTCATTTTCCTTCCCTTAGCATAGGGTTTTCAACAGCAGTGCTATTGCTATTTTAGGCTAGATAATTCTTTGTTATGGGAGCTGTCCTATAAATAGGACATTTAGCAGCATCTTTGGCCTCTACTCACTAGATACCAGTAGTACCCCATAAATTGTGATGACAAAAATGTCTTCAGACATTCCAGTTGCCCCCTAGAGGGGAAATCACCCCCATGAGAACCATGGTTTTAGGGACTTTTCGAGGCCAGTAAAAAGCCCAGGTATTAAATCTGGTATTTAGTTAAGAGGGGAGAACCTTCTGGTCACTTTATTTTTTTCTGGAATGGCTGCATTCTCTTCTTTGGACTAAGAGGAGGATGTTTTCTCGCTTATTATACCTAATCTTTATTGAATTTTTAATAGATTTGTACTTTTTATATCCTTTGTCATGATGTGTAATAAAATAATCACATACCTGTGTAATGTATCTCATTAACCAGACAGTAAAGTCTGTGAAGACGGGGACATAGCAGTTTTAATTTGCTTTTAGTAAACACGTCTAGTTTAGTAATTGTTTTGCTAGAGGGGAAGCTAAAGGCTTTACTTGCATTATCTCACTTAATCTTCACAAACATCATTATTATCCCTACTTTAGAGTTGAAGACACTGTAACAGTGAGGTTCAGAAACTTTCCCAAGGCCCAGCCAGGATTTGAACCCAAATCTGTCTAACTAGAAGCATCATTTTTAACTATAGGGATGTATTCCCAAGTTTATTCTGAGCTTAGACTTAATTTGTCAGATACTTCAAAGCTAACTGATTTTTATGGAGATTTATTTTGATATGCTCTTTTGTTTCCTCCATTATAGCTGATGATTGGTATGTATTTCAGATTTTAAAGAATGTGGAATCTTCCAGAAATGTTCAGCCACATTTCCTAGAATTTTTGCTTTCCCTTGGCTGGTCAGTAGATGTGGGCAGACACCCTGGTTGGACTGGGCATGTTTCCACCAGTTGGTCTATTAACAGTTGTGACGATGGTGAAGGACCTGAACAAGGTAAAACTCATAATGGTCATTGTTTTTTCTTGTTTTGTTATTCTTGATATCTCCCTCTTTACTATAAGTTTGTAGTCTTATTTTACAAAGAAACAAACAAACCATTAAGTATATTAAAGAAAAGTTTTCTTCCCCTAATTGGAGTCCTTGGAAGAGGCCACTGAGCACTAGTTTGTATATTCTTTCAGATGTCTTCTGTATAAATGGGGGAAAAAATTATAGACAGATAAAGTTAGTTAATATAAAATTCATGGCTTAAATAACATAAGGCTAATAAGTTCCCTTTTATATTGTGAGTGAACAAATTCTGTTTTCTATAAGAGTATTATAATAAATTGAGATTTATTTGCTAATACGTTTGCTAACGTATATTTTGTCCAATACAGTTTTCTATTAACAAGTGTGTTTTATAGACTTTGTGGCTATAATTAAAGGTTACATTCTTGGGATTTTTTTTTTTTTTTAAGATTTTATTTATTTATTTGATAGAGACACAGCGAGAGAGGGAACACAAGCAGGGGAAGTGGGAAAGGGAGAAGCAGGCCTCCCACTGAGCAGGGAGCCCAATGCGGGGCTTGATCTCGGGACCCTGGGATCATGACCTGAGCCGAAGGCAGATGCTTAACAACTGAGCCACCCAGGTGCCCCACATTCTTGGGATATTATATAGAAACCTTTGTAGTAAACAGCTATCTTGGAGAGATTCATGCCCATATCTACAAATCTTCTTGAGGAACTATAATCATGATAATAAGTACCAGAGCAAGTATAAATTTAAATTTAAGACCTTTGCACTACCTGGCTAATGCTCTTTGTTCTGAGGGCTCCTGAAGTCACTGAAGAGTTAATATTATCTCTGAAGTGATTGATACCTGTATCCAGTGCTTTGAATTACCAGAGTTGCTCTGTCAGCAAGATTGTACTCTCTCGGGGTTTCCACTGAATACCATGGTGACTTGTGACCTGTCATTTTTTCTAATTTCAGTCAAGGTTGAATCGAAGTATTTGGGGATATACTCTAATTTTAATTTCCACATATTCTTTAATATATGCTTGAGTATATTTAATTCCTATAAGTAAATTGATAAAGGATATGCACATTTTTCAATTAGATAAAAGTATCATTGGATGCTTATGGTTGCAGTAACAGAAAACTTGACCCAAACTGGCTTATATTTTAAGGGTCATTTATTGTCTGATGTAAATGAAAATTCCAGAGGTTAGTATACATTTTTGTTGTCATTTGATCAGCACCCCATTCTCTTGCTCTGCAATTTTCCTTTAGCTCTACTGTTCGTATATTGACTTTGTTCCTAGCCTGGCTTCTCTCATAGTACAAAAAGGCTGTACCAGGCTTTACATTCACATACCAACCCTAGCCTGAAGAGGAGAGATTAGCTGGGTCTCAGAACCTCCCTACATCCAGGTCCTGAGATACGCAGTGATTTGGCCACTCCAGACCTGTTGCCATGGCGAGAGAGATGGAATGACCCTGGTAGAGAGCTATAGACAAGGTACAGCTGGTACGAAGGGTCAATTCCACACGGGGCACACCTGCTACAGAGTGGGGGAAGACAGAGGGGGTGTTGGGGCAGTAAGCAAAGTGTCTACTACAGTAGACGCAGTGTGCCTTTCCACTGTCTAAACCAGGAGTTGGCAAACTACAGCGCTCCCTGTTTTTGCAAATAAAGTTTTATTGGAACTCAGCCACACCTGTTTATGTATTGTTTATGACGGCTTTCATGCTACAGTGCTTTCGTATTTGAGTCGTTGTGGCAGAGACCATTTGGCCTACAAAGCTTTATTTACTATCTGATCCTTTACAGAGAAAGTTTGTTAACCTCTGGTCTAAACTTCTGTTTGCCACATCCTCACCCACATTAGGTATCTTCCAATCTGTTAGCTGAGAAATGATTGAGTTTCAGCATTTTTTCATATTTTTATTTGTCTCCTGAGGACTACTTGTTCATTTCCTCTTCCCAGTTTTTTGTCAGGTTGTTGGTCTTTTATGTATTTTTGGTAAGGCATTATGTTCGTTTTAATTGAGAACTATACTAGCTGTCAGGAATGTTACTTTTGTTAATTCATTCTTGCTGGCTCAGAGCAGATACTATTACTCAAAATGCCTGTACATTTTATGTTCTGTCACTGACCATTGAGGAAAGTAGAGCAGAAGCAGAGCTGAGGAGAAGTAGAGAGACACCAGGGACAGAAATGCCTTGAAAGCAAGAGTATAAAACACACAGACACCTGCCCTAACTCCTTTCAGAGGTCTGTGGTGGTCATCTTCCTTTGGATTATTACCTCTTCCCAAAAAACTGTTTTCATAATCTGCCTCATACAGATGAGTTCAAGTCTCTGCTAATCAGAAGTGGCCTAATTTAGAGTAGTTTCAGAAACTGAAATTAAGATTTTATCATTTAAAGTTAGTGTAAAGACATTTGATGAACATTTATGGTTTATTCTTCCTATACACTCATTGGTTCTTGCTGGAAACGTGCCTTCTGTTGATTACCATTTCATTAACAGTTAAAATTTCATGAAGCAGGATGAAACTGATTTTTCCCACTTTTTTGGAGCAGTAATGGAGTGTTTCTCATTCCTAGATGAAGTGATTTCCTCTGAAGACGTTGGGGCTAGCATTTTCAATGGACAGAAGAAAGTGCTGTATTATGCCGATGCCCTTACGGAAATAGCTTTTGTAGTTCCTTCTCCTGTGGAGTCCTTAAGTAAGAGCATTTTTTGTATGGTGCTGTTTTAAAATCTATTTTTTGTATTCACTGGTTTGTGCAGTATTTTTGCATTGGGAAAGATTCTGAAGTCATCTAAGTCATTGTTTAACTTCTAAGGCATGATAGCATTTACATTATGCAGAGGTATAGGATGTTAGCTCTTCTTAACTTTCTTAAGGACACTAGTTAAAGACAGGTAGACTGAACCTCTCATAATAATCTTTAAGTAGAGAAAGGGACCCACTTCAACCTGTTTTTTGTCTTTCTTTAATTAATCAATACATAGAAGTCTTGTTTTCCAGTTTATTCATTTTTTCTCTATTTATGAATGAGCCCCCACCTACTTGCCTATTTCCATGTGAGAGCCTTATGTCAAACCCCAGAGAATCCTACAATTGAAAGACTCTCTACAATTGGAAGATAGCATCTGGCTGATCTTCTGACACCAAGTAGGAGAAACTTCACAGCCTAGAAAAGGTGGCGCATTAAGCCTGTTCTTCCAAAGAATCAGGGGTGATTATTACTCTCAGTCTGAACCCATAGTCTTATCTGGCCTAGAACCTTTGCTTCTTGCAAATTAAGTCCATTTCTTTGTGCCTGACCAGGCAGTAGGTGGAAAATTTCACCTTCTTCATTGAGACCATCTGTAGGATGGGCTGCTATACATCACACTGTCATGGTCTCATCTCTAGGCTAATGACTTTCCTCATGCCCTTGCTCTGGCAGCCTCCTGACCGTTGTACTGGGACCCTTGACTTCCCACACTAGGCCCCCTACCCCGTCTTATGTTCTCAGGCCAGTTGTTTCCCTGGCAGGAGGGGCCTTCCATGGTCTAGGTCAGTATCCCTAGCAGCTGTTTGCCTTCATGTCAAGGCTGTGATCTACTACCCTAATTCCAGAAGCCAGGCCCCATTTGTCCTCTGTGAGTTGAGTCCCTGCTTCGTCTGTAGCCCAGCCTGTTTGCACCAACAGAGCGAGAGCCTTGTCCTTGTCCTTTAGTTGCCACAGTTGGGTCTTCACCTCTTGTCATGAAACGTTCTGAGTTCCGACTGTGCTCCTGCTCTGACTCAGCCTCCTCCTGTGTCTTGAGATTTGTCTTTGTGTTTGTTTTTTCTGACTCTCTGTGTGCTTGTCTCCAGCCAAATCACTTCTTAGTCACAGAGACTAGGTCCTCTGTAGCTTTGGAATGCCCCAGTGCCACTTGGTACCATGCTACATGATTGAATAATTCAGAGAATCAAAATAATTCAGAGAATAACAGATGTCTTATATTCTGCATCTGAAAAGTCAAAATATGTTCTGGTCTTACCTCAGTTATCCCGTAGCACAGGAGCTGGCACGCTGTGGTGCGCAGGCCAAAATCAGACCACCACGTACACTTTCTACATTTTTAGGGTTGTAAATAAAGTACAAAAAAGAATATGCAGTAGAGACCGACATAGCCAGCAAAGCCTAAAATATTTACTGGCCCTTTACAGAAAAAGTTTACCAACCTTTTGTCTAGAGGCAGTGCTTCTCTTAAGTGACTTAGGTTAGACTATTAGCATAATTAGTTTAAACACTTCTCTAAAGAAGTAGTAAATATAATAGATTTTTTTCTTTACCCTGTAGCCGATTCATTGGAAAGTAACATCTCGGACCAAGATAGTGATTCAAATATGGATCTTATGCCTGGAATTCTCAAACAGCCATCCCTGACACTTGAGCTTTTCCCTAATCACACAGACAATCTTAATTCCTCACAGCGGGTAAGTAACTTTGTTGATACAGCTCTGAAAATTTGTCATGCAGTAGGGGTAATTATAGAATCATGCCTTTAATCAACCTTTTAACTGTAACCTAGAGAGCAGTGATAGCAGTACTGATTCATTAGTATCTTAATTTTTTAAAGTCAAATTCTCACAATTTTCTTTTTTTCAGCTTGCAACAAGTAGATCATTCTAAGACAGCCTCTGTTGTTTTCCTTGATTTGGTCATTCTGGTACCATGCTTGGGTCTCTCACCCATTCCTTCTCAGGCCTAGGTTTTTATTTGGTCCCCGTAATATCCACTAAAGGTATAACAGTAGTGGGGCGCCTGGGTGGCTCAGTCGCTTAAATGTCTGCCTTTCAGCTCAGGTCATGATCTTGGGGTCCTGGGATCGAGCCCCGAGTTGGGCTCCCTGCTCAGCAGGGAGTCTGCTTCTCCCTCTGCCTCTGCCCCTCCCTTCCGCTCATACACACACTCGCTCGCTCTCAAAACCTTAAAAAGAAGAAGGCTACAGCAGCAGCTGTACGTCCCACATCTTCACTCACGTACCATTTGACCTTACAAGTCTTCTCTGTACAAACGGCAGCACTTTGGACACTAGCCCAGTGTGTGAGTAGACACGATGCGTGAGGCACACAGCGGCCACAAGAGGGGAGCATTTTACTTTACACCATTTTTCTTGCCGTATAAGTAGATGTTATGTCTTTATTTTTGTTTTCTCCTCATGTTACTTCTCTATCCTTACTGGAAAGTGGCAAGTGAGTGGTAGGAGGGTATAGGACCATTTCATAAATGTGGGAAGATTGATTTATAACAAATAATAAGAAAGACAAAAGAAGTGTAAACTTGATTGAACCATTCTTTGATTTTACAGGATTTTAATTTGGCTCCTTCCCCATGAAAGTAGTTTTTAACATAAATAAAGTTGACTCTTGAACAACAGGGGTTTAAACTACGTGGGTCGACTTATATGTGGATTTTTTTTTTTTAACAAATGCAGTACAGTATTGTAAATGTATTTTCTCTACCTTATGATTTTCTTAATAACATTTTCTCTAGCTTTACAATACATAATATATCTAATATACAAAATATGTGTTAATCGACTATATTATTGGTAAGACTTCTCTTCAACAATAGGCTATTAGTAGTTAAATTTTTGGAGAATCAGAAGTTACACTTGGATTTTTAACTGCATGGAGAGGAATCAGCACCCCAACCCCTGCATTGTTCAAGGGTCAACATATATATGCTTGAGAGAGGATGCAGGAGAAGTATTGACCTTTAAAATTAATTTAGGAAGGAGTGCCTGGGTGGCTCAGTTGTTAAGCATCTGCCTTCAGCTCAGGTCATGATCCCAGGGTCCTGGGATCAAGCCCTGCGTCAGGCTCCCTGCTCAGTGGGAAGCCTGCTTCTCCCTCTCCCTCTGCCTGCTCCTCCTACTTGTGCTCTCTCTCTCTCTGTCAAATAAATAAATAAAATCTTTAAAAAAATTAATTCAGGAAAAACAGTTAAGTTGTTTAAGAATTTCTGAAGTAGACTGATTTTGAAAATCAGGAGTTGCATATTTAAAAGGTTTCATAGAATACAGTTTGGAGATGAACATGTCTTTGTAGGGTGGTAATGTAGGATTTCAGCCAGATCTAATATTCAGTGATTGGTGGTCCTTGTACTCCTTTTCTGAATGTCAGTATGGTTATCCCTTAAAATCCAAAATCTTTAAGGCACCACGTTTTTATTACTTACATTTTGCAGACTACTACTAACCTTAAAAATAAAACTTATTTTATCAGCAAAAATGGGTTTACTCAAAAATAGCAAAGAATTCCAATTGGGGACATGCAAGCTATGGCAAAACTATCAGCAAATCCAGCAAACGAAGGAGAGGAACATCATTTTATGGAGAATGAGGAGGAAGTTGGGAGGGGTCGTTCTGAGTGGAAATCCATTGGAGAAAAGCAAGAGTTCAGGATGAGAATGACTGACCAAGGTTTCTCATTGGCTGAGTTGCAGTGGATTTCTTGGCAGGAGATCCCGTGTACATCTTTTCTGGTGGGGCCTATAATTGATGATTCTTTCCTGTTGATGATTCTTCTGTTGTGGTCTGTAATGGACAGTTCTTCATGTAATTGCTATTGGGTGGTATGGCTCCTTTTTCTAGCCTCCCACTTTAGTGAGGTTTCCCTTTATTAATTTTCACACTACTAATTAAAAAAAGAAAAATATTATCTCATTAGATACAGAAAAAGCAGTTGACATAAAATTCAACATTCATTCATGACTTTCAGCAAACTCTGAATAGAAGAGAACTTTCTCAACCTGAGACAGAGCTCTACTGGAAGCCTAGAGTTAAGATTACACTGTACAGTATTGTTGACTGCTTCCCCCCTGGATGGAGGACAAAGCAAGGATGTCTGCTCTCACCACTTGTATTTAACATGGAGTCCTATACGGGGAAATATGACAAGAAAAAGAATTAAAGTACATAAGGATTAGAAAGGAGAAGTAATACTGTATGTATTTGCAGATGACATGATCATATATGTAGAAACCCTGAGGAATCTTTTTTAAAAAATCTACTAGATCTACTGAGTGAGTTTATTAAGGTTATAGGAAAAAAGGCCACTGTGTTAGGCTGAATTCTAAGATGACCCCCAGGGACTCTTGTCCCTGTATGATGTCCTCCCCTTGTGTGGGTAGAACCTATCAATATGATGAGATATCATGTGAGTATGTTACATTATATAGCAAAAGGGATTTTGTGGATATAATTATTAAGGTTACTTTGAGTTGATCAAAAGGGAGATTACCCAGGTAGGCCTGACCTAATCATAGAAGCCCCTTTTTTTTTTTTTTTTTTTTTTAAGATTTTATTCATTTGAGAGAGAAAGAGGGCATGAGTAGGGGGAAGGGCAGAGGGAGAAGCAGACTCCTCGCTGAGCCTGGAGCCTGATTCTTAATCCCGGGACTACAGGATCAGGACCTGAGCTGAAGGCAGACGCTTAACTGACTGAGCCACCCAGGTGCCCCATAGGAGCCCTTTAAATCTAGGGCTGAAGTCAGAGATTCAGAGCTGATTAGGAGCCATGCTAAGAAAATGGTCTCTGAGTATGGCTGGTGTCTGCCACCAATTTGGAGAAGATCTCTTAGTCATTTTCTGTGACTGCCACAACACAAATAGAAATGGAAATAAGAATCTAGGGGAATTGCCATCGTCTCTGTCATCTGCTGAACACAGGTATATTTCTGTGCTAATAAAGCAGTTTTATTTTTAAAATTCAACTTAGATATGAGAGTCTCTCTTCTGTCCACATAGCTTTGTTTAGGGCTTTAGCATAAACTCATCCCTGCTGCATGCCCTCAAAGTGGTGGTGCTCAGAGCACCAGTTTGCTAAAGGGGAGCCACAGAGCCCTGCTAGCCCTTGAGAAAAACTTCAAGCCCATCAGGTGGGCGGGGAAGCCAGAAGCAAACTGCATGATAGCAAAGACATAAGCAACTCTTTTTTTCTTTCTGTTGACAAGAAAAAGGACTTTTTTGGCCTAGATTGCAGTAGGAAACTTCTGGCCTAGAAATGAGAACTAGAACTAACTTGCGATGGGACATTTTAGAGATTAGGCTCCCCAGGCAAACAAGTGACATTGCTGTGATGAGGAAAGCATTCTGCTTGCTGGCCATAGATGGATAGACTCAAATCCTTTGAAGCCCTCATTAAGACATTGCCCAAAAAATTTTCAAAGATTTTATTTATCCATTTATTTTATTTTATTTTTTATTTTTTAATAATTTTTTATTATGTTAGTCACCATACAGTACATCATTAGTTTTTGATGTTGTGTTCCATGATTCATTGTTTGCCTATAACACCCAGTGCTCCATGCAATATGTGCCCTCCTTAATACCCGTCACCAGGCTCACCCATCCCCTCACCCCCTTCCCTCTAAAACCCTCAGTTTGATTCCCGGAGTCCATAGTCTCGCATGGTTCGTCTCCCCCTCTGATGTCCCCCCCTTCATTTTTCCCTTCCTTCTCCTAATGTCCTCCATGTTATTCCTTATGTTCCACAAATAAGTGAAACCATATGATAATTGACTTTCTCTGCTTGACTTACTTCACTTAGTATAATCTCCTCCAGTTCCATCCATGTTGATGCACATGTTGGGTATTCATCCTTTCTGATAGCTGAGTAATAGTCCAATGTATATATGGACCACATCTTCTTTATCCATTTATTTTAGAGAGAAAGAGCGCACACTAGTGGGTGGAGGGGCAGAGGGAGAGGCAGAAAACCTCCAGCAGACACGGGGCTCGATCCCACAACCCCAAGATCAGGACCTGAGCTGAAACCAAGAGTCGGATGCCCAACCGACTGAGCCACCCAAGCACCCCGCCCACAAGTTTTATTTTTATCAATGTAAAGTATAATTGGTCAGTATTCCTTACCTTCTTTGAGAATTTAAGAACTTCATTTCTTTGTTCTAGGTTGAGACTTGATAAATAGGAGTCAAAGAAGAGCTTTTTTGCAAATATATTTCACTTTTTTCCTCAAGTGATTTCCCATGACTTGATATTTACATCACTGGGCAGCTTGATGAATATGTGGCTGGGTAGTTTTATTAAGCCGCTTCTTTTTTTTCCCTCCCCCTTCTCCTTTTCTGCTTTTCTCTATCTCATATAGCTTAGTCCCAGTTCCAGAATGAAGAAGCTGCCTCAGGGTCGCCCTGTGCCTCCCCTTGGACCTGAGACAAGAGTTTCTGTAGTCTGGGTGGAGCGCTATGATGATATAGGTACTGTGTGTAAGGACTTTGTCCATAAGTAAAATTATTGTAGAATGACAATGACTTGCTGAATGTCTAGGGAGACACAGCACAGATGTGGTATGGTGGCCAGAAGCTGGAGCTGGAGTTCAGCAAGCCTGTGTTGGCATCCTGGCTCCGCCTCTCACTCAATTTCTTTAAGCCTTAGATTACTCATCTGTTAAATGGAGACACTCATGGCACTTCCTAGTTGTGATGACTAGTGGATGTAAAACTTTTAGCTCTTCTTGATATCACAGTGAATGGCTTGTTGTGAGTTGGTCCCACTCCATGTAGCTCCTGGTCATCCCAGGACCTCTGGAAAGGGGAAGGGGGAACACTTCCCTCACCTCTGCATGAACCTACTGTCTAGTTCTGGTGTAAATATTAATTTGTCCTTAGGAATTCTGCTTTGGATAAGTTTCTCATGAATTTTTATGTAAGCAATATGAGAGCATTAGAAATGCATACTTAGCCTAGAATCTCATCCAGCTCAGGGTTTGTGGAAAAGTGTGATCATTGCTTTGCAACCAAGCCCTCAAAGACCACAGATCATGTTCTATAAAAACTCAGCTTTAGATGAACAGCTAAAATTTGTCTTGAGGGAGATTTCTTTTTGGTGAGGAATGGTTAGGATTATGTATTTTAGGATACCACAATCCATATATTTATTGCACACTTGTATAAAGAGATTAGGAAATTAGATTTCATACTATTTATTTTAGAAATATAAGGGAGGTATTAATTGTAATGCTGTTACTTTCTTCCAGAAAACTTTCCCCTCTCAGAGCTGCTGACAGAGATCAGTACTGGTGTGGAAACTACTGCAAACAGTAGCACTTCTCTGAGGTACACTCTTTCTTTGCCTGAGGCTCATCAGCATGTCTTGAAGCCTAGAGAAACCTATTCATGATAATATGTCAGTTGTGATTTCATAAAGAAAGACGTAAGGAAACAAAAGGGATGAAGGCAAGAGGAAATAAACATAGGGGAAAAAATCAAAGAAGTTGGTAGATAACGTGCACAAGGTGATAAATTAACAAGCATTTTAAAATGGCATAATTAATTGCTGTTTTACATTTATCTGCAGCAAAGAGAAAAATGGTGGAAGCAGTTAAGTATAAATGAAGACTATAATAACAGACTGTCAATATTAGATAGGAGTAATAGAGTTAAATTGGTCAAAACATTCTGGATGGTTAAAATGTCCTAATTAAATGAGCTATTTAATGGAAAAATATTTCTAAGTAAAATGTAATACTAACTTTATTATAGTTAAAATTCCTGTTTTAGCTGCCCATGCACAAAAAGGATAAAAGGGGATAATTGGATTCTAGGATTAATAACAATGTATCTATGTAGGCTTTATAGTTTCGAGGCTTTTTGCTTGCTTGCTTTTGGTTTAAACAAGTATTTTAAAACAATTCACAAGAGGTGCCATTATCATTTCTGTTTTACAAATGGAATAAAATAGGCTGATAGAAGTTATTCTTCAGTATCACACATTCAGTAAATGAAAGAGAAAGTGATCTGAACTCAGGCTTCTGACCCCAGATGCCAGCCTTATTTCGTACATCAGAGAGCTACCCTTGATATCAAGCTACATGATCTGATTTGTATTGCATTTAAGGTGAATTTGTTCTTAACATCATTAGATTGTTGTCATAGAATTGGAGTAAAGATGGTTTATTTTAACATCATGTTTTTAAATTTCCAGAAAAGGATAAGTCATTCTTTTTTTTTTTTTTATGTTCAGTTAAGCCAGCATATAGCACATCATAAGTTTTTGATGTAGTGTTCAACATTAGTTGTCTATAACACCCAGTGCTCATCACAACACGTGCCCTCCTTAATACCCATCACTCGGTTACCCCATCCCTCCACCCCTCTCCGGGAGGACAAGTCATTCTTAAAACTTCGTGTTTTTTCTGCTGAAGTATTTTAAAGCAAGTTACAAGAGATCCTGACATTTTAAATATATCAGTCTGCATTTCTGAAAAACAAAAACACTTTTCAAATAGATAAAGATAAAATTATCACAATAATAAAATTAGTAATAGTTCCTTAATTTTATCTAGTAACCAGTTCATATCGAAATTTCTCCATTTTCCCTAAAATATCCTTTATAGTTGATTTATTCAAACCAGAATCCACTCTGGGACTTTGCGTCTGATGTTGTTATGCCTTCAGGTGCTTTTACTACAGAACAGCCCTTTTTGTCTTTTTTTTTTTTCTCCATGATGCTGACTTACTGAAGAGACTAGAGTAATTCTCGAGGTGAACTTTTCTAGAACTAGTTTGAAAGAGAACTTTTAAGGGTCTTGTGTTGGTGGTGGTGGTGTTAACGGTTTCAATCTTTTTAGGTCAAAAGTTACAATATGGGGGTGGGGGATGGGTTAGCCCGGTAATGGGTATTAAGGAGGGCACGTACTGCATGGAGCACTGGGTGTTACACAAAAACAATGAATCGTGGATCACTACATCAAAAACTAATGATGTATTGTATGGTGACTAACATAACCTAATAAAATTTTTTTAAAAACTTATAATATGACTAGACTGTAAAAATCGTATTTTGTTGGTAGACTGGTAAAATCAAGAATTTGTCTTGATGACAAAATTAACTATACGATTGATTTTTATATAATGTATTGAAAATTGACTCACTGTTGCTTTGGCCAGAATCACTTTACCTATATAGAAAGAAAGCAAAAAACACCAGAAATGCCAACATACATGTAGCAAGTATCACAGAGTAATAACATGGGTACCTCTAGACGTGGTGACATATCCCTGAGCATGATGGGTGTCTCAGTCTTCTAAAGGCACAGTTGTGACATTAGCACCCATGACCTGTTCAGAGGCTTTGAAGGCTTTGGCCTTGCCAAGATACAGCCATTTATCACCTTTGCTAAGGAGGTCACTTGCAGCTGGCCCAGACTAATGGGCCTCCCAACCTCCTCCCCCCCCACCCCTGAACAAAAATTATATCAGAGGTTCTCATAAGGGGGCCTCAACTGTATTCCCACTTGTGCTTTGAGATGCCAGGGTTGACTGTGGTGGAATTCCCTGCACTCCGGCCACCCCCACATTTGTTCCCTACGAGAAGGAGGGACTCAGTGAAAGAAAGTCCCATAGCCAGTTGCTGGGTTCATAGCTTCCTGCCAGAGATTCCTCTGCCTTCGCGTCCAGCCTTTCTCCCTAGTGGTTGGTTGGTTTTTTTTTTTACCTAGTGGTTTTAAAACACGTTTTTAGCCCCTTTTTTGTCAGTTTGAAAAGCCCAACCCCAGTGATGGGCATTTAGGGCCAGGTGTTGATGGGGGGGGAGGTTGGGTGCAGCAGCATGGGTTCCCAGAAGGAGGACTGAGCAGACGGACACGCTGGCTCTTACCAGACTGTATCAAGCCCGGCGTCACGTGTCCTTCGTTTTCTTACATTACACGTGGGGCACTTCAACTTTTATATGTTTGGAGTAAAAAAAATTTTCTTTTCTTAAGATCTACCACTCTTGAAAAAGAAGTTCCTGTCATCTTTATCCATCCTTTAAACACTGGATTATTCCGGATAAAAATTCAAGGAGCCACTGGAAAATTTAACATGGTCATCCCACTTGTGGATGGGATGATTGTCAGCAGGCGAGCACTTGGTAAGGTCTTCATATATGGCCGAAGAGTGAAGGTTTCTCTCTTTTATTTATTTATTTGTTTGTTTAAACATTTTTATGAACTAAGAAGAAGTAGAAATAAGGAAATGGTGAAATTACTTAATAGATCCCATATGTAGGAAATGCTGTGGTTTGGGGCGCCTGGGTGGCTCAGTTGGCTAAGCGTCTGCCTTTGGCTCAGGTAATGATCCCAGGGTTCTGGGACCAAGTTCCGCATCGGGCTCACTGCTCAGCGGGGAGTCTGCTTCTCCCTCTCCTTCCCCCTGCTTGTTCTCTCTCTCTCTCACTTGCTCTCAAATAAATAAAATCTAAAAAAAAAGAAAAGAAAATGCTATGGTTCTTGTTAAATAAGAAGCATGTTTTGTTCTGTTATGACTGTGCTTCATCTACTTAAGTACACGTAGAACTATGATTCACAGACTTCCAGGCCTGGGAAATCAGATAGCTGTGTATAATCCAGGGCAGGAAAATGGGTTGTCAGACCAGATTTTCGCTTCTGTTTTCCCTTGTCATGTATTTCTTCTAGCAGTTTTATCTTGGTAAAGTGTTGTCCGTCTCTCCAGGGACAGGGAGTTTTGCAAATAGAATGAACTAGGTTTGACTTTGCAGAGAGTATTTCACTTGAATACTGAACAGTTCACCTAGATGGCTAGTTATTCACGTTGATTTTAATACCCTCTGTTTTCAAGGTTTTCTGGTGAGGCAGACTGTAATTAATATTTGTAGAAGAAAGAGACTGGAGAGTGACTCCTACAGTCCACCGCATGTCCGCCGGAAACAGAAAATCACGGACATCGTCAACAAGTACCGGAACAAGCAGCTGGAGCCAGAGTTTTATACTTCACTTTTCCAGGAGGTTGGACTCAAGAACTGCACTTCTTAGATACTGTCTGTCTAGGACTCTTGAACTCCAGTTTGGGGCTATGATATCAGAGCAAAACAATTTGATAGGTGATCACTGTAAAAAGAAAAACAAATCACTCCCCAAGAGCTTACTGTTTAATCACCAGAATAGAAGAAACACATAAACCCATTTGATAGAAGACTTTTGGCTTTCTAGTGAAATGGGCTCCCAGACACAATCATATTCCTGCTGGTAATGATGATATACATTTTAGCCATAAACTTTCTTTTAAAAGTGACAATTTTAGTTAAATATAAGCCTTTTGAGGAGAAAGGCTTTATGCATCTCATTTAAACACATGCATTGGTAGTATCAAATTTGCAAATTAGAAGGTGAAGATAGTTTTATACTTCACTTTTTAGGAGGTTATGTTCAGAATTGAAATCTGTCTCAGAATCTTCCAGGATATTTAAAGACTCATGCTGATGATAGCATGGAGGAGAAGGAAAAAAAATCTCAGCTTTCTGCTCACTTGTAAGTCCATTTGTCGTCCAGCTGTCCAACTGACAGAAATGAGCATAAATGTGTTTTGTTTAGATAAGAAGCCTGACATTAAAATATTTCGTGTTTCCTCCACATTTCACAAAGTTATCGTCCTCATTACTGTACAGATCTATCTGAAGGCCTCAGTTTCTGGGCAGCCCGGGAGCAGATCTACAGTGGAGGCGTGGCCCTGTCCTTTAACGGGGACACAGATGGCATTTGTGGGGTTAAAAGTTGTAAGACAGCAGCGATACCTCCACTCTCTCCATTGCTGTTTGTGGCTTGGGGACATGATGACAGGCCAAACATTTGTAATTCCTTGGTAATTTCTTGGTTAAATTTTGAGAAATGTAAGCTCACAACAAGGGTTGAAAATTATTTGATTTCATCCATTGTCTCTTATTTCAGGACCAAGCAGGAAACTGCAGTAGTTTATGAAGGATTGTAATTTGGGGTTCAGGAAATAGCCTCTCAACGCTACTAATTCAGATCTCTCCCAGAGAGCTACTGGATTTCATCATAATTGACAAACGTTAGTGACCACCCCCCAGGGTGGCTGCTCTTAGAAATGGCTGTTGTGATCATGTTTTCTGGACCTTTGCCAGCTGAAGGCACAACAAATCCCTGCCCGGGTTTTGGAAATACTTCTGTTACCTCACTGCTACTTTTCTGCCAGGGATAAATGTTTTGAGGTGGCCAGACCCAGAACAACCTTCCAAGGATTCCTGTTACAGTGCTAGAGTATACACTGCTCGTTTCTCCTATTCTTCTCTGCTTTCTTCTTTATTAAGATTATTTTATGTTAAGAAAATAAGTGACATTTGAAGTCCAAAGAG
Source organism: Halichoerus grypus (assembly GCF_964656455.1). NCBI lineage: Eukaryota > Metazoa > Chordata > Mammalia > Carnivora > Phocidae > Halichoerus > Halichoerus grypus. Next base: position 118,421,052 of record NC_135721.1, read on the forward strand.
GAGTCCTCACAGCTGTGTTAAGGGTGGTTTCCCGCGTGAACTCTGGTGTCAATAGACTCTGTAGGTCAGGGCCGCAGTGGTGTGTTTGGTTTGATGTTTGGGGAGTTCATTCGAGGGTCGGGGATAATGTAGGGCCTAGTTCCCTGTGCAGGTATTTCTATTCCAAAAGTATGTATTTTGTCATCTGTGAGCAAGAAATGTGGGTATCATAGCAGCTCTTGGTTTTAAGTTTGTTGTACCCTTTTCATGTTTGTTTTAAGCTCAGGTAAAGGTTACCTCCTCCTTCTATGACTCCAGTTTCCATTCAGGGTATGATATTATTGAATAATTGATTTTCTTTTTAATCTGGGCAATAAATCAGTGTTTCCAGATGGTAGCATGGGGGTAGGGGGTGTAGGATAAAGATGAGCAAATTCTACCCTAAAAATGTTTTATTAACTCAGCAGGTATAAGGTGAGGTTTAACAACTTTCATGGAAATTCCAGATTGACATTTCAAGGAAAAAATGGGCCCTTTTTCTAGTGGACATGAACAAAGAGGGCTTAAATTGGTAGGCAACTTATAACATTCCAGAGGTTAAAAATAACGGATGTAGGTATACTTCCTCGGTGTGATTCTTCAAATGAAACTTTTACCTTTAGCATAGTTTTACTGTCAGCAAAATATACTGTGATGTGCGTGTTGAGGGTAGGCTTCCTGATCCTTCAGTTTGCTCTAATTTCTGGCAACTCTTTGTAATTCTCATGACTGATAAGTGAATAACCGTGTTGAATGCGGTTTGTAATCTGGAAGCCTATGATCTCCCAGGGAAGGAGGGATAGATTTAGAGCTGTGCAGCCCCTGAAGGCATGAGACCCCAGTGCGTACAGCACAAACAGAATATAGGGTACATATACCTCGTGAGGTGCTCCTTCCTTCTGCTCAAAATAACATTTATCTAAAAAGGGAGTGCGGTAAGAACCCTTGGAAACTTTTACAAGTATGGGTTTGAGTTCATGGTCACTAAGTTCACCCAACTGCCTTTGTCAAAAATCACTTTGAGTAGAATAATGCCAGAGGAGCATATTTAGTCGCTAGTAATAACCTTTAGTAGTCCACTTGATAAATTTGCTAGGGTGTTTTCATAATACTTTGAAGGGAAGCGAGGACCACTTTGGTCTGTGGCTTAAACAGTGTAGTTGCTGCATGTGACAGGTGTTATCAGGGTGGATGAGTGTGGCATTTGGTGACAAGGAAAGCATTACCCAAGGGACAGAGGCAGGTAGCCCCTCATAGTCCTTTTTCCCATTCGGGAGATGGGGGCTTTCCTCCTCCTTTCTGGTTGGGAGCATTGACGACAGTGAGGAGGCTTTGCCTTTCCTCGGTCAGCCAGCTACCACTTTTGTCCCGTGCTTCCTCCTAAGACCTCCTCCTACCTAGCATTGGCCCTCTGAAAGGAACAGTTACATGGTGGATTCACCCCCTCCTGCCCTGGCCATACACACCCCCACGCACGCATGCTGTCCGCCATTTCCTGGTCCTCGATTTCAGGACAGCCCATTCTCCTCTGGACTCACTTAGAAATACAAAAGACCTACATCTTTGGCCAGTAATGTCAGTTGCCCACAGGTTGTGTGGATGAGGCCTTTATGAATGGTTACTTTCTACATACCGTGGGGAGGCATTTGTCAGGCTCTGCAGAGTGATTTTCAGAGGGACAGTCTTCGGGAGCATTTATTTCCGTTGGAAGGTGAGACTTTACCCAAGGTGGAAATCAGCTTTGCTCAAAGACCTGTTTTGTGGTAGATGGTAAAGATGTATTGGGGGTAATTTGACACTCCTGCTGGCAGTGGTTCTCCATTCAGCATTTTAAAACCCGTTCAGTTTATATCTTCCTGAAAAGAATTGATTTCTGTGTTTACATGATACAATTAAGTTGAATTAGATGGTCTGTTTTAAGGATTTCCGTGACAGCCTCTTTCCCCGAGATGGAGAGAGAGGAGGTAATCCACCCGCTCAGTGTGGAATCAAACTGTGGGTTCTCGGTAGCTGAAGAAGCCATGTACCGTATAGCGTTTTTCTCAGAGTATCAACTCACGTTCTTCAGATGCTTTTCTTTTTTTAATGGTGAGGGAAAAGGTGTAATTTGGGATTCCACAGTGCCTTGCATACAGTAGGCGCCCAATAAATATTTGTTGAAGCAAACCAAGTTTCCCAAGTCCTTGCCTCTGGCAGTGACCAAGAACATCTTTCTCCTCTGAAGGGCTTGGCAGTTGTGGCTAAAAAATAAGCAGTATCATTATTTGCTTGAAATCACATATACAATTTGTATGAATTTCGGTATGTTGCCAAGACATGATCTTTTTCTTATTGTATTTTCTGTAAATATTTCTGGCACTGAACTGTAAAGTAAAGGCGAAATGTAAATACGAAGGTGTACCTGTGTCTCTTGCCTCCTGTTTTCTCTTCCTCAGTTAGGGGACAAGGCCCAGAGGCTTTGTTTGTATTTATGCTGATCCTTTGTCCAGAAGAAACCCATGGAATATTGAATGTAATACATTTAGTCAATTAAATTTTAAGGAGATTCTTATCTAATAATGTTGTGTGTGCTTTTGGTGACAGGTGGGGTTTGACTCCTGCACGGGTGTTTCTCATTTACTCTTCCCAGGGTGCGTGTGCTCTGCTTTGCCTGACCTTCATAATTTAGATCGGTGGGTTTTCACGCTGGTTTTGTAGAGTTTCACGGAATACCCAAAATTAGATTAGTTTTTAAAAATAATTTTTAACCGAGTTATAATTGACATACAGCATTACATTAGTGTCAGGGAACGACATAGTGATGTACTGTTCTTGTACACGATGAGTGGCTTACCTGCGTAGGTATAAGCTCCTCCGTCACCGTACGACGTCGCCGCAGCGCTCGTGTGATGCGATCACAGCCAGCGGGAGCCCCCGTGTGGAGGCTGCTGTTCACCAAGCGGCTGGCTGCACCAAACCCGGGCCCTGCCGGGGCTAGCAGTCAGCAGAGGGGAGACGCAGAGGAGGTCACCCTCCCCCCACCCACTGCCCCTGTGAGTAGGGTTGGCTTGAGAAGGGTCCACGCAGCCCGATTAGCGCCTTCCTGCCTAGACCATGTGTGTGGGGTGGTTGTACCACCCAGGGAAACAGCAGTGAGAATGGTTGACTCGACGGGACCTTAACATGTGACCCCCTGAGCTGCCTCCCCTGTGGTTGTGTGTCCGTGCCTGCTCTGCCTGCAGGACCTCCGGCTGCTCCTTGGTGGCCAGCGGTGCGTCAGGCTGATTGCAGAGTGGTCCTGTTTCGGGCTCTGGGGAGAGGATGTTCAAGCCTTCCCCACCGGTGCTGCTCAGCCCCTTCAGGAGCCAGAGCCAAGAGATCCCAGCCTGAACCACTCTCGGTCTGGGCCTCTGGGCCCTGAGGGGCACAGCCTGCCAAGGCACTGTTCTTCTCGGACACGCCTTCTAATGCTGTCTGCCCGGGCTGCCTCTTCTGGGGACTCCAGTCATCCCACCATTGGGCTGAGACCGTCTCTAAGCCACTGGCTTCCAAGCTCCAGCTCTCCCCGCCCCTCCCCTCCTTCCACCCCTTCCCTGTTTTTTTCTGTGGCTGGCCCTCTTGCCTTTCACCCTGAGCTGGTGTCCTCCAGTAAGGGGGTCCGTCCACCCCATGTCTCCCCCAGGTCTGCCACCCACTTCTTGCAGCTGCTCTCCCACCTGGAACTGGTCGGCCTGACAAGTTGCTGTGGCGCCAAAACCAGGGCTGCATCCGACTGGTTGCTCATTACCATGGTGTCCTAAGCCTCACCTGGAGGTTCTGACTCAGTAGAGCAGGGGGAAGGGTAGGAATTGGTGTGTTTCACAGACACTTGCCCGTAGTGACTGACGTAGCTGGTCCAGGACCCTCTTGGGGCCTGCAATGCTCCTGCCCCCGTCCCTTCCACAGGCACCAGCCATTCCTCCTGTGAGCTCCCCACACCTGTCAGGCTCCCTGTCTGGCCAGAGTCTCCCTCCAGCTCGGGGATGGCTCCTTCCTGCCACGGGGCCTGGCACATGGAGGTGCACTACTGCATGAACGAATGACAGATGAGGTGGGAAGAGAGAAGAATGGCATTGAGAGTGTTCTCTCTCCTTGGGAGACGAACAAGGCTAACCACTTAGAAGCCCCTCACTGAAAACTCTAATAAGGAGAGGTGCCCAAGTTGCCAGATTAAATATTTATTGAGGGCCTACTGTGTGTTATAAAGTTTTTAAATGGCAACCCAGTGACCCAGGCTGGCCCAGCAGACTTGTTTTCTTGAGCCAACAGTGTTTCAGTGCTTGATGCAACATTTTTAAATTGGGAGATTTCACATAAAAATGCAGATTTGGGGGGCTCTCTTGGGAAAGGAGATGTGGCACTACTGGGCCTGCCTCTCCCACGCAGCAGTTAACTGCCTGAAGCTGCAACAGCTGCCTGCTTTGGACGCGCCAAGCTCCATCCAGGTCGCCGCAGCCCCCGCCACCGCCACCAAGTGCGGATGTGGGCACCTCTAGCCAGAAGGGCAGGCCGGCACCTGGCTGGCCCGAGGGGATCTGTGACCTCAGACTTGAACAGCCACCTGGGGGCGATGTTTGTCCCATCATTTATTCTTCTCTAACTTTTAGCAGCTTGCGGAGGTAAGAATTCTTTCCATCTTACAAGAGGATCCAAGGAGGTGTCCCATGAACCCATAGCATCTTCGCAGGGATTCGGACCCAGGCCTGCCTGCCTGGAAGCCTGGGCTTCTGTTCTTGGCCGAACTGTCTCACTGCCGCTGGCTTCCACCCGCTCATCCAAAAGCACTCGTCCAAAACAGCTCTCCCTTTGCCTGAAGGACACTGTGACGTCCTTGTTATGTCACCCGCTCAGTCACAATTGGGCCGAGAGCAGAGTGTGGCCGGGCCCACTGGGTCCCCAGGGCAGCCCCACCGCGCAGCCCAGGCAGGCCTGGCTCAGCCACGCACGCACCACGAGGTACCCCCTGGTGCCGCTGGTGAGCGACCTCACGTTTTCTCCCCTGCTGCTCCGGCTCTGCCTGCCCGTGAGCTTGCTGTTGGTCCTGCTGATCGTCTGGCTCCGCTTCTTACTGGGCCAAGGTGAGCCGCCCGGGCCGGGCCCTAAGCGTGGAGCTGGGCGGGGGGATCCTGGAGCAAGTGCAGAGAGAATTTCCTTCATGCGCCTTAACCGCTGGCTGAGACAAGCAGTCACCTGTAGGAGCAAAGGATTAATTGAGTAGTTTAGAGGCCAAGAGTGAGCCCCTGAGTTGGAGAAGCAGTGTGTGTGCACACCTGTGCCCCGTCAGGGCCACTGCTTGGCACAAATCAGAGGTGGCCCCTGCCCCCAGATGAACTGGTCAAAGGGACCCTTTCCTGTGACTAGCCAGGGCACAAGGCTGGGGGAACAAGGTATGGGCTGGACTTCAGCCCCTCCCAGTCCCTCAGCTGGGTACTTTTGTGCAGTAAACAACTTACACAATGGGATATGGCAGCCCTAGGCGTTTATCAGGTGCCAGGAGACCACTCACACTTTCTGCCCAGACTATACATCAGGGAGGCATCTGGGTTCTCGGGGTCGCAAGATCATGGAGGCTGACGGACACTTGTCCTGAGCTCAGCATGCCACCCAGAGGAACAGGGGGCAGGGTGCAGCTGGCCACAGCGGAAGCTGGGGGCCGGTGGCAGGGACGGCCTTCTGCTCCGCGGGTATCCTATCTCCCTGGGCGCTCACCTCACCACGGGGCCTCTCCGCGGGGACCTTCCACCTCCTGCTTCTCAGGTCCAAGACCTCTGGTCAGCTAGGCAGGGAGGGTGCTGACGTGCGGCCAGCTCCGGTCAGACGGCATTGAGACAGGGTAAGCGGTTCATCCCCAGATCTGCCCCACGTTCTCACGCGTGAGGGCTGGTGATGGCGTCATTATTGGTAGTTCCTGGCGAGAACGTCCAGAAAATGTCTGTTTACATCCTCCTATTCCCAGGGTGGGCCACAGCCCTCCCTGAGGGGTGCACCTCGGGCGTCCGGGGCTGGCTGGTGGGAGTCAGGGCACATGTCCGTGAGGTGGCTGTAAAAGGCATCTCTCTGGAGGCTAGGACGTGGGCCCGCATTTTAGCCTTGCCCCTTCATCGCTCAGGATAACTGCTCGCCTTTTTTCAACACTGTACTAAAGGTTGTGCCAAACAAGATGACGTGCGTCATCTCATTTAATCCTCAGAATAACCCTGCGAAGTAATCCTTACCGCACAACTGAGGAAACCAGGGCTCGGGGAGAGAAGCCGCGGGCCCAGGTCACACACCTACGAGGTACTTGGTGCCGGTTATCCGGTGCCCCATCCTGGCTCTGCCTCCCCCGGCTCTGTGACTTCGGGCAAGTCCTCTCCGAGCCTTGGGTTTCTCACCTGCAGGACGGAGATAATATCGGCCCCTACCCTTTGAGGCTGTGGAGAGATGCGTGTGCAGGGCGGGGCAGCCAGGACGTGTATACACGCGGGCACACGGTAGGTGGTCACAGGCTGCGGAATAACCCGTTTCCGTGATGATTTTGTCGAGGTGGGAGGAAGCGTAGGCCTGGCTTCGGACGGCTTCTCTGGAGGCAACGTGGCACCTCACCTACGGTCTAAGGCACTGATCTCCAGCAATTCATTCTCCTTGAAGGCCCTGCTCTGAAACCACCCACAGCCTGCCCCGTCCTGACCTTTTCTCAGACTTTCTCCCACGTCTCACATGGCCCTTCACAAGAAGGCATTTGGTAATTTGCAATGACCAGAAGCTGTCCTTAAAGTGAGGGGAGCGGTCTTCTCGGAGCTCTTAGCATCGGAGCTCTTAGCATTGTTGCCCTGGTCACGTCCTTGTGCCAGGGTCTGGGCCTGCCGGGGTTTGGGGGAGCTGCTTCTCAAGGACGCCCTGGCCGGCGGTTTTCTCTTCTGCTGTGGATCTCTTCATTGGAATCAGTTTGGCCTGGAATCCGGTGCGAAAAGCAGACAGGACTAGCTCTGACCCTCCCTGCTCAGCAGGGCAGTTCCAGGGCCTGGAAGGTGGCCAATTTGAGCAGGGAGTGCCATGTGGCCCAGGAGGACGGAGACGGGGCAAGGGGAGAAGGGAGCTGCCTGGCAAGTTTGGCACTGGGGCAAGAAAAGGTCGTGGGCAGCTGAGCCCTGGAGAAGCCGGCCAGTGGGGACAACACTAATCCCGGACCATGACAGGAGGAGAGGATGAAGCCACGTGTGCCCTTCAAGGGGAAGGGGCTCCTCTGAGGACATTTCCTTTGTGATCAGAAAGGAATTTGCAGAAGGAAGAAGAGAAACCTTCAAAGAGATGGATTTAGGGCTGAAACATGCCTGTTGAGGGTCCTGCTCACCTCATGGTGATCCTTGGAGCGAGGTGTTAAGTGCAAAGCTGCCTCTGAATCCCCCGACTTTAAACACGTGCACCCCATGGAATCGCAGGGCACTGGTGCCGGGAGGCTGATCGGAGTCCAGCACCACCGCTTCTGGCTGTGAGCCTGGACAGTCCACCTTTCTGAACCTTCCTCATCCGTAAAATACAAGTAACACTAGTAATTGCCTTCAAGACGTCGTTAACAGGATTAAATGAGAAAATGCACGTGAAACACTTAGCAGGTAGCATGTGTTCAAAAACCAATCACAATCTGTAGTGAAGAGCAGTCGCTTCAAGCCCTCACACTGATTTGTTTTTGGTTTTTTGGGTTTTTTTTAAAGATTTTATTTATTTATTTGAGAGAGAGAAAGCATGAGAGAGGGGAGGGTCAGAGGGAGAAGCAGACTCCCTGCCGAGCAGGGAGCCCAATGCGGGACTCGATCCTGGGACTCCAGGATCATGACCTGAGCCGAAGGCAGTCGCTTAACCAACTGAGCCACCCAGGCGCCCCCCTCACACTGATTTGTAAATCCTCATCACTGCCAACTTGGATGAGCACCTGTTGTACATGGTCTACGTCAGTTAAACCCTCCTCCTAGGGCTGTAATATGCCCATTTTACAGATGAGGAAATGGAGCCCGCCTTTTCTGTCTCCTGCTCTTGGCCTGCAAGCAGAGGGCTCTCTTCGGCCTCCGTTACTTCTCTGTCACCAGTGAGACACCTTAAGAGTATAGTGAGAAGGAGAATTCCCCCATCCCTTCTCCTTTCTCCTTCACCTTGCCTTCCCCAGAGACGTCACGGTAGCGAGCTCATGCACCTATCTAACGACACATGCAGGTTTTCCAAAAAAGTGTGGGCAGATTGTTACTTGTTTTTCCAAAAAAAAAAAAGCAGAGGAGATCCTACCCTATACATTTCTCTGAAACTTGCTTGTGATGTATCACAGACATCCTGCAAGTCGAAAGCTACATTTAACAGCTTCTGACATGCCACTGGATGGAGAGGCAGCTCTTTATGCAGTGCGCCTGTCCCACACCTGTGTCACCCAGACCTCTCAGGATGGACACACACACACACACACAAGAGTTTCCAGGGTATTTTATTGCTTGTGCATGTTTCACCACAAAACAGTGCTGCAGAGAAATCTTGCACATATATGCTGAGATATTTGTTAATAAATGGACTGGTGGACGAATGGATGGATGGGCCAATGGTTGGGTTTTTGTCTCCTCAGTGCCCGCTCTTGGACCCACCCAATGCAAGTAGGTCATTTGTTCGCCTCTAGGGCCTGTCCCTATTTAGTAGGTGGTATGGCCACTTTCTGAGTCCTAGGACAACATTTTTTGGTCCCCGGTCACCTTCAATGTCCTCAAGTCTTCCTGAGATCTCAGGGCTGTCCCATATGTCATGGGTCTGCCTTGGCCCCTTGGTCTCAGACAAGGTTACAGGGATGCCCAGGCTTGGCAGGGGGCTCCTTTTGGGTCAGGATGTGACCACCCAAGAGGCCTTATCTTGTACCTCCACAGATTCAGAGGAAAATGACTCAGATTTATGCTTTGACTGGGAGCCCTGGATCAAAGGTCCAGCCCAGTTTTGGGGGGAGGGATACTCTGTAGCTAAAAGGAGGAGAGGCCCTGCTGGTGAGCCTGTTCAGCCAGGTGAGACCCTTCTGGGGGGCAGGGGGCAGGAATGGGGAGCCTCGGGTCCTACCCAAAGCCTAGGGCGGCTGCCATGTTGCAGGTCCGCTTCCTCCACCACGCTGGAGAGCTTGTTGTCTCTGCCATGTTGAGGAACCCTCTGCTTCGTTCTGTTGGAGACCTGTTTTCACCATGTTGGAGGACCAGCCTCCTCTGCCATGAAGAGTTCCTTTACAAAGGTCCCCTACCCTTTACCTCCATGACCTCACCTCCCACCACTCTCCTTACTTAGAGTCTTTGCACTGACCGCTCCCTCTGCCTGGAACTCTTCTCCCCCACATCCACTTGGCGCACTCCCTCACCTCCGAGGTTGAGCTCAAATGTCCCCCTTACTCTGCTCTAGATTGTATTCTACCATAGCACTTACCACCTCCTGACGTGCCCGATAATTGATGCTCCAAACCCAAAGCCCTCCCAGCACTCCTGACACACAGCTATTTGTAGGGGGAATGACACAACGCCAGTGATGATGCTCCCTGATAGTCTTTAGACACTTAAGAGGCAGCAGGGCCGAGCACTTCCCTTTCACAAGCTCATTTATGAGATCCTATGAAGAGGGTATTATTCTTACCTCCATTTTGCAAATGAGAACTCTGAGTGGCAGAGCAGTAAGTAACTTGCCCAAAGTTATTGAACACCTTGGAAAGGCCTCATCCATTCCAGTGCAGTTAAATGTCATCCCCGTGTCAATGACCCCAATGCTCTAATGGTCCTTCTCAGCTCTATTATAAGAGCCCCATGCTTGCTTTAATGTTCTGCTGTCTCTTGTCTTAAAATGTTTAATTTTTGAATGAGGGGCCCCACACATTCATTTTTTTAACGGGCCCACAAAGTATGTAGCCTGTCCTGTTTGTGTACAATTAGTGGGGTAAGAAAAGGAGACTTTTGGACTCTGCTCCAGAATCTTGTCCCATTCATATAGAACCCTTCCCATCCCATCATGTATCTGTTCCTCTCTCACTCTTTCAATCCATTGTCATCCCTAGGCCCAACCTTCCATGCTTTTCCAGCCTGGCTTTCCTGGAGTCAGCGGAAGGGTGGTGGTGGTAACCGAGGTGGATGGGAGAGACTCACTGGTGCGGGAAGAGGACTCTGGCAAGTGAGGTGCTTCCCTGGGGTCCCCAACTCCCCTCCTCCACCGATGGACTCAGGAAAGCCTCCAGAAGACCCAGCTCCTCTCTCACTACAGATGATCTCCCAGGGTCCCTGGGGAGGAGCCTGAGCCTGTGAAGATGGGATAGGCACTTGGGGAGAATTTGGCCACCTGAACTCAGATGAGGTCCTAGGACAGGGCTGGGCCAGAAGGTGTGGGTCCGTATTAAAGAGACGAAGGGGTTCCTGTGCTCAGGAGACCCCTGATAAACACACTGGGCCTAGGCATTCATTTAACAAGCTGTGGGCTCTGGGTCCAACCCCCAGCACTGACTCCAACCGTCCTTGACCATCTTTGGGAATGCCTGACTCTCTCCCACCCTTTCAAAGGGTTGGGGGATCTTGCCCTCAGCTCCCATTCTAAAATTTCACACTCCTTGATTCGCCTTTAGGTTGACTTCAATAACAAATACTCCTTTTATAAATACAGAGCGGCTACCATATGCCTAGTTATAAAAATAGCTCACATTTAGTGAACATCTACCGTGTACCAGGCGCTTTTCCATGTGCCTTATACAGGGGTTTTATCCCTCACCAGAATTCTATGAGGTAGGGTCTTTGGTTATCCCTGTTTCACAGATGGGGAAAATGAGGCACAGAATGACCAAGTGTCTGGCTTGGAGCCACGCCAGGGGAGTTGGGGTTTGAGCTGAGGCCCCAACTCCACTGTGCCGGGTCTTCTCCAGCGTGGGGTGTGGGGGACGTGCAGGGGAGGCAGGGTTCTGCCCTTTGAAGAAATCCCCTGTCCTTACACCCTCACTGGCTGCCCAGGGGCAGCAGAGTTGATGGCAGAAGAAGGGGACTAACCCTCCAGGTGTCCCTTCCTCTGCCACCCCACATCCCACCAGTCATCACAAGTCTCTTCAACTATCCAGAGGAGAGAGAAAGGAGCCTAAATTATTAGCTTGTCTGGAGTTTGGTCTCCCCAGCTCTGCTTTTTCTGCCCTGTCAGAACAATTCATCCAAAACACACATTGGAACATGTCCTTCCCCCTGCTTAAAGCCCTCTATGGCTCCCTATTGTCCTAGGGCTAAAATCTTGAGTTCCTTGTGTGGTGTAGAGAGCTGCCCTTTGGGAGCCGAACCCCACTAAATTTACTGGACAAGGTTTCTGTTCCTACCGATAAGGCTACAGTGAACACCCTCGAACTTTTATCTTCGTATAAGTGTGCTTCTATCTAAAGGATAAATTCCGGGAGGAGAAATTGTTGAATTTAAGATCTATGTGTTCACATGAGAGACGATGGACTCTGAGAAACAAACTGAGGGTTCTAGAGGGGAGGGGGGTGGGAGGATGGGTGAGCTGGTGATGGGTATTGAGGAGGGCACGGTCTGCATGGAGCACTGGGTGTTATACGCAAACAATGAATCATGGAACACTACATCAAAAACTAATGATGTAATGTATGGTGATTAACATAACATAACAAAATAAAATTTAAAAAAGATCGATGTGTTCACATTTTGCAGATGTTGCTGAGTTGCCCCACCATATGGTAATCCCGAGGGTGTACGTTAAGTACCTGTTTCCCCAGGCCTTTGCCCTACTCTACATGTACCCCCTAACACACACTCACACACTCTCTCTCCCTCTCTCTCTCTCTCACATATTCTCCCCCATCCCCTCACCCCCCACACCCCTTCCTCCACACATGTCTCATTCTACCTGATGAGATTTTGGCAACCTGTGTTTTCCTGGGAGGTTTCCTGGGATTGAATAAACACTTTTGGTAACAAATATCCCCTGTGGCTGAAGCTTCTCTCAGGCTTTGTCTGGCATTTTCTCCAACTTCCCTGCTCCGTGGAGTCCCATGCACTGCTTGGTCACCTCTGCCCCCTTTGCTGTGAGGGCACATGCTGGGGGTCAGCTCCTGTGCTGACCTAGGAAAGCCAGGGGAGCCACCAAGTCCCTCCCTCCTGCCCCCAGCCACTCAGGAGGAACCAGAGGAGCCTCCCGGGGGGAGCTCAGACCTTGAGGGAGAGTGGGCACTGCCTGGCTGTGCAGGGAGGACATCTGGCCATGCTCCCGGGAGCACCTGCAGCAGAAGGCAGGGGTCACAGCTCTTTGGGGCTCCTGGCAGGTAAGCAGCTCTGGATGGTAGTTGGTGGGAGCTGTGGGAAGATGCCCTCCCCGCTCTGGGTGGGAGGCGGAAACCCCAGGCCTCTGAGGGGTATGGATTGAGGCCCCTTTTTAACATTTTGTTCTGTAAGGCAGATTTTGTGTGGGGGGGCGATAAACACAGCCTGTGATCCTTCCTCTGCCACCCCACATCCCACCGGTCATCACAAGGCTCTTCAACTATCCAGAGGAGAGAGAAAGGAGCCTAAATTATTAGGTCCCCAAGAGACAGCATCCCTATTATAGCAGCCGTGGCTGAGTGCCTGCCCCAGGGCTAAGCACTTCTCATGAGTTGTCTTATTTGATCCTCGCAACAACCTTGTGAGGTGGGTCATAATTCCATTTTCAGATGAGGAAACTGAGGTCAGAGAGGTTAAGTAACTCACCCAAAGTCACACAGCCTGGAAGTGCCCCATTTTCCTGACTGAGCTGAGAGGTATGTCTCAATCCCCAGTGATGTCTTTGGCTCTTCCTAGCCTGGACGATGCTGCTGAAGGTCGTGCCGCTGAAGTTTGTAAGGCACACGAGTAAACTCAGAACAGTAAGGGGACGTGGCTCTCTCTTTGGACCTATGGCATGACACATCTCCCAGGCATGCCCTTATTTTCCACCTCTATCCAGAAGCTCTAGAACCCTGAGTGCAAGCCCCTCCCTCTCCCACCCCCACCCCCAGGAGCCTCAGTGTCTTGGCAACATGAGGCCAATCCTCTCTGTATTCGTTTTTCGTGTGGCGGCCACCACAGAGCAGCACAAACTGGGTGGCCTAGAACAACAGAAATGGATTGTTCCACAGTCTGGAGGCCAGAAGCCCAGAGGGTCCTGGCATGACGTGCTCCCTCCGAACCTGCGGGAAGGATCCAGCTTCTAGCAGCTCCAGACGTTCCTTGGCCTCTGGCTGTATCCCTCCAGCCCCTGCCTCCCTCTTCACACAGCCTTCTCCCTGCGTGTCTTTGCATCGTCTCCCTCTGTGTGTGTCCGTCTCTGTCGAAATTGCCCCTTACCATAGGGACACCTCATTGGCGAGGGCCCAGCCTAATGACTGCATTTTAACTTGATTACCTCTGTCGAGACCCGATTTCCAAAAAAGGTCCTATTCTGAGGTCCTGGGGGCTAGGACTTCCGTGGGTAGTTTCGGCAGGAGGCAATAATCCCTACCACCCTCTTGGGTGAGGACTTGGCACAGCCACGCACGGAAAGCTCTGAGCACAGGGCTGGGCCGACCCTGTGTAAATGCTCTGTACGCCGCCGCCAAGGGAGCTGGGAATAAGGTGCTTGGTGTACATCGTGTGCCAGGCACAGTGTGAGTCCTTGACATGAATTATCCCCCTGAACCCTCACGGCCACCCCTCGAGACAGGCAAGATTTTCATCTAAATGATGAGGAAGCTGTGACTCAGAGAGGTTAAGGCACTTGCCTGAAGCCAAACAGCCTAAGCGGCAGAGCTGGGGATCAACTGCGGGCCAGTGGGGCTCCATCTATCACACTGGGGGGGGCACCTGGATGTTGGGGAGCAGGAGATGTCAGAGGGGGAGAAAGGCAGGGCGGGAATGCTGTGCACAGAGCACACAACCCTGGGAAGCTTTCTGGGTCCGAGGGGCTTGGAAGGCCGCTCAACAATAGTGAGTAGGTGGGCTGGTTCCCGGGCTCCACTGTGACCTAACCCACGTGACCGATACTCCAGGGCTGGGAAGAGGCCCGGCGGGGGCTGAGGGGTGCTGCCCAGAGTGCGGCACACTTCGCCCTATCCTGAGTACGTGTGGCTCTCCAGAAGCTGAGAGGTGGTACTTCCTTAAGAAGCTTGAAAGTGCAGCTTACTCAAGATTCAGGATACTGTCTCCTCCTCTTCGCTTTCTTTCCAGGGCTTCCCTACACCTAAGCGAGGGGATAACAAGTTAGGTTTTCTGTTCTGGACCAGAAGTTCATTTACTCAGGTACAAACTTGTTTACTCATTCAAGCATTATTTATTCCTTCACTCATTTGCTTTTCTACCCATTCGCTTAATGGTTCACTGATTTATTTGTGCACTCATTCACGCTCTAACACATTCATATACACAGCTATCTGCCATCCATCCATCCATCCATCCATCCATCCATCCATCATCGATCCATCCATCAACCATCCATCCATCCATCCACCCGCCATCCATCCATCCATCATCCATCCATTCATCCATCCATCCATCCATCATCATTCATCCATCCATCCATTCATCCATCTATCATCCATCCACCTATTCATCCATCCAACACTTAGTAAGCATCTACTATGTTTTACACACAAAGCTCCTTATGGCTCCCAAAGTACTTTTTCACCCACTTTCATGGCTACTTCAACTTACCTGTTGGGAAGGAGGGCCTCTGCACCAATGGGACCTTGAAATACTTGACCTTCTGGTGGCATGGTTCCAGAGTCTCCTCCTCAGGAAGACCTTGGGAAAAGTGGACAGTTGGTCATCTGCACAGTCCTAGTCTCCATGTGAGAGCCAGTGACAGTCACCTGAGACTTGAGGCCCCTAAGGGCCCTTTGTCCTCTGGAGCCCTTCCCATCTTTTGATGCGAGGGCCATGCATCGTCCTGGGCACTGTGGCTCCCCTGGGGTATTATTTCCAGTTGTTGGGCTCCATTTCTTGCTTCTCCCTGGCCAGAGCAGACTATGATGATCTATGGACTTGGGTCCCCATCCTTGAGTTGCTCTCTAGGGCCACTCTTCTTCGTGTAAGGTCAACTATGCCCTCTGGGAGGGTCATTAACACTCAGAGACTTTGAGGAGGGCAGGGCAGGAGCCCAGAGCAACCTGGGGGAAGACCATAGTGTTCTGTCCTGGCTGGAGAGCAAGAGGAAGCCCTCCTGGCCCCTAACAGATATGGGGACACAAGCCAGTGAAACTGGCAGGAATGTCCCTCACTTGTCCCTAAATGCCCCACTTCCTCGCCTTTTCATGTGCCGAGCTCCTGATCCCTCACACTCTAGGCAAAATGTCAATTCCCAGAGAGGCCCTTCTGGACCCCCACATTCTGCCACTTCCCTTTCCTGCCCCTTAGCCTCCTCTCCCACCCAGACCCTGCCCTTCTCACCCCCTCAACACAATCCTGCTTGCTTGCTTTCCTGCTTCCTGGCAAATGTTACCATCCCCATTTCACGGAGGAGGAAATCAAGACATAGAGCAGGTGGACAACCTGCTCAAAGAGTGGCCAGGCCAGGGTGAAGATCCCTGAGTCGTGACTGCCTTTTCTAGCCACGTTCCTCAGGTACTTTGTTAATTCAGTTTAATTTAAAGTTGGATGGCTGGAGGTAATAATGCCAGGCAAATAATATTTCATGACTTTTTCAAAGGTGCCATTTTTATTTCACTGTTGTGCTGGTGGGTGGGTACGTGGGTGGGGGGTCTGTTTGTGTGCGTCTGCCTGTCGGTGGCCCCGGCTGAGCCAGCCCCACAGCGGGGGGAGGTTGGACATTTGGGGGTGTCTGGGAATCGGGTGTGTCACAGAGCCCCTCAGCCTTGCTCCTGCATGCATCATTGAGTCAGCCCGACAGGGACAGCAGTCCGGCCACCGAACTAGGAGCCGCGAGGGTGCCAGCCAATGGCAGGACCTGCCCTTCCCCCCGCAGCCCAGATGGGGAAGCTGACCCCCCGGTGCTGCTTGCCTCACCATGTCCCGTGGGCCCGGACCGCCAGGCAGCCGGGGCGCTGTGCAGACATGGGCTGAAGGTACAGGCATCATGGGAGGGGAGCGGGGAGGTTTGGGCCACTGGTGTCTCAAGGCCAGGCCTGAGGGGTAAGGGAATAAAGTGAGGATCTACTATGTGTGAGGGGCATACGGCCTGTCAGTCCTCAAACACCCCCATGAGGGAAGAATTCTCATCCTATCCTACAGATGAGGAAACAGAAACTCAGAGAGGTCAAGTAAATGACCCAAGGTTATCAGCTGCCAAGTGGTGGGGGTGTATTTCAAACCTTGGTCCGTGGACTCCAAACCCAGCCCCTTCTGGGACACACACTGCCCTGGACTCCTGCTCAGGGCCTTCTGCAGAGGACACTGATTTTCAGATTCTAAGGGATATAAGGGACCTGCCCCCATATGCGTCATTATCCCTTCCTCTGAATATAGAGAGTATTAGGGACCCTAGGGTTTATTTGGGGTTCAGGATTCAGGACCTTAAGTTATGGGGTCTCAGCTGGGTCTGTGTGGCTGTTTTATGACCAAACTACTTTTTTGTTAACATCCTATGATGAAAATTTAGGCCGTTTCCTTTCTTTTCTTCTTCCCCTCCCTCCCTTCCTCCCTTCCTTTTTTCCTTCCTTCCTTCCCTCCTTCCTTTCTTGTTGCTATTTTAACTATATGCATTGTCTTGGACATATATATCTTTGTGCACTTACCTTATGCTAAATTTCCAGAATAGGAATCACTGAGTCCAAAGGTCTATACATTTAAAACTGAAACATATGGCCAAGTGGTTTCCCAGAAGGCTGTGTCCAATTACAGACTCACGGAGTGGGTGCCAGTTTGGTTTTTTATATTGACATTCTTGACTGGGCAGTGTTGCTCTTTTTAGCCTATGCTAATTGTATCTTGTTTTTAACAGCGCTTTCTTATATTATTAGTGCAGTTGAGCACCTTTTCACATGCTGACTGCCCGGTATATCGCAGAGGCAGGAAGACTATTTTGAGTCTAGTGCAACAGTTGAGGTTCCCTCAACACAGTGGGTTAAGTGACTTGGCCAGTTGCACATAGATAACTTGTGGAATAAGTCCTTTTTACAAAGTCTGCCTGAACTCATGCTTTGCTCATGTGTAGCTCTGAGGTCTTTGCCATGGGTTAATGTCACCTTAAGTCTCCAGATACCATGTTTCTTTAACCCCCCTGGCACACACCCCCGTATGCGAACCCAAGCACCAAAGGATCACCCGCACACACTTTATCTTTTTTTAAGATTTTATTTATTTATTCATGAGAGACAGGGAGAGAGAGAGAGGCAGAGGCAGAGGGAGAAGCAGGTTCCCTGCGGAGCAGGGAGCCCGACGCGGCACTCGATCCCAGGACCTCGGGATCATGACCTGAGCCGAAGGCAGATGCTTAACCATCTGAGCCACCCAGATGCCCACCCCACACACAGTTTAAAGGCATCAGTGGTAGAATTCAGCCTAAATCTCAAAGTCCAGCTTCCCCACTTACCAGCTGTGTGGGGCTCCAGGGAAGTTACTTAAGCTCTCTGAGCCTCAGCTTCCTTTTCTGTAAGATGGATGCAGCAACAGTTCCTGCCTTCTCTGCTATGAGGACCCAAGGAGATGAATGCATGTGAAGGGTCTAGCACAGAGCGGGGACGTGGGGAGCGCACCGTATGCACCAGACATTAGCAGTCTGAGGGAACACTCTGGGAAGGACTCAAATAGCATAGATTTGTTTTCATGGAATAAGTAAATTCAGGCCTCCTGACTCCTTGGAGTGGTAGGAAGATCTGCATTTGAGCCCTAAGTCCTCGGCTTACCTCACCCTTCCGAGCCTGTTCCTTTATTTGCAACAAGTACCATTCTGATAGTTGTTATTGCTCACACACGCCTTCCTGTATGTCCACCACAGAATGGCCACAGGGGGCTGCATTCCAACCACTTTTGCAGCAGAAGGGCTTGCAGGCAAGTTCTCTGCAGGGCTCACCTGGACTGACTTGCTCACAAACCAACAGGTCCCTTCTGATGGGCTCCATATTTCCTCTCTTGCCTCACAGTGAAGCGAAGGGAGAAGCCTCTCATTATGCTGAGGGGTTAGGTTGGGACCATTCACAGCTCTGGGATTCCCCACCCCTTCAACTCCCCTCCCATCAAGCATTAACAACTCCACCCGGGTTGGCCGGCAGACACGTGTAAAATGTGAAAATGTCTTCTTGACACTTGACAGCCCTGGGTATTAGCGATCTTTTTGGTGTTTGCCAATCTGGTGGGTGAAAATATTTCATTGTTTTGTGTTTCTCTCATCACATCTTTTCATATGGAGCATTTACATTTTATCTCCAGTGGCTGTTAATTCATACCTGCTGTGTACTTTTTTTTTTTTTTTTTTTAAGATTTTATTTATTTATTTGACAGAGAGAGAGACAGCAAGAGAGGGAACACAAGTAGGGGGAGTGGGAGAGGGAGAAGCAGGCTTCCTGCGGAGCAGGGAGCCCGATGCAGGGCTCGATCCCAGGACCCTGGGATCATGACCTGAGCCCGAAGGCAGATGCTTAACGACTGAGCCACCTGGGCGCCCCTCTGCTGTGTACTTTTCTATGAGATGTTTTTTGAAGGTATTTTTTTCCTTATTGATTTCTAGGAACTCTTTATATAGACTAGATAGTAACCTTTATCATTTGTTGCAAATATCCTGTCAGCTGATCACTAACTTTGTTTATGGTGTCTCTGTTATACAGGAATTTTGAATTTTGTTGTAATCAAAACTCAGGTATTGCTGGTTAATGGCTTCTGGATTTTATTTTGCTTGGGGAGATCTTCTCCATGCCCTTTGTTTCTTCCCAACTTCGTTCTCATCAAACCCTAATGTAGACTCTCATCCCCCCGGGGAAATTCCTTTGTACTTAGCAGCATAATAACTTGCTCCCCTTCCTGGGAGCTCTGCATATCTCATTCCCTCCCTGGTGTTCACTGACCCTTTAAAACTGAGTCCCAAGGTTGTCGCTTCCAGGAAACCTTCTTTCCTCAGCCCCATCCCACTCTGGTTCCTGTTCTGTCCCTCTGGGCTGTTTGCCCCATCTTAGGTAGTTTGTAGGCTGTGTTGAAGCACAGTTTTGCTTTTAGACATTTGTTGGGGCACTTACTATGGGCCAAACGATTTGTGTGCATTACTTTACTTCCTCCTCACAACCTGTGTATACTATTATCATCATCACCCCCATTTTGCTGGGGGAGCTGAGAGACTAAGATATTTTCCCACAGTCACACATCAAGAGGACAGACCCAGACCCAAACCCAGATAGTCTGACTCCAGGGCCTGGAGTCATACTAATCATATTTCAAGTGCTCAGTAGGCCCAGGTGACCAACACAATTCCATATGTTGCCCAATGTATAAAATAATCTGATTAAGTGGCTCAGGTAGGGACAAGCTAGTATCCATGACCTAGCTTAAAGGAAGGATGGAGGCGAGCCTCAACCCCCTGGGAACTCTCAGACCCTCTCTGGCAAGCAGGGCAGGGGTGCACTGTTGGCTGCAGAGCCCACTGGAAGGGGCAGCCACCCCCCAGCTTCTTCCGGTGGGCCCGCTAGTCGTCTGGCCAGGCTGTTTAGGTTGTTCAATAATACACTGTCTCGATCAGCTATCGCTGTGTAACAAATGATCTCAAACTCAATGGCAATCATTCACTAAAGCAACGCTCATTACTCAAGCCATGAGGCTGCCGGCTGGCTGAGGGGTCCACGATCTGGCCCAGGCTCTGCGTGGTGGCTCCATTTCCAGCTGTGGGTCTGGCTGAACTTGCCCTGCTGGCTGGGCTCTGGTCTGTGTTGTATGCGTCCGCTCTGGGACTTAGGCTGCACCCATCCAGGGACAGCTCTTCCGGCGGTGATGGGAGGTGCAGGAGAGCCAGCCCCATCACAGAGGCACATTCCATGCCCTGGCTTCTCTCATGTCTGCTAACATTCCATTGGCCGGAGCATGGCATGTGTCCCAAGCCCAAGTCAATGGATGGGTGGGGGGCAAGGGCTATAAGTAGGAAGAGGAAAAATGAATTGAAAATAATAATTTGGGGCAACCCTGTTGGGACCCCTCTCACTCTTGAGAGCTTTTTCTGTATCTTCACTTAATAAACTTCTATGGCTTTACTCAAAAAAAAGAAAAAGAAAAAATAATAATTTGATCTGTCCAGTACTAATTCAAATGACATAGGGACAACTCTTTGTCGGGAAGACATTTTCAAACACTGTAAAATATAGCACTGGACCAAAAAACTAAGTTCCTGCTAAAAACCTCCTCCTGCAGCCCAGGGATCAAACCGCACAAATGCCAAATGTCTGTGGCTTTTCCCATCTTGTACCTTGGCCTGTGCCCTCTTTGAAATCAGGGCTGGGTATGACTGGGTGTATGTAACCAAGCACCTCTGAGCATCCAGGATTTGTCCTCATTCCACCCTGAACCAGAGGCTGATGTCGCATTTTAGCAACTGGCTCTAAAACAACCCAATTCCCAAAGCATTGGCTGGTCCGTTTGATTTCCTGAATGTTTACAGAGGATATAAAAGACAGGGTCACATCATGCGCCCCATGGCCATCCCTCCCACGGTGGCCATGTCTGGCGATACACTCATACCCTCTGTCCCTCCTTTGTCTTCACCCTTGCTTCTTACCAGCCCCTGGGTTATCTACTTGGCCAAGGGGATTTTGGCATTTCCCTGGCAGTGATCACCTGTTGCTCCTCCAGCATTCCCCGTGGGGATTTATCTCAATCCATCTCGCTATGATGTATCACTATCCATTGCTAATTTTTTTTACAGATTTTATTAGAGAGAGAGAGAGAGAGAGAGAGAGAGAGCACAAGTGGGGGGAGGGGCAGAGGGAGAAGCAGGTTCCCCACTGAGCAGGGAGCCGGACATGGGGCTCGATCCCAGGACTCTGGGATCATGACCGGAGCCGAAGGCAGACGCTTCACCGACTGGGCCACCCAGGCAACCCTATGCATTCCTAATTATGAGCCAGAGGAAATCTTCAAAAGAGAGCAGCTGGTAAGAAGCCGAGCTGGGACTGAGTCTAGGCTGGTAGTATTCCCTCCCCAACCTCATGCTGCCTCTGGCCAATGGGGTGGAAAAAAAAGACAGAAAGAAGGAAAAGTCACAACTAAGAAAAAAAGTTGCACAGAGGGCTTATTGCAGAGCGGTTGAGAATATGGGCTATGGAGCCAGACTGCCTGAGGTCAAAGCCCAGTCCTACCATTTACTAGACAGGTAATCTTGGACAAGTTAATTTCTGTGTGCCTCTGTTTTCTCATCTATAAAATGGGATAATAAGAATAGGAAGTTGGTGGGGCGCCTGGGCGGCTCCGTCGTTAAAGCATCTGCCTTCGGCTCAGGTCATGATCCCAGGGTCCTGGGATCGAGCCCCGTATCCGGCTCCCTGCTCCGCGGGAAGCCTGCTTCTCCCTCTCCCTCTCCCCCTGCTTGTGTTCCCTCTCTTGCTGTGTCTCTCTCTGTCAAATAAATAAAATCTTAAAAAAAAAAAAAAAAGACTAGGAACTTGCTGTGAGGATTACATGAATGACAGTGGTTCTTAACGGGGGCGATTTTGCCCCCCAAGAGACATTTGGCGACGTGTCACTGTGGCCACTTGGGCCTGCGCTGGTGACCGGAGCACCCAGGATAGGCCAGCTACTTTGCCTGGCTTCTCAGTTAGTTACCCTTCTTGTGACGCTCACGGTGACAGTAGCTCAGATCAGCCCCTCTCTGCAGAGGACACGGAGGCTCAGGGAAGTGAAACGTCTCCCCTGAGACGCAGGGCGAGCGCGTGGGGCTCAGCCTCTATGTAACCGGACGTGGCACGTGTAGCACAGCCCCCCCCGCCCACCCTCCCTGCTTGGCCAGGGCAGTAAGTGCTGGGAAATGCCTAAAAACAAAACCACAGCGAGAGACAATTGTGCTGTACGCTTAGGATCTGTGTGCACTCTTCTGCATGCACTATATGTCAATAG
This sequence comes from Halichoerus grypus, assembly GCF_964656455.1. Lineage (NCBI taxonomy): Eukaryota > Metazoa > Chordata > Mammalia > Carnivora > Phocidae > Halichoerus > Halichoerus grypus. Next base: position 118,443,080 of record NC_135721.1, read on the forward strand.
AATGTTGAAAACAAAACAAAAAAATGTGCTGTGCTTGTGAAGCTCGGACTGAATTTTGTGGAAGCGCCGAGCACCGGTGGTCGTGCTCAGCTGAAGACTCGTCGCCGCACCGCACGCCGTGATCTCGGCACCACCACCCCTTTAGAACTGCCGGGGTTTGATTTCACGTCTGTTCTTCCCTGGGCCCCCCCGTCTGACCTCCTTAGAAAGTTCACCCAGAGAAATGACAGCTCCTCTCTCGCTCTCAGCTGTCAAAAGGGAGGCACAGTTGACTTCTGTTTGGGTTTAGTCACTGAGGTTTTCAAATTGTCACGAAAACACACAGATGCTGGCAATTTTCAAGCGAATCGCAAAACAGCTAAAGAAACCAAACTGTGCGCCAGCATGAGGGACCGAACGGATTCGCAGGAGGTGCGCCGACTAGCAGCTTTCTCAAAAAGCATAAATAGAGTGGAACAGCCAATTTTATAATTAACTGGGACTCGGTCTCCCGTCAAGCTTCTGCTCGGTGAGAATGGCCAAGCCGCTCCCGGGGGAGAGCTGGTGCCCTGCCTCTTCCTTTGGGCCCTGGCGGACCTGAGATGTCTCTGCTTTACCACCTTTGAGTGTGTTTCGGGATGTGAGTGTTTATCGCTTGGAGTCGAGCTCAGTGTGTGGGCAGGACGCTTGGGAGAAAGGCGCAAGCCATGCGTCAAATGAACACGGAGGCCCTTGTTCAAACAATTCCATGATGATGATTAAACCAAGCGGGAGGCCCTTCTAAGCAGGGGACCGTGTGTGACTGCTCAGGTCACACATCCATGACTCAGGGCCTGAGGACTAGATCACACCTCCAGAAGCCGGGGGGACATCAGTGGGTGGGATCGCAAGTTGTGGGCACAACACAGCCTCAGGGACTCGAGGGCACAGGACCCCACAGGAGGGACACCAGGTAGGCAGCAGGAACACAATCAGCCCCCCATCCTGGGCTGCAACAACAACTACAACAAACAAATCCAATAGAGCAATCCCTTCCGGAAAGCAACTTGGCAAGAAGTGTCACAATCTCACAATCTCCCTTTGATTCTGCAAATCTGCCTCTCGCACTCTGTTCTACTGTTACCTCTACCCAAGGGAACGTGATAATGAACGTGAGGATGCTTATCGTCGTGTTACTTGTAACTGACAGATGGAAACAACCCAAGTCTCTGTCAAAGGGGTCGGATGCTGCCTCCCCAACGAGGATCTTTCCAGGAAAATGCACCGTGTAGGTGACTCTCTTGTGACTCAACTACTCAATGACATCATCTAGGACCAAGTTTTTAAGTTTTCTATTTATGTTGAGTGTGAGATCCACTTTGTTCTGAGCCTGGATCCCCACTGTGTGCCCACCACCTCCTTGGGGCTACTCATTCTGCATCCTGGGCTAGAGCCGGTTGTCTCTATCCCAGAACTCCCAGCCATAGGCTGCATGTTCCCTTCCTTGAATCAATTCCTGTGGCTGGAGGAATGCACACAATGCTTCTTTTCTTTTCTGGTTTATTGTTGTTTGTTTGTTTTTTAAATAATAGCTTGGCAGAGAGCTCGTCTGTGGATGGCTTTTGGATGGAGGTGGAGCGGATCCAACAGAGGGATGAGCCGAAGGAAAAGGATGCAGCGGGGGTGAAGACCAGAGGGTGAGGGGCCCTGGCTGGGGCCTGCTGGGTGCCGGCGGGGGGGGGGGCTTCTAGGAGGGGCAGACATGACAGGAGCCAGACGGGAACCGGAACAGGAAGGGGCTTTCCCTCGCATCTGGACTAGTGCAGTATCCTCTTCACTGGTTTCCCTGCCCTACCCTTGCTCCCAGCTGTCCGGTCTCCCCTTTTTCCACGTACACAGTCATGTGATCTTTTTATAATGTAAATTAGGTTATGCCCTCCTTAGAGTAATTCATTTAGCAAATACTGATGAGGGCCTATTACATGCCAGGTACTGTTTTGGGCCCTGGGGATACAACAGTGAACACAACGCAGAATCTGGCCCCTTGTGGAGCTAACATTCGAGTGGAACTCTAAGTGCTCTGCTCAAAAGTTGAATGTCTCCCCGTCTCTCTCAGAGTGACAGACAACCCTGTGTCTGTGTTATCTATGACTGCATGAGCCCCCAAACTCCGCAGTGTAAAGCAGCTGTCACTGTGATGAGGATGATGAGGATGATGAGGATGATGATGGGGAGGAGGAGGCGGCATCACCCGGGGGTTGACAGGGCTCAGCCAGGCAGTTCTCACTCAGGGCCTAGAACGTAAGCTCCACAAGGCCGGGGCACTGTCCATCTTCTTCACTGCTGCCTCCTCAGTGCCTAGACCCGAGCCAAGCACATTCTCATACTCCATCCTTATTTGCTCAGTGAAGGAGGGAGAGAGCATCCACATGGAAACCTCCTTGGTTTGGCATGTAATTCAGCTACGCTAGCCCATCATTTCTGAAACATGTGGTTGTATAGGAGACAGGGGTCCCCCAAGGGCCTGATGATCTGCCGCAGCGTCTCAAGTGTGGAATACACATCACTGGGCATGGAAGAGGTGGTCTGGGAGATGCCTCCACTGCAGGAAACCGACGGCCATCGTGACCTGGCCAGCAATCTAATTTCACACAAAACAGAAGGATTGGGGCCGGGGTGGATAAAGGAGAAGACCGTGTGGACAGCTAAATAGACAAAGGAGCTTTTTTAGACTCACAGAGCAACGGGAGCCTCTAGGTGGCACAGGGCCAAGAATGTTAATATAGTCATTGTTGTTCATTAACTTCTACTTGCAGCCCGTGGTGGTAGATGCTCCTTTAATGGTTGGGATACTGGGTTTTTTTTAAAGAATAGATGTAAGTAAAAATGTGACTCATGATTAGGGGAAAATATTAAGGAAACAATTGTACAGGACAATTAGATACAGATAAAAATTATAAAGGTGGTAGGTAAATGTCTCGATTTCAGGAAACACTGGCTCATTGAAAAGATCCTGCACAAATGACCCGTGGTTAGCAGGAGGGAAAAATCTCCTGGCATTACAATGGGACCGGTGCCTCCCCCTGCCGGCACGCGTTAGGGGAGGACCCACAGAGTTGTGTCTGCCCTGGAAGCATTTGCTTGGCGTCCAGGTACAGGGGAAATGTTGGAAGACTAGGGTGTCTGGCTTATGTGTACAATCCAGGCGCCATAAAGGCAATTTGGGGTTTTTTAAACCACCAGCAACCGGTCGACTAACTTGGTCACACTGGACACAACCATACACCGACCCGCCCCGCCCCAGTCAGCTCACATGTGTGTGCAACTTCCTCCTTGAGGTCTCATCTGTTCCCCGTAACAAGGAAGGAACACACCAGGCCAGTGTTTCCCAGGTGCTCCAGTGACCTGGGGAGGACGTTCCAAGTGCAGATTCCCAGGCCCGGAGCCTGAACTCCTGGGTGGAGTCTCTGGAGGTGGGACTCAGGACCGATTTGGATGAACAGTTTTGCGGTGGGACCATGGGGAAGCATAGTGGAGGGGTGTATTCCATCGTAAATTAGGTCTTGAGTAGAAAGGGACTTTCCTCTGCACAGCAGGGCCCACATGATTCTGTGGTGGTCTCCGCCAGATCCCGGGAGAGGGAGTGAGTTCATTGCTACATTTCAGAATCAGAACATACGGGGGCCTCCTCAGCCTGCAGGATCTCTGAGCTTCGGCTGCGCCGTCTGTGGAGGGCTTGGGGAGGGCTCCTACGTCCGGGGCGCCTATCCCGTGCTTCCCGCGTGACTAACTGGGAACTGTCTGTCATTTATTTGCATAGATGGGTCTTCAGAGAATGGGGCCTCGGGCATGAAATGCACCAGCTCAGGCCCCGGGGCTTCTACGCCTCGTCCAGGTAAGTGGCCTGCATTCCCCGGGCCTGGCCATTGCCCAGCTGCACCGCGGGGCTGCGCGCCGAAGTGAGAGGGCGCACAGCTCGGAGCATCTCGCTCTTGCCGTGGGTTGCTCAGGCAAAGGCCTGAATCCTCGGCCTCAGAGCTTGCTTCCTGCAGTCACCATCTCAGACCCTAATCTTAGGCAATTGCTACTGAGTTTAGTGGGCCTGAGCAAGGGCACAAGCCTGGGAATTTGCTTCTTGGGGCTCTGGGCTCGGAGTCGGTGGGGAGGCAGCCCGTTCTGACTGCCTCTCTGTTCTCTTTCCAGCCGCAGAGCTGGGGGGACTGAGGGTGTAGGCAGCGAGTGGAGGGTGCAGGCCTCCCCGTGGATGCTGCTGGGCTCCTGCGAGGGCCGGGCCAGCTCCGGGAGGCACCTTGCCGGTGAGCACGCCGCCCTGACGGCGGGTGGCCGGGCCCCATCCTCCAGCACCAGCACGTCCCACCTCGCCCTCCTCACCCCTGCTGTGCTGCCGGGCACCCAGCACACGGGGGTTGAACCATTCATCCACTGAATTCGTACCACAGCTCTCTGCCGGGTAACTGCCCGCGCCAGGGCCTGGGGAGCAGGGAGCTACAGGCATTTACGCTCCTTCTTCACTTTAGGTTCATTTATGTTCTTCTTTGTTTTTATGCTTAGAAAATCCTCCCTAATCCAGCAAACTGACTTCCCAGGTCCTGCTGTTACCAAAAGGAAGAGGTTCTTCACTGACCGTATTTTGATGTGGTTGGATAACCCTAGGTAGCTGGCTCTGGGCCTTATTCCAGAAGCTTCCATGCACTGGCTTGTTTCCTTACCTCGCCCTAGAAGATGGGTGCTGTCACTGCACCCCCACGTCGCTGGTAGGAAAGGAGCAGTGAGGTTCAGAGAGAAGTGAGACAGCCAGCTGATCCTGAGGCCAGGACTGGAGCCCCCAGCAGCCCGACCCAGGGCCTTCCTGATGGACCATTACTGTCCACTGCTTAGGAAGGATGCCGCCTCCCCCGGTAACCTCTACTCCAATGTGAAAGTACTGTCATTCACCCAAATAGAATGTTTCTTTTTCATTTTGAGATAAGTTTAGACTCACAAGAAGTTGCAAAAATAGTACAGAGTTCCCATGTACTCTTTACCTAGTTTCTCCCAGGGAAAATATCTTATGTAAGCACAGTACATCAAAATAAATTTTTAAAAGAACAACTTTCTATTTCTAAAGCACCAGAGATAATTAATGCTCAACATTATCTTACCTTCTAGCCTTGATCATTTGATCTCCCCCATTAACCCATGCATGATGATGATTAATAATCTAAAGATACTACATATGGACCTTTTACCACGGATCAGGCATTACACCCAGTACTTTACCTTCATGATTTCATTTCATTCTGCTATGTTGGCCATAATGTCTTGAATAAATAAACTAAACAATTGTAATAGTTACAATTATTGAACACTCACTATGTGTCAGGCACTGTGTTTTATATGTTTTATCTAATTTAATCTCCCCCACAATCCTGTGAAGTAGATCCTGTCATTAGCCCCACTTTACAAGTGAGATATTGACACAGAGAAAGGTAAAACGATTTACCCGAACTCATAGGGAGCGTCAGACTTGGAACCCCGACCGTGCGACCCGACAGCTCACACGGCAGACACCAGACTGTACGATAGCCATAGCATTGTTACCTACAAGCACAGCATGCTTCCTTTCCCTTCTTAGGACCCTCGAAGGGGGCCCTGGGGGATAAGCTGGTCAAGTCGTCCTGGCAATACTAAACAAATCCATCCGTCCCTCCCTCTTGCTCTTTTCCCCTCTGGCGGCAGGAATGCCTGGTGCTGCCTGCAGAACCCCACTGTGGCCTCTAGATGGCGCGGTTGAGCATAATTTATTTTTCACTTGATATCCTATCGTTATGCAGAGTAATAGGGAGAGGAGCACTGGAGCCGTGGGTGGCACTGCCCAGGGCAGAGACAGATGGGGCGAGGGAGAGCAACAGAGGACCAGAATAGAAGCACTGATGAGAGGCCCGTGCAGTGACGGTCGCGGGTCAACCACGAGTGGGGGGGACAAGGTGTCCATCCTGGTAGCAGGGACAGGCTCCCATCCTCCTCTAGGTCAGCTGCCCTGATGCACCTGCCATCTAGGACTGAATGTATCCCTGGTTGTATCTCTCCAATCCCTACTTGTATCTCTTCTGCGATCTTTGTGGGATCCTATGTGTGGGTCCGTGTCTTCTTCCTCCCCCTGCCTTGGTGTCCAAGAGGTGTCTACACTTTCTGTCCCCACTGTCATGCCTCTCAGTCAGTCCCCTGCTGTCCGGGCTACCCCAGATTTGGGGTGTTCCCTGAACTCCTACAAGGAATTCCTTCACATTAAAGCTTCAATGATGCTGAAAAAGCCCCACACCTGAGGCTCAGGAGGACAGGTCCTGCCTAAAACTGAGGCCACAGACAGATAGCCAAGGTATCCCCTGGCCCTCATGAACCTGGCGCTGAGTAACAGTCATAACAGTCCAAAGCAAGGGTGAGGGACAAGAGTAAGAAAAGAGACGCCTCTGTGCTGTAGGCATCTAAGGCCTGCTGAAAGCTGAGGGCCGGCAGGAGCCCTGGGAAGACCCAGCCAGCACTGGAGGCCCCCGTGAGCACAAGGCAGCATGGCCCACCACTGCTGGCCACAGCACTGGGAGATGCCCAGCCCATGCATCCATCCACCCACCCCTCTACTCATCCATCTGCTGACTCACCTTTCCCCCTTCCCTCCCTCCCTCCATCCATCAAGTCAGTAAGATAGGTGTCCTTTTTTTTTTTTTTTTTTTTTTTATTCCAGAAACCAGCAAGTGAAGCTCTGACTGTTCTGTTTCTCCCCCACCAAACCCAGGCATTCCTTTGTGTTCTAAGCACACCAAACGTCAGCTGGTTCTCCCCCCTCATCCGACACCTCACACCTCTGAGTTTTTGCTTATGCGGTTTGCTCTGCCTGCAATTCTCTTTCATTTTCAGAAAGGGCTGAAGCCTGGGAGCTCTGCCCCTTCTTCCAACCTAGTTCAAGAATCAGCTCTGTTGATGGCCCCGCTCCTCCCCCAACAGGTACTCACTTGTGCTCCCATAGTTCCTTTCTCCCCTGTGTCTTTCATCTCTGAGCTAATGTGACTAAGACACCTTAGATTATAATAATTTTTATCGTAGGAAGTTTTAAAAATCCCAGGAATACCTAAGTATTTTCTTGTTGCAAGCGTTAGTAAATGGGAGAATTGCCCCTCCCCCTCCCCCATGTGTATTATCTTGCTTGAGTGTCTCACAGGTTGGAAATAGAGGAACCCTGAGTGGAACCCATTTCTTTCAGACCTGCACACACACTCTTTGTTATCAGGGTCCATGGGGTCTAGATTCTTCCAGCTCTGTCTGCTGGGTTCTGATCCAACAGACAGGCATGGGTTGATCTGAAGGTGTTTGGGAATTTGCCAGTGCAGGGCTGGCTGGGGTTTCCCAGAGCCTTAGCCCACTCCAGGTGTGTTCTTGGGGACACCTCTGCCTGAGCGTGCCATTGAGCAGCTGTCCCACAGCAGGTACAAAACCCTCCAGCTTCTGTCTGGGAGACCGCTGTCCACTAAGCCCAGAAGTCAGCTCTAACTCTCAGATGCCCCTACTCCCTGGCCCCCTTTAGGGACTACATGCCCCCCCCCCCCGACCCGACACACACACACATCCTACCAAAGTAGTGCTTCAGCCCCAAGTTCAACAAATATGTATTGCCACCCCTGCGTGGAGGGCTGGGACAGGGAAGAGACACAGTGACCCTCCCGGGCTCTGCCTCTCTCCCAGCAGCCTCAGGCCCCTGCTAAGATGTGATTCTTTCCGGCCAGGTCGCCTCTTTCTTGGTCGCCCAGGTGTGAAAACTAAATGACAGCTGTGTCCGCCCCCCACCCCCAGCTCGGCGACGGGGGCCTCCAGACCTGGCCGCGAAGGTTACACGCAGACAGGGACAAGGCGGGGGACGGCCTGGAGGCGGCGGTGAGCGCCCCCTGCCCGGCGGATGGGGACAGGGACCCGGGGGGCCCGCACCCGCCTCCTGCAGGTGCTCGCTACCTGGCTGCCAGGACCGGCGCTGCGGATTCGCCCACCAGGGGGCGCGCCGGCCCCGTCGGAGCGAGCGAGGAGGTGGTGTCTCTGAAACCCGGGAGAAGACCCGACTGAGCCAGAGGGAAGTGGCGCGGTGCCGGGCCTTCCAGCGGCCATCTCCCCTACCCCACTTTCGGACAGCCTTCTGTGTGCCTGACCGAGGGATGGGAAAGTGGGGGTTGCATTGTGAGCTGTGGGGTGATTAGGCTGAGGAGAGGAGTAGTAGAAAAGAAAGGCCTTCCAAGAACACGAAGTGCTCCTGGGAGGAGTCCGGAGCAGGGTCCTTATTGAAGTCCAGAACAGAGAAATTGACCGGCGTCGTGTTGTGCATGATGTACATTTATATAAACCTATATGCATGCGTCTGTAGGTGCACTGCATGCACTCCTGGTGTGTGTCCGAGGGTGAAGGCGTGTGCACATGTGTGTTTCTGTGCCATTCTGTGTCTGCACACTTTGGGGGGCCTTATGTATGTGAACGTGAGATGCTCTGTGCACGAACAGCTGGTGTGTATGTGTATGTGTGCATCTTGTATTCCTAGCGTGGGTATTTGTGTAAGCGCATGTGTATGTGTGTTTATGCTCACACATGTGAATTCCAGGCATGCATGTGTGTCCTCTGTGGATGGATCTTTTTCTTTCTCTGTAGACTCCCAAAGGAGCAAAGACCCAGGTGGCCTGGCCTGTCACAGATCCCCTGGAGGTGCCCCTGACTCCCAGCACCGAAGTGGCCCATGTCCCCAGGCTGTTCACAGAGTGCTTCAGTCCTGGTTTTCACAGGGTCAAGAAGGCAGTGAGGACATGAACAGCGGTAAGGGGCACCTTGCTGAGACAGGAACCTTTCCCCTGCAGGGAGCAGGTGCAACGAGGGGTCAGCCCCTCAGAGCTGAAGGCCATTGAGGGGAGTTGCTCATGCCATTGACTTTTCCCTTTCTGGGGTGTTCAGAAGTGGGTTCTGCAGCCTTCTTAGAGAGCTTCTTGGCTCTGAATAATAATGATATCTAATGACTGCCTACTATAGACCAGGTACCATGGGGAATGCTAGAATCACCATGAAAAGAACAAACAGGAGCCCTGGACTTATCAGCTCCCAGCCCTGTGGAAGAGACAGGAGTCAAAAGCCACAAAGTAAATATCAAGTTACAAACTGTATTCGGTTTTACAAGAAATACAGGGAGTAATGTAAATGTCAAACAACATACCTGGTATAGTTTGGGGAATGAGGTAAGGCTTCCAGGCAGAGAAAACCACAGGTGCAAAGGCCCTGAGGCAGCAATGCCAAAGAGCTGAGAGAGGATTAGTGGGGCTGATACACAGCAGTTGCTCCAGGATGCAAGAAACAGCTTGCACTCTCAGGAGCCTCCTTGATGGGGTTGGCATGAAGGACTCTTGGACTGCCAGTCCTTAGCGAGTGTCTTGTCTACTTCCTCTTTGTATGGATGGGAAAACTAAGGCCCAGAGAGGGAAAGGGACTGGCCCAGGGCCACACAGCAAATGGGACAGATTCAGGAGTTGAACGCAGGATACCCATAATTATGACAATTATATAATAATTATATGATAATTTTAATTATCATATGTAATCATACAATATTCATAATCCACCTTGACTTAGAATTTGCCTCTCACAGCAGGCTCCTATCCCCATCTGTCACCCCTCATTCCACCCCCCTCACAGCCTCCATCCTGATGCTCTGGTGACAGAGGACCCAGGGCTGGCCCCCCCGGTGCCATCCAGATGCCTCTCCCCTGCCTTTGGGCCCTGGGCCCCTTCAAGGGCTCTGGCTCTCCCAGGAGGGTTCTTATGTCTCATCTCGCACCTGACACCCCAAATCTGTGAGGATTGGCCCTTCCAGGCTTGGGGTCCAGAAGCAGTTGATCTCGCTGCCTCTGGGAGAAAAGGTCAGTGGTTTTGTTGTCTCTGCCTTGTGACAGCAGGTGTGTGAAGTCAGCAACATCCTCCTCTATGAGGTTGGAGGGAATATCTGTAAGTCCCGGGTGGGGGGTGGGGAACGGGGCCAAGCCCAGGTCCCCGGGAGCTCTTGAACTTGAGGGCTCACTGGGCCCCTCTGGGGGAAACCAGAGACCACTTCGGGCGGGGTGAGCCCTCCCCTCGGGCCTCTGTATTCCGTTTTACAAGAAATACAGGGAGTAATGTAAATGTCGTGAAAGCAGGTGGGACCCAGCTGGGAGGTGGAGGGTCCCCGGATTCTGTGGAGTTTTACCTGGAGCCGGCCTGCGGCATGGGAGGGCAGAATTTTTTGTTTAGTGTGACCGTTGCCAGCACCACCGGTGAAAGGGGTGTCTCTGGGGCACGCTGGCTGAGGTGGCTCCTGCTGGACCAACGGCCGTGGATTCTGGAAGGAATTCTGCGAACACGCGCCGGGCTCTGAGGTTTCTTCGCCTGGTTTTGGGCAGCCAAGGATGGGCAGCTCTGCCCAGTTGCATTTCTCCAGTGCAGTGATTCTCACACTGTACCACGGGGTCAGAATCCCCTGGAGGGCTGTGAGGACGCAGCGGCCGGGCCCTGAGAATCCGCATCGCCAACAGGTTCCCGGGTGCTGCCGCTGCTGGTGCAGGGACCTTACCCTGAGAACCGCTGGCTGGGGAGCCGCCGCTAAGCCAAGGCTTGGCCAGTAGTGGTGCGTCCAGGGAGTGCTCCTCAGGCAAAGCCTCAGGAGGGAGGGTGGGAAGAAGGCGGAGAAGAGAGAAGGCCAGCCGTGGCCGCACGGGGGCGCGCTGGAGCGCAAATTGCATCAGACTGGTTCCCGAGAGAGGCCGGGGAGTCCGCCGTTCTTACCTCGCATCAGGCCTTCGTGGGCTGTGGGATGCCCTGGCGGAGGCAGCTCAACCTCCCCTGCAAGGCACCTGACATCTGCAGAGGCCCATTCTCCAGACGGAGGAGTAGCTGTGAGCCACAGCAGCCAAGGCTCACAGGGTAGGGGTGGGTGCTGTGCACTGGCCTGGCGAGGCCCTGGGCAGGCCGGCGGCATCTTCCCACCCACCACCTCCGACCCTCTTCGTCCCCGCTTCCCACCGGTGAACATCGCCTGGACCCAGAGGCCTACCTCTTAGATCTGTATCGCGCCAACCCCCATGGCGAGTGGGTCATTAAACAGAGCCCCCCTAAGCCCCGGACTCTAAGGAGCAGCCCCAGATGCCACACCCCTGCCTCTATGGCCTGTGCCAGTGGACCCCAGTGGGGAAGCACAGCTGCCTCCGGGAAAGGTCTAGATCTTCCTCCAAGGCGACCTTCTCCGCAACGGCTCTCAAATCCCACAGAGGACTTGGGCTGGGGCTGTCTCCTCCCCTCCGGACCCCCCCCCCCCCCGACACACAGAGACCCTGGCCCTTGCGCTCCCCAGCCCCCAGGATGGAGCCTCCTGCGCTGTGCTCGCTGTATGGCCACAGCACTCGGGGACCTGGATCCCCACAGAGTTTTGTCCGTGATTCCCAACATCTCTATCAAGAGGCAGGTATTTTTTTTCCCCGGGGAAAATTACTTTGAAAGTGGCCTTAGAGTATATCATGGGACAGTCCTGGAGACAAAGCCAGAAGAGCTTTGTGGCCTGGGCCAAGCCCCTTGCCTTCTCTGAGCTCCCTTGAAAGATGAGGGGTTGGGCCTCAGGGAGGGGGAAACAAGGCTCTGGCCATGAACAGGTGGGGGGGGGACTGGAAAGACAAGAAGGAGACCTCTCTCCGTAGCTCTCACAATTTCAATGTTGCTTTGTACAATCTTGTCATTCTGTAATATCATATTTAAATTCCGCTTGAAGATGAAAGGCACACGTGAAATATCGCTTTGATTTCATTCAAGTTTTTTTTTTCTCCTCAGTCCAGCTCTTTGTGGGTGTTGTCCCTTCACTAAGTGAAGCAGGGGGCTTGGTGGTGAGAACGCTGACTGTGTTTCTCAATGGGCTCTGGCCACACCTCGCACCTGCAGCTACTCGAGGGCCAGGAAGAGAACTCTGGAGAGGGAGGAATGGAGTCCTGACCAGCGGCTGAAGGTGGTGGGCATGCCACAAGGCCGGCTCTGGGATCCTCCCCCCTCTCATTTCCAAGGGTTCCAGGCCTCCCCCTTCCTCCTTCTCCTTTCCTGGGTCTGTCTCCTCAGAGCAGGGGAAGCCTCATCCATTCATTTATTCAACAATGAATTTATGAAGTGCTTAACATATGCCCAGGGCTTTACAATTTTAACCTCTGCAATTTGGGTTCATCCAGAAGCAACCTTTGAGACAATGATTCAAGTGCAAATAGTGATCCCAAGAAACCCAAGGGGGTGGGGAGATGAGAGGGGAGGCAGCTCATAAAAGGATGCATCATCAAACAGGTTACCAGGGTAGGCAACCAGAACTTAATTCTACTGGAGAATTCTGAGAAGCAATGTAGAAGATATCCATCTGACTTATCCCCACCTGCTTGCAGATTAAGAGCCTTTGAGTGGCCTCAGTTTCTCCAGCAGCTCCATCCAAAGAGCCCAGATTGGATGAAGCACGAGTTTAGCCCAACACTAGCCCCACAATCCCATGAGGTAGGTGTTACTATGGTCCCATGTTACATATGAAGGAACTGAAGTTCAGCAAAGTTAAACCATGGGTTCAAAGTCACACAGAATGAGATGCTTAAATGCCCAGTTCCAAATCTGGTGCTCTTTCAGCACCTGAAGCAGGATCAGGACCTGGTAGGTTCTAGTGAGAGAGGACAGTCAAGAATGGAAGTAGGGGGGGAACCTGGGTGGCTCAGTCAGTTAAGCGTCTGCCTTCAGCTTAGGTCGTGATCTCAGGTCCTGGGATCAAGCCCTATGTCAGGTTCCCTGCTCAGTGGGGAGTCTGCTTCTCCCTCTCCTTCTGTCCCTCCCCCTGCTCATGTGCGCGCTCTCTCTCTCTCTCTCAAATAGAGGAATAGAATCTTTAAAAAAAAAAAAACAAAACAATGGAAGTAGGGGATTGGGTACATTATCCTTGTGGGGGAAATACCATGGGATTCAGCCAAAGTTGCTGCTTCTGTTTCCCAATTCCTCCCTATCTCCACAATCCACCTACAAGCCCTATGGGACCTCCCACCAAAATAAACCCTAATCTACCGACTTCATTCTTTTGCTACTACCACCATCCTAGTCCAAGCCACAATCATCTCAATGTCTTTGATGATGGTGATGGTGATAAGGATGGTGATGATGGTGATGGTGATGATGGTGGTGGTGATGATAGTGATGGGGATGGGGATGATGATGGTGGTGGTGATGGTGATGATGGTGGTGGTGATGGTGGTGGGGATGATGGTGGTGGTGGGGATGGTGGTGGTGGTGGTGATGGTGATGGTGATGATGGTGGTGGTGATGGGGATGATGGTGGTGGTGATGGTGATGATGGTGGTGGTGATGGGGATGATGGTGGTGATGGTGATGGTGGTGGTGGTGGTGGTGATGATGATGGTGATGGTACAAAGTCTCAATTGCTTCACGGCCTTCTAACTGTTCTCTCTTCTCCTATTCATCCTCTGTACAGCAAGTACAGTGGTCCTTGTAAAACAAAAACTTAATTCTTCTGAAAGCCCTCCTACTAAAAACCTTCCAGAGAGATCCCAGACCACTTAAAATAGTATCCAAGTCTTTGCCCTGGCCTATGAGGCCTGTCTAATGTCTCTCATGCCATTCACTCACAACCCCCACTTTGCAAAGCCAGCCACACAAACCTCCTTCCAATTCCTGAGACATACCAAGTTCATTCCTGCTTTGGAGGTTTTGCCCTTGCTGTTCTCTCTGCCTAGAATACTTTTAGTCCAGTCACTCCCATGACCAGCTCCTTCCACATCCGGGTCTCTGCTCAGATGTCCCTTCCTTCAAGAGGCCTCCTCTGACCATCCCATGTGACATTACCTCCTCCACCACCCTCTCTCAACACCTTAGGTAATTTTCTTCCTAACATTTATCATTACCTGAAGTTATCTTACTTGTTTCTAAATCATCTGCCCCCCCAAATATGAGGTAGCCCCTTGAAGGCAGAGACCATGTGGGGTTTTGCTCACCTTTGTGGATATAAGGGTACATAGTAGGTGCTTAATAAAAATATGTTGGATGAATGAATGAATAAATGAGTCCCTCTTTGCCCCTCTGTCTGTTTCCTCTAGAAACTCTTGCCTCCCCACCTAACTTAACTCTGACCTCCCTGGTCCAATGAGTGAAATGAGAAAATGCACTTGAAGTACCCAGTGCTCATTCAGTGCCCTCACTATTATTAATAAGAACCAGGCAGCCTGAATGGTAACTAATGGTATTCTCTCCCGCATGGTTCCCAGCACCTACACTGGTCCCATTGCCTTCCTCATTCTCTCATTTAGAGGGCCGGGATAACAGAGAGCCGTGTGGTTGGAGGGACAGTCCTTTAACTGGGCAGGAGGAGGGGCAGGTGCCTCAGTGGGTGCTGTGAGCCCAGGCCCAGCTGTGCTAACTTAGCACCCAGCATGGGCCATCAGCCACCAGCAGAGGATCCCAGCTTAATCACATGTCAGCTTCCCCATTCATCTTCGGCTCTATCTGAGGGCTCATCTTTTTCCACCATGTGGTATCATGGTGATTGATGATCCTGCACCAGCTCTGCCTCTGAGTTAGCACAGCTCATACTGGGTGCCCAGCTTCTCCAAGCTCTTTGCAGTTGGGGCTGACTTGGGCTGGGATCATATTTCTTTTAAGGAACCCTGTTATGGACTTTCATGTGTTGAAGCCCTAACCCCCAAGTTGACTGTTTTTGGAAATAGGGCTTTTAAGGAGGTAATTAGGGTTAAAGGAGGTCATAAGATGGGGCCCTGATCCCATAAGACTTGTGTCCTTATACAAAGAAGAGACACCAGAACTCTCTTCTGGCACAGAGGAAAGGCCATCTGAAGACACAATAAGGCAGCTATCGGCAGGCCAGGGAGACAGTTCTCACCAGAAACCAAATTTTCTGCCACCTTGACCTTGGACTTCTAGCCTGCAGAGCTGTGAGAAAATAAATGTCTGTTGTTAAAGTCCCTCAGTCTGTGGTATTTTGTTATGCAGCTGGAGCAGACTGAGACAAACTCTTCCTGCCTCCAACTTCTGCGAGGAAGGAGGATGAGATTTGGAAAGATGCCTTCAAGTGGGAGTATTTCCCTGGGCAAAGGCAGAAATGCCCCCTGGGCAGGGGAGGTGTCTCACCTGGCATTCAAGTGAGGCTTCTCTGGGACAGGCAGTATTTAGTGGTGGCCAGATGGGGCTGGATGGCAGACCTGAGCTCCAATCTACCCATGTGGGGCTGCAGGTAACTTCTGTGTTCCTAAAGATTCTGTAACTGCAGGTAACCTCTCTGTGCTCCTAGAGATTCGATCTGCCATTCCTATGTCACCACAGAGGATGGAAGGATGACATGAGGGAATCGGCATCTACTCCACAATGACATTCAGTGCTCAGCACTGGGCTAGGCTGAAGCCAGAGTAATAAACAAGACAGGAAAGGTCCCTACTCTCTTGGAACTCATAGACTATCAGAGACACACAGTAACTTAGAAACAAAATTATTCTGGCACCTGGGTGCCTCCGTCGGTTTAGCATTCGACTCTTGATTGTGGCTCAGGTCATGATCTCAGGGTCATGGGATGAAGCCCAGCATCGGGCTCCACCCTCAGCAGGAGTCTGCTTGAGATTCTCTCCCTCTCCCTCTGCCCCTCCCCCTGCTGGTGCACACTCTCTCTTTCTCCCTCTCTAATAAATAAATAAATAAATGCAATCTTTTGGAAGAAGAAGAAGAAAGAAAAGAAAAGAAAGCCCCTAGAGAGGAGAGAGAGGGTGAAACGAATGTGGGCGGGTCTTTGTTTTGGGTGGCCAGGGAAAGGCCTGAGTTTGGAAGCCCCCAGAAGAAGACCCTGAGCTAAAAATTGGAGGGCAAGCAGTTTATTTGGGAAGTGGTCACAGGAAGACCCTGTTGAGAGTAGAGATGTGAGCTAGGAAGGCTGGAGCCAGAGTAGGGTGTGCTAATGAGCAGGTTTCAGTGGTGGGCAGGTGGCCCTCGATGCTGCAGGGATTTCTAGGAAATGGTATAGATATGCTTCCGGTGTCAACTAAGGGGTATAGAAGATACAGAAATTCCTCGGGCTGCCGCTGGGGGCGGGGAGCCCAGGCCCCAGGCACCGACCACCTGACCACCCGTATTGGTTGAGTGCTGCTTCCAGGGGTGTTAACTCCGTGGCACATCTGGTCCATTTCACAGATACAAGGCTGACCATCTTCTGTATCACAGAATGACCCTGGGCAGGGGGTCCCAGATGCTTACCATAGGAAGCCATCAGTGAGGACAGGATCGGGGGGCGCCAGAGGATGTGGGTGGGGCAGATGTGGGTGTAGCCCCTGCTACAGAAGCCCTCTCTGAGGAGGTGACACTTGAATCGACACCAAAATGAGAAGGGGCCAGCCATCGGAAGAGCCTGGAGAAGGGGTTTGCAGATAGAGGGAACAGAAAGATGTCAGCCAAGGCCAAGGTTGCTGGAGCAGCACGTGCTGGAAGAGAGGTTGTCTGGGCAGCCGGGCTAACAGAAGGATCAGGCTCCCTCCCAGAGCTTTCCCATCCTGCCCTCCCCACAGCCTTCTCGGGACTCCTCCCACCCTTGTACCCACCCACAGCAGAGCCAGTGATTGGCTGTCCAGGGGTGGGCGGGACCTTGGGGCCCAATCCCAGGAGGCCCTATCCATTCATTCGCTCCTGAGGGAGGTGGGAGGGGCGGAGAGAAGCTGCTCACCTAAGGGAGGTGAGAGGCGAGAGAAGTTGGAATTCTGCAGCCACTGCTGCCCTCACTTCTCCCAGTGCTAGAGGGGACGGTGATGCGCCTCCTTGGCCATTCAGTGATGCTCTGATGTCACATGGGCATGTCCCCTTCTGGCTCTAAGTAGTCTCCCCCGACCCCGCGACCCCGGTAGCCCCAGTCTAGTCTAGCGGCCAGATCAGGTGGGCAGAATGGCAATGAGGCGACCCAGTGAGGCTGACTGGGGTATGGGCCCCCACAAGGGGTGTCCTGTCTGCGGTGGCCCAACTGGGAGTAGAGCCCAGGCCCGGGATACTCTGTCAGAACATCCCTCGGGCATCCCCTGGCTTGGGCAGTGTCTCAGTGTGAGTTCCCAGAAGCAGGCCAGAGACAAGGATTTGAGTGCAGGGCAGTGGGACGTGGGACAGGGAAGGGAAGAAGGCACTGAACCGTGAGCACTTCTTAGTCATTCACTCCTGAGGGGCGAGGAAGAGGTGTATTTAAAGGCCCCCTCCCATTAGTCATTGGCGGAGGGCTGTTTTGAGAATGTTTATTCTCCTGCACTTCCCACCCTGTCTGTCAGGGGGAAGCCCCATGTCCTTGGAACTTGCTGGAGCATGCTGAAGCCGTAAAGCCTTAGGAATAGGGATGGGGTGCAAACAGGGTTACCTCGTTTATTCATAATCCAATTAATCAGAGTTCTAGTCCTCGGTAATTCCTGCAAACCTGGGAGGCTAACCTAGGGTACCATGTCCCTCCTTTGACGTTTGCTCCCTCAACCCTCTCCCAGCCCCCAGCTCCCCAACTCAAAGTGTCCAGGAGGCACCTTCCTGCCGGGTGTGGGGGGTGGGGGGTGGGGGGTGGGAATTCCACACCCACCAGTGCTCCTCCTCACTGGTGGGTCCAACCAGCGGCCCAGCCCTGACTCCCGAGGGGCAGAGCGAGTCCCTCATACATTACCCGAGGCCTTCCTTGAAGTCCCTCCTCTGGGAAGACTTCTAACCCTGAAACCAGAAGAGCTCGGCCTGCCGGCACTTTGGGCACTGGGATGAAGGGGAAATTCCTCGAGCTGCCGCTGGGGACAGGGAGCCCAGGCCCCGGCAGGGGATGAGGGTGGGAGGGTGCTGCTGGGACCCGGTTCTGGGCAGATGACTCTCCCCGCCTTGTCAAGGGTCCATCACCCCTCCCTGCCTCTCACACATGGAGACCACAGGATACATGCAGTTGGGACTTTAAGGGATCTATAAGAGACTTCATCCTTAGACTGGATGGGGGGGTCCCCTGTCTTGGTTTTCAGGCCTCGATGGGGAACAAGTGAATGTCCCGGTGCTTTGCAAGTCCTGGAGCCAATGTTAGGGTGGTGGAAAGAAGTGATTTCTGGCAAATCCATCCTGCTGTCTTCTGCCCCTCTCGGGGGGCTGGGGGGCAGCGATGAGAGGGTGGGACATGCCTTCTATTGAAAACCCTCATCCCACCCCAGCCACTTTGCATTCTGGGGGAGAGGAATGGGAGCCACTTGTCCTTGTCCCTGAATACTGGCTGGCAGGAAGCCAGGGAGGGGGCTCCCGATAGGGAATCTGCAGCTGCCTGTCTTTAAGGTAAAATTACCGTAATTACTCCAATTACCAAATCCATCAAGAGCTCCGCTGAGGAGGCCCGGAAAACAATTGGATCTAAGGCGAGTGAGTCATGGGGAGGGGGCACTAAGTGTAGGGGGGCGGCGACTGATGTTAGACCAGGCTCTTGATTGGGGTGGGGGTGGGAAACTGCAGAGAAATCATGATTAGCAAGATGCCACTTTGCCCCCTCAGTGAGATTTTCCTCCTTGTACTGGGTAGTCTCCTATATTTTCTCCAGCATATTTTTCCTATATTTAAAATAAGAAAATAACTCTCTCGGGGGCTTGTCCTTTCACAGAACCCCACATCCCCCTAGTCAACTGACTTGGACCTTCATTACCTCCTATGAGAGTGAAAAGTAAAAAAACCAAGAACTAGCGCGGGCATCTCCTAGGCCCTTGCTCTGGGCCAGGCCCCGTGCAAAGAGCTTTTCAAGCTTCCTCCCTTCCAACCCCATGGAGCAGGTGTCAGCCCATTTTACAGACTGGGGTGTCGTGCCTTTCCTCTTGGCCTGGATGCTCCAGAGACCAGACACAAGCTTGGCTTCCTCGGCACCCCTCCCCCCAGCCCACCTGGTAACCTGCACTTGGCACACACTCAAAAGATATTTGGTGAAGGAAATAAATACAAGATGCAGATTTTGTGGGTAACTGGAAAAATCACTTACCCAGACATGTCCCTTTAAATCACCCCATCTCCTCCTCCTGTGTCTTCTCCATCCAACTTGCAGCAAGGACGCTGGTACCTGGAGCTCCTGATGGGACTCAGCCTGTTTGGAAGATGGCCGTGATCCTGCCCCTGAGACAGAAGGGTCGCCCCGATCCCCCATGAGAACGATGTTAGAGCTGTATTTTACCGTTATTAAAAATGTATACTAACATAAAGTTAGCCATTTTAACCATTTTTAGGTGCACAGTTCGGTGGCATTAGGTACATTCATCTTGCTGCGCAACCATCACCACCATCCGTCTCCAGAACTTTCTCATCTGCCCAAACAGAAACGTTTTCCCCATTAAACACCAGGTCCCTGTCCCCCTCTCCCCGCAGTCCCTACCAGCAGCCACCGTGCTTTCTGTCTCTATGACTCTGACTTCTTGAGGGACCTCACGTAAGTGGAATCATACAGCATTTATTATTTTGTGACTGGCTTATTTCACCCAGCATCATGCCTTCGAGGTTTGTCTGTTTTGGAATTTTCTTCCTTTTTATTTTGTTTTTAAAGATTTTATTTATTTATTTGACGGAGAGAGACACAGCGAGAGAGGGAACACAAGCAGGGGGAGTGGGAGAGGGAGAAGCAGGCTTCCCGCGGAGCAGGGAGCCCGATGCGGGGCTCGATCCCAGGACCCTGGGATCATGACCTGAGCCGAAGGCAGACGCCTAACGACTGAGCCACCCAGGCGCCCCTCCTTCCTTTTTAAAGCTGAATGATATTCCATGGTATGGATATGCCACGTTTTGTGTACTTGTTTGTTCATCAATGGACATTTGGTTGTTGCACATTTTGGCTCTTGTGAATAACGTCGCAGTTAAGTGTTGGTGTACACGTACCCGTTCAAGTTCCTACTTTCACTTCTCCTGGGTATAGCCCCAGGAGTGGAATTGATAAATCATGTGGTTAATCTATGTTTAATTTTTTACAAAACGGCCACAATTTAAAAAATGATGTTAACCTGTTACATGGTTATTTCCCCCATATTCTGGATTTAATGGACTTTCCAGGAAGGGGCACCCATGCCTTCCGGCACTCTCTGCTACCCTGCCAGGCTACTTATGTACCTTTTTGAAAAGCATGGCTATCTTCAATCATTTATCCATTCATTCCACAAATATTGGCTGGGTGCCCTCAGCGTGTCAAGAGCTCTGCTGGATGCTGAGGATATGATGATGAGCAAAACTGGATACAATCCTGGCCTCCAGAAGCTCATGGACTAGAGGAGAAGCAGGCCTTGGTCATGGGATCTCTGTCCTGTGGCATGAAAGGCCCAGAAGCCGTTTTCAGAGCCCAGACCTGGAGGCACTGTCTCAGCCCCCAGCAGGAATGCTTCTTGGTGGGCTGGCCAGACCCGTGTCCCTTCTCTTCCCTCAGCCTCCGGCTTCTCATCCGGGAGAGGAGGTGATCCCTCCCCTCCCCGCCTCATTCATTGTCTCTTTTCTTCCTCCTCAGAGCGATCAGCAAAGGAGAATTATCATGCCCATTTTGCTGATGAGCAGACTGAGGCTCGGCAGGGCAGGACCAGTGTCGCGTTTGCTCTGCTGAGTCCTGGCCAGGGCCTCTCACTGGACAGCTTCCATCCTCGGATCTTCTCTCCTGCCCCCAGTCCTCTGCAGCCTGAGAGGCACAGCCTGCTCCTCCATGTGGGCTCCTGGAAGGTCGGTGCCCCCCAGTGTCCGAGGGCACAAGCAAGGGGCTCGCAGGACCGTCCTGGGGCACCTCCCCTGCACTCGCTACCTTCTACCTAGCAGGGCCAGCCTCTTGCCTCCCGCTGGGGCAGCCTCGCTCCAGGGCACCAGCGGCCTGGGCTGGCTTGCCCGAAAGCACCTGCTTTGTGCCACGGTCCACCCCACCCACGGGAGCGTGGACTCCACAGTCCCGCAGACATGGCCTTGCTTCTCAGCTGATTGGTGGGGCCTCAGGGGAGCTGCTGGGTGCCTCTAGGTCTGATTCCTCGTCCATGAGACCGCCACCACCGCTGGGGGATGCGCTGTGCCCACTGGATGGGATGCCACTGTATTCGTCAGCTCGGCCACCATAACAGAACACCACAGACTGGGGCTTAAACAAGAGACATATTTCTCACAGCTCCGGAGGAGGCTGGAAGTGCAAGATCAGGATGTCATCGGGCTCACTTTCCCCTGAGGCTTCTCTCCTTGACTTGCAGACAGCTCCCTTCCCACCGCGTCCTCACAGGACCTTTCCACATTTCTTTCATCTCTGGGGGCTCCTCCTCTTCTTCTTCTTCTTGTTTTTTTTTTTTTTTAAGATTTTATTTATTTACTTGAGAGAGAGAGAGAACACAGAGACAGAGGGAGAGGGAGAAGCAGACCCGCCGCTGAGCAGAGAGCCCGTCGCGGGGCTCGATCCCAGGACCCTAAGATCATGACCTGAGCCCAAGGCAGATGCTTAACCGACTGAGCCACCCAGGCACCCCTCCTCCTCTTCTTCTAAGGACATCAGTCCAGTAGGATTAGGGGGTCCTGCTTATGACCTCATTTAACCTTAATTACCTCCTTGAAGGTCCTCTCCCCAAATACAGTCACATGGGGGTGAGGGCTTCAAACTACGAAATTTTTTTTTGTGGTGGGGTGGGTTACAATTCAGTCATAACAACAACTCAGCAATCAAAAGGAAGAAATGAATGATAAACAGGGACACCTGGGTGGCTCAGTCAGTTAAGCGTCTGCCTTCAGCTCAGGTCATGATCCTGGGGTTCTGGGATCGAGCCCCACGTCAGGCTCCCTGCTCAGTGGAGAGCCTGCTTCTCCCTCTCCTCCCTGCTCATGTTCTCTCTCACTCTCTCTTGCTATTTCTGTCTCTCTCTCTCAAATTAATAAAAAAATCTTTAAAAAAATAAAAGAGATAGCAAACCAAAAAAAAGGAGAAATGAATGATAAACAAGAGAAGCTGATGTAAGCTGTATTCACTATATGATTCCAATTATCTGTATGAAATGCTAGAAAAGTCAGAGCGAATCTATAGTAACAGAAAGCACATCTGTGGTAGCCGGACTGGGGAAGGATGGGTGGGAGAATCAGTGGGGGGACTAGCTGAAAAGGGGCAAGAGAGAACTTTCTGGGGTGTTGAAAATGCTGTATCATGATGGTGGTGGTGGTTGCATGGATGTATACATTTACCAAAACTTGTTCAACTGTGAAAACAGGTGCATTTTATTGTGTGTAAATTATGCCTCAATAAACCCTAACTCGTAAGGGTTAAAAATAAGGTTCTCGTGAGGTTGCTGTTAGGAGTAAATGAGTTAGTGCCTGCAAAGTGCATAGATTGGAGCCTGGCACAGAGTAAGTGTGCAAGTAAATGGTAACCATGGTAACCTGAAAACAAGACTTTGGCTCGTAAATGGGGCAAGAGAGAGGAATAAACACAGGGAGTACACGCGGAGAAGGGGCGTGGGGATGAGGAGAAGAGGAACAGACAGGCTGGGGCTGTGAACTTTGGCTTCCAGGCTCACGGGAGGAGCCCCCATCATGTCAGTAGCTTCTGGCCCCGGGGTACCAGCCACCTGCATTCTGCTTAGTCCTGATGCTGGTTTTCTTCACTCATCCATTCCCTGAACATGCACGCTGGACGACCACCCAGCACAACAACGACATCAATAGCTGCTTCCAAGGGCGCCTGGCTGGCTCTGTCTGTAGAGCCCGTGACTCTTGATCTTGCGGTTGTGAGTTCAAGCCCCACATTGGGTGGAGAGATTACTTTAAAGAAAAAATAAAATCTTTAAAATAAAAAAGCTGCCTCTATTGAGTGTCTTTTATATGCAGGACGCTGCTCAATGCCCGACATGTAAGGTTGAACCAAATGAGAGAGTTGATAGTCAAGCAGTTTTCGCTCACCGACACAGTAGGTTCCCATGGTTCACATATGTGATCACTCTCATCCTGATGACAAGTCTATAGAGGGATATTCTTCTCTTTGTGGCGGCGAAGAGTGGTGTTCAGGAAGGTGAAGTGATGAGCCTAAGGTCACACAGCTGTAAGTGGCTGGACAGGAATGCAGGTCCGACCCTGAAACCCATATGTTACATGTTCCTTGCCTTAAAGAGACAATCTAGTGGGGAAACAAGGACATCAAATTGTCTCCCTGGGTCTCTCTCACCCATCCCCAGGCTCCCCAGACAGGCTGCCTCCTTCAGTCTTCAGACGCTGGATGAGAGAGTCCCAGCCTTTTTCCAGGGTGCCAAGGGGCCGCCGCCTCTGCACATGGCTCCCGTGCCCACCAGGACTTCCTACCCCCACCTGGCTTGCTTCTCCCGGGGCCTTGGGGGAGCTTGTGGCAGGGCACATTGGCTGGACTCTGGTTAGGGCTGTATTTGTGCTGGCCTCATTCTGCCCATCTTATCCTCCGGCCTTGCCTCCTGAAAGCCTCCCTCCAGTTCAGATTTGTCTTTAATTCACAGCTCATTAGCAGATCAAAGAAGACGGAGATGCCCTGCCTCCAAGATACCCCAGGCAGCCCCCTCCTCACACTCCACTGGGCACCCCTGTTGGCTTCAGGCAAGGGACACCCCTTGGTTGCTCTGTAAAGCTGGAGTGGGGCTGGGACCTGGCTCCGGACTCCTCCATCTGTAACTGGGCCAGAGATTCAGCTGGCGGGGGGTGAGGCTGAGGCACCAGGAAGCAGCCTCAGCCCCCTCCTCCGGAGCCTGAGCAGGACAAGGACAGTTAATTCCTCTGGTGTTATCAGCTGGGCACAGGCGCTGGTTGCATAGCAACCCAGATTGCTCTCTGTCTCCAGTGCTCAAAAAAAAAAAAAAAAAAATCAGCATTTTCTCTAAGCACACATCAATGAGATGGAAACGGGCCCTGGGGCAGGCCAGACTCAGGCCCTCTTTGCAGGAAGCCTCCACCTACCTGCACCCCCACCTCTTGCCTCCGGGTCAGACCGGGGTAGGAATTCACCAATCATCTATTACTGCCCTGTAGAGCTGGGTCAGGGGCTTGGTCTGGGCTTGTGGGAGGGAATGCTGGGCAGGCCGGGGGCTGGGTGACAGGGCAGGGACTGGAGGAGCCCTGGCTGGTCCTGGTAATGGAACGGATGGAGTCACTGATTAAGAAATACTTACTGAGCACCTACCGGGTGCCATGACGCTCAACTGCCAGGTCTGCAGGTGGCCTGTTTGACCACTGGGAAGTGACGGTGGTGACACCGCGGCTCTGCCACTGGGTCCTAATAGATCAGCGGCTTCTGCCTTTGCCACCTGAAATGCTCCTTCTTGGAACCCAACCACCGTGACTGGAGGAAGCCCAAGCAGCCACGTGGAAAGGCCCTCCTGAAGTCCGCTATTATTTGCCAGCCACGTAAGGAAGCCACATGATGCCACGTATGCAGAAGAATCATCTCGCTGAACCCCGAGCAAATCCTAGACCCACAGAATCAGGAACGAATAAAACTACTCTTGCTTTAAGTTAGTAAATTTTGGAGTAGCGTGTTACGTACGAAATAATGATGGAGACCCCAGGAGAGTTTACTTTTTCATGCATAGACTGTCAGATATCCACTAACACGGTTTAAGTACCAGCTGTCACCAGGTCCTGTGCTGAGCTCCACAGCAAAACGCCACTCAAGAGAGCTGAAGTCTAAAATGCTGGGAGGCTGGGGGTACCAGGAGATGGCGCAGAGGCAGGAGCATGGAACCAAGAGCTCAGAGACAGGAGCAGACAATAAAGCAGAAGCCATCTGCAATTAGAGGGGTCAAGAGAACAAGTGGGGAAGGCAGCCTCAGTTCCTGAGCAGACCACATAGTTGTGAATTTGGGTACCAGCTCTGCTTATTTGGAAATGGGTGCCTGGACCATCCTGGAAAATATTCTGAGGCTAAGTCAGCCCCCCGGGGTAGAGAGAACTGGGATTGATTAGTGATGTCTGCAGTGGGTGAGGTGAGGAGACTAGAGGTACATGTGTCAGACACGCACAGGGCTGCTGGCCTCTGTGACTAACTCTTCTGGGCCCCCTTGGATGTGGAGAGAGGCTGCAAAACAGGTTGTCCAGGCAGGTTTCACGGGGCTGGAGCAGAGAGGACCCTGGGCACGCATTCAGTACTTGGAGATCGGGAGTTACAGACCTCCATATATACCAGCAGGGCAGCTTCAGAGGGTTTGTTGTTTGTTTCGTTTTTGTCTTTTGTTTTATTTTGTTTTGTTCACAGCTCCTAGTCAATTCAGTTCCAAATCCCACTGTCTCATTCTGTGTGCTTGGGAAAGACTTTCTTGACCCTTACTGCATGTCAAAACCACCTGGCTTTTTAAGATACTGGTCATGGACAATAGGCATGGGGTGGGGAAAGACGTGTTATTGGAGAGGACATGGGGCATGATGGGACAAGATGAGAAGAGATAAGGCTGGAGAACTGGGTTTTTTTTAATTTCATTTTATTTTTAAGATTTTATTGATTTATCTGACACAGAGAGAGAGAGACAGTGAGAGAGGGAACACAAGCAGGGGGAGAGGCAGAGGGAGAGGGAGAAGCAGGTTTCCCGCTGAGCAGGGAGCCCCATGTGGGGCTCGATCCCAGGACCCCAGAATCATGACCTGAGCCGAAGGCAGATGCTTAACCGACTGAGCCACCCAGGCGCCCCATGGAGAACCGGGTTCTAAGTGTGGTCCGCAGACCAGCAGTGTGGGCAACCTGGAAACTCGTTAAACCTACTGACTCAGAAACTCTGGGGGTGCAGAGCTTGTGTTTTAACAAGTCCCCAGGTGGTTCATGTTCAAGTTTGAGAAGCCCTGGGCTAGCAGGAGGAGAAGGAGCCACAGAGGGTCTAGTGTGGGACAAGGAGGCATTCTGGGCAGGCTGCAGGTCCAGGACTCCCCCTGGCTGCCTCCAAAGACTTCCTCCTCCATGGAGCTGCCCTGATAAGGTGTGGGAGGAGGCAGGGCTGCCCTCTCCCTCTCTTTGGGCAGCACCTGACTGTAATGCCTGTCCTTATCTCTCTCTCCCGCATGAGGACACTTATGCCCTGAATTACAGCATCAGTCACAATGGTATAATCAAGGGTAATCATGGGCGATTCCCTTATTCATGTGCCTGTGTTGTGTACAGGTGTCACGTCAACCACTCCTACAGTTCAGTCCCCACGTTCTGATTTCTGGAAGAGACGGGCAACTTCCCGTGTGTAACAACTGGATAGGGTCTGCCCGGCACCAGTGGATTCGCTGATGGGGCAGCTATGGAGAAGGAAGCCCCTGGAAGCATCCTCCACCCCTTCACCTTACTCTTGGTCTGACTGACTCACACAAGCTCAGGGCCTTGCCAGCATGCCGCTTGCTTCTTCCCTGAAGCCCTCCTTGACGGTCAGTCCCCTCCCCCACCCTCCAGGCAGATGGTGCTCCCTTCCCCAACACCGTGAACCCCCAGGCCCCTCAAACTTCCCCACTGCAGCACCTCTGTGCTTTTCTCTAATGTGTAACTGCCTCGTTCTCTACTGCAGGCAGGGACCTTGGGTTCCTTGCTCAGCAAGGCATCCCCAGCACCCTGCCCAGTGTCACCGCCCTTCGAGCAGCTTGTCATCCCAGTGTCATGCCGGGGGCTGCACAGGCACTGACAATGCCCTATTGATGTAGGAAAGATGTTGGGGTTCGAAGCCAACAGCCAGGAAAGAATTCTTGAGACGTCTTTGGTGCAAAAGGGTGATTTTATTAAAGCACGGAGACAGGACCTGTGGGCAGAAAGAACTGCACCAGCGTCACGAGGAGCGGCCCATTATAGACTTTCAAGTTGGGAGGGGGTTAGGGATAGCATAAATCTCTAAGGAATTTGGAAACAAGGTTTCCAACATCTTGAGGGGCTAGCTGTTATAAGGAAAAGGTCATTTAGGGCGCCTGGGTGGCTCAGTTGGTTAAGCGTCTGCCTTTGGCTCAGGTCATGATCTTAGGGTCCTGGGATCGAGCCCCGCATAGGGCTCCCTGCTCCGCGGGAAGCCTGCTTCTCCCTCTCCCACTCCCCTTGCTTGTGTTCCCTCTCTTGCTGTGTCTCTCTCTGTCAAATAAATAAATAAAATATTAAAACAAGGTAAAAGATCATTTATTACTGTCTAATCAAACCTTAGTCATGAGACCCTTCAGATGTATATCGGTGGGTCATGTGCTTGGGGGATGATTGTCAACATATATCTTGGGGGTAGAAATAAAGGAAGTGTCCAAAGGAATTTTTATATCTTCAAGTAGACTTACAGGATACTGGGGGGTGGGGCTAAGATTGCCTTTTGCCCTTAGCGACGTAGAGGGAGAGGAGTTCCTAGAGGAAAGTCACTCAGCCTGTTCCAAGGACCAAAGCCACTGGGCTGGTGAGCCACAGGCAGCCTGCCTCCAACAGATAAACACATTTTGTTTCGTTAGTATTGTTATTCTTGTCTTTCCAAGGAGGGAGGGAAAATGAGCAATTTTCCTGAGCGTCTTCATCACCCCTAGAGGCTGCAGCCCCTTCCTGACCACTGGCCTCAAGTGCTGGCCACACGCCCTTCATGCGTCTTGTCTTGAGACCAGGGGCCACTAGGTTTGGGGGCAAGGAGCCCGCGTCTCTGCTGCGACTCGACTCCGGCACGGCCATGGGGATCTCCAGGGAACTGTCCCTGGGGCCCTGGCTGGCAGCTCCCACAGCTTCAGCTCCCCTGCACTCCCAGCTGTAGCCCGGAGTGCTGCAGAGCTGCAAATTAGCACCGGAAGAGCCTTTTTTTTTTTTTTTTTAACTAGTCAGGGCTGTGATGGAGGCCAGGCTGGCCCCTTGCTTCCCCTCCTCCCAACCCCCAGATACTGGTTTTCTGTGGATGGCAATGCTATGATTTCCCATTTAAATAAATGTAAAAGTAGTAAGTAGTAATAGTGAAATTTAGTAAAGTAGTTGAAAATAGTAAAATAGTTGAGTCAATTTAAAGAACAATATTAAGTAATTAATAGTATTGATGGCACATGGATAAAACATACATTTTAATGGTGAGTTGCAAATGATTAAAATAGGGAACACTTCGTCAATCCTCAGAGGGTAAGAAGGTTGAGCTTTCAGAGAGAAGCCTGGAGGAGATTGGAGGCTGGGGGTGGCCCTCAGATCCCACGACCCATGAGATCATGACCTGAGCCCAAACCAAGAGTCCATTGCTTAACCAACTGAGCCACCCAGGCTCCGGGTAAGGACCAATTTTAATCAGTAACATATATTGCAAAAGGGAAGAGTCCAGTGTGACCTGAACTCAACTTTGGTTTGTGCAAAGGTGACTGGGTGTTTTAAAGGGAGGATGAGGGATTAGGCTCAGTAAAGTCAGGGCAATGAAAATTTATAAAAAGTGTGTGTGTGTGTGGGGGGGTGCTGGTCCATGTGAAACCCATCTGGGTTTGCTCCTCCCCTCCCACCAAGGCTGGAGAGAGACCCGAGCCCTGTCCTCAGGTGTCCTCTGGAACAAAGGGTCATTTCTTTTGGAAGCCTTGTGTTTTCTCAGGCAGGCACTTTAGGAGGGCTAGGGTCATCTTAGGGGTGCAGCCCTGAGTATTAGTGTTTGTTCAAGTCTTTATAGGCCTGGCTTGGGGCCTCGCTGAGAAGAGGGCTCCGAGGAACCCGGCTCGAGTTCCATCAAGGAAAGAATGGGTCACCTCTGAAAGTGTCTCAGGCTCACCGAAGCCCCCCTGTGCTCTGCTTGGGGTATGTGCGTGCAGGCATTGTCCCCAGCACATTAAAGAGCACCATGGCAGGGATGGGCTGGAGCAGTGACAGGGACAGGATCACACCGGGTCCGGTGGGCCACTGTGAGGAGTCAGGGTTTCATTCAACCCCGGGGGTCAGAAAGGCCGGCCCAAGCCCAGTGCCCGGGTAAGAACTGCGTGTCCGGAAACACTCGAGCTTGGGCCCAGTCCGGCAGGGCCCTGGAGCCTTTGGGGGCCCGGAGCTGCGTCCCCTCCTCCGATCGAGGGTCCCTTAGCTCCTTTTCCGCTCCCCGGCTCAGCAAGTGCAGGAGGGAGGGGACGCCAGTGGCGTCCGGTCGGCGTCCTCGCCCCTTCCTGCGTTGTTTCGCCCGGGCTCCCCTTTTCTCGGCAACAGCCGGTTTCCGGGCCGGCTCCGCGGCCGCCAGCAAATGCGAAGTGCGGCAGTTTCTCGTCAGCGGAGCCGGCGCTGCGCGGCTGGGGACAGAGCGCGCGGCCTGGGGAGATCACGGCCGCAGGCTGGGGGCGGACACCTCCTCATCACGCGCCCAGGCCTGGCCCCCGGAACCCGCTCCCACACCCGAGACTTCGCTCGGACCTCTCCCCACGCAGGCGCAGAGAGCGTGGCGGCGGGAGCCCGGGGGAGGGGGCCCTGGGGCCGGGGAGCCGGGCGGGGGGGCCCGGGGTTGGGGGGCCCGCGTCTGCAGCTATGGCGGGCGAGTGCCCTTTGTCCCGAGGCTCTGGGCCGGGCTAGTAGGGCGTGCACGTGGTCGCGGGCTGCGAGCACCCCCCCACACACACCAGCCCCCATCCCATGGGGAGTGCCAGGTGCGAAGGGAGTTTTAAGTTGAGTTCGGCCCAGTCCTGCGCCAAACCCTGGACCCGGCTCTCCCGACCTTCAGCCCGGGTCTGGCCCCCTTCCTCTGTACCTTCATTCAGTGTGGACATCCATATTTCATATCGGGGAGGTGGTATCAGGCACTCTGGGAGTCCCAGAGCGAGGCCCCCAAAACCGGCCCGTGGGATCCGGGAAGATCTGGTGGAGCCACGGTGGGTGGGGTTAGGTCTTGGAGGTCCCTGAATTCCAGGCCAAGGACCTGGGTGGGGCCATACCTGAGGGCAGCAAGACTCCGAAGAGAAACGGTGGGGGAGGTGGATAGAGGGGTCTTGATTTGTGTTCCAGAAAGATCCCTCTGCCTTTGGGGGCTGGATGGGGTGGGAAGGTGACACTGGAAGCCAGGGGACCTGGGAGGAGGCCACTGCTGTTGTCCAGATGGGAGAGGATGTGACCTGGGAAGGGTGGGTCTGGGGGAACAAAGTACAGGTGGAGACTTGAAGGCTATTTGCGAAGTAAAATCTACAGAACTAGTGGCCAGTTAGATTTAGGGGAACGGGGAGGAGGAGTTGAGGACACCTCAGTATTGTGAATTCCTCCACCATGCCGAAGGTACACCACTCCTGAGAAGCGGGGAAGGAGCTGAGGTTGCTGGATTCAGCAGGACCTTCCCCATTGCTCCCCATGCCCTTTTCCTGCCCACTCTTCCTTCGCAATAATGACCACCTAAACTTGTATTTGGATTCCTCTATTCGCTTGTCTGTCTCCCCCACTAGACTGTGGGCTCCTGGAGCTCTGTTCTCTGTGGTATCTCCAGGTCCTGGAGCAGCCCTGGCTGGTATTTATTGAATGAATCAATGAGGCAGTGCAGGAACCAGGCCTCCCCTGCTTGCTGGTGTATCTCAGACCCAGCACTAAGTAGCAGTTTCTTTTATAAATGCAGGAATGAATGGATGGTCACTTCAACACCTAGCATAGGAAATCTAGAGTCAGAATGTGAGAAGAGGTGCCATCAGATACTCTCAAATTTAATCCTCACATCAACCCTATGAAGTAAGGATTGTGGGTAGCCCCATTACACAGATGAGGAAACCGAGGCCCAGAGAGGTGGAATAATGTGCCCAAATTCACATAGCTGGTAAGTGGCAGGGCCAAGATCTGAACCCAAGAAGTTGACTCTAGGGTCTGCACTGTTACCAAGTTACAGCAGTTGGGTTCTGTGGCTTGTTGGAAGGGTCAAAGGCATGCTCACAGCCACATGCAAGGCTCCTCCCAGGTAAGAGGATCCCTTCCCGATGGACCAGAGGCACCATGTTGCCTCCAGCCAGGTCCAGAAAGGGAGCACAGGTCTGAGTGAAAACACACCACCAAGCCAGCTGGCCCTGGCCTCCACTGGGATCATCACTCTACTTCATGTGTGTTATATTTAATCTACACAGCAATTCGGTGAAACTCCTGCTGTTACCATTATTCCCATCCTCTGGAAAGAGGAAGTGAGGTGTAGTGTGGTTAACCAGCTTACCTAAAGCCACACAGCTATTATGGGGGAGAGCTGACATCCAAACCCAGGGTCCCACGTTCTGTGCTTACTCTGCACTGACCACAGCGGGAGGCTGGGTGCTGCCAGGCCAGGCCAGCCAACCATTCTCTGTGCCAGATGGGACTGGGGCTGAGTTTACTCTGTGGCCATCCTGCCCCTGTTCAGTGATGGGGCAGCCCCTGAGAGCATCATAAACCCAGCTGAGGCTGAATGGAGATAGCAATCCGAGTCCTCCATCCCCTGTCCCTGGACATCCTGGATTCAGTCACCCACATATTCATTTTTTTTAATCATTCTCTTCTTGACTATGATAAACTCATTTTTATAGCTTCGAGAATGTGCATTTCATTTAAATGAAGTGCACTGGAATCAATCAGTTTTGTTGGAGAATCAGGCTGATAAAGGAAGACCTATTTCAATGATCCCTTCCTTTTAACCAATTGTTCTCCAGCACAGTATTATGAGTCTCATTTAGGGGGAATGTGTATGTGATAATCTGCACACCCACTTCTAGAACTCTGGGATGCTAAGGAAGGCTACCTGGAAGCCTATCTGTAGAAAGGGCATTATTAAGGTTTTCAGACCCTGCAAGGGTCCCTGTGTCCACACTTGGCCTGCAGGCCTTGGACCCACCTGTCTTCAAGAACTATATGAGTTTGGACAATGAGCATTTCAAAAGTCACCCGTGGGAACAATGACCTGCTCTGAGTAAACCCTTGTGACCTTAATTCAGTTGGCAGAAGTGGAGGTGATGGAGAGAAAGCTCAATTACGACTAGTTAAATTTCCTTCCTGGCCAGCTGGATGGGGACCTTAAACTGATTACATTTGGCTTAAGGAAATAAGTGATGTGACAATTCTACCTCCTGAAAGTGTGGAGTTCATTCAACTTATTTCAGGGGTGTTAAATGAAAATTTAATCCTGCCTCATTTCTCATTAATTGTCCCACTCCCATCTCAGCACCCCACCCCACCCCCCGCCAAGGGGCTAGGAATATAGTAACTAAAATAACCAGTTCTTTTTTTTGTGGGGGGGAGGGTAGAGGGAAAGGGAGGGAGAGAATCTTAAGCAGGCTCCACACCCAGCATGGAGCCCAACGCAGGGCTCGATTTCACAACCCTGAGATCATGACCTGAGCCAAAATCAAAAGTCGGATGTTTAACCGACTGAGCCACCCGGGTGCCCCTAAAATAACCAGTTCTAAAGCCAGACTATCTGGATTCTGAATCACATCCTCAGCACTTACTAGCTGTATGACCCTGGGTATGCCTCAGTTTCTTTCTTCATGTGTAAACTGGTGGTAATAGCAAGGATTAAATGAAATAATGCTGCATCTCCAATGCTCAGTAACATGCCTGGTATGTAGTAATTGTTCTTTTAAATATTATTTATCACTCCAGCTCTCCTCAAAATCTACAGAATAATGGCCAAGTCCCCCATATAGTACCTAATGCTCTATTCACCTCCCCAGAGTCATCTGAAATCATTCTTTCTCCTATGATTTGGTCACTCAGAACCACTTACCAATCTCCTTGGTTCCCAAACACCTCCCAATCAGTTCATACCTCTGTTCACATGCTGCTGCTTCTTCCTAAAATATCCCTCTCAGTGGTGCCCACCTGGAAGACACATCTTCCAGATTCATCCCTGGCATCAACTCTTCCATTAAATTCATATTCACTGCCTGACCCTCCAGCCTGAACAGATCCGCTAGCTGGTTACATACAGTTGTGTTAGTTGCCCAGGCAGGGTCAGTAGAAGAATCACCCAATCAGCAGAATCACAGTAAAAAATTGTTGCTTTGTGCCTCTAAATTTTGGGGGTGGCTAATTGTGCAGTAATATACAACTAATAGAAGCTCCTTGAAGTCAGCAACAGCTGGCTGCAATTTATCTTCATCTTGACCATTGTCATGCACATGAGTACATAGGGATCCCTAGAACCACTGATGAAGTCAGGAGACAGTGAATACCCTGGATTAGCCCCACCCCAGGTATAGCTAGGATAAATGAGGGGCCTTCCCTAGATCATCCATGGAAGGACCCTAGTAAGAATGAGAACTTCCTGAGAGAGTACTTACCAACAGATCAACCGCAAACAGCATGAGCTGTCCAGGGTGCTGACTTTTGTTCTAGGGGAACCCAGTACCATTCTCAGTATCTGTCCCCTCCTGCCCCACGGTCACCTACTCAACCCCTACCCTAGGTGTGACAACATCAGTTGAAATCAACTTTAAGTAGAACGTTTGCATCTTCACCTTCCCTTCTCCCTTCCACCCTCCCTCTGGGGAACCATCTGACCATTATAATAAAAATCCAACTTTATGTAAATACCCTATCCTCCAAGTAATAAATGCCATTAGCTGAGCCTGTTTGAGCAACCGCAGGCTTTTAAACATTCATTTGAAGATCTTTGAAAGCTCTCTCGGGGCTCTTGCTCATAATTCACTAAGTGGGATTTGGTAATAACTGTGTTAAATGGCCAGACTGCAACTTGCAGGAGGTGTGTCTGTGTGTTGGTTGTGGGGGGGGGGGGGGGGATGTGCTGGGAAGAGGATGCTCTTCCTTCCATGCTGATCGGTTACTTATTTTTAAGAGTCCCCCTGGGGGCTCACAGTCCTTTGATGAGCCACTAATGAAAGAGCCAGATCTGACAATTAATTTCCCCAGAGTTATTATTTGTTGTTTTGGCAACAATTCTCTGAAAAGCCATAATACTCACCTGGCTTCCCAATGGTTGAAGGGAGCCATGAGTTGAGGGAAGAAGTGGATTCTATCTATTTGCTCAGTAGTTATGTCTTGAGCACCAACTATGTGCCAGGCTCTGCATTAGATCAAGATACACCTCCTGCCTTCAAGGATCCCTCGGTTTGGTGGGAGTAGGGGGAGTGGAATAGACAGGAAAGTGAATAGGAGGTTATAATAGTTATAATACAGTGGGATACATGCTATGGAGGGGATTATGGGAGTATGGGGTGGGGCACATAACCCAGATTTAAGGAGTCAGGGAAGACTGCCAGGAGGGAGAGTCTTTAATGACCACCTTACAGTTAGCAAGATAAATAAGAAAATAGGAAAAAAGAATGCTCTAGGAAGAAGGACCAGCATGTTCAAAGACTCTGAGAAAAGAAAGAGTATCCATAAAATAATGGTGAGAAGGTGGAGTACTAAGTCTCGGTCACTGCTGGTAGGAATGTAAATTGGTACATTTTAGAAAACAGTTGGACATTATCTAGCAAAGTTGGAGATACACACGCCCTGTGACCCAGTAATTTTATTTCTTTCTAGAGACACTTGTGTATATGACATTAGGAGACACATGTCTCCTACACAATCTCCTACACAATGATCATAGTAGCATGGTTTGTAATAGCCAATAACTGGAAACAACTCAAATACCCATCAACAATAAAATGATTAATTGTGGTGTAATCACACAACAGAATCCTATACAACAATGAAAGTGATTGAACCATAGCTAAACATAGCAACATGAGTAAGTCTTTTTTAATATTGACACCAAAGAATACATACAACATAAGTCCATTTATATTAAATTCAAAGTAGGCAAAACTAAAATATTGTTTGGGGATGCATAAAAAGTGGTAAAACCATTAAAAAAAAAAGCAAAGAAATGATTGACCATAGCAGATAGAATAGTGCTTTATTCTAGTGGGAGGATGAGAGCAGGATTGGAAAGGCTCACATGGGAAGTTTTAGGCAATGTTCTACTTCTTGATTTGGGTGGTTGCTACACAGGTGTTTACTTCAGGGTTATCAAATAATTACACATTTGTGTCATAAATTTTTGTGTAGTATATTTCATAATTTTTGTTAAAGGGGCAAAAAAGAAAGCATCAGTGTAGCATCAGTTCCTGGGTCTCTACTCTGTTCATATCCATGAGAAGCCTGGCATGGCAATGGGAGGGCTGAAGGTGGCTCTCAGAGACTAGGACCAGCATCCTGCATGTGTGCGTGTGTGTGTGTGTGTGTGTCCCATAGGCAACTCTCACAATGGTAGTACCAGGTGCTTCCTGGGACTTGAAGTCCTTGGGAGTCCCCTTAAATTATCTCTATGACATATAGCATGGCTCTGTCTTCAGAGAATCTCAGGTGCACTTGGGTGAGTTGTACAGGTTTGAAAGGAGCAAGGTGATACTCTGGGGGAACCTGAGGAGATACAGGGCATTGCTTTGTCTTTTCACATAAGTCCCCAGGGTAGGCTAAGATCTAAAAGTGCAGTCTGGTCATGAAATCCAACTTCAGGAGCCTGGCTCTCCCACATGTGTTCTAAGGTGGGTGCACTAGAATGGACATCACTATGAAGATATGGTGTGGTTCTGGACACAAGTAAATGGACCTTGATGTAGGGTATGGGAAGGAAATGGGTGTCCCAAGGTGATCAGAGCTAGAAGGGATCTAAATGATCCCTTGAGTACAGCCCTTAATATTTTTTGGCTCTTGACTAAGTCTAAAGTCAACCTTATAGTTATTCAGTTATAAGAGTAATACATTCTTTTGGAACAAGTCGTACAATATGTGAATAAAGAAAGCATTATAGTTTCCCCCAAATTCCCTTATAATCTCATCCTGTGAAGAAATCAATATTAATATCCTGGTATATTTCCTTCTACATGCATGCCAAACTCATACACATAAATACAAACAGAATCTGGGGCTTTCTTCTTTTTCTTTTTCAAAAATGGAATCATAGCATTACTCTGTAACTTGACATTTCACAATTCAATATATCATGGACATCATTTAAAATCAGCCCTTCCAGATTTAATAGATAGACTTCCAATAATTGTGGAATATTCCTCAGTATGGATATAGCATAATTTACTCAACCAGTCCCTTGTTGATAGACTAAATAATTTCCTATCCTGGCCACTAACAATAATATTCAATAAATATCCATTATATCCATATGTCCTGACACATTTTTTCTGTAGGATAGATTCTCAAAGCAAAATGGTTGAATGAAAAAATACACTTTTAAAATTTTTAATAAATTCTGACAGATTATTTTCTCTAGATGTTGTAGTCATTCACACTTTTTAAAAAAGATTTATCTATTTTAGAGAGAGACAGAAAGAGACAGAGAGAGAAAGAGCTGGAGGGGGGCAGAGGGAGATGGAGAGAAATCGTCAAGCAGTCTCCCCACTGAGCACAGAGCCCAATGCGGGGCTCGGTGAGGGGCATGATCCCACGACCTGAGCTGAAATCAAGAGTTGGACACTTAACTGACTAAGCCACTCAGGTGCCCTGTCATTCAACTTTTACTAATGATATAGGGGAATTCTAATTTCTCCATTCCCTTTCTAACAATGGCTTCATTGTTATCAATTCACAGGGTCTCCTTCCCCTAATAGGATGAGCAAGTGAGCAAAAGAAAAAAAATCAAAACAAAGAAACAGTACCAACCCCCCCTTATTGTTATTTTGATTTACACTTACCTGGGCATTTTTAAGGTTGATTATCTTCTCAAATGTTTGTTCATCATTTATATTTTCTTCTCCAAGAAATGATTGTTCGTATCACTTATTCATCTTTGTATCAAGTGGTTGCTCTTTTCATTATGGGTTTTCAGAAGATCTTTGCATATTAAGAGTATTAACCTGTTATCTACTGCATGACCCTTTGTTTATAAAGATAGAGAAGTCCTAACACAGGGAAGAAGTGAGTTGCCCAAGGACCCCAGAATGCAAATATCAGAGATGGACAGGGTCACACTTCTAGATTCCCTGCACAGGGTTTCTTCCCTGGTCCACTCTATAGCTTAGACCCTTTTGGTAAATTTTCTGGGAATTGCTAGAACAAATTTTCTCAGAGTATTATGTTCCTTCATCAGAATCATCATCTTATCTTTCATTAAAATTCAGATTCTGGGGCCATACCCAAAACCTGAATCAGAGTCTCTAGAAGCGGAGCCAAGGAATCTTCTAAGAGAGATTCTTATGTTTTTGTTATATTCACCAGAATTAGAGAACCATTACTCTAAAAGCTCAAAGTCCTTGCATAGGCACAAAGGGCACTCTGCAGTGGAGAAGTCAGTGAGAAAATGGCATAGTAACTCTCCCTGCCCTCCCCCCCCCCATCACCACCAGCTGGGAAGAGAGCCCTTAAAGCTGAAGCATCAAAACAGAGCTATCACAGGGGACCTGTTGGCCTCACGCTGCCCTTAAGCCAAAAGCAAGCTTTTGTGACAATAGGGGTGAATCTAATATATCACTTTCTTGCTGGTATAAAGGTGTAAATGTCAGTTTCTCCTCATTTTTGTGAAGATTTGACAAAGCACTTAAAGCGGCACCCATTTTAATCAACAAAGCATCCAGATAGATCACAGGGTGGCAAGTGTGCCATATCCTATCTGAGCTTAGGTGGATTTGAAAATTGCACTTTTAATTAAAATTGGCATTTCTGAAGCTTGGGTTGGAGCTGGCCATTTTGCTGGGGAATTGCAGACTGTGAAGCAAACAATCTAAGGGGAGGGTTTAAATGAGCAAAGAGGAAGGCTTGTGTATGAACAAGAAGAGCTTGTTTAAATAATGAAGTGGAGAAAAGATAATGTAAAAATGCCTTTGTGTTTAGATAGGTTTCCTCAGAGACCTGCGTAATTGTAGCTGAGCTGTCCGAGGTGCTGACGGTTGGGTAAGAGGAAAGCTTGCTAGAGGTAAATGCCTGGCCTGTAGTTCTCAGTCCATCAGATTTGGCCTCTTTCATCAGTTTCTTTCCAACCAATGACAAATACACTGCCAGATGTTATACTACAATACCATTCATTCATTCAATCCACAAAAATTACTGATCACCTACTATGCATACTGGGTTGTGCTTTGAGGAAGGGGAAAAAAATGTCAACCCAGAATCATTGGATTCTATTCTGTAGATTTTTCAGTAAACCTCAATGTTGATATTATTCCAAGATTTAAAGATTTTGTGAAGCAGTAAAATTTTAAAACAATCAAGGGCAACTCAAAGTAAAGACATTTAAGAACATTACCTATCATTTACTCTCTCCATCTTCTGACAGAAAACAGGGGATTTTAAAACTGAAAACGTAGGAAAGCCATAATCACGATGAAAACTAGTTATTTAAAGTGACTCTGTAAAAATGCAATTCATGGTCCTTATTCTTCTCATTTAACTAAGAGCCACAGAAAATTTCACCACACACTGGCATCAGTTTCAAAACTGGCATTTGGAAGTAATTGATCCAACATGCAAGCCCTCTGGAAATAAATAGAATCTCTATAAACATCCTAATCAGAGGTCATCTAACATAACAGATGGGTGCACATCTGACCTCCAGGATCAGCCTGTTGGATAGTCTTGTTAAAAAGTTCTTCCTCTTTCAATAGTTACAGTGCCTTGAATATGGAGGAAGTGAGTATCTATGGGAGTGGGTGGAAGGGATGGAAATAGCACTTATTAAGAACTCAC
Organism: Halichoerus grypus; assembly: GCF_964656455.1. Taxonomy (NCBI): domain Eukaryota; kingdom Metazoa; phylum Chordata; class Mammalia; order Carnivora; family Phocidae; genus Halichoerus; species Halichoerus grypus. The sequence goes on from NC_135721.1 coordinate 118,481,625, forward strand.
TGTGTGCCAGAACTGTATCTGTGACAGACGTTATACCTGCTTTATCCCTCATAATCTAATGTTTATTCTCATTTTGTGATATGGGCATCATTAGCAACCCAATTTGAGTATGAGAAATGTGTTACATATGAGAATTTAGTTTATAATAAAAGAAAACTCTCAAAAAATCAATTTATTTTTATTTTTTTAAGATTTTATTTATTTATTTGGCAGAGACAGCACATAAGCAGGGGGAGCAGCAGGGAGAGGGAGAAGCAGGCTCCCCACTGTGCAGGGAGCCTGATGCAGGGCTCAATCCCAGGACCCCGGGACCATGACCCTAGCTGAAGGCAGACACTCAACCGACTGAGCCACCCAGGCACCCCTCTCAAAGATCAATTTAGAGGGGAGCAGTTAGTCAATAAGTAGTATAAGGACAATTGGTTAGGGGAAAAAAATCTATTTTGACTTTCATATGAGAGCAGTCAGCACATAAGTTCCAAATGAATTAAATACTTAAATATAAATAATACAAACATATATTTTTAAAACAGAAAACATGAAATCGAAGAGTTATCAAATCTCAGGAGGAAAATGGATTTTTCAAAACTTAGAAACAATTGAAAAAAAGGAAAAGTTGAACATTTTCAATTTCTAGGATGAAAAGATCTTATTACACTTTTAAATCTCATTTTGCAAAAGTTGATAATTAGCTACAGTGGATATTTAAAGTTAAAAAGTGAAACCCATAGAGATCCCTCTGGGGTAAAGGACTTGACTGGGAATCTTACAGGGGAAAAATTATCTGTTTTGATCTGGGTGGAAATTAATTGAGCTGGATATATACTTGAGATTAGTGCACTTTGCCATGTATTAGTTACCTTGATTTAAAAAAAAAAAAAGCAGAAAAAAGTGAAATCCAATCTAATGTAATACGTCTATTTTAGACTACTTAGGAGGAGGGATGCCAAGTCCCTACGGTAGTAAAACGTCTTGAGACAATTGTACTTTGTGTGAATTCAGGCCAAACAATACTGACTCGATCCCAGTTCATACCAAAAATACTTGAAGTTGCTAGTTGACCACAAACCCAAGAATGTCAACCATGTGACTTAGCTAGTATCAAGAGAAGGCATAACCCAAGGTTTTACTGGTAAAAATATAGTGCCAACAGGGAAGTAATAGACACCTAGCTTAGTGACCATTATCTGACCAGGCTGGCTAATGTTTGAATAAATTAATGAAACAGACTCTTTGCCTTACATGGCAAACTCTAAGGAGGGAGGCAATCTAGCCTGGACTTTGGAGTAATACTAGCCTGGGTTTAAATCCCAAATCTACCAAATACATGTTGTATGCCCTTAGGGAAATATTGTCACTTCTCTGAGCTCAGTCTCCTCATCTGTAAAATGGGAATACTAACAGTACCAGCTTTGGAAGGCTGTTGCAAAGACTAAATGAGGTACCGTATATAATACACTTGGCATAGTGCCTGACAAAATAACCTCCGCATCAGTTTGTTATTGTGAATGGCATTATTAACCATGAGTTCCAGGGACTCTCCTTGTATGTTATCTTCACAGGATTCCTGAGGGAGTTCCTTTTTTGAGGAGCTAGGGAAGTTGCACAATCATTTGCCAAGACAACCCAGTTGCCTCCCCGTGCTTCATCTCCTGCCACTGACCTAGAGATACCCCAGAGCCTGCATGGTCTCATTTCACTGCATGAGCTGCTGCAATCAATGTCCAAGGCAGTGAGCAAGGCAGGGAGGGGGCTCTGCTGGAGCGAGAAGATGAAGAAATCGAGAAGCCAGCACAGCAGTGGTGAGAGCTCATTGACTCATTCTCCCCAAGGGCCAGCTCAGCCAGCTGGGGAGGCCTGTCATTAACTCTCTTTATTGTCTACATTTTCTGCCTCACTGGCTCATCTGAGAAGGCAAACTGGACTGCTTTAAGTCACTCCTTGCATGGACATTGCTTCATTGGCTTCTGGAACTGGGAGGAGCTGGAATCACTGAAAACATTGACCGTCCAGGAGACATTCAAACATGTGAGATGGGGAGGTGGATGTGCACATAACTTGGGGTTTTTCCCAAGAACTTATCCTTAAGGGATCATGGTAGTTTTCACCCAACCACACCTTTTACTGAGCCCAGAGTCTCCTATCACCACTGTTTGGAGGGTCAGCCTTGTGCTTTATAGCCAGACTCATACAGCTCACCCCTTGCATTTTAAAAAATGTGTTCATATGGTATTCCTCCACAAGCGTAGTGGCTGTGTGGCATGGACTTTGCATGTGGACGTTGATGTGCTGCTTATCATAATACCTTAGACTCTCTGAGACTCAGTCTCCTTGTCTGTAGAGTGGGGATGATTATACCCACTTTGAAGTGCTGAATGAAGATCAATATCATTGTTCTCCAAATTGAGCATTTACCAGACCTTAAGTGCTAGAACAGGTGTTAGCTCAATCCAACCCTCTGAACAATCCAATGAGCTTATTATCATCCCTATTTTTAGGACAAAGAAACTGAGACACAGAGAAGTTAAGCAACTTGTCCAAAGTAATACATCTCTCTCTCTCAACCTCCCCCGTGGAACTCATTCATTCCCATGGTTTCTATGTTTATTTTCTAGCCCCATTCTCGATTCTGAGGTTCACCCTTGTACATCCAATTGCATACTTGACTTGTCAACTTGGGGGGTTAAACAGATCTCTCAAACTTAACTGTCCCCAGACAGAAGGCACTGAAGCAACTTGTCCAAGGTCAAACAACTAGGGAGTCATTGAGCCAGAATCTGAACCTGGGTCTCGGTCTGCAAAGCTTGCACTCTTGGGCACCCACTACCTATTAATTGATTTTTCTCTTCAAAATATCCCTCTACATTCTCTGGCTTATTAAATCAGAAAAGTCAGACCTACCAGACCACCAGGAATTATGTTCTTGAGAATTTCTATGTGCATGAAGTATTAGGGAAGATCTCTGACTCAGAGTATATGACAATTCTCATTTATCCAGGCTACCCAAACCTTCTCCCATTTGCCATCCACCTACCCTCATCTTGCCCATTTTCAAGCTCCCCTAACAGATGCTTTGTTATTTCCATCTGTAGTTCCATCCTTAGTGTGGAACTCGGGTTCAGGCACTCAGATAGGAGTATGCTACAAGGCAGTGAAGCCCTTCTTGATTTTCCAAAGAAAAATAGGTGGACAAAACTGTCATAATCTGTTTCCTCATTTGTAGTATTGGGGATGTGATAACACCTACTTCCCAGGGTTGCTGGGTGGATTATGTGAGTTGTAGCATATAAAGAACTTAGCACAGAACAAGGCACAGTAAACTAACTTATCGTTGTCATCCCTTCCTTCAAATTCCTTCTCTGGCCGCTATTGGTGTGGAATATCTAGTTGCCCCAATACGTACTTGTCTATGGTCAGAGAACTTTTATTCTCACTTACCTTGTCTTGGCCAAATAGTCTTTTCTTCAACCACTGGGCAAGCTGAAAAGTACAGACCCAGAAATAACACACTATTATTTGCCCTGCAAAAGAATTCTCCTTCCTTTTCACCATTCTCTCCCCTCCCCCCCTCATTTTCCCTCCCTCTTTTCCTTCCTCCCTCCCATTTACCTCCCTCCCTCCCTCCCTTCCTTCCTTCCCTCCACCTCTTAATGGAAAGCCTCACAACATGCCATTCCTTGGTACTGACTCATCTTTTCTCCCTTGTTCAGCCGGGGAAGGAAACTGTGTATGCAAATGAAAATATGTGTAATGCCACACAGCCAGGGAGTATTGAAGCTGGGACATTTCCCAAGCTAAGTTCTGTACCTTTGGTGTGGCCGGGACTGCCACAGTACCCCCAGAAAGATGCCCAGAGATGCTGACCTGGACTGGAGATGCCAGCCTGGGTGTTGCCCCTTCGCACAGCCATTGACTTCAGAGCTCAGGGCACTGACAGCTAGTGCCTTATCTGGGTACCCTAGGGACTGCTTTGGCACAGTGATGACTCCACTGGGACCATGGACGTGGAGCCCAAGCAGGATACACAGGCTGGAGATAAGACCAAGAACAGATTCCCTTTGGTGCTCAGGTGCTGTTCATCAGAAATCAACAGCCCCGAAGCCCTGGCTGTGACAGGCGCAGGATGATAACAATGCCATGTGATCAGCAGCCTTGGAGGATAGGCTGTCACTGGCTACCAGAGATAAGGGAACAACCCCTCCACCTAGGGAGGGGCGTCACAGAGCCTACAGGCCAAAGCAGCAAGAGCTAAAGCTTGCCTGACCCTTATACCTCGCCTGGGCTCCCTCTTCCCAGCAGGCCCCTGGAGCTCCCTTCTGTCACTCAGGAGCCCTGGCCCCTATTATGCACCCACACTTCCGACCCCTGTTCTCTGGAGTTAATCATGTTATCTCTAGAGCACAGGTGTCAACAGATGATAACAGACAAGGGGTTTCTTTCCTACCTCCTGCCCCACAGAGCCTGCTGAGAGAGTTGGTGGTGGGGGTGGGGGGGTGGGGGGATGGGGGGTGAGGGTTGGAAAATAGACAGATCTTCCTCCAGATGGTTTATCCAGACCACAGACTCCACATTAACAGCCCTCTCCACGATCAGACCATTCAAGTCAGCCTCAGAGACAAACTTGAGGTTAACCTAGGACTCTGGAGGAATCAGGAGGGTGGGCATGGGGGAGATGCTAGCAACATTTTTGGTGTCTTCCCATCCCACCCCCATCCCACCCCCTATGGAGCAAAGCTGCTGACCCCACACCTGGGTCCTAGTTTTGGGATGGGTTCTGCTGCTCTGGTTCTGCTCTACCCTTTCCCCATTCCTGCACATCCCTTTCCCTACCAGGTCACAGTAGCCATGAAGTGGAGAGTCAGCATGCTTGGGTTCTGGTCCCTTCTCTGGCCCAGCTTTGATGAGTGATCTTGGGGATCACAGATGAGTCACTTTACTACCTGGCCTCAGTTTTTCCCCTGTAAATTGGGTTACTAATGTGTGACTATCAGATCTGTCAGGTGGTATGAAGTTCTAGTAGAGGAGGGAGGTCTGAGATTTACCCTCACAAAACAGGCCCATGGAGCAGAGCTGGGTCTCAGCCTGGGTGTCAGCTCTGCCTGACTCCTAGGGGGTGAGATCACCCTCCCTCCAGTTTCCCTATTCTTTCTGCTCCTCTTCTTCCATGTCTATGATGTTACTGCTCGTTGGTTCAGCCTCTAGGCTCACCTCTGTGATGCCCTCCTGTTTTCTTCCCTTCCATTTCTGTCACTCAGTTGGTTCTCCCTCTTGCCCTTTTGCTGATTGTTTATGTATATCTTTACACCTCACTCTGCTTTTTTGCTTGCTGCCAGTGAGGGATGTATGCAAAGGATTATATTTACCTAGCCCATATTTTAATACTATTATGGATGCCGTTGATGTCATTATGGATGACCATCCAACATCCTGGAGTTGACCTCTCAGCTCAAGTTACCTCCACCTCCCTCACCCTTTCTGTTTGTACCCACGGATATATTCAGACTTTGTCATCACCCATGACCTTCCCGTCTTTGAAATATTAAGCTTTCCAATGACAGTCTCCCATGTTCTTGGTTCTCTAATTCCCTCTCTCTGACATCACTAAGATCTCCAGTTTCTTACCATGTCCTCTCCCTTTTTTTTTTACCAACATACGTGCCCCTGCTTGCACAATAGCCTTTCTACCTGGTTAAGATCCCTTGATTCATCATATGAAACATCTTTCTGTCAATGGTTCTCTTGTCCTTCAGCTGCCTTCATTTATTCACTCACTCATTCATTTATTTGTTTATCCAACACATCGTTATTGAACATCTACTATGCTCAGGCACAGGGCTAGATTCTAGAGACGATGGTAAATAAATAAACATTAATTATCCTTTAGAGTTCCAGAATTTTAATCCAATCCAATTCACTCTTGGCTCTTATGTTTGGGTGCTGAGTATTCCTAAAAATTTCTGGTTTCCAACATTCTCTGGACCCTCATTGTTGCCAAGAGTCCTTCTATATGCTTTTTACATTCTTTTTCCCGTTCCCTGGGAGCTATCTCAACTTAAGCTTCTTAAGCTTCCACTATGAAAACTTTCCTGAATATCTCTGGTTTGATGTCCTTGTTTTCTGAGTCTCTGCAAACAAACAAACAAACAAACAAACCAGAGGCCATTAGGTCTATTAATTCTGAATAATGAGGTTACATTGTATGTGATGTAAGAGCGGAAGAGACCATCCCCCACAACGTGTGGATTCTAATCTTGCCTCTACTGTGGTCTTGCTGGGCAATCTCAAATGCTGCTGCATTGGATCAGTGGTTCTAGGTATTTTAGTGTCCTGACACCTTCAGAAATTGTGTTGAAGCTTTGGACTCTCTCTGGAGGAGTACCCTTGCAAATGCATTCCACCGACAATTTCAAAAAGTTCACAGACTCCATAAAGCCCAGTTAAGAGCTTGTGGATTAGATGAACTCCATGGACATTTTCAACTTTCTGGCCTAAGAATTACTGATCTTATGTTGCCTTCGGCCCATACATCAACCTTGCCCCACATCAGGGTACAGAGTGTAAGGGGAGGGTTCAAGAATCCAATCAGAGGAACAGAGATATGAATGAAGATGGAGCAGGCATTGTTCACTCTCTCCAATGGGCAAAATAGTGTAAAAGAATCTCTCTTCCTTTGCCAGTTCCCAAAAATGCTGAATTGGAAAATGTGAGTGTATTTCCTATTGCTAGGTAAAGATAAATTACCCCAATCTTAGCAGTTTAAAACAACAACAAGGGCACCTGGATGCCTCAGATGGTTAAGTGTCTGCCTTCGGCTCAGGTCGTGAGCCCAGGGTCCTGGGATCAAGTCCCACATCGGGCTCCCTCCTCAGCAGGGAGCCTGCTTCTCCCCCTCCCACTCCCCCTGCTCGTGCTTTCTCTCTCTGTCAAATAAATAAATAAAATCTTTTAAAAAAATAAAAATAAATAAAACAACAACAAATATTTATTACCTCCCATAGTTTCTGCAAGTTAGGAATTCAGGATTAATTTAGCCAAGTGGCTCTGGTTTGAGTCTCTCAAGAGTGCAGTCAAGAAGTCAGCTGTTGTCCAAGGGTTCAACTGGGCCCAAGCATCCACATCCAAGGGGACCTACTCACCTGGACAACAGATTGGCCCTGCCTATTAGTAAAAGGCTATCCCTCCCCACGTGGGCCTCTCCCTAGGGCTGCCCAAGTGCCCTCATGACATGGTGACTGGCTTCCTCCAGAGCCAGTGATCCAAGAGAAAGTGAGGTGGTAGCTGTGATGTCTTTTCTGATCTAGTCAGGTGTCACCATGTCCACAATACCCCATTGGTCATGCAGGTCAATGCTTTCCAACGAGAAAGGGACCTGCACCAGGGCATGAATTCCGGGAGGCGATCATCACTGGGGGCCATCTTGGGGGCTGGTTACCACAGTGGGAGATGTTCCCAATGGGAAGCCATCATGCTTGCTCAGAAGTTGGGAGTTTCTCAGCCATATCTGCCTGTACTTTGGAGAACATCTGTTGGTCTTGGATTGTTCACTTCCCTTTGCATCCAGCTCCATGAGGCTAGCTGGTAAAGTGCATTTTTCTTTTGTTACAAATGTAGTGTATAAGTTACCACCACGTTGGGTATATAACAGCCAACCCTTATGGAGAAGTCATTACATGCTGTGCACTGTCCTAAGCACCATACATGTATTACCTCATTTAACCATTAAAAAGACCTATGAGGCGGAAGCTATCATAGCCCCCAGTTTACAAATGAGAAAACTGAGGGGCGCCTGGGTGGCTCAGTCGTTAAGCATCTGCCTTCGGCTCCGGTCATGATCCCGGGGTCCTGGCATCGAGCCCCGCATCAAGCTCCCTGCTCAGCGGGAAGCCTGCTTCTCCCTCTCCCACTCCCCCTACTTGTGTTCCCTCTCTCACTGTGTCTCTTTCTGTCAAATACATAAAATCTTTAAAAAAAAAAAGAGAGAGAGAAAACTGAGACATGCAAAAACAAAGTAATTTTCCCAAGACCACACGGTTAGCAAGTGTCAAAGCAAGAGTTTGAACCAAGGCAATCTAGGGAGTACGTGCTCTTGACTGCCACCCTTGACCACCGGCAGAAGGGGCCATAGGTGGCTTGGGCTGTGGGAGTTCCCAAGTTCTGTGGGAGCATTTAGAGTGGGCCAGTGACTGGTGAGCTGGGAAGCACAGGCACGTAAGGACAAAGGAAGCGCTTCGGAAGGAAGAGACAAGCACAGAGGCAGGGAAAGAAGCGGGGGCTGGGTGTATACTGGGAATCAGACAAGGGAAGAGAGAATTTGGCCAAAAGCTTCATAGGCCACCAAGTGGTTGAGGAGAATGAAGATGACATTGGAGCCCTTGGAGGAAGCAGTTTGGGAGAGTGGTGAGTGGCAGCCAGATTATAGTGGGTCTGGGGTGCGTGGGTGTGAGGCAGCAGGTATAGACCAGTCTTAGGAGAGGCTGGCTGTGAATCAAGGGGAGGCAGCATGGGGAGTACAGGGAGAGAGAGAGCAGGGCCATCCCTGGGCAATATGAGGGGTCCAGGACAGGCCCCCCTAAGCCCCCGCTTACTGCCCAGAACTAAGCAGAGCAGAATCTGCCTGGCAAAGACTTGTTCTCAATCCCAGAAAGAATCCCCTATCCCAGGGAGTGCCAAGTGAGGCCTGAAGACATATTTGCTCGGCTTCTGCCCTTCTTGTTCAAATAAGGCATTGCTTAGGGGATGGAGGCTGGCTGCCTAGCAAGGAAGTGAGAAATCAGTGAGGGTAGAGGAGTGCGAAGGAGCAACAATTGCTCTTGGGGCCACTAATGAATCCCCCAGGCTCTGGAGCTCCTGGAACCCATTAGCTCATCAAAGCAGCTAAATAACACCCCTGCTCCTTTACCAGACATCTGTTCAAACAAAGCCAACCTTTCCCCTCCCAGCCAGTCTCCACTGCAACGCCTGAGCCTGAGCTCCGTCTGTCCGTGGCTGATCCGTTGGATTGGGCTGTGTGTAGTGCCCGTCTGTATCTCTGGCCGTAACATGCTGTGTTCTTTCAACAGGGTATGTTGCTATGTTATGACCATGACCATGGGCTTCTCTGGGGCTGTGCCCTGTGTGGGTTTCTTTTGCCAGTACGTAAGAGTCTACGTGTGCTGGCTACAATGAACTGAGTTACTGTGTGTGTGTGTGTGCGTGCAACACCATCTTGCCGTGCAACCCTATTGGGTGACGTGTGGCTATGTCGCCATAAGTCTCAAGTGTTTTTTTACATGCGGTGACAATTCCTGTGCTGGGTGTTGAGATGGTACGTCCCTGTGTGTGATTTGGTGGTGTGCCGTGAGACGTCTCTTCTGCGTGTGTGTGTTTGTGTGCACACACACTGTGAAACTGTCCCTGGGCCCATATGTAGCTATATTGGGCCATCTGGTCATATACAAAGGTACTCGAACAATGCTGTGACTGTGTGTAACTCCGTGAACTGGGTGTTGGGCTACATCCCATGAAGTCAGGTTGCCACTGTGAGACACTGTGTTTTAGTAGGATGCTTTACTACGATTGCTGGCATGAACAGAAGGATCGAAATCTCTGATTTCCCTTCCCAGTAGATCAGGGGCTACCCTGAGGAGCATCTGGCCAGACGTGGCAGATGTGAATGGATGCTCAATGGGGTGGGGCACCTCTTCTCAATTGTTGGGTATAAGTCCAAGCCCTAAATCCTAAGAAGCATCAGACAAAAGCAAAGGCAACATCCAGGAGGCAGCCAACCCAGTAGCTGGATGAGGGAAGAACCTGGGGACAAGTCAGGCCGTCTGACAGTGGCCACCAAGCCCAAGGAGGCAGTGGCCAGTGAAGGGAGGGGGCAAGGCCAGGGTCTGAAGCTTCCAGAACTGACCAGATCCCTGTTGCCACCGTGATGTAGTGGGGTTAGACTAGCCGCTTCTACACACATCAGAATCGCTTGGGATATTTATTTCAGTGAGGTTCCTAGACCCATAACCAAAGGTTCTGATTTAGGAGGGTCGGGGAGGGCCCTGGTGTCTACATTTTTAACAAGAATTCCGGGTAGTAAGGACCACACTCTAAGAAACCTTGGATTCCAGGAACCCTAGGAAATGATGCTGAGAACATGAGGTACAGCAAGGATCTAGAGGGGAGGAGGAGGAAAGCAAGAAGAGACAAGGAGGGAAGGGAGGAGAGCTGGAGACCATGGAGTAGCAGGTGTCCTTGGTTCCTGCCTGTATCTCCCAAGCACTCCCCCGGTCCAGTCTGTGCCCAGTCCCACAGGCTTTTCACCTGAGCCTGTGCACTGGGCAGCCCGAGCAAGCACCTGGGGGCCTGGGAGTTAATCCCTACCCGCCCCCCAGCCCCCTCTGAGCAGCCCTCAACCCAGGATGCACAGGAGTGGAGCATAAACGCCCCGGCTCCCTCATCCCTCAGGTGGTACAATCAGTACAATTGGAGGTGAGTTCTGCTCTGTCTCCTAGAGGTCCCCAGTGAGACTGAATCCCACTTGCCCACAGCAAAACCTGCTCACTAACCACCTCTCCCATTTCTTTGGGGCTCTTTTCCCTTCCCGCTCTCTCTTGCTCTCTTGAAGGTGCTCCCTGGAATCACTTGCCATGTAAACTACTAGCACCCACTATTTCTTTGGGGCTCTTTTCCCTTCCCGCTCTCTCTTGCTCTCTTGATGGTACTCCCTGAAATCACTTGCTGTGTAAACTACTAGCACCCACATTCCTTGTCTCAGGGTTGGCTTCTTGGGGATTTCAACCCGAGACAGGTGAAGGGAAGAAACCCCAAAGCTTCTCAGCATGAAGAATCAAGGGGTGCTAGATGGAGCTGACCAGGTGGGAGAGGGGAGGGGGCGGGGACTTCCACCAGCCACTTGAGACCCTCCCCTGCTTTTGGAGGGGGCCAGGGTTGCCCCCTCAGGCCCCCTGGGGAATGAATGAAGGTTGTCTCAGTGTAGCTGCTTCCCTTCTGGTCTTTGATGCACCTGATCAATTTGATGGCTCCTTGGAAATCTCTACTTACCAAACCCACAGGTTGTAACCCCCAGCAGTTCCACTCAAGGGCACCTTCCAGGGCCACCTTCTTAGCCCCTGGCCTGGGGAGGCAGCCCTGGGCCTGGCAGGATCTGCTGAGCAGCATCAGGCTCCTTTCTAACTCCATCTGGATGGAGTGCCTCTGCTCAGACTGCTTGGAAGCGGTGTCCACGCTGTCTGAAGCTGCTGCTCTTCCCAGCCTGTCTCCCTTGGGCAGCCCCTCCATCTGCTCGGGCAATTTCCTGCAGGAATGTACTGTGTGAAAAAAGACCCCCCGCCCATGATGAGACCCAGCTGCCCAAAGGTCAGCCTCTCTGAGTAGAGCATTTGGGCTTTGTTCTGGGGTCATTTCGATGCCCAGCATTTCTTAGTATACACAGCACCATTGCAGCCTTTTGCCCAGTGCTGGCAAGTGGGGGCTCGGGGTGTGACCACAGGTCCATGTGTCTTCTCTGGGACAGCAAGTACGTTTCCTTGTGCATGCCACCCAATGAACAGCTGGCTGCCCAGGGCACCATGGTGGGACAGAGTCTGAAGCTGTGTCTGGGCTCAGAAGAGGGTAGTGGAGCGGCTTGCTGATGGCCTGGTGTGGGGAATGGTAGCAGGCTGTTGATGCCCTGCCTCACCTCCCCTCGGCCACCTCCAAGCTCATGTCCAGCTTCGGTGGACGGTTTCTGGGCCCGCTAGAAGTTTCCCATCTCTTGACCAAAATGTGAAATCTAAGCTGAGGCTGGAGGGTGAGCTAGCCATCAACCAGCAGTGGCTGGGCAGGTGGGGTACCAGCCAGGCCCGAGGGGGGGCATCAACTATAGACCCCCAGACTACATAGCTCTGGTCATCGGCTTTGAGCTTCCTGCAAGTTCTTCGGTCCAGGAGCACTCCAGGTCTTAAGAACATAGCAGCTTCCTGGAGGTCTTTAATTCTCCTCTCATGTCCAAGCCAAGCTCCCCACTGTTGGTGCAGGAAGGACTCCCACAGCTCTGGCTTTGACTGGATAAACTCACCCTGGCACCCTCTGAGCCCATGTCTGGTTTCTAGTTTGAGATCCTGAGTTTGCTTTTAATACCAGAGGTGTCACTTAACCCGGAGCATGCACCTCTAACCCAGGAGGGGTGAAGAAAGCATGACCAGGACATATACCATCCCCTCCTATACCCAGGGCAGACATCACTAGCTGATCAGATAACCCTTCCCACTGAGGATACACTTAGCTTCAGAATCCAGGGCTCTTGTCCATTGCGTTTGAGGAAAGGTCTTTGGGCTCAGGCAACAGCAATGACAACGATGATGGTGATGATAATCTTATTCACAGATGTTCACTGTGGCTTGAGGCTTGCAAAGTACTATCAGCAACCTTCCTTCCATGGCTTATCCTTCAACCTTCAAAGATAGGTCATTGTTTTATTCAGGTTTCTTTAGGTTGTCACTAACAGAGGATGTTTGTTTTTTCCCCAACATGCTTGAAAAAAAGCTCCACAGAGAATGCTGATGTCTAGGCCTGGGTCACATCTCTGTCCCTGGGGTCCACAGGGCGGGCCCCACCCGTATTGTATGTACTGAGAAGGATGATTATGAAATGAGGTGGGGAGCAGGTGATTCTCCAAGAGAATGGATACTGGAGGTACAAAGAGCACAGGTCCACGGGAGCATGATTGCCTATCCCTGCCCCGTTTCCCAGAGGAGGAGACAGATGCTCAGGGATAGCAGATGCCTTGCCCAAAGTCACACAGCCAGAGGGTAGAAGTGTCAGTATGAAAATCCAGGGTCCTAAAACTGAGTCCAGGATGCTTTTCCCTTCATTAGGGCTGCTCCTCCGAGGTTAAAATGAAGTGACTCTTACTCCCTTCAAGAAACTCCCCGGACAGAGTACCCTGAGACCATCTCTAGTCCTGCTGGCCAGGACCACACGGGTACAGAAGGGGCCTCTGCTCTGTCATGATCCCTCCCCAAATGGCTGGACATGGATTCAGAGGGGATGGTCGGGGCAGGATGAGCAGGGACACTTCCCAGCAGTCAGCCACCCCCGGCCCAGGTGGAGCCATCCTGCATCCCCCATCCAGGGGACAGCAGGCGGCCAAACAGGCAATTAATTACTGCCTGGCGGTTGCGGGCTCCCCTTCCCACTCTGTTCAGCCAAGTGTGTAATGGAAATGGGACTAAAACAGACTCCCCCGCCCAGAGGGACCCTGGTCTGCTCAGCAGACAATGAGCTCTGGGGAGCCAGGGAAGGGCCTGGGACACAGAGATGAGTGAGCTTCTCTTGACTCTTCCTTCCTCCCCGGTCTCAGGCCCTTGGCTGCAGGCACAGTCTTCTCAGGGCCCTGCTTAGAAGCAGTCCTTTTCTGGCAGCCTGAATACAGGAGAGTTGTTAGTATTAGTCTCCAGTAATATTACCCGCGGTGTATTGAGTGATGTCCTACATCCTTCACAAGCGTTCTCTCTTCAAATGTTCAAGGAAGTCTTTGATGGGACTTTTTTTATCCCTCTTTTATAGCTGGGCTATCCCTCTTCTTATTTTTTTTAAGATTATTTATTTATTTAACAGAGATAGAGAGAGAGAGCACAAGTAGGCAGAGCGGCAGGCAGAGGGAGAGGGAGAAGCAGGCTTCCCGCTGAGCAGGGAGCCCGATGCGGGGCTCGACCCCAGGACCCTGGGATCATGGCCTGAGCCGAAGGCAGACGCTTAATGACTGAGCCACCCAGGCGCCCTGAGCCATGTACATTCTGATGGTGAATTTGCTTTTAGTAAACTTCTACACACACTCCTGTTACAGATTCTTAGAAATCATCCAACCTGGTTGAAAAATGGTTGCCCCAGAACAAGGGAACTTGGCTCCCCTAGATGTCCAGATGGGCAGCCTGGCAAACCCAGGGCCATGGCTCAGTCAAAGGAAGAAAAGACCAAAGTCTAGTCCAGATCAAGGCACACAGAGAGAAGTCACACACAACTAAAGTGAGCCAGAGATTGTCCCCTCCCCCATGCATGGCTTGCTGGGGGTGTCCTGGCTCCCCAAGCCTCGGAGCCCTAGGATGAGGGGGTGCTGAGAGAGTTTGCTCAAGTCACCCCAGCAGCTGGCATGAGATCCAACCCTGAATGGGGGTCCATGAATGCTGAATAAAGGAACAAATGAATGAACGGAAAAAAGAATGAATGGCATATCTATTCAGGGGAAGCTGTAAAGTATCAAGAAAAGAGGGAAGGAGAAATGATTAGACAGTGCTGTCTATTCTCGGCTCCTTTAGAATACTGCATAATCTCTGTATTCTGATGTGAAAGCTCTCCAAAGACAAATTAGATGAAAAGAAAAAAAAACCAATGCCAGTGCTCCTTCTGTGTTTCAAAAAGGGGAAGAGCACATATTTGTACTTGTTTATATACTTGTACATGTTGTACAGACAAATGGAAGGGTACTTAAGAAACCAGTAGCAGGGGTTTGGGAGAATTGGAAAGTGGGTAGGTGGGTGACAGCAGCTACAGGGACACTTTTCATTATATATATATAATGAAATAATGAAATAATGTTATATATATACATATATAACATATATATATTTGTTTCTGAGCCATGTGGAAAAAAAAATCAAGAAAAGGAAAAAGAAAAAAGGAAATTTCTGCTCCAAGAAAACACATAAGAGTCACCCCTTGCTTGACGCCAGGGGAGGTAAGGGATGCCTAGTTTTCTTCTCAAGGACTTAGTTTAATTAAGGGCTTAGAGATCTCCTAACCTATTGATCTTGGACCACAAAGCATTAGGTGAATTCCCAGGAGCTCCGGGCTTTCTGAAATCATTCCCTTACACTCCACATCTCTCTTGTAGCCTCCACACCCTTCCATGGTGGCAAAGGGGTGGCACTGGTGGTGGCCACTGGGACGACAGGCAGCAGGAAAGAATTCTTTGGGGGCCCCGGAGGCTGTCCTGGTGAGGAGGAAGGGGAGAAGCTCAAAGGCCTGAATACAAGAGGCCGAGAAGCAAAATGAAAGAAGCTTTGTTTCGGCCTTCACTGCACCCCTCCCACACCCACCTGCTGGGACTCCGGAAAGATCCACCAGCCAGGGAATTGGGTGGGGGGCAGTCCTGAGTGGGCACTCTCTCCCGGATCTCCAGGGGCAGGGAGCACCCTGCTGACATCAGGGCTACATTTATAATAGTCCAATGTGAAGTAGCACAAATATTGTATGCTTTGAGCACGGGGCGCCCCAGGGGCTGAGCCCAGCACCATGAGCTGGGAGAACGGGGAGGCGGGGGGAGATTGCAGCCCCCACACCTGGGGTCAGATTGATTAGGAGCCAAAGGGAGGAGGCCAGCAGCTGGGTGTCTATGGGATCTAGACTCAGGGACCCCACGGAGAGAACCTCCTGCCCCAAGAAAGCCTGTGGCCTTGGAATTTCTGACACTGACAGACACGCTCTACTAGAGGCCCTTCAGTAAGCACATTCATTTGGCTTTTACATCTTTGCTTGGAGGAGGCCTCCTGATCCTTCAGTGACCTTCACGTTGAGGACATAGCCCAGGCTGTGAGTCCCTAAGAGGAAAACCCCAGCCTTGGTCTGCAGCTGGAAGGATCGAGGCTGGAGGGAGGCCTCCAGCAGGCTCCTAAAGAGCCTCATCCTTTGAACCTGCCCTGGAGCCTGGTCAAACCCCTGGCTGCGGTGACAGGCTGGGTGTGGGGCAGGTTTTCAGAGCAGGGTTTGTTCATCCTCGGAACAGGCCCATGTGGCCTAGCTCCAACCTCACAGACCCACCTGGGAGTGCCACATCCTCTGGGGCTGAGCCGGGGTCCACGCTGGTAATTCTGACGCTACTAACAACAACCAAACCAATGTGAACCCCAGCTGCCAATTCCTGAGCCCTTCCTAAAAGGCACGGGGCTTTATGCACATCACCCCACTGAATCCTCACATCAGCCTCAAGAGGAAGGTAGGCACGCGTCTCCAGCTGCCTGGGACTTCTCAAGCCAAGCTTCGAGCAGGCACCCAGTCCCACTTACCAGCTAGGATATGGGGAGGCGGGAGACGTAGGAGCCGTTGGCAGTCATGGAGAGTCAGAACAAAGGCGACCTGCAGAAGACACAGATGTGGGAGAAGGAGAGGGGTCCCCCCGGTCCCGCTCTCCTGAGGCCCTGCTGCTTCCTGCCCTTCCTTCGTTACCTGAGACCCCAGCATGCTACCAGGAATGCCCCTTTGGACCTAAGCTAGGGGCTGAGGTTGAGGATAAATGAGATAACACGTTTAGCCCCTTTGATGGAAAAAATAAGTCCCTGCTAAGGGACTATTATCACTCCAATTAGGAGGACACGGGCTCACCCGGCGGGGGGGCCTGTGTTCTATCTTTCACACACTACCGTGAGCTGGGTGGTCCCGGGAAGCCCATTAGACACGACAGACCTGTGAGCCAAGGAGGAGGGTGGAAGGTGCTCCCACAGGGGTGCTGTCCAAGCAATGGTCTGGGGGCTGGCACAGGGAGATGGGGGGGCTGAAGCATACAGCAAGGAGGCTTGGGGATTCAGCCCCACCTTCCCTGGTCCAGACTCTTGGGGGCCCGGGGTGCTTGGCATCCTCATGTGGTCCTGGCTGTCAGCACAGTGGTTTGTACAGAGGCCTGGGAGGAGCATCATCCACAGCAGGCTCCGTGCTGAGCACCAGGATATAAGGACGAGTAAGACACAGTCATACCGCATGTACATGCAGTAGACCAGGGCCAAGTACAGAGGAGGGCGGGAATACCTGGGAGGGGCAAACCCAGCCTTGGGGAATCAAAGAGGGCTTCCAGGAGGAGGTGACATCTAAACAGTGACCTAAGAATGCCTAATAATACTAGCTAATATCCACGAAGGATGTATTACATATGAGATCTTTTAGATGCTTCATATCCTTTGAGGTAATCCTTTCTGCCACCCGTGGAGGGAGGGCTGATTATCCCCATTAAACAGATGAGGCTCTGTTGGGTGAAGTGAGTCTCCTGGTCACATAGCTTCAAAGTGGTGGAGATTGGACACACACACACACACACACACAGCCACAGATTGTGTTGAATTGAACAATACTACTTGAAAACACAGCGAAAGCCTCTTCCACATCTTCCTTTGGACTCCGTGTGCATTTCTGAGCGCTGACCAGTTTAACAGTGAATGCACCACCCCTTCTTCCCACTGCCAGGACGTAGTTCTAGGACAATCATTTTCATGCCTGGTTTAAGTGTGGGTTCTGAACCCCAGAAATGAGGGTGAGTGGGAGCAGGGGTGGGAAGCACCTGTAGCAGGACCAAAGAGATCCTCCTGACCCGCTGGATAGGAGGCTGCTGAAGCCGGCCTGGGGTCAGAACTCACAGGGCCTCATAGACTGAGTGGTGGGGAGGGAGTTTGGACTCTGTCATGAGGGCAGCTGGATGATGGAGAACGCTAAACTTGGCTTTATTTTATTTTATTTTATTTTATTTTATTTTATTTAATAGCTAAGAAGCCATTCACTATTGTCAAACATGGAAAGTAGCATCTCTCTCGCTCTCTCTTTTTTAAAAAGATCTTCATGTATTTATTTGACAGAGCGAGACACAGTGAGAGCAGGAACACAAACAGGGGGAGTGGGAGAGGCAGAAGCAGGCTTCCCGTTGAGCGGGGAGCCCAATGCCAGGCTCGATCCAGGACCCTGGGATCAGGACCCCAGCCGAAGGCAGACGCCCAACGACTGAGCCACCCAGGCGCCCCCAGACTTGGCTTTAGACCTCTGCCAGGTAAGCATCATGCCCACAGAGGAAACTTCGGTGGTGGTGGAGAGGGGAGGCAGTGCCTAAGCCTGAGTGCAGCTTCCTCCCTGGAGGGCAGAGCTTCCTTCTGAGCCCCGCCTTCTGAGCCTCTCCGAGCTTGGGCCCAGGCTCTGGAGGGAGGGAGCTGAGGGGCTGGGTTTCCAGCCGCCTTCTGCAGACCCTCTTCATCTTGAGTGAGGAAATAGCTGGTGCTTCTCAGCCAATCACCAAGCACCGCCCCCCCCCAATGAGCCATAATGACTCCTGATTGCTCCTTTGTCGGTGGGCAGGCTTTCAATGCCATTTCCATCTGAGACTGTGGGGAGGAGGAAATGGGGGTCATGCAGACCAATAGGCTCTGCTGGTTTTTTATTTTAGGATAAATGCATGTGGTGGGGGGTTGAGCCGCACCCCCCCAGGCTCTCAGATCCAAGTGCCAGGCACAGAGGAGTGGGGGTGAAGGTGGAGATGGACAGAACCAGTTCCCACAGTGGGCAGGACTTCACAGATTACAAGGCACCATGGGGTAGGATCATATCCTTAGTGGACTAATGAGTAACTGAGGCTCAGGGAGGGGTTAGTGTATGCTCACAGATCCTAAAGCGTGGAAGCAAGTGAGGTTTCATTCATTATCAGTCAGAGGACATTTATTGAGCACCTACTCTGTGTCAAGCACTGTGCTCAGTGTTAAATATAAACCCAGAGTTTTTCCAGTTGTGACAACATTAGAATAGCTAGAGTTGGGCGCCTGGGTGGCTCACTCAGTTGGGCATCTGCATTCAGCTCTGGTCCTGGTCCCAGGGTCCTGGGATTGAGTCCTGCATCGGGCTGCCTGCTCAGTGGGGAGCGTGCTTGTCCCTCTCCCTCTGCCCCTCCCTCTGCTCATGCTCTTTCTCTCAAATAAATAAATAAAATCTTTTATTTTTTTTTAAAAGAATAGGGGCGCCTGGGTGGCTCATTCATTAAATGTCTGCCTTCGGCTTAGGTCATGATCCCAGGGTCCTGGGATAGAGCCCCGCATTGGGCTCCCTGCTCAGCAGGAAGCCTGTTTCTCCCTCTCCCACTCCCCCTGCTTGTGTTCCCTGTCTCTCTGGCTCTTTGTGTCAATTGTCAATAAATAAATAAAATCTTAAAAAAAAAAAAGAAAAGCTAGTGTTTACTGAGCATTTACTATGTGCCAGCTGTTTCACTGCCTACGTATCAGGTTACAGTTCACCGATCTTCCCAGCAACACTGTTCAGGAGAGTGCGACAGGCACTTGCATGGGGCAGGAAGTGTTTCTCTCTGTCTCCATCCTGAAGGTTGGCACAGACGGAAGATGGTTCAGAAATAGGAGCATTTGGAGAGAACAAAGACTGATGGCCTGAGGAGATAAGAGAGAGGGTCCAAAGGGGAGGGGTCGTCTCAAGGCGGATGGTCAAATGGACGACTCCAGGAGATCTGATCAAAGAACCTCAGCGATCAGAAAGAATGAAGTCTTGTCCTTTGCAACCAAGTGGATGGAACTAGAATGTATTAGATTAAGTGAAATAAGTCAGTCAGAGAAAGACAGATACCATATGATTTTACTCATATGTGGAATTTAAGAAACAAAAGAGATGAACATATGGGAAAGGGGTAAAGAAAAAAAGGAGAGAGGAAAACAAGCCATAAGAGACTCTTAATGACAGAGAACAAACTGGGGGTTGATGGAGGGAGGTGGGTGGGTGATGGGGATTAAGGAGGGCACTTGTTATGATGAGCACTGGGTGTTGTATGGAAGTGATGAATCATGAATTCTACTCCTGAAACCAACATTACACTATATGTTAACTAACTAAAGTTTAAATAAAAACTTGAAACACTAAAAAAAAAAAAAAAAAGAACTGTCCTGCAGAGCCTGGGTAAGCTGAGAATAGCACACACACACACACACACACACACACACACACACACACACACACACAGAGCCACAGATTGTGTTGAATTGAATGATCCTACTTGAAAACACAGCAAAAGCCTCTTCCACATCTTCCTTTGGACTCCGTGTGCATTTCTGAGCGCTGACCAGTTTAACAGTGAATGCGCCACCCCTTCTTGCCACTGCCAGGACGTAGTTCTAGGACAATCATTCTCATCCCTGTTTATAGATGGGTAAACTGAGGCTGAGAAACCCTGAACCACCTGCCCAGGGTCACTCAACCAGGAGTGGCAGAGGGGACTCCAGAGCTGAGCTGTGAACCAACATCCCCCTCAAACTGTCCCTGGACCCACTGGTTGGAAGGGGGGGTGCCCCGGGTACATAGCAGGCAGTGGACAATCAACCTCTGCCCGACTGTGGAACAGCAAGCCCCCTCCCCCTCCTCCTGCCCCTCCTCCCCGCGGCCCAGCTCCGCTCAGAGCTATTAACCAGGTCACGCTGGCTTGTCCCAGTCCAATAGTTCCCTTAATTGCCTTTTTATAGCACGTCGTACAACTGTTCATTACGCTGTCATATTTCCCCTCGAAGGCAGCAGTGGGGGAGCCAAACGGAGGATGGGGACCCTTCCAGGTGGCAGGGGCTGTGTGTGGGGCACCAATGTGCGAAGCTTATTTTCTACTTGGTCAGAATGAATTAAATGCATGCTGCTCACACTTGAGTCATACACGAGCCACTTTTAAAGGGGAAAAAAAACACAGCCCCTTCCCAACAATTGATGGGTTATTTTTATTACAATTTTACTGAAATACGTACAAACATAAAGCTAGGTAGAAATCCTTATCCTTTTAGCTCTACACAACAAGAAAAGCTAAGACAATGTGTCAATGGGATACAAACAAAGCTACAAAATAAAAAGATTCAAAATAACACAATTAATTTCATGTGATGGATGATGTACTGCTGAAATTAAATTGCCACTTGCACAATGAGTATGGTTCTGTATGCTTGAGCATTTAGCCTCCCTCTGGTCTTTTGTCATGAGGCCTATGACAATTACAGCAGTTTGGTCATCCAGGAGACTCAGAATCTGGTGGTAGATTTTTTAGATATAAAATAATATAATATAGTAGCGCCTGGCTGGCTCAGTGGGTAGAGCGTGTGACTCTTGCTTGATCTCAGGGTTTTGAGTTGGAGCTCCATGTTGGGTGTAGAGATTATTTAAAAGTAAAATCTTAAAAAAATAATATAATATAAAATGAACCAATTCTGGGTGAGAGTTCACACATCCCAGGTTAGGAAACAACTGACGTCCCAGGAGCCTTTATCAACTGTTCTGGGCTAAGCCATCCTGTGGGGAAGAGTCATGTTCTCTTGAGGCTGGGTAGCCCAGACACAGGGAGCAGCCCTCTGAGGCCAGACTGCACCCAGAAATCCACAAGCTCTTCTGAGCACCTACCAGAGGCCTGCTCTGTGCCTCCCCATCTCCCTGTCCCAGAGGAGTTGCCTGTATAACCGGGAGGAAGAAGAGGGTGGCCGGAGTAGACATATACACCAGTCAATGCATGGAGAGCTATCCGGCCAGTGGGAGCCAGATCTAGATTGTAGCCCTTCCCCAGAGTCCAGGGTCCAAGCCCTACCACGAGGACTCACCTAGAGTGCTGAGGTTTTAAGGACAGCTCTGAACCTAGGTTTGAATCCTGGATCCACCACAACCTAGCTATGAGACCTTGGGCAAGTTACTTAACTTCTCTGTACTCCGCTGTCCTCATCTTGTAAATAGACATGAAACCAATCCAAGCTCACAGGGATGCTGTAAGGCAATCACGAAAGAACATGCATGGAATAAACACTTGTTAAACAGTAACGTGGACATTTCACCCGGCTCCAGCTCTCAACACAACTGGAAGAGACAGAAACTTAGAGGTTGGGCTCTTAAGCTGGAGGCCATTGAGTCATCATGGGCAGGCTATAGAGGATTTGAAATCGGTGTGACATGTGTATGCAACTGGACAGAGGACCTTCAGCCTCATCAGATGTCCAAAGGGATTGTGACCTAGAAAAATCTTTGCCCACTAAGCTAGTGCTGGTCAGGGGCTGGCAGAGGTACTCTGTGTCTTAGTCAGCTGGAGCACCGTTAACAAGACAGCACAGAATGGGTCGCTTACCCAAGGGACATTCACTGTCTCATGGTTCCAGAGGCTCAAGTCCCATATCAAGGTCTGGCAGGGTCGGTTTCTGGGGAGGACTCTTCCTGGCCTGCAGATGGCCACCTTGGCACTGTGTCCTCATGTGGCAGAGAGCACAAGCAAGGTTTGAGGGTCCAGGAGGTCAGACTGTCCCCCAGCCCCTTTGCATTCTGGAGCCCAGGGTCCTTGATGCGGGGCTCACAAGCGTCAGGGCCTCCCCCATGGTTGTCTCTCCCAGTCGCTAGAACCAGTGACCCACAGATTCCTAAGGGTGCTGAGTGCTCTCGAAAGGAGTCCCTGGGGACGCCTGAGTGGCTCAGTCGGTTCAGCGTCTGCCTTCAGCTCGGGTCGTGATCCCAGGGTCCTGGGATCGATCCCAGTATCGGGCTCCCCGCTCAGCGGGGAGTCTGCTTCTCCTTCTGCTTGCCGTTCCCCCTGCTTGTGCGCTCTCTCCCTCTCTCAAATAAATAAATTAAATTAAAAAAAAGAAAGAAAGAAAGGAGTCCCTGAATCTGAGTGTGCACCCCAAGCCCATCTGAACAAAGATCACATCTTGCATGTATGACTAGCTTCCAACCCTGCAGAAGGTGATGTGGGTGTAAAAGTCAAATCTGTTTAGAGGGGCTACGGAACCCAAAATTCAGAGCTGGATTTTGGTCATTGTGTATGTGTATTTCCTCAGCCAATTATACTAAAAGTTCACGGGGGCAAATGGTTTTGTGACACCGATTTAATTCAACCCCATTAATGTTTATTCAGTGTCTACTGAGTGCTGGCGACCCCAGCGCTCCTCCTTCAGGTGTAGGCAGCTTTTTATGGTTTCCAAGGCTGCCGAGAGCCAGGCCTGGGTCCCCACGTCCCCGGCTCCCTGGCCTTTTCTCAGAACCATCTGCACAGAAGGCTTGAATCTAGAAGCCCAGAAGTTATGAAAGCCAGCCTCCCTTGCCCTGAGACAGGACTCCCCTGGACATTGTCCCCGATGGGCATCCGGTCTCTGCCTGCATGCCTCCAGAGATGGGCTGCTAATTTAGGAAGGAAAACCACTCATATTTAGTCATTAATGTATTTTAATTTGTTGTACCCTGAGCTATCAGAGGCAACAGCTACACCCCCAGTGGTCCCACCTGATTTGTCACACCAAAGGGAGGAAGACTCAGGGTCTTTGTTCCAGGCATGGGCTGCCCACTCGGAACCCTCAGCCCTGCTGCCCCCTCTCCTCCCTTGTGCCCACAGACGCAGCATCAGGAAATTGAGTTCTGGTTTGGGGCAAGGTAGGCATGGCTTCCTCCATCTGCATGAAACCCTCACTACTGCCCCAGCTTGAGGGAGGGAGGACGATTTATAGGGCCAGCATCTGTCTCCTCAGCAGGAAAAGGCTCACTGACAGAATTTGCTCTGGAAAAGGAAGGGGGGGGTCTGTCTGTGATCATTCAGCCCCAAAATGATGCTCATGATGTTGGCTTTCCAGGCCATTAATTCAAGGGCTCCCTACCCCATCCCCCATGTTGCTGCCTGCTCTGGGAGATAAGCCCAGTTCTATTTAACCCTATTTATTCCTCCCAAAAGTGGCCTCCATCTCCGTTTGCCAGGCGTTTAACCCCTTGGGTACTGAAATCATCAAAAACAGAAACGGATCTCCTGTTGCCAGAGGGGTGCACATTCCACCTGGGCCCAGACTGCAGGACTGGTCCAGAATACTGTCCTTGCTTCATGGGGCTTGGCAGGAGTCCTGGGATCTCCCAAGCCCCTCAAGACTGTGGGACCTTGTGTGGCCCTGAGAGGAGAGCCCCCCGGCCCCACTCCCAGGGTGGACAGCAGCGACAGTTCCGGCTCCCTCCCCACAACCCTCCCAGCTCCCATTTTCTCAGTCCCAGGGCTGGGGTCTGGCTCCGGCCAAGAGGAAGGCTGTGGAACCTCCGTTTCTTTTGTGCCCTGCTGGCTGGTGCCTCTGCCTGGCATGTCCTTCTCTGTCTCCCTCTTCCCTCTTCTAGCTTGTTCCTTTTTATATCTCCTCTGTCCCTTTTCCTCCCTTCGTTCTCCCTTCTATTCCCCTTCGGTAATCCTATAGGGGTACGCTTGCATTCGGGGGTGCCTGACTATGGGTGTGGGTGTGAACTGTATGTGTGGTCCGTGTCTGGGTGTCTGTCAGTGTGTGTACAATTCTCCGTGTTACCTGCCCATCCTGTGCTGCTGCGTGTCTAAGTCTGTCATCTGGGTGACGGTGCCCCTGGGGCTCCATCTGGGGGGGGGTCTGTCCTGGTTTCTCTGTGTGGCGGGCAGTCTCGGTTCAGATCTTCTGTGTGTCTGCGTGCTGGCCTGTCCTTGACCTGTGTGCACTGCCCAGTGTAAGTCTGCCAATGTGCTTGAATCTGGGCACTGGCCCTCGCTTCTTGGTCCATCCGTCAGTTGCCTGGTCATTCTCTGTGTGTGAGTGCATGTGTGTCTGTGTGCATTGTGTTTCAGCGCAGGGGGCCACGCTGCTGCAAATTCCTCTCGAGAGGGCGCCCCTAGAGGAGCTTATCAGGAGAATCTGGAGGCTGATGGCTTCTCTAGAGCACGCCCAGCTCATTACCAGCTAGGCAGGTTGTCCTGTTTGCCTCCTGGGGCTGCCTGCCAGGTCCCCTGCCCTCTGCCCAACTCCTGACCTCCATTCCCTTCCCTGGAAGGGGTGAGGATGGGGAGGTGAGGCAAAGACAGAAGAGGGCACATGCCAACTCACCCTGACTTCCACACACATCACGGGCTTTTTCTTGCACACTCACTTTCTCCCCCCAAACAATGAGACATGGCCATTCAGTATGGCAGCAAAAACAAAAGAATAATTGCTACCATGTCCTGGGCACTGAGCATTCCCTGCTAGGCATTTTACATACAAGACTCACCGAATCCTTTCAAGAACCAGATGAAGCTGTTACTATTATTTTCACATTTTAGTGATGAGGAAGTAGAAGCTAAGAGAAGTTAAGTAAGTAGTCCAATGTCGCACAGCTAATACGTGAGGGAGCAGAATATTCCAATGAGGGAAGGCTGCTTGGGAGCTTGCCACCCTGGCCTGGGAAGAGGCATTTGTGGCAATTAGCAGGAAAAGAGGGATGCAGAGGCTTTCCTGCCCCAACTGCTGACATCTGATGACTGCCAGAGGGACGGCTGTCTGCTTCAGATGTCACCTCTTGACGGTGTGGTGGCCAAACACAAACAGCCAGGGAGAGGAGATGGAAGGACAGACAAGGTCACGGAAAGGGAGGCACAGGAGGAACATCAGGATTCCTGGGGCTCTACCCTGGCTCTACCCTGGACTCTGGGTGACCTTCAGCAGGACACCTCATGGCCAGGCCTGGGTGTGCTTATCTGTAAAAGAAGGGGTGTTTTAGGGATGGCTTAAGCATCGCAGGAAGGATGATTGGACTGAATGCTCTCCAATGTCCCGATAGACCCAAAAATTGTGGTGGGGAGCCTAGACAGGGACCATGCTCGCATGGTCCTGGTGGTTCCCACAACAGTGGGAAGATAGTCACGTGCACAGTAGGGCAGTGAGAAGGTTTGCTGAATGAATGAATGACCCCATTTCTCACTAATGAAAGAACTTCACAGCGCCCCTTGGGTCTTAACAGCAGGGAACAACATAAGGGAAAAGGAAAGAGAGGATAAGCATTTTGGACCCTCCTAAAATCCACACATAAATCAGCAATGACCAACTCATACATAGACGGCACTGCCTCACTTGTCAAAGAAGGCATCAATGGCCGTCTTCAGGTCTGGGTGTGTATGGACTAGAGGCAGGCACTAGGGACTCCTAGTTTCTGCCCGGATCACCTTGTGTGGAACTAAAGAATTTCACCAGGAACAGAAAAGGTGGCATGAAGATTAGGAGGTGAAGACCTTTTTCTGTAGGAGTCTAGGGAAAGGGATCTCTTTCCCAGCCTCTGGGGATGGGGATGGGGCTGGAGGAGG
Organism: Halichoerus grypus; assembly: GCF_964656455.1. NCBI lineage: Eukaryota > Metazoa > Chordata > Mammalia > Carnivora > Phocidae > Halichoerus > Halichoerus grypus. The sequence goes on from NC_135721.1 coordinate 118,507,450, forward strand.
GTCTCTGTATAGGGCAAATCTCTGGGATGGGAGATCAGTTCTATTTCAAACCTCTCTAGAGGAGATGATCTGCATTTGGGGAGGAAAGATTTCTGTTCTCTTTGTTCTGAGTCGTATCATGACTTGGAGGATCTGTGTTTGGGGTCAGGCTCTATGGAAAGGTTTTCTTGTCATAGCAGCTGGTGCAGGGGGATGGATTCTTCAGGTTACTTATGGGGGTGGGTTTCTGTCTTGGTTTCTGGCGAGCAGGCTCTTGGGGGAATTTAAGGGGGTACCTGGGGAGGGATCAAGAGCATCTCTGTCCAGTGTGGCGGAGGTTCCCTATCTGGAGAGGAGCTTGCCAAAGACTGAGGCGCTGAGAGGAGGGGACAGGGAGTAGGGGGGAAGTCTTGTCTTGCCTGTCTTGTCCTGGCAGTTCCAACTCGCTGGTCAAAGCCCTCAGGCCGCCCTACTTGTGCGCTGACGTGAGCTAATCTAGAAATACTACAGGGGAGGGGGAGACTGGGGTTCTCAGAGACACAGAGCCTTGAGAGGGGGAGATAGGGGATCCCTTTCTTTTCCTTTCCTTCAGTTTCTCCCTACCCCTACCCCTACCCGCACCCCAGTCACAGCCGCCAGTCCTCCTCCACCTAGGCCAGGTCGCATAGCTGCTGTTTCCTGCTCAGGCTCAAGAGGAGTCCCGGTGGGAGCCCAGCTGGGAACACAGGCAGGGACCCATACCGAGCGGTGGACCCTCAGGGAGACACAACTACAAAAGGGCGCACACAGGCAAAAATGCAGGCAACCCATTCGGGAACACTTAACCACACAATCGAACACACCAGCTCTGCGAACGCACAGGCTCAAATGCGCACGAAACCACACATTTACAGAACAAACACGGTTACCAAATCTCACCCAAGGAATCCGCTCAGATTCGGCCCGTAGCAGTATCTGAGAAGGTATCGGTCTTTGTCTCGGGGTCGCTGTCTTACTCGCGCGCGCACACACGCACCCCACTCAACAGAAAGGGTCTAGGTTTTCACCACCGCGGCGAGCGCACAGCGCACCTCCGCGCCCGGGGCCCGCGGCGAGCCCTGCTTTCCTACCGGCGGGACACCGGCTGCGCCCCTCTGCTCCGTGGACATTCGCAGACCCGCCACGAGGCTGTCGAGAGAGGCCCTCACGAAGTCCTGCCTCCTTCCAGACTCCCAAACGAAAAGAAAGTGAAAGGCCAACCTTTCGCCTCCATTCTGCGCACATTTGGAGGCCGGTCGGTGGCGAGCGAGCCGCAGAATCGCTTTCATCGCGGCGTCTCTGGACGGGCTGAGACAGCCCCGTGACCCAGACGGGCTGAGCATTCTCGAGAGCGGTCCAGGACGGACACTTCTGCCTCCGAGGGGGGCTTGCGGCCAGGTCTCAGTGTGAGTAATGGGTACAGATCGACGCCCAGACGGCCCGCGCCGCGGGAGACAGGTAGCTGTCCTGCCGCCTTTCTGGACCTCCAGAGCAGTCCTTGGCCAGAGGCTCTGGGGCCGAAAGACGCCCGGGCTCTGGAGGGGGTAGTCGCGGCCGCGGGACCGCGAGAATCAGCACGCTCCGGCCCCCTCCCTCCCTGCGGCGGCGAGGTGGGAAGGGCTAGGATCCGAGCTTAGCACCTCCCCCAGAAATGCAGCACTCCAGCCCCCACCGTGCCCTCCGCGCCCCCTCCCGTGTGCGCTCCCTCTCGGTGCCACCCGGCGGGCGCCCTTCGCCGGCCCCCATCTCAATTCTCCCGAGTCCCTTCGCGCCCCTTGTCTCTTCTCGCTGCCCTCCTCCCCCAACCCCTCGCCTCCTGGTGTTTCCCCTTCCCCAACGCCCGCCCCCCGCCTGATTCCGAGGGGCGGGAGCGCAGTGGGCTGCGCACGGGTGGGGGCGCCGCACCAGCCTCGCGTAGCCGCTCTGACGCCGCCGCCGCCGCCGCCGCCCTCCGCAGCCCAGCGCGCGCCCCGCGCCAGCTCCGCAGTGCACTCGCCGCCGCGGCTCCGCCAGCCCTGCTGCCCGCCCGCAGGGTGGGCTCCGAGCGAGCCTCAGACGCCCCCCGAGGGGGTCATGAGCCAGAGCGCCCTGGGGCGCCGCGGGGAAAGCGAGCGAAGATAGCGGCCTCGCGCCCCCCTGGCCCTCGCCGCCTTGCCGCGCATCCCCCGCGTCCCCGGCCCCTTCTGTCCTTTCCACGGACCCCGACGCCGCCATGGCCACCCTTCTCCGCAGCAAGCTGTCCAACGTGGCCACAACCGTGTCCAACAAGTCCCAGGCCAAGGTGAGCGGCATGTTCGCCAGGATGGGTTTTCAGGCGGCCACCGACGAGGAAGCGGTGGGTTTTGCTCACTGCGATGACCTCGACTTTGAGCACCGTCAGGGCCTGCAGATGGACATCCTGAAAACAGAGGGTGAGCCCTGCGCGGACGAGGGCGCCGAGCCGCCCGTCGAGGGAGACATCCATTACCAGCGCGGCGGTGGCGCGCCCCTGCCGCCCTCGGGCTCCAAAGATCAGAATGTGGGGGCTGGTGGCGAATTCGGGGGCCACGACAAACCCAAGATCACCGCGTGGGAGGCGGGCTGGAACGTGACCAACGCTATCCAGGTGAGCGCGGGATTCCCTGCTCTGCCTGCCCCTACCCTCCACCTCCTCCATCTCTGGAGCACCAGGCTCTACCCCCGTCCGAGTCCCCGGGCGATCTCAGCGGAGAGATCCCCTCCCGTACCCAGGATCTCACCTTCCCCCATCCCTCCCAGCCCTGTGGGGAGGGGGAGCGGGGGGGATCTACAACCCTACAAGCGGGGTCTCCCGCCCTGATCCGCACTCCCTCCAGCGGCCCCAGGCGCAGGACTGCTAGGCTGAGGTTTGGTCCGAGGCACTTGCCCTGAGACCCTGCAAACCGGAGGGAAACAGGAGGAGGGGAGCGGGGAGGGGTGAGGGAGAAAGAAAATCAGGATTGGAGGGAACGGTGTCGCCTGGGACTCCGGAATGGATTCACAGCTGCATGTTCAGGAGGAAAGGAGAGAGGGAAATTGCTGAGCTGGGAGTCTCCTCCCCTGACACAGGCACAAGACACACTTGCTCACATCCACCCTCCCCCACGAACAATCGCCGCACAGGTGCACACGGCATGCATCTATATATAGACCACAAGACTATCCTCAAAAGCACCTTCCTACACCCCCCCACAAGCACATACCTGTACATACCAAACACACACACGAACCTTGAACATACACATGCACACAAGCACAGATTCTTGCAAACAGGATCCAGCCCACTTTCTCAGGTGCTGCCCTATTAGGGACATACAGGTGTACACAAACATAAGCACATGCATGACGTGCCCACACAAGCACACTTAGTCTGTGGTACCTCAGTGCTCCCTGTGCACAGACACCCCTTTCGCCCGAAATCCCGGCTACACGGCAAAGAGGCGACCAGCTTCTCCGCGTGTGACTCTGGAGAAGCAGCCTCCGGATGCTCTGAACAGTCTCTGGTCTCCAGGCCTGCCACCCCTTCACCCTACTCGCAGCGCCCCACTCCCCACCAGGCGGCGCCGGACTCTGCGGGGAGCGGGTTTGGAGTCTGCACAACGACCCCAGGAGCTGGCGAAGGCGGGCAGGCCACGGCTTGAGGGGAGGAGGAGGTCTCAGCCCAAGGAGCCCCCGGGCCCTGTGGCTTGGTTCCCCTGGCGTCCCCGGAGCGCACGGTCGTTGGGGCGCACAACATGGATCTCCCGGGAGCGGAAGGCCAAAGCGGGGTTGCTTCAGGGACCCAGGCTGCGCAGGGCCCTGCACACTAAGTGGTCCGACTCCAGGCGCCTCCCGCTCCCGGGCCCTGCGAGGCGGCCGTGCAGAACCATGGGCAAGGGACAGCGACCGCCTCCTTGCCACCCGCGCCTTCGCCAGGGGCGTCTTTGAAGGCCCCGTTCCATAGGCCCGGAAGGAGGCCAGGGAGGGAGACTGGAGGCCTGGAGGCCGTGGGAACCCTGGATTTCGTTAGCTTCTCTTCCCTTTGTAGATTCTAAACCCTTCTTCCACGGTCTGCCCACCTGAGTCTGCAGCTTGACTCCTTGATTTATATTCTCACCCGCTTGCACTTTCCCCCAGAGGCCCCTTATCCTGCTTGCCTCTACCACTCTCAGCCCCTTCCTTAGGCTCCAGCCTCTCCCACCCTACTGAAGCCTTGCCTTAGGATTCTCACCCCGTGCGCCTCTGGCCTCACCCCCTCCCCCCAAAGCCTTTGGGAGCATCCTCACTTTCCCTCCATTCTTGCCTCCCTCTGCTTCCCGTTAGTGCACCCTCAGCCCCTCTTCTGTCCTACCCTAGCTCTTTCCCCTCCCACTGCCGTGTTCATGTTCTCTTCTCCAGTCGGCCATAGGCCCTCATTAGCTTCCCTGTACCCCATTCCAGTCCCACCTTAAATCCCGTGCCCCCTCTTCCTGATGGCTCAGGCCTCGCTCTACCTTTCTCAGCACCCTTTTCTGGCCATGACTCCTCCAGCCCCTTCTCCATATACCAGTCCCTCCTTGTGTCTTGACCCCACACTCAGCCTCCTCCGCACCTCCCAGCCGTAGGCACACCTTGAACACCTCCCTCTCCATCTCTGACTGACTCCCCCAGCAGGCCTCGGTGCACCCCCATTCCAGCCTACTCTTAACCTCTCCTCCCGGTGGCTCAAGTCCCGTTCTCACTCCACTTAGCGCCCCCTTGCGGCTGCAGCCTTAAGCCACGCCCCCAGGTCCCCTTTGGCGAGGCTGCGGCCGCTGAGCACCCGGGTCTGGTTGCCTTTCCGCTTCGCAGGGCATGTTCGTGCTGGGCCTGCCCTACGCCATCCTGCACGGCGGCTACCTGGGGTTGTTCCTCATCATCTTCGCCGCCGTGGTGTGCTGCTACACCGGCAAGATCCTCATCGCCTGCCTGTACGAGGAGAACGAGGATGGCGAGGTGGTGCGGGTGCGGGACTCGTATGTAGCCATAGCCAACGCGTGCTGCGCCCCGCGCTTCCCCACGCTGGGAGGCCGCGTGGTGAACGTAGCGCAGATCATCGAGCTGGTGATGACTTGCATCCTGTACGTGGTGGTCAGCGGCAACCTCATGTACAACAGCTTCCCAGGGCTGCCCGTGTCGCAGAAGTCCTGGTCCATTATCGCCACCGCCGTGCTGCTGCCCTGCGCCTTCCTTAAGAACCTCAAGGCAGTGTCCAAGTTCAGCCTGCTGTGCACTTTGGCTCACTTCGTCATCAACATCCTGGTCATCGCCTACTGCCTCTCGCGGGCGCGCGACTGGGCCTGGGAGAAGGTCAAGTTCTATATCGATGTCAAGAAGTTTCCCATCTCCATTGGCATCATCGTGTTCAGCTACACGTCCCAGATCTTCCTGCCTTCGCTGGAGGGCAACATGCAGCAGCCCAGCGAGTTCCACTGCATGATGAACTGGACGCACATCGCCGCCTGCGTGCTCAAAGGCCTCTTCGCGCTGGTGGCCTACCTCACCTGGGCCGACGAGACCAAGGAGGTCATCACGGACAACCTGCCTGGTTCCATCCGTGCCGTGGTAAACATCTTCCTGGTGGCCAAAGCGCTGCTGTCCTACCCGCTGCCCTTCTTCGCTGCTGTCGAGGTGCTGGAGAAGTCGCTCTTCCAGGAAGGCAGCCGCGCGTTCTTCCCCGGCTGCTACGGCGGCGACGGGCGCCTCAAGTCGTGGGGGCTGACGCTGCGCTGTGCGCTCGTGGTCTTCACGCTGCTCATGGCCATCTACGTGCCGCACTTCGCGCTGCTCATGGGCCTCACCGGCAGTCTCACGGGCGCCGGCCTCTGCTTCCTGCTGCCCAGCCTCTTCCACCTGCGCCTGCTCTGGCGCAAGCTGCTGTGGCACCAAGTCTTCTTCGATGTTGCCATCTTCGTCATCGGCGGCATCTGCAGTGTGTCCGGCTTCGTGCACTCGCTGGAGGGCCTCATCGAGGCCTACCGAACCAACGCGGAGGACTAGGGCGCCAGGGCTCAGGTTCTCCCGCGCTCTTCCCACCCTCCCCACCCACCTCCACCGGCCCTGTACGCCCTGCCGCCGTGCTTGGGAAGCCAAGCTTTAAACATCTCTGGTTCCTAGTTTCTGATTATCGGGGATGGGGGGTGGGGTGGGAGGGGATAGGAATCCACAATCCATCGCGTCTGCGTTTCTGTTGTCCTTTCTTTTCCACAACACCCTAGTTTCTGGGGAGGCGGGGGCGAATTTGTGGGCCGGGCTCTCTGTCCTTCCCGGAGGGACCCCGACTCTTTGGTCCCTGTCACCTAGGCAGGTGGGAAGGGAGGGAGAGGGGGCGCAGCTCGCAGGCGCAGAAACTTGACCTTGGGGGGGGGGGACATTTCACAGCCATCCAGTGCTCGGAATCTGCAGCGTCCAGCCATTTCCAGCAAGAGCGCTTCCCATTCCAGGGACATTTCAACCCTGCAGAGAGAAAGGCTGGCCGGGAAATCCGTTTCGGGTGGGCGATTTCCTTCGGCGAAGCGGGGAGGCGAGAAGCCGAGGCAGGGCCGGCTTGTCTGCCGGTTTTCAGGAATCCAAACTCATCTTGTGCAATTTATCAGGTTGTGGAACTGTTCTACTGTGCGTGTGGTGTGCTCGTGGTGAATAAGATGAAATGTATATCAGAAAAAAAATCTATCTCTAATTTAGAGTGCGGTACATAATTATATCCGCAAATAAAGAAGAAACAAAGGCGCCCGCGCCTCGTGTCAGTTCTGCATTTTTGCGCCCGGGGCTGGGGTGGGGGGAGGTTGACCGGGTGTGTGTGTGGGGGGGGTAGGATCCCAAAGCGTTGGACCGCAGGGGAACCGGCTCTGGCCAGGCCGGGTGAAGCAGGTGTGGGTGGAGGAGCACCTGTAGTTAAAGGGTCCTGGAAGAGCCCCGGGGGGAATGAGGAGGATGGTTTGCAGTAAGAGGAGGCTCTCCAGGTGTTTGCGGGAGGCAGGGGAAGGAGCATGCCCTGCTCCCTGCGGTTTCAGTGTGGCCTCCGTGCCGCAGCCAACAGGACAATATTTGTTCTGAATCCCTCCTGGGGGTTGGATCCATCTGAGAATTCTGGGGACTCTCTCAACCTCCAATCCTGGTGGGGGGGAGACAATAAACAAGGGCATGCAGAAATCCACACTTGGCTGTGGACTGTGAAGAGAACTGTAAAGGAAATCAACAGCAGGTTGTGTATTTCCCCGGGGTTCCCAGGGCCAGGGGCCAACCTGGCCTCCCAGGCATCTCTCACCCAGGAGAACCCCACTCAAGTCCAAGCTGAGGTTTATACGGCCACAGTGAAGAAATCTGGCTGTTTAGAATCAACAGCCTGAGCAATTTGTGTCCCAATCTCCCCTCTTCTTGAACAGCCTGTTTGAGATTTTTTTTTTTTTAATTAACCTAGAGGATCCAGTCCTTTTTTGGTGCAGATCCGACTCCAGGGTGCCAATCCCAGACCCGTTGGAGAAGGTCATAGTCAGACTTAATAGATGCGGTTGAGGAAGGCAAGAAGGCCAGGCCATTCCTAGGGTCCTCACAGGAGACAAGCCATGTGGGAGGTTTTCAGTCTCCACCACCAAGGCAGAGGACTAGTTTGGAGCGGTTTCTCTAGATGTAATCTGTGCACGAGGAAGAACTGTGAGAATGCCCAAGAACAATGTCCATTCTCCCTACTCTCTGCAACGGCTGTGGGTGCCCATGCGCGCATGTATAGGAGATATAAAGATCTGCGTGTGGGGTGGGGGGAAGGCTACATCTGTGTCTTGTGAGAGCCTTGATGAATGTGTGTGTGTGTGTGTGCGCACGCACGCACACACACAGAGCATCTTTGTGGGCTTGCCTGCGACAGAGGTGACCTCTCACCACCTTGGTTCTGCAGCCATGGAGCAGAAGAGGGTTAGGATCCGGTCCTCTCTGCTGCCTGAGGTTCTGACTATTTAAACGGGCCATCTGAGATGTTCAGATGTCAAACACCTAATCCCCCTTTGTCACAATTGTCTCTCATCCAGGATCCGGAGCTGGCCAAAGAATCCTGTTTCCAGCTTCCCTAGGCTTTCTGATGTCTCCCAGGCCTGGAAGCTGACCCTCCCCCTGCCCTGCTTGCCACTTCTCCTGGGCTGGTCTACTGGTCCACCGGTCCGAACCCTGGGACGTGCTCTGAGTCTCAGGGCAGTCTGTAGTCTTCAGAAAAAGCCCGGACTGCTGCAGTGGAAGGCAAAGTGGGGGCATCACGTGCACCAGCTCCATCCTTCCCGTCTTTAGAAGGACAAATGAGACAGCAGGCAAGTCTGGACGCAGTGGCTGCCACCTCCGCAGACTTGCCTAGATCCACTCCCCTGAGTCCAGCTCCGGGCTTTATGCTCAGCTTGCAGGAGCCCTGGTCACCCGGGCGGGTCCTGAGGGTGATGGGGCAGGAAAGCCAGCCTTCTAGGCGCACCCTCATAGGTAGGACATCCATTTCAGACTCATATTCAGGCTGCCGGGAGAAATAGGGAGCAGGTAGCTGGGACCCATCTCCGTGCCCCCAACACACCAGCATGCATGGGTAGAAGTTGAAAGGAAGCACTCCAGTGGTGCTTCGGGTCCGCAGCGAGGGCACTGTCTGAGTCTGAGGGAGGTGTTAGGCCTGGCCTAATGAATCTTCATTAGGGGGTCGAATTGAGGAAGGGGTGGGGAGAATCCACCTCTGCACCCCCCCCCCAGGGTGCCCATCTGTACCCAGCAGGTCTTAGCATGGATCCTGATAAGGGGTCCCCTCCGGCGTCCGTGGCAGGCAGCCGTGCTTTGGTGTACCTGGCTCAACGCCTTGGGCCCCTGGCCTGGAACCAAGACCCTTGCCATCCCCCCCCCCAACCCGGGAACCCAGGAGTCGCCGCCACCTGGTCCCGAGACAGCCCTGTCTTGTCCCCCAGCAGTGAGAACGCAAGCTGCCAGCCCTCAAAGAAGGCTCTCCACTTTTAGAATTTGGATAAACTCTTTCCTGCAGACCCCAGATTTCTAAATGCTTCTTCCCTTCCTGCCATCCGCCCCCCCACCCCACCCAGTTGATAATCACTGTTTATCTCTAGTGCTTTATTTTCAGGTCCTCCATATTTCAAAATGGGCTTTTGATCGTTTTCCCCTCAAATATAAAAAGATGCTCTGTTGTGGAATTAAATGACATGTCTTACCCCAGGGACTGATCTGTTCCTGCCTTAGGAACTTGGGAGGGAAGGAGGGAGCCAAACAGGCTCATAAGGACCAGTCAGGAAGTTGAGAGGATCCTTGACTTTCTGTTGGTGGGGATGAAGGATCTCAAGGTCAAGGGCCAGAGAGAGACTTCAGTCAAAGAGGCAGCAGACCAGCTACAGGGCTTAGTCCTCACTGCCAGTGAGGGTGTGATGGAAAACCCAGACCTGGACATCCAGGGATTCAGGAGAGGGAGCTGATTTGACCCCAGAGAGCCAGCCTTGGGTGTCCTTCTCACTGTTTTTTATTTTTTTCTTTTTCAACCTTAAGAAAAATTTCAAGCATACAGAAAAGGTAAAAAAATTCTACACTGACAGCCCACATACCCACCACCTAGACTGAACAATTAACATTTTTACAGTGCTGAAATAGCTATCCCATATCTATCCATCTATTCATCTAGCAATCCACCTTTAAAAAAAAAATGCATTTCAAAGATGCAGACCTCAGTGTATTTCCCTGTTGCTGAAGCATGCAGGATCAGTAACAGTGACATCCAGAGAGTATAGACCAGTAGCAGCACTACGCTCAGCCATCCTGAGTCTGAAGCAAAAGAAAGGATCAGCAATGATCCGGTCTTGATTTCAAATTTTATTATTTTGTTCATGTTATTTTGAACATTATAGTTCAGTTTTGAATTTTGACCTTGAAAATCGTTTATCAAATATCTTATTGAATTCTTCTGTACCTTCTTAAATTTTGCTCTCCTAACAAATGCTTCACTTGCTTCATGCTAATCTCAGTGAGGTAGGGGCTTGGGAGATGAGCTCTACTTCCTAGAGGTTTGGATTGAGTCTGTTCAAGAGACCGGCTGTGACTGATCCCACAGTGATGCTGTGGGTGCCATCTCTGCCAGTTGTGGGGGCCAGGAGGGACCAGGAGAGGAGAGGCCTCTAGCCAGAAACACCCAGCCGGATGGTCCAGCAGTGCTGAGGGCCAAGCTCAAGGCAAGTGGGGGGGTGGGGGTGGGGGAGGAGGTTTACACTTCCAGCAGCTCCCAACAACACTCTGTGGGTGGGATGGAAACAGCGTGTACAGATGTAACTAGTTAAGATAAGGTCATACTGAAGTGGGACGGGACCTTAATCCAATATGACTGTTGTCCTTATAAAAAGAGGAAAAGAGATACACATACAGGGAAAATGCCATGTGACAGTGGAGGCAGAGAGGGGAGCGATGTGTGTATAAGCAACACCAAAATATAAGATAAAGGCATGGAACAAATTCTCCCTTAGAGTCTCCAGAGAGAGCATGGCTCTGCCAACACCTTGATTTGGGACTTCTGGCATCCAGAACTATGAGAGAATAAAATTCTGTTGTTTTCAGCCATTCTCTCTAGTGGTACTTTATTATGCCAGCCCTAGGAAACTAATACAGTAGGCTTTTGTCTATTTTCTTCTAGTCATTTCCATGGGCAAATAATCACAACCATAGATTTGACTAGTGCTATGTTGTGCAACAGAGTAACCACTAGCTACATATGGTTATTTAAATTTAAGTTAAAATTAAGTAAAAGAAAAAAATCAGCTCCTCAGTTGCACTACTCACATGTGGCTCATGCATTAGACATTGCAGACTGTAGGACATTTCCATCATGGCAGAAAGTACTATTGGACAGCATTGGTCTAGTGTAGCTGTCAATGTTCTCCTGCAATAATGCTGCATGGCAACCCAGAATTTCAGCAGATTATAAGGACAAACGTTTTTGTTGTTGTTGTTCATGGGTCCACAGGGCAGGTCAACTTTAGGTTGCAGGTCAGCTGGACTTGGCTCCAGGCTGTAGTTTGCGTGCTTGTCTGCTTCATGGGTCTTCCATCCTCTTTAGACTCAGGGCATGTTCTTCTCCTGACTAACAGCAGGAGTGCAAGAGGGCAGTCTAAACCACAAAGCACATTTTAAGTCTTTGCTCAGATCACATTTGGTCATCCTTGGCTAAACGCAAGCCACATGGCCAAGCCCAGTATCAACGTCTGCAGTGAGAGGCCCTACAAAGTTACGTGGCAGATGGTATGGATTATAATCCTATTACTGTATGGGAGTGAAGAACTGGGATCAAGAATCCAGTCTACCTTACTTATACATAGTGCTTTTTTTTTTTTCCTGAAAAAGTAATACATTCACACGGCTAAAAATGTGTTAAAATAGGCAGTGAAAAATTTTCCCACACCTGATCCTCCCACCTTGACTCCTCCCTTTACAAGTAAACTCATATTAGTTTCCTCTCTATCTGTATGAAAATACAAGCAAAACCATATGTATTTGTTCCCTCTCTTTCGTAAAGGGAGTTCACTATACACTGTACTGCCTTCACTTATTCCTTTTAAAAATAAATCTTGAAGATTTGTCCATGTTAGCATACATAGATGTAGTTCTTAAACTTACATTCACTTATATTTACTGTTCTCTGTGTTCTGCTTATTCCTGCTTTCTCAGCTCAAGGATGGGTACTTTCATAGTTTTGTTTTTTTTTTAAAGATATTTTTTATTTATTTATTTGACAGAGAGATAGAGAGCACAAGTAGGCAGAGTGGCAGGCAGAGGGAAAGGGAGAAGCAGGCTTCCTGCTGAGCAGGAAGGAACCTGGGACCATGACCAGAGCCGAAGGCAGCTGCTTAACCAACTGAGCCACCCAGGTGCCCCAAGGATGGGTACTTTCAGATATCTGAGACAATGGGTTTGTGTTGGAAGGCAACACACTTAACCTGATTTTGCCACTAGGCTGGTTCTCAATCTGGCCTAGAGGTGTTCACAGAGATTTTGAGAAAGGCTTAAGGTATTATCTCTTGCTAAAAGTGTTTATTCGGAGCCATCTTTTATAATTAACTTGCTTTTCTGTCTCAAAGTTACATGTTCCAGAACTGGAAGTGTAGAGTGCAGCTGCCCTAAACCTTTGTATCCCCCTAGCTGGGGGAAATCGGGTAGGGGAGAGCTTGCCTAATCCTTTTAGAGCTAAAACTGGGAGGGAGGGGTGTCACATTATCTCCACTCCTACCCCCATTGGCCAGAATTTAGTCATATACTCATACTAGATGACCTTGCGTGGGAGTTATACCACTAAAAGGAAGAGAGAATATACATATTGAGGATCAATTAGTCCTTTTCTCAGTCTCTGAGGTCTCAGTGAGAGGGCATAGTCTGTGGGAGTTAATAAATAAATAATAATTTAATTATTTAATAATAAATGTATTAAGACACTCTATTGTATTACAAAATATTACACACAGGCAAGTGCACAAATCCTAAGTGGACAGTTTGATGAATTTTCACAAAGTGAAAGTGCGTAGCAAGATCTCTGGTCCAGAAATTGATCTCTGTCAGGCGCCTGGGTGGCTCAGTTGGTTAAGCGACTGCCTTCGGCTCAGGTCATGATCCTGGAGTCCCTGGATGAGTCCCGCATCGGGCTCCCTGCTCGGCAGGGAGTCTGCTTCTCCCTCTGACCCTAACCCCTCTTATGTGCTCTCTCTCATTCTCTCTCTCTCAAATAAATAAATAAAATCTTAAAAAAAAAAAAAGAAATTGATCTCTGTCAATACCCCAGAGTTTGAATTTCCCTGACTGCCCGGCTAAGGGAGTCAAAACCCTGTGGAGGAGGAGCCAAGGGCGGTTGAAGGTGAGCCACCCAAAAAACGGGGTGTGGCCAGGCGAAAAGGCGGGCCCGGCGTAGTTTCGCGCCCCTTTCTGGAGGCCGGGAAGGGGCGGAGCCTGATGGTGTTTCGCATACAGGGGCGGGGCTTACTGGCCGACGTCCCGGATAGAGCGAAGGGGCGTGGCCAGATCGGATGGTGGGGCGAGGTTAAGCAAAGGCGGGACTTCGAGGCCAGCATGGGCGGGGCTTAGTGATCTCAAAGGCGGCCTGGGTCGCTAGGGGCGAATCACGCGAAAAGGGTGGCCAGGCGCAGCGAGGGGAGGAGGCTTGGGGGGGCTCTCGTCACGCACGGGGCGGAGTCTCCTGCCGTCGGTGCGGGTGCTACAGTGGGGGGCAGGGATAGCGCCCTCTGAGCGGGCGCTGCGGCGAGGGGCGGGGTTAGCGCCGTCTGGGCGGACGCTGCGGCGAGGGGCGGGCACAGCGTACGCGCTCCAAAATGGCGGCGACCGGTGCCGCTGGGCCGGTGGCGAATGTCTTCCCGTTCCGCGATGCCCGCGCCGCGCCAGACCCAGTGCTGGAGGCCGGCCCGGGGGCACACGGGCCACTGCCGGTGCCACTCGTGCTGGACAACGGGTCGTTCCAGGCCCGCGCCGGCTGGGCATGCCCCGGGCCGGACCCGGGCCCCGAGCCGCGCCTGCAGTTCCGCGCCGTGTGCGCCCGCGGGCGTGGCGGGGCTCGGGGCGGAGCGGGCCCGCAGGTGGGAAACGCGCTGGGCAGCCTGGAGCCGCTGCGCTGGATGCTGCGCTCACCCTTCGACCGCAACGTACCGGTCAACCTGGAGCTGCAGGAGCTGCTGCTGGACTACAGCTTCCAGCACCTGGGTGTCTCCTCACAGGTGAGGCAGGGGGAGGTGGGTTAGGCTTGAGGGAAGGGGTGAGGTCGCAGCTCCCCGCACTCTGCTCTCCGAGAGGACGTAGTCACAACAGTAGTTCTCGTTGTCCTTTAGTCATTCATTTAGTCAGTCGAGTAAATCTTAAGTGCCCAATGTGTGTAAGCCCTGGGCTAGGCTCTTGGAGTACAGCAGTGAACAAAACAGCGCTCCTTCTCTCTTGCAGCGTACATGTGGCGTAGGTGCTCGTTTGTTATCAAATTCATTTATTAACTAATCTGTATTGAGCACCTACTCTGTGTCAGGCACTTTTCTAGGCGTTTGGAATACATCCATGAATGTAACAGAAAATTTCCTGTGCTATGGACCTAGAATGAAAAGGCAGACAATAACCAATAGAATTAAGTAGTAGATTCTAAGGCATGGTAGGAGGAGAGGAGAGGATTACGTTTTTTCAGATGGTCAGGGTAAGACTCAGGAAGAAGGTGATGCTCTAGCAAGGATTGAAGGAGGTGATTGAGGGAGTAAGCCATGTGAATGTCTGAGCAGATAGTATTCCAGAGGAACAGCCGGTGAAAAGGCCCTGAGCAGGAGTGTGCCCTAATCCTGAGAGCAGCCAGAGTAAGAGGAGAGTAGTCAGTGGAGGAGGAAGTCAGAGAGGTAATGAGGGAGCAAATCACATTTGGCTTTTACTTGAGTGAAATGAGAAGCCATTGCAGGGTGTTGAGTGGAGCAGGGACATGACTTCTGTTCCGAAAGGATCACTATAGCTGCTGTTTGAAGAATGGATTGACATGGGTCATAGGGTAGAACCAGGAGACCAGTAAGGAGGCTGTTGGAATAATCCCAGTGAGAGGTGGTGGTGACTTAGGTGAAGGAGGTCAGGGGAGGGGTATATGGTAGAAGCAGTTGGATTCTGGAGGTAAATTGAAGATAGAGCCAACATGATTTGCTGGCAGTTTGGATGGGGCTTGACTTAATAACCTTAAATTGACCCTACTTTCATATTTTCTCAAACAACCTCTAGTAAGGATGAGATGAGTGTTTTACAGTTGCTTCCGGTCAGGTTTTTGATTGAAGACCAAAAGCAAATTCAGTCTTTACAGTAGGACTTTGGTTTCTTTTATGTTTTAAAAAGAGTATTCTTTTGTTACTCATCTGTTCTCCCTTTTCTTTCAAAGTAGGGCTGTGTCGATCATCCCATAGTTTTGACAGAAGCTGTGTGCAACCCACTGTATTCTCGGCAAATGATGTCTGAGCTTCTTTTTGAGTGCTATGGGATTCCTAAGGTTGCCTATGGAATAGACAGCCTTTTCAGCTTCTACCACAATAAGCCAAAGAACTTGATTTCCAGTGGGCTCATCATTTCCTCTGGATACCAGTGTACACATATTTTACCCATCTTAGAAGGAAGGTGAGTAGCACTGACAGCATTTGAGTGCTGTTTTGAGAAGCATTTGGGAAACATTTATTGGGTGCCCACTTGAAAGGTGAAGTGGAAAGAACAAGTATGAACTGGCCTCTGGGCTTGGCGCTGACATACTTCACTATGTGATTTCAGTTAAGTCAATTCACCTTCCATCCTTTGTGACCTCCTGGTGGGAGTTGCAGTAGATAGTCTTTGAGGTCCAGATCAATAATTCTAGAACTTTACTGTTTTGATTTATGGCAAGATAGCTAACATAGTACCTACAGGTAGTAGGTGCTTCATAAAAATGTTTTGAATAAATTATTTGAGTAATTTAAATGGTCTTTGTGTTCTGGAGTCACCTTTTTATTAATCATGATTGTTTAGGCCTTTTTTTTTTCAGGTACAGTGCCTGGCACATAATATAGGTACATTTCCAAGTTGGATAAAAGGTGAGGGTAGTTTCTGTCATTTTTAAACCTGGTTTTTTTTTTTTTTTAAGATTTTATTTATTTGATAGAGAACACAAGGAGGGGGAGTGGGAGAGGGAGAAGCAGGCTCCCCACTGAGCAGGGAGCCCGACTTGGGGCTCGATTCCAGGACCCTGGGATCATGACCCCAGCTGAAGGCAGACCCTTAATCGACTGAGCCACCCAGGCACCCCTAAACGTGTTTTCATGTTATAGTTGGACTTTTATTGTCTGAGAAGAGACTACGCCAACATCATGCTCTCCTGAGGTTTCTTACTGCGTAAAGAGGGTGTGTAAGTAAGGAGTGGAATCCTGGCTTTGGAGTTGAATGCCTGGGTTTGCAGCCCTGCTGAGGATGAGGTTATTTGCCTTCTTCACATAGCTTCTTAACATGTAAAATTGGGAAAAACTGATTTTTTCGGGGTTACCCTGAGGATGAAATGAGATCATGTAGGTGATGGCA
This sequence comes from Halichoerus grypus, assembly GCF_964656455.1. NCBI lineage: Eukaryota > Metazoa > Chordata > Mammalia > Carnivora > Phocidae > Halichoerus > Halichoerus grypus. Next base: position 118,523,500 of record NC_135721.1, read on the forward strand.
TTTTGTGAACTATAAAAGAGTCTGAATGTTTAAGTCAAAATAAATGTTGCTGAATTTATTGAGACCTAAAATGGTCATTTCTCTTGAAGTTTCTATAAAAATTTATGAAGATAATACTTCTTTTACACATTACCAAACACTACTGATATATGGAATTTTCTATTTTATGTAAGCAGAATATGTGGAAATTAAAAATAACATTATGTTATTTTTATAGCGTATTGAGAGAAAAGTATTTTACCTGAAAGCTAAGAAATGATCACAGTGAGGGGCGCCTGGGTGGCTCAGTCGTTAAGTGTCTGCCTTCGGCTCGGGTCATGATCTCAGGGTCCTGGGATCAAGCCCTGCATCGGGTTCCCTGCTCCGCGGGAAGCCTGCTTCTCCCTCTCTTGCTCCCTCTGCTTGTGTTCCCTCTCTCGCTGTGTCTCTCTCTGTCAAATAAATAAAATCTTAAAAAAAAAAAAAAGAAATGAACACAGTGGAGCCTGTCCTGTTCTGTACTGGCATCTGCTGGTGAGGGGTGATATAGCAGCAACATTTCAATATGCAGCAAGATCCTAGTGCTCTGCTTCTCTAAATTTTTCGCATTAAGAAAAATGTTATTCTGGTTCTCTTCCCCTTCGCATCATGTGAAAAGGGACCTGGTCCTTTTAGGAGATTACAGTAAGCCAGTATGTGTGTACTTAATGTGTATGCATCAGTAGAAGGGGAGTGTCTAGGGGAGGGGTTCTCAGACTCCAGCCTGTGCTATAATTACCTGGGAAGCTTGTTAAAATGTGTATTCCCAGGCTTACCCCAAAGCAAATGAGTCCTGAGAATTGGCATGTTTAACATTTCCCCCAGCTAATTCTACAAGGACCACAGTTTGAGAAATCCTGACAAGTGACATAAGGGTCTGAATTCAGAGTGCACAATCTTCCCATCAAACCTTGTTTCTTTCTGAGACTCTTGATGGATGTTAGATGCCATGTATCTGGGTGTGGACTAGGACTTCCTGCATAGTGTAAGAGGCTGAATCAAGGGAGCTTTAGAGTCCCTTCATCTGTAAAGTTTTCTGTTCCCTCACTGGGTCCATTTCTTCTTTGTTCATCTGAATTGTTATCCTTCCCCCAAACTCCCCACGAAGTGTTCCCTGTTCTTTCTTCCATGTTGCCAAAGTGTCAGTGTTGTTTTCCATTCCTTGATTGTAGGTTAGATGCTAAAAACTGCAAACGCATCAATCTGGGAGGAAGCCAAGCAGCGGGCTACCTCCAGCGCCTCCTGCAGCTGAAGTATCCTGGGCACCTGGCAGCCATCACTCTCAGCCGCATGGAGGAGATCCTGCACGAGCACAGCTATGTTGCTGAAGATTATGTGGAAGGTAACGAAGAGGGCATTTGCCTGTAGCTTGTAGATATTGTACATGGAGGGTATTTCTTAAATTGTTCCCAGGATGACTCTTTTGCTTTTCAGTATCCCCTCTTCCTTTTCGTATTTACTTAAACTTTTCAATAAACTGATAACTTATACATGTGGGTTCTTTTTCAAAAGGGTTTTGACTAATTTACTTCCTTTGCTTTTCCATATAGATGTTAGGATTAGCTTGTTTGTATCTACAAAAATGTTCTGTTGGGATTTTGATTGAAAGTGTATGAAATCTGTGGATTAGATTGGATATGAAACAACAGCAGTTTTTTTTAAGATTTTATTTATTTATTTGCCAGAGAGAGAGAGAATGAAAGAGAGATGGAGAGAGAGCGAGAGTACAGGCAGGGGGGAGGCAGGCAGAGGGAGAAGCAGGCACCTTGCTGAGCAGGGAGCCTGATGCAGGACTCAATCCCAGGACCCCGGGATCATGACCTGAGCCAAAGGCAGACGCTTAACCGACTGAGCCCCCCCAGGTGTCCCTGAAACAACAACATTTTAAATAAAAATCCAAATACAATACTAAATCAAGATGTAATATTAAATCTAGACTGGGGAGAAGTGACATTTTGTACTATATGGAATCTTCTAATCCATGAACGTAGTAGGTCTTTCCATTTACCTAGGTCCTTTATTGATTTCTTCTTTCAGCATTTTGTAGTTTTCGACATACCGATCCTGTACGTGTTCTGTTAGATTTATGCCTAAGTCTTTCTTTGCTTGTTTCATCTCAGTTTCCACTTGCTCATTGTTAATGTATAGAAATGCAGTTAATTTTTATGTGTTGACCTTATATACCGGACCTTGCTAAATTTATTTTAGTTTTTTGTAGATTCCTTGGGAATTTCTGTGTAGACATGTCATCTGTGAATAGGGACAGTTTTATTTCTTCCTTTCCAGTCTGTTTGCCTTTTTTTTCTTTGTCTTGCTTTTGGATATTGAACTAGCCTTGATTGGGTGGGGTGATAGACCCCACTTATTCAAGTATATTATTATTTTTATATGTTGCTTTATTTGAGTTGGTAATATTTTATGGGGTTTTATGTCTATATTCATGAGGGATGTTGATCTATAGTTTTCTTATATTGTCTTTGTCTGGTCTTGGTATCATGGTGATGCTGGTCTTGTTAAATTAGCTCGAAGTGTTCCTCCTTTTTTTTTTTTTTTATTAATTTGGTGGGGGAGGGGCAGGAGAGAGAGAGAATCTTAAGGAGGCTCCCTGCTCACCTCTTGAGCTTGACATGGGGCTTGATCTCACTACCCTGAGATCATGACCTGAGCTGAAACCAAGAGTCGGATGCTTGACTGACTGCGCCACCCAGGCGCCCCCCCTTCTTCTATATTCTGAAAAAGATTGTGTAGATAATTGATACTTTTTTTCTTTAAATGTTTGATAGAATTCTCCAGTGGAACAATTTGAGCCTGGGGATTTCTTTTTCTGAAGACTTAACTATGGATTCAATTTAATAGATGTAGGACTATTTAGGTAATCTCATTGATGTCTTTTTATTATTTCCTTCCTTCTACTTGCTTTAGGTTTAGTTTGTTCTCTTTCTTCTAGATTCTTAAGGTAGAAGTTCAGATTATTATGAGACCAATCTTCTTTTTTTTTTTTTTAAGATTTTATTTATTTATTTGACAGAGAGGGACACAGCGAGAGAGGGAACACAAGTGGGGGAGAGGGAGAAGCAGGCTTCCCGCTGAGCAGGGAGCCTGATGCGGGGCTCAATCCCGGGACCCCGGGATCATGACCTGAGCCGAAGGCAGACGCTTAACTACTGAGCCACCCAGGCGCCCCGAGACCATTCTTCTTTTTAAGCATTTAATGCTCCAAATTTCCCCTTCAACATTGCTTTATCTACATCCTATAGATTTTGATATATTTTCATTTTTATTGAGTTCAGATATTTTCTAATTTCCCTCAAGATTTCTTTTTATGAACCATTGATTATTTAGAAATGTGTTGTTTTATTGGGACTACATCAAAATAAAAAGCTTCTGTACAGTGAAGGAAACAGTCAACAAAACTAAAGGACAGCCTATGGAATGGGAGAAGATACTTGCAAATGACACATCCAATGAAGGGTTAGTATCCAAAATACATAAAGAACTGATATAACTCAACACCCAAAAAAACCAAATAGTCCAATTAAAAATGGGCAGAAGGCATGAACAAGCATTTCTCCAAAGAAGACATACAGATGGTCAAGAGACACGTGAAAAGATGCTCAACATCACTCACCATCAAGGAAATGCAAATCAAAACTACAAGGACATACCATCACACACCTCTCAGAATGGCTAAAATCAAAAACACAGGAAACAGGTGTTGGCCAGGATGTGGAGAAAAAGGAACCCTCTTATACCATTGGTGGGAATGCAAACTGGTGCAACCACTCTGGAAACCAGTATGGAGGTTCCTTAAAAAGCTAAAAATAGGGGCACCTGGGTGGCTCAGTCATTGAGCGTCTGCCTTTGGCTCAGTTCATGGTCCCAGGGTCCTGGGATCGAGCCCCACGTCGGGCTCCCTACTCCGAGGGAGGCCTGCTTTTCCCTCTCCCACTCCCCCTGCTTATATTCCCTCTCTCGCTATGTCTCTCTCTGTCAAATAAATAAATAAAATCTTAAAAAAAAAAAAAGTTTAAAATAGAAGCACCAATGATTCAGTAATCACACTACTGGGTATTTACCCCAAGAATACAAAAACACTAATTCGAAGGGATATATGTACCCTATGTTTATAGCAGCATTATTTACAATAGGTGAATTATGGAAGCAGCCCAAGTGTCCATTGATAGATGAATGGATAAAGAAGATGTGGTGTATATATATACACAAAGGAATGTTACCAGCCGTAAAAATGCATGAAATCTTGTCATCTGCAATGACATGCATTGAACTAGAGTATTATGCCAAGGGAAATAAGTCAGAGAAAGACAAATCATATGATTTCACTCATGTAGAATTTAAGAAACAAAACAAATGAACAAAGGGAAAAAAAAAGAGAGAGTGAGGCAAACCAAGAAATAGACTCTTAACCATCAAGAACAAATGGATGGTTACCAGAGGGCAGGAAGGTGGGGGGATGGGTGAAATAGGTGTTGGGGATTAAGGAGCACACTTGTGATGAGCACTGGATGAAATATGGAATTGTTGAATTGCTATAATGTATGCCTGAAACTAACGCTATATGTTAACTATACTGGAATTAAAATAAAAACTTAATTAAAAAATAAAACCTTCAGGTTTTAAGGGTTAAGTCTAACTTTATATTTTAATGAATAGTTGATGTAGAAAGCTGAAAGTTAAAAAAAGAAAGGTGTTGTTTTATTTTTTAAAAATTTCATCCATTTATTTGAGAGAGAGAGAGAGCACGCACAAGTGGGGGAAGAGGCAGAAGGAGAGGGAGAAGCAGGCTCCCAGTCAAGCAGGGAGCCCCACGTGGGGCTCGATCCCAGGATCATCCCCAGGATCATGACCTGAGCCGAAGGCAGACGCCCAACCGACTGAGCCACCCAGGCACCCCTAGAAAGGTGTTTTTTTATAGCCAAGTATTTGGAGATACTTCTATTGTATTTCTATGACTTATTTCTAGTTTAATTTCATTATGTCAGGAAACTATGTGGTATCAGTGGAGCTTGTGAAGGTTTGTTTTATGACCCGGGCATGGTCTGCTTTGGCGTATGTTCCATTTATACTTGAAAAGAACATGGACTCTGCTGTTGGGTGGAGTATTCTGTGATGTTGTTTAGGTTTACTGGTTGATGGTGGTGGTGAGTTCTTCTGTGTCCCTGTTCCTTTTCCATGCTCTAGCTCTGTTGATTATTAAGAGTTTTGAAATCTTAAGGGATAATTGTAAATTTTTTATTTCTCCTTTCATATCTGTCGGTTTTTGCTTTAAAGTATCTAAAGCACTTTTGTTAGGGACATATTTAGAATTCTTAGGTTATCTTGACGAGTTGACTTTTTATCATTATACAGTATCTCTTTTTATCCCTTGCAGTTTTCTTGGCTTTGATGTCTACTTGGACATTAATACAGCCACTCCTATTTTCTTTTGCTGAGTGCTTGCATGGAATAGTTTTTCCATCCTTTTAATCTACTTATGTCATTATATTCAAAGTGAGTTTCTTCATAGTTGGTGGTTTTTTTTTTTTTTTAATCCACTGTGTTAGTCTCTATCTTTTAACTAGTCTGGTAAGACCATTTAAAATTAATTATTCATATGTTGGATTTAGTTCTACCATTTTATTATTTGTTATCTTATTCTCTTTGTTGTTCCCGTTTCTCCTGCCTTCTTTTGGGTTATTTGAGTATTTAAAAAATTTGTTTTGGTATTGGTATTTTAATTTATCTGTTGTGTTTTTACTGTATCTTTCTGTGTAGTTTTTTTAGTGGTTTCCCTGAGGTTATAATCAATAGACTTTTCGCACTGTTTTTAGAATCTCTCTTCTACTAGTTCGTGTGGAACGTGGCAATGTTAGCACCCCAGAGGCTCCTTGCTCCTTTATGCTGGGTTGTCTTATGCAGCACATGTACGTATGTTGGAAACCCAACAGACAGTGTGATGGTTTTACGTTGAATTGTCAAACATATTTTAAAGAACTCAGGAGGTTAGTCTGTCACATTGAACGAGATTGTCTTTTCTTTTGCTCTTCCTTCTTTCCTGATGTTCCGAGTTTCCTTCTGCTGTCACGTCTGTCAGGCGAACTTTACTTAGCAGTTCTTTGAGAGCAGATCTGTGGGCATTATGTCCAGGGGGTACAGCTGCATTTTGTCGACTGGGTGGAGTCAGAGATTGGGTGGATCGTGCTTGCTCCATCTTACCTGGATCTGGAACCCTGGTATTGACTTTCTACTTTTCTGTGCTAATAGTGTTTTCCATTTCATAACTTCCAAAATTATTTCTCTGAAGAACTGCAGAAATGGCGGTGCCCTGATTATTACGAAAACAACGTCCACAAGATGCAGCTCCCGTTTTCCAGCAAGCTCCTCGGCAGCACTCTGAGCTCGGAGGAGAAGCAGGAACGGCGGCAGCAGCAGCTGCGGCGGCTGCAGGAGCTCAACGCCCGCCGGCGGGAGGAGAAGCTGCAGCTGGACCAGGAGCGTCTGGACAGACTGCTCTACGTGCAGGTACGTGCGCATCCCGGCAGCGGGCTCCGGCCTTTGCGCAAGGCAGTCCCAGAAAGGGTTCTCCCTGCATCTTCCTCGGCCAGGAGATGCAGTGACTGTCTGAGTGCCCCTTGGGGTCAAGAAGGAGTCGAGGGTGCTGAGTGTGGAGCTCCTCAGCACAGAGGACCTGTACTGTGCACAGAGCATCAGGTGTCTCTGACAGAGCTGTGCACTTTGGCTTCCCTCATTCACTTTGGCCTTATCATCTTTGTGTTATAACTTTTTAATTGAAGTGTAGCACATGTGCTACCAAGTGCACAGATCTCAAGTGTGTAGCTCAATGGATTTTCACAACATGAAACACCCCATGTATCTGCCATCCAGAGCACTCCCAGCACCCCGGAAATCTCCCGTGTGTCCCCTCTTAGCCAGTAACCTTCCCACGTCTTCCCCACTCAAAAGGTAACGACGTTTCTGACACCTGGCACCGTAGATTAGTTTTGCCTACTCAGGTGGTGCTAAGACCGGGGAACGATGCAGCCTAGAGACAGCTGGGGAGGAGGGCGGTGTGTGAACCATGCGTGGGAGGTGAGATTTTGTGGAGGGGCAGGCTAGGGGAGTGCTGGGAGCCCCCTCCTGCTGTAGTTTTTCTGTTTGGCTTCCAAGCTGCTTCTCTTTCCTTCCTGTATATGATTGCGCTGTCATCTTTGAAGATGAATTGCGACTGCTCGGGTTTCAGGAACTTCTAGAGGATGGCCAGATGGATCAGTTTCACAAAGCTCTGGTGGAACTGAACATGGACTCCCCGGAAGAGCTGCAGTCCTACATCCAGAAGCTCAGCTCGGCGGTGGAGCAGGCAAAGCAGAAAATCCTCCAAGCAGAAGTCACCCTCGAGGTGGATGTGGTGGACAGCAAGCCAGAGGTACCAAGGACCTTGGGAGGAGGGTCCTGTAGGGTCATTTAGCCTGAGGGTCGGAGGAGTGTCTGGAGAAGACTGACATCAGAGATGTGACCACACTTGGGAAGGCAGTGCGGTGCGTGCCGTCCACGCGGACAGGGGCGGGGCAGAGATGGCACTGACTTCGTGCTGACCTGATGGCTTTTACCCTGTAGACCTCTGGCCCCCCTGGGACGGGGAACTGTTCTTGTAGAGTAGAACATTCATGCACCTGCCGTGTGGTGCCATCTTGGAATCTGAACATTCCCTTTTGATGGTTATTTGCAGTTAGTCACACACTCCTTTCTACTTTTTTCTGATATTTTTAAAAAAAATTTTATTGTTATGTTAATCACCATACATTACATCATTAGTTTTTTTTACATTTTTATTATTATGTTAATCACCATACATTACATCATTAGTTTTTGATGTAGTGTTCCATGATTCATTGTTTGCGTATAACACCCAGTGCTCCATGCAGTACGTGCCCTCTTTAATACCCATCACCAGTCTAACCCATCCCCCCACCCCCCACATCATTAGTTTTTGATGTAGTGTTCCATGATTCATTGTTTGTGTATAACACCCAGTGCTCTTCTGATATTTTTTTAATATATTGTGGTTCATGTTTCACTTCCTTTCCATCTTCATGTCCCCTAAGGACAGGGATCATGCTTCATGATAGTTGATGGATTTTTTACAGCAAATAGCAGACGTGCTTAATAAAATATCCATGGGTTGATTTAAGATCAGCCTTTTATGACTAAAACTGATTGTTTGAATAAGCTCTTTGGTGTTCTCTGTCTCTCCTTTTCGTTTCCACGCCAGTGGCCTGTTTATAAGTGTTGATGTGGCGTAAAGGCAGGTGGCAGGGCTGAGTGAGGGCCCCGGTGGTGCACACCCTCACCCTGGGCGCTGCACACCTATACTCATGAGTTGGCTCGCCTGGCTTTAGAACTGGAAGAAAGTGTTAATAAAAGTGTGTGCATTGTTCCCGAATCCGTCTGCTCTGGAGTTCTAAGACAAAGGACTTGTTCATTGCCTTGTGACACTTCTAGGCCAGGATTAACCAATCTAGTGTGGTGGCTTTTTGTTTTTCAGTCAACTTGCTTTAAATTCTAAAACCTATACTTTTATTTTTATTTATTTATTTTTTCTGTAGGTGGCTATGCCTTTAATAGTGAAAGATACATGTTCATCCTCACCGTTTTGAGGAAATGGTTCTTTTTTTTTTTAATTTTATTTTATTATGTTAGTCACCATAAGTTACATCATTAGTTTTTGATGTAGTGTTCCATGATTCATTTAAAACCTATACTTTTAGAAAGAAACAGTCCCATGGAAAAATCCAGTTTGGTGCTGGGCGTGGTGCGGCTGCTTGCCACTGACTTGAGATGTGTCTTTGGCTTGGCAGGAGGCCTGTTCTTGCTCCCGGCTCTCAGCTAGAGGCTCACTGACATGCTTGCTGCGCTCAGCCTCCATCCCAGCTCTCCCACAGCTGAGACTCCCAGAGGCCAGCAACCGGCCAGGGCACGCATGTCAGAGCAGACCCCAAGTCAAGCTCCCTGCACGTGGCTTCCGGGATGGCTGAGGTGGGGGCGAGGGGCCTTGACTGCCGTCTTACTCTGGTGTGGTGTCCCAGGTCAGCCTCGAAGAGCCGGTGTGCCTTTCCTCGCTCGCCTCTCCCAGTTTCCCGACTGTGCATCGGATCTCAGCTGTTTACTGGGATCCAGACCCATGTTGCCTTTGTTGTTTATTCATCTGTGTTCAGTTTTCATCGTGCTTAATGCGCCAATAGGACATCGGCATCTTTATACCAGAGATGTGCCGCTAAGCCACGGGCAGGCGAGGGATTTCAGATTTAAAAAGAAAAGCTGTAAAATGTGATTCCTGAGCAGTTGAGGAGCTAGTTTTTCCTTCCCTTTGTTCATTTTTCTGCATTTGTTACAGGCTGTGATTCAGCCACTCCTTCATACATTTAGCAGGTACTTATTAAGTCCCTACTTCGTTCTGTGCTCTGGGGATACGTATTCTCTCTGGGCTTGGGGAGGTTTTGAAATGTTGGACTTCCAGTAGTTTCTCTATATACAGTGATGAGTTGGTCTGTCCCCAAAGCATTGAGGGTGTCAGCATTTATTGAGGGTGATTGTTAGTGATTAGGGTTGGTTACAGTAACTTTCATGGGATAAATGTGACCACAACACTGGCCGGCTGGTTCTACCTTTCAAAAAGTATTTATAGTGTGTTTTCCAACTATGTAATTCATTTAGAATGGAGGGAATGGATTTATGTGGATCAAAGTTCATATTGAAATGCAGTAATGGCTAAATTGGATTAATCCAGCAAAATTTTTAACTTACAGTGTTTCCTAAGGTCCATTTTTTTTTCCCACAGACCAGGCCATTCCAGCCCTTGCTATTCTGCAAATAATGTGATGAAGATGTTGTAAAGGAGTAGGCTTTGTTAGCATTCCTAAGGAAGTATTTAGACTAGAGGATGTTAGCCTTCCGTCACTGTAAGCACAGCAGTGGTTGGGGGGGGGGGCACAGTTTTAGAGCACCATTACTTGTTGGAGAACACAATGAGCTTAATACAGAAAGTTCTCTTGCCTGATTAGCCAAGATCAGAGCTGGCCTCTGCTTGTTCTTTTTTTTTTTTTTTTAAGATTTTATTTGTTTATTAGAGAGAATGAGCAAGGGAGTGGCAGAGGGAGAAGCAGGAGAAGCAAAGCAGACTCCCCGCTGAGCAGGGAGCCTGATGCGGGGCTCGAAACAGGACCCTGGGATCATGACCTGAGCCAAAGGCAGACGCTTAACGACTGAGCCACCCAGGCGCCCCTGGCCTCTGCTTGTTCTGATGCCGCTCAATCAAGATTGTTCCAGGGAACCATGCTGCATCTTCTCTGATGTGCTTTGGCAAACTATCATTCTGTTCAGTTCCAAAAGAATGCCTATTTGTGTTCCTGAACGCCACGCAATGCATGTGGAGGCTCTGGCAAACCGTAGAGAGAGAGAAGCCAGCCGTGGTAGAGGAATCTGTTCTCTGTAGGGTCTCTATAGCCCATTGTCTGCTTTGAAATTATTAGCTTTGTTTCTCTGTGAATCATACGAATTAGGGTAAGTATATGTGCTGCCGAAGCGAGCACACGAATTAGGATAAGTAAAGTATCTTTTTATCATTTTTAGTGAAGCTTAGAAGTTATCTTTAAGGTGACATGCTTCTGAGTACAGCTAGGTGAAGGTGGATGATGATGTTTTTGCCGTAGCTGAGGAAGCCTATTGAAACTCGAACATTTTACAGTCCTCTTTTCCAGGGAAATTGGAGGGTGTATCCCAGGCCTCACCACTCAATGGTAGGTATGGTATGCTAGGGACTAATGATGCAATTAAGGTACATTTCCTGCACTCCTTGGTACCTAAAAGAATAAGGCTATCGGATCATACTTAGCTGACTAATGAAGCTTATCTGGTGTGATGGTACATGTGTGTGGGAATTTAGATGCTAAAGTTTTGAGAAAGGATTGGATATGTGAGCTGGGCCCTGAAAGGTGATATGATTTCAGTAGGTATCAGGTGAGGAGGGAAAGACATTATGGATCGAGACGTTTAGATGCAAAGCAGCCCGCGGGCAGGGAGCACTGTAGGTTGGGTGTGGAGTGCGGGAGATGGAGCAGGGGAGGGAGGCAGGGGCCGGCCGATAAAGGTCTTTGTCAGTCAGCCTGGATATTATCCTTTATAAGACAGAGTCTTCAAAGGATGTCCAGCAAGGAAGTAATCCAAGGAGACTTGCTGTTAGGAAAAGAACTGGTGGCAGTTAGGATGATGGGTTTAGGGAGAGGTGAGGCTGGAAGTGGGAAGGCAGGATATAAATGTGTTGCGGCAGTCCGGCGGAGAGCTGGTGGAGGGGGTGGGAGAGTAGCCATGGCAATGGGGGGTGGAGGAGACGCTTCAGAGGTAGCTCCAAGGATTTGGGTGCCACTTAGGGGCAATGGTGACAGGAGTGGCGGTGGCTGGTAACAGAACGTGTGACAAGTGCCAGACCCTGTACTGAGCATTTCTGTAAGTGTCGTCTTGATTCTGTGAGTACTGTCGTATTTCCATTGGACAAATAAGGAAACTCAGGTTCAGGAGAGTGAAGGAATTTGCCCGGGGTTGCACAGCTAGAGGTGGCGCAGCTGAGGATCGGACCCAAGCGATCCGATTGCAGATTCACTCTGGTCCCGCTGAGGTCCCACGGAGGTGCTCCTAAAAGGCTGCGGGTGGGGGTAGTACCTTTGGTTTGAGCACCTTATCTTCAAAGGACTTCAGGTGGAATTTGCCAGGACCCAGCCGTGGAAGGAGCTAGAATCGCATGGGGAGTGAGAAAAGAAGGATGCCTGGGGAAGGCCTCTGCTTAGGGGTCCAGGAGCTGAGGAAAAGCCGGGGGAAGAGGCCGAGGAAGAGCAGAGACGAGAGAGCAGCAGGGGTGGCGGGCTCAGCCTCGGATGGGCGATGGCACGGGAGCATGGAAGGACGGGAGGACGGGTGAAGAGGTGGGGTGCAGGAGAAATAGAAACACCTGAGGCGAGCTGCTGAGAACCGCCAGCGGTGACTGGAAAGGGGCCTGAGGAGAAGTGCTGGGAGGGGTTGCAGACACCTGCTCTGGGGAATGCACAGGGGAGCTGAAGAGGACCACAGGCCCACCAGCAGCAGCCTGGCACTTTCTTTCTCCACTCTTGCCCACGCCCACGAGGAGCATATTTTACTTACCTGTTGCCATGTGGAAAAGCACTCCAAACTTAGTAGCATAAAATGATGATCATTGTGTTGTGCTCACGAATTTGACGGGTCAGGAATTCGGGCAGAGCGTAGCAGGGATCTCTGCTCTGTGATGCCTGGGGCCTCAGCTGGGAAGACTTGGACATCTGGGGACTGGGAGCCCTGGATGGTTTTTCACTTTGCTAACATCTGAGCCGGGATGACTCAAAGGCCATGCTTAGCAAGATGGTGGACCTGAGCACCCACACCCACCGAGCACCCAGACAGGAGCAAAGCCCGTGCCTGTCCATGTGCCTTGGGCTTCTCAGCTTGGCAACTGGCTTCCAGGATTGAGCTCCCCAAGGGAGAGTAGCCAGAGAGCCAGTGTTTCAAGAGGTCAAGGTCAAGGGAACTGTGTGGCCTCGTATGACCTCACATTGGAAGTCACATGACACCGCTTGCACCATACTCTATTGGTTGGAGTCCCACAGGTCCCTGCTAAGATTCAAGGGGAGGAAATAAACCACACCTCAGAATCCCCTTGAGGAAGAGCTTGTCGGATGGAAGATATCGTTTTGACTGTTTTTGAAAAATACAGTCTACCCCAGCGGAGAAGTGGAAAGAGCATTGGGTGGCACCCTTTAGGATTTGAGAGTGGTTGTTGGTAGAGCAGGTAGGGTCGGGCTGGAGGGTGGCAGTTGCGATTGGGCTCCGGGGCGGGTAGAGGAAGGTGTGAATGCACAAGGGAGGTCATCACTGGGAGGTCAGAGAGGTTAGAGGAGTGGAGGTTGGGATGAAGATGAGGAAGATGGAGGTGTGGGGGGTGGGTAGAGCAGAAGGTAGGAGAGAACTCCATGGAGCCCAAGGCTTGCCTTTACTCATTATTATTTGGGGGAAGGACCCACAAGTTTGGCCTGTAGTTATTTTAAATACACAGGTGACATTTGTGTGCCACCAGCCTGGTATTGTAACAATTATCTAAGGGGCCAAAATGAGTGCCTAGTTAGAAGAAGGAAGAAGTGTTCAGTTCTCACCCCACCACTGCCCTAGGGGTGCGCCCTACTTACAGAGGAGGAAGTGGGCTCAGACTGTGCCATTCAGAGCTGGACCGATGTGACCCTTAAGCCTTGCCTCTTTCTGTAACACCGCACCGCTCCTGGTTGCTTGTCGTCCCGGATGATAAGCCACCAAATGAGAGAGAATTTTCGCGATCCGTTTCTGATCCTCTCTTGGGACCCCGGAGTTTAGTGCCAAGCCAGAACAGGCACAGGCATTCCCAGGGTTGGGGCTTCTTTCTGGGAGATGAGAGTCTTGCAGATTAGAAACCTCACACCTCCAGGGGAGCATTCCTTCTAACGGAGTTCTGCGGCCCCTGCTGGGGCAGAGAAGCCTGTCAGTTCATTCAGCTGGCCTTGCTGCCGCTTGTAGATCTTTTGTTCTCTTCTTGTTCACCTTGACCTCAGGGAGCTCTTTTCCATACTTGCAGAGCCAGTTGTCCTGCCGCACTCAGACTCATGATGTATAGAATTTCAGCTTGAGGCAGCGCAAAGACTTTGGAGCTAAGCCATCTGTCTTGGGCCAGGTTTCTACCACTTACTAGTGTGATGTGATCTTGGGCAAGTCTTGGTCCCCCGTTGAGCCCATTTCCTTGCCCATGAAGCTCAGGAGTCATCTCTGCAGGGAAGATTGTGGAGGAGCGGGTTGCCTGTTCCTGAATTGGGTTCAGTATTCCGATGGCTCTCGCCTCCTTCCCTGAGAGTAAGGTCCTTGGATTCTCACCTCCCAGCCCACCCTCTTTCCTCCTTAAATTACCTATTTCCAGACCAGTCCCTCTCTTCCTGTTCTCTACTCTCAGAGGAAGAAATGTTCCCTGTCCTTTCCAGGGTTTACTCCTTCCTTAAATTTATAATTTGTGTAGAGGTAGAATGCTCTATATTGAACAGAATTTAGGATCCGTTGTCCCCCATTCTATAAGCCATATATGCATGTGACTGTTCTGGTGTGTGTGCCAGAGGAGTGTTGAAGGGCACTGCCTTGTTTAAGAGTGAGTTTGAGCGCCTGGGTGGCTCAGTCGGTTGAGCATCCGACTCTTTATTTCAGCTCAGGTCATGATCTCAGGGTCCTGAGATTGAGCCCTGAATCGGGTTCCACACTGAGCATGGAGCTTGCTTGGGATTCTTTCTCTCTCTCCCTCTGCCCCTCCTGACTCGTGTGCAGTCTCTCTCTCTCTCTAAAAATAAAAATAAAAAAACCTTTAAAAAGAGAAGGAGGAAGTTTGAATGCTAATTTACATTGGCAGTATATGTGGCTATGTTCTAGAGATTGTATTTAAGTGCTCTGAATTATGTTGGTAGTTTATATACGTCACAGAGTCCAAGGGTAAGGCCAGACTCAGGATACATACTCCACGCAGGGACCTCCCCTCGGGCATGCCAGGTGGATAGTACTGAGTCGGCTTGTGTCCTCCCAAGACGCCTTCTCATAAAACAGTCCTTTCTCCGCCAGCTGTCATTGTTAGAGCGGTCTTGCATAGAATTTCTTCCTGTAACTTCTTCCCCTTGAGTCCAAGTGGTAAAACTTCTCTGCCTTTCACATGGCAGAACGACAGATGGCTAGAATGTCACCTAGAACCACACCACCCCCTGCCCAAATTCTTTTGTCCAGGTCAAAATTACAATATACCGTAAGTCCTCTACTGGGAGCAGTGCCAGTGTGTGTAGGCTCTACCCAGGTTCGCTGTGGCTGAAGCGGAAAGCCCGTTCTGCGGGGCACCACAGTCCCGAAGCTCTCTGCCGCCTCAGGAGCTCTTAGTCACGTCTCCAGCCCAGTGGACCAGCCGATAAGAGACTACTTATTAAAGCCCATTAGTGTTGGCACTTGGATTTATTAATCGTTAAGAGATTTATTTAATTTTGCAGGTGTCTGGGCCACTCTGTAGGATACAACTCTTGCTCTCTCTCCCGCAGAGCTGCGTGTGCGGTCTCGTGCCCAACGCAGACAGCATGACCCCCACCCCCCCGCCCCCCGCTCCGGGCCTGCCAGAGGGCTTCAGAGAGGAGATGGGAGTTGTTGAGGTTTGTGTGAGGGGGAGGGGACAGGAGCAAAGCCCATGCCTGGCTTTTTAGGCTTTTAATCCTTGTGTTCACATGTCTTAACTTCTTCTTTTTAATAGTTTAGAAAATTTTTCATAGTTTCTATATAAACTTCCAGGACACTGAGCGAAACACCAATTCTTGTTTGTGACCGTGAACTGATCGAGTGAAGGCCTCCTGAAGTTACAGGTGCTGTTTTGTTCTGTTTCTTCTGTTCTTAGACCCCTGACCTGGAGCAGCTAGAGCCGTCTCTGGAAGATGTGGAAAGCATCCATGATTTTGAACCCTTGTTTTCAGAGGAAACCCCTGAAGCGGAGAAGCCAGTCACCACTGTCCAGGTTGGGCCCCTGTAGCCCGCACCATGCTTCTGCTTTGAAACCTTTGACGTAAAAGACCAGTCTGCCCTAGTTTGCTTCTTTAGGAATATTTTTGCAAAAAGAAAAAAAAAAAATTCCAGTTGTATTTTCTAGAAAGGTTGGGGGCTAGGGTACTAACACTAAAACATCTGAAGTCAGGGCTTTTCCTACTGATTGATTGGGGTTCCAGCACTAAGATTGTGACCCTGTGGGAAACAGTCCGCCTTGGTAGAAATATTTAGGCAAGTAATTGAGGACTTTAGACCTGAGGCCTAGCTTTAGTGGTTTCATTTAAATTTAAGCCAGTGTAATTGTGCTTAATCCTCATTTGGGCCTATGTATCTGTCAGGGCAAATGGCCACCAGACAGACTGACCTGAGTCTGGGGCTCACCTGGGAGAGCGCTTTCCCGGCCGCGCAGGGACCAGGCTGCTGAGCAGGGTGGTGGTAGGAGGCTTGGCCGGCCAGTGCCGGGCCTTCCTGCGACCTCTCTTCATGAGCTCTTTCCCTGCGACGCGGGGACCATTTCGTGATGCAAAGTTGAAGGTATTTGTAATACAGAGGTGGGAGAAAGGCAGGTAATGGAATTATCCTATCAGGAGAGTTGGGGAGAGGTTATTCTTGCAGGAACGAAGGACAGAAGCTATGTTGGCATAAGAAATACAGTTTGAGGGAACTGGCAACTGGAATGTTTGTCACTGTGGCCTAAAAATATCTTCTAAACCTTGGGTTTTTAAAGCCCGTGTTTAACTTGGCAGCCTATCATCAGCTGTTTGTCGGGACAGAAAGAATTCGAGCTCCAGAAATTATCTTCCAGCCATCCCTCATAGGGGAGGAGCAGGCTGGCATAGCAGAGACCCTTCAGTACATCCTGGACAGGTGAGACTGAACCTTCTTTTCCTTCGATTTTCCAGAACCGTTTCCTCAGATTTCACACTGAGTAGTAGATGAGGTGGGCATTTGAAAATCTGCCTCACGCCCTCCTTTTTATTGACTTGCTGTGCTCAGATAGTATTCTTTATCTCTCCCCAACCCCGGCACATTGCAGAGGCTCTGTAATTCTTTTCTAAAAATGTAAATGCTCAGTTGATTTGAGGAGCTTTAAGAAATTCTTTGACGTTGAAGCAGCACAACAATATATGTGCATTGGCTTTCATATAAACCTTGACATTATTGAAGACTGGTGATTTTTAAGTACCCTAAAAACGTGCAGAGCTTATAAAAGTTTTTTTTCCTCCTTGCAGACATTTTATTTAAGAGTTTGCACTTCCATAAAATGCTCCTCCCCCATCCCATTTATACAGGCATTTTCCTGCAGTGTGAAATTGTCCTAATTCAAGCTGGACAAGTGGAGAGCATGATTTGTAGTTTTCTGGCTGCTGTTGGCTGAAACCGGATGAAAACTGGCACCTAGCAAGGAGGAAAAGCTACTGCGGCCAATGTGTATGAGTGGCTTTGAGCTTTGTCTTAATGGGAAAGTGCTCAAGCATGTGAAAGATAAAGCTGTTATTTAAGAAAAAAAAAAAAAGGAAAAAAACAAACCACGCAGGTGGAAAGGTGGGCCAGCAGAAGGGAGGCAGGACTTTTTGGGGTGTTGGAAATGTTCTGTTTCTTGATTGTGGTGATGGTTACTGGGGGGTATACATTTGTCAGACTTCATCAAAATGTTTGGAAATCAGTCCTCCATAAAGTCAGTTTTTAAAAAAAGTGTGTTAAAAGACACAAAACTTCTAATCTTACTAAGGAAATGAATTCTGTAAAGTCATAAGTGAAAAATGGAAGTTTTGTGTTTGTTTTTTTTTTTTTTAATTTATTTTAGAGGGTGGGGAGGGGCAGAGGGAGAGGGAGAGAGAATCTCATGGAGCCCAACGTGGGGCTCAGTCTCACAACCCTGAGATCGTGACCTGAGTTGAAATCAAGAGTTGGACACTTACCGACTGAGCCACCCAGGTACCCTGGAAGTTTTTTTAAAAACACTCTTTTTGCAGATGTTTTCTGTTCTGTGCCAAGACCTTACGTTTCTACATCAGCATTCTCCTTTGATCCTACGTTGGTAGGACTATGCCAAAAGGAATCTACTTCCTCCTAGGTACTCAAAGGACGTTCAGGACCTGCTGGTTCAGAATGTTTTCCTCACCGGTGGAAACATGATGTACCCTGGGATGAAAGGTAGAATCGAGAAGGAGCTGTTGGAGATGAGGCCCTTCCAGTCTGCTTTTAAGGTACTGCTTATTCACATAACCAGCTGTTGTGTAAGATTATTCAGTATTCGTTTTCTGATTGCAAAAGTCATAAATACGGCATAGAGGAGGGCAGGTACTTTTTAGTTCCATCATCCAGAAATATCCACTGTTAACATTTTTGGGGCTTTTCTTCTGGTCTTTGATATGTGTTGAATTTTTGAAGCAGAATGGAAATCATGTTTTATGTATTTCTCTGTTTTGTTTTTTTTTTTTTTAACTGGAAAAAGACACAAATCTAATAATATTCAGGGAATACAAGGAGTACACACTGAGAGTAGTCATTCTCTTTACCCGCCCCTCATTCTAAGGGCAAAGCTTCACTTGCACAGATTCTCTGTACATGAGTGTAACCTGCCTTGTAACCTGCATTTCTTCCCATGTCATTCTTCCAAAATACTTTTTTTTCTTCCGTATGGTGTGGATGCCCCATAGTGTATCTACTGAATCCTTTTGATCTCTAAGAAACATGGTCTCAGCCCCTATCGAGGACCAGGCACCTCGCAGATGCCGAGATGTCCTAGACACGACCCCTAGCTGCAAGGAACTTGCTACCTGAGGGGCAGCAGCTGATTAAATAGGCTGTGATAGCCCAGAATGTGATGGACGTCCAGGCATGGGCACCTGTCCGTCTTGGAATTTAGGAAGGGCTTCGTGGAAGTGAGTCTTCCTAAGATGAGGATGTGTGTGCCATCTAGACATTGTGGAGTGGGGTGGGATGGAGGGAGCATTCCAGAGAGGGATTAGCATGAGCAGAGGCTCAGGGTCCAGAAGCCTGCTGAGCGAGTGAGCTGCAGTTGAGTGTGGCTCGAGCACAGGGTTGCTATAGAGGAGTGGAGGGGGTTGCAGTAGAGAGGTCAGTAGGCCCTGCAGGTCCTGCTGAGAGGCTGACCTCGGTCCCCTGTGCTGCATGATGTATTACACATTCCCGGCACGGGCTCTGAGCTCTGGGCCTTATTCTATCACCACTGTTCCTGAACCTTGCCAAGCCTTCGTTTTGTCAGTGGTGCAAAGGGGTAATCAGAACTCCTGTTACCAGGATTCACTAGTACAATGAAGTGCTCAGCGTAGGGCCTGCACAAAATGAACACTTCGACGTTAGCTGTTGTATGGGGGGAGGGGTCCCTAGGATCACCCCAGGTTCCATGATTTGCTAGGAGGACTCACAGGAATCGTATATATATATGATATAGTCACATATCATACTCACATATAATCATCCTCATGGCTACGATTTGAAAGGAAACAAAGCAAAATTAGTACAGAGAAGAGGTGCGTGGGGCGACGTCCAGGGGAAAGCAGGTATGAGCTCCCAGAGTCCTCACCCAGTGGAGTCTCACAGAACACGTTTAATTCTCCCAGCAGTGAGCTGTGACAACACATGTGAAATGTCACCAACCAGGGAAGCTCGTTAGAGACTCAGTGCCCAGGGTTTTATTGGGAGCCGATCATGTAGGCACCCCCTGCCTGGCACTTACCCAAATTCCAGACTCCCAGAAGGAAGCAGGTGTTCAGCATAAACTACATTATTTGTTCAAACGTCAGGAACAGTGTCTACTCTTACCAGTCAGTGGTGGAGGCCTGCCAGAAGTCCAAGTTCGTAGGTGCCAGCCAAGGACAGCCTTGTAAGCAGTCAGGCCTGTGGGTTAACTCTTTTCTGCACAGCTGTTGTTACTGTTAAGCCCACCGGACTGTGAGGGAGTCTAAGCAGGGGAATCGTTTCATTCAGTTTGAATATTAGGAAGCTATTTTTGACTGTTGTGGAAAATGGGGTATCAGGAGAAATACTGGAAGCAGGAGGCCAGTTAGGAGGCAGCTCAGAGGCTTTAGGATTGAGTCCTCCTACCAGTTTGCAGTGTCTCCTGTGATCTGACCTTGAATTTCTCCAGCATTATCTCTCATCACTCCCCCTTCCACCCTATACTTTGTTCCCCAATATGCCATGTTTTCTCGCCTCAGGGTGTTTGCACCTGCTGGTTCCCTTTGGAATACCCTTCCCAGCTCAATACTCATGTCTCTCATGGCTGGCTTGGATGTCACATCTGCCAGAAGCCTTCCGTGTCCTTAACCTGTATTCCTTACTAGACCCACCTCTATTAGGGAAGGATGGACTGTTTTGTGAATTGTTGTTCCCCAGGTCTTGGCTCAATGTCTCTGGGTAGCTATGCAGGATATAAGCAGTAGGCATTGGGAGAGGACAGGAGGGAGCTCATGTGGCAGAGATTAAGGGAGTGAAGTTGTGAGAACTGAGTAACAGGTTGGATATGGGGAGAGAAGTGTGGGACCCAAGACAATTCCCAAGTCCTAGGTTGGGCAACTGGTGGGACAAATATGACATTCCCTGGACTAGGAAATGGGAGAGGAAGAGCGGGCTTGAGGGTGGAGAATGAGTTCCACTTCTGGGGTGGGTTGAGTTGGGTTTCCAGTGGGATGCCCAGGAAGCGGTGACTCCTAGCCAGCTGCTGAGTGCTCCAGAGAAAGGCAGAAGGGTGGACTCGGATCCCCTAGCATAACTGTGTTATTAGTGGGCACTGTTTGGAGGATAGGTGATGTCCATTAGGCCTTACATAACATCAGCATTTAAGGGCCTTTGGGAGGGTGGGGGTGCCCATGAAGGAGGCTGAGAAAGAGGTGGTGGGAGAGGCAGGAGGAGGGCTAGACTGGGGGGTGGGGGTGGGGGTGACAGCACAGAAGGAGAGCACAGGTATGCGCTGGCGGGCTTGACTTGTGATGACATAACTAGTGCGTCCTATTATCAAATGTTTAAGATCTATTTCTTGATCATCGCAAAAGCCTTTCCCGTGAATTACTTTGTGAATATTAGCTGTAGGAATGCTGCCAGATTGCTCTTCCCAGCTCTCTTTTAGCTGGTTCATCCTCGTGGGGCACAGCCTCAGCTTCCGTCCCTTCCACCTTCGCTGCTCCTTTTCAGCTGCGGATGTGGTAAGTGTGTGTCAGGCCAGAATTAATAACCCCTGATACTCAGCATTTAGGTTATGTGCATGCTGAGTCCACTTTATGTCGCCTGCCTGTTACTTCAGAAAGTTCTGAAACCACCACTCCAACCTGGAGCTCCTGTGGTTGGGGGAGGGAGGTAGGAGGGAGGTGGGAAAGCAGGTGGCGACTCTGGGAAACAGGAAGCCTGGTTTGAGCTGCAGAGGATGTTCCCCGCTCTGGTCAGGTCAGCTGGGTTGAGGGGCTCCCCTGGGGCTGCTGACCACGGGATTGCTCCAATAATAAGCAATGGAAACGGCACTGGCAACGTCCTGGACAACACCCCAGGCCCTTCTCTCTGCTCTCTGCTCCTGAGGCTCATTGGTCACCATAGCGAGACCCACCTCGTATCAGCCCCTGCTTCTCGCTGCTCACAGAGTGGGCGTCAGGATGGGAAGGCCTTTCCTCCAGGTGGAGTGCCTGCTCCGCTTCCTCTCTCCATCTGGCAGCTTGTGGTCGACAGCGTTGGAACAGGAGGGGGGCAGCTGGGCCCTCTCTGGCCCATAGTGGCAGGTGGGTGTTCACGAAAGAGCCGGCAGCCGTTGATTCTGTGAGGCCGAGCCTGGTGTGCTCTGCATGCTGTGTGCTCTCTTGGAGAGTCTGCAGCATCTCAGCTCAGCTGTATTTGGAGGGTGTGGACAGTTATGCACCAGGGCCCTCCCGCGTGTGTATTTCTGGGGATATCACGTAGGGAGGGGGCTGCGGCTGGGTCTGCTGAACGCTCACTCCTCGAGCCCTGAGGGGGAGATGGCCCTCTGCTGAGTGCTCTTTGTGTTTCAGGTTCAGCTTGCTTCCAACCCCGTGCTGGACGCCTGGTATGGTGCTCGGGACTGGGCCTTGGACCACCTGGACGATGATGAAGTCTGGATCACCAGGAAAGAGTATGAAGAGAAGGGAGGAGAGTACTTCAAGGAGCACTGTGCATCCAACATCTACGTCCCCATCCGCCTGCCCAAGCAGGCCTCACGCTTCTCAGACGCGCAGGCCCCCGGCAGAGGCTCGGGGGCCAGCGGAGGCAGTGCTGGTGAGCAAGCCTAGTGGGCGCCCTCTGGGACCCGGGACCGCGGTGGCCAGTGTGACGGACGGATGCTGTGCTAGCTGGGTGCGGCCTGAGCCTGCTGGCGGCGCTGGGCTGCAGGGTGGATTTCTCCTGGGGAGAACAGTTAAGGGACACTGGAAATTACCCTTTTGAACTGCATTCACTTGGGGGCTCCTGCAGTGAAGAGACTTTAAGTGACTTTCTGGTCTTTGCTGAACCATGGACGAGCTGTGGCATCAGCTTCCCGCAGCAGTAAATGAAGATGGAATGGAGGACGGGGATGTACAAAACGTTAAGGGTTTATTTCTTCATTTAAAAAATCCTTTAAAAAAATCCTTCAAAATTTATGTTGTCCGTGTAGATATTTTTCTGACTTTACTCAGAAACTGTGTGAATGCCCAGCAGGTGGAGGCCTTTCACATGTGTATAAAGAAAAGGTAGAGTGTACTTTATACACACTTTATACATGTGTATAAAGTAAAGATAACAAAAGTAATCACCCACGAGATCTCAGGAGCTGGAAATGTTTTCCTCCTATTATTTCCTCTTAAAATAAGTAAAAAGGGCCCAAAGAGGGGAACCAAACTGCACGGAATTTCTCCATCAGGGACCTCCTTTGTGCCCACTTCTGAATGGGCAGAAATGAGGCCTTAGCCTAATTTTTGTTCATACTTTCTATGCTGGAAACTTTTGCACCATATGAGGCCTTCCTGCAGATTTTTCTTTCTATGCCCACAAGTTTGTTGGCTGCTTAACTTTCTCAACCTTTCAGAAGAAAGAGAGTCTGGAAAAGTTGAATCATGTAGCCGCCTCAGTTTTGCCGTAACCTTACATTCCCTGTATCCTTGCAGCTTCATCTTCAATGGACAAATGTCCCCTCTCTTTTATAGAGATTGCTCGGTGTGAACTTTAACTCTGCAACATCTCTGGTAGTTGAGCCCAGAGGCCCCTGAGACGCTAGTGTTCTGTCACAGAATCTATCCACTTAAATCCCAGGGAGCCTCTAGCCCATCCCTCTCATGAGGCCGCCTCAGAACCCGTTGGCTCGTGCAGCTTTCCAGGGGCGATCGCCTGGATCCGCAGCCCTCGGGGCTCAGGAACTCAAGATCTGGAGCAGACAGCAGTGATGGTGGAGACAGAAGACCGGGCCGACCCAGGGCCTCCCAGAGCCCGAGAACTGAGAGATGGTGATAGGCATGAGCTGTGAAGAAAGGATAGTTGCCAAGAAGGTAAGGGAGGTTTTCATATCCTGTTCCCGGGAAGAAGGACGCCAACTGCTAGTAGGCCTGGGGGTCTCTCTCCCATAGTCAGTGGTTTCAACAGCCTGAGCGACAGTGATGAGCTCAGCACGGCCATGGAGGCTGAGCCCTGCTGGGGAGACCCCGGGTGGGCAGGTAAACCCAGACATAGTTACGTAGCTGGGCCTGCTCAGGGTTTCCATAGACCGGAACAGAGGAGATGTGGGGCTGGGCAGGCCGAGGGGCTGAGCCTTGGGCTCTCTAGTTTCATCTCTCGCCCCTCACATTAAGCCTGCCGTGACCTTCCACAGCCGCCTTAGGGGTTATGGTGGCTCTCCCTCATCGAGGCTGCTCCTCCCTCCCTTGCACAGACCCCCTGCAGAGCACTCACCATGTGCCTTGGGCTTTGTCTCTCCCCCAGGATGGTCTCCTCTAAACTAAAGTGTTCCCAAGAGCAGGAAGTATTCCATTCAGTGTGGAGTATCCCCAGTGGATTTTTAATGGACGGCTAGATCTGTGACCAGAGAATATTTGAGGGTAGTCTGTCCACTCTGTTGAGAGGAACAGATCGAGAGTCCACACTGAGGACTTCCTCTCAGCCATACTGAGGCATCTGATGTTCCCTTCCGACCCTACCGTGGTTTTTTCCTGGAGAGGTGGGCATGACTGCAGCTGAATGTTCTAGGGGCGGCTGTGAAGAAACAAACTCCTATAGCCCAGCTTAGGCTCTTGTGCTCTTGTGGCAGGAGGAGATAGCCTGGGGAAGGGACTGTCCTGGGTCTCTAGGACCCCCCAGCTCTGGATTTGAGTTAGGGCAGCTCTCAAGGTTGGGTGGCCACAAAGAGTGACGGGGCCCCCCGTCTCTGGGTACCCCGGCTGCTGCCTGCTTACGCTGCCGCTGCCTCCTCATGGCAACTCTGGAAATAAGCAGTTTTGTCAAAGGAACCAACAAAGAAGGTAAAAAGAGAGTGAAGCAAGAGTGCAGTAAGTGTTCAAAGATGTGCAGATGAGGCTAGCCCAAGAAACGGAGAAGCCAGATTCATACAAGTATAATACGCAAAGATCATTTTATGCCTACCTAAGGGACTAAGTGAATAAAGTGACATCTATCATTATAATAAGAATTTTGCCATTAAATCGTTCCAAGAAAATTAGAAAATGCTAGGATGCCAGAGGATTCAAAGCTGTAAGCAGAGATCCTGGCTGTGTACGAAGTACATTCTCCTTTCTTCCCGGGCCCGTGGTCCTGGAGAGGCGCCCCTTCTGGGGATGAGGGAGGCCCCCAGGTTGTCTGAGGTGGTATAGAGGGAAGCATGGAAGGGGCTGGCACCTGGAGACTTATTACAGCAACAGAGGATCATTTCCCAGCCTCCCGTGCGGTTGTTCTCGTGGCCATCTGAGTTCTGGCTGGTGGAATATGGGCAGAAGGACACCCATCATTTCCAGGGCTGGCTTCTATAAACCTCTCTTTCCTCCTTCCCCGATCACCGGCTGAATGGGGCGCCATTAAGGCTCATGAGGAGTGCAGAGCCACTAAGTGGAGGGAACCAGGTCCCTAAGTGACTACCTGGAACAGAGGCTCTATAAATTCCTCCCCCTGTGAGGAAGTAAACTCTCACCGTGTTAAGCTGCAGAGCTCTTAGGCCTTATCTGTTATAGCAACTAGCATTTTTCCAACGAAAATTTTAGGTTACAAATAAAAATGTCATTAACTCTGTATTAAACAGGGATTTGTTAGGAAAAATAAAAAATAGTATGAAATGAGGAGAATAGCGTGATAGTTATTCCTTTATTTAGGAAATGGGAATGATCATTTCTTTTACCCTGTAGGAGGATTAAATGAGATAATGAAATCACCTAAGGATTTCCACCAACATAGCAGACTTCTGATCTAGAAGAGCCCCTGCCCCCAACCTGCTACAAAGTTAGGCAATAACTAAACAAAAAGTTGTGATGCTGAGCCTGACAGAGAAAATCATAGCTATCATAGAAAATCATAGAAATCAGAAATGAATACAAAAAAAATCAAGGCCAGAGTGGTAACCACAAGTAGGCACTGAGGCAGACCGAGATGAGCCCTAGGGATGGACAGGGACTGCTAAGCCCCGGGAAATCCCTCAGGTAGACTGACCTGCTCCCTGCTTTCCCTTTCTGTTCCCTTCTTTCCATGACGTCCTCTCCTTTATTCTCCCTGTTCTGCTTATGTCTGAGCAGCCACCAAGACCCAAGCACTCTTCCTTCTGCCCCTTGCCCATCAGGGCTCCTGTTCCTTTCCTAGGCCCAGGGAGCCCTGTGGAATCCAGTTATCCCAGGGGCTCAGGAGGCATTTCCCATAGCACACATTTTCACTGACCAAAATCATCATGAGGTCAAGAGGAGTCTGTGCTATAGGGAAATTCAAGGTGATGCAGTGGGTTGAATTATGTCCCTCCCAAATGACATGTCCATGTTGTAACCCAGTGTCTGCTTATTTGGAAATAGGCTCTTTGCAGTTGGAATTAAGGACCTGGACGTGAGATCAGCCTGGATTTAGGGTGGGCCCTCAAGCCAGTGACTGATGTCCTTATAAAAGAAATGACACTGGGAAGAAGGCCATGTGAAGACAGAGGCAGAGACTGGAGGAGGGCAGCCACAAGCCAGGAACACCAGGAGCCACCAGAAGCTGGAAGAGGCCAGGAAGGATTCTCCCCTAGAGCCGTCATAGGGAATATGGGCTGATGACACCTTGATTTGGTATCCAGAACTGTGAGAGAATAAATTTCTGTTGCGTTAGGTACCATGTTTGTGGTCATTTGTTACAGACACCGATGTCCAGGTTAAATCTGGGAAGGTATCTGGGTATGGGTGGGAAGCTTTTAAGCCATAAAGAAGCAGATAACTTGCCCACAAGATGGAGGAATCCTAGCAATAGCAGGACCTAGATAACAAAGGCTTATCCCGAGATAAGGAGTAGAGAGGAGGCAATGAAGGTAGTAGAGGAGGGGTTTGGAAAGTGCGCAGGACCAGAGCTGAGGGTCCTGGAGAGGCACCCCTTCTGGGGATGAGGGAGGCCCCCAGGTTGTCTGAGGTGGTATAGGGGGAAGCGTGGAAGGGGCTGGCACCTGGAGACTTATTACAGCAACAGAGGATCAGAGGAAGCTTGACACGCAAAGGTGCTAAATACTGGAGAATCTGCCTTGCTGCAGCACCAGGAGGGGGCGTCCCTGAGAGACTTGGAGACCCACCGAACCCCTCTCCCTGCCCTGTTCCTCACCCATAATCCTCCTGCTAATAGTTGCTCAGGTAAATCTAACATGCCCAAATATGAACATTAATAAACCAGCACCCTAATGGGGATACTGCAAGAAAAAAACAAAATCAGAAAATTCAAAGTCAAACTTGTGAGCAGAAAACACACAGGAAAAAAAGCCAGAAGGAAATTGTAATGCAGCATTCCAACAGGAATTAAAATAATTAGACAAGCAAATGCAGCTGTGAGGACATCGCGAAACAAATGAAAAGCTTTAAGTAGAAAGGACCAAGAGGATGTGAAATGGAAACTGACGGGACCCAGGTAGGAACTGAATGTAAAAGAAAAATGATCTCGGAAACCTAAATCCAAGATGCACAAAGGGGAGAGATATTCGACTGGAAAGAAAAAAAGGAAAAACCAAATGAAAATAAGAGAAAGTTACAGATAAGGAAAAGAGGCAAAGGAAATCTAATCAAGTTGAATGTAGTTGAAGAAAATTCGACATACT
Organism: Halichoerus grypus; assembly: GCF_964656455.1. Classification (NCBI taxonomy): domain Eukaryota; kingdom Metazoa; phylum Chordata; class Mammalia; order Carnivora; family Phocidae; genus Halichoerus; species Halichoerus grypus. Next base: position 118,550,390 of record NC_135721.1, read on the forward strand.
GAATTTTATATTGTAAAGGAAGAAGAAAAACAATGGAACAAAAATTCATATTAAAAATGGTAATTCGGTAATACTTTCCCCCAAAGAGGAAATGCTCGAATACAAATACTGTAAAGACACGCTGTGTGTGAGCTTGGGAAGAAGGACTCAGAAGAGTAAACTCTGAGAAAATCCTAGGTAAATAAATCCTCTGGGCCTCTAGGCAGAAAGACACAATGGCTTGCACTGTCAAGAAAAATTAGATGTCATCGGACTTTCTAACAGCACTCTGTGTAATTTAATACTAGAAAGTTGACCAAAGAAATTGAATAATGAAAAAACAAAAATGGTAAAATAAGTTTATTTGGAAAAAAAAAAAAACAAAATTTAAGGAATACTAGAAAACCTGCCAGAAAAAGACCAACAACAATTTAAAAACTACTAGAAAGAATACATGAAATAATAAGGAAATAATTATTAAAATAAAAATCATAATTACTTTGTACAATTCTTTGCAAATACATTTGAAAAATATAGACAAAAATCGTCATTTTTTTAGGAAAATGGAATTCACCAGAACTGCCCCTAATAGGGATATATAAAGTCCGAATAGACCCATTTCCATACAGAAACTAAAGACCATTGTCACAGAGCTGCCCCCTCAAAAAAGCTCCAGGTCCAGTTAAGTTCACAGAATTCTATTAGCCTTTAAAGACTGGATACTTCCAATGTCCCTTAAACTTTTTCAGAGCGCAGAAAACAAATCCTCTAAAGTATTATTATGCATGACTGCTATCAAAATCTGGTAGATTGCACACACACAAAATTATAGATAGCCCAATCTTACCTAAAATGTCAATGAAGTAAACACAAGTCAATTATTTACAAACAGAATCCACTAGGGGCGCCTGGGTGGCTCAGTCTGTTGGAAGGCTGCGTTCTGCTCAGGTCATGATCTCGGGGTCCTGGGATAGTGCCCCACTTTGGGTTCCCTGCTCGGCAGGGAGTCTGCTTCTCCCTCTGCCCCTCCTCCTACTCATGCTCTATCTCTCTCTCTCTCAAATAAATAAAATCTTTATTTTTTTTGGATTTTATTTATTTGAGAGAGAGAGCATGAGCTGGGGAGAGGGGCAGAGAGAGGACAAGGAGACTCCACACTGAGCAGGGAGCCTGACCTGGGGTTCGATCCCAGGACCCTGGGATCATGACCTGAGCCGAAGGCAGATGTTTGACTGAGCCATCCAGACGCCCAATAAATAAAATCATAAAAAAGAAGAAGAAGAAGAAGAAACCACCAGCACATGAAAAGAAAATACATGCTGACCAAATGAATTTTATTCCAGGAATGCAAGTGTAGCCACCAAATACCAAAAATCTCAGAGCCTTAACGCACGGTTTATTTCTTATGGTGCGTGTCCAGTGATTGTCATCGTGTGTGTGGTTTGGGAGGGGCTGCACTGTCCCACATAATCGCTGCACACCATCTTAGGAGTCTGCCACCTCAACGAAAGGAAGGAACAGGAATATGGAGAGTCAAGTCCTGGCTCCGAAATGCTTCTCCCCAGAAGTGCCGCACAGCATACGTGCTCAGATTTCACTGGCCAAAGAAAATAAGTTAGCCGTGTGTGATCTCTTAGCATTCCATTTTACCCCCTCTGCCTAGTTATGCCTCTCTCTTTTTTTTTTTTTGTGATTGCTCTAGAAATTACAACATGCATCCTTCATTTATTGTAACATAGATTAAGTCTATAATACTTCACGTACAATGTAAGAATATTGCCACATATAACTCCATTTTTAACTTTGGGGATTTGCTCTTGGTATCATGTGCTTCACTATTATAAATCCCATAACATATTTTTAATTTTTTAAATTTACTCAGTAGTCTTCTGGAGAAATCTAAAAAGATGGCCTTTTACCTGCACATTGACTCTTTCCGGTCAAGAAAGCGGGGGTAGGAGGACGTTTTCTTGGCATTAGGGCTTGCACATTCTTCTCAGGAATGCTAACAGGATGGGGGAGAGGCTTTCCTCTGGCTGGTGCCTAACGAAGCAGCCTTTTGGAAACCTCCCAGAGGAAATGCAGTGGGATTCTCCCCGCAGCCATTCTTCAACCTGGACAACAAGAATTGTCTGGAAGGCGAATTCACCTGCTTGGCTCTTTCCCTCCTGAGTCACATTTTGATGACCACCGGGCGGGGACTGGGCTGTATCAGATCTTGCCCGCCCTTTCCCGGCCTGGGCAACCATCTGGGGATTGCCTGGGAATCAAGTTGATGGGCATTCCTCAGTCTAGACAAACTTCTGGAAACTCTTTAACTTTAGTTGTGGGAGGAGGAGTTGGCCTGCTGATCATTCCCCAGCTTGGGACACCGGCAGTACTTTGGACTGGGTTTCGTATAAGTATTGTTAAATCTAGAAGGCTTTATAATTGGGCCAGCAATATCCATGCCCTGGTCACTATTCATAATAAAGGACATTCCAAGAGTATCAGCTAAGGAAGTCCTTTTGTTGATAGTGATTCTGTCAGCCTTTGTCATTGGCATGCCTTCGGCCACTGTGAGGAGGTACACTCGATGGCTAAGTACACAAATAAGAATCTGAATAAAACTGACCAGAATATGTACAAAGCCCCCCAAGGAGGAGGAAGAGCTTCTGCTTGACAGCTTTTCCCACATTCTGGGTCTGACAATAGGGAAGCTCTTATAAGATTATTGTGGTCCACTGGGAAATTTGGGGACCTGCCAACTACACCCAGTGAATCCTGGCATCCCCTTCTGTGTGTGCCGAGCCATGGGTTCTGGAAACAGGATGAGTAGACAGACCCTTTGGTGCCTCAAAGTTGTGCCCCAGCTTTGAGGGTGCACCAAAGAAGACATGAATGCAAGACATCCCACGGTTTCTTTTCTGAAATCGGAGCCGATTTTGGAGAAGGACCAAAGTCAAAAGAGCTTCCAGAGGAGCCTGCTTGGGTGAAGAAGATAAGAGCCGGGCGGGTAGCTGGGGAAGGTGAGGTACCTCGGCCTCGGCCCCTTGTGAGCTCCGGGAGCAGAATTGGAAAAGTTCTCAGTGCTCTTTTCCTTTCCACATTCTGAGTTGGCGTTCCCAGGCCTTCTCTTTTCACTCGCTGCTGTCTAATGGGATTCCGGGGCTTGGCCTTGAGCATGGAGAGCCTCCTTATTGACAACTTCTAGTGAAGAGAATCTCAGAAAGAAAAGAAGGAGGTGTTCCCTCTTCCCCTGAAAGTTTGGAAAAGCAGACACTCTCCTGAGAACAGCAGAAAGCCATTTCCAAGAGCCTATTCGGAGAAAATGTGGGCCTCTCCTCAGGCTCTGATTTTGGCTGCAAATGTTATTTGTAACAAAGGACTCTTTAAAGTCATCTGGGTTTCAGAAAAATGTAATCATATGCTGTAAAAAAAAAAAAAAAAACTTTAAAAAAGGTGGCATCTTTAAAATTAAAAAAAAATTAATAGGTAGCTTTGCTTAATTATATATCGCCCAAGTAATAACATTTCATTTGACATTTCTGTTTTAAAAATGAAGGTACAACTCTTTGTCCGTTGTCTGTATTGACCAGAGGAGCTTTGCAATTTCCCTCTTCTTCTTTTTCCTATGACTATGACTTTAAATGAACAATACACAATACAATGTACAAATACTGTATATTTGGCTTTGGAATTGTATATATGTTATATGCAATTATAAAACAAGATTTTATTCAAAATAAGAACACAGTCCTTAAAAATCAAAGGCAAAGTGAAACAAGTGAACCTAATTATCAGGTTGGTAGCTTACTTACACAGAGAGGTCTTATTTTAAGTCTTGAACGAGGTGACTTTAATTAGGTGATTTTATTTTAAGTGACTTTTTTCACAGTAGTGAGGAAAAAACCAGTAATTGAATGTACATCTTTAGTGGGATATAGTCTAAGAACAAAAAAGGACTGTAAAGAAATCTTGCTATTTTCAGCAATTATGTTGTTAGTAATGGCATTGGTGTGGCTATTCTGAAGATATATATATATATATATGAGATATATATATATATATATATATATATATATATATGCAAATAATTATGTTAAGGTTGCTAGAATCCAGGATTTCCAGCATAAGAAACAAGATATAAAAATATAAAATCAGGGGCACCTGGGTGGCTCAGTCGGTCACACGTCCAATTCTTGATTTTGGAGATGGAGCCCTGCATCAGGCTCTGGGCTGGGCATGGTGCCTGCTTAAGATTCTCTCTCTCCCTGTCTCTCAAAAAAAAAAAAAAAAAATATATATATATATATATAAAATCAAAAATGAAAAGTCCTGTAATCCTATATTTGAGTCATAAGTATCAGTATGAACACGTGATGTATTTTCTCTCTAAAAGTATTAATTTCTTAGCTGAAATATGATCTGGAAATAATGAAGAGCCCAGTTATCAAGGAACACCCCTAGTGTGGCTTCTCATTCAAAGGAACCAGGGCTCATTAGAAGGAACTGTTTCTTATTAAAAGGAACCAGGGCTCCTTGGAGAAATGGCTGCTTCCAGTTCTGGGGCAGGAAATAGACAAGATGAACCTGGACTATCTTGTTGCATCAGAAAGCAAGGAAACTATCAAAGACTCCCAAAGACTCCTGGGATCATATTGAAAGAACTCAGGAGCCAACTTGAAGTGGCTCCCACTGGCCAAGGAATGAGATCACTGGACATTCAGAAAGAATAAAAATGAAGGGTTAAAGCACATCAGATATTAAAATCCACGAATTCATCATTGGTTATCTTTGGAGGAACCAGCTCATAATTCTGCAAACGATATAAAGTGAAAGAAGCAGGCATTGATCCGGCCTTTCCTGTACCAACCGTTTCCCATGGTAAACAAATAGATGATAAGGGAATTTTTCTTTATAGAGGATTTCCAGCTAATACATGAAGAAAGAATGATAGAATACCCCTATTGTCTAACTCCTGATAATGGCAAGGGGCCATGATCATCAAACCCTGCTAGGAACCATCGGGTGAAGAGCTGAAGGTACCTTTATAATGGACAGATATCAGGTGCCTTCTGATATGAGGCATTATAACACATTGAACACCTTCATGAAGTACTCTTACAAAAAATTTTTAATCTGAATCTGGTCAGGCCTCCAAATTTAACTGCCAGTTTCCTGGAAATATTGGGAGCAGAGAAACATTGTATAAATTAGGGTCCCAACAGGAAGCAGATGGTGAACTCCGATTAGGAAAATTCCAAGAGGAGTTATTTATCCAGGTGAAGGCAGCATGGAAAGAATTAGTGGGATGAGGGGCAGAGAAGCCTTCACCAGTAGAAACTGGAAAGGGAGGGAGTTGTGTCTTGAGAGGAACAATTACCTTCAGTCAAGAAGCACAGCCAACCCAAGGTGGCCTTGCAGTTGGGGGGCCAGGGAAATGAACACACTGAGCTCACTCTTCTCCCTCCCTCCCATTCCCACCAGGGCTCCCTATTGGCCAAACCCTGGAGCCAGAGTGTGAGCCAGCCTAGTGGATGCTGTCCACGAAGGTCAGCCTCCAGGGGAAAAGACCAGTGTGGAGAAGGGTGGAAGGAGGACCTGAGTGGGGCAAATGAGTAAAATCAGTCACAAACATGCTAACATCATGGGGATGCAATCAGCAAAATTCAGAATGCAGAGAACTCTCCAGGACAAACAATCTTCCTTTTTTTCCGGAAACTTCCATCAAATAAATTGCAAAGAGGGGAAAAAAGAGGTCCAGTGGGGAAACCTATAAATTAACCTTTCCCCCCTGCCCCCAACAAATAAACTGCAAAGTGGATAAAAGGAAGGAAGACCTGTAAATTAAAAGACACTTGAAACCAAACGCAAATATGAAGTTTGGACCTTGTTCGGATCCTGATGGTAATGAATCAATTGTTAAACAAAATAAACTTCTGAAGAAATCCAGGAAATGTGAACTCTGGATAGTTGATGATACGAAAGAATTATTGATACGTTTTTATTTTCCGATGTGCTTGTTATGCTGACAGAGGGGTGGGGAGGCTTATCGAGATACCTACTGAAGTATTTGCAGATGAAATGATGTGTCTGGGATTTGCTCCAGAGTAATCAAGTGGGGCAGAGGGGCGGGTGTGTGGTGGGGGAGGTACAGAGGAAAAGTGGCCATCTGTTTGGGGGGGTAGGCACACCCCTGTTCATTATCCCTCTGTCTACTTTTGCTTGTGTTTGAAGTTTCCCATTTAAAAAAGTAAAGTACTAGTACTCCAATCTAGCCTTGTTTTTTTTTGTCCTGTAGCAATCGGTCTCAGATATTATGCAACATTACTGCATTTGGAGCGGCTGCTCTCTCATCTTTGAAAAATGTATGTGCATACGTATCTGCCACAAACATGGTGGATAACTCCACGGGAATGTGATCTGCATATCCATGACACAGATATATGCTAATATAGCAGATGATACACAGCAAAACAGTGTTTCTTGGAGATCACACCACATCAATACAAAGAGAGCTTCCACATTCTCTTTTTTTCCTTTGTTCTTATGTGTGTGTGTGTGTGTGTGTTTTTAAAGATTTTATTTATTTATTTGACAGAGAGAGATAGCGAGAGAGGGAACACAAGCACAGGGGAGCTGGAATAGGACGCTGGGATCATGACCTGAGCCACCCAGGTGCCCCTCCTTTGTTCTTATGTTTAACGGAAAATGCATTCACAAGATTCTGAAAAACCACCCTCCAATCCTTTGCTCTTTCATACCAAGAAATGTGATAAGAATTGCAACCATTTTCCTGTCATGGGTGTTTGTCATTTGACTTTGTTGGGTGTTTTTCCATGCAGAATTCCTTATGGTCTCAAATCAAACAATCTTTTAAAATTGCTTTTGGGTTTTATCTCATACTTAGCAGTATGAGATAATGAAAAAAAACCTTCCGTTTTCTTTCCATATATTTAATTCTTTTAAACCTTTTAAAAAAAGATTTATTTATTTGAGAAAGAGAGTGAGTGGGAGGGAGAGGGAGAGAGAATCTGAAGCAGACCACGCTGAGCGCAGAGCCCGAAGTGGGGCTTGTACTCAGGGCTCCATCCCACAACCGTGAGATCATGACCTGAGCTGAAACCAAGAGTCAGACGCTTAACTGACTGAGCCACCCAGGTGTGCCTCTTTAAAACCTTTTTATGTAAAAAACAAAAACAAAAACAAAAACAAAAACCATAAATAATGGCATAAAATATAAGTGCACAACCTAACACCTTGTTATAAAATGAGCACCTGCGTCATCACGGTGGTCGAGAAACTGAACATTGCTACTCTGAGCCCCCTCCCCAGGAACCCCCAGCATGATCTTTCCTGATCGAAATCTGCTCCTATCCCCTGGTAAGAAGCTACTGTACCAACCTCTAGAGTATTCCTTCTGGTGCTCTTTATAGTTTTACCACGGAATTCTGCATCCCTAAACATGGTCTTTAAGATCCATCCCTGTTACATGCGGTTCTGTATTCAGGCCTGTTGTTCTATAGTATTTTACTGACGTGTATACCATGATTTATTTATCCAGTTGAAATTTATGTTGGTGTAGGTTTATGGTAGAACTCCAGCTGAATTACTTTTCAGATAACTAGCCAGTTGTACCAACAGTATTTATTAACTAATCCATCTCTTTTCCACTGATTTAAATGCCACCTTTATTATTTATTAAATGACCTTATATTTTTTGGTCTAGTTCCAGACTCACTCATCTGCTCTATTCATCTCTCTGTCTATTCCTGAATTCATAATGAACTATTACTCTCACTTTGTTGCACACTTTAAAATGTAGCAGAGTCTGTCTCCCCAGAATTCTCTCTCTCTCTTTTTTTAAGAACTTATTTTTATATTCTTGCATGATCCTTGGAATCAGTTAGTGAAATTCCAGAATACTCCTGTTGGAATATTTGTTTGCATCCCATTAAAATTATGGATTAAATGATGAAAGGTGGGATCTTTTCTTTATTGAATCTTCTAGCCCCAAATGGAAAAGTGCCTTTTTCCTTTATTCAAGTCTTCACATCACACAATAGACTTCAAAAGTTTTATTCATATATTTCCTGCACATTTTTTTTGTGAAGTAAACTCACTCATTCAAACATTTGAGTAGTATTCCATGATGTTTCATGTCACGATTTATTTAATTATTCCACCTTTTTTTTTTTTTTTTAAGATTTTATTTACTTGTCAGAGAGAGAGAGAGCAAGCAGGGGGAATGGCAGGCAGAGGGAGAAGCAGGCTCCCCACCGAGCAAGGAGCACGATGCAGGGCTTGATCCCAGGACCCTGGGACCATGACCTGAGCCGAAGACAGACGCTTAACTGACTGAGCCACCCAGACGTCCCTTAATTATTCCACTTTTGACGGCATTTGAATAGATCTGTTTCTAAGTTTATTCCATTACAAACAACGCTGCAGTAAATATCCCTGCACACACACATATTTGGAATTTGGAAAGGATTCACTCTACACATGAAATTGCTAGACCAAAGGATGTTTTAAATGTTGACAGATGTTGTCAAATTACTGTCCAAAACGATACCAGTTTACACTTTCTATAGGTATCCACCCATTTTCCACCCTTGGATAGATCCCGCATATTTACAACTTTAAAATCTTTTTCTAATGCTCAGTAAATTATATCTCACTGTGGTTTTAGTGAATACTTCTTTGGTTTCTGGTCATTTGTATTTCTTCTGAGCATTCCCCATTCATATCCTTTACCTAGTTTGACATGGGATGTACATCTTTTTCATATACATTTTGTGTATGTTCTTTATTTCGTGTGCATACCTTTTATTAAAGTATGAAACATTTAGTTCTTCTTCAGCGTCTGGCACTATAGTTTTCTAATTTTCTCCATAAAGATCTTATGCAGGTTTATTATTCTGAGATGCTTCTTAGCTTTTATTGCTATTGTAAATGGCATCTTTTTTTTAAGAGGATATTTTCTAATTGTATTGCTGTTACACTGATCTGTATCACTGATGTTCATTTACAAAGCTAGATCTCACAGCCCCGAAGAGCTCTCTTATTAGTGCTCATGATCCGAATGAGAATCTGTTGGATTTTTAAATGCAGAAGATCATAGACCTTTTTTAGTGTCATGTGGTCAACAGGTAATTAAGCAAGTCTTGCGATGTAGAATCCAGAAAGTGGGGAGAGGGAGACAGAACTGCAGAGGCAGAGGCTGGAGGAAAGTGAGGAAGCAGGACAGGCAAGAGATGGTCGAGAGAGACAGAGGAGGTGGGCAGACCGGGAAGCCTGGGGGTGTGTGCGGGGAGCGGCCGGCGGAGAAATGAGGGTTTGAGTAAGTGTGCCTGGGAATTTTGTATCTGTATGCCCTTCACGGTGTTTGAAAAATAAAAGCGGAGTTCTGGGTAACGTTCTTGGGGACCGAACTGTGCTTGTGTGATGGGACTGGACGCCTGGGATCCCGGCTCATTCCTGCTGCAGGATGCGCCGACCAAGCGTGAGACCCCGCACCGAGAGTGAGGGGACTAAAGAAGGAAGAAAACAGGAAGAATAATACTCCATTAATATAACAGAAGAAACAACTAGGCCGCAAAGAGGCAACATCACTAATTAAAGAATTGTGTGCTGTCCCGAAAAAAATAGGGAATATGGTGATAAACGTATATCAAATAAAATTAAAATCTATAAGGTCCTTGATATTAAGTAGAGGTTTATAGCAAAAAGGTAAAATAAAATAATGTATTTATTATTATATTTATTTTTATAAGTTTATTTATTTTGTATTTTATTATATTCATTAATTATTATTACGCTGTTGTAGCTTTCTAGATGGACAGGTCTGGGCTGGAATTCTGGGTCCTCCACTCACAAGCTGTGTGAACTTGGGCAAAGATAGGCAATCCCTGAGACTGAGAGGTCAGCAAAGAAGGCAAACATGGGACACAAACACGCTCGCTGGCTTACGACCACAGGGAAATCCAGGCCCCAGCTGGGACCCCTGAGTCAGGTCCGCGGGCTGGGTCCTTCTCTGCCCTTGCGCTCTCATCCTTGGGTCCGCTCAGGTCTGGTGCACCAGGTGGCAGTGTTCCGAGAGAGCCAGGCTTGTGCACATGTGCCTTTGGAGCTCCTTCTTGCATCACATTTGCTGATGTCCCACTGGCCACAGCAGGTCACTTGGACAAGTCCCAAGTCCATGTGGGAGGGGGCCACGCGAAGGCATGGATATCGAGAGGTGTGGTTCATGGGGGACCGTTAATGTGATAGCATTACAATGGAATGGACAGCGTCCTGTGCAGGGCACGCTTGACCCTCAGCCCCTACTCACAAGCTCAAGTGAGACCTTCCCAGGAGCAGCCAGAGCATAAGCAGGTAAGACCAGCAGATGGGGCTGGCGCTGGTACAGTCCGAATTATTGCAGGGGACTGTTGCTTTGATAGGAGGGTTGAACCAGGATCGGGGCAGCCCAGGGGAGGCCATCAGAGGCCCAGAAGAGCAAGAGGTGACAAACACAGGCTCTGGAACAGGAAGACCTGAGTTCAGGTCTTGACTTTGCCATTTACTTGTTCATAGCTCTGGGCTAGGAACTTCCCCACTTTGGCATCTTCGTCTGTAAAACTGACCTCACATGTTGTTATAAGAGTTAAATGAGATCAGTAGAGCTTAGCTTAGCACAAAGAAGCGGTCCACGAATGGTAGTGGTTGTGGCCAGTGTGGCAAGAGTGGTGGTGAATAGAATGATGGTCAGTGATGACGGGGGACAGAGGGCAGGAGTGCTCTGGATGAGCAGTGAGCTCTGGACGGGTGAGGGCATCCCGGGCAGATGGAACAGCATGTTCAAAGACGTGGGGGTAGGATGAGTCTCATGGGCTTAACACACTGTGATGCTGTTGGAGCAACTGGAGGTGGGGGGCATGCAGATTGTGTTTTCCCAAGAGGCCAGGACTCTCTCCCATCCCCCATGCTCTTCCAACAGTATGGCTGTTATGGGCTGAATTGAATCCCTCCCAATTCATACGTCGAAGCCTAACCCTAGTACTTCGGAATGTGGAGAGAAGGTCTTTAAAAAGGTGATTAAGTTAAAATGAGGCTGTTAGCATGGGCCCTAATCCAATCTGACTGGTGTGCTGATAAGAGGAAATTTGGACACACAGAGACCCAGGGGTGGGCACGCAGAGGGAAGACCAGGTGAGAACAGAGCAAGAGGGCCACCATCTGCAAGCTAAGAGGAGAAGCCCCAGGAGAAACCAAACCTACTGACACCTTGATCTTGGACTTTTAGTCTCCAGAACTATGGGAAATACATTTTTATTGTTTAAGCCACTCGGTCTGTGGTATATTGTGGCAGCCTTAGCAAATCACTACAGTGACCTTGGCATTCCTCCCATTTTGGAGGTCCATGTTGTCTCCCCTTGAAGCTGGGTGGAAACGTTCACACTTGAGCCAAGCCGCCATGCTGGCAGGAAGCCCGAGCTCACGTGGAGGGGCCCCATGGAGAGGCCCTATGTAGATGTTCCTGTTGACGACCTCACTGAGGTCCCGCTGACACTCAGTGCCAGTCAGCACACACGTGAGTGAAGACACCTCCAGATGATCCCAGCTGCCAGCTGTTGAGTCACCCCCAACCCCGAGTCTTCCCAGCTGATGCCCCAGATAGGTGGAACAGAGACAAGCTGTCCCTACTGCGCCCTTTCCATATTTGGGACCTGCAGAATGTAGGAGCGTAATAAAATGGTTGTTTCCCTCACTAAGTTTTTAGGAAGTTTGTTACACAGCAGCATGAATTCCCAAAGGCTCTTCTAGAGCAGCTCCCACAGACCTGGCTCTCGCCTGTAAAGGCAAGGACCCCTGCTCTCCATCCAGCGCACTCCCAGCCTTGATGCAGAGCTGTTGCTGCCACCTGGCGGCCAATGGAAAGAATGCAAGACCCACCGTTCTCCCGTTCTTTTTGTTTATTTATTTATTTACTTATTTATTTATTTTAAATTTTACTTAATTAACATATAGTGCAATATTGGTTTCTGGAGTAAAATTCAGTGATTCATCACTTACATACAACACTCAGTGCTCATCACAACAAATGCCCTCTTTAATACCCATCAGCCATCTAGTCCATCTCCCACCCACCTCCCTCCACCACCCCTCAGTTTGTTCTCTATCATTAAGAGTCTCTTGGGGTGCCTGGGTGGCTCAGTCGGTTAAGCGTCCGACTCGATTTCAGCTCAGGTCTTGGTCTCAGGGTCGTGAGGTCAAGCCCCATGCTGGGTGTGGAGCCTACTTTATTATTTTTTTTAAAGATTTATTTATTCATGGAGAGAGAGAGAGAGAAAGAGACAAAGAGAGCACAAGCAAGGGGGGGGCAGAGGGAGAGGGAGAAGCAGACTCCCCGCTGAGCTGGGAGCCCAACATGGGGCTCCATCCCAGGACCTGGAGATTGTGACCTGAGCCCAAGGCAGACGCCCAACCATATGAGTCACCCAGGTGCCCCTGGAGCCTACTTAAAAAAAAAAAAAAGTCTTTTATGGCTTGTTTCCCTCTCTCCTTTTTTTCTTTTCCCTTCCCATATGTTCATCTGTTCTCTTTCTTAAATTCCACCTGTGAGTGAGATCATATGGTATTTGTCTTTCTCTGACTGACTTATTTCACTTAGCATAATACCCTCTAGTTCCAGGCACGTTGTTGCAAATGGCAAGATTTCATTCTTTTTGATGGCTGAGTCATATTCCATTGTGTATATATAACACAACTTCTTTATGCATTCATCAGTCGATGGACATTCGGGCAGAGTTTGGCTATTGTTGATAATGCTCCCTTTCTTTTTATTTTTTTTCCTGATTTTCCTATTGCTCCCTTTCTCTTTAAGAGAAGCTTATTCTCACTCATTCTTTCATTCCACAGACATTCACAATCCCTGATGGTGGTGGGTCAAGTGTAGTTTTAAAAAGCATAATCTAACATTACTGGTTCTTATATGCTTTTGTCTGTGGTCATGAGATTTCAAGTCCTCAATCCCTTAAACTTTCTTCTAAAATCCAAAATTCTCTGAAAACGGAAAGGTTTTCATCAGTTTACAAAACCTCGCTCAGGAGCTAGGCCTTATCTGAAATGACATGAAGCTATGTATCCTCTCTCATTAACATTTCTCAGCAGAAATATTAGTGTTTGAATATGCCCTAGACTCCTCTAGGGGTGTTATATAATAGGGAGTGCTGGTTCTCAAAGTGTGGTCCCCAGACCAGCAGCATCAGTGTCCACTGGGAACTTGTCAAACATGGAAATTCTCAGGCTCCACCCCAGCCCTACTGAATCAAAAACTGGGATGGGGTCTAGCCATCTGTGCTTTAATAACCCCTAATGGTGATTCTGGTTCTTGTCTAAATATGAGAATCACTGATCTCATGAGTATATACTCTATAGAGTATATGCATCACATTGCATTTATAAAACCCAAAAGCCTGAATTCTAAAGCACATTTTGGTCCCCATGGTTTCAGATAAGAGATTCCTTGCAGACTTGTATTTTGAAATTTGAAGTCACGTTAAAGGAAGCCATGAGATCTTTGTGTTTAAGAGGGCATTGGGGATGCCTGGATGGCTCAGTCGGTTAAGGTTAAGCGTCTGCCTTTGGCTCAGGTCATGATCTCCAGGTCCTGGAATCGAGCTCCACGTTGGGCTCCCTGCTTAGCGGGGAGTCTGCTTCTTCCTTTCCCTCTGCTGCTCCCCGCCTCGCTCGTACTCTCTCTTTCTCTTAAATAAATAGATAGATAGATAAATAAATAAATACAATCTTAAAAACAAGTAAAAAGGAAGAGGGTAGTGGTTCCTTGTAGAAAGGGTGATTAATAATAATAAAAGTCAACTTCTCCTGAGTGTTTATAACATACCAGGCACTGTGCTAAGTGCCTACGCTCATCAAGTCCATACAATGAACTTAGAAAGTGGGCATTTTCATCATCCCCATTTTATGAGTGGGAAAACTAAGGCCAGGGGAGTGAGCAATTACCAAAGCACGGAGAGGGCCACCAACAGGAGCTGTGGCCTCCAGTAGAGGGACACAGCCAACTCACGTGACCTTGTTTCTTCAGTACTGTGAATCCTGGGGCACCTCTCTTTGGCTAAACTCTACCAGTCAGAGGACAAGGGAATCCCTATAGCTTAACCTGCAGGGGGGCTGAGCAGGGTGAAAGATTGAGAATAGGGGCCATGTGTTATATTTCTATAGCATGTGTATATATCCTAACCAAATGCTACCCTGTTTTTAAATACCAAAGTATCACATTGCAAGTATCCATTTGCAACTTGCTTTCTTCTCTCACTCACATTTCGTTTTCCATATGTATCTATGTTGATACAGGTAGATTTATTTCAGTTCATTTTCTCTGTTGTTTAGCATCCCATCATATTCAAATAGCCCTTCACTTATTGGTATCAATCCCCTCTTGGTGGGTAGTTAGAATGTTGCCCATCTTTTGCTATTACAAATAAAACTACAATAAATATTCTTAGACTTCTCTTTTCCTACACAGGTGGGAGTCTCTCTGCAGGCCGGGTGCTCCTAAAAGTGGAGTTGCTGGGGCACAGGACGTGGACCTGCCTATCCAACTTTTCCAAACAATGCTAAATTTCGAAGTGGTTGTACCACTGTTTAGTTCCCCTCACTCCAAGGGGTTCCTGTCATATCCCTGGCCTGTCCCTCACTTGAAAGGACTTTTTTGCCTTTCTGACAGCCGTCCAACTTCTCTCTCCTGGGTGTCTTACTTGCATTTCCCCAAGAATTTCGAAGCTGAGACCCTCTCCAGCCAATCTCTTACGTGAGGATAAGCATCTTGCCTTCTCACTTAGGCTGTGCCTCTTCATCTTCCAAGCCTAGATTTCTAGAAAGCCAAAAGCCCTTTCCTCTCTTGTCTGAGGCAGTAACACATGAAAAATGCCACCTGGGCCTTGGGTGTCACCACTCGGGACTGGAGAGCGACTTTGTTTGCTCTGCATGGTATCTGTCCTTCCCCAGAGGCGAAGAGTGACAGACAGCAGCTGATGGGCACCGAGCTGAGGGCAACCGCGGTAGGGACAATAAAACAAAAATCGTGGGGAAGAAAACCTAAATGTGTCTGCTTTCCAAAATATTGCCACATTTCCCAGAGCTGTTTACTGAACCCTAGGGCATGGTGGGACCGGTGACATGTTCTCCGTAAACCCTTCCAACATCTTGTAAAGCAGGGTCACTTCATCCGCTCCACAGATCCTCCCTGTGCCCCTAAGTGCTGGGCTTTGTTAGGCCCTGGGAATTCAGTGGCGGACAAAACAGACCTGGTCCCAGCTGGTGGTGCCCACCATCTATGTCAGTCTGTCAGGCCTGTCGTGACAAAAGACACACACGGTGGGGGGGGGGGGGCTGAAACAACAGAAACTTGTTTTCTCACTGTTCTGTGGGGTGGAAGTTCAAGATCAAGGTGTCAGCAGGGTTGGTTTTTCTGAGGCCTCTTGGGCTTGCAGCTGGCTGTGTTCTCCCTTTGTCTTTTTTTTTTCTTTTAAAGATTTTATTTATTTATTTGACACAGAGAGAGAGAGTGCATGAGCAGGGGGAGGGGCAGAGGTAGAGGGAGAAGCAGGCTCCCCACGGAGCAGGGAGCCCGATGCGGGGCTCAATCCCAGGACCCTGGGGTCTGAGCCGAAGGCAGACGCCTAACCGACTGAGCCACCAGGAGCCCCTCCCTGTGTCTTTACAGTGTTTTCTCTGTCTTAAACATCTTCCTCTAAGGACGCAGGCCACACTGGATGAGGGGCCACCCATATGACCTCATTTACCTTCATCGCCTCTTTCAAGGTCCTATCCTCAAATGTAGTCCCATTCTGAGGTCCTGAGGGTGAGGACGGAAACATGCATGGAGGTGGGATGGGAACACAACTCAGCCCATAACACTCTCTAATGGCAGAAGCAGACATTCATCCAGCGGTTACAAAGCTAGGTCAAATTATAGCTGTGTTCTCGGGGTTTGACTGAGAGGCTTCTAGGAAGCCTTCACTGAGGAAGTGACATTTGGGCTGAGCCCCAGAAGAAGGGCGGGAGTTCAGCAGGGAAAGAGGAGCAGGTCAAGCAGAGGGAAGAGGATGCGAGAGATGAGAGATGGCAGTTCCCTGCAGGGCATTGGAGAAATGAAAGGCAGCCAGGTTGTTGGGGGGGGGGGCAGGAACGGTGACGCCCTGCATCAGGTAAAAATCACCGGGGCACCCCTTAAAAACACAGATCCTGGGCCTTACTCCAGGCCTCCTGAATCTGAATCTCCAAGGGAGGGGGCTCAGGTACCTGCATTCTTTCCCACTGTCCAGATTTTGTGATTTTGAAAAACATCAAACTTGCAGAGAAATTGAAAGCAAAGTCCAAGGAACACTTGGATAGCCTCCACCTAGATTCACCAATGGTGACTATTTCGGCACATTTCTGCTTTTCTTTCTTCCTCATTCACCCTCTCCTCAGCAGGCATCCCCTAAGAATAAGGGAAGGACCTTTCCTCCATAACCACAATACCGTGATCATAGCTCAGAGTATTAAGGTTGATTCAGTAATGGCATCTAATATATACACTCTTTACTTTTTCGATCCAGGATCCAATCAGGGTCCACGCTTTATATATATATTTTTGGTTATGTCCCTTTAATCTCTTTTAATCTAGAAGAACTCCCCATCTTTACAAAAAATTAACTTTTTAAAAGAGAGTCTAGGCTTGTGGAATGCCCCACATTCTAGATTTGTCTAAATTGTCCTCATGATTAAAATCAGGTTAAGTATTTTTGGCAAGAATATGACATAGATGATGTTGCGTACATCATATTACATCACATTAGGGCACGCACACAATGTCAGGTTGTCCCATTCTTGGCGATGTTGGGTTTGATCATTTGGCTCAGGTGGGGGCTTCTGGATCTCTCCATTGTAAAGGTACATTTCCCCCTTTTTAATCAGTACATAATTTGGGACAGTGATCATTTGAACCACGTGAATATTCTGTTATCCGGCAACTTTTTACTCAGTGGCTCTAGCATCTGTTGATGACCCTTGTCTCCTTAGTTGTTATTAAACTGGTGACTGCACAGTGGCATCTGCATTTTTAATAAGTGCCCCAGGTGATTCTTTTACTCAGGAAATTTGGGAAACTCTGCTTAAGTCAAGGTAAGGGATGCAGGAGAATGAGAGGTCACTATCCTGGCAGCTGGAGGCATTAACTAAGACCTGTTGTTCTTTAGAATCAGTTACAGTGCATATCCCGAGGCCCCCGTACTACACCTAAGAATGAGGAAGGAGTGCAAAGGACAGGCCTGGGAAGCAGCGTTTTAACACTCTTCCTTCCTGGGTAATTCGGTGCTTCCCAAACATAGACTTAGGTAGCCATCCTTAGCCTGGCTGCACATTGCATTTTCAACTCACCTGGGGAGTTTTTGTGATCTGTGTGTATATGTGTGTGTCTAGAGGTAGGAGCCCCACCTCCAGAATCTGATTCAAATGGCCTGGGGTAGAGCCTGGCCATCAACCTTTCCCAAAGCTCCCTCCGTGATTCCAACATCCTGCCAAGGTTGACAGCCACTCACTGGGTTCCGAGGGTTCTCTGTAAACTGAATATAAAAATGAAAACCCATCTCTCCGCTCTCCTAGTGACCCTGAAACTCCCAGTGTTGCAGGACTGAGCTCACCTGCTAGCTGAAAACATCTGGTGCTCCCTCGACACCTCTATGGGGCTCCCACTGTGTGCAAACATTTCTGACTGTGTTCTTTGGGAAGAGGTCAAAGAAAGGTCACTTCCCTCAAAAGCACGAGGACGTGGGAAAAAATACACACACAAACACATGCAAGTCTTGTACAAAAGGAGTTTCGCAGACCAGGAAACTGACCCTCTGGAAGGGGAAATGACCGCCCAGCAAGTTCACGGTGGAGCCAGGACCCGTGGCCAGCGTGCCTTTCTACCCCTCTGGCTCATTTTCCCCTGAGCCCATGCTGCACTTGCTGCACGTCTGTTGGTTGGGCCTGGCCCGCCGCCAACACCTTCACCAGCCACCTAGCAAGGCTCACCGGGGGCCAGGCATCGAACTCGTTATCTGCTACATGAATGAATGTAGCTGGCCCAACACCTGCCCACTGGCTGGCATTAAGAACCAGTGGCTCAGATAACCTTGAAAATGAATCCCTTTGAGCTGGATTAGCTCATTTTCCCACAGACTCAGGAGTCTCTGGGCCTTTCTTCTTCTGGAGTCCTTGCTTTACATCAGAGCAAACCTATACTGCACCCCAATTCTACCTTCCGTGTCATGTGTATGTAACAATGAGTTCACTCGAGCTGCACTTGACCAGTTAAACAAAAGTTATTGTAGATATTTAATTCTATATTTATAAACACTCACGTTTCAGATTTTATGCATTGGGGCCAATCCATTTATTCTTCGGTCCTCAAACATTTCCAGTGGTCTGTTAGAATGCTCCTTGGCCTTGGACTGCACCCTAATGTCTCACAGACTGCAGCTGAACTCAAAATAAAGGGCAGGCCTTTCCTGCCTGGGGACGGAGGCTTGGAGGACACGGTCAGTGTTGCTTTCAAAGGACCAGTTAGCTTCTTTTGGGGAAAACTTCACTGCGATACAATTCATATACCATACAATTCACCCATTTAAAGTGTACAATTCAGTGGATTCTGGTATATTCATGGTTGGGCAACCAATCACCACATCAGTTTTAAAACCTTTTCATCACCCCCCTAAAGAATCTAGTGTCCTTTATCATTCATGCTCCACTTGCCCCCCAAACCCTCTCCCAACTCCAGACAACTGCTGATCTACTATCTGTCTCTAGAGATTTGCCTCTTCTGAACATTTCACAGCAACGGAATCACGCAGTATGTGGTCTTGTGTCTGGTTTCTTTCACGTGGCACAATGTTTTCAAGGTTTATCCATGTTGTGGCCTGTGTCAGAACTCCATTCCTTTTGATGCCCAAATAATACTGCGTGGTATGGATATACTGCATTTTATTTATCCATTCATCATTTGATGGACACTTGGGTTGTTTCCACTTTGGGGCTAGTATGAAGAGTGCTACCATGAAGGTTCGTGGACAGGTTTGGGTGCATGTATGCTTCTATTTCTCTCAGGTGTGTACCTACCAGTGGAATTTCTGGACCATCTGGTAACTCTGTGTTGAACATTGTGAGGAACTGGCAGACTGTTTTTGAAAGCAACTACACCATTTTACATTTCCACCAGCGATGTATGAGGTTTCTCATTTCTTCACATCCTTGCCAACACTTGTTATTGCCTGTCTTTTTGATTATAGCCATCCTATTAAGTTTGAAATTGTGCCTCATTGTGGTTTTGCTCTGCATTTCCTCCATGGCTAATGATACTGTGTATCTCCTCATGTACTTACTGGCCACTTATATATCTTCTTCGGAGAAATATCTATTCAGATTCTTTGTCAAATTTTTAATTGATTTATCTACCTTTTTATTATTGAGTTATAAGAGTTCCTTATATATTTTAGATACAAGACCTTATCAGATATACTATTTGCAAGAATTTCCTCCCATCTTGTGGGTTATCGTATTAGTTTGCTAGGGCTGCTGTAACAAAATAGCACATTCTGGGTGACTTAAACCACAGAAATTTCTTCTCACAGTTCTAGAGGCTAGAACTCCAAGATCAAGGTGTCTGGAGATATGGTTCCTTCCAAGGTTTCCCTCCTTGGCCTGTAGATAGCCATCTCCTCCATGTGTCTTCATGAGGTCATCGCTCTATGGGTACGTCCCTGATGTCTTTTCCTCCTCTTTAAAGGACACTAGTCGTACTGGATTCAGACCCCACATTATGGGCCTCAGTTTATTTTTATTTTTTATTTTTTTAAGATTTTTTTTTAAAGAATTTTTTTTTTTTAATTCATTTGAGACAGAGATACAGAGTAAGAGAGAAAGCAGGAGCAGTGGGGAGGGGCAGAGGAGGAGGGAGAAGCCGACTCGCCGCTGAGCAGGGAGCCCGATGCGGGGCTCGATCCTAGGACCTGGAGATCATGACCTGAGCCTAAGGCAGACGCTTAACCGTCTGAGCCACCCAGGTGCCCCTGGGCCTCAGTTTAATTTAATCACCTCTTTAGAGACCTTATTACCTAATACAGTTACATTCTGAGATACTGGGGGTTGGGACTTCCACATGTGAAATTTGGGGGGGGGAACACAATTCAGCCCATAACAGTTATCTTTTCACTTTCTTGATGGTGTCCCAACTTTTGTAACACAGAAGTTTTTTTGTTTGTTTGTTTGTTTTATCAAGTCTGACTTATCTATTTTTTTCTGTGTTGCTTGTGCTCTAGGTGCCATATGTAAGAAGCCATTACTTAATCCATGGTCACAATTCATGCTAATGTTTTCTTATGAGTGTTTTGCAGTTTTAGCTCTTACATGTCAGTCTGGTCTGTTTTGAGTTAATTTCTGTATATGGTGTGAGGTAGGGGTCTGTCCTCCTTCTTTTGCAGATGGAAATCCATTTGTCCCAGCACCATTAGTTGAAAAGACTATTTTTTTCCTCATTAAATTGTGTTCTCACTCTTGTTAAAGATCAGTTGGTTGTAAGTGTAAGGGTTTATATCTGGACTCTCAGTTTTATTCCATTGATCAATATGTCTATCCTTGTACCCATACTACACTGTCTTGATCACTGTAGCTGTGCAGTAAGTTTTGAAATCAGGAAGCATGAGTCCTCCACCTTATTCTGAGTGCACTTGAACTTTTGGTATCAAACATGGTGAGAGCTGTGAATGAACAGTAGAGCATGGGGTTTGGGGCCCATCCTCAAGGCTTCATGTCAGGAACACAGGCTCAAGTTTGACACCTGCCTTGGAGAGATGGATTCCCGCCCTGTCAGCCCACAGCTCCTCATGACAAATCAACGGAAACATTCTGCAGAGAACAATGATCCCCTTGGGTTATTTTAAACATCACTTTATGTCTTCCCTACCTGCTCTGCTCCCTAATTGCTCTTTCTGAAACAGTGTCATTCACAACTGGATTATTAATGAACTTACAGGGAGCCCAGGGGGTGAATGAGGGAGGGGGCTTTCGGGGGAGGCCTTGGGGGGCCTGAGGGCCTGGAACAAGGCCAGCCCTGAGGTTTTCACTTCCCCAAGAAAGTTTACTGAGTTTCCTTAGCAAACAGGAAATCACTAAACTCAGGTTACACTGTCCACCTCAAAAGAACATTGCAAGTGTGTGATGACCCAGAGGAATTCTTTAAACCAGACTGCTGGGACTTGAAATAACTGTGCAGCACCCCAAAACTCCCCAAACTTAAACCTTGTCTGCACCCCCGCTGGCTGACCCTGGGCTGCCTAGGGCTCCAAGCTGAGGCTGAGAAAGCTCAGGAAACAAGGCCCTTTGTGGAGAAGAGAATTCTATTGTTCTAAAGCCAGTGTTCAGGGAGTGTGGATTCTAGAGAATGTTTTGGTATGGGGTTTTTCCCTTCGTTAACTTTCTCTTCTCTTCTTGGGGGGTGGGGAGGGGAGTAGGGCCCTCTCTAGAGCAACTTAAAAATAGTTAAATCCATTATCCTGTTTAAAAAAAAAAAAAGAAAAAGATGGTGCTCAGAGGGCTGGGGCATTGAGCCCCAGAAAGAGGCTTGAAGTGGAGGATAGAAGGCACCTCGGCGTGTTTTGCTTTTCGTTTTCGCCATTACATCTCTGGAGAGCAGCCCCTGTCTGGGTCCTGCACACCTCAAGCGGTGACAGATGTCAGCGGAGGTACGACCACTTCCTTCCTCCTGAGCCTCACCTCCTTTCTTTTCAGAAAGAGGAAATGATAGGAGGCCACTTCGCAGGCCACAGCCCCCAAGCTCCCACTGATCTCCCCACCCCTTCTCAGCTGGGGAACCTGCCCCAGCTAACACGTCCCCAGGGCAAGGCCTAGTTGGGCTCCTTAACGTCCAAGGAAGCCTTCAGATTCAGGCGGCGCAGGCCCTCAAGGTAGGAGACCTGACTTTCCGGCACTGGTACTAATTCTGGGTGACCTGGGGCAGGTTACTGCTCCCCTCTGGGCTTCATGACGCCCTTCCGTTGAATGGGAGCAAGAATACAGTCGTGGGCTTCCCCCTTTCCGCGTTTGGTGGTTGTGAGGAGGGGGCGTGAGGAGGGGGGAAGACCATCGGGAAGACTGGCCGTGTCCCATCGCCTTCGATTTCCCGCTGCTCAAAGGAGGGGGCCGCACCGCCCTAGGGCCCCGGCACCCTTGGGCGAGCTCCCTCGCCAGGCAGAGGAGCCGGGTGAGCGTGCCCACCCACTTCCCGCGAGCTCAGGCCCCGCCTACGGGGAGGAGCCGAGGGGCGGCGCGGAGGCTGGCGGCCGGGCTCAGCCCGCTTCTGTCGCCGCACGGGCAGCTGCGGCTCGGGGACCGACTGACGGAGCCAGGGCCGGAGCCGCTCGGGGCCGGGCGACGGAGAGCGGGTGAGTTCCCCGGCGGCACCGCCCCTCCCTGCTGGACCCGGCGGGGATGAGGATCGCGGCGGGGAGGTGGTCCCAGCCGCCGAAGGTCTGGCTGGGGGTGTGTGGGCGCGTGGGCCAAGGGCCGGCGGCTGGAGGGAATTGGGGGAGGGGGCACTGGAACGGCGGGTGCCGGGAGCGCAGGCCAGGGAGTCGGGCTGGAGTGGGGGCGTTCTCCGGGTCTGGCGCGCCGACGACGAGGCCGGGGTAGGGGGCGCATCGGCAGGCTGTTGGCTGGGGCCGCCGTGGCCCGATCTTGGGGCAGCCTGTGGGATTTCGGCTGCTTCTGTCGGGGGGCGCAATGCCGGGAAGCGGGAGCCACGACCAGCATCAAACAGCCCGGGCGCCCAGCCTCGGGGCCCGGCATGGGGGTGCCGCCCCCTCGCGTGGTGGCGCCAGGACCCCGCAGGGAGCGCTCCTGCCCCGGCGGGAAAGGTCCCCAGGGCAGGCACCCCCGCGTGCGGACCCGCCCCGCCGCCGGCTCCAGCTGACAGCGCCCGCTGGACCCGGGAGACCCCGCGCGCTTCTTCCCCGTGAGAGGTGCGCCCGGCCTCTCCAAAGGGCCTCCGTGCGCGGGCTGCTGGGTCCCCCGCGCCAGGAGCGCGCCTCTCCTCCCGAGTCCCGCGCCCCGACTCCGGCCGGAGGAGCGCCCCCGAGCGCCTGGGATGGGCAGAACCCGTGCAGCGCGCCCCGGGGAGGTCGCGCAGAGGGGTCTCCCCAAGGTCATCAGGAGCGCCCAGGCTGAGCTGCCCAGACCTCCCCGAGTGGAAAGCAGGGAGGGGGAGGCGCCCGCTTCCCGCCTCCTTCCCTGATGCAGACTCCCTCCCTCCTCCACCACCTCCCCCAGTCCGGACCCGGCTTCACGGGAGCTGCTGCTGATGCAGCTCCCAGCCCCGAGCGGATGGCTGAACCTAGGCGAGCTTCGAAGCCGGTGCTCCCGGGAGGGCCGCGCGAAAAGCCTGGGCCCCGGTGCTCCCGGGCACCTCGGGGGCGGAGAGAGAGGTGGCTGCATAAGCGCTCCTCAGAACCGAAAGCCGAGCTGCTTGCGCGCCCATGTGATTGGCTTCCACATAATGGGCCCCTGTTCTCGCTGTCAGAAGCGCCCACCAGCTCCCCGCGGCCGCGGGCACCAGGTGCCGCCTCTGAATCGCCCTCTGTGGAGGACCCAGGGCCCTGAGGTGCCAGGCGCCCTTTCCCGCAGGGCTCTCTCGGGAAGGGGCCTGTCGTTAGCCGCCTGAACCCGCGTGGTACTTTCCTGTGTGCCCTGCCATTTCCTGCGGCTGGTGAGACACCGAGGGGGAAAAACCCTCCATCTGGGAGGCCTCCCCCTAGGCTGGTAGTAAAGCGCCTTAGCTCAGCCGGTGACTAGCGCTCCGCCGGAGGGCAAGGCACTTGGCCTCTGGGAGCCTCAGTTGCCTCTAGGAAATGGGGCTAATGATCAGGCAGTGGGCAGGGGTGGTGAGGGGCCCCGTGTGAAGTGCGTGGTGCAGTGGAGCAGGACAGGAGGAATGCTCTTAGGTAAATACTGGCGACTTTCATAATGGTTTTGAGCGGGGCGTGTCTCTTCTTTTAGGCAGGAGCAGAAGTGGAGTTCTGGTGGGTGGTTCTGCAGGGGCGGGGGGAGTTTCCACATCTTCTTCCCTCAGCTCCGGCCGTAAAGTTCCAGCCTGCAGGCGGCTTGTGGGCCCTGGTGAGTCCTTTCAGGTCCCTGCCTGCTCACAGGGCAGTCCTACACACATCCCCCAGCCCCCACCCCTTCCCTCCCACCTGCCACCAGGATGTTGGAGGCAAGATGTCACCCAGGCTACTCCGACGTGCAACTCTGCACCTTCCCCTCAGTTGGAGTCTACCCAACAGTGTCCCTCACCCCGAAACCTTTCTGACCCCTCTCCTGGTCCCAGCCTCTGGAGTGTCTCCTTCAGGAAGGCCAGCCCATCCTTCCTATTCCTCCCTCAATCTCCTCTCACTGGGACGTTCACCTGCATGTCTCTGGTTAGTGTGTTGGGGCTCCTTGCATCCTGGTGCTCTCTGGACCTCCTCTGCATGCATGCAAGGACATGCAGGCAAGGCCAATGTTGGTACTTGGTGCTGGAGTGAAGGTTAAATTCTAATCTAGCCGCTAAGTCTGTTTGGCAGCGTGAGTGACATGGGGGAAGAGGATGCTGACACAGGAGGGTGGGAATCCCCCTGAGGCAAGAACCTTGCTGCAGAGCCCATTCAGACTCTTTGGAAACTAGGGCCTCGGGTTCTTCTCAAAGCCAGCCCCATCCCCAGAGTGACCTTTCTCTGGCCAACAGAGGTTGCAGCTAGCCTGGTTTTGCAGATAGCAGAAGGCACATTCCTGGATTCATGCGCTGTGCTTGGACCCTCCGGAACCCCACCCAACCTTGCCCCTTCCCCCAACTAGCTGCCCCAGTCTGCACCCTGCCTGCACCCAGGACTTGAACCATTTGGTGTATAGTGGGTCCCACAGGGCATTTTTCCAGCAGAGACCAGGACATCCTTCTTTCCCTGAGCACATCTTAGAGATTGGGCTCAAGGAGAGCTCCAACAAACAAGCCTGCCTCCTACGGAAAGCTACAAAGTAAGAAGAGCAAGGGCACCAGACAGGTCTAGTTCAAATGATAGCTCTATCCTTAAAAGCTCTGTGATGCTAGGTAAATTATTTACCCTCTCTGAGTCCTGGTTTTCTCATCTGTAGAATGGCAGCAATAGTAATGTCTACGTCGTGGGGTTGTGAGGATTCTGTGAGACCGTAAGACATAGAAGGTGCTTAGGACAGCACCCGGCGCGGGTAGGAATGCAGGAAATGACTATTGTCACCAGCACCACCATTTCCTCCTTTGCCCTGGGCTGTCAGAGGTCCTACCGCCTCCAGTCTGGGGGTGTCAGACCTCTTCTGCCTCTCCCTCTCAGGACTGGGGAAGCCTCTCGGCTGGGGAGGCCTGATTCCTGGGAACTGGAGTCCAGCCTGGGCCTGTCCCCAGGAAGTCTGCGAGTTAGCCTCTCCCGACCCGGGCTGCCATTTCTCAGGATTTGTGGATTCATTCACTAGATATTTACCCCATTCTAGACCTTGTACTTAGGATGGGATTTTAAGATGAATCAAGCAGCTCAGGGCCCCCTCTGCGAGGGAGAGGCCAGCCTGGAAACTGAGATCGAGGACAGTGTGGGAGAACAGCCTCACTGACAAGAAGAGGAGTGGAGAGTAGAGTGGCGGATGGACCGGTGGCCCGGGCCAGCAGACCCAAGTTTCACTCCTGACTCTGCCGCCTCGCTGCTGGGGGGTGATGGGCAGATGCTCAGCTCAGGGCCTTTTAGACATTAATCAGAGCTGTGCACATGTTAGTTGCTATTATTACTAGTCTATGATGACCAGTAACAGGTGGGCAAACTTTGCTGGGAGCACAGCTGAGGTCTTCAGAGACAATTTTCCAGGTGGCGGGTAGCAGGGGCGGGCAGGCTGAGCAGAGAGAGCAGCTTGCACAAACGCACAGGGGCTCGAAAGTGCAGCAGGGTGTCTCTGAGAGCGGTGGGCGGGAGGGGCAGCTGGAACACCATCGCCATGGGGCGTCGTGGAGGCAGGGCGGCAGGCGAGGCCAGGGTGGTGGGCAGAGGTCATCCCGCCAAGGGGTCCCAAGTGATTAAACGCTCACTGATCCGAAGCAGGCATCCTGCGGCCCGTGGAGGGTCGTCTGACTGCACACCCAAGGAAGTCCACGATTAACTTCGGCACGGGAGGGCTGGCCTGCACTCCTCTGCCAATAGGTAACTGTCCCTTCTTCCTTCTCCTGGGAAGGCACGGAGATCCCCTTGTTCTTCCTACTGCTTCTCCTACTTCTGCACCTGTTTCTCCCTTCCTGGGACTCGGTTTCTTTCTTTCTTTTTTTTAAGATTTTATTTATTTATTTGACAGAGAGAGACACAGTGAGAGAGGGAACACAAGCAGGGGGATTGGGAGAGGGAGAAGCAGGCTTCCCGCCGAGCAGGGAGCCCGATGCGGGGCTCGATCCCAGGACCCCGGGATCATGACCTGAGCCGAAGGCAGACGCTTAACGATTGAGCCACTCAGGCGCCCCGGGACTCGGTTTCTTATCCGAAGGAAGGGGATGTGGGTGGAAGAAGTGTCGTGATTTGGCTCCTTATTGATTATAATATTGTACCAAGTGCTTTCCTGGATGCTGGTCACCGTCCAAGGTCTTTGCTTGCATTGCCATGGAATCCTCATAGTGACTTACTGAAGTGGATGCATTTATCCCCGTTGCACAGAAGGGGACACTGAGGCACCGAGGGTGAGGCGATTTGCTGAAGGGCGTGCAGCTCCTAAGTGGCAGGAATTCATGTGTGGGGGTCTCCAAAGCTGCTATGTACTGTCCTATACCATTTCACTCATGCTCCTTCTAAATATCTAAAGCTGACTGCAGAACGTCCGACTTCTTTCACTGTCTACCGTTGGATGCTGGGCAGTAGGCACCTTGGAGATGGGTCACAGTGGGGTGTGCTCTAGGTAACTGGACACTGCCCCATTCTCTCCCTGCCCTGATTTTTGGGGAGGCCCTGGGTGCAGGCACGTGGCAAAGGGGAGGAGGTGTCCCTGCATGTCTCAGAGTTCAGGGCGGCGTTTCTCGGCCCCACAGGGTCCCCCAAACATGCCTTGAGGCAGGCAGTTTGCAACTTGATTGATGTGCCAGGTGGTGGTTGAGTTCCCCCGTGACCCCCAGGAAGGAATGAGCCTTTTAGGATGGCCAGTCAGAGCATCACGTGACCCTACCTGTTTTCAGAAGGCAATGGCTCAAATTTCCTTTTCCTTTTCCGAGGCAGACTTTAGGTTCAAATCCCAGTTCTGCCTTCCACTGGCTTTGGGACCTTGGGCGATTTCTTCACTTTCTTGAGCCTTAATTTCTTCATCTGCAAATACAGATCATATATACCTTACGTATATATGCTATTCGGTGTCATCATAAAGATTTGTAACCCTACAAAGAATATCTGGCTTCCATGTCGTAGATAATACGTTGGTGTAATACCCACAACATTGACCTCCATGGTACTTACCGTAATTGTGATGATCTGGTTATTTGGGGCCATTACTCTTTTAGTCTGTCTCATCCACTAGACCAGTGGTTCACATCTGGGAGCAGTTTGGGCCCCAGGAGTCCTTTGGGAATGTCTGGAGACATTTTTGGTTGTCACAACTGGGGAGGTAAAGGGGGGGAGAGCTAGTGGGTACAGGCCAGGCAGGGATGCTGCTCAATTTCTTACATTGCACAGGATGGCCCCTCACCGCAAAGGACTACCCGATCCCAAATACCAATAGTGCCGAGGCCGAGAAACGTTGCATAGGACTATGAGCCCCATAAGGTCAGTGACTGTGTCTAATTCATTCAGCTCTGTGTCCCCAGTTGCCCAGCATGAAGCTCGGTACACGGGAGACAATCTATATGCATGAGGACTTGGAAGGCCTTGTGTCCCCTGGAGTCCCAGAGGTTTGGCTTGTAGGACATTTTGAATGGGCAGAAGAGATTTAGATGAACCTGAATGGTAAACGGCCAATTGGTAATTCAGGCCAAAGATATTCCGACCAAGCTATTTTCCTTCCCAAGCAGGTGCTGGGGGGCCCAAATGATCATTGCTGCAGTCACCAGTGCATTCTGGTCATGTGGATAGGGGACCCACCTTTATCTGGACAAGCAGGCTAGGGCAGGGGGACGTCGGTGCTGACAAGGTCCTGTCGCCCGGGCCCTTGGGATTTGCCAAGCTGGGGCACAGCTGCTGTTACCTTCCTGTTTTTCCCTTTCTGGTGGAATGAAGGAAACCCACTGAATGGCTGTTTTCCCACTGACATTTACAGCAATGTGATCGGCCTTGGATTAATGAGGTCAAGCTCCAGTGTGAAATCTGCCCGATAACTTGAAGGCTGGCCAACAGGAAGACGTGGCTTGTTTTCTTTGGGCCATTTGATGTCTTTGGATGGCTTTGGCCAGGGAAGCAGGGGCCACAGCTCTGTACAAAAGGAGGGAATGTTTCATGCCCCAGAATTATAGAGCTGGAGTTGTTGTCTCTTCTTCAATTTACTGGGAAGGTTTATTTTAACGGGGACTCAGAAAGAAGTAACTCGTTTAAGCAGAGGTTCACCGTGGGCCCCAGCTGGCTGCTGAGCATGGATCTGGGCTATGAAAGCCTGTTTTTCTGGGGCTTTCTGAGGGTTTGAAGGAGAATATTGGCCCCAAAGGGCGCTTGGACAGGTTAGAGGAGCACATGCAGATGCAGGGAGGGACCTTGGACATATGCCTCGAACTTGCTCATGAACCATCTTGGGGTTCCTGTAAAATGCGGAATCTCCTTCAGTAGGTCTGAGTCCTGGGAGTCTGCATTTGTAACAAGCTCCCAAGGGGGAGCCAGTCCGCTGGCTTGTGAACTGCACTTCGAGTAGCAAGGGTCTGGGGAACCCCACGTCTACAGGTGAGGGGTCCCTGGTGTGAGCCACACAAACACGAGAGCGTTCCGCCCGCTACGCCTGTTGGCCCAGCCATCTGCGGTGCTAGCAGGCTCTCAGACGCGCGTGTTTATTGCTTCCCTTCTCTGTGTGCCCGGGTCTGGGACCGAACATGGAAGCGAGGCTGCTTGTTCCCAAGAGCAAGAACGGGTGTGACTAGGGCTTCCAGCAATGTGTGTCCAGGGACACACTGTTCCTGGGTCACCTGATCACCTGGGGCTTGTTAAACGTACAGATCCCCGGGCCCTCGCCCAACCCAGCTGTATCCCAACTGGCCGGGCCCTGGGAATCTGTATTTTTAAAAAGTGGGTCTGGTGCTTCTGATTCTCGGCCAGGCTGGCGGAGGGGAAGCCGGCAGGAAGCAGCGGCGGCGGCGTGTGCAAGTGCATTGCTCAGCGGGCGCGGTGTGGAAGGTTGTAAAGTTGTGTACAGCTCCGCGGCACCTGGCGGAGGGAGGGGCCCAAACCTAGCCTGCTCCGCTTGCCAAGCTCTGCACCCTGCCGGGTTGCATCTGTCTGGAAGGAAGGGCACCTTTTTTTAAATAGTAATAATAATCATCAACATTTGGTACTGATTGTGAGCCAAGCACTGTCTATTGAACCGTTTTAGTCTTCCTGGCAAACCGAAGAGGTGGCATTACCACTACCCTGATTTTACCGCTAAGGAAAGTGAGGCAGAGAGAGGTTCAGCGAATTGCCCCAGGTCACACAGCCATTAAGTACAGGAGTCGGGGCGCCTGGGTGGCTCAGTCGTTAAGCGACTGCCTTTGGCTCAGGTCGTGATCCCAGGGTTCTGGGATCGAGCCCCGCATCGGGCTCCCTGCTCGGCGGGAAGCCTGCTTCTCCCTCTCCCACTCCCCCTGCTTGTGTTCCCTCTCTTGCTGTGTCTCTCTCTGTCAAATAAATAAATAAAAGCTTTTAAAAAAAAAAAGTACAGGAGTCAGGATTTGAATACAGGACATCTGGATTCAAGGTCCTTGCACTTAAATCATTACACTCTCTGGCTTTCCTTTGGGCAAAAAATGCTGTTGTGTTTTGTGGGGCTGTCCCAACTCTGAGGGAGTGCCTTTTTGGATTTCTTTCCCAGATGGGGGAAAGGCTCTCAGGGACCTTGGCTGCTCCTGGAGTCAGACCTGGGTTTGATCCCCACGTCTACCACTTTCTGTAATCTTGAGCAAGTTACTCGTCACCTCACTGAGCCTCAATCCCCTACGTGTAGAATAAGAATAATAATAGCATGAGATGATGTGACTAACCATCTAGCTCCGCACACAGGATGCCCTTGATATATATCAGCAATGCTTACTATGTTAGTATTGGCCCGGGGTAAGATAGATGGCTTCAGAGCAGAGGGGATAGGTGTGCAGAGCCCTGTGTCATATATGTCCCTGGAGGGTGAGCGGGGGTTGCTTTGCTCACCCAGGTTACTTACTTATGTTTATGACTTACCAAGGCATCCCTTCCTTTGCCTCTTGGCCCTGGTTGGAGGCCCCATGTCCATGCCAGCCTGGTGAGTTCTCAGAATTTCTTGGCTCCCAGACTGACTCAGAGTCTCAGTCAGAACTGGCCTTATTTCCTCTCCTCCCAGAGCAAGTAAAAGGCATGCATGCTCACACTTTATTTTCTTCAGGGCTCTTGGCCCTTCTCGGTGACTGGTCCTGTGTCCAGGCTCCTTTCTGGAACTCTGTAGACATCATTGGCTCCCCCATGAACTGGACAGAGAGCCAATGTTGCCTTACAGACATTGCCTATTGCCTTATAAATAGGGAAGATTTTCCCCCAAATTTCATTAGTTTTCTTCTTTCACATATAAAGCCAAGCTTTTGTTTTCTTATTGCTGTATTTTATGCTTTTTAATTATAAAAAGAATACAAAATCATTATTAGCATCCAGACAGTACAGAAATGTGGAAAACAGAAAGTAAAATGTCCCCAGCCCTCATCCCCAGCCACTCATTGCTTTTCCCCAGAAGGAATCCCTGGATTTTTTTTTTTTTAATCTTTCCATAAATTTCTTATATACATACAAACCCATATTCATTTACGTGTCTATCCTTTTTTCTCTTTAACACACCTCTACAGCACTCTTGTGAAGCTTCCTTTCTCCGCTCGGAGCGCATGTCAACATGTAGAGATACATAGCTCGGTCTTCAGGGCTGTGCGGTATTGCAGTAATAAACACGTGTCTTAATGGATTTTCTAGTTCCCTGTGACAGTTAAGATTGTTTCCAGTTTTTTCCTACTACAACTATGGTGCTGCAATATCCCTCTGGTGCGGAGTATCTCTTTGTCCACTGGCACGAGGTTATCCCTGTGGAAATTTCCCTGCGGTTTGAACTGTGATGGGCATCATCAAATTGTCCTCCCAAGAGTCCAGGCCACTTTCTATTCCCTCAACAGTGTGTGCGAATGAATGCCTCTTTCCCCATCCCCTTCTCCAACACCGTGTGGTAAGCCACTTTGATTTTTGCTGGTCTGATAGGAATAACTGGAAAGAATGTTTCTGAGTCAGGTGCCACATTAATACAGATTTTATAACCTTTTAGATGGTGCCTACATAAGGATTGTTAAATATTCAAGAACTACATTTTACCTGGCCTTATGATTGGAATTAGAGATATAAGATTAAATGAAGCTGGTTTCTGCCCTCAAGTTGATCCCTGTCTCCTGGAGGAAGCAGACACGTGGAAAAATCAAATCAAAACAAAACAGTGCGGTTCAAGTGTGCCAGAGGAATGCATAAGCTAAGCTAACTCTTGCTCGAGAAACTCTATCTTCATGAATACACAAATGAGTTTGTAAAATACAGTATACACTATGTCCTGGGGGAAGAGGGGTACTTGAAATCCTCAGAAGAAAATGACTTGGTTAGAAGCAGAAGAATCCTGCAGCTTACCCCTAGTGGGGAGAGCAGAAGAGGTGGGCAGTGAGGAAGCGGGGTGGGGGGTGAGGGGGGACTAGATGATTTTCAGAGAGTCACTTTGGTGGTTTCTGGCTTTACTAATAGAAACCCATCAGTCCAAGGAAGGTGGTGCAGAAACCCAGCTGAGTTTGTAGCGCTCATTACCCATCACTCATACCCGGGCAAATGTGTACGTTAGTGCAGAAACAGTGAGAGCAAAGGAGCTGGAAGCTGGATTTGAACCCACAACCCTGGGGCTCACAGAGGCTGGCATTGCGTGGCAGGAGTACCTCCCCCAGGAGGTACAAGGACGCGGGCTCCGGACGGTGCCCACTGTAGGGCAGATGCACAGAATGGGTGTTCAGTGAATGAGAGGACATCAAAGATGTCTCTGTCTTGTAAAGGGGCCTCCTACTCAAAGAGAACCAATTAGAAAGGGGTATGATCCCCTAATCTATCTACCTGTGGGGAGCCACACCTTAGCTGTACATTTTCTTTGGGTCACTGTCCCGATATCTCTTCATTCTCTTGGGATGGCTTAAGAACAATACAAAGCAGGGGACAGTTGAGAAGAACTGAAACTGCGCTTTGGGATGAACATAAGCATCATTTTACAACAGATCACCTAAGCGGGGGCACACAGAGCCCGTTGGACGGCATGCAGAGTCGAAAAGAGACCGTGAAGCCAGGGACAATCCTATGCTGCTCCCCACCCCACCCCCACCCCGTGGAAGGCAAGGCAGGGGCCTGGGAATTGTGTCCTGGGTCGGGCCCTCGGTATGCCCCCACATCCCCCATCAGCCAGATCTGTTTTGTCTGGTTTGATTCTCCAGTGCTGGTTCCAAGCCAGGATCACTCCTTATGATCCAAGGATGGAATTATCTCAGTGAATTTTTAGTCCCTGGGTCTCCTGCCCTACTGTCCACCGTCTCCCACGGAATACCTACTGTGTGCTGGGGTGGCTGTGTGGTGGGTTGTAAAGGTGGATGATGTATATCCCTTGCCTTTCGAGAGCATCTGGTCCAAGGGAAGAGGCAGATCTGAAACTAACAATTACTACAAAGTTCAGAGCGCCGCAGGAGAGATGTGGTCATGTGCCCTAGAACTGGAGAGGAGGAGAAAGAAACCCATTTGGCACAGGGCAGATAAAGATCAACCCGGAGGGAAGAAAAGGAGCATTGAGACAGTATTGTGTAAGTGAGACAAGGCGAATGTGGAGCACCGTGCCTGGAAAACACTTAAGGGATGACAGATACCATCATCCCAGCATTTGTACCAGCTCTCAAAGAACGAGGAGTTTGCCAGGTAAAGGGAAAGAAGGGTATTGCCATCCCATGGAACGGAATGAATGAAGGTGAGGAGAGTGGGGTATGTGGTGGTGTGAAACTTGTGGGGGCTTCGTAGCAGAGAAATCTAAGTCTGTGTCTCCCAGTCCTGGTTTCTAGTTGTGACTTTGGGCATGTCAAGATGAGCCTCCATGTCCTAATCTGCCGATTAGGGATAATCCTATCTGTTTTTAACGGCTGATTGTGGGGATTAAAGTTAATTTGTGTGTGGTAGCTGGCACATAGCAGAGTCTCAGCATATGGGGGCTACCGTTGCAGAGGTGTGAATCCATCAGTCTGCTTCAGTGTAGCTGGAAAATGGAGTGTTAGCGGGTTGGGGATGGGCAGGGAGGTTGGGATGGCCAGAGATAAAGCTAAAACATCAAGGCCAGATACCAGATGGGCTGGACTGTAAGGCTGAGGAGTTTAGACCTGGCTCTGGAGACAACAGGGAGGCATTAAAGGCTTCCTTACGAGGGCAATCCTACAGGATCAGACCTAGTTTCAGAATGAACGCTCTGCCAGTGGGATGCATGATGGGTTGGAAGGTGAAGAATGAAGATGAGGGAACCACTTTGGGAAATGCTGCATTCCACGATCCTGTCTTGGCAACCCAAGGCTCACGTTAGCCTAGAAGTTCTTTTTTTTTTTTTAAGATTTTATTTATTTATTTTGATATATAGAGAGAGACAGCAAGAGAGGGAACACAAGCGGGGGGTGGGGGTGGGGGGTGGGGGATGGGAAAGGGAGAAGCAGGCTTCCCGCGGAGCAGGGAGCCCGATGTGGGGCTCCATCCCAGGACCCTGGGATCATGACCCAAGCCAAAGGCAGACACTTAACGACTGAGCCACCCAGGCGCCCCTAGAAGAGGTTCTAGTAAGTCCTGCAGTCAGGCACTTTATGGAGAGGCAGATTAAGGCAGTGAGTACGAACATGGCCTTCGGTGTCAAGGCCAGTGTGGATGTGAATCCTAGCCCTGTTGCTTATTATTTAACCTCACTGAGCTGTAGTTAACCCTTCTGTAAAATGACAGTTAACAGTACCTTCCTCATAGGCTGGTTGTGATGATGAATGAGATTGTGTAGATAAAGCACGCAGCTTAGCTCTAGGAAGTCAGTAGGTGCTCAACAAAAGTTGATAATTAGAATTTTTAAATTTATATATTTGACCATGAAACCCCTTCTCCATGTAACACCTGTTGACCATCCTTGGAGCTCCTGGTGTTCTACAGAAAACATCTTGCTTTAGACCTTTCTGGAGAAACAGCACCTCTTTTTGCCCCAAGAGATAGTAAGGAGCATCACCAAGTTCTAACACAGTGTGGTTCTTGGATGTACATTAGACCCAAGCAGGGAGCTTTCAAAAATGTCAATGCTTGGCTGCACCTGGAACCAATTAAACTAGAGGTGGGACCCACACATCAGTATTTTTCCCTAAATTTAATGATTTATTAAAGTAAAACAAATATAGGAAAGCACACAAACCTTAAGTGAAGGAATCTTTCACAAACTGAACATGCCCATGTAGCCCATACCCTGCTTAAAAAACAGAGTGTTGCTAGTATTCCTGCAACCCTTTTTACGTTCCTTTCCAGAAGCTCCTCCACCCCCAAACCACGATCCTGATGAATTTTAGATGCATTTTGCCTGTTGTTGAATTTCACGCACATGGAATTCCAGAACATGCTTTGTTGTGTGTGTCTGGTGGTTAACATTGTGAGAGTCCTCCATACTGACGAGTGAGTAATTTTGAATTGCTCATTGTCTTTGCTGTACAATGTTCCCTTGTGTGATTGTACCATAATTCTTTTCCAGACTATTGTTGGTGGGCATTTTGGATAGTTTACACACTTTAGCACAATTACAAACAGTGCTGTTAACATTCTTATAAATGCCTTTTTGTGAGTGTATACAGAAATTTCTGTTGGGTATATTTCTAGGAAGGAAATGGCTAGATTAAAGCTGCCAAGCAGTTTTTAAAAGTGGTTATACCAATTTATATTCCCAGTGTATAAGAATTCTTGCCAACAATTGCTATTTTCTGTCTTAAAAGTTTGTTTGTTTGTTTTTTTTGGCCATTCTGGTGGATATATAGTAGTCTTACTCTGTGATCTTAATCTATGTTCCTAGCATCTCCAGGTGATTCCAATGCATAACCAAGTTTGCGAAACTCTTTCCTTTTTTTCCCCCCAAGATTTTATTTATTTATTTGAGAGAGAGAGCATGAGCAGGGGAAGAGGGAGAAAGAGAAGCAGACTCCCCACTAAGCAAGGAACCTGACGCTGGGCTCGATCCCAGGACCCTGAGCCAAAGGCAGATGCTTAACTGACTGAGCCACCCAGGTGCCCCTGTGAACTGCTTTCCTAACAGGTTTTGAAAAAGCAAAATACCCTTTAGTAGAACTGGATAAAGAAGGGTTACAGTGGCCAGTGCCTCCCCTTCGACTCCCTCTGATGTCTGTACCCAGAGTTTTGTATTGACCTGATCTGTGTAATCAGCCAGTGGAGGATGCTTTTGCTGTGGAAGGGAAATGCAGAGGTGCACCAAAGCTGACAGCCTGCCCCTTGTTCCTGTGTGCTTGATGTGGGGCACATGGTGCCATCAGGAATGATCTGGAAACTGGAAAGAGGCCATGGAGGGACTTCACTCTCTTCTTCCAATTTAAGACCTGAAAGAGAAGGGGAGGACTCAAGGAGTGGCTAGTGGTCTACACAGATGTCAGGTGAAAGATCTGGTCTTTGGGACCAGAGTTTAAGGTTTTGTGTTGTGTTTTTGCTCCTCAAAGTTTGCCCGATACCTGGCACTTGGAAGGTACTCAAAATACGGTCACTGTGAAACAAACTGAGGGTTCTAGAGGGGAGGGGGTTGGGGGATGGGTTAGCCTGGTGATGGGTATTAAAGAGGGCACGTACTGAATGGAGCACTGGGTGTTATAGGCAAACAATGAATCATGGAACACTACATCAAAAACTAATGATGTAATGTATGGTGATTAACATAACAATAAAAAAATACTGTCACTGAAGTCAAGATGAGAGAGAACTACGTGACTGTCCCAAGGGGAAAGCACAACTCACGTGGATGCAGAGAAAGGCGTTGGTGGGGATTTAGCAGATCTGATAGCTTTGGTTCTCTTCTTTGTAGTGTCTGCATTGTGGCCAATACTTTCTATTTGCTCATTTATTTTCCCTTACACCCTTGAGCAAAGTTACAGTAGCTGCTTTAAATCCTTATCTTTTAACTCCAACATCTGGGGGCATCTTGGGGTAGATCTCTGTTGATTGCCTTTCCTCTTGAGTTTGGGTCACCTTTTCCTGTTTGTTTTTAAATTTTTTTTCTAGTAATTTTGGATTATATTCTGAACATTATGAGTGAGACTTGAAGAGACCGTTAATTTTATTATGTTCCTCAGAACAGTAATGATTTCCTTTGTTTTATCAGGCAGTTAACTTGACCAAACTCAAACTCAAAACTCAATTTCCCCTGCGTGGGCAACAGCTCAAAATCTTTGTTCAGTTCCTTTGGCCTGAGTTGAACTGCTGGGAACCTGTCCCGTAAATGCACAATTCAGGGAGATTTGGGTGGAGTTTATACCCAGAATTTGGGGCTACTGTTCTGTGGCTGTTTTCTGAGACACCTCTTCTCATTTTCCGGGTGTAGTTACCGAATTCTGCCCCTTAATTGCTCAGACAGGAAGAGTGAAGTTGTAGCTACCATAGACATTAATTGGGGCCTGTCCTTGGTGAAAACCCTATAAAAACATGGAAGTCGCTCTTTCTTTCTTTTAAGTGTTGACTCCCCTCTATTTTCCATATGTTTGTAATTGAACAAACTTAGTGCCTTCTAATAGATTATGTGTGTGTGTGTGTATGTGTATGTGTGTGTGTGTTTTATAGTTATATGTGAGAGGGTAGGTCCAAAAAGAACCTCTCTCCCATTACTAAAAGCAGAAACTTTCTGATCAATGGTTCATTTAGGGACCTTCAGAGCCCCCTTATTTATTTATTTTTTTTTAAAGATTTTATTTATTTATTTGAGAGAGAGAGAGAATGAGAAAGAGCGAGTACATGAGAGGGGGGAGGGTCAGAGGGAGAAGCAGACTCCCTGCTGAGCAGGGAGCCCGATGCGGGACTCGATCCAGGGACTCCAGGATCATGACCTGAGCCGAAGGCAGTCGCTTAACCAACTGAGCCACCCAGGTGCCCCAGAGCCCCCTTATTTTATGGAAATAAATAGAGTAGATGGCAATAAATGTTTATTTGTTTATTGAATAAATGCATGAGGCTTTAAATAAAAAAAAAAACGGAAGTGAATTGGGGAGAAAATTGCCAAAAGAAAAATCCCGAGACCGGCTATGCCTGGATGGCTCCAGGTATCAAGTAGGGAGGGTGTCCGATAATTTGCTGGAGACAATGTTGGGTGGAGGATGGTAATAATATTAGGGCTCTGGATTGCTGAGGATAGACCACAGTGGCTCACAAAGTGAACCTGAGTTTTCAACACGAGATGACAAACTCAATTGTGACAGTAACATCACTTTCATGGGGTCGAGTCCATGGCTTACGGAGAACTTATCATGTTGAGCAGAAAGACAGCTGGTCAGAGGGGAGGCAGAGGTATGCCTGGAGTTCTGTGCCCTCCCGAGGAGCTGAGGGGAGGGAATCAAAGTGAAGGAACTCTGGCTGGAGATCAAAGAGCAGAGGAAGTAATGTCCAGGCAGTCCCACTACAGCTTGCTCCTCTCTGCATGGTGACCTGGGAGGTCACGGACCCAGTACGGAGAGACTTCAAAGACTACATAATGCACGGAAATGTCTTTTACCAAAACGCAGAGCATCTGGAGACTTCCTGACTTATTCTACCGAATTTCATCTCTCAGAGAGTAGAGAAGAGAGGACAGTTGCTGGGATGAGTCTGGCTCAGGAGCCGCTGGGTGAAGTAAAAATGAGAAAGTGCCTCCCCAGAAAGGGAATGCTGAGCCCACAGGGGTTTGGAAGACAGGTTTTATGAAATTTAAGGGTGTGATTACAGTTGACCCTTGAACAACATGGGTTGAACTGCATTGGTCTGCATAACTGTGGATTTTTTTTCCCATACGGCACAGTCCCGTAAATGTATTTTCTCTTATGACTTTCTTATGTATTTATTTTTTTTAGATTTTATTTATTTATTTGACAGAGAGAGAGAGACAGCGAGAGGGGGAACACAAGCAGGGGGAGTGGGAGCGGGAGAAGCAGGCTTCCCGCAGAGCAAGGAGCGCGATGCGGGGCTCCATCCCGGGACCCTGGGATCATGACCTGAGCCGAAGGCAGACGCTTAATGACTGAGCCACCCAGGCGCCCCTCTTAGGACTTTCTTATTAACATGTTCTCTCTAGCTTACTTTATTGCAAGGATACAGGATATAATACATACAACATACGGAAGCTGTGTTTATGTTATGTTATGTTAGCAGTAAGGCTTCTGGTCAGCAGTGGGCGATTACTAGTTAAGTTTTTGGAGAGTCAAAAGGTGTTATGTGGATTTTTGAAAGTGGGGGGGTCGGCACCCCTACCCCCTGCATTGCTCGAGGGTCAACTGTACATATATTTCCTGTCCCAGCCTCCAAAAGT
Organism: Halichoerus grypus; assembly: GCF_964656455.1. Lineage (NCBI taxonomy): Eukaryota > Metazoa > Chordata > Mammalia > Carnivora > Phocidae > Halichoerus > Halichoerus grypus. Next base: position 118,589,186 of record NC_135721.1, read on the forward strand.
AATGACAGCTCCAACAGTCAGGGAAGTTATGGCTTTAATCAGTTATCCTCACTCTGCATAGATTTTCTTTTTCCTCCTTCATGGGTTTCTCTTCTTGCTACCAGTCAAGCTTCTGTGGGCCATCTTCCCTGTGTGACATTTTTTTTCTCTTCTTTTCAAGTAGGGAAGATATTAAAAATACTGAACCATCACGGCACAGGCTTAGACCAATCAGAAGAGAGGCTAACCTCAGCAGCCAGAATATGAGCCCTTCTTACCAGCTCCTTACCTCTGAATCTTTGTTTTCTGCTCTTTGAAATGGGGACACCACTTCCACTGCCGAGTTGGCACAATGGTCCGAGAGCTACAGGGAAAGAGCCTGACAAGTGGAAGGTGTGCTGTGGACAGAAGCTGCCCTTGGTACCCTGCACTCTCTCTCTGGGTCGATTTCGTCTACACATCGTATAGTTTTTCTGATGCTACTCCTTAGTTTCATTAAGTCTATATTTTTTTTCTAAAGATTTTTTTAAAAGATTTTATTTATTTATTTGAGAGAGAGAGAATGAGAGAGAGAGCACACGAGAGGAGGGAGGGTCAGAGGGAGAAGGAGACTCCCTGCCGAGCAGGGAGCCCGATGCAGGACTCGATCCAGGGACTCCAGGATCATGACCTGAGCCGAAGGCAGTCGCTTAACCAACTGAGCCACCCAAGCACCCTTTTCTAAAGATTTTATTTATTTATTTTAGAGATAGAGAGAGGGAGAGAAAGAGAGGATGTGAGTGGTGGGAGGAGCAGAGGGAGAGGGACAAGCAGACTCTGTGCAGAGTCTCCACAACCCCGAGATCCCACTGGAACCAAAACCAAGAGTTGGATGCCCAGCCGACTGAACCACCCCGGTGCCCCGCATTAGGTCTATGTTTTACTGTATGTTGACTTCAGCAAGTGAAGTCTTGCATTTCATGAGGAAGATCTTTTAAAGCAATTAAGGTTCATGGGATGCCTGGGTGGCTCAGTTGGTTAAAGCAATTAAGGTTCTTTTAGGGTTTTCCCTAGTTCTTTCTTCTCCTTCTCCTTTTATGTGTGTAGACTTCGGAATTAAGTGGACCTGGGTTCACATCCCAGCTCCACCTGCGCCACTCAAGGTGTCTGCTCTCCACTGTGCTCTTCCTCCTCGTTCTTCCTTCCTCCAGTGTGGGACTTTCTCCTTCAAGTCTAGCACTCTGTTTTTTACTGTCCTCGCTTCCTTGGAATATTCTCTAAACCTCAGTGAGCAAACAATATGAAAAACTCTTTAAAATTCCCACCCCTGCTACTTCCAATTGGCTCAGAAGACCCCTGGTCCAAGGGGAGGAGAGAGCTTGCTAGTTTCGGAAGTGGAGAGAGGGGTCTTGTTAGGAAGCAGACCATGGTCCCCTTCCTCCTTTATGTTGGCAGTGGTGTGGGACCCATGATGCTTGGAACGGACGAGAAAGTGATCCCTGGATGGTAGTAGTGCCTTTGCCCCTCCTCCTGCAGGAATGGACGCCGTCCAGTTACCAGGAGAATGTGTCATCTCCCCGTCTCCAGGGGCAGAGCTGAGCCAGGTGGCAGTCAGCTGTGGGAGTTGCCTTCCTTTGCTTGAGCTGGCTCCGCATACTGCTTCCTAGAGTCCGGATCTAGTCAATTTAAGGGATGGAGTAATGGAGTACAGTTCTTCCTTCTACCCCCTTGAAGTTATTAGAGAATAGAGGGAGTTATTAGAGAAATTCCTACTGGAACCTAAGATAGTCTTGATTCTTGTCTACCACAGAGGCCACAGTGATTTTGTATTGTTGTTTGGGTGATATATTGGGATTTGAGGGGCCCTTCCACTCAATCTGATAACTGTCTAGATGTTTGTGTTTAAGACTCGAGGATTTTGAGCCCTGGTGCAAAGGCAAGTATTGAAATCCAAGGTTAGGCAAGCATGATGTAGAGCAGACCTGCATGCCCAGTATGCATGCGAGCCACTCTCCACTGCTTTCCCCATGGCAGACATTACTAATCGACCACACCGCTCATTCCTCCTGTCGTCACACACACACACACACGCACACACATACACACACACACACACACGGCCCCAGAACCCCTCCCCTCACAGTGCTCCAGGTGGCCATCACCAACCCAAGAGCTGGTGCCACAGAGGAAAGCTCGGCCCAAGATGTCATGCGGAAAGAGAGAGGCAGAGGACACAGGCCACTCTGGGCTTGGCCAGTGTGAATGGCCATCCCCTGTTTGATAAATGCGTAACCAAGGAGGGCGTTTTGTGGCCACAGGTGGCCTCCTTTGGAAATTGATCCTTCCAGCTGCAAAGGGAGTTTTTTCTCTCCCTGCAAAGAGAGGGGGTGGACCACACTCCCTCAAGCCTGGAGAAACAGTATGTGTAATTTGACTCCTGTTTCCCCGTGCTTAGCTGTTACATAAGCCTCTTTAGAGCCTGGCTGTTGGGTGTAGACTGACTAATGTTCGTAGACCTCATGTCGGCTCTGTGTGTGCCCCATCCTTGGCACCTTCCCTCTGGCCCCTGCAGCCTCCCCCACACTTGACATTCTTATCGACAAGCATGTGGGCCTCTCTGTGGGTTCAGGTTCACGGGGAGAAGCTCAGCATGAAAGACTGGTGTGTTCATGGGTTTTCCTTCACCTGCTTGAGCTGTGGTTTCCTTTTAAGTTTTCTTGGAGTTGAGCCCGAGAAAGCTGTCTCACCATCATAGGCAAGAAGGAATCCAAAACATCATCAACCAGTATCTACTTCAAATGGCCCTTACAGTCTAGCTAGCCGGGTGGTTACCAAGTTCCAGGCTGCAAATATGCGTGAGGGGTACTTGCTCCTAATACAGGTGATCTGTCTACCAGGCCAGGACTGGGGCTTACTGGGCCAGTCCCACCCACCAGCCCACATGGGTGGTAGACCTTCTCTGTCAGCAGCCTCACGAATGGCCTTGGAGTTCCTGGTGGTGGGACCCCAACACTGTGCCATGGCTGGGTTTTGCACAATTGTCAGTGTTGGACAATTTTTCCTCTTGCCAGGCTGATCCTACCTCTTCATTTTGCCTGTCCAGGATCTCAGCTCTGCCCTCTAGAGACTTGGAAAATAGCTCATGGCTTTTGTTAAGGCCTGGTCCTATACTACCAAAGTGGCCCAGCCAGTTCAGTCGGAGGTCTGCTGGGCTCTGATTCTTTTCCCAAGAAAGTTCAAGTCGCACTAATTACTTGACCCCTCCTTATTCTTGTTGAACAGTGGGTGTTGAATCCTGACACCCTCCCCTGGCCGGATCCCCCTCAAAGTCTTGCCAAATTGGGTCATAGTAAATGGGCTTCAAGAGACAGTGACAAGTCGGGGGCCAAGCCCAGGGCCACCACTCAGAGGTCTGAATGAAGGAGCACAGCTGGGAGAGGCAGACTTGAGGAGCAGGCCCTTGGGGACCTGAGTCCCCCAACAGACTTAAAACCAGAATGCCTGTGTGGGATGACTGTGCTTGAAGTCTAGAAGGTACATCCCAGAAGGGCTAGGATAGTGAGTCCATAAAATCCCATGAGGATGGGCTTGAGGGTGACAAGGCTAATTTCTAACTCAGATATTTGGAGCACCAAAGGCCCCAGAAGTCTCTTTGCTCATGGGTAAAACATTTTTATACTGGGGCGGGGGTGCGGGGGTTTGATGCTGTTATTCAAAGCAGTGTGTTGTGTGAGGGTGGGGGCATACATCCTTTAGGAGAGAAAGTGGGTCCCAAGTGAGCTCCAAGGAGGAGGGAAAGCCAACGCTGTTTGTTTTGTTTTGGTCTTCTCCTCGAGCTCAGCCGCACAGGAAGCACGAGGAGAGAGCACTCTCGGGCTTCCTCTAGGCTGAGGCCAATATTGTGTGGAGAAGAATAGCTGAAGAACAAGAAAAAAATCTTAACATTTTCTTTTGACGGTGTGAACTTTGAGACACTGTCTGACTCATGTTTTAAAGACTCTTCAATTTGAATTCACCTTCCTCCGTGTTGTTTTTCTCAAGGCACTAGGCTCGAGTCCAAAGATGTGTCAACCAGCTGCCCCCCTGGGATTGAGGAGTCTCAAGGCCCTGGGCCCCCTGCTCCCCTCTGAGGGGGCGGGGCTGCTGACAGAACCCAGCTTTGGCCTTCCCACCCTTCCTCAAGGCCGGCCTTCAGCTGGGGGGACGCGGGGCGGGGGGGGGAAGTGGCCATATCTGGAACTGTGCCCCCAGCAAGAGGCCACTCACCCTGCTTCAGACAACAGTTCCTTCCGGGGTCCCCATTCCTGCACCCGGAAAAGCAGCATTGCTGTCTGTTAGGGTACTTTGGGCTACAGGGAACTAAATTCAGTTCAGCTAGCTTGAATAATAAAGAGGATTTTGTTGTTTTGGATCACCGAAATCGAGAAGCACCTAAGTGAAAGGACCCCGTTTCCCCTCCTCTGACTCCCAAGTATTGGCTTCACCCCTAGGCTGGCTTCCGGCTGCAACTGGGGTTCATGCTTCCACGTCAGGGGCAATGGGAAAAGAGAGTTACTGCCTGGGGCCAGTGTAGGTCATGTGCCTCCCCCCAGCCAATCAGCAGGGCTGGGCAGAGGCCTTTGCTGACAGGTTCTGGCCAATCAGGGCCCAGCCCAGAGTAATGCTAGGGCAGCTACAAAGACCACCAGCAGTCTGTGTCTTTTAGCGGACCCATGCCTCTCTTTCTTTTCCTGTTCCCCCAGAGGCATATCATTGCCCGAACAGCACCCCTGTAATGGTCTTCTTTTTCATTTTCAAGGAGGAGGGGGTTCTATAGAGTGTCCTCCCCAGTCCCTCGTCCACCCCCAGCACACTTCCTCACCCCTTCCCCTGGAGGGCAGCCCCTGCTTCCCTAGACGTGCGCTGACTTGGTTTCTCCTTGAGCAGACAGCAAGGGTTAGCAGATGCACCAAGAGGAATCAAGCTCAGACTTTGTCAACAGGAACCAGACGCTGAATCAAGGCTCACCCCAAATGCCTGTCTTGCCCCACTGAGGTCAAGTGGCTTGGCCTCAGACTTCCCGCTGCCCACAATCAGACTATTTTGTTTCATCTGCCTGACCTCATACAGCCACTTGTGGGAAAATTAAGTACCCTGCCCTATTTCCCCCTTGCTTCTGATTTCTCTTCTCATATCACACACAGTTCCTGGATATAATCTCACCTCAACCTGGCCTCTGCAGACCATTTCCACACCTGCCTCGTCAGCCTGGCCGCTCCACTGGCTCGTGGCCCCACGTGCCCAGTTCTCTGCGGGATGGTCTGTATGGATGTTCCCACAAAACACCGGGCTCAGTATCTCTCCACAGAGCTGGTTTTCCTCCACATGAGGTCCCCCTTGGGGATCCCCTGACTCAGACTCCGAGATAAGTGTTGATGATGTTGCTCTCCCAGGTCCTGACAGTTGGGGCTGCGTCCCTAACACCATCCCGGGTTTCCTCTGGAAGTGCGGACAGGTGCGCCCGGGTCTCAGAGGGGGCCAGGCCACAGCCCTTAGGAGGCAGGACTTCTGTGGGCTGCCCCAGCACCCAGACAGGTGCCCTGTCTTGGGGGCTGCCCAGCTGCTGTGTTAGCAGCACGATGGCAATTCTTTAATTAGACCAAGCAGGGTTTTCTCGGACGGGGGTGGGAGGAGGTGTGTGGGTCTATTGGGGGAAACTAGGTCACCTGAAAACCAGCAGTCAAGAGGGAGCTGTCCTGGAGCCCCAGCTCCAGGGAACCCAGAGGGGTGAGGAAGGAGGGGGCTGGCAGGGAGAGCAGAGTCAGACGAAAATGTGCTCTGGCCCCTTTTACTGGCCCTTGGGAGGCATTGTCCTCGCCTTGCTCCAGGGGGCTGGGCAACTGCCCTTAATTCCTTCCTCCTGAGCAAACTGCCCTAGTCAAGGAGGGCATTGCAGTGAGTCCCTTCTGTCTGCCTGGGGCCTGCTACCATGGGGCCCGGGGAGGGAGTACTGCCCTGGGAATCAGACCCATGGCTTGAGGTTCTGCTCAGTCTGTTTCCTTGGAGCATGTTCCCCACTCCCTCGTGCCTCTGTTTTGTCTTCCATCCAATCATCAGGGACTGTGCCTGTCTTCTGCCCTGCTGTACCCCTAGCCCTTAGCACAGTCCTGGCATGTGCTAGATGCCAGATAGATATTTGTCAGATGAAATCGTCAATTCATATGAGTGTTTCTCTTATAAAATTGTCATTGAAGATCAGTAGCCAGGTGGATTTCCCAAATGCCAATCACTTACAGTTTTTGCCAACATTAAATCCCATCATTATTTCATTTTTTTTTGGCTACCACCTTGCTAGTTTTCCACTGAAGTAGATTTCTTTAAGAGCGAAATTTTATATCACAGCCATAAGTAAACAGTAACCGTGAAAACTAATCCACAGAAAACAGAACAATGTGTTTGCGTTCTATCCCAGATGCCATTGCTTGCCCAAGGCTATGAGCCTGAGGCCCGCCTTCTCTTTGTTTACAAGGGAGAGTGACATGGTTATAAGGATGGATGTTTAAAAGTCTATTAGTACCCAACTGACACTTTCTTCTGGGGAAAATCCAATAGATGAAAAAAGAAGTGAAGAACATGACTTGCTTTCTGTAAGTCCATGTTATGTGAAATCTTGTTGCATACTGTTGAAAATTCCCTTGGAGTGGATTCTCTTTCCACACTTAGGGAAACACTTGGCTGAGATGATGGGTGGGGGGGTCCTTAGAAAGGATTAAGGGCTTTAATTAACAGGCTAAGTGATTGGTATGCTTATTCTTTAGTCTTGGCAGGGTTTTGGTACCTCCCACTTAGTAGGTGATCAGTAAACACTCAATAGTGCAAAAAGGAGTAACTGTGTGCAGAATGTTAGGGCCCAAAGCGATCTTACAGAATACTCAGGCCGATCTGGCAAAAGTGGAAATGGTGTCCTCTGGCGCGTGATGGAGAATCTGCCACCTCCTGAGAGCACAAGCACCTTGCTGACTTGCTTGATGGACTGCTCTGGAGGCTGGGTGTCTGTCTTTCTGGTGCACAGCACTGCTCCCGTGCACCCGGGGCCTGTTCTTCAATGGGGAGATACATAGACTCTCTTCTCTTTCTTTCTGGATATTTGGAGAATGCTGTCTCATTCTGCCTAAGACAGGGCTCGCAAACTCAGGTGACCACAGGAGCTAACAAGGGATGCCAATTAGTGAAGGAGGTCAGGTGGGGTAATGGGGGGGGTAGTGTCCCCACCTGAACGGGACAGTCCTACTCCATATCTGCAGATTGTTACCATAGGAGCCTGGCGTGGCCAGGTGCTGAGATGGTCTAGGAAAACCTGAACATCTGATTTCGGATATTAAAACTTCAAGTTTTAAATGTTAGCAATACATTACTATATTATAAAACATAGTACGGTCCAGAGCCCAACCAACAAACCAGCCAAACATGGTGTGGACCTGGGGGCTTCCTGGTTAAGTCTGGCCCCTAGTCACATACTGCTCACTGCTGCCCCGAAGACTTCTGTTCTTTCTAGGCTGAGCAGCCCCATCCTCAAGCCATGTTTGTGGGTTTCTAGAATTCCCTGCATGATGATCAGCCCCTCTGCCTGCCTTTGAACATTGGCAAGCTCCCTCTCAGCCCATGTCTGTCCTTTTCATCTGGCAAACTCCTACTCATCATTTCAGATTCAAATCAGTTGTCCCCTACTCTGGAGAGCTTTCCTCATCGCCTCAGGCAGACTGGCCCTTCCATTCTCTAGCTATGACATGATGTTGGGTAAACTGCTTAATCTCTCTGTGCCTCAGTTTCCTTCTCTGTGAAATGGGGATGATGATAGTACCTACCTCATTAGATTGTCAAGAGGATAAAAAGAATTTGTAGATACACTGATAGACAGACAGACAGACAGACAGAGGTTTCCTAGAAGGCAGAGCTAGTCCCTGATCCATCTCTGAATCAGGGCTTGTCACAGAGCAGGTGTTCATTAGATGTTAGATCACTTGAGGAAGTGGGGAGAAGTAGATATGTGATCCACTAGCTCCCAGTGAGGTCTGACTGTCATGATATGATGTGGTTGGGAATTCAACTCTTTCGAACTCCTTACTTTTTAAAAAGGCAACCAAAATATCTGCCTAAATGGCTAAAATGCAAAAACAGTGATACCACCAAATGCTGGCAGAGAAACTGGATCACTCATACATTGCTGGTGGGAATGAAAAATGGTACAGTCGCTCTAGGAAACAGAGTTTGACAGTTTTTTATAAAACTAATCATATAATTACCAAACGATCCTGCAGTTGTGCTCTTGGGCATTTACTCCAAAGAAGTGAAAACTTGTATTCACACAAAGCCTGCACATGAAGGTAATAGCCCCAAACTGGAAACAGCCCAGACATTCTGCAGTGAGTAAGCAAACTGTGGTACATTCACACAATGGAATACTACTTGGCATTGAAGAGAATGGACTATGGATACACACAACAATTTGGATGAATCTCAAGGGAATGAACTGAGTAAAAAAGTCAATCCCAAAAGGTTACCTACTATCTGGTTCTATTTATATAACATTTTTGAAGTGACACAGTTCTAGAGATGGGAATCAGTTGATAGCCCAGGGGAAGGATAAGAATGCTTGGAGGGAGGGGGGTTAGGGAATCCTTGTGTGATGGAACTGTTTGTATCTTGACTGTGGTGGTGGACACACGAACCTACACATATGATGAAATTGTGTTAAACTAAACACACACACACACAAAGGAGTACATGTAAAACCAGGGAATTCTGAATAGATTGATAGGTTGTATCAATATCAGGTTCCTGGTCATGCTACTGAGTATAGTTTTGCAGGACCTTATCATGGGGATAAACTAGGTAAAGGTTGCATATTATTTGCTACAACTGCATGTGAATCTACAATGATCTCAAAATAAAAAGTATAATTAATTCATTTAAAAAGCATTACAAGGTATCCACAACAAAATAAAATAAAAACAACCAAAGGCAGTTGGCTTGTTTTTTTGTCTTTTTTTTTTTTTGCTGAGCTTTGCCTTCGGCTTATGTTTACTTTTGAAGTTGGGTTCACTCAGACCCTGAGGACCTTTGCCCTCTGAGCATGGTCAAGCCAACCCCTTCCCCATTTGCTTGTCTGCCCTCCAGTCTCAGAGCTGGGAGGGACCTGAAGAACAATCTGACACAATCTGACCTCCCAGGGGTCAGGCTAACGCCGCATCCTGGTCGTTAGCCTCTGGAGGATGGGCAGTCCGCGAGTGAAGCGGGGAACCCAGAAGATCAGCAATCACTTCTTGAAGCCCAGAGCTATCCTGACCCCTGGGGACCAGCAGGCATTTCCATATTACCCAAATGCAGACCTGTGCCAGTCTTTCTCTTTCTCTTGCCCAACACCCCACAACTCTCCACCAGCCTTGCCTGTGAGGTCCCAGATGAGCTGGGTTTACATGATCTGGCTCTTTTCCCTGCAAGCTGTTTCTCTCTGTTATTAGGTGTATAACTTTTTTGGTCAGCTCTTTTTATTCCTATTAATTCTGGAAGGTGGAGACAGTATTTTACAGGTGGGAAAACAGGCTTAAAGAGTTTCAAGTGATTGTTCCAAGACCCTTTCCCTGTGTGTCTGAGAGTCCATAGGGTCGGCGCTGAATGAAGACAGGGACCAGTTAGCATCGGACTGAAATTTGGTTGACTTCATGTTGTCCAGCAGTCTATGAGAGCAAAAAATGTGATTTTAAAAAAAATTTTAAGGTCATCTAAAGAAGAAAACTTCAACCAAGATTTTCTAGGTCTCAGTAGTTCAGCAATTACCAAACTTTTTGGTCTTAGGACCCCTTTACATTCTTAAAATTAAGGATGCCCAAGAGCTTTTGTTTATGTGGATGATATCTGTCAATATTTACCACATAATAAATTAATACTGGGAAATTTAAAATATGGCATTAATTCCTTTAAAAATAACAATAAAGCCCTTATATGTTATAATAATATAACAAGCCCCTTATGTGTTATAACAATATAACAACCTTATATGAAATAACAATGTAAACTCCCCCGATTAATAATTTTGTGGCATGATGGAGGTGTTAGCAAAGGCGACGGTGGTAATCATATTGCAATAGATAAACGTATCAGATCAACACTTCATATGCCTTAGGCTTACACAAGGTTATAGGTCGATTCTATCTCAATTAAAAAGAAAAAGAAAAAGAAAAAGAATATAATAGAAAAAGCAAGTGTTTGGAACACGGGGCGAGTACCACCGCTCAGATGGGAATTTCGAGGCTGACCGGCGTGTCCATCTGTGTCTCTCTCCCCGCACAGGCCCCACCATGAGGCCCCAGCCCCGCAGGAGCCCCCGCGCCGCCCCGGCACCCCGCGCCCCGCGCTAGCCCGCCGCGCCAGCCCCCCGCCAGGGTGTGGGGAGGCGCCAAGGCCATGGCCAGCCACGTGGACCTGCTGACCGAGCTGCAGCTGCTGGAGAAGGTGCCCACGCTGGAGCGGCTGCGCGCCGCCCAGAAGCGCCGGGCGCAGCAGCTGAAGAAGTGGGCGCAGTACGAGCAGGACCTGCAGCACCGCAAGCGCAAGCACGAGCGGAAGCGCAGCGCGGGCGGCCGGCGGAAGAAGGTGTCCTTCGAGGCCAGCGTGGCCCTGCTGGAGGCCTCCCTGAGGAACGACGCCGAGGAAGGTAGGCCCCTCTGCCCCCGGTCGGCGCGGCCCCGGGTGCCTCCCGCCCGGCGCGGGGGTGTGTGGCGGGGAGAGCTGGGCCCCCGGGGGTCTGCGCCGCGGAGGCGGGGTGCTGGCCGGGCCTGGCCGGTCTCCCCGGTGCGGGCGGGCGCGCGTGTCCTGGCAAGGGCATGTTCCGAGGTGGGGCTCTGAATTGATCTTCGACTTTTTTTTTTGGAGATAAGAATTCTAGCCTTTGGCTCATGAACACCACATTCATTTTCCTTCCCTCCCACGAATGTGCACCAACATCGCACTTCTGCGCACGATTATTCTAGATGTGGCGAACAAACGGGATCTTGTCTTGCTCCTCCAAGAGCTCACTACTCAGAGCATCTGGCATTTCTTAAGCCCCTCCTCTGAGCCAGGCCACCCGCGCCGGACGCTCCGTATGCGGTTGGGTTTTACTGGGCCTCGGCTGCGGCCCTGGATGGGGTAGGGCCTGGTTACTAGCACAGGCCTGCACTTAGCCTGCCCTCGCTTCTCAAACTGATTTTGTCGGTTATTCCCGGGGTGACTCTGGCAAGGAGGCAAGTCACTTGGGCTCCCTATACCTTAGTTTCCACCTCTGTAAAATGGGGATAAATGCTAGTATCCGCCTCAAGGGCTTGCTGTGAGCATTAAATTAGCTAATACCGCTAAGTTATTGGATATGTGTGGTCCCTCGTACTCTGTGAGTGGTTATTAGTATGTTTTATTTTATTACATGATTCCTATATTTTATTTCATTATATTTATAGAATGAATGTATGTTTATATACACATTTGTATATATATAACATTTGTATAATATCATATATATATATATATACATATGTATATATATAATTGTTTATATGCAGAGTGTCCATAAACTCTGGAAACAGAGGAATATACACAATGTTGTCTAGGACATTTTCACTCTATAAAGCAAACTAATAAACACAAATGCAAATACACACTCATATAATCTGTTTCCAGATACTATGGATATCCTGTACTTGTTACATTTTACTTAATTATGTTATTATATGTCCCCTGATCCAGATACCATGATACCCCAGAGGCAGGTATAATAAACACCCATTTTACAGATGGGGAAACTGAGACCCAGAGAGGTTCAGAACCTTGACCAAGGTGGCAGAGCTGGGACCAGGAACCACAGGATCCAAGGTCTTGTCACTGGCCTCATGGCCTTGTAGGTTTGTTTCCCGTTATATCAATGATTGGAGGATCCATGATTCGACCAAAGCTCTCTTCTCTGAGGATGCTCTGAGGGGTCATCGCGCAGCTGAGGTTTGTGTGTGTGTCCTGTGCTCCCCTCAGCAGCCTCCAGTCCCCTCCCGGTATAGGAGGCCTTTCTGGCTGTCCCTGGAGAGGCTCGCTAGCCGTGGTTCCTGGGTCCCTCTGGCCTCCTGCCTGCGCACACCCTCCAGACATGTGCTAATGCAGTCATCGAGAGAGGGATGGCACTTGCTGCACAAGAGGGTTGGGTTTTATGCACGTTGCTCCTCAGGTTCTAGCACCCTCTGAGAAGCACAATTCCCCTTCTGCCCTGGTTACAGAGTGCTCTGGGAACGGAACAGAAGTATTCCCAGAACTACTCAGCTGGAAAGAGCGCAGCTGAGAGCCTGGGGTGAGCAGCCCCCGGGAGAGAGGCATGAAATGTCGGGCTCGGGGGACTGGCCCTGCGAGGCTCCTTCCCACATGAGGTGCTGGGTGACGTGGCAGACCCATCCCGCTCAGTGGGCGGCACATCAATGATGTCTAATTTGTGTCGTGGGCGGCGGTTCATCAGCTCTTCTTTGCCCCTCATCTTTTCCTCCCTCCTTCCCTGACAAAGCCCTGTTCCCCTCCCTGAAGGGACTCTGTGAGCTGGCTGACAGCTGATCCAGAATGTCGGCGCCTCCCCAGCCCCGGCGTGGGCCCCACACCCAGCCAGCCTCCCACACAGACTGGTGAGAAGGAGCACCAGGCATGGGTCCAGGACCGCAGGCCCCCTCGGCCTTGCGTGTGACCTTGAGCGGCTTGTTTCACTGCTCTGGGTCCACCTTCTTAATCTGTAAAATGGAGTTTGTTTGTTTGTTTGTTTGTTTTAAAGATTTTATCTCTTTATTTGACAGAGAGATGGTAAGAGAGGAAACACAAGTAGGGGGAGTGGGAGAGGGAGAAGCAGGCCTCCAGCTGAGCAGGGAGCCCGATGTGGGGCTCGATCCCAGGACCCTGGGATCATGGCCTGAGCCGAAGGCAGACGCTTAACGACTGAGCCACCCAGGCGCCCCATGTAAAATGGAGTTTTGAACCTTGTCCTCAAGGGGGTGTGACAAGAATGAGACAAGACCCTAAATGTGACAGCTCTCTGAAAAGTGACCCTGAATGCTGCACCAGGGTGGTGACCATTTTAACACACTTTGTTTTTAAGAACCCAAATATACACAAACATGTTCTTCTTGTAAAAATCAACACAGAAGCATGCAGAGTAAAAAGTCCCTCCCTCCACCCTTCTTTCTCTCTGTTAGTTTCATGTGTTTCCTCCCAGGCATTTTTCTTATTTGCCTGTGTATTTGTCCACTTGGAGAAACAGGGTCTAGTTTTTAATTTTTTTTTGTTTTTACGTAAGTGATGACATGTTGGATACGTTATTCTGCAGTTTTCTTTTTTTTTTTTTTTTCCACCCAACAAGATACCTTGGAGGTGTTTTCAATGCCAGTACCGTGGAATAATAGAGCTGTAGTATTCTTTTTAATCACTGCATAGTATTCTGTAGTATGGATTCAGCAGAAATTTTGAACTGGTTCCTTAGTGAAGGGCATGGAGATTTTTTCAGTAGTTTTGCTTTTGCCCAAGTGAACATTTTGTGCACACAGGGTAGATGTTGATCAAGGACAGATGTGGGAAAATGGAAGAGTTGGTTGCAAGGGTATGTGTATTAAATTTGAGTGAGTCAAGTGCTGCCCCCTTCGGCTGGTCCCTAGCCTTGGGGCAGCCAAGTGAGGGTGGAGGCCTGGAGCACTGTGCGCTGTGGGGAGCTGTAGGGTGGGGTGAGAGGTCCCCCTGCAGTCCACAGGTGGCTGGGCTTGGGCTGGAGTGTGCAGCTTCCATCAGTCAGCAGGCAGTCTGGCCAGGCTACGCTCAGCATCTTGGCAGCATGACAGAGCCCGCTGCTCCCAGCTGGTGGGGATGGTTTCTGTGTGCTGGCGGAGCCGGTGCTGGGGAGGCTGCAGGGGCGTTAGCTCACAGCGGGATGGGAATGGGGGTGTCAGCTCCCCCGCTCCCTTGAGCTCACAGCAGTGGCTGAGTCAACCTCCTCCACCTGCCAGGGCAATGTGAGTCAACCCAGAGAAAGGCAGCGCTGGAGAGGGACTCACTGTACTTCCTTCTCCGGCTCTGCATTGTCTTCAGGCTAACATCCGGGCACCAGGGACCCTCCTTGGTCTTGGACCTGCCTGGGATCATGACCTGAGCCGAAGGCAGACGCTTAACGACTGAGCCACCCAGGTGCTCCATGTAAAATGGAGTTTTGAACCTTGTCCTCAAGGGGGTGTGACAAGAATGAGACAAGACCCTAAATGTGACAGCTCTCTGAAAAGTGACCCCTACCCTCTTGTGCCCCCTGCCCAGCATCACCCCGTACTCCAGCCATCTCCAACTCCAGCTTCTTCCCATATGCCCTGCGTTCTCATACCTCCCCACCTTTGCATACGCAGTTCCCTCTGTCTGGAACACTCCTTCCCCTGATTCCTATAACCTAGGGGTTGGGTCTTGAGTGACCTTCTTGGGGAGCAGTCTGTGAGCCTTTTCTGCACCCCGCCCCATCACTAGTTAGAGCAGTAACAGACACAGCTGACGTTTCCCGAGAGGCAGTGCAGTGTCGTGGAGAGGAGCATGGACTCTGGAGCTAGTTCTCCAGGATTCAAGTCCCAGCTCTGCCGCGTACTAGCTGTGCAACATCAGCAAATTTACTCAACTTCTCGGGGCCTCAGGTTCCCCATCTGTGAAAATGAGGAGGATATAATACAACTGCCTCAGAAAGTTGTCGTGGGGTTAAAATGAGTTTACAGATGTTGAAGTGGTATGCTAAGGAGTAGATTTAAGTGCTATAAATTGTAGCTATTCTGCATCATCTGTGGTCTACACTTACATAATCTACACTAGTGTATACACTGATTATCATTGTTACTGTTATTTACGGAGTGCTTACTTTGTATCAAAAGTTATCTCAGTTAATCCTCATAACGACCCTCTGCGAGGGAGTCAAATCTCATTTTTTAAAAATAGCTCTATTGAGGTTTAGTTGACATATCACAAAATTTGCCCATTTTAAGTGTGCGATTCAATGATTTTCAGTAAATTTACAGAGCTACGCACCCATCACCACAACCCAATTTTTGAACGTTCCGTCACCCCCAAGAGAAACTTTGTGCCCATTTGTAGTCACTCCTGATTCCCACCCCTGCCCCCCAGCCCTAGGCAACCACTAACCTGCATTCTGCCTCTATACCCTTGCTTTTTCTGGAACGTTCCACTTACATGGACTCATCCAATATGTGATCTTTTGCGATTGGCTTCTTTCATTTAGAGTTATGTTCCCAAGGTGGGTTCAAGTTGTGGCATGTGTCAGGATTTCATTTCTTTTATTGCCCTATAGTATTCCTTTGTATGGATATGCCGCATTTCGCTTATCCATTCACATTTGGATTGCTTCCTTTTGTGGTAAGTCTTTGTTTGCACTTATGTTTTTCTCTTGGGTGGTTACCTAGGACTGGAATTGCTGGGTCATATGGCAAATTTGGGTCTAACATTTAGGAAGCTGCTAACCTGTTTTCCAAAAGGGCGGCACCATTTTGCATTCTCCAACCTCATTTGACACATGAGGACATCGAAACTCTGAGAGGCTATGTCACCTGCCAAAGATCTCATAGGTTTTTGGTGTCAGACCTGGGACTCAGACCCACATCTGATGTCTCTGAAGCCTGTGCTTTTAACTGCCAGGTGGACCCGGCACCTCCTGCTTTGGATGAGAGAGCCACTCACTTATGGTTCTGATCTGTGTCTCTTGGGGCCTGAAGATCCTGCTGCTCCTGCCAGCCTCTTAGGCCCTTGGCACTGGGGGTGGGGTGGCGGGTCCCCTGGATAAGCTCTTCATCCCGAGGTGTAACCTCTTTCCACGGCCACATGAGCCAGCCTCTGTTGAAACCACCCAACATTTGTTAAGTTGTCAGGGCTTCTGTTCTTCTCTCCGAATGTGCAGGGTTTTCTTTATGGAAACTGTTCACATTCCCAAAAAAGTTTGAGTGATTCTTCTATAGCCTAATTTTAACGCTTCAACTGTTATTCTCATGGTAAAGGTTTTCAAACTTTTTTTTTTTTTTTCCAGCAGTGGAAACTTTTCTTTCTGTGAAATTATGCAGAAACTCAATATGTAAAAAGGGTGAAAGAGCTATTCTGGCTGAGGCTGTGGGGGTGGGGGCGGTGGCCACCGGACCCTCACCCACCACGCGCCCCGCAGACGGCTCCCTCGCTGGGAGGTGTACTGGGGCACACCTGGGCTCTGTACGTCGTGCTTAAACTGTCGACTCATCCAAAGGAAACGTAGGTCTGACTTTCACGTCTGGTGATTTTGAAAAGGGAAGTTTCTTTTCTCTTAGTTATAAAAATCATTCATCCTTGTTAAAGTACAGGAAAAAAACATTAAGAAAATAAAATCACAGATACACCCAAAGTGAACAGCAACAACTACTGATAATGTTTTGGTATTGTTCTATTACTCAGGGTCCTGATAGGGAAGAAATGGAGAAAAGTTTAATAAAGGGGTAGTTTCCAAAGAGCTTAGGGCATTAGTCCTCAACCTTTTTGGTCTCAAGGCCCCTTTATATGGTTCAAAACTGAGAAATCTCAAGAGCTTTTGTTTCACTGGGTTCTGTATTGATATTTATCATATTAGAAATTAAGACTGCGGAATTAAAAAATATCTACTCATTAAAACATAAAAATAAAGCCATTATCTGTTGTACTAGTTATCTATTGCTGCATAGCAGAGGAGCTCAAAATTTAGCAGCTTAAAACAATAAACATTTACTGTTTCACACAGTTTCTGTGGATCAAGAATCCAGGGGCAACGTGGCCTGGGTGGTTCTAGCTCAGGATCTCTCATAAGGTTGCAATTACCTCACGATTTAATGGGGCTGGAGAATCTGCCTCCAAGATGGCACACTCACATGGCTCTTGGCAGGAGGCCTCAGATTCTTGCCATATGAGCCTCTTCATGGGGCCACTTGAGTGTCTTCTGAACATGCTGGCTGGCTTTCTTCAGAGTGAGTGATCCAAGAGATCGAGTAAGGAGGAAACCACACTGCCTTTTATGACCTAGACTTTTAAGTCATATATCATTACTTCTGCCATATTCTATTCATTAGAAACGATTCACAAAGTCTAGCTCACACTCATGGGGAGAGGAATTAGGCTCCACCTCTTGAAGCGAGGAGAATTTGTGGACATGTTCTAGAACTACCACATGTGAACATAAATATTTTTATGAAAAATACTAATATTTTTCAAGACAAAAAAAATATAGAGTAGCCTTGTTTTATACTTTGCTTAAAAGAAGATAGCTGGATTCTCTTATCTGCTTCTGCATTCAATATGTTGTGATATGTTATATTGGTTAAAGTAAATGAAGAAAATCTTACCTCACACAGATGTGTCATTGGAAAAGAGAGGAATATTTTAATTGCTTTTTCAGATCATTGTGGATATTCTTTGATATTGCAACCAAATTCAACAGGTGGTAGCTTCTTGAAGGTTAGTCTCAATGTGGAATTTGAAACCATATCGATATTTTGCTTTTCTTACTTTGTTACATTAAAATCCATTGGTGGTCTTGCATTTTGAAAGGTTCTTTTACCCATGTCTACTTTCTTTTCTTTTTTTTAAAGGTAATGTATTATCTGTTAGAAAATATTAGCTCACTTTTTTTTGGCTATTACACCAAAAACACAAGCAACAAAAGGAAAAAATTAACAGGTGGGCCTATATCAAACCCAAAAGCTTCTGCACAGCAAAAAGAATGGTCAGCAAAAGAAGAAGCAAACTACGGAATAGGAGAAAGTATTTGCAAACTATATCTCAGATAGGGGGTTAATATCCAAAAGATATAAGGAACTCATACAACTCAATAACAAAAAAACAAATAATCCAATTAAAAATGGGCAGAATACCTGAATAGACATTTTCCCAAAGAAGACATGCAGATGGCCAACAGGTATATGAAAAGATGCTCAACATCGTTAATCATTAGGGAAATGCAGATCAAAGCCACAATGAGATAACACTTCATTTAAGACCATGGAAGAACCTTAATGGCTTCTCTCCCGTAGTAATAGCAAGGTAGATCGAGCAAAGAACAAAAACCAAGAGAAACCCTGGGATACCTTGGTAGCTCCATGTTGAGCCAAGAAGAAGAGAACAAAGGAGATCAATAATCATCTGCCAGGGTGGAAGAAAGACAACTAGGGCGGTGTGGCATCTCAGAACCCTAGGGAGGGAGCCATTTTTAGAAGAAAGGTCCATCTGCTGAGCCAGATGTGGCCTAGAGGTGGACAGTTTTATATTGTATTAATATAATCTTTGCAAAAGAGATTGTTAATGATGACCTCCTAGTCCTCTGTCTGAATGTACCACAATTTACATAACCACTCCCCTATGATTGGATTTTCAGGTTGTTTCCAATTTTTGCTACTATAAATTATGCTGGTGGTGGTGATTATCACTGTATTAAAGTATTTGGTCACAGGTTTGATCGTTTACTTTGGGTAGATTCCTTGAGGCTCATAGTTTTGAGATATAAACATCTACAAGGCTTTGGTAGAAGTTGCTTATTTGGTCAGTTTGCAGCGCCCCCCAGCCTGTGTGCCGGCCTGCCTCACCTCTGCCTTGCTCATTGGCACTGCTGGATGCCATGGAAAGCGTAAAGTTGCTGATAGATTCAATATATGGGAGATAGTCCTGTTGTCTTAATTCACATGTAAGGGAGAAGTTTAAGGTTGAATACCTATTCATAATCTTCCTGGGCATTCGTTTCTTTATTTCTCTGAGTTGTCTATTTTTGGGGTCCATTTTTTCTACTAGTTTCTTTTTCTTGTTGACTTCAATGATTGAGTAATGTTTGTGACAGAGGAGAGAAAGGGAGGAGGAGAGAGAGAAAGCATGAAAATGGAGGGGAGGATGTGGGTTGTTGTCATGTACGGTGCACATGCTTTCTGCAGACTGTGTGTGTGTGTGTGTGTGTGTGTGTGTGTGTGCACGTATGTGTATGTGTGTGTTTGCTTTACCATTTTGTTTATAGATCATTTTTATGTAGTTAAATCTAATGATATTCACTCCCCCCCTTCATTATTTTGTTCTTTGCTTTTATCCCTCAAAAACAGGGCTTTTATCCCTCTAAAACTATGGCTTGAAGGCCAAATCTTGCCACCATCTGTTTTTGTAAATAAAGTTTTATTGGAATACAGCCACGTCTAACCATTTACATGTTATCTAACCTTCCCACTGCAGCGACAGGGTTAGGTAGTTGCCACAGAGACCATATAACCTGTAAAGATAAAAATATTTACTCTCGCCCTATACAGAAAAATTTTGCTCACTCTTGCTCTAAAGCATTGCCTCATCCAGTGATGTATATTAGCCTCCATGCTCTTCTAGATTTTTGTGGCCTTATGTAAATAAAGTAAACATGTAATTTTTCTGGAATTCACTTTAGTGTAAAGTAGTCAATGAAAATCTGTCTATCTCCATTTTGTTTCCAAAGCATTTCCAATTGTCCAGCTTCCTTCCCTTCCCTATGAGTTTGCGATGCCATGCTCATCCTCCTGAGCCTCATCTGTGAAAAAGGGTAACTTTCCAAGCTGTTTATTGTGTTCCAACGATCTGTTTCTGTGCCAATTACACATGGTTTTGATCCCAGCTTTCTAATGTGGCTTAGTGTATGATAGAACGAGTCTTTCCTCAAATTGCTCTTCTTTTGCAAAATGTTCTTGGTTATGTTCTTGGTTACATAAGAACTTTTGGTCAAGTGTTCCCTCCAGAGCTCAAAAATAGATTCCTCCAAAATTAATTAATATTATAAATGGGTATAGAGTTTTGGTTTTACAAGATGAGAGGAATTCTGGAGATGGATGGCTATGATGGTCGCACAGCACACGGCATTATGAATATAATATTCATAATATTATTGTGATATAATATATAGGCATTATATATTATATATAATAATAATAATACCACTGAACTGTACTCTTAAAAATGATTAAGATGGTAAATTTTATGCATATTTTACCACCGTAAAAAAGTGAGAAAAATGAAAAAACAAAACAACCTCCCCAAATTTAGCCAGGGACCAGAGGGAGGGGAGAAAGGGAAGTTATTGTCTAATGGGTATAGAGCTTCCATTTGGAAAGATGAAAAAAGTTGGAGATGGATGCTGGTGACGGTTGCACAACAATGGGAATGTAATTAATGCCACTCAGCTGTACAGTAAGGAGTGGTTAATATGATAAATCTTATCTTCTGTATATTTTACCACAATTTAAAAAATTAATTTGGGGCCAACGGATATCTGTGTCATGAGTTTTTCTAAGCAAGCAAATGGCACACGTCTCTACTGGGCAACTCTTCTTTTAAGTCCTTTGGGAAAGCTACAAGGTTTTTGTTGTTGTTGTTGTCCTTATGGGTTTTTTTGTTTTGTTTTGTTTTTGTTTTATTTTATTTTGTTTTTTATCATGTAAGTCCTGTTTATTTCTTGAAAGGCAGGCTTTAAGTTTTTATCTATTAATTTTGTAGAAAGACATTTTACTGTCTCATTTTTTCAGTGGGTTCTTTCAGGGTTTTCGTATAGAGAATGACATTATCTGCAGATGATAAGGTCGTCTGTTCATTCCGGTGTTTCAGTGAGGCTGTCATGCCCATAACCTATCCTCCCACCTCTTCTCTCTAGGCCAACAACTCCTGTTCCTTTTGCTGACTTTTATAAGAAGTGACTTTGAGATTCGCGAACAACTTTCCCAAAGCCTGATCTGGCTCCCCCTAGGGTGAATGGAACTGTCGGTTTCCTCATTCTGGTTGAGTTTGTCAGTTAGTCTGGCCCAAATTTCCATTGGCTTTTTGGGCCACCACTGTTGACTCATCTGGAGTTTATAAGAAACCGAAACCCCCAAGTGGGTGTCCCATTAGTGAACTTACATCTTCCCCATCCTGTTCTTATGCAAGTGATTAAAAACAAACAAACAAACTATCTGTTGAAATACGTTCTTCATACAGAAAAGGGCAAAATGGGTTCCACTTTCACATGTCACGGGTGCCTCTGTAACCAGTACTCACTCAGATTGAAAAACAGAACATCACTGGCACGCCAGAAGCCGTCCTGGACACACAGGTGATTTTCGGCCCTGAAGTCGAGACCCTAAATTGATCTTGTTGAATTTGAGCCCATTATCCACCTGCTCAAATAATTTGGACTTTGAATGATAACACAGATTTCTGTGTTACCAGTGACAGGAAATCCAACTCAAACTAACTGAAGCCCATGTGGATCCAGGGGGCTACCCAAAATTGTCTCTGATCACTCTTAGCAGCTCGAAGTGTATATTCTCTACTTTCAGTAACTTCATTAGGAATAATTTCTCTTTCCAACAGTCTTCCAGGTTCAGCAAGTCCCAGAATTGAATCTCGTTGGCTCAGATGCCTACCTCTGAGGCAATCACAAGGGCTGGAGCAGGGATGCAATGCTATGATTGATCTGATCTGAGGCATATGCCCACCCCTGAAGTCAGCTCCTCCCAAAACACATGGGCTGACACTTGGAGATATGTTGTACCCACCCCAAGGGCAAGTGGGATGCGGTTACCAGAAGGAAGAAAAATGGATGATGGGCAGGCCATAATGAAATATGTGCGTCTCAGATGAAATAGTAATCTCCAGCTTCTATTCCGTGCCATTCACAAATGCAGTCGGCACTTGCCTTCTACTCCAGAGTTGTTCAGTAGAACTTTTTCTGATGATGGAAATGCACTATCCATTATGGTAGCTACTGGTCATATGTGGCTCTTGGGCCTTTAAAATGTGACTAGGAGACTAAGGAACTGAAATTTTGATTTTATTTAGTATAAAATCATTTAAGCAGTCTCCTGCTTAAGTCACCAAAGCCTGATCTGGCTCCCCCTAGCCTAGAGGGCCCGTATCAGACAACACAGTCCTGGACCCTCTCCAGATCCCTGATAAAAATGTTGAATAAGCATTGGCCAAAGACAGAGCCTAGGGCACAACCCCAGAGGCCTCCTCCTTATTAATGTATCCAGTCAATCATTACCCATTACAGATAGTTGTTCAACTGAAAGGCATTTAACTATACTGTTTTTGTAGTTGGTATGTGAGGTCAATCGCAAGAGTGTCCTATAAAAAAAAGAGCCTTCCTGTCCTACATAAACTTGGAAGAAGTTTTCTCTCTGAGGATTAAATTATAACAAAACATGTAAGGGATCAGAGTAGAATTTCATGCACAGACATCCATGGAGCACAGTCTGAACATCTTCGGACCAGCGCCAGTGGCCCCGTAGTGAACAGGAGACTGGCTCAGGCCGTAATGGAGCTCACAGTCTAGCAAAGTCAGTTTGAAGAGAGCACAGTATTAATATGCTGAAGAGTGGATGATGTTATAAAGAGAGCCTTGTCAAGAACAGATGCCTAGAAAAAGGAGGCTAGGAGATTATTGACGAGTGAGGCCATCTAAATACTGTCCAAGGGAGAGGACCAACAAATGTGACCAACAACTTTGAAGATGACCATCCCCTTGCTAAGGGCATTGTGATTATGGAAAAAGAGACTTCAACCCATCCTGACATGATGCCATTAATGTGATGATTATGTACCTGCTTGCAATCCTCTGATTATAACTTGGCCTCCCAGCCAGGTCTACCTGCAGGCGCAGAATGAGTCGACCATGCTTAAGTGAATTTCTGGCATGTAAGACAATTCCTTTTCTCAGGTGAAACTGTGTTGTGGTTTTATTCAGCAGCCTCCTAGGCTCAGATTGTATGGAACTACTCTGGGGCGAAGAAACCACTTGTGGTAGGTAAACCATAGTCAATCATGGTAAACCATGGTCAGTCACCAATGGGATGCCATCCTGGGGGACTCAGCCAATTGGAACTCTCCTGGAATCTCTTTAAACTCCAAACACCATGACTTTCCAGCATTTCCCTTCCCCACGTAAGGAGATATGTGAGAGGCTTGTCAAATGCTCACTGGAATCCAGAAAGTCCCTATCTTTAACATTTCTCAGTCTAGTGACCCTGTTGAGGAGATAGTTGAGATATTTGGGGCATGACTTATTCTTGCTTGGCTTCTAGGAACCACTGTTTCCTTTATAATGGAGTGAGAAGATGTATTTCTATCAGAGGAACTCAGAGGCTCTTTCAATGAACAAATCCTAAGCCCTTCTAAAACAATCACCAAGGCCAAAGTCATTAACTAACCCTGGGGAGGAAGGCTGGGGTTTAGCAAATAGGAGAATGTTCCAGAATCTGCTCAAAGTATTAAATTGTCTAGTACATCCATCCATCCCGTGTTTGTGCCAACAAACAGAGCTGACCCCACCGCCCCATCCTCTTGTCTGCCACTTGGTGGAGGCAGTTGTGTCCAGTACAGAGGTGAAAACCAAGAGGAGAGATACGAAATCTGCTAAGTTGGGGAGAGGGAGTGGTGCCTTCATCCTTTACACATGAAAAGCTCAATGAAGCCCAAATCTTGATGGAGGAGTCAGTGTTTCCAATCCTTCAAGAGAAACCTGAGGACACAGGCTTTTTGGCATAAGGATCCCCAATTCCCTGGGCACCACAAAGGTAGTAATGGCAATTCTTCAGGTGAGTCATCCTCAAGAACTGTACTGAATTGGCTGCCTATTGTTGCATAACAAACCATCCTGAGACACTTAGTGGCTCAGAACAACTTACTTCTCAGTGTTTCTTTGGATTGGCTAGGCACTTCTGTTGGTCCTGCCTGGGCTCAGTATGAGGTTGTGGTTATTTGCTGGGTCAGCCAGTGTCTGGGCTCAGCTGGGATGGCTGGGATTCTCTCTGCGTGTGGTCTTCTATGCTGGGCTTCCTCCAGCATAGTGGGCTCAGGGTTTCAAGAAAGCAAGCTCCAGTGCCCAAGCATGTATGTGGCCCTTTGCCTGCATCATGTTTGCTGATGTCTCATTGGCCAAAGTAAGTCACATGGCCAAGCTCAGCATCAATGCTGGAAGAGCCTCTACATGCCTTCTAGTACCCATGTGCATGGCTGCTGAAAGGCCTGATTCACAGGGGCTCTTACCGGTACAATCTACCACATACTCTAGACTTTGCTTTGCTTTAGACCAGAATTCTAGCAACCCAGTGTGATAACCCTGGGCATATTGTTTTGGTCAGATGCTGTGATTGGCTGTTGATATACCTGCAGTGTCTGGGATTGTACCAGGTGGGCCAAACCCTGTGGGACCCCAGACCCTGGGTTGAGCATGTCAAGCATATGATTTGCATTGACTCCAGAACCACGTGGCAGTCAGAATTCAGCACCGGGGAATGGTTCTTATGCTTATTTAATTTTATTGCTTATTAACTGCATAGCCACGACAGTGATTTATGTGATTTCATAATATTAGGTTGAACCCTCAGTAATTGGGGTTAAAGTCTGGAATAATGTTGAAACAGAAGCAGGAACAGAAAAATAATCATCAGCCAGATGGAACGAATTATTAGTTCACAAATGCAGTGTGTTCAGTAGATAAAAATCTTTCAAAACATGGATGGCATAGGGAAAACTGAATCAAAGTGGGGCCCTTGTTGGAAAGGTTGGGAAGCTTTGCAGAGAGGTGATGGACCTTGAGAGTTAGCATGGAGTCAGACAAAACTAAGTTTTAATCTTCATTTTGGGCCTTGGGTGAATGACTTAATCTCTTTGTGCTTAGATTCCTCATCTGTAAAGTGGAGAGAATAGTGACTGTGGGGGTGGGAGCAGTGGAGATTCATAGAGATAAAGTCTGGCCAGCAAATATAGCCTAAGTGGCAATTACTATCATCCACCACTAGCCTCGGTTACGATGGGCCAGCAGCAAGGTTAACATCTCTTCTGTTTTCTTTCTAATCCTTCTTCCACTCACCCCGACTGCCATAACTACCCCATTTCTTCGATCTCCATTTACTCAGTGCCAGCCTATCTATTAGTCATTCATATAAGAATATCCTGATTGTAGTCATTTACACTTTAGTATGAAAATGAAAACATTTTACAGCAATTTTCATTGCAAGCCAGTGGGAAATGAAAGGTTTTGGCCACCCCACATGATGGAACACTTAAAGCCTGCTTGCATGAGGGAGTCCTTTCAGACTCCCTAAAGTGAAAGGGCCTGCCCCCCTGAAGAACTTCTGTCAGACCATTTACTGAGACTGTAGAACTCGAGGTGCCTGGGATCTCCTTGTATCATGTGTCATCTCTCAAGGCAGCCACAAATACATGTTTTGTTTGGCTTGAGCCATTTGAATTAGGTTCAAAACCCATCTATAATTATAAAAGCTCTTTGGAAGGACCCTAATTAGCTTCTATAAATGGCTTTCTCTAACCTTTTGGAGTTAATATGATCCATTCCCTTGTCATTAAAAAGAAATATCCTAGATTATTTCACAAAACTTCTCCTAAGTTCCTTGGCACCTAACATTTTCTCAAAGAGACATGGTGGCCAACCTTCCTCTGAATGGGCAAGGTTTCTACACAGTCATTCCTTCCGGCTCATGACTTTCTTCTTCATTTGCTGCCCACGGATGCTGAAAATAACTTGTTTTCTGGCAAGCCTGGGATGAGATTCCTTATGATTTAATCAGATCCATAATGAAGCTCTCCTGGCTTTTAGGAGAGAGCATCCCAAACTGCAGGGATGCTGTGGGCAGGGCCCTGGTGAGGGGAAGGAGCCTCTAGTCTTAGCATCACATCTGGAACCAGGAGAGCGGCTCCAGGACCATGCTACCCAACCCGCCAGGGTCCTCCCATGAGGCTGGGACTCCTGGCTCTGCCTGCCAGTGTTCCATGCCCTGTTCCGTGTGGGCTTTGCCTTTCCACTCCCAGTAGCCCAGACCAAAGGCCTCACAGATAATAAGCAGGAAACATTCCATTTCTGAACATCAGCTGCTTGGTCCAGGAAGACATAATTTCCTGCAGAGATATGTATATATAGACCAAGACATATTTGTCCTGACTAAAGCCAAGATTCCCTTGATTGTTCCAAACTAGTGTGAACTCTAGATAATACAAAGATGCGAGAGAAGCTGGGGAGGGGCCGAGTAACTAACTGGGCGATGAGTGATGATCTGAGTGGGTGGCACAGAGTTGGATAGTGAAGGAACAGCTAAGGTAATGGGAAAGTAGCTGGAGAGAGGGAGTAGCTGGGCAATGAAGGACTAGTTGGAGAATAGAAAAGTAACTGGATAATGAAGGTAAGGCACAAAGTGGGACTTACTGCAGTGGGATAGTAGAAGAGTCCCAGACCTGCAGTGGGACAGTAGAAGAGTCCCAGACCAGTCCCAGACCAGGGGGTCATTCTGCTCTGCTCCAAGCGCCTCCATTTTGCCACTTTCTTAGGTCTTGCTGGTGAGAAAGAAGCTCTAAGTGTGTATCCATGAGCTTGAATCTAGGCCGCTACAAACTAGGGGGGTAAAGCTTTCCCGGATTAAGGCTGATGTTATGGCAGTGGTGGGTGGGTGCTGTGTGGCTGGCTGAGTTTCTTCCCTTTAGGAAGGGGTTCTCTCTTCTCTCAGGTCCTCAGAGGATGGGTGAGGTTGCCTGCCAGATGTCCCATCGGAGCCCACATCTGATCCCCCACTGGCCCAGCATCATCTTCATCGTTCTGTCTGCCAGTTTTCATTGGACACTATGTGCTAGGCACTGTGCTATAAGTTTTTCCATGCATCATCTCATTTCAGCCTTTTGACAACTCCATAAAATAAGTATTATTGAGAGCCCCCACTTTACAGGTGGATTAACTGAGGCTTAGGTCTAGTCCCTTGCCCAGGCGAGAAGCAGAGCGAGCACTGTCTGTACTCTAAGCCTTATGCTACAGTCATGGATTACACCCATATGGAGGATTTTCCCCTCTTCAAAAGCCCAATCCTCCCCCATTCACCCTTTAAGAGCATGTAGCAAGGTCTGATCCAGAAGTGAGGGCTCAGGTAGAGTATCCTGTGTGAGTGAGGAGCCTGAGAAACAAGCCAAGTGCCCATGACCCCCACCTGCGGGTGGGTGCAGCTGCCTGTTAGCTGTGTTCCAAACCCATCCCCAAGGAGGTCTGTTAGATAAAGTCACAATTTAGAACCAGTGTTCCCCAGGGTGTACCCACCACTGGCAATCAGACCTCATTTGCACTTAGACATTTATAGTCCGTTGTGAATTTCCATCATCTGCATAGGCTGAGCCATAGGAATAGAAAGCTCCTGGGCTTGGGCAGTTTGTCCTTCTCTCTTCTGTCCTTTCCAGCATGTCTTGGGACAGATGCCATGTCAAGGGTCATGCCCCGCTGACGTTTTCAAAACACTTTCTGACACTAGGTGCTTGCAAAACATTATATGGCAATAACTTCAGGCTTCAGAAAATTGTTTTAATTCAAAAAAGATTTACATTTGGGTCCTGAAGAGCCTGACTGTTCTCCTTATTTCATGAAAGCAATGCAATCTCGTTGTCATAGGTGACGTGGTGCCTTATTGAATAAGCTGCTGATTCCAAGATAAGCCATTCACTCCAGAGGCTCTTGGTTGGTAAAATTGTTTTTCGCTAAAAGAAGCTTAAGGTTAAGCTCTAATTAATGGAGGGGGTTGGATTTTATACAGATGGATCGGTAAGTAGGTTTGAGGACATGTCAAATACGCCATCTTTTTCTCTGCAGCTGAAAATATATTCATAAAGCCCACACAACTCTGTAGATTTCTTAAAACTCCATTTTTGGCAAGCATATTCTTGGTCTTGGTGTGCTCTGGCTAATAAACAGCTTCTGACTCATGGCACTCAGTGACTGATTATTGCCTTGACCGAGGTGTCTCCCAGGGCAGACCCAATGGGAGCCAAAATCCCCCAGGTCTTTCCAGGGTGGCCATGGCTTGGAGATCTCAGCCAGGCACTAGGGCTCTGTCTTAGTCAGCTCGGGTTGTCATAGAAAAATACCACAGACTAGGTGGCTTAAACAATAAAAATGTATTTCCCACGTTTCTGGAGGCTGAAAGTCCAAGATCAAGGAGCCAGAATGGTCAGTTTCTGGTGAGAATCATCCTCCTGGTTTATGGATGGCCTCCTTCTCACTGTGTCCTTACATGAGAGAGAGAATAAGCAAACCCTCTGGTGTCTCTTCTTCTAAGGCCACTAATCTCATCACAAAGGCCCCACCCTCATGACCGCATTTAAACCTAATGACCTCCTAAAGGCACCATCTCCAAATACCATCACACTGGGGGTTAAGGTTTCAACGTATAAATTTGAGGGGGACACAGTTCAGTCCATAGCAGGCCCTTTGTGCTATTGGGTCAGAGGGCCAGCTTCTTTGATTATTGTGGGGGGTTCCTTACAATCTGGAGAAGCTGGTAAGGAGTCCCCAAGGAGGACACAAAGGCAGCCTAAGACTAGGAGGGTATTCCCAAGGGCTGGCTACACCGAAGGGAAGTCCATTGTTGATTAGAAGAGCTCTGGGATCCCCAGATCCTGGCCGACTCAGAATGGATCATTTTTGGAGGAGAATCCTGGTCTTTGAAAACTTTCTGGCAGAGAGGAAAAGAAATGGAGGCAGAGGGAAAGACCAAACTGATCTTCTGGGTAAATGAAATGGGCCTGCTAGCTGCCACCCACTTTGCACTGTAAGATTTGAGCAGGGGGGCTATGATTGGGTTCTGCAGAATCATGCAGAGGGCAAGGAGCTTGTTGACCAAATCCCTGAAGTGACCCAGAAAGGTGTAAGGAAGTAGAGATGTGGAGGGGAGCTGTATTACCAGGGAGGGGTACTGATTCTCTATTGCCATGTAAGAAAAACCACTCCAAAACTTAGGGGTTTAAACAAGCACCATTTTATTATTATCTCTCAGGGGTCAGAATTCAGATAGAGCACAGCAGGGAAATTTCATCTGTGCTGGGGCCTTAGCTAGGATGACGTACATAGTGAGGCCTGGGGCATCTTGGAGCTGGCTGGGCATCTCTCTCTCCATGTGGCCTGTCCAACATGGCAGCCTTGGCAGTCAGACTTCTTATGTGGTAGCTCAGGGCTCCCAGAGTACATGTTCCAGGATCAAGGAAGTTGAAGCTGCCTATATCTTGAGTTTTGGAAGAATCACAATGC
Source organism: Halichoerus grypus (assembly GCF_964656455.1). Taxonomy (NCBI): domain Eukaryota; kingdom Metazoa; phylum Chordata; class Mammalia; order Carnivora; family Phocidae; genus Halichoerus; species Halichoerus grypus. The sequence continues at coordinate 118,618,248 of NC_135721.1, forward strand.
CCACTAAGTTTTAAGGAGGAGGGATGAAGACCCCATCTCCTGATGGCAGGAGTTCGATGGTCACCATTTGTGGCCATCTTTATAACAAGGTGGTAATTGCTGTGACATTTTGAAGTTTATCTCTTGCTCACATAACCATCCAACGTGGGTGTTTATGGGTTACCTGGGGCTGGAGGTGCAGGTAGGGAATGGGGAATGACTGCTAATGGGCATGGGGTTTCTTTTTGGGGTGCTGAAATGTTCTAAAATGGATTGTGGTGATGGTTGTACAACTCTGAAAGGTCCTCTTAGGTGATTTCCTCCATGCGGTGACCTTGTACCCAGGCTCCTTCCATCTATGGTTCTGAGCTCTACATCTACATCATCCAACAGAAATATAATGCAAGTCACATATGTAATTTTCAGTGTCCTAGTAGCCACATTCAAAAAGGTGAAAACAAACAGGTGAAATTAATTTTAATAAATTTAATAATATATTTTATTCAACCCAGTATATCCAAAATATTATTTCAACATGCAATCAATATAAAAACTTATTAATGAAATACCTTACAGTCTGGGGTTTTTTAATAGAAGCCTTTGAAATCCAGTGTGTGTTGACACATTTGTATGTCAGTTCGGATTGGACACCTTTCAAGTGTCCGTGGCCACAGCTGGCTTGTAGTCCCATATTGGGCAGTACAACTCTAGACCCCCAGGTCCTGTCCATTCAGGCCAGGAGTGGAGAGTGTGTTGGAATTGCAAGGGAGGGTTCCACAGAGTTCTTCCTATGCCACTCATGCCCACATCCCACTGACCAGGACCCAGACTATGGCCCCACCTTTACAAGGGAGATGGGGACAGATAGTTCTAGCTACGTGCCCAGGAGGATAAGGAAGCAGGGTTTGGTGAACACATAGAAGCTTCTGCCCTAGCAGCCAACTATTTCTGGAGTACCTACTGTGTGCTGGTGGTCCTGGTCAGCAGCCTTTGCTTAGGTTTGGAGTAAGTGTGAGGAAGCTTTGCTTTATACACTGTTGCCCTTGACTCATAGTCCCTTCTGCTTCAAGTGGCATCCAGCTTAGTAGCGCTTTCTATGTGCCAGACATTTAAAATGCTTCATTAATATTTACCCCATTGAATCCTCCTGACAACCTTATGAGAGGTTCTGTGATTACCCGGTTTCTGCAGTTGTGGAAGCATATGCACAGAGAGGTAAAGCAACTTGCCCGAAGTCACACAGCGAGTTAGGGGCAGACCTGGGAACTGAACTCAGACATTCGGACTTGTGCCCTCATCTCCACACTAAGCTGCCCCCCTTTGTGGCCATCAGAGGTCAGACTGTATGTGGGACGGAGAGGGTCATGGGACTTCTTCAGCGGATAAGGACCTCCTACACCTCTCACAAGGGACCTTCCAGGGCCCGGGTGGGCTGCTGGAGCAGGGCCAGGGGCTCCGTGGCTGTTGTGCTTTCTCAGTGGGAAGGTGGCACTGACAGCTTTGTGGGGAGACAGAGGAGAGGACTGTAACCCAGCAGCGCCTGGTCGGCGCACCCTGCCGTCCAGCTCCGTTCCCTGTGCCAGTCTCCCGGCCTTCTCTGTCAGTCCTCGCTCCCATACTCACCCTCCACCGACAGCCTCTTCACATCTCCCCACTGGTCCGCAGAGAGCCAGCCCCTCCCTCAGCTTGCAAACCCCCCGGCAAAATGGAGGCTTGGCCAGACAGCAGCCACTGCCCCTGGGGTCTCAGGGTACCCTCCACTGGAAGTTCTAGCTTCAGCCAGCTTCCTTTGATTTACGAAGTCCTCCACGTCCTCCCCGGGGCCTGACTCCTGTGGGTACAGCCAGGAGGCTGATCCTCATGGCATCCCCACTGGTCAGGCCCTGGAGCCTGGGGGTATCCACAGGGCACAGGCAGCCAGCTCTGGCAGGAGGATGGTGTTGAGCACTGGTCCCGGGGAGCTCATAGGCCAGGGCAATTGAGTCACATCCGAAGCCAAAGCTCAGTAAAGCCCCAGCAGCCTGGCGGGCCCCCATGGGTGCACTGTGTGAGATTTTTCCCATGAGTCAAGACGCAGATTAGCAAATGGTGGAGAGCAAGGACTTGGCAGTCAGCCGGGCCTGGGGTCCAGTTCTGACTCTCTTGTGGCCTTGAGCAAGTCACTCCATCTCTCTGAGCCTCATCTGTTTTACCATCTGTAAGATGGAGACACTGACAGGATGCTGCAAGATTTAAATAAGGAAATGTATGTCCCCTGCGTGGGCAGACTTCTAGCCCATTGCGAGCCCCTGAGAAACACAGTCTTTTAGTACTGTTAAGATATCCACAGCAGGGGCACCTGGGTGGCTCAGTCGTTAAGCGTCTGCCTTCAGCTCAGGTCATGATCCCAGGGTCCTGGGATCGAGCCCTGCATTGGGCTCCCTGCTCTGCGGGAAGCCTGCTTCTCCCTCTCCCTCTCCCACTCCCCCTGCTTGTGTTCCTGCTCTTGCTCTCTCTCTCTCTGTCAAATAAATAAATAAAATCTTAAAAAAAAAAAAAAAAGGATATCCCCAGCATATATCTGGGCCACAGCTCATGGCTTCTGTTGAAGGCCTTGTCTGAGCTCTGCCCCTCAACCTGGGCCTTCTAGCTGGTAATCTTTAACCCCCAAGATGCCCCCTTTGCCTTCTGTTTGGACTTTCTCTGGGCTGGTTCCTTCTGTTCTCATTGATGAACTCAGCAGGTTCTGCTAGGCCCTGCCCATGAGCTGGGCTTGCAGCCCCAGATGCCTTGACCCTGAACCAGCCATGATACATGACCATGCCCCCCCCACCCTAAGCACCCCCTGGACCTCTGAGCCTGGCATTGTGGGGTAGCCGGGGGAGGAGCCGCCTCTCCAGAGAGGAATGCAATGCCCATTGGGGTGGGCTGGGACGTTGGAGGTTAAGACCTTGGTCAGTGACCCAAACACAGGCGCCAGGGTGGGGAGTGTGTGGGGCCTAGCTTCACCAGCAGAGATGCAGGTAAGAAGTCGGTGCTTCTGGGGGACTCTGAGGGAGTAACAGTGTCTGACCCAGTTTGGGAGCTGCTGGCCCCTCTCAGAGTTGGAGCTGCAGAAATCGATTTGCAGGCTGGCACATTCCACTTAATTAGCGTGGCCTCCTTCTGGCTGGGAAAGCACCAGCAAATGGGCTGGGTTGGCCTGAAATCCTGCCAGTGGCCTCAGCCCCAGTCCCACAGGGCTCTCTGTCCCTTGGGCTCTGTCCCCTTAGCCAGGCTGGATTCAGAATGACCTGAGTTTCCAATTTGGAGTGTGAGACAAATCCTACTCTTGTCCAAGCCCAGGAAAACACCAGGCTCCAACATGGCCCTGGGGCCTGCGGTGTGCAGGGACCAGAGGAGGAGAAGTAGAGGCTTCTTCCCCCAGCACACTCTGCCTCGCTGCACCCTTCTGCCTATGCACCTGCCCCAGCTCTGACTTCTCCTAGGGCACCTACCCTGACTCCTGCACAGTGCCCTGTCCTTCCTGTGCGTCACCTGTGTGCCTATAACGTGAGCTCGACTTCACCGACGAGGAGACAGGCTCAGAGAGGTTGTCACCTCGCCCAGAGCTCACACAGCCAGGAAGTGTGTGAAGAGCAGGGTTTGGACCAGGTCCGTCAGTCCGTATCCTGGCTTCTGTGCGATCTCGGTCTGCCTGTGCAGAGCCTGTCTCTAATTTGAGGGCAGCCTTCAGCACCTGTGTTTGAAAAGCTTGTGAGCTTTGATCTCCACTCCTGGTTTTGGAGGGAGAGTAATCACACAGGCTGTGGGCCCCCGGGAACAGAGGAGCCCCTAAACCCTAGGCATGCGGTCCTCTGTTGGCTGAGTGTGCAGCTGGATGAGTGTGAGTTCTACCGCGTACTTGCTAGGTGAACTTCAGCAGTGAGCTTGATCTCTGAGCCTCTTTCCCTTGTCTGTGAAATGGGAGTAGCAGCCGCACGAATCTCACGGTTGTTGTGAGGACGAAATAGGATGGCGTGCAGAGCGCTCGGCACCTAGTAAGGGTCCCACAAACGTTGGCAGTTGTCTACCCGCACCCCTGTTGTGGTTAGCTTCTCGGAACCTGGCCCAAAGGGATCTGTTTGCTCTCCGCTCAGCCCCGTGGATGTCTGGGGTGTGAGGCGGAGAAAGTCTCTTCCCACAGAGAGGGCACAGCCGGGCATGCGGGGGCAGCCTGGGATGGAGGGTGGGCCTCCCGGACCCAGACGTAGCTCTCCCCGGTTATGTCAGGAATCCAGGTGTGCCTGTGAAGTTAAAGTGCCCCGAAGTCTGTAAATTACTGAGTTTTTTAAGATTTGAAGCGCAACTCACGTAACTTAAAATGGACTGTTTCAAAGTGTACAAGTCAGGGGCACTGAGTACATTCACAGTGTTGTGCGGCCATGGCCCCTACCTAGTTCCAGAACATTGTCATCATCCCAAAAGGAAGCCTCGTTCCCACTAGCAGTCACTCCCCGGGTCCCCTCTCCTCAGCCCCCAGTAAACACCAGTCTGCTTTCTTAATCTGTGGATTTACTTATTCTGGACGTGGACATCCCATGTAAACGGGATCATACAATATGTGACTTTGATGTCTGACTTCATTCAATACCTGGTTATCAGCCTTTCAAGGTTCATCCGTCGCATCAGCACTTCTTTCTTTTTTATGGTTGGATAACAGTCCTTTCTGTGGATACACCACATTGCGTCTATCTGTTCATCGGTAGATGGAGAAACTGCTGTTTTGTTTTGTCTTTGTTTTTGTTTTGGAACTGCTGTTTTTAAAGGGACTTGAGGAGGGGCAGGGCGGGGCCCAGAGGGATGCACTCATGTGCGCATGCACGACAGCCCACCCTAAGGCCCACCCCCTGCAGCGATGGGCAAAGGGCACTGTGGTCATGGTTCCCTCTGGCCTCTTCAGTGCATTAATGCGCATTCAACCTGGTGCTGATGGGAGTGATGGAGGGGGGTTAGTTCTAGGGAGTGGTTAAAGATCCACCAGGCACCCAGCCTGGGAGTCACCAACGTGCATAGGTCAGACCCAGGGCTTTGGAGCGAGACCGTCTGGGCTCAAATCCCAGCTCTGCTGCTTGCTGGGTGATCTTGGGGAAATCACTCAACCTCTCTGTGCCTCAGTTTCTCTTTTGGCTAAAGAGAAATAATATCACCTACTTAAAAGTGTTGTACCGAGGACAAGATGCAGCCTTGCTTCAGCCAGTGTCCAGCATAGAGGAAGGTTCCAAAGCGTGGTAGCTATCAGCTCTCATTAGTCTTCAACTCCATCAGTTGGCGTTTAGCCATAGACGTGCAGGCTTGTGGGGATGCTGAGCCCCTGACTCAGCCTGCTCCCTGCCAGGAGTCCTCGGGGCATGGTTCCATCTATTTGAGTGGTTATCTTGTTACCATGCATCCCTGCGACCCCCACCAAGGCAAGGGCTGGGGCCCGTTTGGCTCAGCCCAGTAGAGGTGCCCGACAAGTCTATGTGAGTGGCTGCACACCCACATCGCCTCTCCCTTTTGTGTCTGGAGTCCAAGGCCCTGCCCCGGTGAGCAAAAAACTCATGCCTTTTTATTTTGAGATAATTTAGGTTCACATACAGATAAAAAAATGATAGATCCCTTCTACCCTTTGCCCAGTTTACCCCAATGGTAACATCTTACAAAACTGTAACATAGTCTCACAACCAGGAAATTGACATTGATACAACTCATCAAACCTACTGGATTTTTTTTTTTGTTGTTAGTTTTCATGGACGAGTGTGTGTGTGTGTGTGTGTGTGTGTGTGTGTGTGTGTTAGCTCTGCAGTTTTTTAAATCACAGATGGAGATTTGTGTGACCAACACCACAGTCAAGATACAGAATTTAAAAATATTTATGACATGTTGAAATGATAATATTTTGGATATAGTGGGTTAAATAAAGCATATTACTAAAAATTAAAATATAGTAAGATTAAAATACAGTATTAAGATTAAAAATATTATTAAGATGAAAATATATTATTATTAAAACCTATTTATTTTGTAATGTCGCTACCAGAAAATTAAAAAAATACATATGTGGCCCACATTATATTTCTGTTGGCTGGTGTGGGTCTTGAACACCACCATCCCTCCAGAAATTTCCCTCATGCACCTCCCCCGCCAGTCCTCTACCCACTGGCAAGTTCTGTTCTGATGGGTGTTTTTGTTTTTGTTTTTGTTTTTACCACTACAGGTTAGTTATTTTGTTTGTTTGAGGTGAAATTCACATAACATAAAACTAACTGTTTTCAAGTATACAAGTCTGATAATTTAGTACATTCACAGTCTTGTGTGACCACCACCTCCATGGAGTTCCAGAACATTTCCACGCCCCCCCCACAAGGCAGTTCTGTATACATCAAGCAGTCACTTCCCATTCTCCCCTCCCTGCAGCCCCTGGCAACAGCAGTCTGTTTGCTGTCTCTATGGGCATACCTATTTTGGTTTCTCTTATAAATGGGGTCCTCTGGTATGTTACCTTTTGAGCTTGGCTTCTTTCACTTAGCATAATGTTTCCAAGGTCCATCCGTATTGTAGCACACGTCAGTACTTCACTCCCTTTTGGGACCGAAAGTATGTACAAACTTGGGTTGTTTCCACCTTTTGGCTAGTTTTTAGCTATTGTGAATAGTGCTGTCGTGAACATGAGCATACAGGTATTTGTTTGAGTTCCTGTTTCCAGTGATTTGGGGCACGTACCTAGGTGTGGAATTGCTGGATCATATGGTAATTCTGTTTTCGTTTTTAGGGCACTGTCAGACTTTTCCAGAGCAGCTGTGCCATTTTACATTCCCACCAGCGATACATGAGGGTTCCAATTTTTCCACATCCTCGCCAACACTTGTTTGGTCTGCTTTTTGATTACAGCTACCCTAGTGGGTGTGAATTGCCCAATTAGTTTTGCTTGTTCTAAAATGTCATTCAAGTGGAATAACAGCATGGACTCCTGGGGCGGGGGGTTCTTTCTCTCAGTATAAATGCCTGAAACACTGTGTCATGGCCTGTGGAGTATGTTGAAGGGGAAGATAAGACTCTTGAAGGCATGGGTGGCAAGTCACTCCCCTTGTCCCCGAAATCCCCTGCTGTGCCTTGGTGATGGACTGTGAGGTGGTTAGGGAGGCCAGCTGGGGAAGGCCTCTCCAGGGGCTTTAGGAGACCTGAAGGATGGGAAGGAGCCAGGCGTGGAGAAAGATAGAGGAGGCTGGGCTGGAGGAGAGGATCCTAGCAGTAATAGTCACATAAGCAAGGGCCTTGAGGCAGGGAAAAGTGCTTCAGCGCTAAGTTGGGAAGGGTGTAAAACCAGTGGGAGCATGAGGGATGTTCCTGCTGGTGATGGGCCATGGTGTGAGGGCTACAACCTGTGTTAGTGGCAAGTGGGTCCCAGGGCGTGAAAGGCCATACCCCAATGCCAGCCTTCTTGCTGCCTTCCCAGCCCCAAAGGGCAGTTCCTCTGAGGTATTGTGGCTCATCCCAGTGCCTTACTGCTCTCAAACTGGAGGGCTGGTGGGTGGGGATGGGGAGGGGTGCAGTCAGGGGCACTGAGTCTGAGATTCGAGGACACTCTTACCCAGTCCCCAAAGTAGGCCTGGAAGCTTGAGTCTTGCTGAACCACCTGCACCCTCATCCCCCCAAGCTCATTGGGGTTGGGGTTGGGGGGCAGTGCATGGCTCAGCCCAGTGCTCTCCCCTCACTGGAATGCTTGGCACTAAAGCTCCAAGCCCAGATCCATGCTCTGGCCAGCCTTTTGGAGCTTCAAGAACAATTTGTCCTGCACACAGAGTCCTGGCCCCAGGATCTGAGTGCTCTTGAGCCCCATATACAAGAGGAGAACTGACCCCGTTGAGTTACATAAGGACATCTTTGGAAGTTGGCTTCCTTTGGAATGAAATGGGAAAACTACACCCAAACAAGTAGGTATGGGGAATTAAATACGAGGGAAACTCCCTTAGGGTCATCTCTGGGTCAGTCTGCTTCTGAGTGTTGGTTTATTCATTCAGCAAATGCTGTTGGCACCTACTTTGTGCCAGGTCTCATGGTGGGAGCACAAGAGCAGATGGCCAATAAATGTTTGTGGGAAGAAGGAGAGGGGAGGGGCAAAGAGGGAGAACGTGAGGAAGGAAGGAAGGGAGGGAGAGACGGAGGGAGGGAAGGGTGAAGGAAGGGAGGAGGAAAGGAAGGAAGGAGAGAAGGAGGAAGGAAGGAAGTAGGAAAGGAGGGACGAAGGAGGGAAGGAGGGAGGGAGGGGGGATGGGGGAGGGAGGAAAGATAAACAGACTGAAATACCCTCACAGAGCTCACATCTGTGCCCATAGCCGTGTGATTAAATGCAGTCTAGCTCAGTGCTGGTCAATAGAAGAATAATGTGAGCCACATACTTAACTTTAAATTTTCTAGTAGCCAAATTAAAGTGGAAAAGAAACAAGTGAAATTATATAACGTATTTTCTTTAGCTCGATATATCCTTTCACATGTAGTCAGTACAAAAAATTACTGAGACATTTTCCATATCTTTTTTTTTTTTTTTTTTGTATAAATCTTCTGAGTTCAGTGCCTTTTACACTCACAGTGCATCTCAGTCTGGATTGTGCACATATGAAGTGCTCCACAGCCCCAAAGGGTTCATGGCACCTTACGGGCCACTATGCAGAGTGACAGGGGCTCTGGTTGAGGTGCACACTGTCCACCGAGGGCGCCTAAGTCAAGGTCAAGGAAAACTTAGCTGAGGTGGTGCATTCAGTCTTGTATCCATTCCTTCACTTAATGTTCAACTCGTGATCATCGAATGTCTCCTGCAGTGGTGTCAGGGCTGGGCAGGGATTTGGCTGGTGGGACAAAGGGAAGACTATTCCAAACTGAGGGGAGGGCAGGTTGCAAGCTGGAGGAGGGTGGAGCTGGTGTCTGTCGTGTTCACTGATGTGTGCCCACAGCTAGCACCGAGCTGGTGCCTGGTGAGTGTTTGTGGAGAGGAGATGAGGGTGGGGAAGTGGGGTGTTTCTAGAGCCCAGGAGACACAGGAAGGAAAGATGACAGAGGAGGCTGGAACATCCGAATCACTGGGAGGGCTTGTCAAACCATAGATCCAGTAGGTCTGAGGTAGAGTCACAGGATTTACATTTCCAGTAAATTCCCTGGTCCTGCTGCTGCCACTGGGACATGGTGTGTGGACCTCTGGGCTCGCTCACCCACGGACCCTGGGAAGGCAGTGGGTAGCCATGAGAGGTCTTTGAGTGTGAGAGAAGCACCTTCAGGTCTGCGATTTAGGAAACTCTGGGTGGCCGCTGGGGGCAGGGGATGGCAGTATCCTCCCCACTTCTCTCCAGCCAGGTCAGTGGTACCTTAGCTCAGGAAGGTGCCTCAAGAGCCAGTCCATTGTCACGCAGTAGGGAAGCCTGGGCTGTGCCCCTACCACGAGAAAGAGACCCAGGCGATGCCTGATGTGTTTTCAGCACCGGGGGGCTGTGCGGAATAGGAACCCTTAGTCAGCTGTTGGATTCGGCGCAGACTTTCCCTGGCTGACTGTGGGGGGCGGGGAGGCTCAGGTTGGGGCAGCTGGGCGGCCAGGGTTCTGGCTCAGGCTTTCTCATGAGGTTGTAGTCATACATCACCAGGGCTCCGGTCATCTGAGGGCTTGAGTGGGGCTGTGGGTTCTGATTCTGCCGTGGCTGGTGGCAGGGGGCCTCAGTCCTCCCTAAGCGGTCTTTCCATAGGGCTGCCTACGTGCCGTCCCGACATGGAGCGATCCGAGGAGCGAGATGGAGCCCACCCTCTCTTGTGCCCCAGGCTCAGAAGCCACACTCCATCCCGTGGTGCCACACGCCAGCCAGCACTAGTCAGCGTGAAGCTTAGGACGAAAGGCACGTGTGGGTGCGTTTGGACACTGGCTGCCACACTCGGGCTGCCCTGGGGCTCTGTGTTGTGGTCATCCCACAGGAGTGTCAAAGATGCTTACTCCCTGGAGCCACCATTTGGTGGCTGAGAGCTTGAGGACATTTCTGTGGAGAGTTTGTGTGCGGGGAGAGCCAACTAACTCATGTTGTCATTGTTGTTACTGCTATCATCATCATCATCATCATCATCATCAATACTTTATGATCTACCTGTCAGATAACCTGTTATAACCTCATGAGGTTATAACTCCTCCTTTACAGATGGGGGAAATTGAGGCTCAGAGAAGATGACAGGCCTGGGATCAGATCACTGGCTAATGGGGTCTGAATCCTTAGCTGTGACACCTGTGTTTGCATGCTAGGTGCCATGCTTATGTGGTTTGCCTGTCCCCCAGCAGTACGTTCTGGTGTCCTCTCTCCAGGGTGGGAATGACTATAGCAAAGGTCAGACTAAATTCATTCCTCTGGCTCAGAGCCTGGTGCCAAGTGTGCTGGCGGAATAGGAAACAGGAAGGTTCTGGGCTGCAGATCCCCAGCTCTTGAGACCTGGGGTCAGGCTTAGCTCCAAGACATGCATTGAAATCGTCCTGCCAGAGCAAGCATGGAGTTCAAGTGCAGGGCTACTAGAGTCTCTTACCAGCTGAGTGGTTTTACTAGCAAGCTGATAAGACTCGCTGTGCCTCAGTATCCCCAGTTGTAAAATAAGAGTGATCAGAGAGGCTGCCCGGCTCCTGCCCAGGGCTGTTGTGGGGATTTAGTGAGCTCATTCCTGCTCAGTGCTAGGCACACAGTAAGTGCCCAGTACATGTTCACTCTTGCTATCACCGGCTTATTAGATGCTGACGTGTTTGCTCCCTGTTCCCACATCTGGCTGAGTCCTGGGAATAGGACGGTTGAGGATAGTCCATTTTCATCTGCTGCTGGGAGCATCAGCAAATGACAGTCCGAAGTCCTGGACTTAACTCTGCCTCCATCAGCAACCTGGTTCTCCCCAAACCAGGCCTTGCTAACAGCGGTGGGTTCCAGAGGCTGTCCTCCCCAAGCTAGGCCTTGCTAAGAGCAGTAGGTTCCAGAAGCTCTGGAGAACCTGCAGACTTGCATCCCCCGCGCCCCGGCCCAGCCAGCTACCCTCTGATCAAAGAGTGGTTCCCCCTGCCCAGCGAGGTGCCCTGGTTTCTGCAGGTTACACAAGAGGCTGTGGGTGTAGCAGCCGGGGGAGGCTGAAGGACAGGTGGTGGGTGGTGGGCCTGGGTGGCAGGCAGCTGCCCTGTTAGGAGACAGCTCTGTTCTGATGTGGCCGGGTAGTGGAGTCTGTACCAGAAATGACAAAACCAAACACTAGCACATGAAACCCGCCAGCCGTCAAACAGGAAGCAGGGTCCAGATAAAAATACCTTCCTTCCTGCAGCTGTAGCCCCCACCACCCGGGTTTCAGAAGGTCACGCTCTTGACAGGAAGCTCAGCTGCTTAGGGCGGCTGAGCTGGGGCTGGGGGGGTGCACCAGTGGGGAAGAGAGGTGAGGAGCGACAGCAGGCTCTCGGGGCTCTGTGCCCTGCATTTCTTGGCAGGTGAAGACATGCAGCCTGATCTGCCCACGCCCCTCCTGGCCAGGATGCACCGGTCTACCTCGAATGTATATTGATTTCTTCCTCTCCTGCCTAGGACCACGAGGCTTTTATGTAGGAGGGAAATGACTGTGGTTTTCAACATGCTTCGTTAGCTAAAAAGCACTGCATCAGAGATCAGCAAGTTTGCTCTGTAAAGGGCGAGATAAGAAATGTTGTAGGCTGTGTGGGCCATCCCGTCTCTGTTCTGATGGAGGAAGCAGCCAAAAGCAGTGCATAAACAAATGAGCTTGCATTCCAGCTCAACTTCATTTACTGACACTGATATTTGGCTTTCATATAATTTTCTTGTGTCATGAAATACGATTCTTCTTTGATTTTTGTCCCCAACCGTTAAAAAAAAAAAAAAAAATAGAAACCGTTCTTAACTTGCGAGCAGTTCAAAACTGCACGACTGAGCCATTGGACCGCCGACCCCTGCACGATACAAACAAAGGGGTATCATTATTGGGTCTATTTAACTTCCTACCCGACATAGGAGTCTCAGCTTCAGCATTTGCTTCACAGGGTCAGCCAGCTTGAGACCTCATTTCTGCCCTAGAAATTTCACCAGGAATGTAGTTCTTACCACTTGGCTATCATTCCATGGAGGATTTTTGTTTTTTAGCGAGACTGGAAAATTCTGGTTATGAAGGTAGTACATACGTATTTTTAAATGCTTGGAAAATTCTGACCACCATAAAATAAAAATCACTGATAACCACAGTTCATATCTTAATTCTCTTTTTCCAGTGAGCAGCGTGTGCCTGTGTGGAATGCATTTTTCCTCTCCAGTTGAGAGCGCATTGAATGTACAGTTTTGATCTCTTGTTTTCCGTTCTACACTATATATCAGGCATGTCCCCCATCATTAAAAATTCCTCAAAGATACAAGCTGCAGAATATTCCATCACATGAATGTTCCATAATTTACCGAATCAGTCTCCAATTGCGTAGACCTCTGGGTTGCTTCTGGTAATTCTCGATTGTAAACAATGTATCTAAACAATGCTGCGGTGAGCGTCATTGTCCATAAATCTTTTCTCCCACCCCCTCCTCTTTTCTTTCGTGTGTGTATGTGCTGGAGATTCCAAGGAAAAACTGTATTTTCGACTTATATACGGGCAATTTTTGTTTTCCTGGATTTTGCTTTGTGGATTATGTGATTCACAGGGTTTTCTTATGATAATGACTTCATTCTCCCCACTCCCCCACTGACCCTCAGCAGCCACTGATCTGCTTGCTGTTTATGATTTCATTTTGAAGTATCTTTTTTTAATCAACCTAAAATTGCTTACCTCCTGTTTTTGCCCTGAATCCCATTCTGCATCATAGTAATGTTGCCACCCCCGCTTTCTTTGTGTTTGCATTTGGCTGGTTTATATTTGAGCATTCCTTTATTTTTAGTCTATTATTTTGTTGGGATGTATCTCTTGTAAGCAGCACACAGTTGACATTTTTTTTTTCTTTCTGACAACCAAATCTTCACTGCTTTATAGGGGAGGGTAGATGATTTCATTTATTGTAGTAGATGTTTGGTTTTTTTGGTCATCTTGCCATAGGCTTTGTGATGTTTGTGCTTCTATGTTCTTTCTTCCATTCTGTGACTTTAATGAATACGATGCTTATTTTCCTTTGATCTTTCCCATTGATATGGAAGACAGTAATCCTGATTTCAATTTCTCAGGTGGTTACCTTTACCATTTTCAAAAAATCTTGTTGAATTTCTTCAACCAGACAGGTGAAAGCCCAGAGTGGGATTTGCCCCTGTCCTGTGCAACACAGCGCTGAGGGAGAGAAGCAAGACACAGCATCTTTAGGAGAAAATTGAGAGCCAGGCAGACAAGCATGGGGGGAGGGCAGGACATGATTATGGGACAGGAGAGTGGAACCAGGGAAACCAGGCAGAATGTTCAAATGGGCAGGTGGAAGCTGGAGGAATCTCCCCCTTCATAGTCAACTTGTTTTCTCTTCCTGAATATTGTTAAGAATGGGTTTTATTCTTGTTTATATCTGGGTGAGGAATCCCTCGTCACTAGTTATGCCTGAAACGCCAGTTGTGCCTGCAGTCAGCCACGCTAGAATGGGTTCTCCACACTTATTAGCTAAGTGAGCTTGAGCAAATCATGTAGATTTCCTGTTGAATGAGATGATCATAGCACCTAAGTCATAGGATTATTGTGGGGGTTAACTGGGATGAGACATATAGCATCTGAGCATAGAGCCTCACACTTGGAAAATATTCAGTAAACGTTAGATATTATTACGATGGCTGTGAAGCCATTTTAGTGTTTATGTGTATTCAGCCTCTGCCTGTAGGGCTGGCAATATTTTTATCTGTTTCTTGCCTGGAGATATGAAATAATTAGACAATTTTTTAAAAATTGAGGAGAGATAAGTATACAGAGGAGTGAGGTGAAAGAGACAGGGTTGGGGAAGCAACAGGAAGAAATCAGGAAGAGGAGTACAGGGTGTTGGTGGGGAGGAGAGCCATTGGGGGAAAAGAGCTGGTACCTTGGAGAGTTCCTGGGTGGCCAGGCGCTGCTGGGCAGAAGGGAGATCAGGTTCCTGGATCTGCGTTGGGAAGCCGCAGGGAGAGGTACTGGGAGCATTCTGGAAGCAGAATTAGTGAAGACCAGGGACCTGGCACAGTTGGGGTCCATTGTGTTCATGAATGGAATGGGGGAGGTACGAGGGTCATGTTTCTGGACCAGCAGTCCCCTCACCTTGAGTTTGAGGTGTAAATGGGCAGTCTTTGCAGCTTTGGTGGAGAAACCATACAGACCCACATCTTCTCTTATTAGATGGGTTAAATGCAGTTCTCCTTCCCTTTGAGGAAATCCAGTACAAATATCTGCTGCTACCTTAGGAAGTTATTCTTCTCCCACCCCCACATTTCAGAAAGACTATGCATTTTTCATGAGCATTGATGGTAGCTTATTTTGCATGTAGGTTTCCCTGCTTTCTTCCTGTTTGTTTATTTATTTAGACTTTAGTTTTTGAGAACATTTGTAGGCTTACAGCAAAAATGAGGGTAGGGACAGAGATTTTCTGTATACCCCCTGGCACCACACATGCATAATTTACCCCATCACCAACAACCCCTACCAGAGTGGTACTTTGGTTACCATTGATGAACCAGCACTGACATATCATCATGCAAAGACCACAGTTTACATTAGGGCTCACTCTTGGTGTTGTACATTCTGTGGGTTTGGACAAATGTATAATGATGTGTATCCATCATCATGGTATCATATGGAGTATTTTCAGTGTCCTAAAAATCCCCTGTGCTCTGCCTATTCATCCCTTCCCCTCCCCAACTCCTGGCAACCACTGATTTTTTTTTTAACTGTCTCCATAGTTTTGTCTTTTCCAAAATGTCGTATAGTTGGAATCATACAATATGTAGCCTTTTCAGAGTGGCTTCTTTCACTTAGTAATAGGCATTTAAGGTTCTTCCATGTCTTTTCATAACTTGATAGCTCATTTCTTTTTAGACTGAATAATATTCCGTTCTCTGGAATGGAATATTCCATTGCCCACTTACCTGCCAAAGGACATCTTGGTTACTTCCAACAGTTGGTGATTTTGAATAAAGCAGTTATAAACATTTGTGTGCAGGTTTTTGTATGGATATAGTTTTCAACTCTTGAGTAGATACTAGGGAGTTTGATTACAGGATTGTATGGTAAGGCTATGTTTAGTTTTGTAAGAAACCATCAAAAGTTTCTATACCATTTTGCATTCCCACCAGCAATGGATGAGAGTTGACTATATTTATGTAGGTCTATCTCTGGGCTCTCTGTTCTGTTGCATTGATCTTTTTGTCTGTTCTTTCACCCATACCACACTGTATTGATTACTGTTGCTTTATAATAAGTATTGAGATCAGGTAGTGTCAGTCCTCTAACTTTGTTCTCTTACAGTGTGGTGTTGGGTCTTTTGCCTCTTCATATAAACTTTAGGATCATTTGTCAATATTCATAAAATCACTTGCTGAGGGTGCCTGGGTGGCTCAGTCATTAAGTGTCTGCCTTCGGCTCAGGTCATGATCCCAGGGTCCTGGGATCAAGCCCCGCATCGGGCTCCCTGCTCTGCTGGAAGCCTGCTTCTCCCTCTCCCACTCCCCCTGCTTGTGTTCCCTCTCTTGCTGTGTCTCTCTCTGCCAAATAAATAAATAAAATCTTAAAAAAAAATCATTTGCTGAGATTTTGATTGGGATTCCATTGGCTCTATAGATCAAGTTGGGAAGAACTAACACTTTGACAATATTGAATCTTCCTATCCATGAACATGGAGTATTTCTCCATCCATTTATTTTTCTTTGATTTCATTCATTAGGGTTTTGTAGTTTTGCTCATATAGATAGTATACATATTTTCTTAGATTTTCCTAGTATCTTTAGTTTTATTTTCTTAGAAGAAATCTTCTATTTGTTTAGTCTCTCAACAAATATTTGTTGAGATTTTACTCTAGGTGCTGGATACTCCAGATAAGAAGACAGACAAGATTTGCCTGCATAGAGTTTGCTTTCTAAAGGGTCTGCAATCACTTTTCCTTCACACATCTAATACCAGATGTAAGTTACACATGTGCAGAGGCATCTGGGTAGCTGATGTTAGTCCTGTCAACAACTCCTATCCAGCACGACCATGTATCCTGGGCATGGAGGTTCTTGAAAGGAAAAGGTTATAGCTCCATGCCTGGCATGGCCTTGGCCATCTTGTCTTCATAGTTTTGAAGGTATTGGAGATGCTAAGAGAGAAACTGGCCTCTTTGTATAAGTCAAGGGATGAAGATTCTCTCTGAGATGGAAATGTCTGTCGCCTGGTCCGGGAGCCTTGTTGTCCAGAGGAAGAAGCATAGAACGACCCAAGAGAGGATGCTCTGGCCAGTTCTGAGGCTTGGGTAGAGACTAGGCAGACTCTGTTTATAGCTGCAGTCATCAGATATTGACCAGGAGCTCAAACCATGTCATAGTAGCTAAAAAATTTACGGTTCCTACTCTCCCACCCCTCCAGAGCTTATATTCTAGCAAAGACACAGACAAATCCATACACAAATACATTACAGTGTTAAGTGTTTTGGAGAGGGAACAGAAAGCACGTGAGAAGGGTACCTCACCCAGCCTGGGAGCCGACTTCACAGAGGAAGTGACATTTAACCCAAGACCTGGTTAAGAATTAACCAGACGAAGTGAAGGCAGAGAAAGTCAGGCAGAGGGATAGCCTGTGAGAAGGCCTGGAGATTTAAGAGAGAGGGGGGTGCATGGTGGTCCTGGAAGGGTCTGTGGTGGTTGGGAGGGAAGATGCTGGGAGAGGTGGACAGAGGCCAGATCATGCAGGGCCCTGAAGGAACCAGGTGGCCAGCGGCCTCCTTCTTCCTTCCCCTTATATTAAGTAGGACTTGAACACCTACTGCATACCGGCCGCTGTCCTAGGCTCTGTGGGTACAGTAGTGAATGGGACAGATACTGTGCTGACCTCACAGAACCCCTGGGCTGGCAGGGGAAAGAGCTCTCAGCAGGATGCTCAAGGCCACCTTGGAGCCCCTTCCTCTTTTTTTTTTTTTTAATTGAGATATCACTCACACACCGCAAAATTTACCTTTTTAAAGTGTGCCGTTTGGGTCTTTAGTATATTCATAAGGTTGTACAACCATTAGCACTATCTAGTTCCAGAAAATTTTTATCACCCCGAATGAACCCCTGTACCCATTAGCTGTCACACCCCAGGGCCCCTTCCCCTCAGCCCCAGGCAACCACGAATCACTTTCTATCTTTATGGATTTGCTTATTCTGGAAATTTCATATAAATGGAATCATACCATATGTGGCCTTTTGTGTCTGGCTTCTTTCCCTTAGTGTGATGTTTTCAAGGGTCATCCATAGTTAGTGTGTGTCAGCATTTCGTTCTTTTTTATGGCTGCATAATATTCCACTGTATGACCAAACTACATTTTATTTATTTACTCATCCATGGATGGGCACCTGGGTGTTTCCACTTAAGGGTCACTATAAATAACGCTACTATAAACATTTGTGTACAAGTTTTTGTGTGGACGTTTGTGTTTATTCCTCTTGGATACATACCTAGGATCTGAATCACTGGGTCACATGCTAACTCGACATTTACTTTTTGAGCTGCCGCCAGACTTTTCCACAGCAGCTGCTCTGTTTCACATGCCCACCAGCCATGCACTCGGGTTCCAAGGTCCCTTCTTCCTTGCCAATGCTGTCATTTGTCTGACCCTTTTTCTCCAGATGGGCCCTGGAGGGAGGCTCCCCGGGGAAGAGAGAGGCCTGGCTCCTGGGGCCTGCGCCTGGGGATGTGACTTTGAGGGAAGCCTGGGTCCCCCTCGCCCACCCCCCATCACGGCTGAGTCATCGCCCGGGATCCTGGGGTGAAGCGCCTGGAAGTGGGACGGGCTGCACCAGCCACTGCAGAAGTCACCATCAGACTCGCCTGAGTCTCCACCCCCAGCCCCAGGCGGCTGGGCTTCCCTGGAAGCAGCTATTTCTGGCTGTTTCTGCTCCAGGGAGGAGCAGTGGTAGGTGGAAAGGTTGAAATTGCTCCGTGGAGTGATTTTGGAGGTTCCCTGCATTGAGGACCCAGGACAACCTTTCTGAGAGTCCTGGTCCTTCTGGCCTTGTCTGAGCAGCATGCTGGGCCCCCTGGGACCCCGGAGAGCACCCTGGGGAGGGGTAGAGCCGAAGGGCAGGCGGAGGAACTGGTTTGACCAGGCTGTACCTGCTGGACCCTGTGAGACTCTAGGCAAGGCCGACCTGGGACCTGAGGAAGAGGAGGAAGTGGGATCGAGGCGGGCAGGGTTTTCCATGGACGGGGAGCAGCCCCGTGGGGGGGGGCAGCAGCTGGTGGTGCCAGCAGGGTGCCTGGAATTGAGTAGGGTGGGGTCTACTTAGAATGGAGGTGCAGCAGGAAGACAGACAAAGCGTTGGTGCTCGGGCTGCTGTGTGGGCCCCAGAGCTTCCGCTCATTTGCCACGGGCCCTGAGGCTAAGTGTTAACCTCTGGGCCTCCACATCCTCATCTGCAAACTGCACTAACAAGGTCGTTGTGGTGACTATTAGATCACTGTCGTTATTATCGAGTACTGAACGCTGAACTACCGGTGATGATCTTGACCATTCTAGCTCTTCATCTCTGTGGCTCTCTTTTGCATTCACCCTCCTCGTCTTTTGGCTGCCCACGTTGCCTTTCCCGGCCCTTGTTGGGCACCATTCTAGCCAAGTGGTTGAGTGTTCAGCCTTTGGAGGCAGCCAGCCGGGGTTAGAAAGCCAAGCTCTGCCATTCCCAGACATGTGCCCTTGGGCAAGTCATTTCATTCGTTCAAGCCTGAGTTTTCCCATCTGTGGATTGGGGCAGTAATAGCTCAGTTTTCCCATCTGTGGATTGGGGCAGTAATAGCTCAGTTTTCCCATCTGTGGATTGGGGCAGTAATAGCTCAGTTTTCCTATCTGTGGCTTGGGGCAGTAATAGCAGGTTTTCCCATCTGTGGATTGGGGCAATAATAATAGCAGGTCATTAATCCTCATACTGGATCAGGAGGACTAATGGAGGGACGGACAGAGGGCTTACCACAGCGCCGAGCACAGTTAACGCTGGCTGCACGAAGAACACCCAGGGGCGTCAGGTCTGGGACCCTGGCCCGGGACTGGGCCGAAGGACTGCTCCAGTGAGCTGCCTGATCCTGTTGTCTGTAGAGGCTGAGGGACAGAGATTTGCTGCTTCATTTCTGCACAGAATCCATATTGTTGCTTTTCAGTTCATGAGTCACCTGCCTTGCGGTGTGTCTGCAGGGCTGTGCGCCTGTCCCCACGGTCCTGTGGCCCCAGGAGCAGGCAGCTCTGTGGGGCCCCAGAGCATTCTTCCCTTCCTCCCTCGCTTCCTTCCTTTGTTCATTCACACAATAGATACTGCTTTTGTTCATTTTTATTTTTTAATAAAAATTGTGTATATTTAAGGTGTATAACAGGATGTTTATATATATATGTAGAAATGATGAATACAGTTAAGCTAATTAACGTACCCATCTTCTTATATAGTTACCTTTTTTCCTGAGATGTTGGTCAAAGAGTTCAAAGTTGTAGGTATATAGACTCTAATGTACAGCATGGTGACTGTGGTTAATGATAATAATACTATATTGAGAACTAGAAATTTGCTGAGAGAGTAGATTTCAGGTGCTCTTGCTACAATAGATAATCCTGGAGCCCCTGCTAGGAGCCAGGCTCCCTCGTGGAGCCCAAAAAACTAAACAAAGAATGATATAATTACTATCTACTAACTAATCACCCTGTAATTACAAATTGGGAGAGGTGCTACTGTGAAGCTGAAATGCAGAAATGCAAGGTACTATGGGAGAGAGCTACCCAGGCTACTCGACTGAGATTGGGGTGATCAGGGAAGGCCTCTCAGAGGAGGCGGCATTTCAGCTGGAATCTGAAGTTTGAAGAGGAGTTCGCTGGCCCAAGAGTGAGAAGAACAAGGGCTCCAGGCACAGGAAACTGTGTGTGTAAAGCCTGGAGGAGCCCAGTTTTTGTTTTGTTTCATCTTGACTTGGGAAATGAAAGAAGCCAGCGTGAGTGACCCAGTCACCGAGGGATTCGGGAAGGGGCAGAGGTTAGATCGTGCAGCGCCTCAGAGACAGTGGAAAGGTGGGCCTCGTTGCTGGGTGCTGGGTGGAAAAGGAGGTGAGATGGGGAGGGAGGAGGGTACCCCACCAACGTGATTGTGCAAGTCACATGGCCAGATGGAGCGCCCCTGACTGGCGTGGACTGCCCGAGGTCCACCTCCACTGGGCAGACGCCCCTGGCCGTCGCGGGCCCGGAGCAGAACCACACCTGTGGTAGCTTGTCAGTGTGCGGCTCGAGGTCAGGCTGTCTGCTCTGCGGGGTACAGGGGGTCAGGTGACAAAAAAGAGACACACCCCACAAGCTTATCAGCAGTGATTTCTCCCTGCAGAGGCAGCCTCCACCCGCTTCCTGCCGAGATGGGTCGGTTCAGCCTCACTCGTTACAGCTGGAGATGGAAGGGAGCAGATGGCCCTGCTTGGCTCAGATTCCAGCCAGATTGCCAGGGAGGTGTGGGCGGAGGGACAGGGTTGGTGCCAGCCGCGGGAATGTAGGAGAGGAGGGTGGGAGCCACCTCCTCGCCGTCTTAGTGGGACCTTGCTTGCACGGGGGGCAGTGGGCACCACCGCGTTGTGGTTCTCGAACCAGCAGGTGCTCGGGGCTCTCTCTCGAGAGATGGCCCTGTCCTTTGCAGCCAAGGCAAGCGTTCTTGGAAATGCAAGATGTCGATGGTTACGTCCCCAGTGCCCAGCACCTGGCCGGACCAGGCAGGAGCTTAGTGGTTGTTTTTCCTTTGTATTTAAAAAAAAATAAATGATGGTAGTAGCTTTCAGGTATTTTCTTACTTAATCCTCAGGGCAACCCCACAAAGGAGCCATGGCTGTGATCCCCATTTTACAGATGAGGACACTGAGGCGCAGAGAGGAGGAGTAACTTGCTTACAGCCCTAGCTGAACAAATGTGCAAGAACAGATGGCTCACGCTGACAAACCAGTGGCCGAGCCTGGGAGCCGGGGCTTGGGGAATGGGGAGCTGACCTAAGTGTGGACCACCACGTGTGGACACGGCTGGCTAGAGGGAGAGCATGCCCCACTTGTGTTTGTGCTCCCTGAGCCCTAGCTGACTCCCGAGACACCCCCAAGCCAGCTTCCTCCATTGTGCAAGGTGCTTGGAGAGCAAGAGATGAGCCTGGAGAGGTACGGAGATGTGACTGCCAGGTACAGCTGAACAAGCTGCACACTGCACAACTCCAAGGCAAGGCATTCACACAGACTATGATGAGAGCAACGCCCCCTTGGAATGGGGCAAGGTGGCCACCCTGTAGGTGGGACCCCACCATGCAGAGCCTTGAAGACCAGGGTCTGCAAACCTTTCCTGTAAAGGGCCAGATAGTAAATATTTTAGGCTGTGTGGCTCATACAGGCTCTGCTGTTGGGTGAAAGCAGTCTCAGGCTACATGTAAACAAATGAACACAGGTGTGTTGCAGTGAACAACGTGATCTACAGGCACAGGTTACCTGCCAGATTCGGCCCGTGTACCATAGTGGGCCAGCCCCACGAAAGGACTGTGAACTTCATTCTTGGAGCAAGGTGGAGCCACGAGAGGGTTTTAAACAGGAAGTGGGAGGAGGCAAGCTCACATTTAACATGGCCCCGAAAGACCCTTCGGTGCCCCCCCAGGACCTGCGGTGTTTCTTCTGTCCAGCGTGTAGATTGCTGAGCCCATCTGTCTGCAGGAGGAGGCCTGGCTGGGGCCCCGGGGGCTCCGAAGCTTGCAGAAGCAGAGGCCACTGCTGTCCCTCTCCTCCCCACACCAGCTGTCAGGGCCCCTACAGCCCTGCTTCCTGCTCCGGCCTCAGGGGCAGCGCCGAGCAGCCCCGGGGCCCACGGTCTGGCCTTCGGAGTCCGAGCGTCCGACCTGCTCTGCTTGGTTGTGTGTGACCTGGACCCTCCGTCTCTTCCACGGGGGTAGTAATTACAGATGGGGACCCAGGAGAGAAGGCAGTCTGCGCGGACCTGGGTGCAGAGGACGGGCTCAGTAAGAAGACACGATGGATGGAGGAATCATTTTCCTTGCAGAACCGGAGGCAGGAAGGCCTGGTCATGCCCTGGGTGCGGGCAGTGGGGTCTCTGCTCCGGTGAGGTGTCCGGGGCCAGGCTCCCTGCTGGAGCAGAGCGCACTCACAAGGGGGCCTTGGCTCCTACATACGACGGGTACTCTGTAGAGATGGGGGTGATTTGTCGCACCTTTGGGCTGAAGATAACTGCCCGCCATGGGAGTAATTCCACATCTGGGGCTCCCAGGAGCACGGAGAACACCCTGATAATTACTGCACACAAACGCTTTTGGCAGCTGGTGTGTAATTTCTCCCTCAAGGAGTGTCTTCTGGGACAGGAAGCCTGGTCCACCCCCCACCCCCCCACCCCCCCCCACCCCTACCGTGGGATTTGAACCCTTGCCTCATGTGAGCAGAACCTTCTCCAAACCCCTCCTACATAGTAGGAACACAGTGGCCACTTCTACTCTCCCAAAGGCCACCTGCCTGGCCCAGGGCATTCCCCCCAGCCCGTGGATGGGCAGGGTGGGCCTCGGTGATCAGTGGCCTTGCCATAAATCTTACTCAGCGCTGAGGCGGCGACCAGCTACGGGGGCATCTGGGAGGGGCCTGTAGGCAGCGCCGCATATGACAGGGGCTGTCACAGGACAGGCGGGGTGGTCTGGTTTGCTCAGAGCTGGAGAGGCTGCTGATGAGGTCAGGGTCCAGGAAGAGTGGCTGAGGACTTACCGTGTGCCAGGCCTTAGGGAAAGGACAGTCAGCGCCAGGTCACTGTCCTGCCCCCTTGGGGCTTAGTGTCCTACCGCAGACAGACCCAAAGCCCCTAATTACCCAGATAGTTATGTAATTATCATTGTGAAAGGCTATAAATGAGATGTATAGGAACTGTGGGTGCCCTCATCTGGGGAGTTTCAGCTGAGACCTAAAGGTTGAGGAGTGAGGCACATGGGGGTGTGTGCGCGTGCGTGCATGCATGTACGTGCCTGCGTGTGTGTTAGGAGTGGATTCCTGAATGGGGCTGGCTGGCTGGTAGATGGGTGGATGGATGAATGGACACATGGGTAGATGATTGACGCTTCCAGGCAGTGGGAACAGGCTATGCAAAAGCTCAGAGGCCAGAGGATGTAAGGTGACTCTGTACCTGATGGAAGACCATTGTGGAAGATGTGTGGAGCTTTAAAAATGAGACTGGAGAGGTAGGGAGGGAGGGAGGAGCGCTGTGTACTGCCGAGCAAGTTGCGCACTGCACTGCCCTAGGAGATGCCGGTCCTGTAGACGGCAGTGTGAATGGTGCCCCCTGGACTGTGCAAGATGGAGGCCTTCAGAAGGGATCGCATCACATGGACCTTGTATGTCTTCGTAAAGGTTTTGGATCTTGCTCCCAGAGCAGTGGGGAGCCATGGACGGCCTTTAACAGCAGGCTATGGGGCTAATTTCCATTTATGATGGCCCAAACCAGCGCTGCCCAATAGAACTTTCTGCACTTTCTAGTATGGTAGCCACACGTGGCTGTTGAGCAGTTGAAGTGTGGCCAGAGCAACTGAGGACATGACTTTTGAATTTTTATGAATTTAAGTTTCAAAAGCTATAACAATAGCCAGATGTGCAAGTGGTTCTGCAGAGGACAGGGCGGCTCCAGAGACTCTGACCATACCCTCTGCAGACTCCCGCCACTCCTAACCCACAGCCTGCCGGAGACCTCACCTCTTGCCAGAAGCCTGGTGGAGGCCTCAAACTCCCCTCCGCGCGGACCTCAGTTCACACTCAGGCCAAGGATGCCGCAGGGCTGTGGCACCAGGAACTGGGGCTGAGGAGGATGGAGCTGAGGGCCCGCGTCCATCCCCCACTGCGCCTGAGACCTCGTCTTTTCCCCAGCACCTGCTGGGGGTGCTGACCTGGTATTTGTCCTGTGGAATGGATGGCCTTCTCCCCGCCCTTCCCAACTCACTCCTAGTTTCCCCACAGCTGCTTCCTCATCCTCCCATGCCTGTTGTAAAGAATCAACAAGATGGTTAGCGTCAGGACCTGGGGGAATGGGGGTCTTCCCCGGGCCCCTCACATCGCCGCACACCCGGTGCATGATGGGATGCTCATTCCTCTCCGCTCTGTTGCAGTACGCTACTTCCTGAAGAATAAGGTCAGCCCTGATTTGTGCAATGAGGATGGACTCACAGCCCTGCACCAGGTAAGGCCAGGCTCGCTGGGGTCCCTGGATCCCTGCCCCCCACCTGAAGAGTTACCCCACCTCCCTGCTTTTTCCTGCCCAGAACCCTCAGGCAGGAGGGAGGGAGGGAAAGGAAGCCTCAGCGGCCTCATCTGAAAGGCTCTTCTCTACTTGGGGGAGAGACATGTGTCTGTTACAAACACGCCCACGGAGCCCCTGTGAGCACATGCGCGTGCACACACGGCCTCCAGGGACAGGGAACCTTTGTCCACTGCATCCTCACTGCCCAGCAAGAGGCTTGACAAACAAAGCAAGTTTGTTTTGAGCTTGAAGTTTATGAAGCATGTTTATTCACAGCCACCAAGGCATCCCTCCACCCCGGTGAGAAAGGGGATTGACAGGGAGGCCATGTGACCTGCCCGGGCTCACACGCCCTGATCTGTGGCCTTGAACTGGGAACAGTCACAGCACGCACCCTTTCTAGGGCAGTGCGATGGCCTAGCCTCCCTAGCTGGTCCCCAGCATTCAGTTGCCCTGCCCTGTTTCATCCTTCACGCAGTGGCTGCAGGGATGCTCAGGTCAAAGTCTCATGTTACTCAAAACACTCTGTGTCTTTCCACAAGGCTCCTCGAGGCCTGGCCCCTGGCCAGCCCTCCATGCTTCCCGGCTCTCCATGAGGCTCCAGCCATGTGGCTTTTCTGGTCCTTCCACACGCTGGCTCCTCCCCACCGCATTTCTCATGGCATGTGGGCATGTGCCCTGGTTAGCCCCAGTGGGTGGCAAGGGCCCAAGAGCTGTGCTGTGCTATAAGATCCTTACCTTCTGAGCACGCCCTCGGTGGCCATTTGAGCCATTAGCCTGAGCATTTGATGTTGGCCTCCCTCTGCCCAGACTCAGCTTCATGAGGGCAGAGCCCATGTCTCTTGCTCATTGATATGTCCTAGTGTCTTTCCCCATGCTGGCATACAGTGGATGCTCAGTATGTGCATGCTGACTTAATGAACACAGGGAAGCCTCCCTGTGCCTTGGCCCAAGTTTCTGAGCAGGAGGACTTGTAGGCAACCTGGCGAGCGGGAGGCCAGGCTGCCAGACCCCCGAGCTGGTGAGAGCCTCTTCCTGTCCCCACGAGGGCAGGAAGGGATGGACGACGACTGGCTGCTGCCCCCACCCAGGAGCCCCAGGAACAAGCCCCACCCCTGGCCATCAGCCCAGTGGCTTCCCATGTGTCCTTTTGGCTGCTTTTCCTGTCCACAGGGTGTCCCGCATCCACTAATTCTAGCTGTGTGATCTGGGGCAACTTACTGAAGCTCTCTGTGCTTCACTTTCCTCATCTGTGAAATCAGAATAACAAGCACACACAACACGGGGTTGTTGTGAGGATTAAATGAATACACATAACAGCCCTTCAAGCATCTCCCGACACTGCATAAATATGAGATGGCACTATCATTGTTAAAATCCGTCACATTGTTCGCGTCTGTGCAGAGTCACTTTTGTGAAGCGTAAGTTGATCCTCACAACAGCCCTTTGAAATATTATCAACCCCATTTTACAGCTCAGGAAACCGAGGCTTAGGGACAGCACCATCCAGTAGAATGTTCGGGATGGTGGGCTGTCCTGTGCATCTGCCCCGTGCAGGGCAGTAGCCGCTAGCCGAATGGGGGCCCTGGAGCGCTCGGAATGTTGTTCTGAGGAGCGAATGAGGCAGTCCGTGGCCAAAGGTTAGCGAGGTGGTCCCAGTGGCCCTCCACTGCACTCACAGTGGTTACTGGTGAAGCAACAGGCTGTTTCCGCCACCGGGGGCTGTCCTTACTGTCGCTGCCGCTCATTCTGACCGAGGAGCACATTAAGAAGCAGCTTCACACGCCTGGCAAAGGAGTGTGGCTCTTCTCCTCTAGGCAACAGGGAGCCTTCGGGGTTTGTAAACTGAGACTGATGGTTTGATGAGGGTGCTCGCTGGGTGGAGGCTGTGGGAAGGGGAGAGACAGGGAGAGACCGTGAAGCCTCACCAGTACAGTGGGGCTGGGGGCAGGGGTTTAGGAGCCGGCATCCCCACCCGGTGCTAGATTCGATGTGGGAAGGGAGGGGGCGGGAGGCGTCATCCAACTGCAGGTGCCATTTCCCACCTGGGGGAGTGTAGGGGAGGAGGCCTGCCCGCTCCACCACCGACCACCCCAGCAAGCACCCCAAACCCAGCCCTTGCCCTGGCCGGGCCTTTAAGGCTGGGCATCCCTCTCACAAAACTGCAATTCTGGGTGCACCGTCCCCTCTCCTTTCAACCTGAGCTCCCCCGCCACCGCATCCTCATGTTTTCTGCAGCCCTAAGGGTGGGTTCTCTATGGGCCGCTCCTCCTATGGACAGGGGCTCCTCAGACCCACCTCCCTGCCACAGACAGCCTGGGGCCCCTCGCAGGTCCCCACAGCCCCACTCCGGTATTTTTGGCGCCCTCTGCTGGCCATGCAGTGCCACTGCATGGTTCTCTCAACCACCTGAGGCAGCTCCACACTTCCTTGAGTCACCTGTACCCCGCCTTTCTGGAGAGATGCCCTCAGACCCAGCCAACCCCAGACCGGCTGGAGCAGAAAGGGAATCTGGATCTCTGGCATCATCTGTGTAAACAGCTGCTCCTTTCCCACATGCCCTTCTGGTGCTGAGCCCTGGCTCTGCTGGAGATGGGGTCAGGTACCATGGCCCCCTACCCCATCCCCACAGCCAGGGTCGTGGGTTCCCAAAGGTGCCCCTGATCCTTCTGCTGACATCCAGTCACTTCTCCCTATGCCCAGAGATACTCCTGGAGGCCCAGCCACCATCATCTCTTAACTGGATGATTTCAACACAGATTCTCACTGTCCCTCTCCTCCCCCAAAAGTGCTCACTTGCAGTCTGTTCTCCACATGCACCCAGAGGGAAGATTTAAAATAAGTCTGATTATGTTGCTCCTCTGAATATGACTCTGCAACATCTCGCATTGCATGAGGGCCAAGCCCCTACGTGGATGGGGAGTACTGAGCCCAGATCCCTGCTTCGTCCCCTGCTGGCTTCTCCATCCTGGTCTATAAAGTGACTCCCTGTCTTCCTCCTCTGTTCTCACCTCTCTCTGCTTGTGGGCTTAGACCCCTCTGTCCCCTTGGAGTCTTTCTCCCTCTGTCCCTGGAGTGTGAGTGCTCTAATGGCTGTCAGAGCTCTGTCTCTCTGGGGGGGCTGCAGAGAGCCTTCCCTCTCACCAGGACTGACCTCCATGTGGACAGGCGGGAGCACAGACATGGCTGTGTCCTTTCAGGGGCTATATCGGGGTCCCCAGAGCCCTGATGTGGAGGTGGGTTCTCTGGGGGGAGTCTTGGTTACTTGGGGCTTCCCTAAGAACAGAGCTCCTGGGTCAGGAGAGGTAGCAGACTGACCTAGGGCCACACCTTGGAGGCGACCGCCAGGAAGAGGGACTCCCCCCAACAGCCCCCTCATTCCACCGACACCCACTCCTGCTCCAACCCGAGCAGCCTTCCTTGAACGTATTCGTTCTCTAAGTTACAGTCGTCCATACAATTTTGTTTGAAGAAAGCCTTCAGGAATTAAAAAAGAAGAAGATTTTAAAGCCTCATTCAAAATTTCCTTTCATTTCACCAACACTTGCAAAGCATCTTACTGCCACCCCCTTATGCTTTTTACGTTTCACTTATATTTGTATCTTGGATACTAAGAACTTACTCGTGGGGAAACCGAGGCTCAGAAGGGTTATGTGGCTTGCCCAAGGTCACACGGCATGTAAGTCATACAGCTGGATTCAGACTCAGACAGTTTGGCTCCACTGTCCTCGTGGCCTCCTGAGGGGAAGCTGGCGTGTCCCCACTGGGGCCGGGGCCCTGTGGAAGCTGACCTTGCCTGTGTCCCCCCTCACCACCACCCCTGCAGTGCTGCATCGACAACTTTGAGGAGATTGTCAAGCTGCTCCTTTCCCATGGTGCCAACGTGAATGCCAAGGACAACGAGCTGTGGACGCCCCTGCATGCGGCGGCCACCTGCGGCCACATCAACCTGGTGAAAATCCTCGTTCAGTAGTACGTGGCCCTCTCTCCCCCGGAGGCGGCCTCCGCCCTGCCTTTGGTGGTTCTCTGTTGGTTTTGTTTCTGCCTTTGGTCTCCCTCCTCTCTCCTTTTCGTCTTGGGTGCCATTTCCTTTACCTCTCGTGGGAGCTGCTGTCTCTCTCCCCACACCCTCCCTCCACCTCTGTCTCTGTGTCTCTCTCTCCTCCTCTGCCCCCCCTTCCCTTCCTCCCTCCATCTCTGTGTGCCTTTCCCATTCCTCTTTGTCTCTCTTCATTCTGTCTCTCCCTTTGTGCTGTTTCCCCCCAAAATATTAACACATCACATAAAAGCAACCACCCTTGCATTGTGGGAATGATCCCCATTGGTCTTGGTGTATAATCCTTTTGATGGGCTACTGAGTTGGGTTTGCTGGTATTTCGTGGAGGACTTTTGCATCTGTGTTCATGAGGGATGTGGGTCTGTAGAGTTCATTCCCTTAGGGGTTTGGTCTGGCTTCATATCAGGGTAGCCTTCTCTTTTTTATATCTCTTTTTCTCTGTCTCTGTGAATCCATGAGTTTATACTCAACTCCTCTGCTAGTACTCTTTATGTCTTATTGCCATTTTTGGCTTCTTTTGCTATTAAAAAAAAAAAAAAAGCAAGCATACTTCCTTGGCCCTGTCTCCCAAATGCTATTTACATGCTTTTCCCTGGGGGTAGAACCTGCTTTGAGGGGCACCAGGTAGCAATGTTTTCCCTAGGAATAAGGCCATTTCTGTATGTGCCGTTCTGATGGGCCTTTCCAGCCCTTGAGTTCCTTCTAGTTTGCTCAGGTTCTGTAAACACATAGGAAAGACAACATTCCATTTCAAGTGTGTTCGACTGAATTCATCTAATAACTGGTGGGCACTTGAGCTGGGCACTGGGCACTCAGGGATGCAAAAGTCCTAAGGGACCGGGCAGGAAACCAGGGCATTTCAGTGCTAGTGCTGAGACAGAGTGGGTCCTGGGAGGCCACGGAGAGCATCTGAGTTTAGGGAGTCAGGAAGAGTGGCCAAGAGCAGGTGACCTTTGGTGGAGGTCTCGGCAAAGCCGCAGGAGCTCATCAGGTGGCTGCAGGGGGCGATGGAGGTGATTGTAGAGGCTCAGAGAGGTGGATCAGCTTGCCCAAGGGCACATGGGAGCACAGAGAGGTCTCAGTGCAGGGCCCTTCGGCCTGAGGACTTACTGGTAGTCCATGCCCACACCTCTGATGAGAACCTGGCTGTGACTCAGTCTGCCAGGAGCACCTGATCAGTGATGGTGCCCAGAGGGAAGGGAGTGGTGCCAGCCTAGTGCAGTGGGTCCCCAGTGCTGATCTGTACCAGAATCATGTGGGCCGTGGCTTCAGAATATCCACTCCCAAGCCCCACCCCCAGAGATTGTTTCAGTGGGTCTGGAGTAGAGTACAGGAAGTTGCACTGTATTTCAGGGATGCCCAGGGAATTCTGCAGGGCAGCCCAGGACCACACGTGGGAACCACTGGCCCCAAAAATAGGTTCTGCTGGGGAGCCCCAAGGCTCTCTCCTGCCCCTGTCCTGTCAGCCTCTGGGTTGGGACTTGGAGACAGTGGGGCAGAGCTGAGGATGTTTCTGCAGGGGGACACAGATTGAAATAGAGTGGGGGTTTGAGCCTTGACCCTCCCACATCCTCACTGTGTGACCTCAGACAAGGGACTGAACTTGTCTGAGTCTTTGTATTCTCTTGAGTGAGATAGCCAACAGGAACAACCTGATAGGACTAGTATGAAGATTAAAGAAGATGATGTGCATAGAGGGCCATTCATGTTATTTGTGTTATGGTCACCAGGGAGGGCTTTGACATTTGTCCCCAAGTGCCTGCCTGCTGGCCCAACAGAGCAGGAAGCCGGGGGAGGTCTGCTGGGACAGCTTTCCTGGGAGAAGCTGAGTCCTGAAGCCGCTGTCCTAGCTGGGGTGCCCCAGTGAGGAAGAAGGGCTGGGGGCGCTGGGGTGCACAGTGGGGCTGCGTGTGAGAGGCCGGAGGGCAGAGGCAGCCAGACCAACCCCAGCCACACCTCCCCTGGCCTCACTCTCACCCTCTGTCTGCAGTGGGGCCGACTTACTCGCTGTCAACTCGGATGGGAACATGCCGTATGACCTCTGCGAGGATGAGCCCACCCTGGATGTCATCGAGACATGCATGGCATACCAGGGTAAGACCAGGGCGGCACGCCCTAACATGGGCACAGGTTATTCCCAGCCAGTGAGCTGGCTACGTGCCCACCTCATGCTCAGCGCCTAGGAAATGGGATGGGTCCTCATTACGATTGTTATCCTGGTGATTAACAAGCTGAGGACAAAAAAGGACCCTTGGAAAACCGTGCTGGGCAGGAGGGGGGCGTTGTTCTCCTCCGTGTCACCCACACACGCAGGCAGCCTCAGCTGGCCCTGTCTCCCCTTCGTCAGCTGTGACAATCCAATTCAATAAACATTCACAAGAAAGATATATTCCCATTTGGGAAAATAATCAAGAGTCAAGAACATTCGCGGGTGCCCGCTCGGTGCCAGGCACCATGCTGGCTGCCAGGGGCCGGGGTAAATAAGCTGTGGGCTGTTTTCAGCTCACAAATGAGCTTCAGAGAGGAAACAAAAGTAGCAATCAGAGACCTGCCCACCCCCACCAGCACGCGGACATATTTCTGGAGGTCTCCGCAGAAAGCTCAAATCCAGACCCTTGGCCGCAGCGTGAGGGCCGGCCGGGACCCTGCCCTTGAGTTCCTTCCCCTGGGGTGCTGTGATAACCACGATGGGGTCCCTCCGTTCCCCAGCACCCGGGCTCTGCCTATCTGTCTTCTCCCGACCATCTTCGTTTTTGTACCAATCTGGTGAATCTCTGGGCCCCCCTTCAGGAATTGTGTTTTCAAATGTGGTTGTCACAATCACAGGATTGATTATAAAGGAACCCAATGATATTAAACTATGGCTACCAAAATATTCCTAAACGTGTTATGTAGAAACTTGATTAATTCACGAAACAGCAAGATGACACGTTAGGAAAATAGGTGCACTTTCTGTTGGTGACCAAGCCACAGGCATTGCTAGTTCTGTGGATTTGACTCTCGGCCTCATGGAAGGAAATGCTATATTTCAGTTCGACGTTAGCACGAATGAAATTGTAATTTTTTTTTTCTCCTTTCCAGTTTACAGACCTCCCCCAAATTCTGTCCCAGAATGTTCGATCTAATGGACCTTTGTATAGAACATGTCACTTTCCCCTCCTTAAATACTATTTAGTAGCTGCCAGTAACACTTAGACTTTTAGCCAGCGATTCAGGCTACAGAACATCTGTCCGGGTCCTTCCACCTCAGTGGACTTGATGTGCTATTCAGAAGTTATATATTTGTTCGTTCAATTGTTCATTCATTCATTCATTCATTCCCATAACGGAAACTCATGAAGCACCATGCCGCGAACACAGCCATGGTCGGGATGAGGGGAACCAGCAGAGCCCCCGGTCCGATAGGTGGTCAGAGGAGGTCAGCAAGGGAGGTGATCCCGGCCGGGTCTACAGCGTGAGGCAGAGCCAGCCATTTGAGCGGCTGGAGGCTCTCAGGTGGACGGTAGGGACTTCTGGTATAGAGGAACAGAATATGTAACAGTAACCAGTACTCTTGTAGTGCCTACAGGGCACCAGGCAGGAATGGCCCTTGTTCAGTGGGCCGGTTCGTGGCTGCGTGTTCCCTGGGCCTGGGGGACAGTGACCCATGGGCGTGGCTGTCTAGTCCCTTGCCCGGCAGACCCTGGGGAGTAGGAGCTGTGCCTCGCCCATCTGCCCCGCCACCCCTCCCCGGGTGGGGCCTGGGCCCGGGGCGCTGATTCAGTCCTCACTTTCCTACACAGGCATCACCCAAGAGAAAATCAACGAGATGCGGGCGGCTCCTGAGCAGCGGATGATTGCAGACATCCACTGTATGATCGCAGCGGGCCAGGACCTTGACTGGATAGATGCCCAGGGCGCCACACTGGTGAGCAGACGGGCCAGGCGGGTTGGGGCTGGGGGGCTCAGTACCAGACCAACTCGGGCTGAAGTGGGCCCGCACCTGGTCGAAGTTAAGCTGACACAGTTGGGGCCCATCCGTGGCCTTGAACCTCCTCCAGACCCGCTTTGGGGCCGGGGTTGCCCCCGGAATATGGAGAGTTAGCAGAGCAGGGCTCAGCCCCTTTGAGAATCTGGCCAGTCTCAGCTGGGCCTGGGGGTCAGGAGCCCTGATGTCCACCAGCTCTCTCTCGCAGTTCTTCCTTCACCTCAAGTTCCAGGTGTCCATCTGAGCTCATTATGTTGTTGTCCTCCAGTGGTGTCTCCCACATAAAGACTGGAGCCACCAGCCATCCACTCCCACGTGCCACCTTGCTTTGCACCGTCCATTCTCCTGCCTTAGGATCTCCTCTCCCACCCCTCCGCCTAGCCTCAGCAACCTCCCCGAACCTCGCTGCAATAGCCTCTCCCCTGGGTTCTTTGGCTTCCGAGTCCAGACACCCCCAGTCATCCATCCATCCATCGGTTCATTCATCCATCCAAGCAACACACACCCGTGTGCCACATACTTCGCTAGACCATGGAGACAGAGAACAAGGGAACCCTCTTCTCTCTCAGGTCTGCCTGATTGGCTCCACTCATCCTTTCAGCTCAAGTGTCAGGGATTAGAAATTTTGACCTCTCTTCATAGGCTCTCCTAGCACTATGGAGCCCAGTATTGGGGAGGGTCTGCTTCTGAGGCTCTAAACTGAAAACAAGAGCATGGCCTCGGAAGCCCATGTACCCCCTCCGCCGATGGCTGGGCCTTGGCCTCGGCTTGGGGCCCGTGCTGGCCATGAGCACTCAGGAGTCTCAAAATCTTGAGCTTACTAGGTAGGGCTCAGCGGTACCAAGACCCCTCACTGCCCCTCAGGCCTGACCTGGTGACTCAGGTGTAATAACTGGGCTCCTCCCACCTGGTTCCTGAGCCCCACCCTCTGCCTCATGCCCTTTCCAATTAACTGGGTCCCTGCTCAGCCCGGCACTCAAACATTCAGTGAGACTGAACACTGCGGTACGAAGGCAGAACCAGGCTGTCCCAGGGCGAGGCCCATCCTGGCTGGAGCTTCTTTGGGTCTGTGGCTGGGCCTCTAGACACACGGGTTTCCTCCTCTTGGACTGAGGCTGGCCAGGCCCATACTAGGTCTCAGGTCTTCCCAGGAAAGTGGGGTTTACTAACAGTCCCTTCCTCACCAGGTTGTTGGGAGGAATAAATGGGATTCTGCATAGTAGGTGCTAAGCACAGAGTCTCTAAACTCTCAGTAGATATTAGGGGTTCACATTGTCATTATTATTACTAACACTATCACGATCCCAGTCATGCCTTTTTATTCCCCGCCAAGTATGAGGCCGCACAGTTTGTAATGTCTGGCTGGCCCTGCTGGCTGTCATCTCCCCAACTGGCAAACAGCACACATTTATAGATCAGATGGTTATTCTAATTTTCATGTGTGCCTGTACCAGATCACACCCAGGCTTCTTCTGCAAATTGAAAGGTAAAGGAACACCTCTGTTTGCCAGAACCTTATAGCAACCGTACCCCAGGATGAGGCAGTGTCGGGCCATCAGGGCCGTGTTCTGAAGGGCTGCTTCCTAGGGCCGTGCCTTCTCTGTCCCACTGCCTGCAGCTCTGTTGTCCCAGACCTCAGCCCCCTGGAACTCTCTGGTCTCCTCCCAGCCAGCCTTCCACCAGCCTGCTTGGGCTCTCACCTCTGCCTCCCACCTCAGCTGGGCAGTTGGTTTCTCTTTGCCTCATCTCCTTACTCCTTCATCCATTCCCACGGTGTGCCTCGTCATCACTCACGGCTCTCTGAGAATGTTCATCACTTACTGAGTGTCTGTCACGTGCTAAGTGCTTTATGTACTTTCTGGAGATCAAGCAGATGGGACAAGTGAGGTCCCCAGGGTGGTGTCCATCACCAGAGGCCTTGAATGGTGTCAGGTAGAAGAGCTGTGGCCTCAGCACGAGGCTTTCCTTTATTGGATGTACTGATTGCCTATTGTGTAGCGAAGGAGCCCAAAAATTTAGCCTCTTGAAACAACGATCGATATTTATTATCTCAGATGGTTTCTATGGTTAGGGAATTGGGAACAACTTAGCTCGGTAGCTCTGGTGGGGGTCTCCCAGGAGGCTGCTGTCATCTGAAGACTTGACCGGGGCTGGAAGATCCATTTCCAAGATGGTGCACTCACATGGCTGGCAAGTTAGGGCTGGCCTCAGTGTTTCACCTCCTTGTGGCCTCTCCGTACTACATGATGGCTGCTTTGTCTGAGAGTGATTGATCCCAGAGAGCATGAGGTAGAAGCAGAGATGCCTCTTACGACCTCACCTCAGAAATCACACACCACCCCTTCACAATGTCCTACTTGTTAGCAGTGAGTCACTTGTTCTGGTCCACATTCAAGGCAAGAGGAATTAAACTTCCTCTCTTAAGGGAGGTATGTCAGAGAATTTGTAGACATTGGAGACAATTTGTAGACCACACTGGGCCTCTGAAACCCCTTCCTCAGAGCTCAGCACATGGTAGGGACTCAGTAAGTGCTGTTGCCTTAACCACAGGGGCTCTCAGACCAACCACATGATGAAGAGTGGCCTTAATAATACTTTGCAGTGTGGCTGGATTTCTGCTTCATTCTATTCCATTCTACCATATCCGGAAATGAGCTGGGATTTGGGTTGCGAAGAGGGCTGTCCCATCTCCAAAAGTGGGACTGGCACCCATAGGGAAGGCTCACTTTCCCCCTCTCCTTCAGCTGCACATAGCTGGAGCCAATGGATACCTGCGGGCAGCTGAGCTCCTCCTGGACCACGGGGTGCGCGTGGACGTGAAGGACTGGGATGGCTGGGAGCCCCTGCATGCAGCTGCCTTCTGGGGACAGGTAACTCTCAGCCGTGGGGCTGTGAGCGAGGGCACGAAGGACCCACCCGCTGTCCTTTGGGCTGGCAGTTGGTTCACAAGACCCACTTAAGGTGTTGACTACAACTAGTTTGCGGGATAGGAAAAGACCTAGAGAGTTCACAAAAACATTTGATAAGTTGTGTCCTAAGAAGATGATAATCAAATTTACCAAATTAGAAAATTCCTCACATTTCTGATTTGCATCGTTTCTCCCTCTGTTTCCCAGATACAAAACTCTGCAGCTTTTGCAGTACCTCCTTAGATACCTGGCAGCTCGGGGCGCCTGGGTGGCTCAGTTGGTTGAGCGGCTGCCTTCGGCTCGGGTCATGATCCTGGGGTCTTGGGATCGAGCCCTGCATCGGGCTCCCTGCTCAGCGGAGAGCCTGCTTCTCCCTCTCCATCTGCCTGCCACTCTGCCTACTTGTGCTCTCTCTCTGTCAAATAAATAAATAAAATCTTAAAAAAAAAAAAAATAAGAGATACCTGGCAGCTCTAGGTTTACAGCGGACTCCTTCTTCTCCTATCCCTTGGCCCAGGCGGTCAGAGGAGCTGTCAAGCCCATTGTGTTGCCAGGATTCCTGGCTCCAGGGTGCAGAGCCTTCCCTGCGGACCAGCTTTGCCCCATCACTCTTACATCAGATCCTGAGAAACGTGGGGGCACTCTCTCTACCTCCTAGGCTTTTTGAGCCCAGGGGGAACGTGGGCTTCTTCCTGTGTTTCAGATGCAGATGGCAGAGCTATTGGTGTCCCATGGGGCCAGTCTCAGTGCTAGGACATCCATGGATGAGATGCCAATAGGTAAGCCCCGTATACAACCCAGTACACACTTAGGTACTCATCAACTTTTTGATGGATATTGGGATAATTGGGTAAATACAGAGTTGGCTAGATGGTGGATTGGTGTGTGGATGGGTAGAAGAATGAATGAATAAATTAATGAAGGGTAGATTAGTGTGCAGATGAACAGCTGGATAGATGGATAGATAAATGTATGGATGAGTGGATGGATGGATGATGGATGGGGGATGGATGGATGGATGGGGGATGGATGGATGAATCAGTGGATGGGTGGGTAGGGGATGAATCTATGGGTGGATGGCTGGGTCAGTGAGTAGGTGGATAGATGAATGAGGGATTGGGTGGATTGAACGGGTAGGTATATATGATTCGAGATATCTATAAGTTTTGGCTTGGGCTACATAAAGTACCTGCTTGTTTCTCTTGATACTTCTTACATCACTGGAGAGTTGATGACTCCTGTTGGAAACTACTGAGGGTGGATGGATCTTTTGGTCATAGCGGAGAACCTTAGGAGCTGTGACTCTATGGGCCCTGCGTTTCCTGCTCTTATCCTCTAAGGATTGGGGTGTAGCCCAGGAAGTGAGGCCGGTGTTGTTTACTTCCCTCCCTGGATGCCCCCAAAAGATGCTGGGAGTTTTCAGTGCATTGGGGTGGCAGCTCCTGTGGTCTGGAGGGCACTTGGGGGCCACGGGCCCCTGCGCTGCTCCCCACAACAGCCTCCTCTACCCCTTCAGACCTGTGTGAGGAGGAGGAGTTCAAAGTCCTGCTTTTGGAGCTCAAACACAAGCATGACGTCATCATGAAGTCACAGCTGAGACACAAGTCATCCTTGAGCCGGAGAACGTCCAGTGCGGGGAGCCGTGGGTGAGTCAGGGCAGGCCGGCCGCGGTCCCCTGGGGTGCTCCTGCCTGCGGGGCTTGGGCGCAGCCCACCAGCAGCTCCTCTCTCCCCTCAGGAAGGTGGTGCGTCGAGCCAGCCTGTCGGACAGGACCAACCTGTACAGGAAGGAGTACGAGGGAGAGGCCATACTGTGGCAGCAGCGGAGCGCGGCCGAGGATCAACGGACCGCCACCTACAATGGGGACATCAGGGAGACCAGGACAGACCAAGAGAATAAGGACCCAGTGAGTGGCCTCACACCCTGGCTCGCTGTCGGCTGGGGCGGAGGACCCCAGCCCGGGCTTGGCCTCTTCATCTGAGGGCCTTCGGAGGGAGGGCAGCAGGGCAGCGCCCTTGCACCAGCTGGATCCCATTCGGTGCTGGTGGTTCCTGGGCTTACTGAGGCGGTCCTGGGGGTGTGAGAGTCAGAGCTGGGAGCTTTGGCACCCAGGAGGGTCTCATAACGGACAGGAAGTACCTGCTGCCTGCTCGCTTGTGCTCCCGTAAATCTGGCTCTGGGCCCCCCAGAAGAGAGGCTCAGTACAGCAACCACCCTGGGCGCTAAAGGCACTAGAGCCTTTTTGGGGGGAACATAACAAGATGTTGAGAATTGTGTTTACAGAGCACGTCTGGTTGGAAGAAATGTTTGGGAAAACCGAGTAGGGTCCTGGTCGGAGCTCTAAGAAGCCAAGAGTAGCCAGGGGTCTGGGCGTTGAATGGCTTTCTTAAGGGGATGCCATGGTGGTTTTCTAGGACCGCTGGATCACAGTTCCACAAACTCGGGGGCTCAGAACCGTAGACATGTATTCTCTCACGGTTCTGGAGGCCGAAGTCTAAAATCAAATTGTCAACAGGGTTGGTTTCTTCTGCGGGCTCTGAAGGGGAGTCCGTTGCATGCGTCTCTCTCAGCTTCCTGTGGCTCAGGCGTTCCTTGGCTTTTGCTTGCAGGACTCCAGTCTCTGCCTCCGTCGTCACATGGCCTTCTTCCTTGTGTGTGTCTGTGTCTCTGTTTTCTCTTCTTAGACAGCAGTCATTGGATTAGCGCCCACCCTAATCCAGTATGACCTCATCTTAACTTATTACATCTGCAAAGACCTTGTCTCCAAGTAAGGTCCTATTGAGACGTGTGGGGTGGCCAGGAATTTTGGGAGGACACTGTTGGACTCAGTACCAACATGCTCAGGTTTCACACATGGCTGCTGGCTTGCTGAGTGGGGCCAGCAAGTTTGGGGCCAGAGCAGAACTGCTGGGGCCAAAAAGGGAAAGGCTGACCATCCCAGCAGCAGTCTGCCTTTTTGGTACCTCCACCAATGATGAGCAGCCGAAAACATTTCTGGAGAGTATTGCTTTGGCGGGATGCAAAATGATCAGCCCAGAGTGCCCGCGTGGGACCCCGCTCCCTGCTGGAACAGAGAGCTCACATGCAGGCTTGTCTCCAGCCGGTGAGGGTGCCCACCCAAGGGAATCCAATCACAGCCCTGGCTGGGGACAGAGAGGGTGCCTTGGAGGCTTTGTTCTGCCTAGTTCCTAGGGTCGGGAAGAAAAGAGCTGCAGACTGAAATTAAATCACATTTATTTATCTTTCCTTTGTGAGTTGAACTTACGTACAGTACACGAATCTTAAATGGTTTTTTTCAGTGAACTTTTATAAACGTGTACCCTCAGGTGAATGCGTAGAGCATTTCCATCACCCCAGAAAGCTCCCAGGTTCTCTTTCAGTGGTCCCCTCACCCTAAAGGTAGCCACTGTTTACCTTTGAGCACTCAAGATGAGTTTTGCGTCCACATCTGCATATGAATGGACCCAGGCATTCTGTAATCTTTTCTGTCTGACTTCTTCCGTCACCATGAGATTCATCTCTGTGCAGGCATATAGCAGTAGTTCAATCTTTTTCCTTGCTCTGGAGAGTTCTGTTGTTTAAATATACTACAGCGTACGTGTCCATTCTCCTGTTGGTGGACATTTGGGTTGTTTCAAGTTTGGGGCTACTTTGAATAAAGCTGCTCAAAACGTTCTTATACGTGGTTTGTGGTGGGCATAAGCCCTATTTGCTGTAGGATTGTATAGCCAGGAATGCAGAACGAGTCATGGGGAGGCTACTAGAGATACTGCCAAGCAATCTTCCAGAGCGACTGTACCTCTCGCTCTCCCAGCACCCCATTGAGCTCTTCTTGCCCGTCCCTTTTCATCCGAGCCACCTGGCGGGCTTGCTGCGGTAGCTCGCATTTTAAATTTGTATCTCCCGGACGGTGGACGATGGGGAACACGTTTTCATGTGCTTATTGGCCGTCTGCTTATCTTCGTTTGTGCAGTGTCTTCTTTTGCCCCTTTTTGTTGGGTTGCCCTCTTTTCCTTATTGATCTGTGGGAGAGACTGAGATTCTTCAAGAAATCCTCACGGAAGCAGCTCCTCCTCCACACCTGTCCCTGTGCTTGTTCAGATCTCACAGGCCCAGGACTCTGCCAGAAATGCTCACTGGTGTGGAGCCGCATAAATCATCAGCCCTGCAGGGGAGAGGGTGGGAGGATGTGGCCTGAGTTTGTCGGTAACTTCTCTGGCTTTCTCAACGCTGTGGTTTGTTTGGGGGTTAGGTGAAGGCAAACAAAGGGGGCTGCTTTGCAAAGAAAAAAGAAGGAGCTCTGGGCTTCAGGCCAGTCACCCAGATGTCCAGTCCCAAGGACACCTGTCAGGGTCCAGGGCCCCAGATCCCGGGCCCAGCCTGGGGAAAACCAAGGAGATGGCAGGGCACAGCTACGAAGCCCCGAGCTCCTTCCTTTTTCTGACCTACCCCTTTCAAGGCTTTAGGTACTGGCAAGGCTGTGAGAGTCTCTAAGGTAGACAGACGTTCTCAAAGTGGGTTCCCTGGACCAGCAGTAGCAGCATCACCTGGAACGTGTTAGAAACGCGAATTCTTGGGCGCCTGGGTGGCTCAGTTGGTTAAGCAACTGCCTTCAGCTGAGGTCATGATCCTGGAGTCCCAGGATCGAGTCCCACATCGGGCTCCCCGCTCAGTGGGGAGTCTGCTTCTCCCTCTGACCCTCTCCCCTCTCATGCTCTCTCTCATTCTTTCTCTCTCAAATAAATAAATAAAATCTTTAACAAAAAAAAAGAAAGAAATGCAAATTCTCCGGCCCCGCCTCAGATGGACTGAATCATACATCCTGGGCTCCGGGTTTAACCAGCAATCTGTGTTTTAACTAGCCCTGCAGGGGATTCTGATGTGCACAAAAACTTGAAAACCACTCACCTAAGGGAGTGTTTGCTCGGTCTGACCCGCAAGTAGGGTTTCAGCCAAGACTCCATCCGATCAGCCACCAGGGCTGGCTTTGGCACATATTTTGGCCGAGCTGACTCCCTGGCATGAGGCTCAGGAGTGATGCAACAGCCCCGTTTCTTCAACTGGTGGCTCACAAACTTAACTGTACCAGCACATCACCTGGGGAGGTGTTTTTGTTTTTGTTGTTTTAAACTTCTGGTGTCTAGGTTGCAACCCAGACTAATTAAATCTGAATCTTTGGGCCTGGGGCTCAGGCTTTGTATTGATGTATTAAAAAAAAAAATTAGTAGACTTGATTTTTTGGAGCAGTTGTAGTTTATAGAAAACATACGTAGGAAGTACATACAGTTTCCACACACCCCCTTCATCATGTGGGGCTTTCCACTGGTATTAACATCGTACATTAGTGTAGTAGGTATATTATCATTGATGAACCAATATTGATACATGATTATTAACTAAAATTCATAGTTTACCTTAGGGTTTAACCCTCGGTGTTCGACATTCTATGGATGTTGACAAATGTGTGATGTCATATATCCATCATTAAAGTTTCATACAGAATACTTTCACTGCCCTAAAAATCCCTGGTGCTCCACCTACCTGTCCATCCCTCCCCAGCCCCCTGGCAACCACTGAACTTTTTACTGTCTCCATGGTTTTGCCTTTTCCAGAATGTCATAGAGTGGGAATCACACGGTGTAGCCCTTTCAGATGGGCATTGTACGTGTGTTTTTAACTCCCCCAGGTGATTCCAATATGCATCCGAAGCTGAGAACTAGTGTCTTAGATCCGTGCTCATCAAAGCATCATCAGGAGTTTGTTAGAAATGCTAAAATTCAACCCAACCCAGACCTGGTGATTCAGCATGTGCATTTTCACAAGAGCCCCAGGTGACTCATATGCATAGAGTTAGAGAAGCGTTGATTTAGACAATGAAGAATGGTCTTTTCCAGGACCATTCCGGAAGTAAAGAAAATAGATACAAAAATTCAAGCTGAAAAAAAAAATGCCCCAAATGTGGCATCAGTCTGCCTGCATAGCTCAGAGGTGCCATTAAAAACAAAAA
Organism: Halichoerus grypus; assembly: GCF_964656455.1. NCBI lineage: Eukaryota > Metazoa > Chordata > Mammalia > Carnivora > Phocidae > Halichoerus > Halichoerus grypus. The sequence goes on from NC_135721.1 coordinate 118,659,579, forward strand.
AAATAGACCATACATACATGGAAGCTTACTATGGGAAGTGCCCCTCACCTTACCGTATTTTAACCTAATTATATATTTCTTGGAGATCTTTCCAAGAAGTGGAGATTCTTGGAATCACGAATCAGCACAGGAAGACTGCTTTCGTTCTTTTTACCAGATGTGGAACATTCTAGAACAAGTACTTGTCATAATTTCCCACCTGCCTAATGGTGACTTTCAGGCTTTTCTCCCCTAAAGGAACATATATCTGTGAAATGAAGTCCTAGAAATGGGCTTGCTGGTGCAATGTATGCATTCTTCCTCAAAAACGAATTTTTGGGGGGTGAGATGATGTGATATTGTCCTCCAAAGAGATTGTGGCACTTTACGTACCTGCCTGTTTCCTCACACTCTTGCCGACACCAAGTCATAACACATTTTTTAAATATTTGTCAGTGTGATAGGTAAAGATATTTTGTTGCTTTAATTTTTATGTCATTAATTATGCATGAGATTGAATATTTTCTCCTGTGTTTGTAGGCTATAAACATAATAGCATATGTTTAATAATAATAATATTGATATTATTATTTTTTTTATTATCATCATCATCATTGCTGTGAGCTGCACATGAGTCTTCTTTGTTGGTTTTCTTCTGTTGGATAGTTGGGCTTTTTAAAATGGGCTTTTAAGAATTGTTTATTTGGGAAATTAGTCCCTTTTTGTCATATATGTTGCAGTTTTTTCAATGTCTTTTGACTTCATTTATGGTGGGTTTTACTATGGTTTATATTTTTGTGAGCACGAAATGTAGCTACCTTTTAGTTTCTAGTTTTTAGGCAGCGGCTCCTTTTAAAGCTCTTGTTATCCAGGGATTTCTGCGTTAGAATCTCTGCCGTTCCAAGTACGTATTTGCTGGGAATACATAGGAAAGATTATAGGTGACCAAAAACTCAGCTAAAACCGGCTGACACGAAACAGGAATTTTTCAGCTCGTGTAACTGCAGAGTCTGGGACCAGCTGGATCTTGGGCCTCCAAGTGCACCCCTTCAGCCTCCCTTCACATCAGCTTTGCTGTCAGGCAGGCCCTTTGACGTGCAGTCTGCCCAGCCCCCCAGCTTCCATCGTCCTCACCACCCTTCGAGTTCTGCATACACAGAACTTCTCTTTCTCAGTTGTTCTGGCACAAGTCCCAGGGTTGAGTCTCATGGCACCAATTTCAGTCAAGAATCAATTCCTGCAGGGAGTATGTTGATGGGCCAGGCCTGGGGGTCATGGTCCAGCCCCTGCGGCAAGGATGGGGATCAGTCAGCTCTCCCAAAACACATAGATTGGCGAGTCCCCCAAAGCGGAATGCAGGTTCCATTAGCCCAGTTGGGCAAACAGGTCCAGACAAGAATGCCCTCCGCAGAGATGCAAGTGGGGAGTGCATTCCGATCCTCTAACCGGCTGGCAATGTTGTCCTTCTCCCCCTCAGAACCCCCGGCTGGAGAAGCCCGTGCTGCTCTCTGAGTTCTCTACCAAGATCCCGCGAAGTGAAATGGATGGGCCTGTTGAGAACGGCCTCCGGGCTCCGGTCAGCACCTACCAGTACGCGCTGTCCAATGGGGACGTCTGGAAAGTGCACGAGGTGCCCGACTACAACATGGCCTACGGCAGCCCCGGCGTGGCCGACGCCACCCCTCCTTGGAGTGGCTACAAGGAACAGAGTCCCCAGACGCTTCTGGAGCTGAAGCGGCAGCGGGCTGCAACCAAGCTGCTCAGCCACCCCTTCCTGAGCACCCACCTGGGCGGCAGCATGGCCAGGACGGGCGAGGGCGGCAGCGAAGGCAAGGCCCCCTTGATCGGAGGCAGAACTTCACCGTACAGCAGCAATGACACCTCGGTCTATTACACAGTCACCAGCGGAGATCCCCCGCTCTTGAAGTTCAAGGCGCCCATGGAGGAGATGGAGGAGAAGGTCCATGGCTGCTGCCGCATCTCCTAGTCTCTGTGTCACGGAGGAGAGAGATGCTTCAGGGAAGGGTCTCTGAAATCCAGGCCCACCCAGCAGCCCTGGCTGGGGAGACATGAGAGGGCAACTTGCGGGGAGGTGGGCTCTGCTTTCCAGGGGAACGCTGACCCCACCTCGCACCCAGCAGCCCAGAGCATCGCCACTTCCCACGGTTCTGCTTCCCGCTGCATTGTCTGCCATCAGAAACAAGGCCCATCGTGGCTTCCTGACTCACCCCGCTGCCAGATTTTGGGAGGGGGGGCTGGGATTCCAGTTCGGTTGTCGGTAAAGGCTTCTCTGGACTAGTACCTGCATATCACATAGCAGCGCGCACGTGCACACACACACACACACACTCAACCATGTGTGGGAATGACACAGCTGGGCTCATGGGAAGCAGGTGGGATTGATGATTTGTGGGCTCTTGCCAAAAGGATTGAGGCTAAGACTCTGTTTTGTCACCACTGCCAAAGTGGCTTTAGCAGGGAAGGGGGCCTGCTAAGCTGAGACCCACAGCCCTAACCCGGAGTCATACCGGGGCTTGCATCACCACCCACATCTGGAAGGAGCAGGAGGTCTGCTCTTTGATCAGAGGGAGCTACAGAGCCACGTGGGTCCATGAGATGGGCAGTGGCCTGCTCCCCAGAGCCTTGCCCATGCCGGGAGCCCGCTGTGTGACCTCCCGGAGGCTGAGGTGGAGAGCCAGGCTCTTCCATTCCCTGAATAATCCAAATCACATTTTACTTCTGGATGGAAGTAGCAAAAATTGGAGGGAAAGGGGAACAAAGTTAGTGTGTCCAAAAGTGCACTTGATAAAAGAATTCTCTTAGGCGGCAGAAAGCCAGGTGGGAGATAACTGAATTTGCTTTCTTGCTTTCTTTCCTGGATAGCATCATGATCACTAGGTTTTACTGACTGGTGTTGGAAACATGGAGCTAAGGGAGGAGCTTGCTTTGGAAGGGCTTTCCAGGGCGAGGAGTGAGTTGGTGTTGATTTCTGTAAGCATCTTTAGTAGCCGTGACAGAGCCCAGTGCCCTGGGGGATCTTTGTGAATATTCAGGTAGCTTCAGTCCAGCCTGTGTCAGCCAGACTTCCTCAGCCTGAGCCGTCAGAGTGAGTAGTGAGGGACTGCTGGGAGTCCCCCACCCTCCCAGAGTAAATGCTTAGGACCCCAGGCCCAGCTTTGCCTTTTCTGGAATGCTTGGTGAGACAAGTCTGCCAGGTGGCCCTTGTGAGGTCCTGCCAGGCCCAGGGGCTCCCAGCCTGCCCTTGTGGGAGTGGTGACACCCCACGGCTGCAAATCCAATGTGCCCATGGCCAACACCCTGCATTGCGTTCAGGAGAGCGGTGGTGGGGCTGGAGTTGGGCCTCCCCACAGCCCAACAGTCTCGTAGCCCCGATCTCCCTGACGCTGGGGAGGGGAGACTGAGAAGGGCCGGCTGCCTACCACCTCTCTACTGCATCTTCTCAAGAGCCCCCTTGAAATTGCTGCCCATGAGTTGGGTACTGTCCACAGCCTCAGCCAAAACCTATTAGTGTACTTAATAAGCAGCAGGTTTGTTCCCTGCTCTGAGCGCCTTTTATTTGTCCCAGAACTACCTCCTTAGAACTCTTGAAGGGGTTCCCTTAGTCCAGATTCCGGGATTTGGGGGACAACTCTGGGTTCCTTCTAATCTTCTTCTTTCTGAGCCTATGAGAAATTCTCCCCGAGGGGCACCTGGGCTGGGGGGGGGCTGGGGCTAGAGGAGCCCCCCTGTGCCACAGTTCTAGTAATGGGGTCTGCTGTTTATCAGTCCCAGTCCCCACTGTGGCCTCCATGGCCCCACAGCCCAGAGAGGGAGCTGGATCCCAGGGGCCTGGCTGATGTTTTACCAGGAGCAGGGCAGCTGGACCAGAGAACAGAGGGCTCAGCGGAGTCACTGTGCTCCTCGTGGCGCCTGGGTGCAGGGAGGGTCCCAGCACCAGGCAAGCCCCACCCCAACTCCAGGACAGATCCAGGCTAGGGTGGAGGGGCAGCTCAGGAGGCTACAGATGGATAGGCATGATGGCTCCCGAGTCCCTGGCATCTGGGGCAGGCTCTCCATCATGTCAGCCTAGGGCTGGAGCAGGGCAGAGGATGATCCAGAACACACATACCTTTGGCTTTAAAACTGTTCAGATTAGACTGACCCTGAATTCCTCTTGAGCCAACGTAGCTGCAAGCAGAAGAAGCCATACACTCCTAGGAGGGGGTTGTGCAGGGTTTTCCGATCTGTTTGCTCAGGAGCTGGAGACTGAAGGCACTTCTTGCCCACGCTGAGCCCTCCTGGCCAGTCCCTCCTTTGCCCTCACTTGTTGCCTCCTGGGCCATTCATCTCCCACCCAGAAGGCCGGGAATCCCAGTTGATTGCCCGGCAGGAGCCAACTGCAGACTCGTGGGCATTTTAGCTCTCGTTTTCAGTCGGGGTAAGCCATTCCCTATTAGGGCTTCAGGGACCTGGGGAACTTTCCCTAAGGGTCTCCTTGGTGTTGAGGGACAAGGTGGGGTCAGGGTGACTCATTTATTTGTTCACATAGATTATTGAGTAGCTGAGACCTACCAGGCACTACGTTAGGTTCTCGGGGTAAAGGAGGAACAAGACAGGGTGAGGAGACTGCCTTGTACAGTTCTCATCCCTTGAGGACCACGGGTATCAGCAGCCCCATTCAATTCACTTGAGATGGAGTGACCACATCCTGGTCCAGCTTCAACCCGGTTTCTAGCTCCTAGAATCCCTAGAGAAACTGCTGCCGTGGCCGTCCCTGAATAACATTTGCTATTAAATGCAGATGTTGGATCTTGGTTCTAGGGAGACAACATTCCAAGTCTGTCCGGAACTTTCAGGGATAGCTGCCTTCAGGCCAGCATCTTTGGGGCATTGTATAATAGCAGTTTGAGGTCAGTAGGTAGAAGAACCAAGAGTCTGGAATTTGCTGCCAAATGCATCTCAGGTTCTGAAACTCCTTGTCTCTTGCTCATTTTTGCTCATTTGTTATGGGGTCCTCCTGCCCCACCAATGGATAATGGGAGGCGAGGAACTTCTTTAACACTGAAGCCTCTCCTCAAGCATCTGCCTCTCCTCCCGGTGGATGGGGATCAAGGAGCTGGAAGAAAGCTAGCAAGGTCTAGCTCAGCTCCCTCTGAGACCAGGCAGGTTAAAGGAGGCTACTTCCAAAGCATGTGCCACGTGGCTCACGGTGAGCTCTGGCCTTTGCTCCCACCCTGTGCCCCCAAACCACCGAAAGTTGGTGGCCATCATCAGATAGTGAGTTCCTGGCGAGAGCACAGGGAAGTTGAATAAACCCTAGCCCCAGCTCTACTGAAGAGTTCAGGATATAATTCTCCATCAAATACGCAGCAGCGATTAAACTGCTCTGCACTGTTTGATCAATTTCAGTGGGCATGGGAAAGCTCACGGGGGGTGTCCCCTGTCCTACCCCACCACAGTTTGCTGGCTTCGTCATAACATGAGACCATTTGGTGATTGGTGTCAGATACCTTTTGATCTTGAGCTCTCTCTCCCACTTGCTTTCCCAGAGCAGGATACTGGGGCACTTTCCAGAAGGGCAGTTTTTTACGAGATACCCAGAAGGACTGTGTTTAACTCTTGCTATTGTGGCCTGGGGACAGCCTCCCCCACCCCAGTGCACGTAAGAGCAAAGGGTCATGTGGTCAGTGGTTGACTCTGCAGAAGTGACCCCCTTTGCCAGAAGCTGTAGACCTCTCCTTGACAGGAGACTCTTGTTGGCCAGTTCACCAGAGGGCCTGCTTCCCATGGGCATTGCAAGTGCGACAGTGTGAGGCCTGGCTCTGCGCGCTGAGGAAAAGTCTGCAGACCCCCAGCCCTCCGCAATAATCCCCCAGACCAGAAGCCACTGACGTACAGAGAACATTTAAGAAAAATGTATTTTATGTGAAAAAAAGTTAAAACTCTGTATACTGTATCAGCAGCTTTGTGTAAAAATAGCAATCAAGAGAGTCTAATATATTTAAAACTTTTTTTAAAAAAAATCCTTGCAGATCTTTGATATTGTATTGAAGTAACTTCCAGGTAGCTCCTTGCCATGTGGCAGTGGTGGGCCTCGTTCCAAGACCGTGGCTCGACCACACCCAGAAGGGGCATGCTCCTGGAGTTGCTTCCAGCTGCCAAGGCCTGTGACAGAATTCCCTGTTGAGAGTTTTTAATTAAGATTATTAAATTCCTTTTAATAACACCTGCTAGCATGGCTGTGGTTATTGCTGTGAGCTCACTTGAATTATGGTGATTTGAATTCACAAAGAGGTGATCCCTGGGACAGAGGGCAGGGAGGGCTCCTGGTCCCTCTCCCCACCACAGAGGGCTCTCCCATGAGGCCCCCGAAACAGAGGAAGCTCTGAGGGCTCAGACATGCAGCAGATGTCTTTCTAGACTGGGGGGTGGTGAAACCCGAGGAATTCAAGAAAAGAAGGGTGGTTGGGAATGACCTTCGCTTTGTCAAATGTTCCCTTTGGAATAACATGGAGCCCCATAATAATGCACGCATGCAGGCATGTGCGCGCACACACACACACGAGGATATTGAATGCCAGAGCAGGAACACATGGATGGAAGGCAACCCCATTTAGGCTTGAAAAACTTCACAGGCAGGCTGGGGATGGGGAGAGGGTGGGAAGAATAGAGGTATCTTTGCAGCAATGGTCATTCATCAATTTTAAATGTTTACTGGTTTCCAAGTAATCTTGGTAACCTCTCACATTTATGAAGAGGCACTTTACAGTTGTACATGTGCTTTCTCATTTACACAAAGAAAACGTGGCCTAAAAACGGACTCTTGGATTTAGCACTGTGATGGGGCTCCTGATGATCTTGACAAGAGGTTTTGGCTGAGCAGTGGAAGCATAGCCTGTTTGGACCAGTTCGAGAAAGAATGGGAGGAAAACTGGGGACAACTGGTTTCAGGTTTAATGCTATAAGAGGAAGCTCTAGAGGAATGTAAGGTCAAGAGAGGGTGGATCTAAGATGAAAAATATTCCAGCATGTTTGTATGCTGATAGGAATGAACCAGTAAAGAAGGGAAACCGGCGATCTGGGCAAGAATTGCTGTAGGGATGTAGGTTAGTAGTAGCGGGGCTGGCAGCGAATGCCCAAATGGAAGGATTGGTGTTAGGCGCAGGGATAGTTCATTGGTAGTAACAGAAGGCCCAGTATGTGGGCAGAGGTGTAGACGGGTAGGTAGATGTGGCGGGAGCGTGTGGGAAGTTCTCTCTGACCGCTTCTATTTTCTCAGTGAAATAGGAAGCAAACTCTACGAGTAAGAAAGAGAGGAAAAGGTAGAATGAATGAGGGAAATGTAGGCTAGCAGGCAACCTTAAGGACCCAGTTGAGATCGTGAATTTAAGGCACAGGTTGCGTTTTCTTTTCCCCAGCACTCTGTGGTTGCCCAGATGCAGGTGGAAAGTGGGTGGAGAGTGGGGTTTTGCCAGGCCAAAAACCTGATGGAGTGAGAAAAGGGAAAGCTACCTGAAAGTGTAATCAAAGGAGTAGCGCTTCTGAAGGGCCGGTATTCTTGAAGGAATTTACGAAAGATTTAAATGCACGGGATGAAGACAACAGGGCTGGTCACACACCCGAGCTCTGACAGCCAGCAGGGGGCGCGCTAGGATGGCGGGGTCCGGGCTCTCGGGCTTCAGTTCGGGCTCGGGGGCCTGGGCCGCCGCCCCGGGCAGCACCGCCACTAGGGCTCGGCACCCCCTATCTCGCTGACCCTGAACTGTTCGGCTCTCCGCAGGCCCACAGCGGGTACTGATCAGAGAAGGCGTGGAGTCTCCACGCTTAAATTCCACGCAGCGACCCCCGGAGGAGTACAGACCCGGCCCCCGCCGGCAGCCGGCGCGGGGCGGCGCCAGGTCGCGGGGCAGCCAATGGCAGGTCAGGGGGCGGAGCCGCGGCGGCGTGCGTTGCGCCCGGACTCCGCCGTTAGGGGTGGCAGCCAATGGGAGGGCCGGGACGCGGGCCGGTTAGATTCAAAGGTGCCTATAAAGCGGCCCGCACGCCCGCATTCGCCCGAGCCGGGTGTGGTCCGTCCCGTCCGAGCGCCGCTATGGCTCTGCGCCCCGAGGGTCTGGACGAGCTGCCCGCCGCCTGCCTGTCGCCGTGCGGGCCGCCCAACCCGGCCGAGCTGTACAGCGAGGCGCGGCGCCTGGCGCTGGAGGAGCTGGTGGCGGGCGGCCCCGACGCCTTCGAGGCCTTCCTGCGGCGCGAGCGCCTGGGCCGCTTTCTGAACCCCGACGAGGTGCGCGGCATCCTGCGGGCGGCCGAGCGGCCCGGCCAGGAGGGCGCGGCGGCGGGGGCCGAGGACTCCTTCGGCTCGTCGCACGACTGCTCGTCCGGCACCTACTTCCCGGAGCAGTCGGACCTGGAGCCGCCGCTGCTGGAGCTCGGCTGGCCCGCCTTCTACCGGGGCGCCTATCGCGGCGCCACGCGCGTCGAGGCGCACTTCCAGCCCCGCGGCGCGGGCGCCGGCGGCCCCTACGGCTGCAAGGACGCGCTGCGCCAGCAGCTCCGCTCCGCGCGGGAGGTGAGCGGCCCGCCTCGGGCCCCGGGGCAGACGGGAGGCCCTCTCAAGAACGGGAAACAGGCCGGCCGGGAGCGCGGGCCGGGTGGTCCCGGGGGCCCCCCCGACTCGTCCAAGTCTGCTTGCCTTCCTTCGGGTCACAGGGACACTGGTCTCAGCCCCCATGGATGAGAGTTGTGTCCGAGGTCCAACTCCTGATTCACATCCCCTGGGGGAGGGGACCAGAAATACTTCCAGTTCCACGTTTCAGTTAAAACCAAACCAGATTGCTAATTTTCCTGGCCATCAGCCAACACTGGATCCCATCTCCTGAGAAGTGCATTCCCTAGGGGAAAATTCCAGAAAGATTGCACTCAGCGACAACTATGGAGCATTAGGAGTCTGTTATTGCTAGTCACAGCTCTGTGTCTTATGTTGTAGAAAGCAAATACATTCGAGTGGCAAAGTGACAACCCTGCCCCTTTCCCTCCTGCCATAGACCAAAGGAGAAATTGCTCTTTCTGTGAACGAGGGGGGGCTGCGCCAGTTAGTAGCCTTCTAAAATGCAGATACCCCTACTTTGGGTCATTTCTCTTCACACTGGGTTTCGGTGTTGTCTTGACTCTTAGTGTGGGTGCGGTGGGAAGTCTTGACTTCAGCAGGGTGCTGGGTACCTAGGGGTGTGGGAGAAAGGTAGGTGGGGGCAGGGTGGGTGCCGCGGCAGACACATAGTTAGCTGCCACCTTGCTTGCTGACTGGCAGGGCCCATCTCCCTGGCTGTCACCTGTGCCGGGGACATGGCAGGTAAAGCCCCAGGCCATGGTTAGGCCCAGTAGGGCTGGTACCTGAGTGTGTCTGACTGTGGCTTATGAAATCTGCGTCAAGTCGGACTGAAATTGTCCAGTCCAGGAACAAGCCCCAACTCTCTCCAGGGTTCTTGCTGCTGGCTGTTCTTTTCCTGATAGTGTCACTGGGTCGAAGGGAGTGGGGGCTAGTGCCTTGCCTTTGGGGGAGTAGGTGTGGTGGGTAGGCCGCAGTGCTATCGGTATGCTGAAGGTCCTTTTTTTTTTTTTTAAGATTTTATTTATTTATTTATTTATTTAGCCGGGGCGGGGGGGGGGGGGAGTACAAGCTGGGGGAGTGGCAGGCAGAGGGAGAAGCAGGCTCCCCGCCAAGCAAGGAGCCCGATGTGGGACTCCATCCCAGGACCCCGAAACCACGACCCGAGCCGAAGGCAGATGCTCAACCATCTGAGCCACCCAGGCGCCCCGCTGAAGGTCCTTTTGATATAGCAGACACTTGAGAAGACTAAAAAGACGGAGAACGGCACGATGGGGGGATGCATTTCCAGAGCTCACCTCCAGGAGGATAATTTGGGCACTTGGAACTTAAAAGAGTAATGAATAGGTCTCCATGAAAGAGAGGAAGGAATTGCCTTAATCTCTTGCCCAGCTCCACTTTTTATTGGTAGTGAGGGGGCAGCGGAGCTAAGGCCAGGGGGAAAGCTGTCAACTCACATGCTGGCCTTGGAAGGGGCTTGAGGCTGTTGCTCAGACTCCCCTTTGCCCTGGGAGCATTCTGTAATACTGGCATTCCAAGTAGGACCTCCTGCCCTGTTCTGTGCCCTAGTTCAGCTACACACTCATATTTTTGAGATTCTGTATTTGGAACCTGGGCAATTTTAAAGGAGAAAGGTGGTACATTACCTTTACATCTGATTAATATTTTCAGTATCTCTGCCAGATGCCAAATTGCTTGCTCATTCAGCACCTACTGTGTATCGGATGCTGTGCCAGGGCCCGGGGCCACAGGAGAAGGGCACTTGACAGTTGACAGTCTGCTGGTGGAATGGGTGGAGAGGTTGCTACAGACAGCAGGGGAAGGGTGGAAGAAAGAAAATTCCAGGCAAGGCGGTGACCTTGGAGCTGGGTCCAGAAGGCTGCCTGGGGCTTGCCAGGCCAGAGGGTAGAGACTGGCCCAGAAGGGTGAAAGGACCCAGCATGTTTAGAGGCAACCAAATTCCTCACAGCTGGAGCAGAGAGTATGCCAGGGTTAGTGGTAGAAGGGGAGACTGGAGCCAGGCTTTGCCCACTAAAGAGCAATGGGGAGCCACTGAAGGTTTCGAGGGAGGAGCATGATCATATTGGTGTCCCTGAGCAGCAATTCTGGTGGGAGCATGAGGGAGGATGGGTTCGAGAGGGCTGAGGCTGGTATGTGGGGTGCTTGTAGGGAGGAGGCCACGGGCCTACTGATGAGAAGAGGGTGGGTGCTAAGGCAGTGTGTGTGTGGGGGGGGCGTTGGGCAGGGGATCAGTTTTAATGACAGGCCTTGGTCAGTCAGTGGCCTGGGAGGGTGTTGAGTTGAGGGGGTAGGAGAATAGGCAAGGTGAAGAAGTCGGGAGAGGCAGAGTTAGGGAGGATAGAGGTTTTTTTAGCTTGGGTGGGCAGTGAGGCTACCAAATTAGATTACAGGAGGGAGAGCAAGGCTGAGAGTCGGGACCAGGAGAGGAGTTGGATTTGAGACGTTAGCCTCGAGGCCTCAGAGACCATCCCCTTTATTTAAAAGAGCACGATCATGCTCTCTGCTAAGCAATGTTCTGAATAGTCCCGGGGTAGGTGCAGTCATCCCCGCTCCACAGGCGATGGAGCTGAGGCACAGAGAAGTTGCCTGAAAAGCCATTATGCACCCGTGTCCTGGTGGTGAAAACACCTGCTGGTAGGATTGAGCACTTCCCGTGGGTTAATTTCTGTGCTAGCCCTTTACCCGGATTCTCCCATTTAACCCTCCCGCCGCTAGGAGGAGGCCACATTAAGAAGAGACCAGGCACTTAACTTGCCCAAGATCACAGTTAGTGGGGGGCAGAGCTGGGCTCAAGCCTGCCTGCCTAGCCCCAGAGCCTGTGCTCATAACCACTGCTCCACGTGCATTCCCTCCCGTGCGGGAGGATTGGCACCTTGGCAGGTTTCAACAGGCTGAAGGTTTCTTAACAGTTTCTGCAGATTTGGACTTTTTATTTCTGTGTTGCCCATCCTCTAACCTGGAAAATGACTAGGACAGTACTAATAACTTCCTGCACTTTTCAGGGTGAAGGCTGGAGTGGTCAGGATACAGGCACAAGAAACCAGGGTCACTTGGTAAATGGTGGTGTCTAATCCTAGCTTCGCAGCCCCGACAGCCCCGACAGCTGGTTTTCGGAGAGTTTCATCCTCACCTAGGACTTCTGCTGCATGCTGTCTGGCACAGTCGGCGGGGAGGGGAGAGGCAGGGCAGCAGATGACGAAACAGTGCGGGCGATTCTACCTGCCTTTCCGCTCAGCGAGTTCTTTTCCCAGAGGGGGTGTGACTGGGGCTGTGCATCTGCCAGGTCCTCCGTCGGCTCGGTTTCTGTGCGCCTTTCAAAGTGTGGGCATCCTGCCACACGAGTAGGCCACAGCATTTAGAACACGCACGCCAGATGTGCAGCATGCCTTCATGCAGGCTGACTGCTGCCCTGGCGCTCAGCTGGGCTTCACCACTGCCAGAGGAAATAGCGCTTTGGACCGGAGAGCCAAGAAGTTGGCTTCCCAAGGAATTTTTAGAATAATTTTGAACGGAACAGGATTTGTTTCCCTGACACACCTACTCCTGTTTTCCCTACACTCCTGTCTCTGTTGCCATGTGAATCAGTGTGTGGCTGGGCTCTGGCCCCCACGAGTCAGGCGGGAGTAGAGACCTTCCCTGGAAGTGCTGCATGCCCTCAGTTGGTGGGGGATTTCTGCGGTGGCCCTTGGGGTATTTCTGGTTTTTGAATGGGAGTTCATGGGCAAAGCTCATTCTACTAGGAGGTTCCACACTCCTCAGAGGCATCGTTCTCACCAGCTGCCTATGTTCTGAAGAGGCACTTGAACTGTGACGCACCCTTGGGCCTTCTTTTGATAACCTGAGCATCAGTAGAAGCAGTCCTTGTATTGACGAAGAGTCCTGCCAGGAGGAGTAGCTGCTGAGAAATCTGCTGGAGGCCCCTGGCGTGCATGCGGATGTATCAGAACCAGGGCCCTCCTGATCTTGCTTAATGCTCCTCTGAGTTACAATAGGATCTATGCGGCGTGATCAGTTCCTGTTCCGGATGCCCCGGTCAGCCCAGAGCTTCCTCAACATCACTAGTGTTGATATTTTGGACCGGATGATTCTTTGTCCTGGAGGGCTGTCCTGTGCCTTGGACCCTGAGCAGCATCCCTGGCCTCCACCCACTAGATGCCAGAAGCACCACCCCCCTGCCAATAGTCAGGACATTCGAAAGTCTCCCAAGGGGAGATAGGGAGCTATGCTTAAAGGTTACAGAGTTTCTATGTGGGGTATGACAAAGTTTTGGAAGCAGATGGTGGTGATGATCGCACAGTGTTGTGAGTGTAATTAATGCCGTTGAAAATACTGAGGATGGCAGATTTATCATATATTTTACCACAATTCAAAGAAATTGCTAAGGGGCGCCTAGGTGGCTCAGTCTGTTAAGCACCTGCCTCTGGTTCAGGTTGCGATCTCAGGGTCCTGGGATCCCTGCTCAGCGGGGAGTCTGCTTCTCCCTCTCCCTCTGCGTGCCGCTCCCCCCTGCTTGTACGTGCGCGCTCTCCCTTTCTCTCTGTCAAATAAATAAATAAAATCTTAAAAGAAAAATAAAGAAATTGCCAAATGTTCCCTGAGGAAGGAAATTGCCCCTGGTTGAGAACCACCGGCCTAGAAGGCCTATTATCTGATGCACAATTTTAGGATGTGCCCCACCAGGCAGTGTGGCTGCTTTTTATCTCTTCTTTTGATTTTATGTGTCAGGTGAAGGATTTTGGAATTGTTAGCCATTTCTTTCTTTTTTTAAATTGTGGTAAAATACACCAAATTTACCATTTTACCACGAAGTGGCATTAAGTGTAGTCACATCGCGCAGCCATCGCCACCATCCGCCTCAGAACCGTGTCGTCTTCCCAGACTGCCGCTCTGTCCCCACTGCACAGTGACTCCCACCCCCCTCCCCTCCGCCCTGCAGCCACCCTCTGCTCTGTATGCCGTTATTCCTTCGTTCTTTTCATCTGACGTCCATCAGACAGCAGAGATGCTGCAGGATCATCCTGGGTCCTTTATGGATACGGGGTCAGTTCTCTCACGCACACACACAAAACGTCCTGGGTATGCGGGCTTTTTAAAAATCCTGATGCAAATGATAGAACCCGTGGAGGGGAATTTGGCAACATCCAGCAACATTTCAGTTGTATTTACCCATCGACGCAGCAACTTCACATCTGTGTGTCTGTCCTAGAGACAGGCTGGCAAAAACATGAATAGATGCGTGCAGTAGGCGGTTTGTGTGCGGTGCTATTTACAATAGTGAGAGATGGGAGGAGCAGAAATGTCCTTCAGTAGAGTGGGAAGTCAACTGACCTGTCTCCAGAGTGGGGTCCCCTGCAGCTCTAAGGAAGGAGCGAGGACCTGTTCTGTTCCCTGTGACTAAGTGTCCAGAGCTGCACCGGCCAACGAAGTCACCACCAGCCGTCTGTGGCTATTTCAATCTATATGAATTAAAATGAAATATGAAAAATTCAGTTCCTCTGTCTCATTAGCTGTATTTCAAGTATTCAGTCTACAGTGGTGGCTAGTGGCTACCATGTGGATGGCACAGAGCTAGAATATTTCCATGCTCTCGAAGGTTCTGTTGAAGGTTCTGTTGATCGGCACCTCCCTAGAACGTTGTGTATCACATGCTGCCTTTTATCTGTTGTTACAGTAAACAGACGTTATGTGTTTATAGTAAACAAGTGTGTGTGTACACACATAGGCACACTTACTTAGGAAAGTGGAAGACCAAGAACGGATCAAAATCCTCATCGTAATGGAGAAAGGAGGAAGGGAAAGGAGGCACAAGGGACGAGGACGGGAGCTAGGGGACTCTGCAAGCGCCCTGTTTTGTAGATCGGACTTTGGACCCAGGTAAATGCTTTACATAAGTATAACATAAAAATAACTCAGAACGATAACCCCCTTCACCCCCCAAACCCCTCCTGGATGCTTTTTCTTTCTAAAAGCCCAGCTGCCCTAGGTGCTTCCTGCTGGAACACGACAACCGAGGAGATGCAGCTGCCGCCGGGGCCAATGAGGGGCGGGCGCTGCTCCCTGCTTTCTGGAGAGGCGCTTTGCCACACTGCAGACGAGGCCGTGCCAGCCTCCGTCCCGGGACTTTATTTTATTTTTCTTTTGAAGATTTTATTTATTCATTTGACAGAGAGAGAGAGCACACAAGCAGGGGGAGCGGCAGGCAGAGGGAGAAGCAGGCTCCCTACTGAGTAAGGTGCCTGACGTGGGGCCCCATCCCAGGACCCTGGCATCGTGACCTGAGCTGAAGGCAGACGTTTAACCCACTGAGCCCCCCCAGGCGCCCCCTCCGTCCCGGTACTGAAATGGTTAACTGTACAATAGCAGCCTATGAAACTGAGGGAAAACGCACAGGCAAACTTAGGGTCCATTGTGCACGTTTGCTTTTCGTGTTTCTAAACCCTGAAGATAATACCAAGTTATTTAAAAATTTTTAAAGAAATTTCAAGGCCGTGATTTCCGTTCTTTTAAAACCTGTAACGAATGGGGAGAAAAGACGTCTTTTGCTTTGTGAGCAGGAGGGTCTCCAGAAGCCTTCCCCGGCAGGAGCACCGGGGAGCTGAAGGAAGGGAGTCTGAGGGTCACGTGGTGGGCGGGAGGCTCGCCCCAAACGGGCTGTTGTTGACCCCTTTCTTTTTCTTTCTTTCTAGATGGGGGGAGGGGTAGAGGGAGAAAGAGAATCTTAGGCTGGGCTTGGAGCCCGATGCAGGGCTTGATCCCACAACACTGAGATCATGACCTGAACCAAAATCAAGTGTTGGTGCTTAACCAACTGAGTCACGCAGGCATCCCTGGAACTCCTTACTCTTCTTCTTCTTCTTTTTTTTATTTATTCATTTGAGAAAGAGAGAGCGCACACGAGAGCATGAGCGGGGGGAGGGGGAGAGGGAGAAGAAGACTCCTTGCTGATCTGGGAGCCTTATGCGGGGCCCGATGCCAGGACACTGGGATCATGACCTGAGCCGAAAGCAGATGCTTAACCCACTGAGCACCCCCTCCTTACTCTTCTTAAACCTCCCCCTCCATTGCCTGTATGGTGATGACTCTGTGGTTGACACACAGGCCCTCCACGACCTGGCTCACCTGTATGCCTCTCAGCCAGGTCCAGCCACACGGGCCCCTACCCCGTCATTTCCTGCCTCTTCCTCTGCCACCAGCTGGCTTCCTGTACGAATGCCCTCCTCTTCACAACTCCCCTGTCCAAACCGGGTCCTTATTTGTGATTCAGCTCAGAAGCCCTGTCCTCCAGGAATCCTTCTCTGCTCTCCTCTGGTGAACATTTGAGTGCCTGTAGCACGTCCACCACAGCAAAGGATGAGTCCGGTGTCTGTCAGATTCTTTCTAGCTGTCTTTCCGCTTAGTCCAGGGTTCGGCCCCCAGCAGACCCTGAAGAGGTGCTGGCTGCACGACGGAGCACGTGTTTCCTGCCTGAGCTAAGCCCCTCTGTCTGTGTCTCGTGTAATCCTCACAACAGCCCTTTGACGGAGATGCTATGATTATCTCTTCCAGAGGAGGAAACTGAAGCTCCGAGAGATGAAGAACTTGCCTAGGGTCACACAGCTAGTGAGCTGCAGAGCTGGGGTCGGTGCCCAGGCCTTTCTGCCTTTTGCCCACTATGGATTAGTGGGATGGCTACAACTCCACGTGGGACACGTAAAACAATGTGGGAGGTGGTAAACTTCTGACGATGCCACAATTTCGAGAGAACACTTATTTTTGGGGTGCCTGGCTGGCTCAGGCAGTAGAGCATGCAACTCTCAGTCTCAGGGTTGTGAGTTCAAGCCCCATGGTGGGCATGGAGCTGACTTTAAAAAAACAAAAACAAAAACAAAAAAACATTTGTTTTTTAAATCATTGTATCCAGGGGGTTTTAGCTAAACCCTTCCCCAAGAATAGCTCAAAAAAAGCTGGGGCTTTATCAACACTGCGGCTTGGGGTTTGGGGAAGGCAGCCAGAGAGAGAAATTGGTCTTCCCAGACCCCACATAGCAGCGACTTCCTGGGAGCTGGTGTTTCATGGTCCCTCATCCTGGTAGGTGAGATTGGGATGTTGGAGAAAGACCATAGAATCTCCTCTTTTTTTAAAAAAATATTTTTAATATTTTATTTATTTATTAGAGAGAAAGCACAAGCAGGAGGGAAGGGGAGAGTGAGAAGCAGACTCCCCACTGAGCAGGGAACCCTATGTGGGACTTGATCCCAGGACCCTGGGATCACGACCTGAGCTAAAGGCAGCCGCTTAACTGACTGAGCTACCCAGGCGCCCCCAGAATCTCCTCTTTGTGTTGCTTCTTGAACCCCCACCTCCTTAAGGGGCCATGACCGTCAGGTGCTGTCTTGAGTCCTCTGGGGCACAGAGCCAAATCCATCCCGTTCCAAGGCCTCCATTCCCATAGAAGACGTGAGACCTGTAAATAAATTACCTTAACGTTCAGAAAAGGAGTTAATGTGGTACTGAGAGACACAAGTTCTTGCTGTTGAAGTGAGGAGGAGGGAGACCTGCTTCCAGCCCAGGCTGCTCCTAATGGTGGCTCAGGGAGGCCCAGCTCTGGCCTGGTTTTCAGGGGCTTGTGCTAAGCCTACACGTTCTGACACCCCGCACCCTCACGGAGGGCCCCGCTCTTAAACTGCAGAGGGTATGACAAGAGGCTTGGTGCCTGGAGCGGCCTGTCTCCGGCAAGGAAAGCTAGGCTCTGGCAGATGTCTCCCTGTGTTGAAGTATCTGGACACTCTGACTCTGGACTGGTGAGGGGAATCAACGAACAGATACTTGAGGGATCCTTTGTACCTTGCAGTTCATGTAACATAGTCATTTAGTTCTGGCTACACACCTATTTTGCAGACTCAGGACCAGACCTTGGAAATGACTGTAATTTGCCCGGGGCTGTGTGGCTGAGGCAGCTGTGAACTGTAGTCTGATGCTGAGTGTGCAAGATTGGACAGCAGGCATGAATGGAGCCGTGTTGCTGGGGAGAAGAAAGGACTGGTCCAGGGCGGTGCGGAGGACGGTGGCTGGGAGTCGGTCGGGAGGCTCAGCTGGGCCAAGTCCAGATGTGTAGGGTACAGTGGCCTGCGTGTCTTTGGGGATGGAAGTGTCTGTGGCTGGGCACAAACAGACAGTGCAGAAGGAGAAGAGGGGAGGGGAGGGGTGCTGTAGGGCAGGGATCCTTTCCCGGCTCTGAGGTGGGCTCCAGAGTGCACAGTGAGCTGTAAGCTGGTGTTCCCGTGAGCTGACCGCTTGCTCTTCCCTCTGTTGCCTCACTCTGTAGGTGATCGCCGTGGTGATGGATGTTTTCACGGACATCGACATCTTCAGGGACCTGCAGGAAATAAGTCAGAAACAGGGAGTCGCCGTCTACATCCTTCTGGACCAGGCTCTGCTCTCACAGTTTTTGGATATGTGCATGGATCTGAAAGTGCATCCTGAGCAGGAGAAGGTTTGTGTTACACGTTTCCAGTCTCCCCACAATCAGCAGTAATGACTGAGCGTCCGAGACCTACATGGTCTGTATGGTGGTGGGCGGGGGATCCCCATGACAGGAGAGGCAACTGAGGCCATGAGCAAAGCCATTTGCCTGAAATCTCACAGAAAAGAAACCACAGGGAAGGCAAGCTGTGCAGCCACTCTGGAAAACAGTACGAGATTCCTCAAAAAGTTAAAAATAGAGCTACCCTGTGACCCAGCAATTGCACTACTGGGTTATTTACCCCAAAGATACAAATGTAGGGATCTGAAGGGACACGTGCACCCCAATGTTCATAACAGCCAATAGCCAAACTATGGAAAGAGCCCAGATGTCCATCGACAGATGAATGGATAAAGAACATGTGGTATATATACACAATGGAATATTAGCAGCCATCAAAAAATGAAATCTTGCCATTTGCAACAACGTGGATTGAACTACAAGGTATTATGCTAAGCGAGATACGTCAATCAGAGAAAAACAACTATCATATAATTTCGCTCATATGTGGAATTTAAGAAACAAAACAGATGAACATAGGGGAAGTGAGGGGAAAATAAAATAAGACGAAACCAGAGAGGGAGACAAACCATAAGAGATTCTCAATCATAGGAAACAAACTGAGGGTTGCTGGGGGGGACGGGAGTAGGCGGATGGGGGAACTGGGTGATGGGCATTAGGAGGGCACGTGATGGAATGAGCACTGGGTGTTATATGCAACTGATGAATCTCTGAACTCTACCTCTGAAACTAATAATATACTAGTTATTATCCATGTTAATGGAATTTAAATAAATAAAAAAAAATAAATTACCACTGTGACTAGGAAAAAAAAAAAAAGAAACCGCAGAGTCAGGACTCAAACCTTGGCTTGCCTCTAATGTCCCGCTCTGTCCTAACCAGGAGCTCAGCTCTTGGCAGCAAAAGGCTGTCTTGAAGGTGCTGCTTTTCACAGCAGCGCCGGCAGGCCCACCGCTCATAGAGCCCCTGCTCTGTCCTTGGCTCTGCCCTAGGCTCCTGACAAACGTTATGCGACTCAGTCCTCACCGCAGCCCTGTTTCAGCTCCGAAGTGGTGGCATAGAGAGCCCAGCGTCGACCAGTAGAAAGGAGTGGGCCGAGGGTGTGACTCCCCATCAGTGCACCGGCCCGCCTCCTGCCCGGCTGTTCCTGATCACCTTCATGTGCTGCTCTCGGTTCTCGTTCTTGTTTTTAAAGATTTTGTTTATTTATTTGAGAGAGAGAGAGCACAAGCAGGGGGAGTGGCAGGCAGATGGAGAGGGAGAAGCAGGCTTCCCGCCAAGCAGGGAGCCCGATGCGGGGCTCGATCCCGGGACCCCGCGATCATGACCTGAGCCGAAGGCAGACGCTTAACTGACTGAGCCACCCAGGCGCCCCTTGGTTCTCATTCTTATAAAATTAGGCTTTTTATATCCTTTGCTCTGAGCATGAAAATAATTTGAGCTTGGGGTGCTCTCTGCTCGGCGGGAAGCCTGCTTCTCCCTCTCCCACTCCCCCTGCTTATGTTCCCTCTCTCACTGTGTCTCTGTCAAATAAATAAATAAAACCTTTAAAAACAATTTGAGCTTAAGTATTTAAATGTAAGGTTATATAAGTCAGCTAGCCGATTCTCTGTAGTGGAAAGAGGCAAGAAAAATCATCATATTTTTTATTCATCTTTTTAAATCAAGCATCTTAATGTGAGCCGTGAGCTTCGGGACTTAATTCATCCACTTGGTTCATCACCTATGTGAGCACCTTCTCTGAGCCACTTACTATTCTAGGTACTGGAAAGAAAGCAGTAAACCGAACTAGGAATTTGGGCTTTGGTATTGTAGGCTACTTGCGTAGTGAACATCAGCTTACCACCTTGTTATTAACAAGTAACTTGGTCTACAAAATGTCACCATTTACTGTCCCCCGCAGAGTTCCTGGGGGTGGTTTTCCCTAATGAGGAACCTGAGGATTGGGTTTAATTAGGTAGTTACTGGTTGCTGCAGCTACAAAGCATATTCATGTTCACGGTGGTGGTAGAATTGGAGCTTGGAGCCAGAATGAAACGGTCCAGCCACGTGACCCAGCACTAGCTGAAGCAGGAGGTCAGGGGGGCCCCAGGAAAATGCACGTCGGGCACGGAAAAGCACGTTCTCATCTAGCCAGACCTCCAGCCTGTGCCGGCTCTTACCTAGAGCCCGGGGACGCAATGCAGGATGACCCTGTGGAACTCCGAGGCTCTGTGTCTGAAACTAAGGCTGTGTGTCAACAGCAGGAATCTCACAGCGTGGCTCTGGCGCAGCTCTGCTTGGGACATTGGCTGCAACCCCTGCACTCCGCGGAAATCTAGCATTACCTACCGACTTGGTTGCACACTGTCGAATGTTGCCCGAGGGAAGAGTTGAAAGGTCTGTACCTTTGGCTTCAGCAGTTTTCTAGTGTCTTAACTTCTTCCTAGAGAAGCACCATCTTCTCTGGTGGCTTCTCACCCGGGCGCATCTGCTGGTGAATCTGTCCCTCACCCGGTGGGGCTGACCTCCGCCCTGGCTCTGTGGCTGGTTCTGAGCGGGCGTCCTGTCTGTAGGAACTTGGTCATGTGTTTGTGTGTAGACACTCAAAAGTGCTTTGGCCACAATCACAGGGGCCTGTATGACATTCAGGTAAGCGCCAAAGGAAAATATGTACAAAACCACACCAAAATGTACCCATAGTGATATTTTTTAATGCTTGTTTATTATATGTTGATCCTTAAAGGTTGGATCAGGAATTAGCATCTCCTCCAGGAAGCCCCCCACCAAGCTGTGCCCTGCCTTCCCCGCCCCTGCCTGTTCCATGTATGTGTACAACTTTTTGGAAGTTCCTAAGCTTTTTTGTTTGTTTAATTTTATTTTAAAACAATTCAATTTACAAGAGTTACAAAAATAAGGAATTCCTTTTTTTTAAAATTTGTTTTTTATTTTTTAAGTAGGCACCATGCCCAACATGGGGCTCAAACTCACAACCCTGAGATCAAGAGTCACAGGCTCTACCACCTGAGCTAGCCAGGTGCCCCCAAATATAGGGAATTCCTGAATACTCTTTGCCCAGACTGTCTAAATGTTAACATCTTAAAAACCTTGGTGCAAATTTCAAAATTGAGAAATAAATTTGATATAATACTGTTATCTAATTTACAGACCTTATCAATTTCACTGATCATTCCACAAATGCCCTATTTCTTGTCCAGGATCCAACTCAGGACCATATCTTGCATTGGGTTGTCATGTCTCCTTAGCATCCTCTCATCTGGAACTGTTCCTCTGTCTTCCTTTGTCTTTTAGGGTCTTGATGCTTTTAGAGAACACTAGCCAGTTTTCTGTAGAATTTGGGTTTGTCTGACATTGCCTCATGGTCAAATTCAGATATGTGTTTTGGTAAGACCACAGAAGGGATGTTATGTCATATCATACTGTTTTGTTTTGGCTTTTGTTTGTATTTTGAAATAATGACAGATTCACAGAAGCTGCAAAGGTAGATAGCAGGTTCCACGTGTCCTTCACCCAGTTTCCCCCAGCGGTTACATCTTGAGTAACTTAGAGTACAAAATCAAAGCCTGGAAATTGGGGTTGGTACAACGTGTGTCTGTAGTTCTGTGCCATTTCATCACACGTGGACTCATGTGTACCTGCCCCCACCATCACAATACAGGACTGTCCTGTCACAATGGTCTCCCTCTTGCTGCCGTTATGGTCCCATCTGCTCCCCTCTCTGTGCCTTCCTCCCAATTTTTAACCCCTGGCAACCAGTAATTTGTTCCCCATCTCTGGGGCGCCTGGGTGGCTCAGTCGGTGTTAAGCATCTGCCTTTGGCTCAGGTCATGATCCCAGGGTCCTGGGATTGAGCCCCGCATCGGGCTCCCTGCTCAGCGGGAAGCCTGCTTCTCCCTCTCCCGCTCCCCCTGCTTGTGTTCCCTCTCTTGCTGTCTTTCCCTCTGTCAAATAAATAAAATCTTAAAAAAAAAAAATTTGTTCCCCATCTCTATAGTTTTGTCAGTTAGAGAATGTTCTATAAATGGAATCATAGTGTATGTGACTTTTTTTTTAAGATTTATTTATTTTAGGAAGAGTACGCACACATATGTGTGCAAGCAAGGGGGGAGGGGCGGAAGGAGAGGGAGAGAGAGACTCTGAAGCAGAGTCTGCACTCAGCGCGGAGCTGGACGTGGGGCTCGATCTCACGACTGACATCATGACCTGGGTTGAAACCAGGAGTTGGCCACTTAACCGACTGCGCCACCCACGTGCCCCACTATGTAACCTGTTGAGATTGGCTTTTTTTGTCCTGCACAATGCCCTTGAGATCCGCCCAAATTGTTGTGTGTATCCGTAGTTTGTTGTTTCTACTGCTGAGTCGTGTCATGGGGTATGGTTGTCCCATGGTTTGTTTAACCGGTCACCCACTGAAGGGCTTTAGGATGGGTTCCAGTTTTGTGCTATTATGAGGAGAGTTGCTATGGATCTTTGTGCACAGGTTTTTGTGTAGTTGTAGGTTTTCACTTCTCTGGACGATGTCCTATCTTGTTGCGGTTTTTCATCCTGCATTACTTTCCTCTCTCCTAGTCCTTAAAGATAAGGGGCATGCCAGATATCTCTGTTGTCTCAAGGCTCAGCACATTGTAGGGGCTTTCTTTGTTTATGGAATGAAGGAGAGAGTCGAACAAATATCTTAAACATTTCATTTGAATCATGTTAAGATTTCTAAAGGTATATAGTTTACTCAGTGCTGATTTGCCCCAAAGAATGCAGATGGTCTTAGTACTTTACATACCATTGGATATATGTTTCCATGCGTCATTTTACAAGGATAATTATGCCCACATATGCACCATGAGGCCCCAGTATGTTGGTGCCCTTTTGGTAAATTCATTCTTACAAGAGATGTGACATTGCTGATTAAGCCCCTTGTGATATGAGTGTTT
The DNA here is from genome assembly GCF_964656455.1 of Halichoerus grypus. Lineage (NCBI taxonomy): Eukaryota > Metazoa > Chordata > Mammalia > Carnivora > Phocidae > Halichoerus > Halichoerus grypus. The sequence goes on from NC_135721.1 coordinate 118,682,635, forward strand.
CAGCCTCAGAAGTCCCATGTTAGAGAAGGCTTGTCCTGATCTCCAGACTCATGGTGTGGGGTAAGTGAGGATGGGCTATTATTATTCATTACTGATGCTTTTAAATAAAAAAGTAGGAGAAATAGCAGGTTAGCTTCTTTAAGCCTTTGTTAAAATGATATTTATTAGTAGCGTGTTTTCTTTTTTTTTTTTTTAAAGATTTTTATTTATTTTTCAACAGAGAGAGACAGCGAGAGAGGGAACACAAGCAGGGGGAGTGGGAGAGGGAGAAGCAGGCTTCCCGCGGAGCAGGGAGCCTGATGTGGGACTCGATCCCAGGACCCTGGGATCATGACCTGAGCTGAAGGCAGACACTTAACGACTGAGCCACCCAGGTGCCCCTAGCGTGTTTTCTTTGATGATTTTATCCCCCACGTTTTGTTTCAAAATCACTTCTTGGATTCTGTTGTGTCATATCCCCAACAGTGAGTCTTCTTTTCAAGCACATGTACACAAGGACCAAGAGTCTCAAAAGTCAGTGTGATCAAAGGGCTCACAAGAAGATGGACTCAGTGAGGTCGCATTCCTTGAGTCCTGAACACTCTTGGCTCGTGTGCCCTGTATGGTGTTCCTGAAGGGGCCTGGGGACCACTCCTTTGCCAATGAGTGCATCTGTTGGGGAATTATAAACCAAGCCCTCTTTATCATTTGCTCACTGGACTGTTGTTTCTTTTTCTCCCATTCCCTGCCGACAGCTGATGACCGTTCGGACCATTACTGGAAGTATTTACTATGCAAGGTCGGGAACTAAGATAGTTGGGCAGGTTCATGAAAAGTTCACACTGATTGATGGCATTCGAGTGGCTACAGGATCCTATAGGTAAGTCTAGCCTGCCCGTGCTTGCTACTCTAACCTTTGTAGAAGGTGCTTGCTATATAAAGGGAAAAGCTGCTTTTTCCTCTCAAGGCGAGTCTTTGTGGCCAAGCATTCCGATAGGTGTGCATCTGTGGGTGTGAGTATATCAGTCAGAGCCTCCTCCTGCAGGAGGTGGTCGGGGTGTGAGGTCACATCCTATGGGCCACAAAACTAAAGTGCAGATGTGAAACTTGCCAGGAGACCCCCGGTGGATGAGTCGATTCCAGCCTCGGCCAGGCCTGCCGTGGCTGAACCAGGGGTTACCAGTGACAGGAGCAGTCTCAGATCCTGTTCCTTGGGGCCTTTGCCCTCCCCCTGTCCCTCGTCCCTGCTCACTTGCAGGTAAGGGCAGTCACAGGCCTCAGCATCAGTGGAGGGCAGAGCTGAAGCTGTCACCTTACGCTTAAATCCTTCACCTTCCTTCAAGCCTTGTAGCCCAATGCTTTAGTCTAGAAAGCCCTGGTCCCTGTTTCTGGCCCACCTTTGGAGCCTCACCTTGGCACTGGCACCTTATGGTAGGGTGCCGGGATGTTGAAGAGGGTGGACATAATAGTGGTTCACACGGAGCTCCAGAAGTTAAAATACACCATGTTTACTTGGGCGGATCTGATGGTGGTGTGTCTGTGTGTTAGATTGTCTGGTGGTATGCATGAGGTATGTCTTGAGCTTAGAAAAGAGAAGCTCCTTTTTGAAGACACATGCGTCTCTGGGTGGTGATGATGTGTCAGCCCTGGGTAAAGGCGGACATGGAAAGGGTTGTGGAAGCTGAGGTGGTCAGATCAGCAAACTCACGATGCCTGTCCTTGCAGACAGTACTGTCATGGCTCAGAGCAAAATTCACGCTCTTCCTTGAGACCTCCTTTCATGAGATGTTCATAAATAACTGGAAGAAACTGGATTTTCATCCAAAATAGGCTTTATCTACATTATACAAACTTAGTCTCAAATGGTTTTTGGATCTTCTAAAATATAAAATATAAAAATTACATTACTCTCTCTAAAAAAAATACACTACCGCTGAGGATAAGGATGAAGATGGTAGCTTCTATTTGTTGAAGGCATTTCATAATCCTGGTGTTGGGTAGGTGTCTTGTTTGCATGATTGAAGGTTTTCCATTTCAACCCTCATTGAGGGTTTTCAAAAGAATCTTTCTTCTCCGGCTTTGAAGGCAGTTCTTAAGGTAGGATTTGCATCAGCAAGGAATCTTGGTTGCCAGAGACAGAGTTGACACTATGTGTTATGATCTCCTTTAAAACATCCTATTCTTTTTTTTTTTTTTTTTTTTTTTTAAAACATCCTATTCTTGATACAAACTTATTTATCAGTGGGGTGACTGCGAGTGCAGAAAGCTAGCTCAAACTACTTTATGCAAAATAGAATTTATTGAGTCCCATAACTTGCAAGTGTAGAAAGGTGCAGTTGGTTTTCAGCTTGTCTTGACCTGGAGGGCATATGTTTATCAGAATATTGTCCCCTGGTTCTGCTTTTCTCTAGCTGATCTTTATTCTCAGTCAGGCTTATCCCTTTGAAGGCAAAGATCCAGGCTTACTTACATAGCCTTTAGTAGCTATCTCCCAAAGAGAGAGATTTTCTTTCTGTTTGCACTGGCATCAGTCCTTGAAAAACTCCTTGGTCCTCGCTAGGTCATGTGCCCACCCTGGGTAGATACCCGACCCAAGGGAATGGAATACTCTGGTGGCCAGCCTGGGTCATATGTCCACCCCTGTTGTGATTGGAGAAGATGCATAAAGGAACGCTCTTTGGCTGGGGTGGGTGGGGTTCTATCACTAGAGGAAGGAGAAGGGATGCTGGACAGGCAGGGGCACGTGGCCACTAATGAGCTCGGAATGTGCTCGGAGCAACAGCACCATCCTTAGAATGACAGTACCGTCTCCCTTTGAAAATGACAGTATTGGAGGAGCAGAGCACTGGCAATCTTAAGGACTGGGCTCTAGTCTAGGGTCTACCACCAGCTTCCCACGGGGACATCGCTAGCTCGTTTCCTCACTTCTGAAGTGAGAGCCCTGGCCTGAATATTTTTAAAGCCCTTTCTAGTTTTTAGAAACTCCGAGACTGAGGAGGTGTGGGTCTTAGTGTGTTGGTTAAAGAGCTGGCCTTTTTACTTCTCTTAATGCATACGTATGTCAGACCCCAGGGTAAGGCTGGTTGAATTTACACCGCCTGGTAGGTATGCTGTCGCCAGAGCTGTGACTCCTGGAGCAGAGTATCTGGGCTTTATTATTCAGTTTGACAGTAAGTAAACAGTAAGGAGACTGACTGCTCATCCTTACCAGCTTCTCTGTTTGTTTTTAATCCTTAAGTTTTACGTGGACGGATGGCAAATTAAATAGCAGTAACTTGGTCATCCTGTCTGGCCAAGTGGTGGAACACTTTGATCTGGAGTTCCGAATCCTGTACGCACAGTCGAAGCCCATCAGCTCCAAGCTGCTGTCCAACTTCCGGATCAGCGGCAAGTTTGACCATCTAGTTGACCCGAAGCCTCTGTCTAAGGAGCTCACGTTGGGCAGCCTGCTGCGCCTGCGGCTGGCCCGGCTCTCAAGCACCCCCAAGAAGGCTGAGCTGGGGTTCGAGGCGCCCACCGAGGGCAGGGCAGAGGCCAGGCGCCATGACTCGGAGTCCTCCACTATCAGTGACAAGGACGACTTCAACAGCCGCAGGGACAAACTAGAGGGCGGGAGGATGACCGATGCCGCCACTCAGACGGAGGCAGGAGAGGAGGCACCAGCAGTGAGCGTGAGTGATGCGGGGACCCAGGCCAGCGCCGTGACGGCGTGTGCCGGGACCCAGACCGCAGTCACCACGAGGGTGGCGAGCTCCCAAACCGTGGTTCGGTCCACGTCGGCCACCACCCAGACTGACGTGGATGAGAACGTTCTCTTTTCTCAGGGCACCCAGTCTAAAGAAGGGTCACCAGTGTCCAGGATGTCTGTGTCAAGATCTTCCAGTTTGAGATCTTCCTCCTCTCTGTCCTCGCAGGGCTCCGTGGCGAGCTCCCTGGGTTCCCAGGCGTCCAGCAGAGCCACTGACTTTGTCCGCGCTGGACATTCCAAGTTCTGGGGCGCCCCCCACTTGGATCTGTGTTTGCGAGACTCCTTTAGGAACTTGAATCAAGAGCGCCAGTTTCACTTTGCTGGCATCAGGTCCCGGCTCAACCACATGCTGGGCATGCTCTCCAGGAGAACGTCCCTGACTGAGAAGTACCTTGGTTTTCATCCCGGAAACGTTACCAGGGCCTCGGTGAATCTGCTGGCTGTGAGAGACATGACACTGTATCCCTCCTATCAGTGACCACTCAGCATTCAGCACCCGTCCCCTGAGCACCCTGCTTTGCAGCCCGTTCACCCGATCTTTGGTCACCCCGATTTTCTCTGAGTTCTATAAACTGCACATTCTTTTACATGCCTTTATCTTATTTTTGTCATGTATAAACCAGGTGTTGGTTTTATGGTTGAAACACTATGGGTACAGTTTCTTTGCACGACTTTAATATTGGTATCTCTTAAAGAGAGTGTTTAGGGGTTCTCAGGTTAATTCAGGTAAGAGAGAAGACACATTTTGTATTTTTCTAGATATGTGTGCTCTTCTGTTTTAGAGATTTGAATGACTAGTTTTTATGATCAAAATCCTGTTTAAGAAGAAACTTTCTTATCGTCTGTCTCTTCTTTAGGATATCTATGTTCTTAGCATTAAATAAATATAAACAACTTTTGTGTGGTGATTGCGCGGGTAATATTTTTCCCCTCTGGCACTTTTCTCTTTAACCCTGGAGTGTGTCACAAGTAAATACATGTAATAGCTAGTTTTGCAGGGTTTTTTTTTTTTTTTTAATAGTGTTGGGATGGGGAAGAAGTAGATGATCCAAACTGTTAAAAGAGAAAATATCCACTTAAAAGTTAGAAGACGTAAAATAAGTGTCAGGGTCGTGCCCTCCTTAGTGATAGGAATGTCGGTGTTACTATCTGTATAGTTTGAAGGAGGGAACTTGCCAGCAACTGCAGGTCTTTTCATGTGCTCTGCTTGTCTTTTCTTCACAGGAAAAGCTTGAGCTATTTAGACAAGGAACTTGGTTCTCTGCTGTGCTGCCAACGGCGGCCTTTGTGTGCGTTCCTGGATTCAGCCCTGGTATTAACTCTGGTGGCCCCATGGGCCTAATTTCATCAGATGGGTGTATTGACAATGATTTAGCAATCTCATATCCTGGAGTAGTGGCAGAAGAGGACACTGACAATTATCCCAGATTCCAGGTCCGGTGGCAGGCCATGCAACTGGTTTCTACACCCTGCTAATCAGGGTTGGTATGGCTGTGGAATCCTGTTTTTGTCCAGTCTCGTTTGTGTGGACAGACCAAAGGAAGAGAATTAAAGGGTGGCCTCCTCCTTCTGATTTGGCCAAAGCAAGAAAGATCTGTCACAGGGGAGGGTATCGTCTGCCACACAGGCACATGCTGATGCACTGGATCATGAGCATGCCTGTGGGTTTTCATGCGTGCCCTGGGCCTCCCTGATGGTCCCCAGGCTGGTTATTTGCTGGGTTCGTGCCTTAGTCTGGGCTGTGAAGCCGGCCAGACATCCAGTTCATGTCCGGTTGTAAACAACTCGGGCCTAAGCCTCACACAAACCTATAGTTGGTTGAAACCAGTTGCAGGTTTAGATCATTTCCTATGTTCTGTCTTTGACCCTCGCAACAAAGTAGTGCTGGGACAGCTGTTATTCCCAATAATCGAGCAGAGAAACAAGCTCAGATGCAGTGGCATATTTTAGGTCGCAAGGCTGGTAAACAGTGACATAGGCGTGGAACACAGGTTTTTTAGACTGGGAGCCCAGGACGTGGTTGTACGAGTCTCTGCGGGAGGGTGGAGGCAGCACCGGGTGTACGTTGAGAAGTGGCAGTCAATACACTGGTGAGTTGAAACTGAAAAGGTGTTGCCAATGATTAGAAATTAGAACAAAAGAAATATGGGATCCCAAGGAAATGGCTAGGTCTCTTAGAGTGAACAAAGCTTTTCGGGCGTTCGAGTTTGGAAAGAATATCATTCCAGGGCATAGCTGGTCGAGATGAGGTCTGAGGACCATCTGCATCAGGGTGAGCTGGGTCCTTGTTTACAATGTCCATTATTGGCCCTGTTCCCAGGGGAGGGGAGGATGAGTAGGGCAGACTATCTGGTTCAAAAATGTCGGTTGCCCCTTCCTGGGAGAGAATTACTATTTCCTTATATGTCTAATGTCAGACTTAACCATTGCAAACTTGGCTGTAAATATTTCAGTATGTATCTGTAAAAGATCAAAACAAAAAACAACTCACTTTTAAAAACAACCACAATACCATGATCCTACCTAAACAACTTTAATAAAAATTTCCCAGTATCATCAAATAGTGTTGAAATTCAGTTGTCTTGTTTTCTCCCTGCTGATTGGTTTGTTAGAGATCCATGCAATTGCAAGGTCAACACAATCAGACTGCAGGGTCGACATTCTTTTGAAACACTTAAGGAGTCAGCTGAAGAGCTGGCCACCCCACCCCCACAGGCAGTTGGACTGGGGAATATTTATCTTTTACTAAGGGAACTTGAGGTGACTTACAAGAAAACCTAAGGTTCAAGATCATGTAAAGGAAAAATTACATAGAAGAAGCCCAGGGGTGGAGTGGAATGAAGCCACAATGACCACCATGCTCCCTTGGTAGTCCACACGTTTATCTTTAAGCTTCTCAGTAGGCGAGGCAGAAAGAGAAACCTGGTCAGATCCACCATTCGCATTAAATCCAGGTTCAGGAAGAATCCTTTCTTTTTTTTAAAAAAGATTTTATTTAATTATTTGACAGAGAGAGACACAGCGAGAGAGGGAACACAAGCAGGGGGAGTGGGAGAGGGAGAAGCAGGCTTCCCGCAGAGCAGGGGGAGCCCGATGTGGGGCTCGATCCCAGGACCCTGGGATCACGACCGGAGCCGAAGGCAGACGCTTAACGACCGAGCCACCCAGGCACTCCAGGAAGAATTCTTGATGCTAAGATCAGGTAAGAATTTCTCACAAGGATCTTATAAAGATGATACTGTGGGGGCTCCTGGCTGCCTCTGTCGGAAGGACCTGTGACTTGTGGTCTTGGGTCGTGATTTTGAGCCTCACGTTGGGTGTAGAGATTTAAATAAACTTAAAAAGAAATAAAGATGATACTGTGAGGTGTTCAGACAGAAACGTCCTGATGATAAACCCTACAACAGATACTCTGAGGTGTGCCCAGACACTGAACCCACTAGGACAGTTGTTTAAAGCTATAAATGAGTTTATATTTGGACGTACTCTGTGAGCATGGACTATGTACCTTACGTTGAATATGTTCCCATAAGCATCATTATGCTAGTTTCACTGGTGCCTCACGCCCAGAAAGATGCCCCAGTTTGCCTGGCAGAGTTCCAGTTTATGCCTGCGAGGGCCCCTCTTTGGTCAGAGAAGTGTCCTGTTTGGACAATAAAGCATACTATCATCCTATCTTGAAAGCACCAGATCTGAGGCCCTCCCCAACTGCATAGATGGGCCTTGTTCCTCAGACCGACATGACAGAGACTCCCCCTGTTGAGTCTCTTTCCTGGTGGATCCCCACACCTCTGTACCCAAATCCTTGGAGCTAAGTAACACTTTTGCTTATGCTAATACATGTGTGAACTTGCTCATTTGTGCGCAAGCCAACAAACCAGACAGGTTTATAGATGTTACAAGTTTCAGAGGGCTACACCTAGACCCAGGGAGAAATCCCAGTGTCGTGCAATTTGGCCAAAGACTACCTCTTTTCAGGCTGGGGGACAGCTAGCTCTCTCTGATCTGGCTTCATGGAGGAGACCCAAGGGCAGTTAGGATTCTTCTTAGGAAGCTAAGAGTTCTAGTGCATGAATCCAGGGATGGTGTCATGGACATCTGTTATTTCTGCTTTCTTCATTCCACTTTGGCTAATTTCACTCAGATGTCCCTCTGAGGAACTATTCTGTTTCCAACTCTTAGTCCATGTCATTCTGGTGAAGCTGACCACACCTGACTTGGGGTGAAGTTTGTGATCTATGTTTAAGTCAGTCAGTATCTCATATTCCACGGCCCTGGTGATTGGTTCAGGGATGGATATGTGGTCAGTCAGATACTTTTGCCAGGGATTTTCGTAAAGAGGCTTGATGCTAAGGATGTGATGCTTGAGCTGACAGCCATGTGACACTCATGACAGGAGAAGGCAAAATGTTCAGAAGTGAGTCCTGATTTTTTTTTTTTCCAAAGATTTTATTTATTTATTTGAGAGAGAGAGAACGAGAGGGGGGGGGGAGGGTCAGAGGGAGAAACAGACTCCCTGCCGAGCAGGGAGCCCGATGCGGGACTCGATCCAGGGACTCCAGGATCATGACCTGAGCCGAAGGCAGTCGCTTAACCAACTGAGCCACCCAGGCGCCCGAGTCCTGATTTTTTTAAAAAAGATTTTATTTATTTGACAGAGAGAGACAGAGAGAGAGGGAGCACAAGCAGCAGGGTAGAGGGAGACGGAGAAGCAGGCTTCCCACTGAGCAAGGAGCCCTATGCGGGGCTCAATCCCAGGACCCTGGGATCATGACCTGAGCCGAAGGCAGACGCTTAACGACTGAGCCACCCAGGTGGCCCGTGAGTCCTGATTATGTCCTATGTGTCTCAAGTCTGAACTACTCTTGGACTTTTTGAAGTATATGAGCCATTTTTTTGCATAAGAGAGAATGCATTGGGTTTTCTATCACTTATTACATAAAAGCCTTAAACTAGTACAAGGATGAAAACCCCTAAATCCTATGCCTCCTAAACATGGCCAAGATAGTCGGACTGGAAATGTTTCAAAGTAGAAAGGAACAATTAACTACTGTAGGCACTGAGAAACTTCTTTAACATTTCCATGAAACATAATTTTGAGGAATATCATCTTTCTGAAAAACCAATTATCATTCAGAAGTTGCAAAATATACCCCCATGTAACAAAATGTTCAAACTTTCACAGAATTGTTGGCAATGAAGTAAATAAATTCTGGATGCCATCTCAAGAAACAAGTTTTAATTTTAGAGTAGTTATTTAAGGTCAATCTTTCCAAAAATAGTTAATTAGGAAGGATAAGATCGTCTATTAAGACCACTCCTAGTTTGTGACAATAAAACCACAACATCAGCATCTAGGTTATTACTTAGGTGTTTTCTCTAATAAAAGTATGTGAAAGCAAAACAACCCATTAGGGACAGTCAGGCTTTAGAACTTTCTGAGGCAGATTAACTAATTCTCATCTAAGAGAGCTAAACTCTAATGGTTTTAAATGGCCTATGTGGGTGAAAAACCACTGGCTTGGGAATTAGAAAGCCTGAATTCTAGTTTCAGTTCTGATACTCAAATTAGCTCATTGAGTGTGACCAAGTCCTTTTAATCTCCATGAACCAAAGTTTTTTTCTCCCATAAAACAAAAGAATGTAGGCTAGATGTTGACTAAAGTCTCCTCTAGCTTTAAGATTATGATCCAGTAATTTGAGCATGGCCAGTCTACTGTCTCTTTGTAAATAGGAAGACTTCTTCACATAAGTCAGAGTAATCTATAAAATATAGAAATAATAAAAAGTGGCATTTATTTCATTTTCCCTTGTATTCATGTATAAACCCCATTTTCTATACTTCGGCTGTTAATGAAAATAAGATAAAACAAGGAAGGATCAGTGCTATGAAGAATTAAAACTAAGTATAAAGCATGGTGTTCCTATATACATTACTCAACAGGTACTTTGTTATTGGGCTCTGAGTATGAATGTGTCATGATCTTTGTCCTTAAGAAGCTCCCCATATTAACAGTAGAGGCAGATTAACTATAGTTCAACTAAATGGTACCACAAAAGTGAGCACACAGGCTCTGAGTTTACAGAGGCGGAATGCTTAAGCCAGTGAATTTATTCTTAGAGCTGGCCCATAGAAAGATATTTTAAAGATGAATGACGATTTCTTGGCAGAGAGGTTATCATGTATTGAGCCCTATTTTTATTATTATGGAGATAAAGGAGATATTTGGAAAATGAATGTATGCATGTAAATTCTGATTTTTTCCTCCTGGTGGATTTGCTCTATTTAAATTAAGGAGAGCTAACATTGACTGAATGCTTATTAAGTCTTCCACTGTTAGGTGTTTTACATGTTATCTCATTTAACAGAACCTTTGAAGACCTCATTTTACAACTAAGATTAGATGACAGCTCAGCCTGAGGAAATGGCAAAGTTAGGATTCCAAATCACCTCTACTTATCTTCAAAGCTCTTGATCTTTCCAAGAGTATGCCATTTTTTATAACGAATGCAGAATTTTCGTCACAGCTCGAAAAATGCGTAAATTCTGAAGCCTCTCTTCCAGCTAGGTGTCTACCCATAAAATATTTCCTCTTTTTTGGATTAGTGGAATCTTTCTCTAGCTTGTTGATTGGAAGAACCATCTGTGGAACTTCCTAAAATACAAGTTCCCAGGCCATGCCCCTGGAGATTCTGACTCAGGATTGGATCAGGGCTTAGAATCTGTATTTTTAACAAGCACTGGAATCCTAAGAGCAGTCAGATAGGAGGAAACACTGGGTTAGTGCCCTAGCCTAACTGATCTACCCATTTCTCTTATTCCAACCATTTTTTCCCCAGTTTTTCAGCATTACTCATAAGGCCCTAGATTTCCATACCACTTCCCATTGTTTTATTCACGGATGATAATAAACACTACTGTTTCTCGAGCATTTATTCATTTACTATTCACCCTCGCCCCCTCCTTGGACAGTTGTTGCATTAAGGCGCTGAAACTACAGGTCCCGGGCATACAATGGGCTCCCAATAATTATTTACTGGACCAGCAAACCCACGAGGTAGTTACTATTAACCTTCATTTGACAACATGGAGAAGACTGAAAGAGAAACTGTCTAGCTGGGGCAGCCTGTAACACAATCAGTATTTATTTAGCAGTTAATTTGGGACGCATTAGCTCTGTGCTCTCCGCGTGCCGCTGGCAGCCACAGGACTCCCGTGCCACCAATTTTCTCCCAAAGCTTGCCCTTCCGGGGGCGAACGGCCGACAGCCGGCCCACGCCGTGCTCCTAGAAGGGCCACCTGGAACCCTCACACACCACACTGAAAAGCTCGGCGAACACCGCCCTCTTTCCCCAATATGGCGGGGCCGGTCACGTGGTCAGCGCGCGGGGCCGGAGCGCTCTTGGAGACCGCCGTAGGTCACGTGGCTGGGGGGCGGTGGCGACCACGGGGGCGTGGCCGTAACTCCGCTGAAGCCTCCTGGGCCGAGGCTCCTCGCGGGCCACGCCCCCCGGCCCCTCCGGGGGCTCACGCGCAACGGAGGGGTGGAGTCTCCCTCGTGACCTTTCACCCCAGCATGGCTGCGCCCTTGGGACCGGTGAAGTTCTGGCGACCCGGTAAGGCCCTTAGAGAAACGTTGGGCAGATGCGGCGGCCTAACTTTGGTCTTGGCTCGGCAGCCGGCGCCCTGGGGCCTGCGGACCTGCTCGCAGGCCTGACCTCGGCGGGCTGGCCACCGCCGCCTCAGAGCTGGTGGGCTCTGCGGCTCAGGCGCCCACGGTGGTCCCGACAGATTCGGGCGTCCGCCCCCAGCCTGGGCAGAAACTCTCTGTGTGACCTTGTTCGAGTCTCAGCTTCCCCGGGCCTCGTTTTCCTCACTCGTGATCCCCGCCTTGCCCGACGCTGGGGAAGCGCTGAAGCGCCCACGCGTGTCCTGTTACCGCCCTGGGGCTACGCTGGGGCCGGACGGGCGGTGCTGCTCAGGGTTTAGGAGCTCAAGCTGTGGAATCGGGTTGCCTGGGTTCGACTTTTCGGCTGTGCCCTATAGTAGCAGAGTTCCTTTGGGCAAGTCACTTAATTTTTCTGAGCCCTAGCCTCCTTACCTGTGAAATGGGTAGAGTAATAGTTATCCTGTGGGCTTGAATAACGAGTACGGCGCCTTGTCTGACCCCAGAGTAAGTGCTCATAAAAAAGGGAAAGTGCCTTATTTTGTTTTAGGGTAATTCTTGCCCATCTCGAGTGTCTACCAGAAAGTGACCACCCTCCTTCGTATTGGCTGTCACCCACTTCCCTCTGTCGGGGAAACACGAATGTTAGTCACAAAATGCTTTGCTTGATGTGTTTTGTTTCTTCATTAATCAGGATTTTATTGAATGTGTACTTGCCAGATCCTGCTAGATGCCTTACTTCCTCCCCTTCCGTCAGTTTCTTGTGAAAAACAAAAGTTTCTTAACAGTTAACCAGCTTACGTTTTTCCACCACTTGCACCTCTGCAGGTCTGGGTGTGCAAAGTATATTGCAGCAAAAGTAAAATGAGACGGAGAAGGTAATAGGGGAAAACTTTTAAATGGTATTTTAAAGTTTTGCCCTGAGATGCTAACCATGCATATACTTGATGTGGGAGATAAGCCCAAGCAAGGGATGTGTTAATTCTTTTCAAAAATCTGTAGTTTGTCCCTTAATGACAGTTTTATTCAGTATTTCAAATCATTAGCCAGTTACCCATCCTGAATTTTATTTGCAGCCAGAACTAAGATCTCATTAGGTGATGAGATACCCTCTATTTTACTTATTCAAGCCTTTAATAACAGGTCAAAGTGTTAAGTATAGTAAAGGCATGAATGAATTGTTGCAAATCAGAAGAGGATACTATTTTGGCTAAAGAACATGGGGTTACTCGGAGAGTTCTGTTCCATTATTTAGTTCCTTTGTTGAGGGTATACTTATTGAGCGCCTAACCTTGTGATCAGGCGGCAAATATAGATGACCAGGCTGCTGCTCTGCTCTCAAGATTTATTCTTTCTTTCTCTCTCTGTCTCAGTTATGATATAAAGTTAGATATCCTTTAGAAGAGATATTATGAATGAGGCAGAAAGAAGTGGTGGTAAGGGGGTGGTAAGGGGGATAGGTTCTACAAGTCAGACTGTAAAGCTATCCTTGACTGCCATATTTACTAGCCTGGTGACTTGGCAAAGTCACTTAAATGCTCAGAATCTCAGTGACCTTATCTGTGAATTGGACAGAACAACACCTACCCAAAGGATTGTTTTTGTTTTTTTTAAAGATTTTATTTATTTATTTGACAGGGAGACAGAGATCACAAGTAGGCAGACAGGCAGGCAGGCAGAGGGAGAGGGAGAAGCAGGCTCCCTGCTGAGCACGGAGCCCCATACGGGGCTCGATCCCAGGACGCTGAGATCATGACCTGAGCCGAAGGCAGATGCTTAACCCTACTGAGCCACCCAGGCGCCCCTACCCAAAGGATTGTTGTGAGGATTAAATGAGAATACATGTAAAGCTCTTAGTACTAGATACATATTAACTATTAGAATTACATAAAGGTAGAGAAGAGAGGGAAAGATTGAATGTGTAGATAAGAAATACTTCATAAAGATAGTGATATTTTTGAGGTGAACAGTGAGGCACAAATAAGGTTTTGTTCCTTGGAGAGGTAGGGGTATGGAGCTCTGGGCAAAGAGAGCAGCCTGACCAAGGCAAAGTGGGATGTGTGCCTCAGGAATGTCCAAAAAACCAAAGTAATTGAGTAGCGAGATGGTGTTAAGTGATAGGGTACGTTTTGGGGTGAAGCAGGAGATAATGCTATTCTGTTTCTAGTTCATTATTAAAAAAAAAAATGCTGGTCATGACCCCACTGCATTCATTTCATAACCCACTAATGGGGCATCACTCAAATTGAAAAACTGAATTGAAAAAATTGAAATTAGAGGGAGTGCTGGGTGGTGGGTGGGGGTGCTGTTGTCAGCCTTGTTTTGTAGATGGAGAAATGAAGGCATTTGTGGTTTGCAGGATTACAAACTTGTTACTCCCTTAAGTATAGAGAATGTTCCCGAGGGAAAGGCAACCATAGGCAGTCAGAATGGACCGTGGGATGTATGTAGAAGGGAGGCAGTCCTGGTTTGGCTGAATGAAGTCTTTTGTAAGGAGACATACTCCTTATTGATTGACATTAGCTCTTGTAAAACATCTCATGACAGAATATACTGAGGTGGACTTGGCTGTAGGCTAGAGACAGGGAGGGGAGGGGTAGTAAAGAAGACACCTGGGTAGATTAAACCCTGGTGTGGGAGGAAGCAAGAGACCTTGCAGGAGCAATGCTATTGCTAAGACAGGCTGGAAAGGTTTAAAACGTGTTTTGAAAAGGAGGGAATTTGTGACAAAAACAGAGCGGATGAGGATGAACTATTCTTTGCAGCAGTTTTCTTGGGGAAGGGTTACAAGAAGTTATGTAGATGTGGCAATAATAAGGGAAGAAAGGAAAGGAGACCTGCCTCTTTGAGCACAGGCTTTGTTCCAGGTCCTGTTCTATCTTTTATCTTGTTGAAAGGAATGTCAGCATTTTGGCAAAAACAATATAGCAGTGCCCCACTTAAATGATTTTCGGCAGTCTTGGACCTCTGGAACACAACTATGTTCCTAGAAATAAGTGGAAAAGGGATTAGAGATCTGTGACAATGACTCTAAACTTAGCTCTAAGGGGTCTATGGACCACGAGCATTTTCTGTCCTGATACATTATATTCTGATGTATTTTTCAGGAGAGGGGTCCATAGCCTTTATTAGATTGTCAAGGGGTTTGGGACCTCCAAAAAATGTAAAATTAAATCACTGGGCTAAAGGTGCTTGTCATAAAGCCCCTGTAATTTCACATGGCATCAGACTCTGAGTTCAGAAGATCTGGGAGATGATAGTTTGGGGTAATCACTCCTATAGTGCCCCCAGCAGAAGGCTGTGTGGCCTGTGTTTGAACTTCCAGGGGAGGTTTTTAAGATTCACAAAGGCATTACACCCCAGCGCTCAACAGCCCTAGCTTTTGAAAATAGCTTCCTTGTGTCCTGTTGAATTCCAAACCCTGTGTCGCTTATTACTCTTAGTTCTGTCCAAGGCCTACACAAACAAATTGGCACGAAAAGTTCTGGAAGCTGATTGTAAAAATTGAACCCATGTTCCTCTTAAGGCATTTTCCTTCAAAGGCTAAAATTCATGGTACCTGAAGAGTTTTACATGATGAGATATGGCTTCCCTATTCTTCACTGTCCTGAGCACCAGTTTGTCATTGTTCTCACCAAGCCAGCATTGTGGAAAGCTGTTGTTTAATTTGCTCAGCACGGTGGTTTCTTGGAATGGTACTTCACACCCAACCACTCCAGTTCTGTGATTCAAAATGGGGGCTGCCGTCTCCCGCATCCCGCTCCACTGGCCATGGTTGGTTGGATTAGGCTGGGCATTGGACCTAAGCTGGGGGAAGAGGAGCCTTCCCCCGCCTCCAGACCACAGACCACACACACACCGGGGACTCCCAGCCCCCCTTGCTGAGTCTTTTACTTTCTCTTTAGCACGTATTACCACCTTATGGACAAAACTGTGTTATGGGAGGAGGAGTGAAAGAAGCAAGTAAGCCGCACGAGGGTAGGACCTAGCATCTGGAGTGTTCCCTGTGGCATCTCTTGCATTCAGTCCTTGTTGGGGAGCGAATGGAGGGTGGGGAGTTGTGAGCCTGAGCAGCCTTGATTCCAGCTCCCACTGAGAATCCAAACTTAGGGATCGAAAGGAGCTGGTAGAGAGGCGCTGAGATGAGAGAAGGAGCAAGCCAAGGCAGCATTTGCGTCCCCGGCCTTGCTGCCGTCCTGCAGTAGCATGTTCCTGCACCTCAGCCCGTTCCCGTTGGGTTTCTGTCACTTGTAGGAGGAGTAATTAGAGTAATTAGTAGTAATATGTCGGGGCCAGACCTGAAAACATTGTCCTCTGGAATACAGTTATGAGTGGCCGGTTTGGAGCCCAGTGGGCCTCTCCTCTCTGTCCTTGATGCTGCGGTGAAGCTTGTAGGGGAGATTTTTGTATTCTCCCAGGTCCTTTCCTAGATGCTTTCCTGAAGTTAAAGTTTAGTATCTTCTAGTAGTTTGAGGTAAAATGCATTGCTTGTGTTGTATCTTCACCTTGGAATTTGTAAAGTCTGCACATTTTTCTGTCCATTGGTTGCATCAGAGAATCTGAAAAAAGCATTTCTGTTACAGGTACAGAGGGACCAGGTGTCAGCATCTCTGAAGAGAGACAGAGTCTGGCTGAAGACTCTGCACCACCCGTTGTCTACAATCCCTACGCCGCCTTTTCTATAGAGCAGCAGAGGCAGAAGCTGCCGGTGTTCAAGGTACACTAAACAAGCCTGGGCAGTCGGTCGGCCTGAAGCCGTGCGCGGTGGCCTTAGACTGGGTCCTGAAGTGAATTGTGTCCTCTTACTCTTTTTTTTTTTTTTTAAGATTTTATTTATTTATTTGAGACAGAATGAGAGAGAGAGAGAGAGCACATGAGAGGGGGGAGGGTCAGAGGGAGAAGCAGGCTCCCTGCCGAGCAGGGAGCCCGATGCGGGACTCGATCCAGGGACTCCAGGATCATGACCTGAGCTGAAGGCAGTCGCTTAACCAACTGAGCCACCCAGGCGCCCTGTCCTCTTACTCTTAACGACTCTGTAGGACACAGTGAGCTCGGAGCTGCCCTTATCTGAGGGAATGAACCTCAAAATATGTGTGTGTTGCTTAACCATATAAATCTTGAAAGTCCTTAACGGTTTTTTTAGTTAGATGTTGTTACAAATTGAAAACCTGGAAGAGGGGCGCCTGGGTGGCTCAGTCGTTAAGCGTCTGCTTTCGGCTCAGGTCATGATCCCAGGGTCCTGGGATCGAGCCCCGTATTGGGCTCCCTGCTCTGCGGGAAGCCTGCTTCTCCCTCTCCCACTCCTCCTGCTTGTGTTCCCTCTCTTGCTGTGTCTCTGTCAAATAAATAAAATCTTAAAAAAAAAAAAAAAAAAAAGAAAACCTGGAAGAGATGGAATGACATTCTTTTTCCCTCTCTTTGCTTTTCGATTATGGACAAATTCAGACATACAGAAGAGTAGAGAAAACAGCACAATGAACTGCTGTGCCTCCAACTTCAACAGATTACCAGTGTATGGCCAATGTTAGCTTTCTTTTTAAAGGCGAATTTCTTTAAACAAGACTAATTGGACATCTGAGGAAGTTTCTGTGGAAGAAGTTAACTCCCACTGACACAGTGACGGGATTTGGGTGCTTATTATGTACTGTGTGCACATCCAGCATTTGATTTTATTGGTCTCATGAAATGGACATATGTTCATCTCACAAGAGACCAAAGCATGAACTAGAATTCAGAATACATTTGTTTATAACCGTCGTTCTCCAGTGCAGACAGACATGGTCCATGGGCTCACTTTTCTCCCTGTTGCCAAGACCACATGGGAAGGGGCACCTGGATGGCTCAGTTGGTTAAGCGACTGCCTTCAGCTCAGGTCATGATCCTGGAGTCTCGGGATCGAGTCCCGCATCGGGCTCCTGGCTCAGCGGGGAGTCTACTTCTCCCTCTGACCCTCTGCCCTCATGCTCTCTCTCTCACTCTCTCTCAAATAAATAAATAAAATCTTTAAAAAAAAAAAAAGCTATAGCACAATATCTGTCATATAGTAGTGCTTTAATATATTTTTAGTATGCCAAATATAAAACCTTTCATCATGAAGTAATCACAACTTCTACATTATATCAGTTCAATAAATAAAATTAGATTATTTATTAAAAAAAAAAAAAGACCACATGGGAAGCCAGATTGCAATCAGGAAGTGAGCTCTAGGCCAAAGGCCATTTAGATAGAGCTGAAGAATGTTTCATATAGCCCCCAATGAAGGGCGACGTGCTCTCCCAGCCTCACGTGATGCCCCTGGAATGACCCGAGTAGGTGTGGCCACCAGCACCCGTGGCTCGCTCTCTTTCTCCTGGACAGTGCTGGGGGAGAGCTGCCAAGTTCTCACACTAAGGGAGTCTCTTTGTCTAGACTGTGCTAATCATTCCTCTTCTATTGATATGTGCTTTCTCCAAATGGATTCGAAACAGAATCCTTCTTAACTTAGCCAAGTCACCTAGATTAGAGTGTTATGTGGCCCCAAACATTTTAGTCACTCACTGACATTTCTGGGTTTCTCCCTCAGGTGATTAACCTCATCCAATATGTGTGAATGTAAACCGGTTTGCCCCTCAGGAGATAAGATTATAGGTTCACCATTGCTGCCTCACTGTTGAGGGACATAGTTTGAGCTCCGGTGAAGTATCAAGATTCTGGAGCTAGACTTTAGAGCTCAAACCCGAGCTTCATTGTTTTTGTGCTGTGTGACCTTGCTTCACCATCTGAGCTTCTGTGTTTTTATCTGTAATATGGGACTAATAGCACCTGCCTCATTGGATTGTTATGAGGCCCAGATGAGATCATCCACATGGAGCATTTAGCAAAGTACCTGACATATTGTAAGTATTCAAGTACACAGATAATTACTATTTACCAAGTATTTAATTTTGGCCTTTCCTTGACTGTTTTTCATCGTCCAGCTGAACTTACAAGATACCATAAATGAAACAAATGAAAAAGTAATCAAGGTTTAACATTGATGGAAATTAAAATTGTATGGGTTATTGGTAAAAAGCAAAACAGAATTTAAGCATAGTTAGGCACTCATGAGATGTTAAAGATAAATCTAGGAGATGAAAAGGGTGAAAGGGACCCATTCACCAACCCCTCCCCCATTAAAACTAAAAGTAGCTTTAAAGACAGAAATTGAAACTAAAGGGGCAATAAATTTAAAGTTCCTCTCTTTTTCCTGCTGCCATTATAAGGCAGCCTTCTTGACCACCTCCCGTAGGCTGGCATTCTTGCTGGGGCTTGGACATTGCTATGGAAGGTGGTCCTCTCACTCCTTTACACACCGCCTCCCTGAAGCTCAGTTCCCTCCTCCGCACCAGCCCTTGTCCATTTCTCTGCTTGCGCCTGTGGGCGCTACTGTCATTTTTGCAGTCTCCAGACTGGAAATCTTGTCATGTCTCTCTGGAATGTTACACGTTGGACCTTCTTCGTGTGCAGCCCTTCCTATCTAGTATGTGAAATGTGAGTTACTGCCTTCAGTTTTCTTCTGCTCAGTCTCGTCTGGTGCAGCACTGACAGCCCAGCCAGCGCCCCAGGGACGGTCCAGACCGTAGCTCTGCTAGGGAAGCCTGGACTACCCGTCTCATAACTCATTTCCAAACCACACCTGGAGCCTTTTGTGGGCTCTTATGATGCCCCTGGAATAGAGTTTGTATTGTTTGCTTGTTTCCGTCTTCTTCCTTTTGCTTATGTTATTTCCCTTTCCTGGAATGCCTTATCTTGTTTCTGTCTGTATTCAGATTGTCTTTCTAGTTTTCCTTGACCATCCACCATCCATCCGTCTATCCATCTATCCATCCACCCACCCACTGTTGGATCTACATTCATAAAATACCTGCAAAGATCCCAAACCTTTCACCTTCCCCTAGCCAAAACGAAAGAAAGCACCAAGTCCAGGCAACTGACAAAAGAGTGTCTAGACTAGTCATTATAGACCACCTGCAGCAGGATCTGCTGTGGGGGCTTGAGAAATGCAGATTCCTGGGCCCCAACGTAATCCTACTGAATCAGAAACCCTGGGAATAGGGCTAGGAATCTTCATTTTTAACAAATATCCTAAGAGGGTTTCACACTAAAATGTGAGAACTATATATTTAGACCCCAAATAATGCCAGATTCAAAACCCCAAAGCAGCCAATACTTTAGTGAGGCAGTGAGGCAGCATGTTCGCTCTCCCAGTCCTCATCACGTTGTCGGTGCCCAATCAGACGGGCCGAGCAGTAGTCAGAGTGGGGGAACTCGTCAGGGTTTACTTCATTCCAGACCAGGTATTGATGGAATACCTTCATGACTTTCCAGACCAAGTGCGTCTTTCAGCACATGTGGGTACAAAAATATACTAGGGGGCTAAGTAGATAGGATGTTGGAATCATCTCTTCAGTTTTCTGCTCACACTGAATGGGTAAAGAAAGGCTCAGTTGAAATACAGGTGTAACCTATGGGTGCTTTATTACGAACTTGGATTTAGAGGTAGAGGTGAAAGCATATTCTTTTTGTCTTTTTTTCCCCCAGTTAATAAATGAAAGAATTTGTAACTAGATAATACATAATTTGTACAAAATGTAAAGGTCTGTCTCCTTCACATCCTTGCTCCCCGGCCACCCTCTTCCGCTCCAGGAGATAATACAATGACCGGTTTTTTGTTTTGTTTTATTTTCTGTAAAGATAGCTTGTACATAGCATGTATGTATCCTTTCTTTAAAAACACAAATAGTAGTGTATTATTTACACTGTTCTGCACCTTGAGTTCCTCCCTTAACATATCTTGTTGACCATTCCATATCAGATAGACATTTGTTCTTTTTTTAAAATTCAATTAACATATAGACATTTGACAAATAGACATTTGTTCTTTTTTTAAAATTCAGTTAATTAACATATAGTGTATTACTAGTTTCAGAGGTAGAGTTCAGTGATTCATCAGTCTTACATAATACCCAGTGCTCATTACATCACATGCCCTTCTTAATGTCCATCACCCAGTTACCCCATCCACCTGCCCCCTCCCCCCCGCAACCCTCATTTTGTTTCCAATAGATATTTGTTCTTTTTAACGCCTGAGTATATTCCATTATTGGAGTGTTTCATAACTGATTTAACCCTGTTGATGAACATTTAGACTGAAATTTTGGCTATTATAAACAATACTTCAGTGAGTATGCTTATGTATATACCTCTTTGTTCATATATATTATTAGTATGTCTGTAGTATAACTTCTTATAAGTAAAAATTTTGAATTAAAGGGTATGTATATTGTATATTTTGGTAAGTTACTGCTCTCAATTGCACTTGTTTCAGCTTGTATGGACACCGACACTGCGAGATGGAAATATATTTTGATAATTCTTTTTAAGATTTACTTTCCTTTGGCAAACAGCTCATTTCATAATGTTTAAATATCTTTGTTTAGATCTTTTGAGAACACGTATGACTCTTTACAATGTATGGTTCTATTTTTCAGCTTAGGAATCATATATTATACTTGGTAGAAAACTATCAGACAGTGGTGATTGTTGGAGAGACGGGATGTGGGAAAAGCACGCAGATCCCACAAGTGAGTATATACTTATATGTGTCTTTGCACTTACATTTGGCCAGAAGGGTTTTGTAACTTGAGAACTCTCTTTACTATAATTTGCTTTTTAAAGATCTTCTGTCAGAGAGAAAATATTCAACCCGACTAGATATTTTTTATTCAGCTTTTGGCTCTTGTGATTGATTACCATCGAAGTAGTAGTCATCTTTGATTTATTATAATTCCAAAATAATGATTGACTAGCCATACTCTGAAAGGAACAGTGGAGACTCCTTCAAAGAGGTATAATGCCTGGTTTTTGTCCTCAAGTAGTTACAGTTGAAGAGGAGGGTGAAATGAATGAATACGGCTCTAGTTGTAAATAAAAATGGACTACCAAAGAATTACATGGTGCTGTGGAAGGAGCCCGTGTTACAAGGCAAGCTGCTGTCTGGTGTGGACAGAGGTGGACAGAAGGATCAGGAAAGGCCTTGTAAAAGAAATGACATTTGAAGTAGACTTTGAACGACCAGTGGGAGCTGGCCAGGAAGATGTTCTCATCCAGGGAATATTGTGGTCAGAGATACTGGGGTGTGAGAAGTGTCTGGGACTCAGCAAGAGTGGAAAGACAGGGTGGGGTCAAAGTGTGTCTTACGAGCCTTGACTTGGAGGGTGAAGAATGATATGTAAGTGGTCAAGGATGAGAGTCATTGCAGGTTTTTCTTTCCTTTTTAATGTAGATTTTTATTGAAGTATAAAACGTATATTGCAAAGTGCTTATAATTGTACAGCTTGATAAACTTTCACAAGTGAATACACATGTTTACCAGTCCCCAGATCAAGAAATGGAACAGAACATTACCAGAGCTCCAGAAGTCCTCTTGTGTCCCCTTCTGGTCTCCTGCCCTCTCTTCCTGCTTCCTGTGCAACACACAGGGGTATCTCTCATTCTGGCTTCTAACACCATAGATTAATTCTGTTTTTGAACTTATAGAAAGAGATAATACAGCTTCTTTTGCCCAACCCAATAATGGATTTAGGCTGTGGCCTAGACATGGTATTTCTTAAAAGGTCCCCAGGTGATCTAATGTGCAGCTAGGGAAAGGTAAGCAGAAGGGAATGGACGGCAGTAGAGAAAGGACAGCGGAGCACATGGTGGCCTGGAGGGAAACATGTGAGGTGGTATAAGGACCATAGCACATTACTTGCTTCTTACAGACAGACATGGAACAGGGGCCATGTTGAATTACTGAGAGAGTATCAGAAGGCAGTAATAATCAGTACCACCGCCATCGTCATTGTCAAGCAAGTAATAAGTAAGTGCTACGTAAAGTGGTCAGTTTGCACATATTAATCCGTTTAATCCTCAGTGACCGTGTGAAGCAGGTACTATCATTACCTTCCTTTTACAATTGAAGACATTAGAGAGCAGTGATGTGGAGGAGGGAACATAGAACGGGTTGAAAGATGGGCCACATGAGGTGAGGTGGTCTGTTTGTTAAGGAATAAGTCTGTCTGGTTATTTAGTCAGCTCAACATAACTATGTTATGTTACCAAAGAACCTGAAAATCTCAGTGGTTTAAGAACACAAAGGTTTATTTCTTCCTCCTACTATGTGGTCTTCTTAGGTTGATGACCCAAGATGGCTGCTCCACGTGGTCCCTGGGACCGAGGATGATGGCCCAGCTCTTATCTGGGGCTTGGGAGTCTTGGGGTAGATGGCAGGATTAGGAGATGGCTCAAGTTTTAGAACTTATGACTGGAAGTGGCACTTCTGCTCACATTTCATTGCACAAGGCAGGTTTCACTGCCCGGCCCGGTAGCGGTGGGGTGGCGGTGTGTGGAATCCTCCGACAGGGGTGGGTGGCAAATGTTTGGATCCGAGATGCTGTACAGCACGACGATCTGGTCATTTCCCCCAGCAAGGCTTAGCTGCCAGGGAACAGAGGGGGCCTGCTGAGGGGCGAGTCCAGGGAAAGAATGGCCTGGAGGCGAAAGAGCAGGGTCTGAGGATCCAGCGGCAGTGAATAAAGGTAGTTTTTTTTCAATTTTGGAAGAGTATTTAATAGGTTCACATGGTTTAAAATTCAAGAGATGCGAAAGGACATAAAAAGAGAAAGATCTCTCTTCTGCCCTATCTTCTGATGCTCATTTCCTTTATGTGGATGCAACTGATGTCATTAGTTTCTCAGAGATTTTCTTACTGCATTTACAGAGAAGTGTGTGTGTGTATCTCCTCTTTTTAAAACACAAATAGGTGGCATCTATACATGCTTTAATGTACCTTGTCTTTTTTCCCACTTAATGTATCATTTTTCAGTTGCATAGATTGCACATAATTTATTTTACCAGTTCCCAGTTGATAGGCATTTAGGTTGTTTCCAGTTTTGTATTATCACAGTGATGTAATGAATCAATTTGCATATAATTTTGCACATGTATAGGTATACTTACAGAATAAATACAGTAGTTATGGAGTTGCTGGGTGAGAGGGCATATACATTTGAATTTAACTGCTTTTAAGGAACTGTGTTTTCTTACAAGCACTGTGTTTTTTGAATACATTCACATGGTACAAAATTAAAGAAGCACAAGAGAATAAATGGTGAAGAGTGAATCTCCTAAGCTTTGCTGGTGAAATTGATGAATAGGTCATTGTGATAGTTGATTATATCATTGGTCCGAATACCTGCCGCCCCTTGTATGGAAGGATAATCCTTCTTTCCTCACCACGCATTCTTCTTCTCTGAGACCGTCACAACTTCTTGTGATGCTAATTTGAGTTACAGTCTAGGAAAATTCGACAGGCTGAGGAGCTGAAGGTCACGGCAAGAATGTGGAGCAGCTTTTTCTCAACGCACTGTCTTGCTGGATTTATATAACATCTTTCCTTGGAAAAGTACCGCATGCTGAGGCACCAAACACCAGTTTTGAAATTTCACAAACTATTTGTGGAATCTAGCTGATATTTTTTCCCAGAGCTCTGTCAAAACAATGGACTATGAAAACAAGCTCTTTGCTACAATTTTTATTCGTGTTGTTTTTGATGGAGTGCTTCCTTATCCCACTCCTTAATGAGAAGACCAGATTTGGTGACCCTTAAAAAGAGTGAGGATGGAATTCAGCGTGACATCCACTGCCTTTTTTTTTTTTTTTTTTTTTAAATTTTTTTTTTATTGTTATGTTAATCCCCATACATTACATCATTAGTTTTAGATATAGTGTTCCATGATTCATTGTTTGTGCATAACACCCAGTGCTCCATGCAGAACGTGCCCTCCTCAATACCCATCACCAGGCTAACCCATCCTCCCAACCCCCTCCCCTCTAGAACCCTCAGTTTGTTTTTCAGAGTCCATCGTCTCTCATGGTTCTTCTCCCCCTCCGATTTCCCCCCCTTCATTCTTCCCCTCCTGCTACATTCTTCTTCTTTTTTTCTTTCTTAACATATATTGCATTATTTGTTTCAGAGGTACAGATCTGAGATTCAACAGTCCTGCACAATTCACAGCGCTTACCAGAACACATACCCTCCCCAGTGTCCATCACCCAGTCACCCCATCCCTCCCACCCCACCCCCCACTCCAGCAACCCTCAGTTTGTTTCCTGAGATTAAGAATTCCTCATATCAGTGAGGTCATATGATACATGTCTTTCTCTGTTTGACTTATTTCGCTCAGCATAATACCCTCCAGTTCCATCCACGTCGTTGCAAATGGCAAGATCTTATTCCTTTTGATGGCTGCATAATATTCCATTGTATATATATACCACATCTTCTTTATCCATTTATCTGTTGATGGACATCTTGGCTCTTTCCACAGTTTGGCTATTGTGGACATTGCTGCTATAAACATCGGGGTGCACGTAGCCTTTCGGGTCCCTACTTTTGTATCTTTGGGGTAAATACCCAGTAGTGCAATTGCTGGATCATATGGTAGCTCTATTTTCAACTTTTTGAGGAACCTCCATACTGTTTTCCAGAGTGGCTGCACCAGCTTGCATTCCCACCAACAGTGTAGGAGGGTTCCCCTTTCTCCGCATCCCCGCCAACATCTGTCATTTCCTGACTTGTTAATTTTAGCCATTCTGACTGGTGTGAGGTGGTATCTCATTGAGGTTTTGATTTGGATTTCCCTGATGCCGAGCGATATTGAACACTTTTTCATGTGTCTGTTGGCCATTTGGATGTCTTCTTTGGAGAAATGTCTGTTCATGTCTTCTGCCCATTTCTTGATTGGATTCTTTGTTCTTTTGGTGTTGAGTTTGATGAGTTCTTTATGGATTTTGGATACTAGCCCTTTATCTGATATGTCATTTGCAAATATCTTCTCCCATTCTGTCAGTTGTCTTTTGGTTTTGTTGACTGTTTCCTTTGCTTTGCAAAAGCTTTTTATCTTGATGAAGTCCCAATAGTTCATTTTTGCCCTTGCTTCCCTTGCCTTTGGCGGACATCCACTGCCTTTTGATAGCAACACTATTCCTGCTTTTGCAGCATCTTTAAATTTCCATCTGTCAGCAGTCATAAGCATGCAGGAGTCTGAATCACAGGTGTATCGAGGAGACTGGCTTCATGGGCAGGTTGTTTATTATGGAAATTTTTTTTCTTTCGCTTACCACTGTTACTAAGAGATTGACTACAAGTATGTGCGTTTTATTTTGGATGGTAGAATTGTGTCCTGGTTATGTGGCAGGGCTGTGGTTTGCCGAGCTTAAATCCCAGCTCTAGATTTTTATCCAGGTCCTTGGACAAGTTCTGTGATCTCTTTGTTTGCTTATCTCTAAATTGTTGATGATGCTGTTACCTTCCTCATAGATATATTGTGAGGATTAAATGGGCTTATGCATGCAAGGTGCTCAGCACAGTTCCTGGCACTTAATAACGTAGTCTGTGAATCTTAGCTATTATTTCTTGTAGTTCTGTTTTTGCCTTTGTGTTGATTGGTGTGGTTGGTAGTGTTTTGTGTTATGTATTTAATCAAGAGAGAGAAACTTTACAGTTTTTATGGCAAAAACCTACATTATCTAAAACATGTTGTCCCTTACAGTTGTTTTTTTAAACTATTATTTATAGCTAATTTTGGGCTAACAGAACAGTTGTAAAAATAACACAGAATTCCCTTAAACCTCTCCCACCACTTCCCCTGCTGCAGTAATCAAAAGCAGGCGTCTCTACTGGTACAGTGCAGCCGCTGGGCTACAGATCTTCCGCATCTCTTCAGTGTTCTCACTGGTGTCCCTTTCTAGTTCCAAGGTCCAGGACCTCACATTGCATTGAGTTGTTATGTCTCCCTAGTCTTCTCTAGGCTGGGGGAGTTTCCTCAGTCTGTCCTCCTCATCCTTCAGGACCTTGACATTTTTGAAGAGTGCTGGGCATTTATGTGATAGAACACCTCTCAGTTTGGATTTGTGTGATGTTTTCTCATGGTTAGAATGAGCTGGTGGATTTTGGGAAAGAAAACCACAGAAATGGTGTGTCCTCCTCAGTGCATCATATCACGGGGTTTGAGATGCTGATGTCTGATTGCTGGCGAGGTTAACCTTGGTTCAGGTGCCAGGCTTTGCCCCTAAAGTTACTGTCTTGCCCTTTGTTGGTAGTTGGTAAATATCTAGGGGAGATATTTTCAGACTGCAGATACTCCCCTTCCCTTCAAGCTTTTGCCTCCTAATTTTAGCATCCCTTAGTGGATCTTGTCTGCAGCACTTACTCAGGGGTTTGCTTGATGCTTTTCTCTTTCCCTTTTTCCTTCATTAAATGGAATCTTCTCTAAGGAAGAACTGTCCTTTTTCCCTCATTTATTATATACATCAGTGTGGATTCATGAATATATATTTTGTTCCGTGGCTTAAAATCCAATACTGTCTTTTTTAGTTTGTTACTTTGATCATTAGGAGCTCCTTTAGTTAGGCCCTATGTCCTTTCCTAAAGCCTTTTTTTTTTTTTTTTTTTTTTTTAACCTTTCCTTACTTTCTGGTACTACAGGACATTTCAGGCTTTTCTTATATTTTCCCTGACTAGCCCTGGGGTCAAACACTTCTCCAAGGAGCCCTGGTTCCTTTATTGGAGAATGGTGTTTAGCAATCAAGAATTGGGTGCTAGGGTGCTCGTTGCCACTGAGGTGTCATTGCTATAAGTCTCAGTGGGCAGATTTAGGAAATATATATGTGACTACTAATCCCCACACATAAAAACATCTGTATATCTGTATCAGTCTGTGTATGTATTAAAAACCATGAATTTATGCTGATACTTCTGATTGTAATCCAACACCATAGGGCTCATTTTAGCCTTTCCTTATTTGTAAATTTCTCCTATAGTGAGAAACTCAGTCCTCATTATTTACAATATGTTAACTTATTTGTTGGATTCTAATATAAACATAAAATAGTTTTAGAATTACTAACCCATACCCCCATTTGGTTATTTACCCACATTTACTGACTAGATCATGGTTCTCTCTCATTGGCTTTTATAGCATCTAGTCCAGACCTTGTTTTCCGGTTACTTAGGTTATGTCTTCCCCATCCCCTTGGGTGTGATCCTGTAATTCATTTGTGCTACAGAAAGGGCCATTTGTTAGTGTTTGTATTTCCTCCTGGTTTCCCATCATGTACATCTTGGTTGGTTTTGTTTATGTTTTGGGCACTTGAAGAGCATGTGAAACATGCCTGGCTCTGAATCAGAGCTCCCCAGAAACATCTACTCGGAGCATTGTCATTCCCTCTTCATCCCCTGCTGCCCTGTTTCCATTTTTCCTCCTTTCCTCCCGATCCTCCGTAGATAACCATTCTCTTTAGTTTCTTCCCTTGTTTCTTTTGAACAAGTGAGTAGATACATGTAGTAGCATTTTTAATTTTTTTCCTACTGTAAAATATATATTCATTGTGAAGCAATTTAGACATTATAAAAATATGTAACTGATAACAGCTGTTACCACTTTGGATTTTAAAAGTGTATACGATCAAATGAATACATAACAAATGAATATATATAGCAAATAAATACATAAATAAATCAGATAAATACATACTGTCAAATTTTGTGTGTTCTGATATAATGGCATATATACACATGTACAAAATCTAGTTATTTTTATTTAATCTGACTAAAATGTTCTGTATGGTTGATATTTACATTGAGATGTCTCTCTATGTACTTTAAAATTCTTTGTCCTGTAGATTTAGCACTGTGTGGCCCATGGATAGTAGTTTATTCCTTTAGGCAGCTCTGGTACTTGGAAATTTGTAAGGGAGTCAGAATGTTAAACTTGGGCCTTGGTTCTTCTGATTATCAGCTCTGGTGTGAATGTAAGCAAGTTACTTAACATTGCCAAGCCTCAGATCCCTCATTTGGAAAATAATTTCCAAAATGTCTGCTGGGATAAGAACCATCTGTTACTAACTTTCTCAGTGATTTTAACACAATACAGGATTATCTTGGAAGAAATTGTTTCTGGAGAAGTGGTGTCAGATGCATACTTCGGTGTGGTTTTATTTGCAGTACCTTGCAGAAGCGGGCTGGACTGCCGAAGGAAGAGTGGTGGGAGTGACCCAGCCTCGAAGAGTGGCTGCTGTTACAGTAAGTTTCTTTCCCATGTTGTACAAACTCCCATCTGTGTCTTCTGTTTCAGTGACTTTTTTTTTCTTGTTTCCTTAAGGCCCCAAATGAATATGGTGTGGCTCCTTGAGTGTTTAGTTCTTCAGTTGAAAAAGAACTACGACCTGCTTATTTTTGTAAAATTGATACCTGTACATTACAATTTTTTTTTTAAAGATTTATTTATTTATTTGACAGAGAGAGACACAGCGAGAGAAGGAAGTGGGGGTGGGAGAGGGAAAAGCAGGCTTCCCGCTGAGCAGGGAGCCGGATGGGGGGCTTGATCCCAGGACCCTGGGATCGTGACCTGAGCTGAAGGTAGACGCTTAACGACTGAGCCACCCAGGTGCCCCACAAATTTTTAAGTAGTAATAAAGTACAGTGGAAGTCAGAACAAACAAAAAATAATTAAAATAAATAAAAATGTCACCACCCAGCGAAAACCTTGTGAACATTTGTGAACATCATTCCAAGCTTTGCTCTTATGTTCACATGAAGATGAGTGGTGCCTTGAATGCATAGAAGTAATTCTACAAAAATGGGATGCCAGCTATACATTTGCTTTTGTTGAATTTCACAAAAGGGGAAACTGAAGTGAAATAGGAGTAGTTACTTAACTTTGGAGAAATATTTGTTCACCGTATGAGAATGTATGGAGGCTTGAAAACTAAGAAACAAGATTACAGAAAGCTTTAACATCACTTGTTTTTGAAACTGTTGCAGGTAGTTTCCTGTTACAAAAGAGCAAAGGCCCACTTATTCTTTCTGCATTTTCTCCCTCTGTTTGTTATAGATGCAGTGCTATGACTTTCATTTCAAGGGTATAAATACATGTTCTTTTCTGTAATCATAACTTCCACAGCTGATTAACTTTAATTCTAGTTTAAATAGATCCAGTGTTCATCACTAATTCTCTATCTACCATGGTTTTGCTAACCTTGAATGGCTCATTTTGCCTTATTTCTAGATTGACTGAATTGTATATGCCTGAGAATGTTTGGTTGTAGTCTTTGTTATGAAACTCTTGCTTCGCCTTCTCTTTCCCTGGGAACTGTGCAGACATTGCTCACTGCCCTTTGACACGGAGGATCACTGTGCAGAAGTCTGAGTTCCAGTGGGCTCTCTTCCCGCTTCCTTCCTGGCTCACTTCCTGCTTGGATGCTCGTAAGCTTGTTTTTGTGCCAGGACGTATCTCGATGCTGGTTTTTCTGTCTCATTGTTTCTTAAATATGGAAGAACTTTTGAGTCTTCAGGTTCATATCTCAGGTTTTCTTCTGTTCTATCTTGGCATGTATATTCTTTTTCCTAAGGGCATCAATTAAGTGTGTATTAGATCTCCTTTGTCTCTTTTTAGTATTTATCACCATCTTTGGAATCATCTGCTCTTTTCCAGTTTCTTTTGTAAGATGTCTCCAAGCCTGTCCACAATGTTCGTGATTGTTTTTAGTCAAATGTATTCCATTTTGGCTCCTTTATATCTCTACCTGGGTCTCATAATCACTTCTTTGAATGTTTTTTTTTTTTCTTTAAAAGGAAAGTGAATATCTAGAATGGGAGGAGATAATTACAATACATTACAGATTGAAAAGCTGATAATACTACAAACATTTAAAAAATGCAGAAAAATAATGTAACATTTTTATTAACTGTCTGACGCATTGCTTTTTTTTTCTTTTTTTTTTGAAAGAGAGAGTGCGTGAGCGGGGCTGGGGGAGACAGAGAGAGAATCTTAAACAGGCTCCGTGCTCAGTGCAGAGCCCAGTGCAGGGCTCAATCTCACGACCCTGAAATCATGACCTGAGCCTAAACCAAGAGTCAGATGTTTAACCTACT
Organism: Halichoerus grypus; assembly: GCF_964656455.1. Taxonomy (NCBI): domain Eukaryota; kingdom Metazoa; phylum Chordata; class Mammalia; order Carnivora; family Phocidae; genus Halichoerus; species Halichoerus grypus. The sequence continues at coordinate 118,713,023 of NC_135721.1, forward strand.
GAGTCACCCAGACGCACCCCCTGCCTGACACATTTCTGTAAATCTTTTTTTCCTGCAGTTGTTGGTTATATTCCCATGGGTCACCTCTTCACATGAGAATGATTTTCTCTTCTTTTCTTATGGAGGGAGTAGAATAATATTTTAGTGTTTCCCTAGCATAGTTGATTCAGATTTGCTTTTTATTATTGCCGCTGTGGAAAAGTTTCTCTAACTTTATAACTGTTGTTTGTAGCATTGTATAAATATGGGGATTGTTCTCAAATTTAAGAAAAGTCTCTCAGGTGTCCATCACATCCAAGCTGTGAGATTTGGGGGACCTCTACAGACTGGCTTCTGACCTGTCCATTTCAGACCTTGTTTCTCCTTGACTCTCCTTTGACTTTGTCTTTCTGCCTTAAGCTGTTTTTAGCTCCAGCTTATGGTTTCTTTGAAACTGGATTCCTTTAGCTGAATTCTACTTGTTTCTTTGAACAATACTTTTAAAGTTTCTTTTTAAACTGCTTTTTGGCTTCTGTTCCTGTCTTTCTTTCCTTCTTGGTCGGCTTTACTGCAGTGGGCTGGCGTTAGGACTTTGATGATAATTACCCATCTTTGAGTTGGACCACTGATGGCTGCAGAGTTGTGAGGTTGTGCTGGTCTGGTTAGTGCACGGCCTCCCACCAAATCTCTTATCCTCCTCTGCTGGGGCAGGATGAGGATGAGGATGAGGATCTGGAGGTGCACTCCTTAGTGATTGCAGAGGTCTGTAATAGCTCATGATAAAATTCAGTGGGCTCTCTGATTTAGGACTTGGTACTGGCTGCCTGCCTGCTGCCTCTCCTTCAGTTCTCTCTCCCTCGTGATTGTTTGCTAGCAAAATGGGTCTCTATGGAAACATTTCCTGTGTCTTCTGGGCCTGAACACACGGCTGCTTCTTGTCTTCCTAAAGTAAGCATTGTCCGCCCTGCCTGTTAGGGTGGTAACATTAAGAGAGCGGTAGTGTGCTGGGGCTGTGAGGAGGCCGGAGCCTGTCTTCTAGAGTCACACCTCACGGTATTCGGCAGCTGTGCTTCCTCGTTTGTTTGGGCTTGTAGCCGTTTCCTTCTTTCATTGAAGATGTAGGGTTTGGTTGACAATATTTTTTATTTCTTTTGTTGTTCTAAATTAGCTCTCAGAGGAGATGGGGGGTGCCTTTATTTTGTCGTCTTACCTGGATAAGAAATTAATTCTGTTGCCTTGAGTTACTCAAGTATTTGCTCAGTATTGAGTTTTCATTATTGTGTTATCCTTTTCCCCAGAGTTCACTTTCTAATTGTCTTCAAGGTAGAAGTTACTGATAGACATTTTCTGAGTCTTGTGAGTGTAAGTATAGAGATAACAGTTGGGAAACTACACTGCAGCGTTTAGACTTAACCTTTTATGTCACCGAAAGATAAGTCAGTTACTTAGAAATTAGAGCAATTTTTCCTGTTTGTAGTTGGGAGTCTTAGCTCTTAATCATTTTGCATTTAGCTCCAAATGTGTAGCTATGGATAATTCCATGAAACTCCATGCCTTCTCTTGAAAGAGCAAAGAGTGTATAAATTAACGGTGGAGTATTAATAGAGCTGTCAAGTTTGAAATGCTACATCTCAAAGAGTACTTTGTGTGCCAGCTGAACTCTGAAAACAGTCTCAGAGCCTAAGAACAGATGGCATGAGCCATTGCTTGATCTCTGTGAGAGGCACTTACTAACGAGCTTGTTCACTGGGCTCATAGGGTCTGAGTTTGTCTTCCAGACCAGGCCCTGCCTTGACCTGTGACTCAGGACAAGCTCTAAACCTGTCTTATTTCAGTTTCTTTCTTTGTAAAAACGAGGGTATCTTGCCTACCTCATGGGCTGCGTGCATATTTAGTGAGATACAATTTGTGAAAACTTGCAGCCTAGAACCTGCAGGTGGTAAGTACTCAGTGAGTGGATTTCTTTTTCTCTTGATCTCCCTTTCTCTGTATTTATTTGCCTCAGTCAAATAGATAGTATTTATCCAGTCCAATTGATGAAGTTATGGGAGTAAAACTTAAATAGTAGAGGTAAAAATCTGTTAGAAAGCTGATAGAATATGACCTTTCAAATGTCCAGTGGTGTGATCATACATAAAAAATAAAAGAGTTTTACGATAAAATATATTTTATAGCATATGTATACAAACAGTGAAATAAGAAGAATAAATGTATTTGGCTTTTACCTTTAGACCTGTAAAATGATTATGTTTTTATGGAGAGGGTTGGTCCATTTATACTCATTGTTACAAGCCTGTTTTCCCATTAGCTCCTCATAGATCTACGTACACATTTTCTATCTGTACCATTTTCTGAGATTTATAGTATAATGATCTGTAGAGTTGAAATTGAAAAAATAACAAAATTTTCGCGGTGAAATCCTGGTTGGCAGGAAATAGAACCTGCGGAGGTAGAGCAATACTGTAGGATGGATTTCTGATTTCATAAGGTGATTTCCAGGACTGCGTGGTGTGGAATGAGTGATTCGGTTTTGGCCTGCCAGCTCTGTAATTCCAAGTCATTAGGCAGAGCCCCTTCTATTCATCATCTGCTCTTGGGTTTCTCCAACACTGATGGCCAGAAAATGCCTGGAGAGCTGAGTGCAGGAAGGCTCTGGGCTTCTGACCCTGGGGCTGCTGCACCCAGTGGCAGTAGCGAAAAGTGCCTCAGGCCACCGCCTGTGCCAGCCCACGTTCCAGACCCAGGACTCAGATAGTCCGTGGAGAGGTGGCCTCACCTGTGGACCCAGGCGGAGGGGGGAGGGGGGAACAGGAAGGGACACTGACTGCCTGCCTCACGTGGGGGGTTGGGGGCGCTGTGCCAGGTCCCAGAAGCCTCGCATATGGTTTTCCTGTAGTTTTTTTCAGTCAGGCAGTTGATATAATGAACGTTCAACTCTTCAGTTTCTTTTTATTGCCCTTCACTTTGATTTATTCATCATTTCAAACATTTTCTGTTAATAAGTTGATAACCTTTGAATAGCCTTCTAGGGGTAGTAGGAGATCTTGCTGTTGGGTTTTGTTTTCTCTTTCCTATGCTCCCCTTTTATTTGTCATATATTGGTAAGTGAAAAATATATCTATAGTTTATGGTCTTCATAATATATTATTATGTATTTTGTTTTCTGCTTTTACTTCATTATGTTAACTTGGATTCTTCATTTACCTTCTCCTCCACTTTTCTGCCCCTTTTCATTGCTTTCATTTTTTAACCTGCATTCTTGTCTTTATTTACCCTTTTAATGCTTTTGGTAGCTGGGGCACTGTTGCAAATTGTTTTAGGTTATCTGGCTCAGGAAACGTCATTTTTTTTGCCTCCAAAGAGAAGATGACCTTGGCCCGGTGTTGAATTTGATCATTCCTATTCTCCTGCCTTTATGGTCCAGTGGAAGGTACTTTATTTCAAGGCACAGAGATGTGAAAATTTTTCCCCAGTTGGTATGCTAAAAAGCTTTACTGCGGTGAATCTTGTCATTTCTTCCACTTTTTGCTTCGGCTGCCAGGAAATGCCGAGCTGAATTTGTGGTTCGACTGAGATAATTTTGGCATATCTGTGTTTTAAAATTTTCTCTTTGGCTTTGATCTTTTGAATTTTATCTGCCATTTCTTTGGTCCTGATCTGTAACATCTTTATGTGATTCCATTTATGTTGCTTATTGTTATATGATACTTAATTATAAGTTAAGTTGCCCTAAGTCGATTGTAGATGGAGGAGTGAGACACAAAGTAAATAAATCATGCTTTTTCTCTGATGACCTGCCCCTTTTCTTCTCATTCTCCACTGTGTTCACATACTTATTTAAAAAAATACTAGATTTTCCTTGGTATGTGCTCTGTGCAGTAATTTCTATGTCTCTATTTTCAGCATGATCTTTCTTCCCAAAGGTTGCAGGGAGAGTAGCCGAGGAAAGGGGTGCAGTGCTGGGCCACGAGGTGGGCTACTGCATCCGCTTTGACGACTGCACCGACCCACTGGCCACGAGAATCAAGGTGAAGTGCTCACACTGCTTTTCCTACTGTGAACCAGGAAGAAGATTATTGGGGGGGCGGGGCTTAAAAACATGCAGCATCACTGCTGACCGAGACCCTGATACCAGGGCAGAAAGTGTACGAAATCACCCTGTCCTCAGGGAGTTTAGTCTGCGGGGAGGTGTGGAGCTCTCTCAGAGAGTCCTTGAATCGTGGCCCAGAAGGGACCTCGGAAGGAAGGTTGAGCCCTTGGTTCTACAGATGAAGAGCTTGTGGGCCTGGGAGGCTGAATGACTTGCCTCAGGTATGTGCCTGTTGATGATAGAACCAGGACTTGAGGCTGTCCTGTCTTATATGTTTTTTGTTTTTCCACCAATCCACATAGCTGTCAAAATATAGAGTCTTGCCTGTAAAAGACTGAAAAACAGGGACAAGGCAGTATAAATTGATAAAGCGTCGAATTCACAAATACTATTTTCACGAGTTAGAACTTTTTCACGTTTACGTGATGATGGATTTTACTTGCATGTTCTCTGACCTAGTTGCTACTGTTGAACTCGTGTCCGCAGTTACGGGTGTTCGTCAGCGGAGCGCCTGCTCCGTAGCACAGGGCTGGGGTCGTGCGGGTCGGGTGGTTCTGCAGAACAATGGAATGCTCTCAGTTTCCTCTCAGTTTCCACAGAGGAAAGTTGAAAATAATCAGATGAACCAGACAAGGTAGTGATTTATAAGAACAGGGATCTTATTTTCTAAATTTTTGTATTTTGTTACCTTTGAGATTCATTTTGCTGGGTAAAGAGAATATTCTTCTGTACCATCAAATATATTTAAAGTAGGTAATTTTTAGTGGGTTACATAACCAAATGGTTGTTTTTGACTCTTGTATGAAAAGCTTTTGTATTCCATTTGGTCATCATTTTAGGCGCTCTGCTCTTAACTGGTGCCTGTCATTGGTGACAGGTCCTCCTCACTGCTGTGTGTATGTGTGGCAGCTGGTACCATGACCAAGAAAAATGTGATGGAAACGTATCCTGTTCTTAAAACAAAAAGTAAAAGCACTAAACTACAGCATGCAGGGAAGATGGTTAGCCTTGTTCAAGTACTGAGTTATTTTGGGCGGCAGTAATAATATGTTACTGCATGTTTCTGAAGCATTTTATAAACATACATTAATCCTAAATAATAATAACTGATACTCTTTTTTTTAAGATTTATTTATTTTAGAGAAAGAGAGGGAGAGCGACAGAGGGAGAGGGATCGAGAGAGAGAATCTTAAGCAGGCTCTATGACCAGCACAGGGCCTGACATGGGGCTCGATCCCACGACCCAGAATTCATGACCTGAGCAGAAATCAAGAGTTGGCCACTTACCTGACTGCGCCACCCAGGTGCCTCCTGATAGTCATGAACACTGTGTACCAGGTCCTGTGCTGAACACTTTACCTGTACTGCCGCTCTCTCTCTATATATGTATGTATGTATAATAACCCTCCGAGGTAGATACTTTGTTTCCATTTTACAAATGAGGACTCAGGCTCAGAGAGGGTAGGTAACTTGCCCAAGGTTCACACAGCAAGTAAAGGCAGAATGAGGATCTGGGCTCCCAGCCCACTGACACCATGGCCTCTGTTCTTAACCACAGCCCTATCCAGCCTCTCTAAGATAATAGCAGTCAAAGCTGAGGTTAGTAACCTCAAGAGCTGCAGGTCTGCAGTCTTTGGGACATTTTAAGAACAATGATCTCAGACTCGTGGCCTTCCTTTGTGTGGACAAGGTTTGTCTACACTGCCTGTTCGTCCACAGTACCAGTAGTGCAGGCCCAGAGGAAATGGGGCTGAACCAATGTTCAGATAGTAAATGCAGGTGGAATTCTGCTGGAAGATTTGCAGGCCCCAGCTGAGGACCCTGTGATTGAAGTCTTGTTTGTGACCAGTTGCACTGCTTGATCGCTAAAGTATTGGGGCGTTTCCTCATGGTCCTTTGTGGGAATTATCTTGTACACACACTGGCGAAGAGTTGTATGCATTTGGTTACATTTGAACTTTTTGAAAAAATCATTAATGTACAGTGTAAATGAATTATTTCTAAAACTTTGTGTTTTTGTTTTTTAGTTCCTGACTGATGGAATGTTGGTCAGGGAAATGATGGTTGATCCATTGTTAACAAAATATAGGTAATTGTGCTTTTCCTACAATAACTTCCCTGAAGTTTCAAAAAGCACCCAAGTAGTTGTGTTAATAGCTGGGACTTCATGACTGCCTTCAGCTGCCCCAGAGCTTTCTCTTTACCTGGGCTGTTGCAACCTTTGATGCTTTCTCAGAATTTACGAACAGTAAAAAATGGGCACATTAAAATCCCTGTCATTATTTGAATAATCTGTTGACTTGTCATACTTCTCTTGCCTCTGTTATGTCCCAGGATTGATGGTGACTGCAGATCATAGCACAGAACTGGGCAGTGTTTTGTGTCACGTAATACGCAGAGTCCAGATAGTTAGTTACACTGTCTTCCTCTTTGTGTGTCTTTGTCCATTGCTCATGGCATTAACATTGTCCTACACAGGCTCTGTGGTATTCTAGGGAAGAACGTTAAATTTGAGTCCTGGGTATATACACGCGACACAGCTGTGATCACATGTCTCTGTGCTGTTCTCTGCAGCTTAACAGTCTTCAGTGGGTGGGGCCTTGTTCCGATTTTTATGTGCTCTGTGGGGTTATGCGTTATATTGTAATTTAAAATCAGGTATTAGGTCCCATTAGAATCCACTATGGGTTATAAAACTCTTTAAAGATAGCAATAAATATACTGTTTTCTTCACCAAGATGTGTTGATATCACCATTTTTATTAGCTTAATAGTTCCTTCCTTGTCAAGGGGGAGTAACGTAGCTCAGCTTTTGATACAAGGTGATTGCGTGGGGACTGGACACACAGAAGTCCCTTTGATGATCTGGATGGGATGATGTGGGTGGTTTGTGTGATGCTCACCGAGGTCTTCCCTTCGCTTCTTAGTGCCGTCGTGCTGGATGAAGCCCACGAGAGGACCCTGTACACAGATATTGCCATTGGCTTGCTGAAGAAGGTGTGACTTCACTGCCAGACTTTTGTTCTTGTGTTCTCATTTTGTTTTATTGCTTGATTAGGAAAGTAATTGTAGCAATTTGGAAAATCCAGTCAAATAGGAAGGAAAAAAATTTAAATGATCCATAATTCTACCCATTCAGAGAAAATCGCTGGTGGAATGTTGGTATGTTTCTTCTTTTTTTGTGTGTGTCTGTGTGTACGTGCATCTGTTTTGGCACGATAGGGATTGGACTGTAGGCACTAATTTGTACCTTGCATGTTTCTCTTAATATTACATCAAAATAATTTTTCTGTGTCATTGAATATTCCTTGAAGACATTGTATTTAATAATGTCTATACAATCATATGTCCCTACCATAAAGTATTTGACTCTTCCCTTACTGTTAGGCATTTATATGGCTTCCAGATTTGAAGTATTTGAAATAAAATTGTAATGAGCACCTTTATAATGAAATCTGTTGCACTTCTGTTTTAATTTTTATTTTTTATTCAGACATACTGCAGAGTAAGAGAAGGGTTTAATGACCCCTCTGTGCCCATCATCTGGATTCAACTATTACAACTCATGGGCAATCTTACTTCAGCCTTACCTCTCCTCCCGTCCTGTATTTTCTGATTGTTTTCTTTGAGCATATTCCCAATCACAGGAGTCTAGAAACAGGGAATAGACCAAAGTAATTAAAAGCATGGACTCTGGGTCAGATTGCCTGGGTTCAGATTCTGACTGCTGAGTTTACTCATCTCTAAAATGGGGATGAAAGAAGTCTCTACATCTGCGCTAGTATGCTTTCCCCTATGGCAGCCACTAGCCACCTGTGGCAGTCAGCTAATTAAAATAGAATAAAATTAAAAATACAGTTCCTCTGTCACATTGGCCAGATTTCAAGAGCTCTGTAACCACGCACGGCTAATGGCTAGTGCATTGGACAGAACCTCTCCATCCTTGGAGAGAGCTCTCTTGGACAGAGCTGTTCTAGATCATCATTTATTATGAGACTTAAATAAGATCACATAAAATTCTTCAGATGGTACCTGGCACAGGGTCACAAATAGACTGAAGTCCCACCGGTGTACAAATTAGAGCAAGATGCCCGCACTTGGAGGCTGTCCACAGCTAGGTGAGGGGAGGATGTTCTGGGCTTCAGATGCCTCTAGCCCCCTCAGCCGGGCATCTCTGCACGGCCGTGTGCAGAGACCCGGGAATAGCACATCACTTAGTACATGTTAGTTGCCATTGTTCTTGTTGTTTTCATGATGTTATTCTTTGGCCAAAGATTTATACTTTTGATACTGATTAGGGATAATCCCACCTGCTTATTATTCTCTGGGAAGCAGTATAATAAGAGCCTTATTTCACTGAATCTTTGTGAGCCCTGAGTATTAGCCTTAAATAAATCTTGGCCAGTGCGATAGATGAAAAAGTAATGTCATGTTATCATGTATTTTTGCTATGCTTTATATGATCATTTCTTCTCTGCCTGTTGATCATTCCTTTCTTTGAATAACTGTTAAGATCTTTTGTCCGTATTTCTGTCTCAGTGTTATCCTTTGTTGTTTGTTTGTTTTTAATGTACTTTTTCCATACTTCAACTGCGTATACATAGATTCTGACTATCCAGAAATCCAAGTATCAGGAAGAAATGGTTTTACTTTTGGTAAATTCAAATTCAGTTTCTAAAGCTCCTTTAAACTTTCAATAAACATTTTTTTTAATGTTTTTATTTTGGAAAATTTTACTATTTAAACAATTAGAAAAAATAGTATAATGAACCACCTTTTACCTATGACTTTAATAGTTACCAACTTGTGGTCAGTCTTGTTTCATCTATAAGCTCCCCCCTTGACTCCCCCAAAATACACACACTGATTTATTCTGAAGTAAATTGCAGGTACCAAAATATATCATCTGTACGTATCTCACTGTTTCATTTTTTCCTAATGCCTTCTTTTTTAGATTCAGAGAAAGCGAGGGGATCTTCGATTGATTGTAGCTTCAGCCACTCTGGATGCAGAGGTAGGAGCATTTCCTGCCTCACCCTGCTGTTCCCGTAAGCGCTGGAATTGTTGGACATGTCCTTGGGAAGTTACCTTTAGCGAGAGCTTATCTTTCTGGCCTACCTTCCTTATGGGGCTGTCTGATGTCCTAGATTCCATATGAGCTTGTGGGTGGAAATTAACCTGTAATTAATTGAGTTCATAATTACCTCCTCCTCTTGTTTCTCTACATACTGTGTTTCTCCCCACATAGGCAGTTTCCTTTTGTTACTTTTTTCAGTATGAGGTTATATTTCTGAAATTTATTTATGACTGTAGCATTTAGGTTTAGATGTTTATGTGTGCAATTGAAGTTTTCCCTCTACATATAATAATTTGTTATAATTTTTATGGCTCAGTTTATACTGTTTTTCTCTTACCAATTAATGTTTTAGTTCAAAACAGCAGTTCAACTCAAATAATTTTGACCACTTGTTATATATAAATATATATATATAAATACATAACTATAAATATATGAATATATATACACAAGCTCAGCGCGGTGCTGGCTACAGGTGATTCGTAACCTCCCTGACTTCTTGGGAAGCAGACACATAAATAGATGTTTACAGATCAGTATGTCAAGGTGCTGAGACAGCCAGAGAGGGGGCTTCTTAAGTCTAGCTGGCTGGAGAACGTCCAGAAGCTTTCACAGTGGTGAGATATCCCATTTGGTTTCAAAAGATGCACAGAAGTTTGCCTGATGGGCAGGGGTGGGGAAGGGTGTCCTAAACATGCATGGAACCTCAGGGTCATGAAATAGTGTGTCCGAGGGGCTGGGAGGCAAGTGGAGGTGGGAGTCTTACTTTGCCTGTAGGGCCTTGTGGGGGACACTCTCTGCCCCCCAGTCACCTCTCTTGTCACCTCTCTGACTTCATCTCTGTCCAGTCTCTCCCATGCTCCTTACACTCCAGCCTCACCTTGCTGTTCCTCAGAAAAACCCAGGTATGCTTCTACTCTGGGGGGACCCTCTCTGTAGACCATTCTTACCCCACACGTTCTCATGGTTCTTCGCTCATTTCATTTCAGTCTTGACCACGTATTATCCTCTCAGAGAGGCCTTTCCCGACTACCCTGATGGAAACAGTGCCCTGCTGCTCCATTGTCTTACTCTGCTTAGTTTTTCTGTTTAGCACTTATTTCCACCTAGCATAACGTGCACAGCCAAGTGTTTGTTTATTGTGTGTCTTCTATTAGTAAAATATAAGCTCCATGAAGATTGGGACTTTGAATGTCTTACTCATTATTTTATCCCTTTCACCTAAAACAGTGTCTGGCACAGAGTAGATGCTTTAGGTTCAGTGATTTTTGATAGAATGGGAAGCAGTGGGAGATTAAAATGGAGACGTTGGTAGGCATCAGGTGATGGAAGGCATTACAGGCCAAGTGAAGGAGGAAGGATCTACCCAACACCTGTTTGGGAGTCCTGGGATGTGTGTGAGCTGTGGCAGTGACTTGATCACGTTCGAGTTCTAGAAAGATCACTCTGGGTGTTGTGTAGAAGAGGCAAGAGTAGTTGTGGAGATACCAGTCAGCAAGCCAGTTGTGTCAGCCAGCTGACATATGAAAAGGGCCTGGCTCCTGGCTCCTGGCCTCCCTGTGGCTTCAGGGATGTAGAGCAACTGAGGGAAGAAACTCAGCATGGCTAAGAGGGGTGTCTGCGTGCATAGCCTGGCTGGTTTCTTGGACCTTCTCACAGGCTGTAGGAGCTTGTTGTCTTCAGTCTGCACATGATAGCCTTTGGGTCAAAGCTCTTTGTTGCCCTCTTGAATTACTTCTCACCCCCCTAAGCCCATGGCACCCACCGGAATGCCGGTTTGGGGGCTACACCCAGCCTCACCTCCCGCCATCGCCTCCATGCCCACGTGGCACAGAATGTCTTCCTCTGTTTTACTTTTTACCTTCGTCACCCCCTCTCTCTCTTTTAAAAACGAACAGTTTTTACTGTGTTTTGAAAATTACCATGTCCGAGTCTTTTCTTAGAATTGTTAATATTTATCGCTTCCAATATCCTTTTGTTGTCTTTTGGTGTGGCACAGAGATTTAAAAAAAGAGCTTCTTTCCAATCTGCCTACAATAGTTGGTCTAGGTAGACTTTCTGGAAGTTTTTTCTTTTTTTTTTTTTTTTTTTTTTTTTTTTTTTTTTTTTTTTTTTTTTAAAGATTTTATTTATTTATTTGACAGAGAGAGAGCACAAGTAGGCAGAGCAGCAGGCAGAGGGAGAGGGAGAAGCAGGCTTCCCGCCGAGCAGGGAGCCCGATGCGGGGCTCGATCCCAGGACCCTGGGATCATGACCTGAGCTGAAGGCAGACGCTTAACGACTGAGCCACCCAGGCGCCCCTTTCTGGAAGTTTTTTCAAGTGGGAAAATGGAGTGTAGGAAACTGGGCCTGGCCTGGGGTGTGCTCTGACGCAGGGCACGCTGGGCCTTCAGTAGCCATCAGCTGGGCCTTCGGTGGCTGGGACCTTCACTCCTTCACCCATCCTTGCCCAGTGTGTGTGTCTGAGCTGGGACCTGACTGAGGGCATGCGGGGCGTGGAAGTCCTAACGTGAGAGTAGGAGGGTGAGGAGGGAAAGCAGTGGGCTGAGGGGGGAGGGGGGAGAGTGGAGATGGCATGTGGCTTTGGGCAGCATTGGACCTGGAGGCCCAGGCCTGCCAGACCCCCTCCCTGGTGCCCCAGCTGCTAGGTCTATGGGTGACAGACTAATTCCAAGCCCTGCTGCCTGGAGGGATAGATGCCCTCTACTCTGGTTTCGCTCAGGGCCCAGGGTGACCCAGCCTGGTGGTGTCCCACCAGTGACAGCAGCTGGGAGGCAGAGGCGGAGTATGAGCGGGCTGATCACATCGTTGCCTTGATTGGGTTAGCTGCTTTGTTAATGTAAGCCTAACTATGTGAGCGGTTATAGAGCATGACCAGGTAGAATTATGAAGTATTAATGTTTTTTTTTAAGATTTTATTTATTTATTTGACAGAGCGCGCACAAGCAGGGGGAGCATCAGGCAGAGGCAGAGGGAGAAGCAGGGCAGGGAGCCCGATGCGCGGGGCTCGATCCCAGGATCCTGGGATCATGACCTGAGCCGACAGCAGACGCTTAACTGACTGAGCCAGCCAGGTGCCCCTAATTATGAAGTATTAATTGACCATTGTATCACAAGCTGTTGATTTTCTTTTATTTGTTTCCATCCACATGGCAGGAAATAGGGTTGCTGACAACTCCTACAGTTTTTTTGTCATCGGTTCAGCTTCTTGGAGAGAGACTAATTTCTCTTTCCAGATACGTAGAGAAGGAACTGGGGGTCACCTGGGTCAGGTACCCACTCGGAACCAATCTGCATGGACCAAAGGCTGTTGGCCCAGGGTGGGTGTGTTGTGTAGACATGGCTGCTGGGAGCTCACTTCTGTGGGTCAGGTCTGAGCAGCTACCAGGGAAGGAAGACGGCCCAGCAGATGTGCACATCATTTACATTCTGTTTCAGACTGTCCTCTTGCTTTTTGTCATTTTATGTTCCTTGCTGTGTGTCTGTGTCGGTGTGAGCCCACCTGTTTAAAACCTGACTCACGCTCTCCTTTTCCCTGTGAAATGAACTCATCTTCATCTCACTCTTGCCTTTCCTTCACTGTCCCACAAGGCGTATGCTGTTGATACCAGATTTATTTGCTCTCTAGTCTGTACTTTTCTGTATGTGCATATTTTATATTTCCAGGTAAAGATAAAAGATACATATCTTAAGGATAGAGATGTCATGCTTTCTCAGTAAATGCTGAATTTTATTTCTTGAAAGAATAACTTCTGGTCTGCTCTGTTCAGCACCACATCGTCAGGAATGAGGTGTCCTCCCTGTTCTGCCTGCCTTCTTGGTAACATTCAGCTCCGTTCACCAAGTCGTTCTTAAAATCTTCCTCTGTCTGCAGCTTTGGAATACCTGCCGTCTCCCCTCTTTCCTGCCTCCCTGAGGCATCCCCCTCAGACTCCTTTGCTGGCTGCTCTTCTTCCTCAAAGCTGCCCACCTCCATGGCCCCTGGTTCAGCCGACACTTTGTGCTTGTGGCCGTCCTGACCGTGTTCCTGTGCTCCAGAAACTCACAGACCTGTGAGTCCTGCTGCCCTGTGACTGTTGGCTTCTCTGTGGCAGTTCCTCTCTCATCGTGGTCATTCAAGACTTCCTTTGCTTTAGAAAGTGTTCTCCCTGACTAAGAAGTAACCCCCTCCTCCCCAGTGTGCACGTGCGTGCGCTCGCACTCACCGATTGCCAGGCCCCGTCGCTCATACCTCTGGCACGCTTCGCTTTCGCCTGGCCCCTGCCCAGTGTTGGCCTTCGTTCTCTCCTCTGAGCTATTCCAGCACCTTCCTGAATTAGCTTGCCTCCAATCTCTTATTGTCCCTGCCCTCCTCCAAAACGGCCCCCCGAGCCAGGCATCCGCAGTACCGGTCTGATGACGTCATGCCCGTGCTCACTGCCCCTGTCTTTCCCATCAAATGAAGTGCCCGTGAAGCATGACATTTGGGCCCCTTCAGAGTGATAATAAGATCACTTACTGAGTACACATTCTAGGCCAGACTGGTGCCGACTGCAGTCCGCACCCAGGGTAGATGGCAGTTTGTCCTTTTGTAGACGAGAGGACTAACTCAGAACGGGGCTGGCCTGCCCTAGACCTTGGGCTCTCTCCTTTGTTGGTGGCCCCTTCACGTCTTAGTCTACACTCTGCTGTCATCCTGGGAAGGGTTGTCCCTTCTTCTTCCAGGCAGTAATAGTCTTCCTCGTCCATTCAGGCTTCACCAGGGGGTACTCCTGCCTCCATGAAACCTTCCCTGAAAGCCGCTCAGCGTTGACCTTTCATTCTCGCTGAGTAACTTTTGACTTTTTTCTGGTTATGTGGTCATTCTGCCTCGGTTTGTGTTATGATTGGTTCTTGGTGTGCCCGTCCCCCCAGATTATTCACTCTTTTGGGGTGTGGGGGAGCTGTCTCTTCTCACTTGTTCGTATATCACTTGTAGCCTGCCTGTGCTGTGCACACCACGGGACACAGGAGGGCTGAAGTCACTTGAACCGAATTGAGCCAAAAGGGAAGTGAAGAATGGTGCCAGGAGGTCCTTTGTAGCACAACACGGTTCTTTTGTTGGCATGATGCACTTTTACGTCTTTGCTTACTCTTCTCAGATACAACTTTGAGGTCAGCATATCGCACCCCATTATTCTGTAGTTCAGTCCAGTCAGCTCTTGTAGAGGTGCTCCTCCATGCCCATTCACTGCATTCGATGCAGTCCTCAGTGCACCCCGGGCTCCCGGTGTCCAGGAGCAGGCATCGGCATGGTTAGTAAGGATACGCGGGGAAGTGAAGGAGGCAGGACTGTGGTCACATAGCCAGACCTCCTAGGATAACAGAAAGCGATGCCCAGCCAGGCCTCAGGGGGACTGTGGAATATCACCGGTGGGGCTCCGATGACGTACTCCCCCCAGCAGGATTTCCATGTCCCTCCACCACCGACACAGCAGCTTCCCCTCTGGCACTCACCCCCCTGCACAGAAGCGTCTCTGTGTATCTGGGGTCAGGCTCCCCGTGAGGGGATCTTCAGTGGAATCTCCCTGTCCCGTCTTCGGCCGGAGCTCTCGTGCCAGGCCTCCCCGTAGTCTGCCAGTCTGGCGGTCAAGTGTGCCGTCGAAGAAGGCGTAGCCACCTGTCCTGGAGGGGCTGCCAGGAGCTACTTCTCAGGGTACTGTGGCAGTGCCGGGCAAGTGCATACTGGGCGACCTGCCCAGACGGGGTGGTGTGCTAACTGCCACAGGGCATGGGGGGTGGGGGAGACACTGTTCCGGCCTGCAGTCTGGGGAGGTTGTGGTAAACCTGTGTGCGTCTGCAGCTGCAGTACTAGGGCTGTACCTAGCGTTCCTAGAGATGCAAGTTCTCTCTATACATTGATAACCTTGTGTGGTCAGATACGTGCTTTTCTGATTAAAACTACACATCAACCTGATTTAATCTGTATTTAATTTGAATCACACCTTTAATAAGATACAGGGGATAAAAAAAAGAAAAGTAATACCACAGCTACATGTTGACCCAGATGCATTAGTGAATAATACAGTTTTGAATTCTAACCTGCATTTTATCAAACCTTAGTAAAGAGTCTGGCATTGAAGTGTGATTCCTCAAAATTGCAATAATTAAAAAAAATAGGATTTTTAGTAGTTATTTTGTAACCCATAGTCTGTGTTATGTATATATCCAGTCTCTTACCCACCCCCTGCTCTGCCAGTTTTATATTATTTTCTTTCTTTCAGTGAGTTACTGTGAACTATTTTTTTTTTTTGAGAGAAATGAAGTACTCTTTTTTTTTTTTAATAGAAATTTCGGGATTTCTTTAATCAGAATGAAACCAATGACCCAACGAGGGATACTTGTGTGATCCTTACAGTAGAAGGGCGAACATTTCCAGTGGATATCTTTTATCTACAAAGGTTTGATGATAACTTACATTTTGTGTGTGTGTGTGTATTCACTTGAATAGTCAGGGAACTTCCACCTATTTTATTTAGGTTTTCATTTTTTCAAATTCTAACCAGAAGCTAAATACAATTAGAAACCAGTAAGCACTAAGTTTTACTCCAAAGGAGTAGGATCATTCAGATTTATTCCATAAAAGTATGCAACCCTTAAGTATACTTGCATTTTTAATGATGGTGATTAGCAAATTGGGCCTGAGTTATGGAATGAGAAGCCACTGTATCTGCTTGCAGCCCCAAGGGCAGTATATCAGACTGCTGAGAGGAGCATGTTTTGTGTCTCCTGTCATTGATAGGATGTTCTGGAACCCTGCTCAGTATCACTGCTGAATGCAGTTGAAACTCTTGACACTGATGTGTAAATTTCTATGAGTCTGTGGTCAGTAGCTCAGTTGGAAAGAGCAAAGTGGTAACAAGATTACAGGGAAGAGGCTTGATAGTCTTCAGAACTGGGGTTTACAAGACTGCCTGTCTCTGAGGGCAGCAGTGATGCTTTGAATCATTTGTTCTTAGCTCTCTACATCTTAGCAGGAAGGCCTGGTTGACATGGTTGGGAGGAGCCCCCTTAGATAGGAAGAGACCATCCTAATTACCTAGTCACTGGACAAAGACCAGGAGCCTGGTACAGTGGTTGATAAATCCGGAGAGTTGTGGGTTTGACTTGTGAGTTTTTCTTGCTGGATAGCATATCCATTAGCTCTGAACAGCCTACTCAGACATGTTGCTAGTGGTCAGGAGGGAAAGTGGAAAGTGTGGGATTTGGCATTGGGACCGCAGTGCCTGAGTTTCATTGACCAGGTATCTTTGCATGCTAAAGATAGCACATTTATTTGCATGGGTTTTTATTTCTTTGCAAATAAAGCTAAGAATCATGGTATACATGTAATTATGGATTACTTTTGGATGCTGCCTTTAAAAAAAAGAAGAAAAGGGAGTGAATGTTTATTTATTCATATACTGTTTACCTGCCAGGCAGGCCCAAACTAACTTTCATGAAGCTTTGCTGCCAGATTATTAGGGTAATTAATCTATAATTAATGAACATGTCTAGTGATGAATTTATCTCGTACATCTTTTCAGTCCTGTTCCAGATTATATCAAATCGACTGTAGAAACTGTGATGAAAATTCACCAGACAGAGGGAGATGGAGACATACTAGCATTTCTGACTGGACAGGTAATTCCACTGGAATTTTCTCTGATGAACGGACACGTTAAGGCAGCACCAAAATTAAACAGGGGCCTGTTCCTTTACTTAGCCATTCATTTCATGTTTTATTGTGTTTTGTGTTTACTTAATTGCATACAAAATTGTTTGGATTGATGTCATTCATCTACTGAGTAGGTTGTCAGGGAATCATTAGTTCCCAGCTGTTCTGTCTGCAGAGGGTTCAATATATTTTAAATTTATTAGTTGAGTCCAGAGTAAATGATGTAGTCAGTGGCTGTTTTGTTTACCACAATGAAATATTGCATTAGGTACATTTTGTGCATGTGTGTTGCTCCTGCAAGCCTCTTTCCCATTGATACCGCTCCTCCTGGAGGTGGTTAGTGGGCATATCTCTGGAAGGACAACTGAACAAGCCCAAGAGCACTGTTCAGAACTGCCCTCCCGCCATAATCTTTTCCACTGTCAACACTTTCCACGGTACCGTAATCTCTTCTGGGGAAAGCTTCTAGTGATTGCATGTGTCACGGCTTGTCCTTACGTATGACATGCTTTGTTTGGCCACAGTACATGAAAGCCAAGTAAGATAGGTTTGGTTTTGTTTATCAGGAGCTCTTCTGTTCACTGCAGATAGTATCGATTTCAGTAATGAATCTGACACTTGCAAATTTTCACCCCATAGGCACCGCTGTTCAGTAGCATTTGATTGAAAACCACCCCCAAGCAGAGTGTGGTCACACTAGAAATCATGAATCTGACCGCAATTAAAACTCTGATCCCGATTTTCATTTTCTTTCAAGTCTGATAAAATGATGTGCTTTGGATTGATCTTGGTTTCTTTGGTTTTTCCTGGTTGGGTGTCTTTAGGAAGAGGTGGAGACTGTCGTGTCTATGCTGATTGAGCAGGCTCGGGCGCTGGGTCGAACTGGGATGAAGAGACACCTCCGGGTTCTCCCCATGTACGCAGGACTGCCTTCCTTTGAGCAAATGAAAGTGTTTGAAAGGGTGTCCCGCAGCGTCAGAAAGGTGAGACTAACCCGATGACCAGGGCCGTTTGCAGCCAGCTGGGGTTGTGTTGGTGCCCCTTTCCTTGCACTGGGAAGATTTTCTTTTTTTTTAATTGAAGTGAAACTTGCTAAATGGGAAGGTTTCTTTAAGAGTTTTAAGTCCGTGTTTCTGTGCAGTGGATCTAAAAGCACACAATAAATCGTATGTTGTAGAGATTTCTAAACCTGCCTCACAGAAGGGTCACTCTGACAGTAATTACCAGAGCAAGTGACTTCTCTTTGCCTCTTTCCACCTGCTCAGTATTTCCCCACGGCACAATGCTAGCTTGGCTTAAACGACTGTCTGGGTGAATTGTGATCAGTCAGGAACAATAGCTAAATTACTACAAATGGTTTCTAAACCATTTGTTTTAGACATCAGTTAGCCTATAAAGCCAAATTTAAATCAATTAATTCAGGGTGTGGCTTAAAAATATTTAGCCTTGAAATTGGGGTGGGGGAGGGTGTGGTGAGAAGCACTGGTTGGAAGGAACCAGCAGGCAGCCAGTCTGTGTCCTGCTCATCACCCCCTGGGCCTTACTTGGCTTTCCTTCCCATTAGATGAGGAAGGCACAGAACTAGCCCGAAGCTGGCTTATTGTAGCTGTTTATCAGCAAGTGGCAGAGAGGACAGTAGGTGAGGGATGGTCTGAGGGTCCACTCCCAATTCAGACCCCTTGGAAGAAGGTGCTCAGCCTCATGGCCATTGGGATGAAGCACCTCAAGTCGGCCCCGCCAGATGTGAACTGTGGCCAGTCAGTCAGGAGGCCTGGATTTTGTGCCTGAGTTACTCTGCGCCTGGTTGAGTTACTCAGCCTCAAGCCCAGTTTTTTCAGCTGTGAAACATAAATAAGAACCTTTGGATCGGTGGTTCTCTGGTGTAAAATCTTAAATGTCTACTGTATAAAAATGGTAGGAAGATTTTTATAAGATGATAGATATAAAAGTGCCTTTAAAAAGTTCTAAATGCTGTCTATCTATACGTGTTCCTTGCTTCTCGAAACCTTGGGGCAGTGTCCGGTGCACTTGAGATAAAATGTAAACACCTCACAGTGGCCCAGAGACAGAACGTGATCTGTGGCCCTTGCTGTCCTCCAGCCTCATCTCGTCCTTCCTCTGGATTCTGGCCTCCCTGCCTGTTTCTCCTTTCTGTGAACTCTTTCTTCTGCCTGGATCTCTAGAGGGTTGCCTGCCTCTTGTTACTCAGGCCTCAGTTCAAAATCTTCGTTTAGAGAGGCTTTCCCTGGCCATCCAAAGTAGCACAGCCCACTATTATTAATACACAGGGAACGCTTTAAATGCTATGTAATGTTGTGTTACTGCTCTTTCGCATTTTGTTCATGGTATTTGTCACTCTGAGGTTATCTGCTTGTTTATGTTCACTGCTTCTCCACCCAAACACACTAGAATGCAGACTCTGGGAGAACAGGGGCCTTGTCTTCCTTGTTCATACATGCCCAGCACTTTGAACAGCGCCTGCAAAGCACAGACCTTCAGAAAATAGTTCCAAGTGTGAGTGAATGAATGAATGAAGATGTTCAAGGTGGTGATTTGCTTCAGTTGTGCAGAAGGCAAAAACTAACATTTGTTGAGTATTTATTATGGGCCAAGCACCAAGCTGTAATTGCTTTATGGATATTTCACGTTTGATGCCCCCACAACCCAGCAGGGGGTGAATATTCTGTAGATGAGGGACTGGCAGGAATTTAAGTAACTTGCCCAAAGTCACACCTTGGAGAATTCAAACCCAGGGCACCCTGACCGTAAAACTCCTGTTCTTTCCAGTATATTAAACTGCCTCTTACAGATTCTACACTGTTGGACATATCTTTAATAAATCTTTTAGGATTTTGAGTAATTTCTTAAAAGTGAAAAGAACCAAATAACTTCTCTTTTTACTTTTCTTGCTGTGGGGACTTAGGTGATAGTGGCCACCAATGTGGCCGAAACCTCCATTACCATCAGTGGGATTGTGTATGTGATCGACTGTGGCTTTGTGAAACTCCGAGCCTACAATCCCAGGACGGCCATTGAGTGCTTGGTGGTGGTCCCGGTGTCCCAGGCATCAGCCAACCAGCGCGCAGGACGTGGTGGCCGCAGCCGCTCGGGAAAATGTTACCGCCTTTATACAGGTTCGTGTGGCGTTCCTTCAGGGCTTTTGACTTGCTCCTAGTTAGTCTGAGCACTGGAGAGTATCACAGATGTTTCCCCCATGTGCAGAACTTCACATAAAATCCAGACCCCCCCCCACCAGGCCCTCTGTCCCTTGGCCCCGCTGCTCTCTTTGCTACTGCTCCCCTTGGCCGAGGTTGGCCCATGAGTCCCCAGTTATTGCCATCCCCATTCCCAGCCTAATGTCTGGGTGTAGACCTCCCTGTAGTCTGAGCCACGTGTCTCAGGTCCTGTCTTTCTTACCTTTCCGTCAGCTTATCGTGCTGCTTTCTTGTTCTGGGAAGAACGAGAATCCTGACTCCTATGAGGCCTCACAGTGGGTTCCATCTTTGCCCCTGGTTCAGAGCATCTTTGCAGAGTGAAAATGGCAGGCTCTGTCCTGAGACCACTGACAGAAAGCAAATAGTTGTTCAGCTCCTGCTCTGCGCCAGGCACCATGCTAGGCTCTGAAGGAGCAAGATAAAATTATGGTAAAGACTATCTCAGCCCTTCGGGAACTTTCTCTCCAGCTTGAAGGCAGCCTTGCCTTCGACAGTGATATGTCCAGAGCTTCTCTCTCTGTCTCTCTCTCTCTGTGCCTCTCTTTTGTGGGTGATGGCACCAAGATTTCTCCTCAGTTGTCCAGCTTTAATTTTCACATTATTTTTAATCCTCTGTCCAGCATCCATCTGCGCTCACTTCCCAAATCCAGGGGTTTTGTCATTTGTCTCTTCTTTCCTTCCGGTAACCATCACCCTTGTTCAGTCCTTATTTTTTCTTGTAGCGAATATTTACAGAGCACCTGCCGTAGGCCAGCCACTGTGCCAGGGTTTGGAGATCTTGGGCTAGGCGAGACGTGGTCTGGGGGCACGTGGTGGACAGCCAGGTGCTGGAGGCAGCCCTGCAAACAGATCGGCATATTATGGTGTGATAGGGTCGCCATACCTGAATGAGCCTTGCAAGCAGAGCGCAGGGAGTTATCCTGCCGGGGAGGGCTTCACAACTGAGCATTTGTGCCTGATCTTACTGGCCACCCAGTGGTTCTCCAGGGGAAAGGAGAGCACCAGGCAGAGGGAATGGAATGTTACAGGTATGTGGTGGGGAGGAAGCAGGTAAGGGGAGTATCCATGGGAGGGGGCAGGCAGAGCCAGAGGCTAGGGCGATAAGGAGGAAAGATGGGAGAGGAAAGAGAGCACCGAGGGTTAAAAGGCATCTGGAAATTTAGAAGAAGAGAAAGTTTCAGAATACTTGAAAACAAATGTATTGAGGTGCAATTCATATCACATAAAGTTAACCATTTTAAATCAAACCGTTCAGTCGGATTTAATTACATCCGCAGTGTGCATCACTGCCTCTGTCTAGTTTCAGAATATTTCCCTCACTCTGTACCCATTAAGCAGCTTCTCTGCACTCCTCCCTGGCGACCACCAGTCTGTTCTGTCTCCATGGGTTTATCCGTTTAGGATATTTTGTATAAATGGGATCATAAATATGAGACCTTGTGTGTCTGGCTTCTTTTATTTAGCGTAATGAATGCTAAATGTTTTCCAGGTTCATCTCTGTTATATTAGTGCTTCATTCTTTTTTTTTTTTTTTCTTAAGAGAAGGAGAGGGGGGTTGGGGGCAGGGGGGAGAAGGAGAGAGAGAATTTCAAGCAGGCCCCCGCCCAGCACAGAGCCCAACTTGGGGCTCAGTCTCACAACCCTGAGATCATGACCTGAGCTGAAATCAGGAGTTGGCCGCTCAACCGACTGAGTCACCCAGGTACCCCAGTGCTTCATTCTTTTTTATGGCTAAATAATAGTTCATGGATGGATATGCCACAATTAGTTTATCTATACATCAGTTGATTATTTCCACCTTTTGGCTTTTGTGAATAGCTGGTACTATGAAATTGTGTTTTGAGTACCTGTTTTTAATTCTTTTAAGCATATACCTGGGAGTGGAATTTGTGGGGTCATACATGTTGAACTTTTTGAGGAACTCAGGCTATTTTTAAAGAGGAAATGGCACGCATATCTCATCCTCCAAAGAAATAAAGTCACAGAATGCAGACTAAAGATAGGTCAATTTGGTTGAAAGGTCACCAGCCTCCTTAGCAGGAGAAGTTTTAGTGGAGTGGGGTTGGGTAGGGCCCACCTGACAGTAATGGGGTACACTAGCATCCAGCCTCTAGGCTTTCTTGTCTGACTGGCTTTCAGATGAGCTTTCACAGAGTGTAGTCCTGAGCAGGGTGCTATGTGCTCAGACCCTGAACTGTTTCCCAGAATCCTCCAGGACTTTTCCTGGCTTATGTTCTCCCACTATCCACATACCTGCCCTACACTGCATCCCAACTGCACTCCGCTCTTCCTAAACGCACTTTCTGTTTTTCTACATCCACATCTCATATCTTTGATACCTTTCCTTGGGCTGTTTCCTCCGCCCAACAGATCCCCCTTATCCTTCAAATCCTCTCTCAAATGACAACTCCCTCATGAAGTGACCTCACATGCCTTTTTGCAATGACTGTGTTTCCTCCTTCCCTGAGCCTCCACTCTCCTTCAGGAGGACTGTTCACTGGGACCTGGCCTTGGAGGTGACCGTTTTTGGTCTTGGTTCTAGGCCCTTTCATATCACTGAAGCTTCTGGAGGCTGTTTCTGCTGCTCCTGGCCCAGGGCCTCACACACTTGGTCTTCAGTAGAGTTTAATTGAATGTCATTAACTCTTGGGCAGCACTGTTTCCTGTGAGCGGCTTCTCAGCAGGGTCGTCCTGGTATCTGAGAACATCGATTCTCCCTCTGTCAGCAGTATGCTTGGAAAATGTGGTTATCCTACCAAAAAGCTATCCCCCAAATGCTCTTGAAACTCAAAAGGAATGTTCCATCTGGAACTTCCTGCTGTTGCTTGTTCTTCAGTATCTCCCAGTTAGACCCGTGCCTGTGGCCATTTGTATCAGTTGGTCCACAGAACATTGGTTATCTGTTCACTCACAACCTTTTTGAAAAAGTTCTTCAGTGATAGTGCTATTTCTTCATGACACCTCTTGTTGTTTTCTTTCTCTAGTTAACAAAAGCCTTATGATCTGCATGGAGGTTGGGCCAGCCTCGACTTAAGGAGGGTGTGCAGTTAAAATGTTGACTGATGTGAGAGGGATTTTGTGGATGGAGCCTTCTGTATATAATCTATAAGCTTTCTGAATATATACCAAAGTGATTTAATCCCTTCCTCCCTCTCCCCGCCCTCCTCACCGCCCTGTTTGTCAGGCTTTTATGAAAAGGCCTCCAGGGTCTCTTCCTCCCTACCCCCTCTCCTGCCCCTCCCATCTTGGCACCTCTATGCCTTGTGGTGCTTTTTCTTGTTGGAGGTCACCTTTTGTTCCTGATGGGGCATGTAAGCATTCGTTGATCTGTTTGGTGACCAGATTTTGAGTGTGATGCGGGCCTGGCTCGTTGGTTTTAAAAGTTAGATTTGGACAACTTTTGCTCTTTGTAAGATTTGGTCTTTTCTTATATTCTGGTTACCATTTTGGTGATTTACTTTGAGATTGTTCTTTGCTTATAGTTACAGGTCTTGCCTTCCAGACTTACTGCAGCCCCAAGCAGAGGGCCTGGGTGCCAGTCGTGATCCAGCACATACCTGTGGCTTTGATTTCACGTTCTGCTGACAAAAAGCACATTAAAAAAGCATCCTAAAGTAAAAGAACAGACTTGTATAAAGATATGTTATTTATAAAGATATAAACTGCTAAGGTACCTTTTAAATAGAATGGTCTTTTCTAAACGTGAAACTATTCTGTGTTGTGATATCATATGCATCTGATCCTAGAGTCTTCAAGCCTCTCTTTAGAGAAGGAAAACTGTCCCGTGGGCATCATGATGATTGCGTTTGATTGTGGCATTTGACCCCAAATAGTTCTGATTTCTTATCCTCAGAGGAAGCCTTTGACAAGCTGCCTCAATGCACCGTCCCTGAGATGCAGCGTAGCAATCTGGCGCCTGTCATCCTACAGCTGAAAGCGCTAGGGATCGACAACGTCCTCAGGTTCCACTTCATGTCGGTAAGTCCTGCCTTCTCTCTGGAATGCCCACGGGCAAATGTCGGGACATAAGATTAGAATGCATCACTTTTTGGTTTTGTTTTTGTTTTTTTTTTAATTTCCCCTTAGCTCGTGTGTCGTGTGCCTACTTTGGACCAGGCCCCGTGCAGGGTATGGGGGAGCAGGGCCAGACAGGGCAGACACAAATCCTGTTCTTGCCTGGGGGGGGTGGATGACAAGTAAGTGGGTAATTGCCGTGCGTGGGTCCAGTGCTCTGAGACAAAGGAAGGGCCCCCAGCCTGGTTAGTCTTGTGCGGAGTGAGACCTGAAACCCAAGTAGGACTTCACCAGGTCAGGAGGTGGGGAGATCCGGGACGGCGAGTGTGTGGAGGTCTCCGTGAGGGAGTGTCACAGCTGGGGGAGCCAGGAGGGCTGTGATAGAGCTGCGGCGGACGTCCTCGTGGCTGATTGCCCTTCTGCTTATTTCCTGGGGCAGGTCCCTGGAGTAGAATTACTGGGTCAAACAGCCATAGTGTTTTGTACATCCTTGCTGTGTGGCCAGATTGCTGTAAGCTCCAGCAGCGCACGCTGCCCCACACAGTGCCTCTGCCATGCCGTGGTACTTTCTTTTAGAGGTTTGCTTCTTTGTTGATGTCAGGAGGGAGAAGGGAAGGGAGGACAAATATCTGTACCTTATTATTTGATTTCTCAAAAGACAGTTTAAAAAAAAAAACATTTATTGTCCACTTTATATTTCTTCTGAATTGTTAAGCCATTTATCTGTTAGAATTAGTGTTTATTGTGGTTTTTAAGAGTCCTTTAATTATTAAAGACATTAATCTTTGTTTATAGTATTTCTTGCAAATGGTTTTTTAGTTATTTGTATTTTATTGTTTTTTTATTTTTTTTAATGTGCAGACATATAAGTATTTCCACAGTAAAATCTTTCTATCTCTGTCTCTCTGATGTCTTCTGTTATTCTTGTCCTTATGAAGCACTTCCCCACATCTAGGTCAGTTAGTAAACATTCAGTCATATTTTCTTCTTGAATTTTTATGATTTGAAGACTAGCGTTTTATCTCTTGTTCTATCCCAGCTGCATTGTTATGTGGTGTGAGAAGCCCGGATTCTCAGATAATAAAGTCCCTCATGTCATATATGTCGTGATGAACTAGGTGAATGAAGTAATAGAAAATATCAGTCTCTCTCCCAAAGAAAACAACTGTGTGTTTATCATAAGTATGGAAAAAATATACTCTTTGATTATGGGTGTATGCAAGAAATTATAGAGAAGGTAAACAGTATATGCAAATTAAAAGCTTCAGAAAAGCCTCCCGTCTAAGATGAAAGGAAAACATATAATGGCAAAAATGATATATCAGCATCTCGAGAACTGCAGTTTTTCAAGCATCATTTGGAATAAATATCCACTGAAGAAAGAGCTAAAGGAAAGGAAGCCACACAAATAGTAAACTAACATTGGAACATGTTTGGCTTCTCTAGAAGAGAAATAAGTGCAAACTGAAATAGCTGTAAGGTACCACTTCACATTAGTTAAGTGATCAAACAGGAAGAAAAAGGAGAAAGTCCAAAGCTGACACAGTTTGGGAAGGCGGTTTCATCCTCGGCTTCAGTCCTGGAGGGCTTTCTGATGTTATTTTATGAGGCTTAGAAACGCCTGGTATTTCTTCTCAGGGAAATTTCTCCTGAGAAAAAGAGGAAAAGAACGTACATGGCATGATCATGTTTATAGTATCATTGTATATTAAATTTTTAAATAGAATAATGAAAATCATAAACTTTTGGACAACTGAAGAATGAGGAAAATACATACAAATTCATCTTCATATATTCCCTTCTGGTTATTTTCTCCTGAAATTGTGGTTTTGTTTTGTTTTTTTTACAGTTGAAATCACAGGCCACATATAATTTTGTTTATTTAGCAGTGTTAGTTAAAGTAGCAAAGAACTGAAAACAACTCAGTTGCCCAGGAGGAAGACAATTGTGTATTTTATGGAGTATGACCTTGTTGGAACATTATGCAGCCATCCCAAGTAATCACTGTGAAGTTTCTCTGGGTTAACAAACAAACAAACAATGAAAACAGAAAACCATGCAGAAAAACAAACTAAAATTATACATATGCAGTCCTTCCAATTATGTTAAAACGTTCGCATATGGTCCCAAATCAGATGAGGCTAGAGAGAAATACTAGTCAGTGTGTGTTTAGGTGAAAATACCAGAGATGTGATTTGGATCCAGAGAATCAGACCGAAGATCACAATAGCAGCTTTGCTTAAATTAAGGTCAGATTGCCTAGCATTCTCTCTTTTCAGAAATTCAGATTCTGCGTATGTCAGTTGCCCCCTGTGGGCGAGGCCTGGTGCAGTGTTACCCACCAGGGCTGCTGGAGTAGAAGGTTGAGACTGTGAAGGACAAAATCAGAAGTGTCTGATGGGGGTGTAGGACTAAACAGGAAGGTTGTTCAAGGTAGGGACCCATCACTTCTGGTGGAGGGGAGCAGGAGGGAGGGCTCCAAGGGGCAATGTTTAATCAAGCTGACATTGAAGACCAAATAGTAGTAAAGATGCTGAGGAGAGAAAGGGCATTTCAAGGGCACCGGCATGAAACACAAGCACGGAGGCTGGTATGTATGGGGCACATAAGAGGGAAGAGTGGATTTGAGCAGGAAATAGTCACATTTTAGTCTGTTACCTGAAGAAATTAATTTAGGAGGATTTTTATGTTTTTACAGCCCCCCCCAGCCCAGTCGATGGTTCAAGCGTTGGAGTTACTCTATGCTCTGGGAGGTACGCCTGTCTCTTATGTGTTCTCTGATCTGCTTACTAATAGATGGTGTTGGTTAGGTTGTATTCACGTTAGGGTTCCTTAGTATCTTCAGGGATGGGACTGGTTCTCCCCATATATATAATCCTCTTAACAACCCTTAAGCTTCATGGAAATAAAAAGGTGGGACCATAATTAGATTAATAGTACATGAATCCCAGTTAGGACAATGAATTTATAAAGCGTGTTGGTATATCAGGAGCTGTTAATAACCATCATTAGAGCTGCACTCCTGAAAGACATCTAGAAGATTCCCTACCAGTATTTCAGATGTTACCTCTCCAGGGCTATTTTTCAGTCCCTCCACCCCATCCTAAAACCTCTGGCTTAGTGTTCTCTCCCTTTTTCCCCTCATTTCATTCCTGGAGTTCCCTGTGGAGAATTGGGCCGATGACCAGCCTGTGGAATTCTTTGGGGCAAGGAAACACCATGCTTTGGAAGAACCTCTATTCTCTTGTTTAAAAACGTAGTGTTTAAGATAGAGAACACTGTAGCCTTGAATTCACCTGTTGAGGAGGTACCTAACTTCTGTGAATGTTGCCCCAAGGGAACATAATGTCTGGTTTGGTAGTAAGTTTCGGTGGAGGTTTTGTCCTTTGAGATTGTTTTGTTTGTTTGTTTTTAACATCTTTGTTGAGGTATAATTCACATACCATACAGTTTACCCATTTAAAGTGTACAGTTCAGTGGTTTTTAGTATATTCACAGGGTTGTGCGACCATCACCCCAAGTTTAGAACATTTTAGAACAGTTTCATCACCTTAGAAAGAAACCCTGTACCCATGAATGCTCACTCCCCACTCCCTTTCCCCTCTTCCCAACCCCAGGCAATTTACTGATCTAATCTCTGTCTCTATAGACTTGCCTATTCTGGAATCTCACATAAATAGAATCATATAATCTGTGGTCTTTTGTGATTGGCTTCTTTCACTCAGCATGATGTTTTCAAGGTTCATCCGTGTTGTATGTAGCATGTGTCGACACTTCATTCCTCTTTATTGCTGAATAATGTAGCATTGCATGGATTGGATATGCCACATAATATCCTTAGCCAGTGAGCAGTTGATGGACATTTGGGTTGTTTCCCCTTTTTGGCTAATGTAAATAATGCTGCCGAAACATTTATGTGCTAGTTCTTGGTGGACATTCCTACCGGCAGGGTATGAGGGTTCCACTTGCTTCACATGATAGCAAGTGGCCGACACTTGTTATCTGTCCTCTGTGTTGTAGGCATCCCAGTGGGAATGAAGTGGTATCTTGTGGATTTGATTTGCATTTCTCTAATGACTAATGGTGGTAAAGCACTTCTTCATGTGCTTATTGGCCACTCATAGATCTTCTCTGGAGAAATGTCTATTCAAATCCTTTGCCCATTTTTACTTGGGGTACTGTCTTTTTATTATTGAGTTGGAGGAGTTCTTTATGTGTTCTGGGTATAAGTTTCTTAACAGATCTGTGACTTGTAAATACTTCATTCTGTGGTTGGCTTTTCTTCTTTCTTGATGGTATTTGTAGTGCAAAAGTTTTACGTTTTCATGTAGTTCAGTATATGTATTTCTTCTTTTGTTGCTTGTGCTTTTGGTGTCTTACCTAAGAAACCGTTGCCCAACCCATGGGCGTGGTGATCTCTCTTGGGTTTTCTTTAAAAAGTTTTTGTAGTTTTAGCTCTTACATGTAGTAAGGCTGTGCTCCTTTTTGAGTTAATTTTTTTAACTCAAAAGATGGGGTCCATCTTCATTCATTACATTTGTGATACTTCCCCACAAAGGAATAGCCAATTACTGATTTAAAAGATCGTCAAGTGAATTAAAAGGCCTTTAGCTGGGTCTGCCTCAAGTCAGCCCAGAGTGAGTGTGGTGGAATGGGTTCCCATCCCTGTTCTCAGGCATGTGATAGGACCCTGAAAGCAGGGTTTCCTGGGGTAGTCTGTAATGAGTATGAGAGAACTCTGACAACATAGAAGGTTTTCATCTGGATTGATTTGCCTCTAATCCAACAGAATGAAAGTTGAAATATTTTCTATTTCTTCACTGTCCTAAGTAAGCTGGAGAAGGCAGGGGGAACCAGCCAACTTAATTTACAGGTACAAGCTGAATTGTCACCTTTCAAGAGATGATTATATGGGAACAGAAGAGAAACTACCTTTCCTGTCTTACTCTGAGCTCTGCAGCATGTGTTTTAATGGTACATCTTGGGAATAGTCTGAATGGCAATAAAACAATAGCGTCTCCGGAATCCCATACCTGGATATTGGCTAGTGGCACAGAGGCAAGGAGGGATGTGGGGAATTGGAGTCCATCCAGTTTAGTAAACTGCCCAGGAGGCAGTTGGATGAACGGTTCTGGTATTGCCATCCAAGGGAGATCTGGGCAGACGTTTAGATTTGTAGTCGCTGGCCTTGTAATCGCTCTCATAGTGTGGGAGTGGAGGGCGTGGGATGCCCTCCTGGGACATCTGCATTTGCACTTGGAAGGAGCAGTCTCTGGGGTGGGTGAGGAGAGTGGGGAGCGAGAGGAGGCTGCAGGGCTGTTTCCTTGGAGTGAAGTCCTTGAATAGAAGCTATTAGAAGTATCAATTTTTCAAAATTGGCTATTCAGGAGCTCAGAGGGGGTCTTTTCTTTTAATGTAACAGCACTCTGATGTAAGATTGAGTTTGGTAGCATGATTCATCTTTTGGACACCTTTTCCTAGTGTACATCATCGTTTATCCTCCTGATAACCGTACATCTTCCAACACAATGGTACAGGCCTTCTGATTTCTGTTGTTCTTGTTCTTACGGCAGGTCTGGACAAAGACTGTCGCCTAACTGAACCGCTTGGCATGAGAATCGCAGAGTTTCCTTTGAATCCCATGTTTGCAAAGATGCTGCTTGAATCAGGTAGGTAGAGACCAATAGTTCTCATTGATTCTGTCAAAGGATTAGTTCTTCGAATTTTGTGCACCCTGGGGAAGGGCATGATATATTCCGAGTAGTGAAGGAGCTTTCCTCTAACGCTGTCTGATTTGGGGCATGTTGTTAACTGGGGATTCTGTGTCAGTCACCATTAATTAATTCAGTAAACGCTTTTGTTTTCCTGGGGGGCATAGATCGGACGCCTGTTTTATTTTTTTAAACAAAGAAGTTTTTTTTTTTTTTTAAATTATGGTAAAAAATACATAAAATTACCATTTTAACCATTTTTAAGTGTACAGTTCTGAGGCATTAAGTACACTCACATTGTCAGTCAGCCCTTATCACCATCCATTTCCAGAACTTTTTCATCTTTTCAAACTGAAACTCTGTCTCCATTAAACACCAACTCCCCATTCCCTCCTCCCGCCAGCCCTGCAGCCACCCTCCTACTCTGTCTTCATGAATTTGAGGATCCTGGGAACCTCCCTTCAGTGGAATCCTACAATATTTGCCCTTTTGTGACAGATTTATTTTACTCAACGTACTGTCTTCTAAGGTTCATTTGTGTCGTAGCCCATGTCAGAATGCCCCTCTTTAAGGCTGACTAGTATTTCACTGTGTGTATATACTGTTCATCTGTCGATGGACACTTGCGTTGCTTCCACCTTCCGGCTATCCTGAGTAGGGCTGCTGTGAGCATTGGCATCCAAGCATTTGTTGGAGTCCCTGCTTTCACTTCTTTTGGGTATATACTTCAGTGGAATTGCTGGATCATCCAATAATTCTATGTTTAATTTTTTGAGGCCTCACCATACTATTTTCCACAGAGGTTACACCCCTTTGTACTCCCACTGCCAGCATACAAGGGGCCCAACTTCCCTGACGCCTTCAGATGTTTGTGAGAAAAGGAGTAAGGGGCGAAAGTTCATAAGTTAGAGGTCAGGTCAGAATCATCTACCCACCACCCCTACCAGGAAAGGAAGTTAGAATTTTTTCTTGCTTTGGCTAACTTTTAGATTCACCAGCAATTTACAGAGCTGTATTTCAGACTAAGCATGGTGAGAGGTAGCTTTAGTTTTGAAACATCCAGATGACCTCAGGCTTACATTGAGAAACAGGACTCTTTTTAAGTTTCGGGTGGGGGAGCGTGTCAGCCATGAGGCAGGAAGCCGTGGGGAGGACTACAGATGGGCAATTCACTGTCATCGTCCAGTTCCCCGGTGCGCCGACGGCTGCAGACCCTGTTCCCAGGCGTGAGCAGCTGCTGCTCACGGAGTGCTGCCCTGGTCTAAGCATGCCTTAGGCTCGCTGGGTCAGGTGAGCCCTGTCAGGAGTGAGGTCGCCCCAGAGAAGGGTCCAGGAAGAGAGAGACTGCAGAAGGGACACAACCCACATAATCCCTGCCCCTCCTTTCCCTCTTGGATTTTGGCCAGGATCCTAGCTGTTCCGATGGGAGTAGGGAACAGGTGTGGAGTGAACCTGCCCTTAGGGACACGGCTCCTCTGGCCCCACCGTGGTGCACAGCGAGAGTCCTTGATGTCCCAGCTGCCTAGTGTAGCAGCCCCTTTCTCAGAGTCTTCCTGGGCCTCCGTTCATCTGGGCCACTTATGGGACATTACATTCAGCAGGGTAAAGGGTTGATATGCTACAACTAAACAATCAAACTGTATATAAATATATGACTTTAGGTTTGTAGTATGGTGTAAGAAAATAACAAAATGTCTTTCACTTCTCATTGACAGTGCATATTTGAAATGAAACATGCTTTTTGTTTTATAGGAAATTTTGGCTGTTCTCAGGAAATTCTAAGCATTGCAGCTATGATGCAAATCCAGAATATCTTTGTGGTCCCCTCAAACCAGAAGTCTCAGGCAGTAAGTCTAGCCTCTTCCCCAAGCCATTCATACCGGTCTCTTTCCCTGTGGGCTCCCCTTGTTGAAACTCTCCGGGGACCACTGGCTGGGCAGATGGGATCCACTTGTGTTCTGAGTGTTTGCCGTGTGCCTGACACCGTGCCAGACATTTTAGGTGCATCGTATTCCCTAGTGTCTTCCCCATAACCGTGGGAGGTAAACACTCTTCTCATCATTTTTAGAGGTGGAGGCACCGGAAGGTCAGGTAACTCGTTTGTGATTGCACAGCCATGGGGCAGTTGCCTTTCACAGTCTGGAGCCCCCGGTCTGAACTGTGACCTGCTGACCTCCCCATAAGGGAAACTGGCCTGCAGGCTTCTCCGGCAGCGACCTGGTGGCACACTAGTGACGTAAGGAGTCGTGCCTGGGCACAGCAGGCCGATTTTGGTGGTGGTGGAGGGGTACTCCAAGCCAAGGAGATGGCAGGGCTCTGCCCAAGGCCCGGCACCAGAGATGTCTGAAGGAGCGAGCGCCGGGGAGACTGGAGAAGTTGGGCTACGCAGACCACCCCGGAGGTGAGGCGCCCTGACAGGCAGGCCAGGGTGAGATCGGGGCCGGTTCCTGTGGGAAGAGTGAGATGTGGCAGCCTTGCACACGCAGGAGCTGAACTTGGACTTTCTTACAGGTGCTTGTCTTTTTCCTGACAGTCGTAACATGATAGATTATACCTTCCTGCCTCCGTGCTTGGTGGTTAAATCCATTTTCTCCCTTGTTTTTTTGTTTGCTTTTCTCTTAACCCTTCTGACAATCCTCCCTCAGAGCAGACAGACTCCTTTGTAAGATGAGGAGCCTGAGGCCCTTGCCACTGTCTGGAATTGCAGCATTCCTCCCCCGCCCCGGCCCAGTCTCTCCTCTGCTGTGTTCTCTAGCCCGTCCTCCCACCTGCTGTACCATATATTTGTGTGGTTTGCTTGTTTGGTTTTGGCTTCCACCGCTGTTGGATTCACTGCGACCTCCCAAATGCTTAGAACGACGCCCGGCCTCTAGTAGTGCTCAGTAAATACCTCTTAACGAAGGAACGGATGGAAGGCAGGAGGGTGGCTAGGTAGGTTGGTTAAGCGTGTGGTATTTGATGCAAGGAGAAAATTCTAGAGATACTAAGTATATTTGTGTGCTTATGTATGTATCATCTGGGCTGTTTCTTGAACTCATGAGAGCAGGGTGGTGTTGCCCAGGATCTTACAGAAAAGAAAATTGAGGGACGTCTGAAAGGATTGTGCGGCTGGCGGTAGCCCCCGAATACAGAATGTCTAGCACGCGCCAGACAGCTGGCCCCCTGCCCTCCCGGAACTTATATTCTCCTAGGGCTGTGGGGGGCGAGGAGGGGTTCTTCTGAAAGAGATGGTATTGACTGGATAGAGGAGGAGAGAGACAAGAACACTAACATTTCTCTAATACTTCTGGCAGGTGTCATAGTGAATCATCTTAATTCCGCAGCAGTCTTGATAGATTTAATAATCCCAGTTTTACAGATAAGGAAGTTGAGGCCGAGAACGGGTACGTTACCAATCTGAGGTTTTCAGGAGATGGCGGAGCCAGAGCTGGTGCAGACCAGGTCTTTTAGACTCTGCAGGCCGCGAGCTATTCAGCATGTAATGTTACCTCCCTGTACCAGAGGCTCACAGGAGTTGACTTCTAAATGTTACTTTATTCTTTCCAGATTCGAGTGCACCGAAAATTTGCTGTGGAGGAGGGTGATCATCTCACTATGCTCAATGTGTATGAAGCATTTATCAAAGTAAGTACAGCTACCACTCGAAAGGCCCCTCCACCCCACTCAAGGTGATCTAGGAGTGAGGATTCCAGAAGGTCAAGTTTATAAAGGAGTGGCCTAGAGACCTCGGTATTTTTCTGTTAGATTATTGCCAGTACTTCTAATCCATGTGTGGGGTCCCTGCCTGGGTTTGTGGTGCCATTTTGCCTGGAGGAACACAGAAGTCGCCTCTGGTTGCCCCCGATGGCTAGCAGCATGCCGATGGCTAGCAGCAGGCTGGCGGCTCGGCCTCCGCCCTCTCCCCACCGTCTCACACCCACTGGTGCTGCTGGACGGCACTAGCAGACATCTGAATAGCAAGCCCGGTTTTATTTTCTGCCAAATAAGTGAGGCCAAGAGTGTGTGGTGTTGAGTTCAATCTTCAAAGCGGTCTCTGTGAGTCAACGGGGACCGGCTGTGAGGAACGTGTGGTGAGGACCCGTGTCTGTTCACACGCCCTACCCGTATTTAGTTATAGGCAGTGTTAATTTTTATTGTGTTTTTCTGTAATACTCTTAACGTTTTGTAAAACTTAGCAAATAATACAGCTTAAGAGTCTCACCAAAAATTGCTAAGAAGAGAGCTCTAAAGATGATGAAAACCATAAGAAACCTCTTATGTAAAGGAAATGGTGGGAGGGGGAAATTAGATCTTTCAGACTTCCAGTATCTTGTATTTGTTTCTTAAATATTTTCTTAGAAGAGGAGAAATACTAAATTTTTGTTTCACCAGTGATCTAAGGAAGATTATTCATTTAATGAACAGTCTTCAGAAAAGCCTGATCGCTTACTGAGATCATGAATTATGAGTTATGGGAGTTAGAATTCATTTGTATGAGCACAGTGTGCTGTCTGCACTCTGAAGCTCGCTCTGCTGGTGGAAAGTGGGCGCACGTCTATATCACATTAGTGTATTTTCCTTGGAAAATCTCCTGTGGATGATATTTTCTTCTTTAAAATGCTTTCCTTTCTGGCTTAGAGTAGAATTTCAGAGTACATCCCCACAGCAGTAATTTAATCTAAGACATAATGATCCTACTTAAGAATATAGAATAAGCACTGTTGATAGAAAAACCATATGTTGGGGATAAATAATAGTAATTTGCAAATTATTTCTAAATTGGCAAGTATCATTGCTCACCTGTAGTCTCCTGGAATGATGAACTCAAAGTTGCTCAAAGTTAATTTACAAAGACCCACAGGGAAGTGGGTCTTTCTGATAATTCGCACCACTCGGGTGGGTATTTCAGATTGAAAACAACTCTGCTTGTCAGTAAGTTCTCCTTTGCCCTTTGGCACAGGAAGCGAGAAGGAAGAGCAGTCAGATGGTACGCATGGCGGTCAGCATCTGTTTAGGGAGATGGGGCAGAACGGGGACCATTAGGGTGGGACGATCTTGTCCCACCGAGTAAGCAAAAGGGGGAAGAGGAAACAGGGCACCTTGCGGTGTAGCCGTGGTCGAGAACTTGTCTGCGTTTCTCTCACTCCCCCTCTGTCTGGGTTGCCCTATAGCACAATAAAAGCTCTCAGTGGTGTCAGGAACATTTCCTGAATTACAAGGGTCTTGTCAGAGCGGCGACAGTGCGAGAGCAGTTGAAGAAGCTTCTTGTCAAGTTTCAAGTGCCCAAGAAATCTAGCGAAGGTAAGAGCAAACCTCCATACCCGGCGACGCCCCATTCTGTGCTGTTCACTTGTATTCCCGGACGGTCCGTGCTAGGCTGGTGCAAGGCGGCACGGTGTGCTCCGTACCTTCCCCAGGCTCACACGGAATTGCCCGTGTCGGTGAAAAGCTGAGCGTGTGAAAGTAGCATGTTTTTTCCAGGGAGGTCTGTTTGTATTTCTGAGGGCTATTCTTAATGGAAAAAAAAATTGACAAGCCCTGACAAGACTTCAGGATCATTAGCATTCACATCATTGCATGTTATGTGGTTAATTTCCCCATGTAGGCTTTGCAAGAAAAGTTGCTTTGAAGTGGACGATATTTAGGGCTAATCCAAATAAATTACATTTTATTTTGAAATGCAGACATTACTCATGAAGTCTGTGTGTTGAGCCTCAGCGGTCCCTAGGGTAAGACAGGAGTGCTGCGTAAGGCATGGGCTCTGGCTTCTGGCTGTGACCGTGACTACCATTAATTGAGGACATGGTTATGCAATGGCAGGTGTGGTATCACAGGTGACACTCTGTGAGGTGTGGGTGATACTGTCCTTATTTTACAAATGAGCCTCAAAGTCTTAGGGAGAAATTCAGTTGAGTTCAGGACAACACAGCTGGTTCAGCTGAGCCGGATCTGTGAGGCTTATAACCAGCGCTCTTGAAGAGGTGACCCATCTGCTCATTCACTGGCCATTGCCCAGTGAGTGCCAGGCACGCGCCAGGCGCCCTGACCCCCTCGGTGCCGCGAGTACCTGCTAGCATTCCCTAAGTGCCGAGAGCGGGCCGGCGGTACGCCGAGTGTTCCTGCGTGTGAGTTCATTTAGTGCTCACACCGATGCAGTGAATATATGCCGCTCGTATCCCTATCTGTAGATGAGACCAGTGGGCGAAGAGGCAAAGAGAAACTTGCTGAAGGTCACACAGTGTGTGGTGGAATCAGAACTTGAACTCAGGCAGTTTCATTCCTGCCATTTCAGCCTTATTTTTGCTTCTATCCTACTAGAAAGTGATTACAAAATGGCCAAGACATGGTTCTCTCAGGAAGTAGTGCAGTGAAGGGAGAGATGGATGCAGGTAGACAGAGTGCTACAGTGTGAGGTCTTCAGCTCTCTTCGAAGTTAGAGGAGTAGACCCGTCAGTGCTTTAGGCAAACGGGTGGTGGATGTAATAGGAATGCAGGGAGGAGGGAATCCAGTGGGGCTGGGCCTGGGAGGTTGTAGAGCAGGCCTCGAGTGGTGGCCAGGTCCAGTCCAGCAGCCTGGTTGCACTAGCAAGCACAGGGCAGGGAGGCTGTGGAGACAGGTGCTTGGGGTGAGGGGCATATCAGATGCTCAGAATATTGATGAAT
The DNA here is from genome assembly GCF_964656455.1 of Halichoerus grypus. Classification (NCBI taxonomy): domain Eukaryota; kingdom Metazoa; phylum Chordata; class Mammalia; order Carnivora; family Phocidae; genus Halichoerus; species Halichoerus grypus. Next base: position 118,749,425 of record NC_135721.1, read on the forward strand.
GAAGAAGCTCACGGGAGAGGGGAGAGTTGAAACCGGGGTGATTGGGTAAAGTTGGTGTCATTGATAGAAACGGGGAAGCTTCCAAAGGCAGCTGACTGGGGAGAAGCTCATCTAGTGCTTGTCATCTAACAGACAGATGACAGCCTTACTTCTCTATCTGTGTTTCTTAACCTGTTTTTCATTATCAGCCTCTCACTCAGGAGAAAAGTGACATTAAATTTAAATTCTTCCTAACGAGAGAAATTAAACATGAAGGAAAATACGATTTTGTAAAGTAGGGTTGAGCCTTGGTGGGCCACAGCCATGGCAGTATCTAAGATATCCTCCCTTTCCTGCCCCCAAGAGCCAGTTTTCATCCCTTTGGAAGCGATATCCCCCTAATAAGAACATATGTTCTACAGAGAAGTTTCTTTTGGGTAGCAGTTGGAGAGAAGAGACTGAATCTTGGATCAGGTTGTGGTTAGAAATGTAGATTTGAGATTTATCAGTTCTGTGCTGAGAAACAATAGAGAAAATGATGGAAACACAATAAATTATGTACAAATTTAAAATTTCAAGATGTTAAAAAGCAAATAGTAAAAATATTTTTAGCAGACAGATGAAAAATTAAAAACCTTATCATAGAATGAGTTCATTTAACACGCTTAAAAAAAAAAGGTTTCCAAGTTGATATATGGGCAGAGGAACAGAAAACTCAGAAAAGAAGAAACACAGATAGTAATTGATAAATGTACAGTAATAGAAGGGGTACCTTTTAGCCAAATCATTGGCAGTAAGAATGTGGTGACGCTGACATTGTTATTTTATGCACCACTAAGAAAAAAAGTACTGCCAGTTATAATTACAAAATGCTGTCCTGATTTCAGTGAGTTGAAGGGGGAAAAAAGAGTGAGTCTTAGAATTGATGAAATGCAGTATGTTGTTAAGCCACACACATGACATTTTCCGTTGCGTGATCATTTAGAATGTATCCTGTGAAAATCATCTAATAAATGGTTGTGCTCTATCCTTGGAAGATGTTTACTGTAGCAATATAGACATCAATTAAAATGGGGCATTTGAAAAATGGTGAAGAATTACGTGCTGTAGCTTATAACCACAGAAATAATGTGTCTCATGGAAGAAACATAAGATTTTCTCCTAAAAAGCAGTTCTTGGGGTCACTGGCCAGCCCGTGGTGTGCTCTCTCGGGTTCTGGTGCCCGGCCTTTCCCCTGTCACCCTGTGGCCTGGTGGGGTTGGGGCATCCTGAGTTAAAGGAACAGTCCAGCTTCCTTCAACAGCCATAGATGGTGCCCGGGCAGGCATCCAGCACCGGGAGGCACGGGGCTGGGGCTGGTTCAGGAGAGGTTTGTGAGGTGGCTCGAAGCAGCCTGGGCTGGGGCCTCACAGCACAGGCTTGAGCACGCAGAGCATAGGGCAGGCAAGGGGCTTACCCGTCACTCTGTTTGCTGCCTTGTGCAGGTGATCCGGATCCAGTCCTGAGGTGCATTGTTTCGGGATTCTTCGCAAATGCAGCAAGGTTTCATTCTACTGGAGCTTATAGGTAACATGATACTTTGTGAAGGCATTTGTTAAAGGAGAAATCTTAAAAATGATCCAAACCCCATAGAAAGCTGATGTGCCAGGAAAGTACAGCAATTAAGTTAAATAGGTTTTCTTTATCTCCTTCCAAAGATGAGTTGAGGTTAACTACATAGCTTTCAGCATGATATCTTAACTTGATGGAAATGATTCTGAAATATTCAGCTCATCCATATGTTGTGGAAGGATAATAATTACAAGCCTGGAGGCTGGAAATATTTCCATTCTAATAACAGAATAATAGAACTGGAAAGGACCATTAGAGATGATCTTTCTTGGAGAAACTACCCCGGCAGTTCATTTTGTTTCTTGAGACCTGTGGGAAGTTGTGGCCATAGTTGCCATCTTTGTATGTTGGCAAGTGTTTCTTCATGTGCTGGATGTGCCTCCTGCCACAGACCACAGCCCAGTTCTTCCATTTCCACTTTCTGGGGAGAAAATCACTGGTCACCCATGCCCTCCTATTAACCTCAGGGCCTCGGCTCATTCTGGTCCAGAGCGTCACCCGCGCCTGTTTAAAAGTGCATCTGTTCTTTCATACGGAAGTCATCCCAAAGGCTTCCTCCCCAGCTTTTCTTTGCATTTCCTTCATGTATTATTTTGTCATTAGCCTTTTCCTCTCAAAGAATACTACATTCCTGTTTTCGGAGAGGAAGTCGGCTTCATGTCAGTCCATTTGAAGCAAAAGTTCAGTGTCGATCAGCTCAGGCCACCTGGTAGCACAGCCAGGACCCTGGGGTGCTGATTTTATCACAGAGCTGGAGATGGGCTCACTCATGGTGCGCGAAGCGATTCCCTGACACACAGGTCCCTGGCACCCACAGAAACACCCCATAATTAGGGTTTGGGCAGCAGCATCCTAATCTGTTGATGTTCTCTTGTGATCTGATCTTACCAATAGTTGTGTGCTCGGTAATTATTTTTTGAATTAAATTGAATCTAATCTGGGTTGAAATTTGAAATATTATGTGAGAAGCATGGATAGTCTAATACTGAGCTTTCTTTTTCCCCTATTATTATGTCCTCCGTAGCCTTTATCTTTACTATTTAATTTTAAATAGAAACATTTTTATTTTTCTATTCAATAGAAAAGTTTATACAGGTCACCATATGTGTTATTTCTGTCCCTAAGGAAATTGTTTTGAAAGAGAACGTATGGAAGATAAACGTGAAAATGGGCAGAGCAGTATATTTTCCATGTTTTTTCATGAATAGCCATATGCTGTTTTTTGTATGGTTTGTTCTTGACTTCTGGGGTGGCAGTGGGCGAGGGGTCAACCAGGGCACTAGAGAAGATGGAGAGAATAGTTTGTTGGAGTGAAGTACCATCTGCATGCATTTTTTGATAATATGAAACACATCTGTGGAAGAGTCCCGCTCTAAGTATTTCAGGCTGACTTCAGATAAAATTCTTCTGTTTGCAAGGACTATCCGTGACGATCATGAATTACATATCCACCCTGCCTCGGTCCTCTATGCAGAGAAGCCGCCTCGCTGGTAAGCCACCGCCTGCTTCTGAGCCTTGTAACTGCTCAGAAGGCAAGGCCTGGTTCTTGTTCATCCCCAGGTCCCCAGGCCTGGCACAGCGCCTGGCATACACGTTTGTTGACTTTGTTATGCTGAGTCATCTACAGAATTTCTGCTCTTACCAAAGATTTCCTTATGCAAATGGGGATATTCCTCTCCTCACTCATGTACTCAGCAAACTTTCATCCTCACCCACAGACTAGGTCCTAAACCCTACACTGGGCACAGCAATGTGGAGGCGGATTGGGGTTCTGGGCCACAGTCCTGATGGAGACACAAATTCAGACAGATTCCAGCAGCTCAGGAGAAGGACCTGGTGTGGGGGGTGTAAAGCACTGAGCTCGGTACCTCACGTGCCAGGGAGAGTCAGAGCTGGCTTCGTGGAGGTGATGACATTTGCTCTGGGGCCTGCAGACAGTTTTCAGGCAGAAAAGGATGTGGAGGGAATACACACTGAGGCAGGAGCAGAAGTGAAGGCACGGGAAGGTGAGGGAAGCTCCTGTCTGGGAAGTGGGGAGTCCTTGGTGCAGCGGGCCCAGGCTACCCCAGGGTGGTCTGTGAGATGGGGCAAGTCTGGGGCCGTGCCTGTGAAGAGACGCACACACAAGTTAGGAGGCATTTAGACCTTTTAATAACACTTTAGTCAGTTAAATTTTTGTCTGCTGCCCAATTTGGTAATAAATTGGAGCCTGTCTTTTGTATGTCTTCTTGAAATCTCATTTTTCTAGTAATTCATTTGTATTGTGTTTTAGAAAAATATTGCTCTCACAGTGGATTAGAAAATTTAAAAACAACAACTGGTTCTTCCCCACAGATCGGTGGAGAAGGCGGAGGAGAGAGCGCGGGCCTGGGGAGGGGGGATAATGGTAGAAGAGAGAGAGGGCAGAAAGGTCCACTGTGAGGTCCTTGGTGTCCTGGAGTAGTGGTTTCCAAAGTGCGGTCTGCAGGTGGGCATCAGCATCACCTGGAAGCCCGTTAGAAATGCACACGTCCAGGCCAGGCCCAGCCCGTCTGAATCAGAAACTGGGAGTGGGGTCCTGTTTTAACAAGCCCAGAACCAGGTGGTTCTGTTGGGTGGTAAAGCTTGAAACCCTTTCCGAGACCTGTGCAGATCCAGAAGCTGCTTAGCTGGAGCCAGACTTGGTCAGGCAGTTTTGGGTTTAGAAATGTTGCCTGATGTCCATCACCACGCAGGGTGAGTGGAAGAGGGAAGCAAACCTCAGTTCTAGATCCTTTCCCAGCGGTTTGCCAACTTTGGGTTGACTAATTTGGGAGTTGCTTAATTTGGGAGACTTTTTTTTCCTGCTTCATTCCCAAGGAGCCCTGAAGGGCAAAGAGAGCATGGCTGAATAGAGCCAGTCCTGAAGCAGCCCCGTCACCTTAGGGTGGTGAGGGAGCACCCTTCCCCTCCGGCCTCTGCAGAGGCCCCCCCCCTCACTGGGTCCGACCTTCAGCAGCTGATCGTTTGCCAGCTTCCAGGAGCGCACAGTGGCAGCGTGGTGGGTGTTTATGGTTGTTAGGGAAGCCCTGCGTCAGCTCTTCACATAGCTCAGAAACTGATGTCTATCTAATACGTGCACTTGGAAATCTGGGGATTTGAAATTATCTGCTTGGCTCTTTGGTGTCTTTTACCTCAGCCTCAGGCAAGGCCCCCGCCCCTCCTTTTTTTCCGTGAGTAGTGGTATAATTTGTGAGAGTATTGACAACTGTGTAAGATGTAGAGTATTTCAATCTCTCTAAAAAGTTCCCTCGTGTCTCTTTACATTAATTTCCATCCCTTTTCAGAATCCGGCAAGCTTTCGCTTCTCTTTCTCCATTTTCTAATAAAGTCAGTGCTCTGTTGAGAGTTCTGTAAATGCAGACTGAGAATCCAGAAGGGTCCTGCACTGAGAGTGAGATGTTCTGGAAGTCATGTCTGAGCTGTCCTGTAAAGTGGACACACTGTTACCCACCAGTCAGGTCATGAGGCAGAAGTGCATTTGTTTAGTGTAGCCCCCCGGCACACACAGTAGGTCCCTGGGAAAGGGGGACACTCGCCAGCCCTGTTTGCCGTGGTTCTGGGTTCTCACCATAAGGTTTAGGAAACTCCTGTTTTCTCCTGGTTTCAGGGTTATCTACAATGAAGTTATACAGACCTCTAAGTATTACATGAGAGACGTGACGGCCATCGAATCTGCGTGGCTGTTGGAGCTGGCTCCACACTTCTATCAACAAGGAACGGTAGGGGTGAATAGAGGCTATCCCTCAAAACACCTAGTAGCTGCCTCTTCATATTTCTAAGTGCACATCGATTCTCCAGTTTCATGGCCTAAATTTGTCCCCCCCAATAGTGCATGGGGTGGAAAGGCCACTCCCCTATCTCTTCCCCACTCTGGGTGAAAGCAGTATACTATTTGATCATAGTGAAGTGCATTTGGAAATGCATCCCTCCAGCTTATAAGACAAAAAAGAGAATGTATCTTCGGCTCTTCCTCTCCCCCTCTGCTTTTCTTTCTTCAAAAGAAATTCTATCACACTTTGGGCCATGTTCACAAGGAGTGGCACAAATATTCTCTGATGAAGATTGACTCACAAAGAATATAAACTGGTGTGCAAGCTTACACCCAAGGTGGTTTACCCAGCGGTGGGTGCTACCGAGCATTGGTATTCCTGCGTATACTCTTCTTCCACAGCAGGCCCTCGTGTGGGACCAGCAAGGTAGTGAGCCTTGTAGAGGAGATGCATAGTTTTGGTTGTTTTATTTTCACAAAAAAAATGGTCTATTCATTGGGATGGGTGGGGAAGGCCATACATTCTTCTAACAAGATCTTTAGTTGAGTGGTGGTTATATTTGGAAGGCTGGCATGAAAACAGGTAAATCAGGGTTCACAAACTTCCATTGACTCATTCTGTTTGGTCTGCATCATGTTTTTAATTAGAGTGTTTAGTGTACTCTTAATGCAGTTACTGATATGGTTTGATTGAAGTCTGCCACGATGCTGGTTGTATTCTGTAGTCTGAATTAGTTCTTTTTCTTTTTTTACTGCCTATGCTCTGTGTTGCCCAATGCCTGAAAACAGTTGCCTTAGATACTTCGTTCAGTTTTACCACTGTTTACCCCAGAAAGGAAAGTCCAAACCTCTTACTTCATCAGGGCTGTAACCAGACTGCCGTGTTTTCAACCCAGAACTTGGATTGATGGGTGCATTTAAAAATTGGGAGATTTCACAGTAAATATAGATTTCAGGTTTCTCTTAAAAGAAATGGTACATCTGCCAGCACTGGGGGTGGCAGGGCTGCCTGGGTGGCTCCGTCCTTTAAGCGTCTGCCTTCAGCTCAGATCCTGATCTCAGTCCCGCATTGGGCTCCCTGCTCAGCGGGGAGTCTGCTTGTCCCTCTGCCCCTCCCCCCGCTCCTGCTCTCTCTCTCTCTCAGATAGATAAATAAATAAAATATTTTTTTTTTTAAAAGAAAGAAAGAAAGTCTGCTGGCACTGGGCCCGAGTTACTGCTTGGTGGCAATCAGCAGGGGCCAAGGAACGGCTGCTCGCTGGGAATGACGCTGTCCAGGTGCCACGGTCCTGTTTCACTTGTTAGCCTCACTTGCTTGACTCCTGGAAACATTTGAGTTGTGACCCTGTAAATGGAAGGCTCTTCTCCTCCCTCAATGTCAGGGGAAATTGTCCTTTTAAAACCTTCTTAAAGTATTTAAATTGTATCCAGTTGGATGGAAACTGTTTGAAGCCTATATAGTTCTTCACACATCCTCATACAGATGCTGCAGCTAGAAACCAGGTCAGCTGCAGGCACCAGGCACCGAGACGCATTCAGAGTGTTGTCTGTGCTGCGTTGGGCTGACAAGAACACACCTCAAGTGAGAGAGTGTCTTTCCCCCAGAACCTCTCAGGCGGGAAGCAGCAGACTTCAGAAGTCCAGGAGGAGTGAGGAGAACTGGAAGCTGAGAAGCGCTGGTGGTTCGAGTCGGAGGATGCGAGCATTCGAGGGGGGTGAACCTGAAGTTGTCTTGCATCCATTTAGACTCTCGGAGAACGGGATTAACCTAGAAGCTGAGTCATTTTCCCTTCTCATCTCAGAACCACAGTTTAGGCCGACCAAGTTAGAGCAGATAGCCCCGGAAGTTGGAAGGAAGTGACCACCCCCGATGTCTGCGTTGGCCTCTTCTCTGCAGACGCCTGTTGTCCCACTCACTGGTCCATTCCCATCACTGCCTGTGAGCCGCGTATTTTTAGAGATGCCTGGATCTTACAAGTCGTCTGGTGCCACAGCTTCATCGTACGGGCAAGGGCCCCGAAACCCCCCAAGAACCTTGGCCTCTTTTTACCTAAGCAGTCCATAGGTACTTGCACTGTTAACTTGTCGGAATGAATGGATTTCCCCAAGAGCCCTGCAGGTCCCCACTGGCCGCCCATGTACGGTAGACGCTCCTTCGTCGAACACATGGCCTCCCCCCGCCCGCAGAGGGTCCCTGGCTCTGTTCCTGGCACCTTTCGTGACTTTCCATTGCTGTTGTTTTCAGAGTGTCACTCTCGTCCTGTATGAAGGCCTGAAATGGTCCAGAGTTGGCTGTGTTTATACTCCGCATTCTTCTCAGAAATGAACACCAAAAATGGTCCTGTGCACAGGCCCGATGACATCAGCCCCATGCCCAAGCAGGGCTGAGAGTGTCTTAACAGTAGCTGGAGGGGTCCTCTCGGGTAGAGTGCAGGGAGGAGAGAAATGACCGAAATGCAGCAAGACCCCCAGCTGGAGGGAACAGGGTGCCCTGCTCAGAGAGTCACCTGCCAGTCCTTAATTTTGTGTCCTGATTCTCAGAGGTGTCCTTGGGATCTAGGAAAAACCCTCTTAACCAGGGCCTTTGCAAGAATCCATACTGGTCCTTTCTCCAGCACACACGGTTGGAAAGGGACTTCCTACCTCTGTCACATTCACTCTGTCAGTGAGTACAGGTACTAGACGGTGTGTTATGTCTCCTGCACCCCGCATTCTTTCAGGGCCTGTGGTCCCCCGTCAGCAGTGGCCTTGCTCTCTCAGCCCACGTGGGTGTGTGGGTGTTGGCCGGGCCCTGAGCGTGTTGGGGACCAACAGTCAGGTTGGGAGTTCCTCATGTGAGGGTCCCACTGCATGTTAGGGTGTCTCTCGGTTGTTTGCTTATGATTATTGAGGGGGTACTAGGGATACCTCAGTCGGTGAACAGAGGTCCTTTATTAAAAGCTTCTGTTTACATACTCTGCCTTAGACGTGTGCTTTAGGATTTCCGGCACTTCTGGCTTTATCTTCGAACACAAAGTATAATTGTATCACTAAATCCTATTATCTGCTGCCCGTGATTATGTTATGCATCCTGTGTTCTTTATACTGGTAGGGAGCGATGTTTCTGAAAGGAAAGGGTGGTGCTAGGAGGTGTTCTTTCCCTGTTTGTCTTCCCTCATGTGCATTTGCCAGGGGGTCCGTGGGGGCCAGGGCCCTGAGCACATGTATCTGCATGTGGAGGTGCTTGGTGAAATGATGGATCTCCTTGTTCCTATGGGGAGGGTACCTTTCCTTGACCGTTTATAAGAAATTCATAGAAACGTGAGGTGACTTCCAGCCCGAGCCCAGTCCCCTGAGCACAGGGGTTTGGCTGTGGTGCTGTCCTGGGGGCTGGGGCAGAGGGGGAGCGTGTCCCATTGACACCTTCTCGCAGAGCCCTGGGTGACCAGGGTCGGCCATGGTGGGTTGGGCCTTGGGCTGCTGGGCCTTACCGAAGGTCCATCACCTTTGTTGGTTCCTTGGGCTTTTCTTCCCCTCCACACTGCTTTCTGAGGGGCACGGCATCTGCCGAGAATGTGCGAACCAGAGGGCAGCGCTGGCGTGGTCGTTGATGTGGGGGTCCGGTTGAAGTCCAGTCTCTCTGTCTGAGCAACCCCTAACGCTGATGGTTTCTCTTCTCTTGCAGCACCTGTCCCTCAAAGCCAAAAGGGCCAAGGTCCAGGACCAGTGAGCGGAGCTCAGCTGCCGCCGCAGGGGGCTTGACGCCCTCTCCTCCACACTGGGGTCCCCCGGCCCTGGGCGGCGAGCTGGCCTCGGCTCACATGGAGTCTTCCGCTGCTCTGAAGTGGGCCGCAGCCCGTTTGTTAGCCCCTTCCTTCCCGCTCCCCTCGGCATCTGCGTTCCTTGCTGGGATCCCGGGGGCGTTCATGCATGAGCGGGCACCCCGCTGCGCTGCACCCAGGCAGAGCGGGAGTGGGCAGGGCCGTGCTCTCTGCTCACGCAGCACCCCCACCGACCCAGCATGCCACTTCCGACCGGCGCCCGGTTCTGGCCCAGCTTCGTCGTGGGGCACGGGGAGGAAAGCTGGCCACGGCGGGCTGGAGCGCTGGGCAGGGTGCACGGGGAGGTGTGCGGGGCTGCCTTGGCTTTCCCTGGCCGGGCCCCGGCTGTGCTGCTGGGTGTGATCGAGCGTGTGTCTGCGGACGGGTGAGACGGCCCCGCAGTGTCCGCCGCATCTCTGAGGGGCGTGGCTGGCCGGCGCAGGGGCTCCCAGACCAAGCAGCTTCGGTTTTCCCTCTGCGCCGTGACCCTGCCTGTCTGTGGCAGGAGACTCTCGAGGGTTGGTGACCGACAGACACTGTTCTTTGTTGGCTCTCACAAGCGGGCTTAGCTTTCTCTGCGCGTCTGACCCCACGGCCCGCCGCCGCCACAAGCTGAGCACTAGTGAGCTCAGGCGCTCACACCCTGGCGGGAGCCCTCTGCCGCAGGAATTCACAACACTTTAGAGGCGCTAAGCTTCTGTAGCTCAGGAACATAACTTGTATATTTGTTTTTTGTTTCTTTGCTCGGGATCGGCAAGAACCCGGGGCGGCCCTCCCAGCAGGCCCTGGTTTTGTCGTCGCCCCAGGGCTTCTTCGTCGGGATGGCGATTGCCTTTCAACACGTGACCAATGCAGGTTTCTCCCCTTACTGTTTCAGTGACCTTTATTTCAAAAACTCGTGGCTTGAAACTTTATTTTTGTACTGATCTTAGTTTGGATGTGCCACTTTTGGCACCAAACATGTATGTCATTTTTATTTCCATTTTGTAAACCTGTAAATAATAGTGGTAACTTGTTAATAATCGTAAACCTTTGTACCTCAAGTAAATGTGTTCCCTTCCGCCCGTGGTACTTGTGGTCTGTATTTTAAGATGGTCCAGTGAATTCTTCTGCGAGAGGGCCTGACGTTAGCTAAGAACCCTGATGCTCTGGCGGACCAGCGGCTTTGGGGGCTCCGTGGACGTGGGAAGCCTCCCAACGCAAGGTCCACGCCACCATACGCCCTCAGGAGCTCAGGGGAGCAAACTGTGGGATGTTGTTTAAATAAAGTCCTAAAGAGGTGCTAATTTTTGCCAGTTTCTCATTGGGATCTTTTTGTAGAGAGGTAGAAACACTTACTTTTGTAAAGTCTGAATTTAGAACCAGGGCGGATGGTGATGAGCTGCTGTGGGAGTGGGAGGAGGAAAGGGTACGGGACCCACCCCGTGTGCGGTGAGACTGGAGATCTCCCAGATGGGAGAGCCGACAAATGGGGCTGGGCGAGTGGGTGTGAGCAGGCGGGAGGGAGCACGGCGGCGCCTCTGCCTCGGAGCCCCCACCTCCTGCGGGGCAGCCCTTCCCGGTGGAGAGGGGTCTTCGCTGTCAGAGGCGCCCTTCCTGTGTGTGAGCAAGCACACAGCCTCGTCAGCCAGCCACGTCCTGGCCTGGTTCTGCACGGCCGGATTGCCTGGCCACCCAGACTGGCCCTGCGGAGCTCCGCCAGAACCAGTTCCCTCAGGCTCCTCGTCGCTTTTCAGGTGTTTTTAGTGAAATTCCGCCAGCATTGCGGTGGCTTCCTTTGAAGCCAGGTGCTCCAGTGGGAGTGGGGAGGGGAGTTGGTGCCAGAAGCACGGTGGACGTGGTGGTGTCCTGGAAGCTTGAGATGGAGCTTTCTCTCTGGTAGCTGTCCTGTAGCTGGTCTCCCGAGGGCGGGCCGGTGCTGTCACAGGGGCCCTGGCCCAGCGCTGCTCACTCGGTCCGTCAGCAAATGCTTGGGCACCTGGGCTGCTGGTGACACGTGACTGCACAGGCAGATGAGAACCACCCAGCGGGAGGGACTGCAGAGGCCCAGGTGGCGTTGGAGGCCAGGGCAGCAATCAGAAGAGGCTTCCCCACAACAAGGCCCTTTCCTTGTGAAGGTAGATCGTGCTCATGTTCTGCTCTGTCTGTCCTGTCCCAGCTGAACGTTTCCCTTTGGCTGTGAACTTGGCGGGATGCATGGGCCCCAGCTCTGCGCTCGCCTCTTGAGTCCATCAGCACTGCCTGTGACCGGTGCTGCTTTCCCTCAGTCTGGGTCCCCTGGCCTTCTGGCATGTTCTCAGCTGCTCTGCGCAGGGCCCAGTGCCGATGCGCTGGTCAGTGAGTTCAGGGGGTTGCGTGGTGGGGGTGGGGGGCACCACAGTTTACCTGACTGCCCTTCCAAGATGAGGAACATGCAGTAGTGAGCATTTCAGAAAGCTTATGTTAGTCTGTCAAAGTCCTTCCTTTAGTTTTTTTTTCCTTTTTTTTTCTCTGGTGCTAAATATTCTCTCTTTTGGAAAATGGTGATGATAATTAGATGGTACTTTGGAAATGTTTTCCTTGGAAAAATACAATTCCAACAATCCTACATCAGTCTCCTGATTAAAAACAAAAATGAAAACTGGTTGAGGAAATCCCCAAAGCTGGGAGCCCTCGGGCTGTGGGCCATGCAGACCGTGGGGCTGCTGGTGATGGGAGCGTCGCGCAGCATAGCTCCGGGGGAGTACGTCTGCCTTTCCAAGCAACTGACTTTCTAGTGAACTCTGCAGCAGCTGGGAGACTACCTGTCTTTACATAACTGGAAGGATTCAAGTTAGCGGGACTCAGCGCCCACATCCCTTACCTCACCTTTAGATAAGATCAGATATTTTCCACTCTCCAGTGACTCATCTGGATTTTTCCTCAGCCCTCCAACTCGTGCTGAAACAGGGTGGTGGAACTCTGGATTCCCTGTCAGTTTAATCTTTCTGTCACTGAACCTGAAAATAGCCAACCCAATTGTTTCATACATAGCTGGCCACTTGGGGTGAGTGGCTGGAGTGTGCACGGCAGGGCTTGTCCCCGCGTCCTCACGGTCACGGCTCCCTCCGACAAGCCAGGGTGATGTTCCGCTAGCTGGTGAATCATGGAGCTGTTACCTTGTGCACTCTTGGGTGGTACTGAGCTTGTTCAAACAGGCTGTCTTCCTGCTTGCAGACGAGATCTCAGTGCAGCACTTCCCCAGGCCCCGGGGCATATGTGGCCTCAGCCCCTACCTGGGCTCTGTGGAAGGCAGCGAGCAAGCTAGGGAGATTGGGACGAACGTGAGCGAGTCAGTGTGGTGGCAGGGGCCCCGTGGTGGTGCCCAGAATCTCCAGAGCTGGGCAGAGGCCCAGCACAGCTCCGCCCAGGGCTGGTCCACTGACCATGGCCCGCACAGTGGCTCTGAATACAGATGTCCAGGCCGGGCCCCCAGACTCATGGGACAAACACATGACCTAAAAGTAGCTCAGGCTCCCTGCCTCCTGCCCTCACCTCTGGACCCCGGGGGCCCTGAGGGCAGGATTGGCTAAGGACTTACCAGTCTGCCTTCAGCTGGCTTATTTTAGCCTTTTCTTTCCTTCCCGCTGCTTTCTGTTTTGAAGTCCAGTGAGGTTTGCTCAGTGTCTGCTGTTATTGCATTTACTCTTAGCTCTTGTTGCTTTGTTTGCACTTGTGCATATGCTTTGTCCTTTTAATCTCTGCCTCTCTGACTTCTGCATTTTTTCCCTTTTTACCATGAAATTGGAAAAAGAATACAGACGTGTTGGATCTGCTTCATTTTTATACTCTTTTTAAAAGAAGTGTTTTTACCTTAACCTTGATTTTAACTTCTTGATCTTTTTTATGCTTTACTGATTTGTTTCTAGCTTTTATTTTGTACTTTTAGGTACAAAAAGAAATCTGTTAAGTTTTTGGTTTTGTCCTGTAAATATTTTCTTCCATTATTTTTCTCATTTTAATATTATTCGTTTTAAACTCACCCGGACAATTTGCTTTCCATTTCATTTCCTCTCCATTACCCACCTTCTGTTATATCTTAGTCTGCTTAATTTGTTTTCATGGTTGGCAAGAGGCCTAACTGTAGGTGTGGGAGCTGAGAGAAGATGTGTGCAGTGGTTGAAACCAGCAAAGGATTAACTGCCAAGAATATACAAGGAGCTCCTACAAATCAACAATAAAAAGACAACCCCTGTAGAAAAAAATTGGGTAAAAGGAATGAGCAATTTATAGAAGCAGACCCCAAAGTCTACCAAGCCAGTGAAGAGCTGTTCAAATTCAGTCATCAGAGGAACAAAAACTAAAGCAACAATTAGAGAATGCTTTGCTGTCAGCGTCAGATTAGCAAAAAGCGCAAAGGTGGGTCATGTCAAGTGTCGGCAGAGATGTGGGGACTCGGTGCAGTGTCGGTGGAGAACCACGGGGCACCGCTCATTAAATGAAGTCTGTGCATGCCCCACAGTCCAGAAATTACATGTCTGGGTAAATGTTCCCAACAAAATGATCTCCTGGGTCCGCAAGCAGCCATGTGTAAGGGTGCTCCTGCAGTGTGAGTGTGGTGGGGGCGGGGGAATGAGTCACGTCGGTCACCGGGGGAGTATTCAGGAAAAGGTCCGCTGCTGACCCCGACGACAGAGTACTACAGGGCAGTTTCCAGCCACAGACAACACGCAAACACGGACCTTAAAAACAGCTGAGTGAAGGGGCGCCTGGGTGTCTCAGTCGTTAAGTGTCTGCCTTCAGCTCAGGCCATGATCACAGGGTCCTGGGATCGAGCCCCATGTTGGGCTCCCTGCTCGGCGGGAAGCCTGCTTCTCCCTCTCCCGCTCCCCCTGCTTGTGTTCCCTCTCTCGCTATCAAATAAATAAATAAAAAATCTTAAAAAAAATATAGCTGAGTGAAGAAAGTAAGAAATAGATGCGACAGTATCATTTACAGGCACCAAAGATAATACGTGCAAGAAACAAGACACAACAAACAAGAAACAAGGCAACGTTTCCAAAAACGTGTACAGATATGCATGAAAAGGGTTGCCTGTGAGGGGTGGGGGGGGTGGGGGTGAGGAATGGGGGTGAAAAAATTAACAAATGGAACAGGACAGGATGGAAGAGGGAACCTCAGGCATTCTGAGGGCATGTATCCTTTTGTAGTCAAGGTCTGAGGCAGGTTTACCTGTGGCCCAGATAAGCGGGGCTTCTGTGAGGTTGGGCACACTTAAGTGTGTTGATCTCAGCGAGCCTACTGCGGGCTTCCCAGTGTCTGTCCCTGCAGGAGCTGCTTCTATCCCAGATGTGATGCTCTGATGAACACCATGGGAGGTCCTGATGCTTACGTTCCTCGTCACAGCGCATTTCTGCTCTGGTATATGTTCTCGTTGTGATGCCCATTTAACTCATACTTACTCTGCACCCCCATGGTGGGGCTCACTGGCAATCAGAAGGCCAGCAGCAGCAGCAGGTCTTGTATGACCACCGAGGAGTGGGAGGCATGCAGCCCCACGGTCCCTTTTAGTAGCGGCGAACGAATTTGCTGGAAAAGCCCTCCCCAGACTTAGGCATAGACAGACTACTGGAATGGATGGTAGCTCGCGTGATTTATCTGGGCAAAGTTCATCCACGTCTCCGAGACAGGAACTTGTAGGACAGATTACATCATTGGGAGGCCTTCCTGCCGGTCAGCATCCTTAAGATGAAATGTATGCTTTCGACCCACGGGGACTGTCGTCCCTTCATTGCAGCTCTTGGCACTCTGCTTCCAGAGCCTTCTTGCTCTCAGAGCTGGCCTGGATCATTATGAGGCTAAAAAGAACAGGATATGCCAAGGCTTTGAAAATCCCTGATGATCTTTTATCATTCAAGGAGTGTGTAAACTTCAGCTGTGTTTGCTGCCCTGAGGTGTGGCTCCTCTTTCCTGACCATTGGCTTGCTTGTTGTTTAAGAACCAGTTTAATTAGAGCTGGTGTCTGGTTTTCCAGTAATTGCCTTGTAGGGGGTGGGGGGTAGGGAGAAATCTGGGCCAGGTTAGGGAGGCAACATGCAAATTCGAAGAGGCCGCCAGGGATCTTATTAAATTTAAGTCTCACTTTAAACTTTTTATGGCTTGGGGAAAGAGTGTTACAAATCATCCTGGCTTGGGCAGCAGGCTCAGAAGGAGAGCAGATTCTGGAACAGTGACCTGTCCCAGTGGTGAGTGGGGTCATGGAGACCCAGCTTCTAGGGAAACAGGGCAGGTTTCCTGTTCCCAGATTTATAAATCAAGTCAGCTCTCCCGAACTGTGACGGTGTCTGGCCCAGTTCTGAGTGGGTCCAGGTGGAGTACAATTCTTACATTTGGCTTTTGCCAATTGAAGAGTGCATCATTCCAGCCAGAATTGGGATTAAAGACCCTGCCTTCCAGTGCCCTCTCCTGCCTCCTGCGCAGGTGGGACTCAGACAGCCCCTGGGTGCGGGAATGACTTGCAGGCCACGGGGACACCAGTGACAGCACCACTGGATGTCTCCCGAGTGGTGGGGGTGAGAGCCCTGAAATCTGAGTCTCAAGACCCGGATTTAAAAAGCAACGACCAAAAGCCTTTATTGAAGTATGATTTACATATGATGAGTGCACTCATTTTAATTGGATAGTTCAGTGAACTTTGACTAATTCATGTACCACAAATGACCGCCTAAATCGAGTATAGAACATTTCCATCCAAAAACCTTCCTTGTGATCTATGATCTTCTGTCGTCAACTCTACCCCCACCGCAGCCCCCAGCCTCAGGTTTCGCTATTCTGCTTTCTGTCACTATGAATGACTTTTGCTTTTTCTAGAATTTCATTATGAATGGAGTCATTTGCTTCCGGGGCAGACCAGGTTTAAGCCCCAGTCCCACAAAAAGATAACTAGGGGACCCTTGGCGAGATGCAGTTCCCCTCTTCACCTCAGTTTCCTTGTCTGTACATTGAAGATAATAGTAACTTACAACATTCACTCAGTCACATGTGCACTGGCTCCAGGCTTAGGTCCATGGTGATGGCCCCCGGGTGCTTGGTGACAGGGCCTCTGTTCTTCAGTCTCACTGTCTCCCAGAGGGCCCACTGCTGCCCGATCCTGCCATACCTGTCCTAGCCTCCCCTGATCTCAGGTCCCACACTCCCTTCAAGGAGGACTCCTTTTATTGAAATGAGAGGTATGAAGACACCCCAGGAAGACTGGGATGAAGTGATGAGGGCCCCCTGCCCCCAGATGGGCAGAGGCAGCCAGGGCCTGAGCAGAGGAGAGGGATATATCTGGAGGTGTCCACAGAGCCCTGGACTGGGGCTGGGGTCTGGGGGGACACTGGGGTTTCCCCGGGAGAGAGAGTGAGCAAAGGCATGTGGGTCTGCAGGACATTTCCAGGTGAGTGATGACACCAGGGACAGACCCACACACTCAGATCCACCAGAAGCAAACCTCGTGGACACCCCCAGACCCTACATGATAAGACACACACTCACATCTGACACACCCAGGAAAACTTCAGATCAGATAATTGCACACACATAAGCAGACCTCAACATTCAAATATGTATTGATCGTCATTTGCGTGCATCCCAGGCTCTGGGAGATGCGGCCCTGAACGCAACCAAGCCACTGCTCTCCTGAAGCTCACATTGCTAGAACATGATCCCACATTCAGGATGCACCCCATCCTTAGCCAGGGGTATGGGGTGTCCTCAATGTGGCCCTGAGTTCCATCGGAGACCATCAGTCCTGCTCATCTGCTCAGCTTCTGATGCCTCAGAATGGGGCTGCATCGCCCTCTGCTGGTCATATGGTGGCGGTGATTCCCCAGACAGGGCGGTCCCAGCCTGGCAATGGGCTGAGGGGAAGGGTGAGGGTGCTTTTGGTCCCTTGCTTCTGGCATCCTGGCATAGCAAATATGGAGGGGAAAGGACAGTGTGAAGAACTCTTCCTCTGTGCCCTGAGCTCCTTGTTATTTCCTGCATTCCCCACCTTCCCCTTCCCTAGAAGTACTGTAGCCAAGGGGGACCCAACCAGACCAGGTTCAGCCACTCACCGCTGACCAAATCCAAAGGCAGAGAAATGACTGGTAGTGAAACAAGAAAGGAACTTATTTCAGTGAGGCCAACACTGGGAAGACAGAAGACTAGTGTCTCAAAGATTGTCTCCAAAGTGCTGAAAATACTTTAAGGTTTATATAAAGAAAACGTGGGATAAACGTCTGTGGGTATGTGCAGATGGGCAGTGAAGGTCAAGTCCATCATTGTCTTGGGGTCAGTCCCGCAGGGTCTTGCTGGCTCTGGGCAGTCCTTCTTGCTTGAGGGGGCGGTTTTGGTTCCCATTAGGGGACCCTTCGCCTGCGGGGTCTTTTGCCCGAGTTAAGAGACAAGCTGGAAAGAAGAACTTAATCAACGGGAAAGTTTGAGGTCAAAATGAGGTAGTCCAAATCCTCTTTTTCAGTACTTGAATTTGAAAAGAGAGTTGATCCAAGTCATGATGGTTTTTGAGCTGTGTCCTGCAGTGCCCCCTTCCCATGGCATCATCCTCATGGCCCCCAGCTCTTGCAGTTGGTTCGGGGAATCCTTCCTCAGCCATCTTCTGTCCAGCAGAGATGGAGGGACCCACATCTTGAATTTGTAGGTGAAATCCAGCTGACCGCCTACGGAGGCCAACTACCCCGGCCTGATGTTGGAGGGGCTCCAACCAATAGGCCAGTGGAGCCCAGCCTCAGCCATCCCAGTGTGGGGCAAGGATGCACATGAAGATGTCATTTTGAAGGGGATTCTCCAGCCTGAAATCGTCCAGGCCCCCAGCCTTTTGAATCTTCTGAGCTCAGCTGAGGCCCCAAGCCATCCCCACTGTGCCCTGTCCAAATTCCCGACCCACGGAATCTGTGGGCGTTCTTGTGCCACCGAGGTTCGGGGTGGATTGTTCTGTGGCACCATGCCAGTCTACCACGTGACACCCAGGCTGTGACAGGCCACACGGGCTTCTGAAGCTTGAGCTGGAAATGGAACCCACCTTGGTAATGCTGTTTCCTTGGAAGAATGACCTCCTCCACCTTTTCTAGCTAATGTCTTGGAGGTCTGGGGGTCTCCATCCCCTGTGATTTCTAGGGGGTTTGTGACCCTGACGGTCTCTCCATGTTCCTTCAATTTGGACCTACAGGGCCCTTGTTTATTCTAATGGGAAAGCAATGTTTTATGCAACAGCCATTTTGCCTGCAGGGTCTGAAGCAGAGGAGTTGGCACACGGGGACTTGGAATTGCACAAAGTGTCAGGCACATGGGGTGGGGTAGCAGTGGGGTTGGAAGTGGACCCCAGGGGAAGGCAGGGACACCGTCGAGGACGACGTTGCGGGGACACTGAGGCTCAAAAGGCCATGGGCCTTGCCCAAGAGAATGCAGCTCGCTGGGTCCACACCCCGAGGCTTGCGTGTGTGCTCAGGGCCGCTGAGTCCCTGCGGGAGTTGCCGGAACGCTGTGTCCTGCGTGGCCCCAGCGCAGGCAGAGGCGGCGCTGAGCGCAGCAGCCGGCAGGGGGCGCTAGCGCTCTGTGTTTGTGCTGCCAGGACAAACCTGTCCAGCTCTGGGTCCCGTGTGCCACTAGTGCCCAAAGCCCGCCAGACCCGTGTCCCTCGGGCGCACGCTCGCCGCCCGTCCACCAGGCGCGCTCCCAGCTACCCTGGCCCCGGCCTGAGCGCCTCGGAACGTTAGGAGACTCCCTGCCGCTCCCATGACAGCCCCCTCCTCTGCCCACTGTGCTCAGGGCTGGGCAAGACCCACCAGCTCCTTCAATCCTGACCACCTCCTGGAGGAAGGTCTGAGCCTTCCCAGTTTACGGGTCCAGTATATGATAATAATAACAACAGAAATCAAATTATGACAGCTGAACTTTATGGGGTTCTAATTACTGACTTGGCTGGCCAGGGACCTTCAGAGTGGAGTCAGGGCAGGCAGGGGAGGGGTGTAAAGCCAGCCCCCAGGAGGTGGCCATCCTCATAGCTCCCTGCTCTACCATCAGGATCCTTGCAGACCTGAGGACCTGGGGCGAGGAACAGATGTGCAGAGTAAATCTGAAGGGCCAGGGGGATGTCCAAACCCTCAGAGGCTGCCCTGTATCTGCATTTCTGTCCTTTGCAACCATCCTTCCTGTGGTCGTAAGTGGCCAGAATGCCTAGGTCACTGCCCAGGAACAGGAGGACTAGCACCTACCAGGAAGCATTGCCCAAGGTCATGGTACTCAGAGATACGGCCTGATCCTGGAGCTGTGTCCATCTGTGCCAGGGCCGTGAGGTTGAAGCCATGGCCACAGCTTGGCTCCGTCCCAGTCCAGACCCTGGGCTACTGGAGACCAGCCAGTGAGCAGCCCCATATGGGGGGAAAATCCCGGGTGTATGGTTGTGTGGCATGGTGGCTAAGTGCCTGATTTTGGAGCCACAAGGCCTGGGTTCAACTCCTGTTGTCACCAACCTACCAGCTGTGGGCTTTGGGCATGATTCTTCAAACCCCTGCCTCAGTTTTCTTGTCTTTAAAATGAAGATGATAGTAATCTTGTACCATATCTGTGTTAATCATGCTTTTTTATTTTTTGGGTTTTAGGATGCTTTGACATCCTGGGGCTTTGCAGACCCGGGTGGGGACTGTCTCTTCCCAGGGCTAGCCAATTTCTAGAGAAAGTAAACAGTTTGCCTGGAGCATACCTTTCATATGCAAACAGACCAATCTAAAGCCCATACCCCGGCCTTCACCTTTTTCTAAGACACATCAGCCAGTATTCCCGTGCTCCACATCACCCCAGGGCCGTTACAGGTACCACCCCACTCGGGACAGCCTGATAGCCTGGAGCCTGCAGAAGTTACTCAGACTCACCAGTCCTGAACTGCTTACCTTGCCTTGCCCATTCCTTCCCGTGAAAACCACAACAGAGCCTCTGGCCCAGGCTCTCCCTTGGTGCCTGCTTCCTGAGGACTCTGCTCTTCTCCACGGGGCCCTGCTGCCTGTTGTCCTCTTGGGAATTGTGAGTAAAGAGGCTCTTCTTTCAAGGCAGTTGTCTTTGTCATCTTACTCCACCTGATTACGACACAGTCCCAGGTACGTTTTAGAACAGTGGCGTAAGATTGTTGCAGGAATCGAACGACTTCGCTTTCCTAAAGTGCTTACAACAGTGCCTGACTCCTGGCGGCTGCTAAACAAGGAGTAGCTGTTACGATGACATCCCCTCTGTGCTGTTTGTACCAACAGCCTCCCGCTGGGTGACTCTGAGCACGCGCATGCAGCCCAAGAAGCAGCCAATGCCAGGTGCCTGGACGAAGGTCAGCCAAGTGCTCGCTGCCCTTGGCAGTAGCGCTGAACGTCCAAACTGCCACGTAAGGAGGGTTCTAGAAGCCAGCAGAGGGAACTGCCCCCACCCCTGCCCCGCCCCCATTTGGCTGCAGGGACTAAATCCCCAATCGGGGTCTCTGGCAACTCCCCTGCGCCGCCCCCGCCCAGAACCCTCAGCTCAAGTGGGGGAGATCGCCCATTGATAATTACGTCTAATAGTACTTTACCCAGTGCTGCAGTGACCAGGCCCTGTTGTTAGCACTTTGGATCAGCAGTTCTCAAACGTTTTAGTCTCAAGAGCTCCTTACACTCTTAAAAGTTACTGAGGATCTCAGAGCCCTTGCTACTGTGGGTTGTGTGTGTCGCTATGTACCACTAAAGAGTTAAAACTGAGAAATTGTAACCATATTTGTTTATAATTTATTTAAAATCGCAATAATAAATGCATTACAAGTTAACATAAATATCTCATGAAAGATAACTGCATTTCCTAACAGACAAATGTAGGGCGAAGGCAGCCTGGCATTGTTGTACGTGTTTGCAAATCTCTGTCATGTCAGGCTTCACAGAAAACAGCTGGGCTTTCATATCTGGGTCTGCATGCAAGTTTTTGAGATCTCGCATGTCATGTAGTCTGTGGATCACTCCACTGAGTATTTAAAAAAAAGATCTTGCATCGAGAGCGAAAAAAGACCAATAGCATCTTCATATTATTACGGACATAGTTTTAACGGTAATGGACACTCTGGAAGGGTCTCAGGGAACCGCAGAAGTCCCCAGGTCATACTTCGGAAACTGCTGCCTTATAGACTTGATGCGTAGGTTCTAATATGCGCCCGCTTTGCAAGTGATGAACTGAGGCGCAGGGCGTTGAAGCGACTTGCCCAAGGTCACGCAGGCTGCGGTTCAAAGCCAGGCCGCCCGGAGAAGGGGGTGGTTACCGAGAAAAGACCTTGCCTAGCACTCAGCCCTGAGAGAGAGTCGGGGCAGAGGCTAGACACAGACAGATGGAGACAGGCAGGATGAGCCAGCGGGAAGGGCTGTCGGGTCTGGGCGGGGGGGCCTGGGGAGGGGCCCCGGGGGGGATCAGTTAGTCACCAAGTGGTCCTGGTGACAGGGCTGGAGATGGCATCTGGCGGCAGATGCAGCCTCCGGCTGGAAAATCAATAGGTGATCAGCGGTCCAGGGGCACCGCTGTTCATCAGGTGCGTGGAGAGGCAGGGGCGGGGGTGGGGGGCCCGGAGGAAATATCACTGACCCCCGGTAGGATTGATCAAACAGCCAGACACCCAAGGCCAAACTCACTAATAAAGTGAGACGTTCAGCTCAGCCAGGCGACTGCTGGCTGAAGGTCTTAAAAAAAACCGCTTAGCTGGGGAGTTCTTGCTAAACTGTCTTTGTTTCTTGAGGCCAGTGGGAGGGAGGACTGGCTGGCGGCGGGAGGCCTGGCTTGGCTGCTGTTGGGCCAGCGTTTCCTGGCCTGATGCAGGCCTGGGCCACGGGACCCCGGGGCCAACCCGGCATGTGCACTCGCTGCAGCACGCACCGTTTACACGCAGGTGTGTGTGCACACGCGCACGTGCCACAGCCGGTATGGTAAGCACGTGCCGTGTTCACGCGACAGGCACGCACACACATGCATGTTACAGCACGTGTGCACAGATGTGCCTTGCACACGTGTCTACATGTGTGCGTCCTACGTCTCACGCCATTTGCATTTGGGAGATGAGCTTGTGTGCTTGTGGGTTACACTCTACTTTTTCACGAATATCACCGCTTCCTCTGCCTATAGCGCCAAAGATGCAACATTTGTAATGACAGGCATAGTTATTACTGGGCCAGTGGAGGGGGAAGTGGGGATTGGGAAATTGTATCTAAAAGGCTAAGATGTACCGTAGAGAGATCGTGGACATGGAAAGGAGGAAGGAGCGGGGGAAGTGCGAGGGCTGTGTGGGTGGGAGTTAGAGTGTTTTGGCCAGGAGTTGAGAGAGAGGAATTGGGGGATGGGGAGAGGTGCCAAGGGAACTGTGGGGGGGGGGGTGGTTGGGGGGAGGGGGAAGTTAAAGGATAAAAGGACATACAAATGGCATATTAAGAAGTTATGTGATGGGTAATGCCTTTGGCGTCCTTTGACCCCCTCTCAGGGATGGGAGCAGAGGAAGAGTAGAATGACCTCCAATAACCTTCTGAGTGTCAGACTGGGTTTCGTTAAATGTGCCACCAGACTGAGACTGGGCTTATGGGCACACCGGATTTATTTGGGTTCAATAATGAAATCATTCATATTAAGGGTTACATTTTATGGGATGCCTTTGTGGCTCAGAGATTGTACCAAGAGCTTTCCATGTGTCCTCTCCTACTAGCCCTCAGCCCTCAGGGATGGGAATTTTATTTCCATTTTCTGGATGGGTTCACTGAAGCTCAGAGGTGTAATCGCTTGCTTAAGTCGTGTAGCCAGCAAGGCGTGGGCCTGGGATTTACCGCTGCTGCCCCGGTCGTTATTTTAGAGTCCTTGAGGGGTGCAGTGTGGATGCCTGGGGACCCGGTAGGTAGACCAAGGCTATATCTGGAGGAAGGGGCATTTCCCATCATTGTACCTCGCCCTGAATTCAGGGAGTAGGGCACCTGTGTGAGGGGCGGAGAGTGACTTGCACACCATTCAGACCCTTCACCCACCAGCACTTACAGCCTGTCCAATCCCCGGCCCCTGAATCCCAGAGCCCCCAGATGGGCCCCATCTTCTGTGGGTATTGCTGAAGGCCATGTGGGTGCAGAGGAAGGTGTTGGGAGAATCCTCTGTGCTCTTGTAGCTGACTTTAGTGTGTGTAGGCCTTAAACCCTGAAGCTATTGGGGTTTTATAAAAGCATAGAACAGATTCATTGGGAATGATTGAGGATCTAAACGATGGGAGAAATATAAAACCATATTTTCTCAAAATATGGTCCTTGGGCCACCTGTATTGATGAACGTGGGAATAACTGGGTCCCTCCCAGACTTACTAAACCAGAATCTCTGTAGGGGACCAGGACCAGGAATCTGCTTTTAAAAGACCGTCTTGAGTACATTCTAATTTGACCTTTGCACTTTCTGTTCCCTTGGCGTGATGGTGTGACGTGCTGTCCCTTGGGGCTTCCTCGGCTCACACTGGACTCCTTTAGGTCTCTGTTCAGATGTGACCTTCTCAGGGACGTCTCTCCTGCCCACCTTACCTAAAATAACACTCTTTCATTCTCAATCTCCTTACCTGGCTTTATGATTTATTATTTATTTTCACTGCATGGATCGCTAGCTAAAATTTTATATATAAATAAGTTATACACAGCAGTATGTATCATGCATTATGTCTTATATGTCACACGCTGTGTTCACATTTATGATCTTTTCATCTGTCCTTACTTGTCAAGAGTTTGGGAATGGGAAGGGCTATAAGCCAACCATGTCTAACTACATTTTCCACAGGCAACTCTCACGGAATTCTAAAATGGTAAAACAGACTTAGGTCAGAGTCTCAGGTCTTGGCTTCCTTCAGGCCAGGGTATACAGAGATGGAGAGATAAAGAAAGAAAACCATTTTCTGCCTGTTTGTTAGACCTTTGTTTTTTTTTTTTTTTTTGTACGTTTCTACTGAATCATGATTTCCAAATACAACTATAAATATAGATTATAAACTCAGAACAAGATGATGACAACTTCGTGAAAAATATGTGTGTCTATACACATATATACATATAGGCATACTTCGTTTTACTCCAAAGGAAGTAGAACAGACTTGACATTTTGCCATTGGAAGCATGGCAGGAAGATAGGCTGTCTTTGGCAGAATAAAGAACTTAAAGGATGTATTGGCTTGAGTAATGGAGCCCCCAAAGATATGTCCCCCTGGAACTTGTGACTGTGATCCGCTATGGTCTAAATGTTTATATCTTCCCAAAAATTCATGTTGAAATCCTAACCCCCAAAGGTGATGGCATGAGGAGGTTGGGCGCTTGGGAGGTGATTCGGGTAGAGCCCTCCTGAATGGGACCAGTGCCCTTATAGAGACTGCACAGAGCTCTCCAGCCCTTCTACCATGTGAGAAAAGAGCAAAAAGATGCTGGCTATGAACTCAGGAAGAGAGCCCTCACAGGACTTTGCTTAGCACCCTTATCTTGGACTTCCAGCCTCCTGAACCATGAGAAACACATTTCTATTGTTTATAAGCTACTCAGTCTGTGTAGTTTGTTAATGGCAGCCCAAATGGAGGATTATATAAGCTTATTTGGATCATCTGAGTGGGCTCTAAATCCAGTGACCAGTCCTTATAAAGAGGAAAACAGAGGAGGAGAAGCGTAGGAGAAGGGCATGTGAAGACGTTGGCACGGATCGTACTGGTGCAGCCACAAGCCAAGGAATGCGAAAGATTCCTGGCAGCTGCTAGAAGCTTGGAGGAGCATGGAACAAATTCTCCCTCAGACCCTCCAGAAGAAACCAATCCTGCTGACACCTTGATTTCAGACTGGCCTCCAGAACTGTGAGAGAATGATTTTCTGTTGTTTGAAACCATCACGTTTTGGGTAATTTGTTATGCCAGCCCTAGGAAACGCACATGGGAGGGGGTAGGATGCTATTCTGGAGGAAATGAGTCTTGGCATGTGAAAGGGGGTTGCACGCACTCTGTGTGTTCCTGGAGAAACATGGCACTTACAGATACCCGGCTTCCAGCTCCTAAGGAGGACTTTCTACACCCAGGGGGTTCAGGGTGGAATGGGCTGTGTTGGGAAGGAAGGAGCTGTCCATCACTGATGGGGCCATAGGGGAGTTAAAGCATCTGTTATGTAGTTGAACTTGACAACTTTGAGGTCTCCCCCAGCCCTAAGAATCTGTGCACTGGTGCAAAGAAAGAAAGAAAAGTCTGATTGATGACAGAGAACCTAGAGTAGATACCCAGGTTGGTGTCCGGGGACCTGAGAGATGGAGAAAGTGGAGAGAATGGGTCTGTGGCAGAGGAAGATGCTGAGCTTGGCTGCTGGGTAGGCAGGGACGTCTTCTGGACTCTGGAGGGTCTGCAGGGCTCCGTCCTTGGTGAGCCTCATAGACCATCCCGCAATGCTCCTTCCCAGCTCTCTTCTAATAAAGTTGTCTCCCTTGTGGATGTTGCCTTGGACACGATGTTCACAACCCCCCAAGGAAGAACATCTCTCAATGAGCCTCAATATTTTCCCAGCCAAGAACTTGGTTCCAAGTTCATTAACATTGGTTTGATATTCTCTTCCCATTCTGTGCCAAGAGCTGGTGTGGACAGAATTCGTAATGTCATGGACTGGTGCATGTAACTAACTGTTCAGTTGGAACGGAGTGAACCTAATTTTGTTTTAAGGGTACTTTTCGGATCGGCAGTGGATGTTGGTGTGGGTGTGCAGAAACAGCACACTTACCTGTTCATTAGGGGAGCACGAGTGGGCATAGCTCTTATGGAGAACGGTTTGAAAATGCCATTGTGATATAAAATGTGAGCGGCAGTTTGGGATTCTTAGTCTTTAAAACTCAGTTGGGCAGGAAATGCAAGTTTTTGTTATTTTGTATTAGAATTTGGTTTCTGTCTCAGCACCTCCTGCTCCCTTCCAAATACACATACCCTTTCGCCATCTGGCAGGTAATGAAATCTAACTAATTCAAGATAAACTCACCACTTGAGGGTCTTCTCAGCCAATTAAAATTTCTCCTCTTGCCCCTTTCTTCCTGGGGGTGCACTGCACTTGGGGATGGTGGGTGCTTATGTAGAGTGGGTCCTTGCTGGGTTGTGAGCCCTCACCCCCAGAATGCTGTCCATGGAGGTGCCCATGGACCTGCCCTGGATTTGTTGGCTGCATTTGCTCATTGCCACATGATGCTGAGACCCCTTGTGGTGTCTCAGCTCACTTCTCTGTCCTCAGAAGCACAGGGACATTCAGAGCATCAAGAATGTTGCTGCCGTAGGCCATGTATCTCCCTCGTCCATCGCTGCAAGCATGACGAGGGGTGCAGGTGGCAAGTGGGTCCAGGTCACCTCCGCTGTCAGATCCCCAGTCTCATCCGAGGTACCAGTGCTCCTTCCCCATCCTGTCCTTAGCACGCACCCTGAGCAGGTGCCACATGAGACCTTTTCCTGGAGACCTTCAGCATCAGCTTCTTACTCTCCACCTCCCCTACTCCTCCAAGTTTTCCTGGTTTTAATTCCCTCTTTGCAGGAAGAACAGCTCCTTCAGCACACACTCTTCTGAATCTTACATCTTAAACCTAAAAGCCAGACTTTCCCACTCTGTTCTCTTCTGCTCCACTTGCACCCCAGGGGCAGGCTGGTGCCTGAATGGGGAGAGCCCTCCAGGGCAAAAAGCAACAGAGCTGACATGACATCTGTCCTTTGTGTTCCACTGTTATGAAATATCTAGAAGAGGCAAAATCACAGAGACAGAAGGTGGACTAGAGGTTGGGGTTGGGAGAGAGGAATGGGGCATTACTGTTTAATGGGTACAGAGTTCCGTGTGGGGTGTGGAGTTTTGGAGTTGGCTATTGGTGATGGTGGCACAACGCCAACGTCCTAAACACCACTGACTTGTACACTTAGAAACGATCAAAATGCCACATGTTACATTATACATATTTCACAATAAAAATAAGTAAAAACAAAAAAACAGGGCAGGATTTTCCCATCTTGATTCATACTTGACAACAGCTTTCTGACCCCGACCAGATGTTCCAGTTGGGGGACTGAGTCTCTGGAAAGTTCTTCTAAGGTCTCGTACAGGGTGCTGGCTGAGGAGGCAGGTTGCATCCTGGCCTGTGCCATGAGCCACTGGGGACAGCCTGCGTGTCCACGGGGGGCTGGGGGTGCTGAGTCATGGTGGAGCCGCACTCAGAGGGCTGAGAAAGAATGAGCCCAGCTCCGAGCAGGCGTCCACACGGAAGATGCCCATGACGCAGTGTTTCGGGAGCCTGCTTGTGCAGAAACACCTCTGCGTATGGAATGGGGATGAACTTGCTCCATGTTTGAGGTGAAGGCACTGTTAATGCCCTCCCGCTCTCCTCCCTGCCCTCTCTCTACCAGAAAAAGGTTTCATTTACCTGCACCGAGGCTCTTTCCTCTTTCACGAGCTGGGGGGCTTCTATTCTCCCATCTCTGCAGGGCATGGTAATCTTTGGTCTTTTTTATTTCACATTCAAAAAAGTCACAAGTAATAGTTAATATACAGACAAGTGCGTAACATGTAAATGTCCAGTTTAAAGCAGACATATAAAGCAAACATCCAGGGACCCAATACCCAGGGACCCAACACCTGGGTCAAGAAATCAAACCTTGGGGCACCTGGGTGGCTCAGTCATTAAGCATCTGCCTTCGGCTCAGGTCATAATCCTAGGGTCCTGGGATCGAGCCCCGCGTCAGGCTCCCTGCTCGCGGGAAGCCTGCTTCTCCCTCTCCCACTCCCCCTGCTTGTGTTCCCTCTCTTGCTGTGTCTCTCTCTGTCAAATAAAATCTTTAAAAAAAAAAAAAATTAAACCTTGCTAACACCCCACGTTCTTCTCTTGAGTCAATTCCTCCAAGAGGTAACTGTTACGCTTAGTGTTATGGTAATCATCATTGCTTTTATTTTTTTTTTTAAGATTTTATTAATTTGAGAGAGAGAGAGATCATGAGCAGGGGGAGGGGCAGAGGGAGAAGCAGGCTCCCCGCTGAGCAGGGAGCCGGATATGGGACTCGATCCCAGAACCCTGGGATCATGACCTGAGCTGAAGGCAGAGGCTTAACCCACTGAGCCACCCAGGCGCCCAATCATCATTGCTTTAAGAAAAAAAAATCTTTTGGGGCACCTGGGTGGCTCAGTCGTTAAGCATCTGCCTTCAGCTCAGGTCATGATCCCAGGGTCCTGGGACTGAGCCCTGCATCAGGCTCCTTGCTCAGCGGGGAGCCTGCTTCTCCCTCTCCCACTCCCCCTGCTTGTGTTCCCTCTCTTGCTGTCTCTCTCTGTCAAATAAATAAATAAAAAATCTTAAAAAAAAAAATCTTTTGGGGGGAATGTATTTTTAAATTTTTATAAGTTTTTATTTAAATTCCAGTTAACATTCAGTGTAATATGAGTTTCAGGTGTGCAATATAGTGATTCAACACTTTCATAGGACACTTGGTGCTCATCACAAGGGTGCTTCTTAATCCCCACCCCCCATTTCTCCCATCCCTCCATCCACCTCCCCTCTGGAACCATCAGTTTGTTCTGTATAGGTAAGAGTCTGTTTCTTGGTTTGCCTCTCTCTCTCTTTTCTTTCCCCCGTTACTCGTTTGTTTTGTTTCTTATTTGTTTTCCACCTACGAGTGAAATCATATGTCATTTGTCTTTGACTTATTTCGCTTAGCGTAATACTCTCTAGCTCCATCCACATTGCTGCAAATGGCAAGATTTCATTCTTTTTCATGGTTGAGTACTACTCCGTTGTATATATAGACCACATCTTCCTTATCCATTTATTATCGATCTACACTTGGGCTGCTTCCATTATCTTGGCTATTGTAGATAATACTGCTGTAAACATCAGGGTGCACGTATCCCTTTGAATTAGTGTTTTTGTATTCTTTGGGTAAATACCCAGGTGTGTGATTCCCAGGTGGTAGGGTAGTTCTATTTTTAACTTCTTGAGGAAGCTCCATGCTGTTTTCCAGCATGGCTGCACCAGTTTGCATGCCCACCAACAGTGCACAAAGGTTGGGCCATAATTTTAGATTGACAAGACAGTTGCAGAAAGAATACTGAGACTGCTTTTCTACCCCTCGTCCAGCTTCCTCTGTTGAAGACACTTCCATAGCCACAGCAGTGTATAGACCCACTGAAGGGCGTCACGTTGAAACAATGCCATCAACTGAGCTATAGATGTTATTTGGATTTCAATGCTTTTCCCACTAATGTTCTTTTTTGGTTCTGGGATCCAGCCTAGAATCCCAAATTGCATTCGGTTGTCATTGTCTCCTTCGGTCTGCGACAGTTCCTCAGTCTTTCCTTGTTCTTCATGACCTTGACCTTTGTGAACAGGACTGGTCAGAAATCTTGTAGGATTCTTGCTTTTCTTTATGATTTTCCTCTCCTAAGTATGTATCCTTGAACATCATCATTGAGTTTGGCCTGTTTTGGATTTTACGTCCGTGGAATTCCATCATATGTATTGTTTTGTGTCTTACCTTCTTTATTTAACTGTATGTTTTGGAGGGTTCATCCGTGTTTTTGTGTGGAGTCATAGTTCTTTTTCTGTGCCGAATATTATTCTGTTGTCTGGCTATGCAGTATTATAATTAGTAATACAGGGGCTATAATTGCACCATTTTACATTTGATGGGCTTACGGGTTATTTCCAGTTTGGGGCGATTGCAAACAATTCTGCCCAGGAGCATTCTTATTACAGGTCTCCTGAAGTACACAGACCACACTTCTCTAGGGCAAGTTTCCAGGAAAGGACATCTGGATCACACTGTCTTGCGTATCTTCAACTTGACAAGGCAGAGCCAGACTGTTTTCCAAAGTGGTTGCACCCATTTACAGCCAAACCTGCAGTACCCGAGCGTTCCCAGCACGCCACACCACTGGGTTTTGGAATTGAATCGAATGAGTCAAGGTCCTGGCAGGAAAGAGACGTACATCAAATGCTTAGAAGAGTGGCAGGGTTTAATTTGAGAGAATCTAATAGGCTATTTAGAGGTGGGTGGGCAGGATTAAAGGGGCCAGGAAGGGCTGTCCAGGCGCCAGGCACCAGTGACCACAGGGGAGCTGTCATGCCCCAGGCTGATGCGGCCAGGAGACAGGAGAGGAGGAAGTAGGCGCCCCCAGGAGCTGTGGGTGCAGAGCCACGCTTCTCAACTGGTTTTCCTCACTGCCCCATTGTAGGTTGATTTGTGCCCCCTTCCCACCCCCCATCTGTTCAAGCTGACCTGTGAGCGTGACCTTATTTGGAAATAGGATCTTTGCAAATGTCGAGTTAAGGTGAGATCTGTCTTAGTCACTCGGGCTGCTCTAACCAAAGACCACAGATTGGTGTGTTAAACAGCAGACACCGACTTCTCGCAGTTCTGGAGGTGAAAAGTCCAAGACCCAGGTGCTGGCAGATTTGGTGTGTGGTGAGGACCCACTTCTTGGGTTGTAGATGGCAGCCTTCCGGCTGTGTGTGCACGTGGCCTTTCCTTGCGGAGAGACATGGAGAGACTACTCAGTCTTCCTCTGCTGTTAAGGACACTAATCCCCTCTTGACCTAAGCTAGACCTAAGTACTTCCTAGAGGCCTCACTTCCTGACACCATCACACTGAAGGTTGGGTTTCCATGTGTGACTTGCTGAGGTACGAAAACATTCAGTCCATAGCAAGCCATACTGGATTGGGGTGGGCCCTCATCCGGTGACTGGTGTCCTTATAAGGACACAGAGACACAGGGAGCGAGGGAGCAGGGACTGGGGGGATGTGGCCCCCAGCTAAGGCATGCCAGGAGAGGCAAGGAAGGAGTCTCCCCTAGAGCCTGCAGAGGAAGCGAGGTCCTGCTGACACCTGGCTTCCGACTCTCGGCCTCCAGAACTGAGAGAGGGGACACTTCAGTTGTTCAAAGTCACCCAGTTTGTGGTTTTGTGTTGGCAACCCTAATGCACCCCTTCCCAGCAAGGAAACTTGAGACATTGGTTTTCCTAAATTTCTCCCTCCTTGCCCCAGTGAAATGTCAATGCCATGGATATACTGTATGTCTGTTTTTGTGCTGTGGCTCTGTTGGGGGGGGGTTGGTCACAAACCATTGTCACATGTGAGGTTTTTACTCTCTGAGAACCTGTGGTCACACCCTTGGGTTTGTCCTTGCTCTTCTTGAGCCTGTGGGGACTGGGGGTGGGGGCGGGGAGCAGACAGACGGAGGGGAGACAGGAGGAGCTGGGGAAGGGACCCCTTCCTGATTGCCCCACTGCCCCTTGGTTTCCTGCCAGGGCCTCCTGCTGGCCTGGGAAGGGAGCTCAGGGATGGCATCCTGATTCCTGGGGCAGAGCAGGGCCCGGGGGGGGGGGGGCGGGAATGGAGGGGAGGGAAATGCACACAGATAACAACCAGCTCACAGACAGGACTGGTTCACAGCCCCCCTGCCAGTCCTTCAGGGGGCTGTCCCTCCTCCCCTAGGAACATACGAGAACCCCCCGCCCAGGCTGATGTGGGGCAGCAAAATGGGCCCTTGCAGTATTCCCGAATGGTGTGGTCATGTGAAGATGGACGACTGCACCTCCTCTGTGCCGTCGCAGGGCTCGGGCCTCTTCGTGAGGCCCCAGGGTGATGGCGGTCAGTGACACATCCTGGGCAGCCCCTGGCCCTCCCTCCCCAGGCTGCAGCCCCCTCTCCCTCTTCCCCTGCGTCCTCCTCAGCAAGCCTTGGAGCCCTAACCCTCCGGACAGTCCAGTTCTATCATCATGAGGATTGTATGCAGAAAGACAGAAAACAGGATGGATTAGTGTCAGGGATTATAAGAGGCAGTAGGGTGTCGTAGAAAAGAGTTTGGATTCTGGGCCGTACTCCCTGGGTTTGGATCCTGGTTGTGCTACTCATTGGACTCTGTGCCTCAACTTTCTTTTCTGAAAAATGGGGGTTTAATGGTATCTACCTTATATGGTTATTGGGAGTATTAAGTGAGCTCATGGACGTGAAGTGCTCAGAACAGTGTGCGGCACGTCAGAGGTGCTGGGTGAGCTCTACCACTACCCTGTAGAAAGGTTTAGGGTATCCATGTCAGGGGAGCAGGGCTGGGCTTACAGGTGAGAGACTTTTATTTTTTATTTTATATTCTTTCATATTATTTACATTTTTAAAAAAAAACAAGCACCTAGCGCATATAATAATAGTTTAAAATATTTTTCTTAAAGATTTTAACTCTTTGGAAGCAAAAGATAAGCTTTTGAAAAAAAATGATAGGATTTGCACCATTTAATGTCAAATATAAGATGTGACAGACCTTCATCAATCTCCCTTTCACTGAATGTGTGCTTCAAAAGAAAAATTTATGAGTGTGCCTGGGATTGGGGTTGGACTTGCCTTGTCCCCTGGAGCCGGGGTTCTTGAAACTTCTGGACATGTGCAGGGACTGAGCCCTGGCCCACACCTCCCCACACCCACCCCTTGTGGGCCTCCCAGTCTCCCCCCGCCCACCCGCCTCCCAGCACCTGCCCTGGTTGCCAGGGAAACAGCCCTTTATTGAGTGGAGCCATCCCCAACTCAGCCCAGTGATTTGTCCTTGTCTAATTATTATTACTCTTTGCATTTTCCCTTTGGATGAGTAATGGGGGAGGGTCGGGGGGGTGGGAGGGCACAGGAGCCGAGGAGCAGTGATTTGTGGGGTCAGCAGCTCATCTTTGAGAGGAGGACATTCATCTTTCTGGAAGCAGAAGACAGCCCAATGGAGACGAATTCAACAGTTTGGATCTGTTGGTGCGGATCTGTTTGTGTGTTCACATGCCGGCCGGGAGTCACCCACCGGGAGTGTGTGTGCACGTGGACTCGGGCAGGAATGTGTGCATGGTGCATGCAAAGCCAGCAGACCCCTTGTAGCCGTGAGGCCTGTGGGGCGTGGTGTGGTTATGGTGGCCTCGGCGTGCACAGCCCGTGAAGCTATGTGTGCATAATACACCTGTGTACGCCTGCTTGTGCGTGCGCCCTTCCTACCGTGCTCTCCAAGCTGCGTGCGCCTGCTTGCATTGGCTCTGTCGCCAGCCAACCTGTACGTCTCTGTGTGTACTCGGACTACCTTCTGTTTTTACACAAGGCTTGTCCTCGAGGCTGGGGATTGGCTGCTTGCCTGCATGCGAACACACTGTATACATTGTTAGGAAAACCTGAACACAGGCCCTGAAGTCAGGGTGCTGCCCCTGAGCCAGAGTCTGCTGAGATGCAGACCAAGGGGGTAGATAGGTTCGCACACCTCACCTTTGGGTAGCTGGGATAGATTGCAAAAAACGTTCTCACTCCTTTGCTTCTGCTCGAATGCACACCCTTCGCATGTGACTCCGCAGTTTCTCCTAATAGAAGGCCAAGTGTATTTCCCCACCCCCTGGAACCGGGCTGGACTGGAGGCTTTTTGTGGACAACAGAGTGACATGGAAGGGACAGTGAGCCTGTCCCGAGCCCGGGCCTCCAGATGCCTGGTAGCTTCCACTGGCTGTCTTAGGACAGTCCCCACATGAACAAGCCTGAGCTAGGCTGCTGGAGGCAGAGGGACCCCTGGAGGCCGGATGCAGAGGAGCCCAGTTCCCCCAGGTGAGGTCATCCTAGACCGTCTTATAGCCATCTTCCCTGCAGTCCCATGAGCGTGCCCATTCCGGGCCAGCAGAGCTGCCCTGCATTCCTGGCTGCTGAGCTCAGGTGCGTGAGTGGGCACTGCTGAGCCACAGGTCTGTGAGCAAGAATAGTTGTTTCAGGTCCTCGTGTATCAACGTGATTTGTTATGCAGCCTTATTGTGGCAAAACACACCTGCTGATAAATAACAAGCCCGAATGGGCACATGGACAGCTACACACGGCAGTGTGCCCTGCACATGGACACGTAGGCTGGGTAGCTCTGGATAGCAGGATTACTAGTTAGTTAGCTATTGCTGTGCAAAAAGTGATCCCCAATTAGGAGGCTTAACTCCACAAACATTTATCTCCGAGTTCCTGTGGGTGGGAAATCAGGGCATGGCTCAGCCGGACGCCTCTCTCGGGAGCTCACCAGCGAGCTCGGGGGCTGCAGCCTCACGCTGGCTAAAGGCTCCTCCTCTCTGGGAACCTGAGGATTCCTGCCCCTCCTCCAGCTTCAGGATACACTGTCCCGACCCTGAGTTGGGAGGTCCGAAGGGAGCGCTTCCTTTCCAGGCAGAATGGCCTCAACTCCAGTGCCAGGACCAGGACTCAGGAGAAATGGATGCTTCTGTCTGTCTGTCTGTCAAAAAGCAGACATGCATAGATGTTCATAGCGGCTTTATTTGTAATAACCCAAACTGGAAAGAATCCTGACGTCTCTTAACAGTAAAATGGATAAAGTGTGGCCCGCTCATGCACTGGAGTGCTACACAGGAGTGAAAATGAAGTACAACACGATGACTCTCGTGGACTTAATGTTGAGCCACCCCAGCCGGCAACAGAAGGCGTGATGCTCTGAGTACATTGGGGTCCGCTTCCAAAAGCAGGAAGTGTAATCTACGGCTGGAAAGTGGGAACGCGTTTACTCTCGGGGTGGGGGGAGTGGGGCTGGAAGAGGATAGGAGGGGTTTGGGGTATGGATAGTGTTATGGGTCACTTTGGGAAACTCCACACATAGCTTTTGCCCTTTTCCATATGTACGCTGTGCTTGAATGAAAAGTGTAAGGAACAAAAAGCCACACTAGAGAGTCATACAGTGGGGTGCTGGGGCGTGGTGGGAAGGGGAAGGTGACAGGTGGTCCCTGGAGCAGGGACTAGGTCATGCTGGGACTGTCAAGGCAGATTAAAGATGCCGAACATTCCTCTGGGAGCGTTGGGGGTGGGGTGGGGTGTGTGTAACAGGCCAATACCGTATTTCCACTTTCATTTCAGCAAGCTCGCCCTGGAGCTGGGGCGGGGAAGGATACCAGGGGCGAGAGTGGAAGCTGGGAGATGGGTTAGGAGGTCCTTGACATGGTCCTGGGAAAGAGGACAGAGGCTTGTGCTCCGGGGAGGCAGTGGGGACAGGGAGAAGTGCAGGATTCTGGGGGACATCTGAGAAGTTGAGTTGACCAAGCTGGAGGAAGTAATGTGGGGGCTGGGGGCAGAGACAGTGCAGGAGGAATTAACAAGATGGTATCTCTTCTGCAAAGTTCACTGAGGATAACGAGCACGCCTGGCATTTGGCTAACGAGTGTAGTGGCGTTAGTCCCCGGCTGGGGTTGGGAGGCTGGCTCTGAGGAGCTCCTGATACCTGTGCACTGAGCTTCCAGAAGGGCAGGCAGAGTCTTGGCTATAGAGAGGTGGCTTTTGAGCAGAGTGGCAGAGTGTGTCCCCTGTACACTCTCTCTCTAGGAAGTTGGATGCTGTGCATCCTGAGACTCTGGGGGGGGGGGGGAACAGCCCATGTTCCACCCTTCTCCCCCAGCCCCCACTCATTCAGGTCATCTCCCAGGACTGACACCACTCCGCTGTGCCTCTCACCTCCACCCTTTGCTTCAGTCTGGTTCCTGAGCTTTGAACTCTGTATTGTCAGGATTTTGTTGACTTATATAACTAAGATATCTAGAGATATGTCCACCTTCAGGAAGCGCTGGATCCAGGGCTTTGACCAGCGGCATCAGAATCTGCTTACCTCTCAGTGCTCCTTTCCTTTCTGTGTTCTTCTCAGTCAGAATGGCTCCTACAGTGCTAGGCTTACACCTTCACTGTTCAGCAACCCAGAGCTGAGAAGATTTTTAAATTTTCATGGTAGTTCCAGCAACTACTGCAGGACTGACTCGTTGGTGTGGACCAGCCATGGGTCAGGCGGAATGTGCATTTTGCCTGGCCAGGCATGTATCAGCGCTCATGCAGAGGGCGCGCTGGGTCAGCCCGGCTCAAACCACATGATGTCAGATCGGGGTGCTGGAGCCAGAGCAAAGGGGAATGCAGGTGGGCAGGCAGACCCCACCTCGTCCCTGCCTCCGGGCTGGCATCCCTTACTTCCAGGATCGGGAGTTCGCCTACTTACACAGCCTCATGTGGGGCCTTGACACCTTCCTTTGGTTGGTTGTCTGGAGTAGGAAATTTTGTGTTAACCTCATCGAGCCCTGGTGCCATGCTGATGACCAAGGAGCACTGTATTAGGGTTCTCCAGAGAAACAGAGATGGGATGCATACGTATGGCTAATTTACATATGATATATACATACAATATATAAAGAGATTTATTATAAGGAATAGGTTCACACTGTTATGGAGGCTGACAAGGTCCAAGATCTGCAGGGTGGATCTATAAGCTGGAGCCCCAGGAGAGCCCATGGTGTCGTTCCAGTCTGAAATCAGCAGGCTCAAGACCCAGAAGAGATATTTCAGTTCGAGTCTGAAGGCAGGAAAAAGGCTGCTGTCCCAGTCCCGAGGCCATCAATCAGAAAGAATGCTCTCTTACATAGGGGAAGGTCAGCCTTTTTGTTCTGTTCAGGCCTTCACCTGATTGGAGGAGGCCCACCCCCATGAGGGAGGTCAATCAGCTCTACTTAGTTTACCAGTTCAAATCTTAATCTCATCGAGAAACACCCAGAATACTGTTTGGCCAGGTGTCTGGGCACTCTGTGGCTCAGTCAAGCTGACACATAGAATTCACTACGGAAGGTACCAAGAAGGTTAGCTCTGACTGTACGGCTGGGTCAGAGGGCTGGTCAGAGGGCTGGGCTGAGTCGGAACGCTGGCAGGACATCCTCTGTGCCCAGAACAACCTTCATGCCCACCTCCGAGGAGGTTGCTTGGCTCGTCTGCCTGTATCTCACCCCTAAATAATGTCTTTATTTTCATCAAGGCCTAAGTGGAGAGCTGGGGGATCCAGAGAAGGCCCGTTTCCAGATGTTCTGCATGTGCCCCAGCTCTGTCATCCATCTCCCCGCTGTTCCTTGCATCAGGGAAGGCTGATCCCCATGAACTCTGGGGCTCCCTGTGCCCTGGCTTCCAGCGTTGGAGGGACTGCTCGTCCCCTGCTCGTGGGGGTGTGCTCCCGTGTCCCTGTCCCCACCTCTTCTCACCTCTCAGGTGCAGGGGCGGGACCGGCTCTTGCTGGCTCCACCATGCCTCTGGTGCCCTCACTCCTGCCCACACCTCCGTCCACATTCCCCTCATTACGTCTCCTCAGCATCCCAGTGGAGTGTGCTGAGGGCAGGCTTCCTGTGGGGAGCCAACTCCGGGGAGCAGGTGGTGGCCTGCAGTGGGCTCTTCCCTCCTGCCCCGACCCCAGGCACTAGCAAGTGTGTGTTAGTGCTTCCTGTTCTGAAAAGGCTCAGATCAGCCCAGCAGGGTCACTCTAAGTGAATCCCATCCCCCTTCATTGTGATGATGATTTGGGGTGTGCAGCTGAGCCTGGGTCACTTTCTTTCCCAGCCTCTTATTGGTTGTGTGACTTGTGGCAAGTCCGGTGAACTTTCTGAGCCTCACCTGCCTCATCTGTAGAGTGGGTATAATAAAACCTTCCCAGAGGCTGCTCTCCACAGCTTACTTTATTTGAACAGTGGACTCTGTCTTTGGGGAGAGTTAAGTTTGGCCACTCACTCACTCACTCAGGGACCACTCTCTGGGCTCCCCACACTGTGTCAGACAGTGTGTTTGACCATTATCCATCAGGTTGGAAGCAACTCCCTTCCCTTTTTCCCTGTCTTCCAGTCTAAGGATTTAAAAAAAAAAATTTACTTAGGTACAATTTACATAAGATAAAACTCATACATTTTATTTATTTATGTATTTATTTAGAGCTCGCATGTGTGTGAACAAGGGCAGGGAGGGGACAGAGGGAGAGAGAGAGAGAATCCCAGCAGACTCCCCGCTGAGCACGGAGCCAACTGGGGCTCGATCTCACCACCCTGAGACCATGACCTGAGCCGAAATTAAGAGTTGGATGCTTAACCGACTGAGCCACCCAGGCACCCCTAAACTCATACATTTTATGTTTATAGGTCAATGATTTTTTTTTTTTAAGATTTATTTATTTCACAGAGACACAGCGAGAGAGGGAACACAAGCAGGGGGAGTGGGAGAGGGAGAAGCAGGCCTTCCACTGAGCAGGGAGCCCAATGCGGGGCTCGATCCCAGGATCCTGGGACCATGACCTGAGCCCAAGGCAGATGCTTAACGACTGAGCCACCCAGGAGCCCCTATAGGTCAATGATTTTTGACAAATGTATACAATTGTGTAACCCCCACCCCAGTCAAGACAGAGAACATTTCCATGACTCTGGAAAGTTTCCCTCGACCCCTTTGTGCAATCTCCCACCCACCCCCTCACCCTCAGACACCCACTGATCTGATTCCAGTCACTTTCCCTGAGCTTAAGTTATCACTTGCTTTTATTTTTGCAGCTATGTTTCTTTTTCCCCTTTCTCTTTAGGGCACACATCTCTTTGGTAAAAACAAGATTCATTGTTCTACCATCTCCCTTCTCAAACTGTTGTTGATAATGGCCAGATACAACACACACTGTGCACAAATGCACCTGCACACGCATTCACACACGCAATACAGACATTTACGCATACACTCACACGTACAGGAAATCTCAAGGAAACTTCTGAGGCTCAAAGAGACCTAGACCAAGGTAAGGCAAAAAACACAGTTTTGTTTTTATCGAAACCCTTCACGTTGGTGTGTGCGCACACACGCACGCACACGCGCACACGCACACACACACGCATATGCACACGCACACACACGCACTCGCACACACGCACACACGCAGCCCCTGAAGCCAAGAACCATTTGCTACCACCTTCTGCTCCCCTGTCAGAGACGGAGCAAGAGGAGAAAAATCGGAATTCTTGCCCTGTCTCAAAAGTAAAAGGGACAAATTAGTTTCTTGTCACTGCACTGCAATAAATACGTTGTCATTTTTATCCCCCAGTGAATCATGGTCTCCATTTCTCCCGTAACTATTATGCAGTCTGCTGGTACTATATCATTTTTTGGTAATTTTATTTTCACCAATTGTTTTATGAAATTTTTGAGTTTTATGGACACTAAAACAAATCTAGCCTGCGAGTGTTATAGTCCTTTAAATCATCGGCAGGAAATCTCAAGGTTCCTCCAGACTGTGGCGGAAGGAGGCTTTAGGGAAGAAAGATTGCCCCTAGCTTATAAACTGAGCAAAAACCCAGAGATAAGTTTGTAAAAGGGACATAGATCATGACGGGTGAGAACCAGGGTGTAAAACATCTTCCTGCTCAGCTCCTCGAAGAATAAAAATGGACTTTTATTTAGCAGAAACACCAAAGTAGTAGGAGGGAAGGAATACACGGTTCTGCCCCAACAGCCTGGATTTCCCTCTGAGTCTGTGTGAGCCCCACACCAGCTCCTCGCCGCCGGGGAGGACAGTCACATTAGGGACCCCCTTAGGGGCCACTGAGCATGCCTGTGATGTCCACACAGAGCATAGCCCACCTCCCCTCCCCTTGCAAATGTCAAAGTCACATCCCCATGGTGACCAGTGAAAAAAGAGGTAAAAACGGATTCTAAAACACATGTTAAAAAAAAACAAAACCTGACAAGGTGAGAATAGCTAAATCGATTTGGAAAAAAGGCTGGCCTTACCAAGTATTAAAATGCATTATAAAGCTACAATAATAAAACCAGTATGTTACTGGCATAAGACTAGATGGACAAATCAATGGAATGAAATAGATAGCCCTGAATAACTGGGTCCGTGAAAAATGAAGGGTCACATATCAGTGGAAGAGGGATGGATTATTCAGTAAATGCTACCTGTAAATCTGGTTATTTGGAAAACAGTCAATTTAGAACTTCATCTCATTCTAGAGTCCAAAAAATAAAAACTAGATGGTTGAAATGGTGGAAGGTAAAAAATAAAACAATAAAAGTCTAGAAGAAAGGATAAAAAAAGAATTATTTGATCTCTAGCCAAGGAGGGTTTTATCCTTGACCTTGGATAGAACTGCCAAGGAAGGTGATGGACAGATTTCGCTTTGAAGATGTTTACTTGCCTATATTTTCAAGACATAGCCCTCGAGTAGAGGTCAAAAGTCAAAGTGACAGAATCTTTTTTGACATATGTGACAGCAAAGGTTAATGTCCATAAATTCATAAAGAAAATCACTGACAATGGAATGGGCAAAGGATAAAACTGTATAATCCTTTGAAGAATAAACATAAATACCTCCCAAGCATAGGAGAACATTTCCAACCATACTAGTTGTGACGGTTAATTTTATGTGTCAACTTGCCTGGGCCATGGGTCTGCCCTGGCATGGTCAAATATTATTCTGGAATGTGTCTGTGAGGGTATTTCTGGATGAGATTAAGATTTGAATTGGTAGAGTGAGTAAAGCAGATTGCCTTCTCCAGTGTGGGTGGGCCTCATCCAATCAGTTGAAGGCTTGAATGTAATGAAAAGGCAGACCCTCCCATGAGTAGGAGAGAACTTCTGCTTGACAGCCTTTGAGCCGGGAAATGTGTTCTCCCCCTGCCTTTGGACTCGAACTGAAATATCGGCTCTTCTTGGGTCTTGAGCCTGCTGGCTTTCACACTAGACCTACACCATCGACTCTGTTAGGTCTCCAACTTGCTGACTGCAGATCTTGGGACCTGTCAGAGTCCATGATCATGTGAGCCAATTCCTTATAATAAGTCTTGTTTTATATATATCTCCATATCCTATTGGTTTTATTTCTCTGGACCACACTGACTAGTAACCTAGTCATCAGAGAAATACAAGCTAAAGTCCTGATGAGGGGCACCTAGGTGGCTCAGTTGGTTAAGCGTCTGCCTTCGGCTCAGGTCATGATCCTGGGGTCCTGTGATCAGGCCGCACATCGGGCTCCCTGCTCAGCAGGGAGCCTGCTTCTCCCTCTCCCTCTGCTGCTCCCCCTGCTCATGCTCTCTCTCTGTCAAATAAATAAATAAACAGATAAATAAATAAAATCTTAAAAAAAATAAAGTCCTGATGATACACTAGCTTTTCTCATGCCTCTGGATTTATTGAGGATTCTCTGGGATCCTCCCCATCACCATCTAGACATTCTCAAGACCCTCCCAATGTCAAGAAAGTCTGTCTCTCGTTCCTCTCCAGCCCTCTCCAACCGCTAGCCTCTCTAGTCCCTGCCACAGTCCACTTTCTTTAGACGTGGATCTTTAGATCTCTCTTTATATCTCAAGATGTGAATCTCCCCTCTGTGCCATCCCGTCGTCAAGCACGTCGCCCTCGCTTCCCTGCCCCCTTCTTCCATCAGAACCCAGGTCTTAACCAGCGGCTCGGTGTCCAGCCATGCGATTTCAGGGGGCGCCCTTGGGCCGGGAAGGATGCGCTGCCCTGTGCCAGAGCCCCCTGCTAGAGATCCACAGGACCAATGCAGCCCTTCCTTATTAGAGCTTTCCAGTGCCCTTGCCCGGCGGCAGGGCAGAGATGAGATTCTGCAGGGAGAGAGGAGAAGAGCGCCGGAGACAAAGACCCTTCAGGCGGGTTTTGAAGTAGCAGTTTTGCCCCCAGTGTTTGCAGGTAAATGAGCACATGTCTGCAAACGGGCTGTTTCTGGCTGTCCGTCTCTGGTAGGAAACAGAGCCTCCAAAGAGTCAGCCTTTTCGATTTTATTTAACGTTGCATTTAGAAAACGTAGCAGATATCCCGCGAAGCCTTTGAAAAGGTGAACAAGGTTTCCTCCTTGTCCTCCATGCCCCGCTGGGCTTTGCGTGTGCACACGGCAGCATCCGGCACCGGAAGGCCACCTGCGCCCAGGTGACCTGGCTTCAACGTCCGTCACTGGTCCCCGGACACATTGGTGGCCTCCAGCCCAGCCTGTTCTCTCGCCAGCAGCCTAAAGAAGCTTTCTGAGACATTGCTGAAATCCCCGCACTCCCCCAAGTTCAGAAGCCTGCGGAGGCTTCCATTTGCATTGATGGTAAAATCTTCACTCCTTCCAGGCCTCGCTCCTCGCCTGGCTCTCTAGTCTTCTTGTCCCCTGCCTCCTGAATCCCTCCGGGTCGGTCTTATTGGCCTTGTTCATGTTTCCAGGACGCCCCACACTTGCCCGTGGGGGGGCCCTCTGCCTCCAGTGCTCCTGCCCTGTGTTCCAAAGGCTGGTTCCTGCTCCCGGGGGGCTCCCTGGTCCCTCACTCACCTCACAGTGGCCCCTGCCGGCCACTGTCTTGGGGGCTGTGAGTGCCCCTTTTAGTCCTTTAAAAAAATTTTTTTAAAGAGTTTATTTGAGCAAAAATCAATTTGAATTGGGCCAAACCAAAGAGTGGTGAAGAGGGGTCCCCCATTTTATTCTTTCTCCTGGTCTTATTTCCTCTTCAGCACTCCTCAGAACCTGCGATTTTTGTTTTTTAGAGATTTTATTTATTGATTTGACACAGAGCAGGAGAGCACAAGGAGGAGGAGCTGTAGAGGGAGAGGGAGAAGCAGGCTCCCCGCTGAGCAGGGCGCCCGATGTGGGGCTCGATCCCAGGATGCTGGGATCATGACCTGAGCGGAAGGCAGACGCTTAACTGACTGAGCCACCCAGGCGCCCCAGAACTTGGGATTTTTAAACAGTTAATTCGATTGCTCACTTGTGTCTTGCCTGACTGTTCATGGGAAAGTCAGCGCCTGAGGACAGGCATATCTCCGTGGCACGCCCAGCAGCTAACACAGCACTTGGTACATAGAAGACACTCGATATAAATTTCCAGACAAACTGATGGAGCGAGAATAAATGATTGAGATAAAGTGGCTGGAAAATGCTGTGGCTTTTGGAAAGCATGCCTCCCCTCCCCTGAACTCCCAAGAACTAGCGGTCCCCAAAGGGCACTTTTCCGGGCGGGGGGTGTCGGGTGTGAGGACGACAGGTAGAGGACTTAACTGGAGAGGCTGTTGGTGGCTGGGTGGCTGTGGCGAAGGGGGCAGGTTGTACCAGGTGTGCGCATTGACTGATTTCGGTTCTACAGCGATGCTTTTGGAACTCTGATGTGCACAGAAATCACTTTGTTAAAATGCAGATTCAGATGCAGTAGGTCTGGGGTGCATCCCGAGATGTGGCTTTTCAGTGCAGCTCCCGGGTGGTGCGATGCTGTTAGCCCAGGGGCCACACTTACACAGCAGGGTCTCCACCACTGGTTCTCAAATGTGGTCTTCCATTAAATCACCTGGAGTGGCTTTGATGATCCCTAGAGATTCTGCTGGGTTGGTCTGGCGTCGAGGTCTTCGAAAACCAGGCGATGCTCATGTGCAGCCAAGTTTGAGAACTGCTGTTGTGCACGGTGTTTTACTTTATAAATAATTGTGACAAAATGAAGAAATTTGATTTGTCAGAATTTTTTTTGGAAAGAGCACTGCATTTTTATGGAAAAAGAAACCTCCTTGACCAGCCTGTCTGTGACGGAGCCTGAGTCTGGGTGGGGTGAACGCTTCTGCAAGCTGAGGCAGAGACGGACCTGCTGCCTGCCCTTGGAAACAGGTGTGAGCGTGTGGGTCCCAGAGATTGAGGAAGACCTCCTGCTCCTTCCTCTCAACTGTTCAGAAAAATTAATAAAGTAGTGAAATGCTTGAAAAGAAGGGTATTTATTTCAAAGGCTGCCAGTGAAGGCAGCGTTTCCCAGGCTTACCTGTGCATTGGAATCACTTGGGGATCTTTGAGACACTCCAGATGAACTCACAATCTTGGGATGGGACACAGGCACCAGAACTTTCTGAAGCTTCCCTGGGCATTGCAACGTGCAGACCCGTTTGGGAACCACCGGGTTCAGGTAATGAGCCTCCAGCAGCTCTGGTGGATGAGTGCAGGGCACAAAGGCAGGGAGAAGCCAGGGTGGGTCAGCTCTGGGGGATTCCCCAAAGGCTGGGATGTTTCTGGATTCTAGAATTTGTTGCTTCAAATCCAATGGAACCAAAATTCCAAGGCCAGGAAGGCCCCAGCCAACCACCATTAGGGAGGCACTTGGTTTGAGAAGAGAACTGCTTCTGGAAGCCTCAGTTTCCTCCTCTGTAAAATGGGACTAATAATTCCTGCGCAGTGGAAATGTTTTGAGGAACAAAGGAGAGGATGTGGGTGGATGTGCTCTGTAATATGCTGTATGAAGAGAAAGCTCCATATGGATTTTTAAGTACGGTTTTCTATTTTACATGCATGGCTTTTGATAGAAAAGAATAACCGAGGAGAATAATTTGTTAATTTAGGCTCAGAATTATCCACCAGTATAGAGACGTGCTACCTCAAGCACCACCTTGTGGTAGAAACTGGAGTTGTAGGAGTGGGAGCTGGATGCTTCTTTTGGTAGATGGGTCGATTTAAATA
This sequence comes from Halichoerus grypus, assembly GCF_964656455.1. NCBI lineage: Eukaryota > Metazoa > Chordata > Mammalia > Carnivora > Phocidae > Halichoerus > Halichoerus grypus. The sequence continues at coordinate 118,793,871 of NC_135721.1, forward strand.
GGTTTAAATAGTCTGAACTCCAGCAGAGATTTTTAACCTCTGCACCAATGACATTTTAGGCCTAATGATTCTTTGTTGGGGGGGAGTATCATTTGCAAACTAGGTCGTTAAGCAACATCCATGGCCTCTATTCACTAAGCACCCCTCCCTGCAGGTTGGACAACCAAAAATGTCTCCATATTTTGCCAAATGTCCCTTGAGGGACTGAACTGCCCCTGGTTGGAAACCACCGAGCTACGGCAAACAACAGTAGTAATAATAATAATAATATCTGCTAACAGCGTGGGCTAAGGCAGCAGGCCTGTGGGAAGGGGAGACTGAGCTCCCCACCCCAGCAGGGCATGTGCCTGGGTCCAGCGGCTGGCAGGACGATGCCCCCGGTGGCTGGTGGGCTGTGCATGTGTGCGTGAGGGTCTGCACGTGCCTAGCTGGGGTCCCTGTGCCCGCAGCAGTACAACATTGACTAGCAAATCCCAACACCACGACAGGTGGAGACAGAGAGCCCATGGAAGAAAGGAAGAAGTTTTACATTTTAGTATTTTTAGGGGCACATTTTTCTTGCTTTTTGAACAAGGGGTCCCACGTTTTCAGTCGGCACCGGGCCCTGCCAAGTCCACAGGTGGCCCTGCTGACAGAGACGGGGGGAGGACCGCAAGAGTGGAAGGACTTTTGCGTGGAGGTGGCGGGGTGGTAGAGCTTGGGAGCAGCTTTGGGGGGCAAGGGGGAGGCTGACTCCAACCTGTGGCCCTGGGCAGGCTCACCCCATAGGTCTGAGGCAAGAGTACAAACACTGCACAGTGAGGAGTGTTGTTTGCATGTGCGTGGTTGCCCCAGCCCCAGATCTGACCTCCGTCTACACCCCCAGACTGCTGTTCTGGGCCACCCCCCAGACTAGTGACACGTCTGTCTTGCGGATGGACCTGGGAGAGAGGCCCGTGTAGACCCTGGAAGTGAGCTTGATAGATGGGCCGGTTTAAATAGGTTTAAATAGTCTGAACTCTAGCAGAGATTTTTAACCTCTGCACCAATGACATTTTAGGCCTACCGATTCTTTGGGCAGAGAATTCTGGGGTGCAGATACCTGGAACATGGTCTGGGATGAGGGTGTGGGCTCCCAGAGGGCATGACCTGTTGGTCCCACCGACTCCGCATGTGGAAGGTGAGACTGGAGAGTTGGGCGGGGCCTGGGTCCGGGAGTGGAACTGATCGGAGGGACATAGGGTGTGAAGGGAAGGGCAGTGGCTCTTGCAGTTTGCTCAAGGAACAGCTCTGGGAGGGCGGGGCTGGTAGGCTGGGCTCAGGGAGAGGAACCCAGGAGCCTGGGAAGCCTGGGGCTTGCACCGGCCCAGGTGTGGCCTCACAGGTGTGGATTCAGGTGCAGGAGCCCGCAGTGGTCAGGGGAAGGAAGGGCCCCGCTGCCTCTCCCAGCAGCAGCACCCCCTTCCGTTCCCAAGGGGACTTTCCTCTCCTCCCCCGGCGAAGTCTCCTTTTCTTCCTTGGTAGCTCATTTTCCGAGGAGAGCAGGTATACTTTTATACATACGGAAAGGTGGGAAAGGCGTTCCAAGTGGAGGGCACGGCATGAGCAAAGGCCCCGAAGCAGGAGAACATGGGGGCAAAAAGAGGAAGTGCTCAAGAGAAGGGTGGAGGGGTGTGGGCCCCATGGAGAAGGTCTCCCCGTGGGGGTGACAAGGGACACTTGCTCTATGGGTGACCGGGAGCCCTGCAGTGTGGCAGCCGAGGGCTGACAAAGTCAGATGGGGTGAGAGTGGAGTGTGGGGGCTGTGTGGGGACACGGGAGAGGCCTTGAGAAGGGGGACAGATAGATGATGGAGGCGTGGGGAGAAAAGTGGTGGGGCTGGGGTGCAGGGTGAGGGAGGGGTGTGTCCATGTTGCACCCCGGGGTTTTGGGTTAGGAGAGAGTGAAGGGCAGGTGTATGAATCACATCTGAGTGGGAACCCAGGAACCCGACGCATTTTCAAACCAGTTAACTGAGAGCAGTATCACGAAGGGGCCATCTGCACGCAGGCAGGCAGGATGAGGGAGCCGTGGGGTGGTGCAGTGCCCATCCCCAGACTGGCAATGCTGGGGAGCCTTTGCCACATGCAGGGGAGGGGACGAAGGGGAGTGGTTGCCCAGGGGGGCTAGGTGGAGAGGGCTCCTTGGCAGAGCCAGGGCCATGGGTGGACCCATGTTTACCCGCAGGGATCCCGCAGGCCAGGGGGCCAGGGAATAAATATCCCAGCCTCTCTCCTCCTGCTTCTAGCTCTCCTGCCGGTGCCTCCCATAGTCTGAATCCAGCCCGAAGCTGGGGGGCAAGAGGTCCCTACAGGTCACTCTCTTTGGTCACCTAGCGGGGTGACCCAGGAGGTTGGTGAGAGGGGCCGGCGGGGTCTGGGAGGCTTCTGGCAGGAATCCGAAGGAGGGTCGGGTTGGGGGTCTGCGCTGGCCATTTAAGGCAGATGAAGAAGTCTGGGAAGAGCTGGATTTGGGAGGAGAGGGCCCTCAAGTGTTTGGGCCCCTCCTGGCTTGCACACCCAGGCTGGGGCAGACGCAGGTGTGGAAGGGGGCGTGGGCGCGCCTGCAAGTCTGTCCCTAGGAACTCACTTTCCGCTTTGCCCTGGCAGACCCGGAATAAGAGTGTCTGGCTGGGGAGGGCTCACCCCGAGCCTCCAGCCCGCCCCTCCCCGCTGGGCCCTGGCCTTAGCCCCCAGTCCTGGGGGTGGGGCACTTTCATCTCTCCCTTGGCCTCAGGCTGGCCCAGCCAGCAACAGCTCTGTCTCCTGCTGTCAGGGCTGCCAGGATGTGACAAGCGGCAGATGGGCCTCTGATCAATGGACCCCGTCCCTGAGCAAGGACGGTGGGGCTGGGGGCAGGATGGGGGAGCGGCCGCTAATGGATGGGCCCGGGAGCAGTGATGGATGGGCAGGAAGAAGCTGCCATTTGTCTTGGGAAGTGAGTGGCTCCAGGGAGGAGGAGAAGGGAGGGTGGCCGGTGGGCTGGAGGGTGGAGAGAGAGCCGCAGAGGGCTGGGAGCCCAGGAGGGTGTTCTTTCCTGTCCTAGCCCAGCTCCCCCAAGCCCTGGCCAAGCGGACCCTGCCCACAGGGTGGAAGATGCCGAGGAGGCCAGCGAAGCTGGCAGTCAGATCATGTCCTCACCCTGCTCATTCAGGGTAAGTCAAGTTGCTGCAAGATCTTCCTTTGGGACTCTAGTGATCCTTCTTACCTTCCCCGTCTCCTCTCTGCCCCTGCCCCCCATGAGTGCCCCCCCACCTCATGCCCCACTCTAGCCAACTGACTTGCTCATTCGTCCTCAGAGGCCTCTGTGCCTTTGCCCCCGGCTGTGCCCACAGGTGGACGGCCCTTTCCCAGGTCCCCGCTCGGCGCTCTCCCTTCCTGCGGGCCGGGTGTCAGAGTAGGCCTGCCCTGGGCTCTCCTTGTCAAACAGCGAAGGCTCTGTGCCCGTGCCACACGCTGTCACCCTTACCCCACCTTATTACTACTTTAGTACCAGTCACCATCTGATATCCCATTTGTCTACTTGCTGTGGTCTGTCTCCCTCACTGGACTGTGGACTCCGTGAGGGCGACTCCATGAGTTGTCGCTTCTGTTCGCTGCTGCATTCCCAGGGCTGGCCATAGGACTCCGGAGGGGCTCCACAAATATTTCCTCCCGGTATGAAAGAAAGGGTTCACACTCCAGCCCTGGCACTTGCTGGTTTTGTGAGTCTGGACTGTCTCACTGAACTTCCGTGTCCTCCCCTGCAAGTTGAGGGCGACTGTCCCTCTTCAGAGCCCCTGCGCAGATGACACCAGACAGGTGCATCTGCCTGGGGCCTGGCAATGGCCAGCATCCTCCACGGACCTGGAGCACGGGGTTGTCCTTCTGTCTGTTCAACCCAAGTCTCTGCCCCTCACCATGGACCACCCCCCCGGAAAGCCGGCCTCCTCTGCTCCCCCAGCTAGCTCTGAAGGAGATGCTCTGACCTTACTCCTCAAACCACGGTCCTCCCCCGCCCCCCGAGGGTGAGCCCAGGTCCTCATGACTCCCACCCCTCCTCTGCCCCGGACTAGAAACCTCCATATCCCAATAGCATCGTCCAGATGGAGTGCTTTGGAGGCTGGCCGAGCCAGATTCAAATCCTTCACAGTCCCACCCTAGCCGATAGATGCGTGCAAGCCACTTCTCTGAGTGCGGTGGATGCTGCTGGCCCCTCTCCTAATCATAGTCACCTTTATAGGTCAAAGGCTGCTTTCTGCAAACACCTGACACTGCCTGGGGGGCATTTTTCTGGCCTTGGGGTGTTCAGGGTGCAAGGGAAGTCAAAAGTAGCGGACCCTCGGGGCACCTGGGTGGCTCAGTCAGTTAAGCGTCTGACTCTTGCTTTCGGCTCACATCATGATCTCGGGGTCATGAGATCAAGCCCCACATCAGGCTCGACGCTTGGCGGGGAGCCTTCTTGAGATTCCCTCTCTCCCTCTCCCTCTGCCCTTCCCCCTGCTCGCGCTCTCTCGCGTGCTCTCTCTCTCTCTAAAAATAAATAAAATCTTAAGGAAAGGTAGTGGACCCTCCGATGGCGGACGGTTGGAGGACCAGTCCCCTGGCTCCCCAGCTCCCCGGCCCCCTGGCTCCCCCAGCGTCAGGGCCGGTGCTCCTCTTGGCATGCTAAGAGTCAGTTGCCCACACTGTGACCTGCTCGATAATTCTCTTTCCTTCTCTTCTTCCCCTCCTCCCTCACCCATCGTGTTTCTAGGGATCACCTCCCACATCAGTCACTTGCACTTGGATCCTGTTTCAGGGTCTCCTTGGCGCGGGGAACCCAAACCAAAAAGACATTGTGCCTCAGTCTTTTCCCCGTTAAAATGAAAAAGGACAGAGTTCCAACCTCCTGGGCTTGTGTGGGGGTTAATTTCGTGTTGACTTGATTGGCCCCCCCGGGTCCCAGATTTAACTCGCCTTCTGGGTGTGTCTGCGAGGTTGTCTCCCGATGAGGTTTGCACGGGAACGGGTGGGCTTAGTGAAGCAGGGGGTCCTCCCCAACGTAGGGGGGCGACATCCAATCCTTTGAGGGCCTTAAGAGAACAACAGGTAGGGGAAGGAATTTACCTCTTTTCTTCCAGCCTCGCTGTCCAAGCTAGGATATCCCACCTCATTTTCTCCTGCCCTTGGACTGGGATTCACACCACCAGCCCCCCTGGCCTTCAGGCCTTCAGACTTGGATGGAATTATGACACTGCCCCCTAGCTTGCAGATTGCGGATTGTGGGATTTCTGGGTCTCCGTAATTGTGTGGGCCGGTTCCTCCAAGTAAATCTCCATATATATACATATCTTAGTGGTTCTGTTTCTCTGCAGAACCCTGACACAAAATGCACTATTAGGATTAAATAAAAAGATGCAGGTACAAAGCACAGAGCCTAGCCTGTGTGCATTCTAGCTTAAAGCAAAATAACTAACCCACTAGTTCCCAAAAAAGCAGCTAAGGTCCAGAGCAATGGGATCTTATTCCCTCGGTCTTCTCCTCTCCTGGTTGAACTGCTCCCAACCAGTCTTGCCATTTGCTCCTCCCTGGATGAATTTTCTCTCCTCTCAGGTCATGTCCTTAGTATACTCAGGTCTGGCCAAGTACCTCTTGAAGTTTGGAATCCAAGTACTAGGTGAGGCAAGGACAGTGTAGATCCAACTGTCACCTCCTTGCTTTATACCTCTGTTGATGAATCCCTCTGTTAATGAATCTCCCGATGTCAGGGGCCATTAACTCCAGTGGTTCTTACTGTATTCATGAGGAAACTTCTAGCACTTGTTTTTTTTTCCTTGTTGTGCTTTATTTAGTCCCGAGGGCCAAGCTTCTCACAGCCCCTGGGCACACTGGTAGACTGATGACAAGGCTTAGAGCTCGAGGCTGTCAGGGTTGTTACAGAGTTTATCATCCTGGACAAGACCACCAGCAAGGGAATCTGTCAAACTGTAGAACTGTGAGAAATAAGAAGTCATTGTTATTTTAGACCACTGAGTTCTGAGATGACTGGTCACACAGCGTTAGATAATTGTTGCAGAAGTTGTACAGGAAACAGAGCATTGCTGTAACAAACACCCGAACCATTTGGTCTTGGCTTGGGGGTTAGGTGGTGGGCAGACGCTGCAGGGTTGGTGAGGGGTTGTCAGAGGCTGGAGCAAGGGCAGCTTGTGTTATATTGGGAGTGGGGGACAACTGACACACCTGTTGCCTGTGGCAGTTTGGAATATAGAAAATGTACTTGTGCACTTGTGGGTCTACCTAAGAAGATCTCTGGACAGAATGTGAAGACCCCTGAGGGCTGCTTGCCTGCTCCTAACTGGATCTGATAACGCGGGAAGAGGAACACGAGCTCAGTAAGGAGCAGCTTGGTTTGTGAGCAGATTTTAGAGAAATATAGAAGGTCGAGGACTTGCTAGCGTTGAAAAACAAAATTATCTCTTCTCTCTGGTCTCCCTAGCCAGTAAAAAATTTAAGTGATGCGAGAGCTGGCCTAAAGATAGAGTCTGGGGCACCTGGGTGGCTCAGTCAGTTAAGCGTCTGACTCTTGGTTTCAGCTCAGGTCATGATCTCGGTCGTGGGATGGAGCCCCGTGTTGGGCTTTGCACTCAGCATGGGGTCTGCTTGTCCCTCTCCCTCTGCTCCTCCCCCTGTGCTCACACTCTCTCTAATAAATAAATAAGATCTTAAAAAAAAGATAGAGTCAATGATGTGGCTCTAAGACCCCTTGTTAAGGTGTCTGAAAGATTTAAGGTGGTACTGATACCCTCTTGGTGACACAAAATGACTTCTAAGAATTTTAAGGCCCCGAAGGAGAGGGAAGGAGAGAGGGAGAGAGAGAGAAAGAGAGAGGGAAAGAGCTGGAGGGAGGGTGAGAGAGGGGGAGAGCAACCTGTCTCAACTGGAGTGAACCTCAGCAGCTACATAGGAAACCCATAGAGTTCTCAAGAGAATTGTATCAGTGAAAACACGGCAAGCTTGGACTTACAGTGCCCATAGTTGTTGAAGGTGAAAATAGCCCTCTGAGTCCCCAGCTTTTCTATGAACACGAAGCAGGCTGAAAACACCATTCAGCTGCAAATGCCAGCTATTTCTGGAGGAAGAAGAAGGATGATAAAGAGGGGGAGATTCAAGAGTTCAGAGAGGAAAGCCAAGAGCCACAGAGAACTCTTGATTCTCCCCTCTTTGTCATCCTTCTTTTGGACTAGGGAATTACTCCCAGGGAGCTGAACTGGCCCCTAATCAAGGGCTGTTCTCTGCCGCTGGAGGCAGAAGGAATTGGGAATGCATGCCTGGCTAGATGGTAGTACCACTATGAACCAAAGACTCTTCCTCCCCCTTTTGGTTGGGAGTGTCTACTGTGGATGTCCTGTCCCCTTTTCACCTTTGCATGCTGGTTCTTGGTGGGGGGCAGGAGGAGCTCCTCACAAGCCTCATCTACCTGTGGCTCTGGTTCAGAAGTTCTGTGGACTAAATCCTGCCTCCCCAGATTCGTATGGGGAAGCCCTAACCCCCAATGTGACTGTCCTTGGAGATGGAGCCTTTAGGAGATAATTAAGGTGAAGGGAGGCCATAAAGGTGGACTCCTAATCCGATAGGATCGGTAGCCTCCCAGCAAGAGGAAGAGGGAAAAATCCTTCCTTCTGTCTGTGTGTGTGCACCCAGCTCAGGCTGCATGAGGACACAGCAAGGAGGTGGCTGTCTGTAAGCTGGGACAAGAGCCCTCCCCGTAACCCAACGGTGCTGGTGCCCTAATCTCAGAATTCCAGCCTCTAGAACTATGAGAAAACAAGCCTCTGTTGCTAAGCCAGGTAGGCTATGGTATTTTGTTACATAGCCTGTGCTGACTCACAAAAGCAGGTGAAATCCTGGACACCAAGCCTGAGCATGAAGCCCAGGGGGATGACATTTTTTGGAAGAGAGAATGAGCATGTTTTGAATACAGGAGGAATGGAGGTCATTGTGGTAGGGAGTGGACGACTGATAAATTGAAGATCATGGACACAGTATTGGGTTGTCCCTCTCTGAAGACTCAGAGTCCATTTTCCCATATGGTGAATCTAAGCTGTGAATCTCCGCTGGCCTCATGACCTGCTTGGACTCACAGAATGTGGTGGAAATGATGCTGGCAAATTCTAGGGTGTAGTGAAATATTAGAGACAATCCATTGTGCTGTCATTAAGGGATGGGCTAAATCAGCAATGGTACATCCACACTGTGGAGTGCCTGATAGCGGCTAAAGCAATGGGAAGGATCTATTCCATCAGGATGGATGGAAATATCTCCAAGACATACTGTTGGGTCACGAAAGCAAGTTTGCTGAATGGCAACTTGAAGTAGGATTTCATCTGGGTCAAAATATAAGCACACAAAACAATACCATATCTTTTCCTGTGGCTACAAGGATGCGTGTGTATGTGTGTGCGCCCACATATGCACTCGTGTGTGTAAGATCATTAGAACAAAAGAGGGAGAGAAAAGTCTGGTAGGAAACACACCAAATGGAAAGGAAGTGTTTAACTCTGGGGAGGGGTGAGATTGTGGGTGGGTGGGGGGGTGGAGCGAGAGGGAGCTTTATCTTTTTAACTCTGTTTATCTCTGCATTTGTTTTTTGAAATAGTGAGAGTATATCCATACATTAACTGTGTAATTTAAAAAGTTAAAAGCTAAGGAAAAAATTATCCAATAACCCAATCCAGAATTGGGCCCAGAATAAGATGTTTTTCTCCCTGGCCTGTGGTTAGTGGAAAGCACAGCATCTCTTGGAGGGCACTTCTCCTGGGCTTGGAGTGATTCTTTCATGACCCCGGGTACTGTCACCGGCACTTCTGCCATCCCGGCCGTCAGTTCCCTCCCCCTAGCATCGCTTCTCCCCTCTGCAGCTGGAAGATCACGCTCTGTCACTCAGGAGGCACAGACATTCCCAAGCTGCGGTGTGCTCAAGGTGTCTGCCATCCATCACTGGCCTCCCACTTCCTTGGGAGCTTCTTGCCCTCCTCTCACTAAAACATCGCATTGTGTTGTCCGGAGCAGTTTTTTATGGGGAGCAAGAGTAATGAGGAGCGAAACAGAATAATGGGGGTTGGCTTTTCACAATGCCCTAGGGCTGGTTGTGCAACCTTGGGCCGGCCACTTAAAACCTCCCTGCAGAGTTTGCCTTTTATGAAATGGGGACAAGAGTGTCTTACTCCTGAGGCTGCTGTGAAGAGCACATGGGGTGATGTAGGTAAAGTACCCCATGCAATGGCTGGCATGATACAGGTGCTTATAAAGGATTTCCCTTTTCTCTTCCCTCTGTAGCTGTGTGACTTTAGGCAAGTCACTTAACCTCTCTGAGCCATTCCTGTCAAATGGTAATAAAGACACCCTCCCTACCCCGGAGGGTTTGTTCATTCATTTAGCAGATGTTTATCAAAGACCCATTATAGGTCATATAGGTCATGCACTTCGCTAAGTATTAGGGATTATAGTGATGAATAAGACAGACAAAGTCTTTGGTCTTATGGTGATGATTGTCTCGTGGGGAAGACAGAAATAAAACACATAGTTGTGCTGACAATTGTCGTGAGAAGCAATGAAGTACTTGGCACCTAGTAGGTTCTTGAGGGAGGCAGCCTCCTGTCACCCACAGCCCTGGCCATGTCTGAGCTTCGTGAAACTGTTCTTGGCGCCGGAGTACAGAGCTAACTCCCCCTATCCTGGTCCTGGCTCATCACTGCCCAGGGATCTTTTGTATTGTTCTGAGCGGCATCTCGGAAGATGTGGCTTCTCCCCTGGGCCAGAGCACTGCTGTTCTGAGCAACCACGGTCTTCATCCCAGCCTTTCGTTGCCCTTTGCTGTGGGCTGTCTGGTTTCTTGTGAGACAGTCCTATTCTGTAGGAACTTTTCACCTTACTTGCTGATGCAGAGCATGGAGCGGTCCCCTGGGACCCCTTATCCTTGCCTCCAGAGTAATAACCATCCACTGAGCATTGTGACATGCTAGGGCACTTAACATTCATTATCTCTAATCTCACGGCAACCCTGGGTGATATCATAATTCTCTTTTTACAGAGGGGGAAATGGAAGCTCAGAAAGGTTGAGTGAATGGCCCATGGCCACACAGCTGGCTAGTGGCTGTGTTGAATTCAAATCCAGTCACTCTCTGCCATTCTGAGGATGCTCTGCAACAATGTAATTGAATCAGAGTTGGGAAGAGTGGGGATAGGGTCAGGACAAAGGAGAGAAGTCTAGAGGCTGGATAGGAAGAGTATAAGTCTGGAGGTAGCACCCTGGCATTCATGTCCTCAGCTCCTTTGGGAAGGTAACTTCATGCCCAGGGAAAGACAGGAGGGGTTGGAGAGGAGAACAGATGAGACATTCCTTAAATGTTTTAGTCCCAAGACAGTTTCTGAACAGTTGCACAGGTTGTACACTGCACAACTCCAGATGGCATCATTCACACTAGTTCATGAGAATAGCACCCTGTAGGGATATGTGGTTCACATCCTATGTTATAGGAGGACTTCTCAGCAGTCCTAGCTATGATGCCATGGGGTCAGAAAGAATCTTTCTCACCATGAAACAGGGGCTCTGAGCTCCTGCAGAGGAGAGAGATCAGAGAGGGACAGCCCATAACAGCCATTGAGTATCCTGGGAAGAATGAGGTAGAGGTGTGAGCCCTTTCTGCCCCAGCAAGCTATCCTGGGTCTCTCCTTCACCACAGTGCCTGCTCATAAGCACCTAGTGGTCTTACCTTCTTCTACCTCCTCTTTGTCCCGGGGTAGACTTGGGGGCCTAACCTGCCCCTTTTCTCCAGAACCCTTCCTACAGCCAACTTGGGGGTTAAGGAGGCCCAGGGTGGGTTGAGGGAGGGACCGATATGTCAGCCCAGCCATTGATCTGCCTCCAGTCGACTCAGCTCTAAGAGGTTTACCTCTTTAAAATGCAGGGGAGGCTTTGAGGCACTGGGCTGTCTCACTGCCCAGTGCCCTCACCCACCCATTCCCCCCGCCCCCCCCGCCCCCCCCCCCCCCCCCCCCCCCCCCCCCCCCGGCCGCTTCCCCACCCCGCTGTGTAAATCCCCAGGCCCCCTCCCCTCTCTGTCAGGGACTGATTTCAGCCCACAATGGTGATGCTTTATTACAGCTCACTTCCTGCTGTGAGTAAATAAGTTTGTCTCCTTTATATTCCCTGGGCAATTAGGAGAATGAAAGACTGAGCTTTGGATTAGCATTTATTTCTTCCAAACGTTTATATGAGGCCATTTTCCCACTGACAAATTGTGGGGCAAATTGTTCTCGAGAAAGTCTGTCTGCGCAAAGGTGCTATGATTAAACGGCTGGTGTAAATTTGGGGCCATAAATCCTTTCCCTGGGTTAACGGGATTTATTCGCAGCAACTGCCATTATGGGCTCAAAGAAATAATAAATGAGGTTGATTTTGCACCTGTTTCAAGGTAATTAATATGCACACTAAAGCTAAAAAGAGATGATTTTTACAAACTGCCTGGTTGGTGGCTCAAAATCTGGAGTCGTTCTGGGGTCCTCAAGGTCAGCGGACAGCCTCTTTCAGGACTGAGGGCCGGAGCTCCGAGGAAGGGGTGGTTTGGGATCTATCTGACCCGAAGCTCTTGTGTTGCAAGTAACGGACCCCTCAAGTCAGCTTGAGGAATGGGGGTTGCAGGAGGCCAAGGGTGAGAGCAGGACATCTGTGAAAACTCAAGCGTGGAGTGCTGGACAGAACTCAGTGATTGCAAGTGACAGAGACAACAGAGCTCCCCGGACCAAAGACAAAGTTGTAGGAAGCCGGCCCTACGGATTGGGATGGAGACTTAGGACCATCAGGTCTCTCTCACTGCTTCTCTGCTTTGCTCCTCTTTGATCGCTCAGAGCTGGCCCTGCTAAGAGGCCCCTCTGAAGGAATCCAGCGTTCTCGTACATGGAAGTTCACTGTGCAAACCCCACTTGCTCTTCCTTTGGTGCCCCCTATGCAGTGATGAGGGTGGTAACAGTCCTGAGGTGTCTGGTAGAGACTTGGCCTTTCCAGACTCTGCCTCAAGCCAGAAGAGGTCTGTGGACATTGAGGGATCGTGTCCATCATGCATTGATCTCCCGCCTGGCACCACTGCCTCCCCTTGTCCCCATGCCTAGGTGCCCTGCCTTCTGCTTACAGACCTCTTCCAACTCCCCAGCCCAGTCCTGATCAGATCTGCCCCTGGGAACTCTGAGCCTGCACTCCAGCCACTGCCTGCATGATTGCTCCTGACATACTCCCCCCGAATCCTGTGATCTGAGCCCCTCCCGGGTGGGGCTTCCTTGGAGGGGAGTTTGGACCCCAGACTTCTGGCTGAGAACAGAAGCTGTTCTGATGGCCTCTGCCTGTTCAGGTGCTGTCTGGTCCCCTGCTCTCCTCTCACCTCACAGGTGAGGTCCCAGGGGGCTCCCTGGACGCCCAGGGGAAAATGCTTGGAGTGATCTGTCCAAACACACATGTGATGGAGGCTGTGAGAGTGTCTCAAGTGTAGGCTTTGGGGCCAGATGGCCTGGGTCTGAATGCGAGCTCACCACCTCCCAGCTGTGCCATCCTGGCCAAGTCCTTTCACCTCTCTGACCCTCGGTTTCCTCCTCTGTGAAGTGAGTATGACAGCAGTGTCCAGTCCAGTCTCCCCGCCCCCCCCCCAACAAGTATAAACAGGTTGGATTTTATGACTGTGCCCTGGAAGGTAAAGGGAGAGATGAGGGAGTAGAAGTGGGGAGAGCTGCTAATGCTTGAATTCTTACTGGAAAGTCAGAATAACTGGGTACCTTGAACTCAACCCTACCTTCTACAAGCCCCTTGGGAAGTCTGGAGAGTGGCTGGCCCAGCCTGGAGCAGCTAGAGAAGCATTCACAGAAGAGAGGACACGGGAGATGGGGCTTCATGGGTGAATAGGAGTTCTTCAAGTGGAACCAAGGAGAAAGGACATATTCCAGGCCGAGAGAGCTCCCGTGCAGAGTGGAAGAGCCAACTGTGTGTTCAGGGAATGAGGAGCAGTTAGGGTGTGGCCCTAGAGGGGTGTGTTGTTTTGAAGCTCGTGGCAGAAACTCAGATGAGAAGAAAATATCCAGTTAAATCTTTTTTTAAATCAATGAATTCTGACTCTAGTCCCTACCCCATGGCCCCTGAACTGGCAGGAAATTCAATCTCAGTCAGAATCCAGGCCCTGCCCTTCTGGGGTCCTACCAAAATCCAGGGGGCGGTTCCTCACATCTCCTCTCTGTGTGACCACCTCAGCGGATGTTCTCCTGGTCTGAGCTCACAGACCTCCCACAGGGGATTCCCATCTGTGCCCAAGTTGGGTGTCCTGGGGCCTAGGGTCTTGCTCAGTCAGCGACACAGCTGTCTCCTTGGTTGTCTATGGCGGGTGGCGGCTGTGATGAATCCTTACCCCCGGCTCCTCCTCGCAGCTGGGAGGAGACTCCCTCTTCCCTCCCAGGCTAGGGTCACGTCTCCAATGGCTCTGAGCTTGTTGTAAAAGCCAGGGCGACAATGGGCAGGGACTACAAAATCCCAGGCTCGGGGACATACAAAAGGCTCTGGGTACAGGCTCAAAATGCACAGATAGAAAAAGAGGAAGGAAGGCGGGATGGACAAAAGGAAGGAGGGAAGGAAGAAAGAGAGAAAGAGAGAGAGAAAAGGGATCAAGCACAAAAATGAACTTCTCGAGTGTTGGTCCCGCCACAGGACGACGTGGGAGGGCGGGTAGAGGAGAGCGGTTGGGCCCGGTCGCCAAAGCCTGAACCTGAAGGGGCTTAGCCGTCGGGCTTGTTACCAGTGAGGACGTGACCCCGGGGAGGGGAACAACGTGGTCAGGCGTGTGGCTCAGCTGTGAGATGGGAGAAGGTCCCGAGAGGGGTGGCTTTAGCAGCCAAGGGGGAGTCCGGCTCCTGAGACAGTGTGGTCCTGCAGACAAAGCCTCAGCCAGCAGTTCAGGAGGAAGCTCTAGAACCTGAGCCCCCCGTCCCCACTCCTCCTTTTGGGGCTGGGCTGGGAGGGCCCTGGGGGGACCAGAGGCTGCACTTACTGCTGTGCATCTGCAATGTTCGCTGACTTCTCGAATCTCCGGGAGTTTTTCCTGGGGCTGCTGTAATGGAGGACCACGGAGGGAGCCCCTTCAAGCGCAGAGGCTTATTCTCTCCCAGTCTGGAGTCCAAAAGCAAGATGTTGGCAGGGTCGGTTCCTTCTGAGGCCTGAGGGAAGGGACTCTCTGCTTGGCGTGCAGATGGTCGCCGTCTCTCTGGGTCTCTTCACGCCCTCTTCCCTCTGGACCAGTCTGGGTCCTTCCTCTGAGGACACTGTGCTGTCGGCTTCGGACCCACCCTAGTGTCTTCATGTAAACTTGACCCCCTCTTTGGAGACCCTATCTCCAAACCCTGTTACATTTTGAGATACTGGGGGGCTGGGGCTTTAACACAGGAATTTGGCGGGGGGGGGGTGCACAGCTCAACCCATGACACCTCCAGACAAGCCCGCGGAAGACAGACATAATGATTGTTTTACCAGTAAGGAACTGGAGGTTGGGAGAGGTCAAGTAACTGGTTCTGGGGTGCAGAGCCAGTGAAAGAGCAGAGTTTTACACCCTGCCGTTGAGGGGCGCTCTGGCCGGGTCCCAGGGTCCCTGTGAAGGCCGAGAGCTCCTGGGGGGCTGGGAGGAGGCCGGAGGAGAGGGAAGAAATTGCATTCTGAGAGCAACTTTGCTGGCCTTTTGTCTCTCTGCTCGTTGCCTGCAATATGCTTGCATCTTATTACTCAGGCTAGGTAGATTTTTGCTTGGCTGAGCTGAGATCAAAAAGTAATTTTTCTTTTTTGCAACAGCCAATTAGAAATTCATTTATTTTCACATTACGGACATTTGGCAAAAATTTCTTTGGCAATTTAGTTCCATTTATATAGTCTGCATAAAGGGAGACAGTGAGACTGGGAAAAAAAAAAAAAGGCAAGGCCCCGGGCAAAAATTAAATGCAGAATCATGTATTAGAAATGAGATGTATTTACTATTGTTTTTGAAAATTAATGGTGCATTTTTAGCTTTTATAATGTAATTTAATGATGCAATTCATCTAATAAAAAAAAAGAATGCATTTTAACTCAGTCACACAGACCTACTGGGGCACGGCACAGAACACCTTTCTTGTGGAAAGGATTTGGAACAGAATGCTTGGGGCCTTTCTCTTTCTCTAAAAGACAAAAAAAGAAAAATGGTCTGTCTGTGTGTGTGTGTGTGCGCGCACGCGCGTGCTCACATCTGGGGTATCAGCAGGAATCCAAGAAAAAGGACATTTTTCTTTTGCCATTTTGGTGTTTGTGTTATTTTACCATAGTGTGGGAGCAGCTGCTGATTCTGGAAGCTTTGAGGGTGTCGGCTGCCCCCGCCTGCTAAATGAGCCCCGATGCTAAGACCCTGGTGGGGGGGTGGTGGAGAAAGGGGCCCTGGTGCTCTGTGGGGCTCTGTCCCTCCTGGGTTCTGAGCCAGGGTGGACAGACTATGGTCTGGGCGTCCATCCCAAATTTGGCGTTGACCACACTTGTGAGTTTGGGGTCCTGTTGGCTTCCTGGCTCCAACACATCTCTCTCACGTTCATGTCAAAGAGCCTGATTTCCACTCGCCATTGGTCCTATTTGGGCTTAAGGCAATGGAGGTCTGTCCTGTGATGCAGAGTGGCTGGGAGACAATGAGAGCAGGAGAGGGAGGAGGGGGGCTGGGAGGGCACTGACTTGACTATCCCCAGTCGGGTACCGTGGTGGCTGTTTTGTTGCCCCACCACCCGTGAGAACGACAGATCCTTGAGGTGGGTTCATTCCTGTCTCGTTCATGCTGTATCCCCAGCCCACCATGTACTGTGGACACTCACCCCAGAACCTTTGACTGGCAGACTGACAGATGGACCCTGGGCTACAGGCATCGCATTTAACCCTTGCTCCAATGCAGTGAGGAGGTAGGTCTCCCTGTCTTATAGGACAAGACATGTTGGCCAAGAGGGGTTAGAGCACTTTTTCTTTGCTTTTTAAAATTATTTATTTATTTATTTTTATTTTTTAATTTTTTAAAAGATTTTATTTATTTATTTGACAGAGAGAGACACAGCGAGAGAGGGAACACAAGCAGGGGGAGTGGGAGAGGGAGAAGCAGGCTTCCCGCGGAGCAGGGAGCCCGATGTGGGGCTCGATCCCAGGACCCTGGGATCATGACCTGAGCCAAAGGCAGATGCTTAACGACTGAGCCACCCAGGCGCCTCTAGAGCACTTTTCAAGTTCACTCAGCTAGTAAGCGGCACAGCAGGGACCAAACTGGGGCTGTCTCACTCCAGAGCACTTGCTCTTAACCACGTGAATGTATGCAGTGAATGAATGAATGAATGAATGAATGAAAGCATGAAGGCATGAATGGAAGGATGGATGGTTTTTCACTCAGGCTACCTAACCAAGGAGCTGGGATTTGAGCTCAGGTTTTCCAATTCCCAGTTGAGAACTTCTTTCCTCCATCCCCTTTACCCTTAGCAGGGGGGAGGAGACCATAGATAGAAAAAGGGGTTTGGGGGTTCATTGTAATTGTGGGGTGGGGATGAAGGTCATGAATGTAGAGGAGGCCCAGGTATCTTCTGGATGTTGGGGTCCCCAGGGAGGTGACCAGGGATGGGATACAGAGTTGTCCCAGGGGTCTAGGCAAGTGTCCGAGTTGTTTTGATCATCAGTTCCACAATTATTATTATTTTTTTAAAGATTTTATTTATTTATTTATTTGAGAGAGAGAGAGAAACGGCATGAGGGGGGAGAGGGTCAGAGGGAGAAGCAGGCTCCCCGCCAGGCCGGGAGCCCGATGTGGGACTCGATCCCAGGACTCCGGGACCATGACCTGAGCCGAAGGCAGTCGCTTAACCAACTGAGCCACCCAGGCGCCCTCCACAATTATTTATTGAACATTTACCTGTGCCCAGAGCTCACCTGACCTCGTTGAGCCTTGAGCCTCGATCCTGGAAAAGGAAGCTAACCCCTCAAAGTGTTTCTCAACAAGGCGCACACACTGTCGGCCTTGTGTGTGGGACGATCTGTTTGATTCCTTTGCCTGGCAGGATGTGTCCCCACGCTCCCATGCTGGCTGTGTCCTCCAGTCATGGTGTGACCCCAAATGGCCCCCAACACCCACCTTCAGTTGCAAATAGTGGATTCATGGAGATGCCGGAGGAGCAGGTGAGAAAACTGTATGAAGCCGGGAGTAGGTGTTGTACACCTTCCTTCAGGTCTCCCTTCCCCATACCTCTCCCTCCTTCCTCCAGCCCCGCAAATGCCATCTCAAGCACGGGACTCGCTGCTGTCTGGTCCAGGCTGTCAGCTCTCCTCTCTTGCCTTCCCCTCCCTCCCCTGCCCTTCCCTACCAGGCCTCCATCTGGATGCAGCCACTGGCCTTGATGTTCTGCTGCTCTACCCGGCTGTCCCAGCACTGAGGCCCGAACCTGGGTCTCGTCTGGCTGCTGCAGCCCTGGCAGGAGGGAAGGAAAGGTATGTTCCTACTTTCCAGGAGGGCAGCTCGGTCCATGCCCACCCCCTGTGCTGTGCCAACTCCCCATATTGGAATTTGGCATTTTGGAGCTGCCCAGAGAAGTTGCTGGGTGCACGTAGTAAATGGGCCTCTGTGTTTTTGGGAGTCTGGCATGGCGCTGTCAGTATGGTGGCCGTTGGCCACACGCGGCTGCTGAGAACTCGAAATGGGAATGGAGGTATGCCATCAGTATACGGCTGGCACCAAGTTTTGCAGACTCTGTAGCCCTGAGTGCAGCAGCTGGATGTCACCCCTCTTTATTTTCCTGGGTTTAATTGGAGGGGCTCGTCACTGGACTGATGCGGAGCCCATCATCAGTCATGTAGGGTGAGCCTTCTTCTTCGCTGGGAACTCAGATGTACCCTCACCAAACTCCCAGAGCGGGGATTCCGATCACCCGTCCTCGAGCACCCAGTGTCTGCGCACCTTCAAGGAGCAGAGAGGCTTTGAGGGGGACCCATGAGCCCCTCCTTTTCCCTGGGCTCCTAAGGTTTCTGTGGAAATCCTTTTCACTCCCTGAGGCCCACCTGGAGAGTCAATGCTTCTACAGAGCTATTCCACTCCTAGTGTGGGGTTAAGGCTTCCTCCGTGGAACCTCAGAGCACCTTAGGCACTCTGTATATTTCATTCTAGAGGTTTTGCCCACCATGCTTGTGGCTTAAGCTCCCGAGCGGCTGCATGCTGCTGACTCAGCTTCGCACCCCTGCACAGGCCAGGCGCGTGTCCACCGCTGAGCAGTGTGGTTCAGAGCGAACAGAAGCTGTCGGCTGCTCAGAGATGTCTGTACCGGGCACGAAACGGATCCAGACAGCAACCTGGAGCTCCCGCAAGTGAGAGCTGGGGATGGGACTTTCCACTTCTTGGTGTGGGGCCGCCACCTCTGACACATACTGAGAGTCACGGCCCAGTGACTCACGTGGCCAGAGTGCTCACGGGGCCCTGTGCCGCACGCTGTGTGCACTTCCGCCCACTTGATCCTCGTGCCAGCGCTATTCCGTAAGGCTGCATTATCCTCACGGAGCAGATGAGGAGTCGAGTCCGAGGGAGGTTAGGAAAACTGTCCGTGGTCACACAAAGCAAGAGGCGAAACTGGTATTGGTCCCCAGGCTTTGTGACCTAGAACCTGGGTTCTCACAAACACATGTACAGACTCAAGGACACGTGCAGACACAAAGACACATAGGTATACATAGATGAACACGCATGCGGAAACGGATCCACATAGGGGCGCCTGGGTGGCTCAGATGGTTAAGCATCTGCCTTCAGCTCAGGTCATGATCTCGGGGTCCTGGGATCGAGCCCCATGTCGGGCTCCCAGCTCAGCGGGAAGCCTGCTTCTCCCTCTCCCTCTGCTGCTCCCTTTGCTTGTGCTCTCTCTATCTCTGTCTCTCTCTCAAATGAATAAATAAAATCTTAAAAAAGAAAGAAAACAGATCCACATAGATATGGAGACAGACATACAGACGCACCCACCCCTACGTGGCTGTGCAGATGTAAAGATACACCTACGCACACACCCACATGCGCCTACGCCTATATATATCCCCAGACACACACCCGCACACGCACCTGCAACAAATATACGCGTGGCCCCTCAGCCGTGAGGATCTCTCTCCACGTGCCCCCACGTACACCTACCCACACAGCACCTCCGTCCTTACATATGTACCCGTACACACGCCTGCAACTGCACTCGCAGACACCCCAACATACACACGGCTAGCACACATGCGGGTGCACGCACAAGGCACACATTTGCACACGGGCGTGCCTGCCCATATGCAGAGTTGGAAGTCCCGCCTCCCTCCCCAACAGCTAAGCGTGCGGAGATGTGTGCACGCCCTCTAGACGCTCTCACTTACGCCCACAGAGAAATACACAAATAGACACACTCGTTTTGACATGCTTACAAGGGCACCCACTCCCAGGTACGCAGAACGCCCACTCTCCAGGCACACACTCACAGACGCTCACGCAAGCACGGTGATCCAATTTAAACTGAAAAGGGAAAAATGGAGTTGAAAATTAGAGGGGGAAAAAGAGTCCTTCAGAAAGTATAAAGCTAATAAGCTGGCAGTGGTGAGCCTGCCGCCTTCACGATATCAATAACTCAGTATTGGGTTTCCAAAAAGACATCACATAATTTTTCAATGAGAAATCCATGAGGCTGGGAGATGCCGTTGGGTGTGAATTACAATGCACACGGCTCGTCAGCCGCCCCCGTCAGCACTTTCTCGGCCGCCTGCACGGGCGGGAAATGCTGTGGCTGCAGCCCGGGATGGTTATCGTTGCTATTATTTCTCCCTTTTGGAGCCTCAAATTAAGAAGCTGGGAAGCCAGCAGGGCCCTTCCTCCGCCGTCCCCTCCTCCCATGGTGCCCAGATCGAGAAGAAGTTTCCCCACCTGATATTTTCTGTAGGGGCTTTGAGATGCTCTCTGCATTCCCTCTCCTGTCCTGGAGCCCTCATTCTGGGAAGGACTGGCTCTTGGGGCTCGGGGACCAGGGTCAGGATGTGCGGGATCAGAGGTTGGGCTGCTGGAGACACTCTCGGGTGCTGTGTGCAATGCAGAAAACTGTTTTCTTGTTTCTATCAGCTGGACCTGGGATTTTGTTTAGCAGAGCCAGCCTACCGGGCAGGGATTTCTGCTGAGGGTGCCTTCAGGGCGGGATTTTAGTTTAGGGAGGAGGGCAGGGTCCATGGGAGGGGCAAGAAGAAGGGGTGATCTGGGTGGAGGGTGTAGTTATCTTTAGGGAGCACGGAGCCTATTGGGAGGAATTGGATGGCTCCAGGGGAGGCACTGAGCAGACAGAGGACTAGGGGTAGGGAGAGGGGGGCCGTGGGCACTGCAGGTGGAGCTGAGCTTCGGGACAGTGCTAACTATTATTCTGCTCAGCCCCCGTGCGCATCTTCTAGTTGCCCCAAGAAGAGGATGCTCCAGTTAGGCACGGGTCCCAGAATGTGAGCCACACGGAGCAGACCTGAAGGTAGCCTGTCGTCAGGAGCAGAGCCAGCCCTGCTTGCCGTATACCTGTGAGTGTTGTTGCCTGCCCCTGACGTGTGGGGCTCTTTGTCATGCAGCATTGACGCGGCAGAGATTGGACTGACCCAGGGGCCTCTCCTCTGTATTTCCGTGACCCCCTGGGCTCAGTCCACTGTAGCACTTATTGTAATGGTGGCTCAAAGTCTAGAACCACCCTTGTTACTAACCAGTATGACTCTTGGGGGTTAAGAGTGGGACCCCCAGAGTCTGGGCTCCAATCCTAGCTCTTCCATTGCTGATTGTGAAGGCTTGGGTAGGTCATGTAACCTTTTTGTGCCTCTATACCCATTTCATAGGGTTAGTCCCTTCTTCTTCCACACTTCACTTGGGTGGTGACCAGGAGCACCTGGCCTGAGCATCAAGAGAAGGCCAACTCCTTCCCTGGCGGCCACCCTAGCCTGTCCACCAGTGGGACACCAGCTCCACATGCCTTTTTGTGTCTCTAGGCCACTGCCAAGGTTGTTCCCTCTTCCTAGAACTCCTTTCTTAGCCGGACATGCTTCTACGGAACGCTTGGAGCCTGGACTCCGATGTCACCTGCTTTCCCCGAGCATCCTGGAGCAGGTGCCAGGACCTCAAGCACCTCTTTGCCGCTCCTGGGCCATGCTATGGGATGGCTACCTGTTCATTGCTTTCAGCCAGGCGGGGCTTGCGATGACCAGTGAACCCTTCTGGCTTTGCTCCAGAGTTTTTAGCAGGAGACACAGAATCTTTTGCGCTCTCTCTCTTCCTCCCATTCTTAAATTCGATATGTCACTCATCAAGGGAACATGAACCGGTTCTGCCTGCTGAGCTACCCAGTGCATAATCGCATGCCTGTCATGGCACGGGGCTTTTCAGGGTATGTCCTGGACAGAGGTGGGTGAGATGTGCTGGACCCCTGTTCTGTGGGAGGGCCAAGAAAAGGAAGGTCCTGAGGCAGTGGGGCCCCAGGAAGGAGAGGAGGGGGGCTGGCCTGCAGTTTCATAGGAGCTCAGGCTCCTCACTGGCAACTTGTGGCCCAGCAACTGCATGGACACCTTCATTCTGGTCTGGCTTGAAACCACCTTCAAATGTTATTTCCTTTCACTGGGCGTCCTAAGCAGGTATCAGCTCTGTCTCTGGGGTCCCCTATTCCTTGTATCCTTCAGTGACACTCAATATCATACTGTGGCATGGGGGACATCAAAAGACACTAGAGCCTTGGTTTCCCGACTTCTACTTTTCACACACTGGTAGAATTAAACAAACAAACAGAATACCCATGGGACATTGACATAGGAGGCCATGTCTTTTCTAAGTAAAGACATTTATAAAACAACTATCATCATTATCATTATCGGTTCATAAAAGAAAGGATATTCTAATAGCAAAAACTGGGAAAGGATATGATCTCAGAATTAAGCAGAAGTCTCTCAAGAAAGGAGAGAGAGCAATGGTACACAAATATGAGTATCTTCTATATTGCGGGGAAGATGTTAGAGCAAAAGGGAAATAGGTAAAGTATTTTACAGACAAAGATCAAATGCCCCAAAATAGAACTTATGGAGAAAGAAATTTTCAGTGGCTGCAGAAACAAGGATGACATTGAATGAAAATGAAGATGATGGTGGTGATGGGGATGATGATGGTGATGGTGATGGTGGTGATGATAGTGGTGACGATGATGATGGTGATGATGATGGTGATAATGATGGTGATGGTGGTGATAGTGGTGATGATGATGGTGATGGTGGTGGTGGTGATGGTGATGATGGTGCTGGTGATGATGGTGATGGTGATAATGATGGTGATGATGTGATAATGATGGTGTTGATGGTGATAGTGGTGATGATGATGATGGTGGTGGTGGTGATGATGGTGTTGGTGGTGATAGTGGTAATGATGATGATGGTGATGGTGATGCTGGTGATGATGGTGATGATGGTGATGGTGATGGTGATAATGATGGTGATGGTGGTGATAGTGGTGATGATGATGGTGATGGTGATGATGGTGGTGATGATGGTGATGATGGTGATGGTGATAATGATGGTGATGGTGGTGATAGTGGTGATGATGGTGATAGTGATGGTGGTGATGGTGATGATGGTGGTGGTGATGGTGATGATAGTGATGATGGTGGTGATGATGGTGGTGGTGATGGTGATGATGGTGATGATGGTGATGGTGATAATGCTGGCTCATGATGGTGATGGTGGTGGTGATATGGTGATGATAATCGTAAAGAACTATGGATTTAGTATTTTGTGGTCCCGTGGGATATTCCCCTTTATTCACAGTAGCTTCATGCAAATTCTTTTTTTTTTTTTTAAGATTTTATTTATTTATTTGACAGAGAGAGACACAGCGAGAGAGGGAACCCAAGCAGGGGGAGTGGAGAGGGAGAAGCAGGTTTCCCGCAGAGCAGGGAGCCCGATGCGGGGCTCAATCACAGGACCCTGGGATCATGACTTGAGCCGAAGGCAGATGCTTAACGACTGAGCCACCCAGGCGCCCCTCATGCAAATTCAATCCTCTCTGAGATCCAGTGGGGATAAGAGCAGGCAAAGTGGGCTAGGACATGCTGGAGGCAGCGCAGGCATTTGCCCTCTGGTTGGAGATGCTGACTTGGGGAGGGGAGGAGAGGGCTGGGTGCATCAGGTGTGGGAGTGGTCTGAGAAGGTGTTCATGCTTCCTTCCTTGTGCCCAGGGCAGGGGTGGTGTCCTCTTAGGGTCTTCAGAAACCCAGTTGAGCTTGCAGGGAGGTAAGATGCTGTCGGCACCACAGGCATGTGTGCCCTGTCCATGCTGCCCATCTTCCCTGTTCTCCTCACCCTCCAGGGCTCTGAAGTCCACCAGGGCAGGCTTTGCAGACTATTCTACTTCAGCAGAAGCAGCTCCACCTTTATGTGTTGGTTTTCATGGAAGGTTTTATTTGAGGAAAGGGTTGAACAAAGGTTTCCAGAGCACTGCATGACAGTGATCTCTCTGGGAGTATCTACTTGCCCTGCCTGGCCCCAAGTGGAGGCTGCGTGGTTACATAGGTTGTGCCCTGCATAGCCCCAGGGGCACTCTTCCCATGGTCAGTGATGTGAACTTCATTCCCCAGAGATGTGCACTGCACTGGTTCTGGGTCTGCCTCCGCTCTATAAACCCCAGCTGCTGGCCGTGGGTGCCTTCTCCAGTGGTGGGTTGGCTGTGGTCTTGACCTTGGAACTCCATCAGGAGTTCCAGAACTGGGAATAGGCATTGCAAAGCCTGAGTCCCTAGGCTGACTTTGGGACGTTCATTTGTTCACTGAATAAATAGTTATGGACTGCCTTACTCTGTGCCTGGCGCTGCGCTTGTCACAAGAGGAAAAGATCTCTCCCTTTGCTCTCCCTCCTTGAGGACCATCTAGTCTATTGGGAGAGGTAGATATGAGGAAGAAAACAAATAAATGTGTAATTAGAAATTGAGATCAGTGCCCTAAAGCAAATAAATAGGGTGCTGACCTAGAGATAAGGGGGTGGGGTGCCAGCTGAGACGAGGTAGGAGAGGAGGCCTCTCCTAGGAGTTGACATTGAGCTGAGACCTGAGGGATGAGGGGGCAGCAACGAGAAGAGTGTGGGTAAGAGTGTCCTAAGTGGAAGGAACATTGAGTACAAAGGCCCTGGGGCGTGAAAGAACTTGAGTCCGGGGAGCCAGGGAAGTACCATTGTGGTTGGGTGGTCATGGGTGGGGAGGGGTCTGAAGCTTCAGAAAACATCTGAAAGGTGCACCAGTCAGGTGGACGCAGGTGTCCAGACCAGCCCTCATGCTCCATGTCTGAATTCCCACTAATGGAGCAGAGTGTTAGGATGAGGATCTGGAGGTGTAGGCTCTTAACACATCCAAGGAATTACCAAATATCTCCCATTGAGCCAGTGAAATTCTGGGCCCAATCTCCTAGGGCATACTCCAGATGGGAAATTACCTTAACAGGAGTTAAAGTAATTCTAGGTCCTGTAACCGAGAATCTTCCAAATGTCAATCACTTAACAGCGCAGACGCTCAATTCTCACATGAATTCCAACTGGGTGTTGGCAGGTGGCTTTCCCTGTGGTAATGCAGGGACCCAGGCCTCCCACCCAGTAGCTCCACTATTTCTGGGGATCTTGGCGAACAGTGAAGAGAAGGTGTAGAGCATTGTGCTGGAGGTTGTTATGGACCAGGGGTAAATGTGTATGTCTTTTCCACTCACATTCTGTTGGCCAGAATTCAGTTACTTGGCCATCCCTAGTTGCAAGCGCGTCTACCTGGATGCCCTCCAGGTAGAGGAAGTGGGTTCTGGTGAACACATAGCAGTCTCTGCCCTGGACCTCTTACTTTGAGTGGTCATGACAGTGTGGGCCGAGGGTCTCTGCATGACAGTAGCAGCACCTGGGCCGCTGCTGGGTCCCTATTGCAGCCACTCAGGATCTCTGGGAAGGCCCCAGGCATCTGCATTATGGGAAGCACCGCAGGAGACAGCAGCGTACAACCGAGTACTCTGTGCAGAGAGGAGATTCTGGGACAGGGGTCACACCTGGGCCACCAGGCTAGTGTGGTAGGCAGGCAGGAAGACGCCATTTAGAA
This sequence comes from Halichoerus grypus, assembly GCF_964656455.1. Classification (NCBI taxonomy): domain Eukaryota; kingdom Metazoa; phylum Chordata; class Mammalia; order Carnivora; family Phocidae; genus Halichoerus; species Halichoerus grypus. The sequence continues at coordinate 118,819,042 of NC_135721.1, forward strand.
ATAGTATGGTTGCACTTCTGCATTCTAGGGCAGGGGCTGCCTGCATCTCACATGTGGGCAGCAACTTCAATGGCTCTTCAAGGTTGAGACAGGTGAGGGCCCCACCTGGGCAGGTCCGGGCGGGGGAGGGCAGAGAGAAGCTGGTGACATGCTCAGCTTGGTGGCGGGAACTCTGAGCTTCCTAGGAAGCCACGTGAGGAAGAGAAGGGAGATGTTGCATGTTAAGGGAGTTGAAGGTAGATGAGAATGGGGGGCGGGGGCCAGAGGGAGAGAATATACTCTCAGCAACCGTCGTGTCCCACAGATTTGAAGTTGTTCCTTGTTCTGTAGTGGTCCTCCTACCCACAGACCTCTCATAGGACCCTGTGTACAGCTGCCCGTGTTCTCGTGCTGAGGGTGTCTTGAAGGTACGAAGGAAGCAGGAAGTGTGCGGTAGAGTTCTTATTTGGGTTCAGGCAGGGAAAAAGGAATTCTGAGTAATTTCAACAGCAAAGGACTTGATGAAGGGAATATTGGGGACGCCGGTGACACTAGGACACAGGGACTCAGAGGAGTCACCCTTCAGCCAGTGGGTAGATCTGGCTGGCCACAGACACCCTCCTGCTCTCCTCAGAGGGCCCCTCTCCTTCCTTCCCTCTGATATGATAATGGGCAAGAGCAGACGGACGCGGGGCTGGCCAGTGTATGGCTCTCTGCTCGTCCCTGGCAGACATCACTAATTGACCTTGTGGCACCCAGATCTTGCAGCTCCTGAGGCCCTTTCCTGTCCCTGCTCCAGGCAGTCATTACCAACAGATCACAGATGACATAGGAAACCAAACTTACTTCATTTCTGGGGTTAATATGACACCCCCTTCCGAGGCAACATATGTGCAATGTAAATGAAATTGTCATTGTCTTAGCCCAAAGGAGCCAGGATTTCATGCCCCAGGGGGAAGGGTGGCCCACCCGGGGGCCACGGCTGCTGACCCCGCTGAGGTCACACTGCCAGTGATTCTTGGGTGGCCCACCTGAGGACATCTGAGGGGACATTCCAGGTGGCCACCACGCCCTTCTCCTGATCCGGTCTCCATCTGGGGAGGCCTGAGCTGGCCCCCACCACCCCACCCCTGAGTCTGCTCCGAGGGCCCTGCTTCCCTCTGACTTCATGGTGGGTCCTGACCTCACAGGTTCTGCCCCACAGGCAGATTTGCTAGCTTCCTGCCCATTCCTGTTCCCAACCAGGCCCGGGGCTTGCTGGTTTGGCCAGGTCCAGAGGGAGCTGGGATCAGACACAGCGAACGGAACAGCAGTGATGACCTCGATTGTCCTAACGTGGCCTCTGGTTGGTTTCTTTGTCCCCCTGGTTCTTCCTCAGCCTTCCTAATTCCTGTTACACCCTTATCCCTAGACTTCTCTTTGACAATTCCTACCAATGGACTCTTTGAGGAGGAAAAGAGAAAAAGGCAAGAACAATCAGAATCAGGGTGTGGGCTGAGTTTATATCCTGAGTCATCTCTTACCTGTTGTGTGACCTTGGGCAAGTCACTTCACTCCTCCGAGCTGCCCTCTGTAAAATGAGAATAACAGCCTCCTGCTGGGATTGTGGGAGGATCAGTGACTGAAGTCTCTGGCTCAGAGGCCTGGCAGGCTCTACCTGCTCCGTAAGTAAAGGCTGCCATGGCTCCTTGCTCCTCTCTCATCCTTGTTGATTGGGGTTGAGGCTTGAAGGTCTGGCGTGGCATGCTGGCTGGAGGCTTGTACCGTCTCCTTCCCCCCCCCCCCCCAGCTGCTGGAACTAAGCTTTCTCTCATCTCTTCAAGGAAGATATGACACCAACTTTGTTTTAGCAGAAACAAAGCCCAAATAAATCATCCACAGAGGGACCAGCAGGCTAATAGAATGTTCTTAAAAGGGCATTTTACTTTGTCAAATTGCTCTAGTGCTGCTGATCTCTGCTTGCCATTTGTGTGCGTGTGCGCGTGCGTGTGTGTGTGCGTGTGCGCTTGCGTGCGTGTGTGTGCGTGCGCGCGTGTGTGTGTGCAGATTTCTGGAGGGTTTGTTTGCAGGGGTGGAGAAAAGGGGCTGCCCTGACGTCGGTCCCAGGCCGGGGGCTGAGGGCTTCTCTCCTGGGCACCCGTCGCTCTGTGGGCCTGTTCCCGCCAGCACCCAGGCCCGCGGCATCTTCACCTGCTTCCATGTGCCGGAGGAGCAGGGGGAGGCACGGGGGTGGATAGGGGCCAGTGGGGGAAGAAGCCCCAGGCCCTCCGTGGGGCCACCATTTGTGCAGCGCCAGGCCCCCCGTTCCCAGCCCACCGCATTATCCAGGCTCGTTTTCTCCTCTTACTTTCTGAAAAGCCGTGTGTCAGCACAGGCGTGGCAGGTGTGCCGGCTCTCGGAGACTGCGCCTGTGCCCCAGCACATTTTCTGGAAGAAAAATGCCGACTCGGAGAGAATCCGAGTCAGGCGGCGCTCGCCTCGCTCGGGTGCAGGAGAGGGCTGGTGGGGGAGGACGTGCGGGAGGGGCCCGGTGCCTGGCATCGAGGGGTGCATGCTGCCGCCGGCCCAGCTGGCCGGGGGGCGGGGGGGCCTCCTCTGGGCTGGGGAGAGGGGACCCCATAAAGTGACTACATAAAGAGTAGAGCAGCCGGCTCTCTCCCTCCTTGCTCCCCTCCCTCCTTCCCTTTCTCCCTCCCTCCATTCCTTCTTCCCTTCCTTCCTCCTGCCCTCCCTCCTTCCTTCCTCTTTTCCTCCTCCATCCCCCTTTCTCCTCTCCTCCCTCCTCCCTCCCTCTTTACCCCATCTCCCCTCTCCCCCCTCCTCTCCCCAGCCTCCCTCCCACACCCACTAAGGACCCATCATGCTGCTGCTCAGGGCTCCAGGCTGGGCCCAGCTGCAGGGAGAGAGCCTCTGCCAGCCTCAGCTCTGCCTGGTGGGGATCCCGGGAGGTGGGTACAATGCACACACTACTGAAGGTCTGGGTGGTTCTCCTGGGAGCCTTGCTGCGCCTGGAGGGTCAGAGAAGGCCCTTGAAGGGCAGGGGAGATTTGCCCGGGGTCTCAGTTTTTTAGGGGGAAGGGTGTTCTCAACAGAAGGAAGAAGTCGTACCAAGGCGGGGAGACAGGGCAGGGTTTGGTGTCTGTGACGAGGCGGGGAGGTTCAGGGAGGCCTGAGCAAGCACGGCGTGGATGGAGTCTCCGGGCTGACGTGGGTAATCAATAAATATTTATGCATTGCGCTCCGGCCGCATGCCAGTCACAGAGCTCAGTTCAGGGGAGGACAAAGAAGGTCCTGGTGAACTTTCAGCCTGGCTCACGGTCCGATGGGGGGAGATAGTCAATGAACACTCACTCAGACTTTAAAATCAGACACACTTGGTCTTGAGTCCCACCTCTGCCCGTGTTAGCGTGACCCCTCTGGCCGATCATTTCACCCTTTCTGAGTCTCCGTTTTCTCATCTGTAAAGTGGGGGATGGTAGTACCCATGATGCCCTGCGATGTTTTGGGGACCTGAATTAGCTCTTACATGTGAAAGTATCTAGCACTACATATGGTATCTCATTTTACCTCCATAATAACCCTGGAAGGAGGGTACTATTATCTCCATTTTACAGATCTGAAAATGGTGGCTTAAAGAGGTTGAGCAACATGTCCAAGGTCACACAGCCAGTAAGGTATATAGATGGAAACTCAGGCAGTCTGACTCCCAAGCCTGAGTGTTTAATAATGACCTCCCAGAAATGCAGCATATGGACTTGGAACAAGACAAATACATCAGCAAAATTGCACAGGCCTGGCAGGAGCATGGGGGATAAATGCAGGGGTGATGAGCTGTGACGGGCCATGGGGATGCTCTTTCTCCTCTATGGCTTCTTACCATCCCTTCGGTTGTACTCTCCTAGACTGTGGGGTTGGTGGGAGAGGAGGATGGCTCTTGGTGGGGAAGGAGGGGGAAGGGGATGCAGGGAAGGGGGTGGCAAGTGTGGGAGGAAGAGTCCCTAAAGGGATCTGCCCCCTTCCCCCATCTGGTGCTCTCCCTTTCTCCAGACCAAGGTGTCTCAGGAACCCAGCACTCCAGCAGAGGCCGTGAGGGTTTCCGTCCCCATCACTGTGCCTTTTCTGTTCACATGGGACTTTCTTGCTCTGGATACCCTTTCTCCCAGGAGCTTTTTGGTCTTTTCAGGTCAGCTTCTGTCTAGGCGGTCTCTTATACTCTCTGGGCACACCTTGTGAACCTTTGCTTTGGCCTTTCCCTCCTCTTTCTCCTCTCTGCGCTCTCTCTATTCCCTTCCCTCCTGGAGGGTAGATGGTGGGGCTCCTGAAGTCTAAGGAAGGGCTCGGGCACAGCTTTATTCCCTGGTTAGGCTCCCTTAGAAGGAGCTCAGACTATGGGTCCCTAGACAAGGGCCCCGGTCATGATAAGGACTGACCACACGATGGCGCCATGGGACCATCAAGCACATGCCCCGTCTCTCCAATGGCTCTGGTCCACTGTCACCCTGGGGGCTGGTCTCTCCCTTAAATGTTTCAGTGGCACCGAATGGTCTGTGCTTTATCTCATCATTGTCATGCTCCCCCTTGCCCCCCTTTCCTCGTCTCTGTACCTGGGCAGCCGATTTCTGCGTCTCCTGCTTACCCTGAACAGTCGGGCTCTCTGACTCAGTCACTGCTGGCTGAACTGGGGAGGAGGGGAGTGGAGAGGGAAGGAGGGGAGTGGAAAGGAGGGAACCCAGGGGCTGGCAAGGGGCTCGAGGCTGCAGAGATAAGGAAGGAATATCTGGAGTTACTTACGGGCTCAGCCGTCTGTGGACCCAGCCATTTGGAGCTGGGGTCAGGGAAATCTTTATGATTGGGAAACAGACCCTGCTTGTCCATCCCGGGGGACATCCGGTTGCCTGGCTTGGGGCCCCAAACCCAGGTCTCGCCTTCTGGAAGCCTGAGGGCCAGGGGTGACACAGAAAAGGATGCCATCAGCTGCCAGGAGCCTGAGAAGGAGTGAGAAGTCCACAGCTCCAGCTGGAGGCAGCTCCTATAACATAAACAGCCCAGGCCAGTGGTGGCCATTTCCTAGGCACCGTGGAAGCTGATGGAACTACCGGCTGCAAAAAGCGAGGCTTATTTCTATGGAAAAAAAAAAAAATTTCAGCTGAGGTGGCCTTGAGTGCATTTCACACATGCTCAGGGACCAGGGACAAGTTCCGATTAAATCATATGATAACCATTTGTGGTGTACTTACTATGTGCTGGGCACTGCTCAAAGCACTGGGCGTGGATTATTTTATTTGCATGGATTCTCCCCTAAGATAGGTGTTCCGAGAGGATTTCTAATGAAAATCAGGGCTGGGGAGGAGACCGACTTTGTTTTCGCGCCATAAAGCCCAGGGTATGTGCAGGCTGGAGCTGAGTTCCTTCGGATTGTCGAGGTGGAGAGAGAAAAGCCTCTCCTTTTAACTCACAGTGTACACTGGGACCCGCCACAGGAGCCTCTTCTGTTCCTGCCCGCTTGCTTTCTAGTGGAAGGAACGGTCCGCAGCTGGAGTCGGATCCTGATTTAATAAGGCAATAACCGGAGAAATGCATTTCGATTATTAAGCATTTGTTCATTAGGGCTTAGTTGCTCTGACCCAAATAGCTGCGAAGCAGTCATTCCACATCAAAGACGTTTCTTGTTTATATATTTTGTTTATTTACCATCATGAACAAACATTATTGCATCAATTAAATGTCGATTAAGGGCCCATGATTTGAATTAGATTATATACGTAGTGTCAAGTCGTTTTTGTGTCTCTTTTGGAGATCTCATCCATTTTTGTTTTAATGTTAAAATACGGTTCAATCCAAGTGTTAGAGGCTGCGGCTGGTTGGAGCGACAGGCTGGCTTTGGTGCACTTTGAGGGCTGGGTCTTTTCTTTTCAGGTGTTTGCAGCCCGGAACCGTGGGACTGTGGTATTCGTTCATCATTGGTGATTCGTGGAGGTGCCTTTTCTCCACTGGGATTCTTGGCTTTTTTGGGGGGTAGATTTCTTTTCTTTTCTTTTAAATTAATTTTTTTGGATGTAGTGTTCCATGATTCACTGTTTGCGTATAACACCCAGTGCTCCATGCAGAACGTGCCCTCTTTAATAACCATCACCAGGCTAACCCATCCCCCCACCCCCCTCCCCTCTAGAACCCTCAGTTTGTTTCTCAGAGTCCACAGTCTCTCATGGTTCATCTCCCCCTCCGATTTCTCCCCCTTCATTTTTCCCTTCCTACTTTTTTTTTTTTTAACATATAATGTATTACTTGTTTCAGGGGTACAGGTCTGTGATTCATCAGTCTTACACAATTCACAGTGCTCACCATAGCAGATACCCTCCTCAAGGGGGGTGGATTTCTTAAAACACAACACAACACCATGCAATAAGCCCCTGTCACCCAACCCTTAGATACTGATCCAGGGTTGCACAGTTGAGCTGCCCAAATGAAACTAAGTTCTCTAAAATCGGCGTTGAAATCAGCAGCATTGAGATATTGAAAGAATATACATAGTTTTCCTAGTCACTTGATTCAGAAGCACTGAGATGGCCTATCTCAACAACTTTTTAAGAACGATTTAAGGAAAATTTGGGGAAATCTCTAAATTTATGAGAAAAATACTTTTTAGAAAATTAGATCATATATAAACTTTCTTGCCTTTTTGAGTCAGAGAAGGGACCTGAAGGACGTATGCTGGCTGTGTTGGGCCCCTCAGCCTTAGAATGGGACCTTCCTAGTCCCCAGAATCAGCCTTCCTTCTACTGCAATCACTGGCTTGGCTGAAGTAGGACTTCCCAGGGGAACATGGGGGGACTCAGATCTTCTGGGGTGGGGTGGGGGGCAAAGGTGAGGCTGATGAAGACTTCTCCCCACCGTGACTCCCAACCCAGCACAGAGAGGCCACGGAATAAGGCCAGCCCGGGGAGGCTAGTCCTGGGTCAGTCCTACCGGGTGGCATGCAGGGTAGTGGGCAGCGGGGCGGGCTGGGATGTGCTGCAGTCACGTGCATGTGAGACTCAGCCAGGCAGGCCAGCTGGGCAGCTGCAGAGGGGGTTTATTCTGGGATAAAGAAGAGAAAGGAAGGACAGAGGGTGGGGGGGCAGTGGTGGGGAATGAGGGACCTGCCTGGGGAGGCTGGTCTGCTTGTTGAAGGTCTTCTCCTGCACTTCCAGCTCAGGTGTTTTCAAACCTTTTTTTTAAAGACTTATTTATTTATTTTAGAGAAGTGGGGGAGGGGCGGGGGGGGGGCTCTGCTGAGTGTGGAGCCTGATGTGGGCTGGATCCCAGGACCCTGAGATCATGACCTGAGCCGAAATCAAGAGTTGGCCGCTTAACCGACTGAGCCACCCAGGCGCCCCCAAACCATTTTTTTTTTAAAGCAATGGAACTCTTTCGCCAAATGACATCCTATGCCAAAGTCCGATATATAAACACACATAGTTGAGGTGAGGGCAGGGTCCATCTCACTTGTCCCCTTGGCCCTCCACCCCATGGCACCCCCCAAGCATCTCTGCCCAAATCCTCTTGCTTTGCACGCCCCTGCATCCCTACACAGCACAATCCTAGCCTCAAAGCCAGTCCCCAGCCCAGATGCGGGCTGGCCACAGAAGGATCACTGGGATGGGACCTTCTTCTCGAAGTCCCAGGCTGCCCATGGATATTCTGATTCTGCAGGGCTGGATTAGCCCAAGAATATCCTGTTCACCAGATGCCCCAAATGATTCTAATCAGTGCATAGCGCTGGGAGGAGGGCATGGAAATGCTCACTGTCGGGGCTGACCCTGCGCCCGCAGGTCCCCGAGACTGAGGCTTCCCTAAAGGTGACAGCCTGGGGATTACTTGCACACAGAGGTGCTCGGAGAGGGCTCAAGTGACTGAAAGCTAGTCAGCAGTGGGAAGCCACCTCCTGGTTCTCCACGGGGCAGACGGCACAGAGATCAGCCTGGTGGCAAGTGTCGTCATGATTTTAGTTACTTGTGTTATTCTAAATTTAAGTTTTGGTGCTGACAAGGCACAAGATACAGTGAGAAACCATTTGTAAACATTCCTAGGTTTTAACCTCATACCAGCCTTGTGATTAAAACCCATTTTGTAAACGGAAAACTGAGGCTTTGAAAGTTAAGGTCTCGTACAAGTTCATACTGCTAGTTGGTGGTGGAGGTGAGCCTCAGACTCATGTCTAATATTCCCCAAAGCTTGGCATCTTGACCTTTATGTTGTGTTGAGAGCCCGGGCATATGGACTTTTCTCAGTAGTGAGGATGATGTCCCCAAATGACCCTTACTCTAATATAGTAGCACCCAATATGGACAGTAGTAACTGTATGTCTGCCCAGCAATGTCCCCATCTGCCTTCTCTGAAGCCAGTCCCACCCAAACCTGGCCACAAAGGTCACATGCCCCAGACCGGGCCGGTCAGAACACCCCATTCCCCTTGACACCATGATTAGTCCAGGGAGGGCACTGGATCCAAGTCTTAATCGATCACATGCCTTCCCCAGGATTTTCGAGTTAGGAGCTGGAGGAGAAGCTATCTTCTTCTTGAGACACTGTGCTGGAGGGAGGTGAGGGAATGCAGGCAGCCAGAGTTCTAGTAGAAGGTCAAGAGAAACAGAGAGAAGCGGAGAAGGAGAGGGAGCCAGGCCTGGTGACCAAGTCTTACTGGCGAGGTCCTTCTTCAATTCTGAATTGCCCAAGCACATGTCATTCTCAGCGATGTCACAAAATTTCATTTTTTGCTTTTGCCTCATGTGAATTAGTTTTCTGTCACTTGCCACCAAAAGAATCCTGTCCAATCGAGCATCCAGTGTTAGCATCCCAGTCCGTCCATCCTGAGCTCCCTCTGAACCACTCACATCCCGGGATATTTGTGGCTCTTTCCCTGCTCCTCTCTGCAGACCATGCTTTCTCACCGAGTGGCCAAGGGTTCTCAGAATACTAGTTACTCCCAGAAGTCCCTAGCCCCACCCTAATGCATTGATTTAAAATTTTAATTGTGGTAGATATGCATAGCATAACATTTACCATCTTAATTTGTAAGGTTACAGTTCAGGGTTATTAAGCACATTCACATTGTTGTGCGACTATCACCACCATCCCTCTCCAGAACTTCTTCATCCTCCCCAATCAAAACTCTGTACCCATGAAACACTAACCCCCCCAGTTCCCATTTTCCCCAGCCCCTGGCAACCACTGTTGTCCTCTGTCTATACCAATTTGAGTACTCTAGGGATCTTATGTACGTGGAATCATGTAGTATTTGTCTTTTTGTGCTTGGCTTATTTCACTTGGTAAATGTCCTTAAGGTTCATCCATGTTGTAGCATATGGCAGTGTTTCCTTACTTTTTAAGGCTGAATAATATTCCATTGCACATATACACCACACTTTGCTCATCCATTCATCCAATGAGGGACACAGAGTGCTTTTTACCTTTTGGCTATTCTGACTAATGCTGCTAGGAACATGAATGTGCAAATGTCTTTTCTAGACCCTACTTTTAATTCTTTTGGGTATATATCCAAAAGTGAAATTGCTGAATCATATGGTAATTCTATTTTTAATTTTTTGAGGACCTGCCATACTGTTTTCCATGGTGGTTGCACCACTCTGCACTCCAACCAACAGTGCACAAATGTTCCAATTTCTCTACATCCTCACAAACATTTGTTATTCTCTACTTTTTTTTCACAAACTAGCCATTCTGAAGGGTGTGAAGTGGTTGTAATGAATTTTTAATAATAACAACTGTATCAGTTGTGCTGTGTAAATACCACTCCAAAGTCACTGGCTTAAAATGACCACCATGACGGGCGCGTGGGTGGCTCAGTTGGTTGAGCAGCTGACTCTTGATTTTGAATCAGGTCGTGATCTCAGAGTTGTGGGATCTAGCCCCATGTCAGGCTCCCTGCTCAGTGGGGAGTCTGCTTGAGATTCTATCCCTCTGCTCCACCCCATGCTTGTGCTCTCTCTCTCTCAAGTAAATAAAATACATCTTAAAAACAAAAACAACCACCGTGATTCTCTGAGTTGGCAAAATGGACTGAGCTCGGCTATGTGGCTCTTCTGGTCTTGGCAAGACTCACTCATGTGTTTAGGGCTAATTCCAAGGTTGACTGGCCTAGAATTATTTCAGCTGGGATAACTCATTGGTGCTTTGTGCCATCTCTCCTTCAGCACCTAGCCTGCATGGTCACGTGAATTCTGGACAGGGCTCCAAGAGAACAAACTGAAGCATGCAATGTTTCTTGAGACCTAGGCTTAGAAGAGGTACAAAAGGACCTTCTCTGAATTCCATTGATCAAAGAAAATCACACCAGGCCAGTCCAGATTCAAAGGGTGGGGAAATTTACTCCACCTCTTGGGAAGACCTGCTAAGTCAAATCACAAAGGGATGCGGATATGGGGAAGTGAATAATTATCACCATTTCCCAAAAACCTATCATAACTTTTCAACAAGTTTTCCTATCAGACAGCAAAGATTTGCATTTAAGAATCCCTCTGATGGGCTCACCCAGTTCATAAGTTTCAGGGGCTCTGGTTCACCTCCAAGACTAGACTATGCTGGGAATCATGAAATCAAGGCCACTAACTCCTCATCCGTTTGCCAAAAGCAGTTGACTCAAGGTTGGCTTTGTCCATTAGACCTGCAATGTTAGTGGCAATTGGCTTTTTTGTCATCTTTCGAAGATGCCAAGTCACACCCTCTCCTCAAAGCCTCTAGCGACCAGGGGAGCCTCAACAGGGCTCTGTGGCCCTCTTAAAGGTTCAGAAAGTCAAAACTAAATGAAGACTAAAGGTTTCCAAAGCTCAGAGCCTCCCCCAAAACTAAATAAGTACAGAGCTAGATTCAAATGGTCAGAGCTGTTGGTGGCAAGCATGGGGGAGCAGGTATCCCCCGGCATTCTGTTCAATGCTCAGTACCTGGAGGCTAATCTGAAAGGTCTGGGGAGAGTTTCCTGCTTCATTATTTCAGTTACTGCTACAGTAATGCTGCATGACAAAGCACTCCGACCTCAGTGGCAAACAACAATAAGCATTTATGGGTCTGTGGGTTGGCTAGGGTTCAGCTGATCTTGGCCGGGCCAAGCTGGACTCCAGGAAGTGGGTTGGGTTCACAGCTGCTGCACAGAGCTTTGTTCTTGCACCAGGAGCTTACCAAGGCATAGTCCTCTAACAGAGAGTGGGAGGAGTGCAGAGGACAAGTGAACAATTTAGCACATTTGAGGCTTCTGCTGGGTTGTGCCTCCTGTTGTTCTGTGGGCCAAAGTGAGTCCCATGGCCAAGGCCAACATCAACAAGGTAGAGACATAAATTCTTCTGCCATTAGGAGGGTCCTGTGAGTTACATGGCAAAGGGTGAGGTGTACAATCTTGGTATGAGGGAGTAAAAATTAGGACCAACTGTGCAGTCTACCCTATTTACCCAGAGGGGTTTGGAGGTTGAGATATTGGGGTTAAACCCAAGTTCTGTGCAAGTGAAATTTCTTATATGCTTATTAGGGAATATCTCAGAAATGGTTGGCCTGGATCAGCAGGAGGCTATTTACAGGAGGAATGGAGGATTCTTATGAAAATGAGCTCCTTTGGGGTTAATGCAGAGCTGGGCCAAGGAGCTTCCTCAAGTAACAAAACCTCCATCTTTGAAGGAAGGGGTAGTTCTGATGACTGTATGATGGAGTTCTCCGGTTTTGTCCCCCATCTGGCCCCTTGCTCACCATTGCCTCACAACTGGTTCCTGGGGGAGAGTGCATTGTTTCAGTAAGACTGCGAGAAGTCGAGAAGTTGGGCCTAAGCAGCACTATTGTGAGTCCTTCCTGGGGAGCTAAATATGGAGGGGGTAGAGGGACTTTCTCTTCCAAACCACAGCCCCTTACTGTGGGGCTTTGAAATCCTAACATCTGCAATGGTCGGGCGTGGCAGGGGGTAGGACATGGAAGTGCCCTGTAGCAGCAGAAACAGAGTCTCAGGGAAGCAGTGGTGCCCACGGGACTTGGCATTGGTGGCCCCGTCTAGAATGACGGATGCCGAATGGGTGGGGAGAGGCAAGATGGAGGGAGGGAGGGGTGAGCATGCCCTCCTGGGGTCTAGCCTTGGAGACAGTGCATGACTAGTCCTGACGGGCACTCTGTCCAGCACACGCAGTGGTCCTAGCCACACTAATGCCTAGGCAGTCCTCCCTGGATATTAGGGATATGATGGGTTAATTCAATCCTACCAGGAGTTGACAGGGATTGCAAACAATGTTTTCAACACTAGTCCTTTGTTCATTAAGTGTCCAGAACATTCTCTGTGCCAGGCAGTATGGTAGGAACATTGAGTTAAGAAACATTTCCTTTGTTGCAGGTGTTGGTAATGGGGGAGGTAATGCCTGGCGGCAGGGGGGACGTGAGAAACCTCTGTACCTTCTGCTACATTTTGCTGTGAACCTAAACCTGCTCTAAAAAATAAAATCTATTTAAAAAATGGGGGAAAAATTTCCTGTTTTGAGAAGCTCATTATCTAGTGGAGGGCAATTTACAGGCTGTGGGCTGAATCTGGCCCACCAAATCTGTGTTGTAAATAAAGTTTTATTGGGACACAGCCATACTCATTCATTTACATGTTGTCTATAGCCGCTTTAGCACTATAAGGGCAGAGTTGAGTGGTTAAGACCAAGACTGTGTGAACTGTGATGAATAAATTATTTACTGTGGGTTCTTTTCGGAAAAAACTTGCCAATTTGTTGTCCAGTAAAAAACAAATAAATAAGCAATGACAATACAGCATGGTAATCCTGTGATGGAAGTAAGTACATGGCTTTGGGGATGGGGTGGGGTCAGGGAAGGCTTCCTGGAGGAAGCAATGTCTAATCTGAGACCTACAGAGGGGAGATCGCAGGCCAAAAAAAGCATGAACAAAGTCCAGAGATAAGAGCAAAGGTGGGGTTTGGGTCTTGGTGTAGCTGGAAGCTAGGGTGAAGTGGGGGCTAAGAGAGGCCAATAGTCCTGGCAGCACGTGGGGGGGGCGGCGTCTGATGGCCATAGAGGAAGATGGTGCTTATCAGCAGTGGGGTGTGTTCTGACTTGTGCTAATGATATGAGTGCATTTTGCTCTCTATTCCTTTTAGGCTTGGATTTTATTGTTTCCAATTTACAGATGGGAATGGATGTGACAGTAAAGGAACTGACTTTCATGGAGGCAGGGTGGATGGAAGGATGATTTGAGTGTGTTTGCCACATCCTGTGGGTGCCGGGAGTGGGTTCTGGTTAGAGGTTGGGGTTGCACCCCGGCCTTGCCTCTCGGCTCCCAAGAGAACAAGAGTAGCTGGTGATTCCTGTGACAGCCTATCGAGACTTATTCCAGCTCCAGAGCGTCCTGTGCCCACACTCAGCCTCCCACGGGGGGCTGCCGGGGACAGGGTCCCTGAGCTGTGGGCTTACCTGCAGGTCTGACCCTCCTCCCTCTTCCCTTCCATCAAAGAGTGCCCTTCGTCCTCAGGCCAGTGAGATCTGCAAATCCACACTGGGGAAAAAACCCTGTGACTCGGAGCAGCCACTCTCCAGGGCTTGAGTGGGAACCACAAGCACCATCACTTGCTGGCTTGTGCCCGGGACAGACTTGCTAGGGGATCTCCAGACTTTCCCACCCAGTCCAGATACAGCCTCAGAATCCTGCTCAATACACCCTCCGTCGAGCAGCTGACATACTTCCCAACCTTCCTGAATCCGGAGAAGGGTTGGTTTGTGCAGTACTTTCAACACAAACCTACTCACTTCCTGCAGGCAGCCAACTTTCCATCAACCCCGCTTTTGACCCAGAATTTAACACAATTCAACAAATGTTCACCGAGAATCCACTAAGTGTCAAGGAGCAGGGATGAATAAACATGGTCTCTGTGCCCTAAGGAGCTCACATTCTGAGGAGAGAAGTCACTGACTTCAGCTACCTCTCCGCTGTGGTTTGGGGTGGTACTGGTCCTGCTCCATGCACAACTCACGCCTTTCCCTGCTGAGATGGGGCCATCCCTACATGTGGCCGTGTGGCTGGGGACTCAGCATCTCGGACGGGGGGCTGGGGGAGGGGGAGGGATCCCAAGGGAATGGCAGCAGCTCAGGGTAAAAGGTGAAGTCAGGTTTGGGCCAGGCTGGGATTAACGAACAGTGCATCTGGCCTGAGCAATGGGTACAGCACCGGGGTCCCCAGAACGTTCTACGAAGGAAGTGTACTCCGGGGCTCTGGTCACCATCTGCTGAAGGCATAGGGGGAAAGAGCTGACAAGCAAAGAACTAAAGTATCAGGGCCTCAGCCCCAAAACAGGAGCACAACAAGACAGAAACCAAGGCAGGGGAGTGGCCAGTCCATCTCTGTGCAGGGATGGACCAACTCGTCAGGACCCCTGCAGATTTGCCAGGCTTTAGAAAGACACCAGCTCTAAGAAGCTCGGGGGCGGATTCCTCTGGTCCAGCCCCACACTGCCCAGGCCTCGTTCAAGGACACTGGACAGCCCGGGCTCCCTAAGTTAGAACCCCCACAAGAGGCTCTGTGACTTGTCAGGTTTTCTGTCCATCAAAACGCAATGGCCGTTCCCACGCAGCCACCGTCTTCCTGCCCCCAAGAGGTGGTAGTCACATCATTCCCAGAAGGGGCACCCAGCGCCTTCTCAGACCTTGCCACGGCCTTTGACTACCTGCCTTTCCGTGGAGAGTTCCAGAATCCACTAAGTAGGTGCCATAAATAGGCAGAAAGGGGAATGTGTGTGAGTGTATCTGTGTGTGTCTTAGTCTCTATTTCCACCACACACACACACACACGCACGCACGCACGCACGGAATCAGATCTACTTCATCAGAATCAGTTTGCAAACTTCATTTCTTTAGGATGAAGGGAACAGAAAATTATTATTAACATATCAATGGCACCTCCATGCTGGGAACAAGATTACTCTCAAGCACACGCAAGCTCCCAGGGAGGCACAGACGCTGTATTTCAAATGTGTTCTGTCTCCACATCCCGCTCTCCTCCACCCTGCCCCCATTCCCTTTTTATTTTTATTTATTTATTTTTTATTCCTCCAAGCTTGTTTCTCTTGAAATTTCCACCTTGTGATTGTGTACTGCTGACTTCACATTTGCTGTGGTGTGAACTCCACATCTGTGAATGGATGACAGGGAAGATTAATAGCCCTGCTCCCTTCTCCTTGACTGTGGGCCCAGCTAATGAATAAATAAATAAATAAATAAACAGAGCTCCAATCCCCTGAATAGAGACCCAGAGCCGGGGAGAAAACAGCCTTTTGCTGAATCCATTCTTTAAGGAAAAACCCAACCTCTAATGATCTCTGATTTACATAGTCGGCAGTTTTTCGCTAAACATTTTACAAAGACACAAAAGTTTGGGGTGGAGGGATTGCCCCCACGGTCTTGGCAGACGGAGGCTGGGGGCTCGAGAAGCCCACAAGCCAAGCGGAGCTGGCACAGAGCATGGGCTGGTGATTAGAAGGAGCCCATTTCTCACCCAGACCATCTTAGGCCAGGGACCACTGAGCCAAGTGATGGCAAAGAGGGTGACAAAGTGACCGCATGGGGGTCCCAGCCGTTGTGCTCACTTACCAGCCGGGAGGAAGCACGTGAGGCCTCATCAGTCAGCTCGGAGAGTCTATGCATATAATGAGGGAGAAATAATCCTTTCCCCTCCTGCCTTCCTTCTGGCTCCCAGTTCCCGTGAAAGAGAAAGCTCAGATGTTCAAGGAAACTGCTCCCCAACCTTGAACGTGGGCACAGATTACCTGGACATCTTGTTACAGTGCAGTCTGATTCTGTAGGTCAAAGCTGGGGGCTGAGATTCATCATTTGCAACCAGCTCCCAGGGGATGCCCGGGCTGCCAGTCCAGGGACCACAGTGAGAGAAGCGACACACCGGGGGCGCCGTGTCCCCTCCTCTGTGGCTCTCATCGGAGGACAGTCATCCCCTTCCTACCGTCCCTGGGGCTTGGCCGTTACCCGGTTCTTCGACCTCTGCTAACTCTACGGCTTGCTTATTGCAAGGCAACCTCTGCCCAAACCGGCAAGCACGTCCTGTCTGGAGCGGGCATGGAGAGTTCCGGCCTTCACTGGCTGCGTTTTAAAGTCCTGCTGCCTCTCACCGGGTCACTGCATCTTAAACAAGATCGGTTGTTTGATATAGAACATGCTGTGGCAGGGTGACCCGGTTGGGGGGCAGGCAGGTTCGCGGGCAGCGAAGGCGTCCGCATGCCCTGGTTGGGCTGGCCAGAGGCGGGGGTCCCCGGGGCAGTGGGCTGGGCTCGTCAGAACGGCCAGGAATCTGAGGGGCCAGAATGCAGGTGCAGCAACCATCCATCTCAACCTGCTGTTCCTGCTGTTTATCAGCTCACTTCATCCTCTTTGATGACAGAGCAGAGAACATTGAGGCCGTGGCAGGGACAGACCCTCAATGCCAGACATTCTCTCGCACTCATGGTCCCTCTGGCCTAAGCCGACTTGGTCCAAGGGAACCAGGTAACTCTCAGGTGGGCAGACTGGCCCACGCAGAGGTGAAGGGAGCAGACCCGGCTGACTCTCTGTCCTGTCTCAATGCTCAGCCCGGGCACCCGGTGCATCCCCGTCCTTGATCCCCAGCTGCGAGTCAGCTTGTGTAAGCCTGAAGTTTTAGGTTATGAATCACCCCAGTGAGTTCACCTTCTTACTCCCTGGATCATCATCAAGGACCCCCATCCAGCCAGGGGTAGCTGCTGCCCATCCCACTCTGTCCTGGGACCCCTGCCCTGTCCCCTCTGCGTGTCCGACTATTTCTCAGAGCCTCAGTTTGCTCATCTGTGAAACACCTTCCTCTTGGCTCAGGGAAGGTAGGGTAGAAAACACTGTAAGGTGCCCAGGCCAGCGTTACAGCCTGCCGTGAGCACCCTGAACCTGGCCAGCAACTGTGCCTCTGCCCCCGGGCCCTCCTGCCCCCTCTCTGATCAGCTAACTTGGCAGCGTCTCCCCAAGCGTGTTTCAGGAAGCAAATCCCATGAGATGCTTTGAGGAAAAAAAAAAAAGTCTATAGTAAAAAAGAAATAATTTATTTTGGGGGGAATTATGCGGAAATTGTATAACATTCGTCTCTCAAGGAGTGAATCGGTTTAACCTTGCCTGATTGTGCTTTACCCAAACTTGTTTGACCGTGGAATGTTTTCATTTACTAACAGCAGAGGTGTTGGGGGCGGCAGCAGGTGACACTCTCCTCTGCCAAAACCTCGGCCTGAAGGTGTGGCTGGCGGCACCCAGGGGCAGGTCGGGCACCTGGGGAGGCTATGTTTTGTGGGTGCAGGCTCTTCCCCACCCCTGTTCTAAGTGGTAGGCATTTCCCTCCTGTTTTTTGTCCCCTGAGCTTTCCGACCCCGTGATTCTCTGTGGTTTCAGCTGCCCACACCGGGCATTTTAGGCTGTTCCTTTGCAGAGAAAGGCGGGGCTGACCCTTGCAGCCCCCCAGAGACGCTGCCCCGTTCAACTGCAGGGTTATTGAAGGGAGACAGCCCAGCCCAGCCCACCAGTCCGAGACCCACGGAGTCTGTGACCTGCCCGCGTCCCCTCGGCATTCCTCATTCCAGGAGCTGCTCACTGGCCTCCAGCTGCAAACATCGTGCCTCTGCGGGGGGCGTTGTCTCTGCTGTTTGCAGGGAGGCCAGGAGGGCCGACAATTCATGCCCCCTGGGAGGTGCCCTCTGCTAGCGCCTGATGGGCTGCCGCGACAAATTTCCACAAACCTGGTGGCTTCAAACAACAGGAAGTCTTCTCTCACGGTTTTGGAGGCCAGAAGTCCAATATCAAGGTCACTGGGCTGAAGTCAGGGTGTCAGAGGACCACGGTCCCTCCAGAGGCTCTAAGGGGAGGGTCCATTCCTTGCTTCCTCCAGCTCTGGCTGCTGCCGGCCTCATTGGCTCTGGCTCTGGGCCGCTCACCTCTCTGCCTCCATGGTCCTGTTGCCTTCTCTTCTGTTTGTGTAAAATCTCCTCTCTTCCCAGGCTGATTAAGGCCCTCCCCTCCCCCCCCCCCCGATAATCCAGGATCATCTCCTTATCTCAAAAGCCTTAACTTAATCATATCTGCAAAATCCTTTTTTTTGGCCCTATAAGGTAACATTTGCAGGTTCCAGGTATTGGGATCTGATCCCTTTGGGGGTCGTTATTTCCCCTGTTACCTGGGGGGCTGGAGGATAAACAACCAGCTTCTTGCCTCTTGGGTGAAATGATGGCAAGATCGGTTCCCCGCTGTCTCCCAGCATTCTCGGGAGGAACAGAGGGGTTGCACCTCCATTGTCCATAGCAACACAGGGCTCAGCAACACACTCGGTTGGTTTTCTTCCTCTCTTCCCCTCCCTGCCTCGCTTCTGCACTCCCCTAACCAGTGGCTCCTGGGATCTCTGCCTAGGTGAACTACTTGGCCCTGAATCCTCCTCTCAAGGTCTGCTTCTGGGGGACCCAACCTAAGAAACCCACCTATCGCCAGCCAACCACAAGCAAAGGCAATAACTCGTCAATTATCTTTCAAACTCCAAGAATCTGGATGTATGAGCCCTGGGGACACGGTGCTTGGAGCTTAGAGCTTGGAGCCGTGAATGAAGTGGTTGGGTCAGCAACCACTCTGCGGGGACCATGGAGCCTCCCACCAGCACGGCTGCCCTGCTTCCTCTCTGTGTAGACGTCATTCAGCGGAGGGACTGAATCCCACTGCGTCTCCCTTGACGATTCACAGCAGAGCAGAAATCTTGGTGGGTCATAGAGAGCAGAGGTTCTACCACACCCGCCATCATCTCTGATAAAGAGATTTGACCTCCTCCAGACACTGGGGAAGCAGAGGCCTTCTTAAGCCAAGCAGCTTGCAAGTGATGTGAAATCTGATAGCTACTTAGAAGAAAGAAATTCCGCGCGGTGGACCAGCATAGCCCTGCACGAGGCCCAGGGAACCAGGAAGAACAACCGTGTCTCCACCAGCTCTCGGGGAGAATGGGTCCATCCAATGGTATTTTGGGAAATGCTTTACAACTGGCTCTCTGGGGGGAAGAAAAATAAATAAAAGCCTTACTCTGTAACATTTGACTATTTTTGTGATGTAAATTCTCCCAACGTGGCCAGTTTCAAGCTACCAACTTGTCCACTGGTTTGAAAAATTCCTGAAACTTTCCCAGTGAACTCTTACGAGCTGGTATGAGCTAGCTCTAGCACGTCCTTCATTTCCTTTATTTCGTTATATTTTTAAAATTGGATTTTTATTTTATTGGAAAGAATTCTTATGAAATTTTATTTAAATTTCAAACTTACAGAAAAATGCCAAAAATAGTAAAATAGACCACTGTATATGCCCTTTACCTCCATTCACCAAATATCAATATTTTGCCGGTGTTGCTTTATTTCTCTTTCCAAACATATACATTTGTTATTGTTTTTTTATTGTTGACCGGTTGGAATGTAAGTTGCAGGCACATGACTCTTGTTCCTAAGTACTTACCTGTCTCTTTCTCTTGGACCCCACATCTCAGGTAAACACATTGATACAATATTATCTTTTTTTTTTAAAGATTTTATTTATTTGGGCGCCTGGGTGGCTCAGATGGTTGAGCGTCTGCCTTCGGCTCGGGTCATGATCCCGGGGTCCTGGGATCAAGTCCCACATCGGGCTCCCTGCTCAGAGGGGAGCCTGCTTCTCCCTCTGCTCTCTCTCTCTCTCTGTCTCTTATGAAAAAATAAATAAAATCTTTAAAAAAAAAGATTTTATTTATTTGACAGAGAGAGACACAGTGAGAGAGGGAACACAAGCAGGGGGAGCAGGAGAGGGAGAAGCAGGCTTCCCGCCGAGCACGGAGCCCGATGCGGGGCTCAATCCTAGGACTCCGGGATCATGACCTGAGCTGAAGGCAGACACTTAACGACTGAGCCACCCAGGTGCCCCTAATACAGTATTATCTAATTTGTATTTAAATTTCATTTGTTGCCTTAGTAATGTCTTTTATAGCAATAGAGTACTTTTTTCAGGTCCAAGATCTGACCCAGGGTCCTGTGTTGCATTTCTTTGTCAAGTGTCTTTTCTCTCCTTTAGTGTGATTTCCTCACACTTTTCTGTCTTCCTTGAAATTGACATTTTTGGGAAACATTCAGACAAGTTTTGTAGGATGTTTCTTTGTTTGGGTTTAATTTAGCACAGGGATATGACTTTTAAATTTTTTGATAGAGAAATACTCTATTTTACGTTATATAGTTACTATTTTTTTAATTATATAAGGGATATGCAAGAAAAAACAGATAGGAGGAAGAAAATAAATATCATTCATTATTACCCTACCCAGAAAGGGCCACTCGTGACATCTCATTGTGTATCCTCAGTGTGTTGTCTATGTGCACACACTTACTTGTTTTTCCAAAGAGGAAATTATATGTTCATACTGATGTGTCAAGCTTTTTGGTTAAAATATAATGTATGTCTCTCCATATCATTCAATATCTCTCTACAACATCTTCCTGTGGCTACAGAGTACTGATATACATTTATATTATTTCTAACTTTTCTTATAAAGCTCAATGCTGGGGCACATTCGTGATAACTTCCTTGGGAGAAATTCCCAGGGGTGGGACTGATACATCAAAAGGCTCAGAAATATTCAACAATTTTGGTAGGTATTGCTAAATTGGCCTTTGGAAATACACTAATTTCTGCTTCACCAGCAGCACATGAAAATTGCCATTTCCCCACATCTCTCACATCACTAGGAATTATTTTATGTTAACCTTTGGCATGGACTGAAAAATGAATATTTACTTGTTTTAGAAATATTTTATTATGGAGTATTACATTCAGAAAGATATGGAGATGAATAAGAGGACCGCTTGTGAACCTAGCACTTGGCCAACTTTATCAGATATTAACGTTTTCTGTTTTTGCTTCAGATTTCTTCTAGTAATAAAACACCATGGACACGTTTGAAGTCTCCTGATGCTCACTCCCTGCTATGCTTCCCTTCCCGTTTTTCCCAGAGCAAATGCTAGCATGGAGTTGGGCTTGTGCCTCCAATGCGGTTTTTATCCTATTACTAGATACACGTAGTTGTTTCATTCACAGTTCTGTGATGACTGATTAATCAAGAATGTTTTCAGATGCTTATTAGCCACTTGTACTCTCTGTTTTGTGTATTGACTGTTCAGGTCCTTTGCTTAATTTTGTTTTTGTTGTTACTCATTTCTAGGATGCTGCAACACTAGATCAGCCTTCATCTCTCTTCCCTGGTTTCTCTGCACCTCTAGTCTCTTCTCTTCTGAGCTTCTTATAACACAGATCTGGCCATGGCACATCACTCATGAAAATCCTTTAAGGATCCCTCACTTTTTTTCGGACAGAGTCCTGACGCCTCGGTGAGGCTTATGCTGATGTGTCCTGGCCCACCCTTTACCACCCCATATTCAACTATCTCTCCTCCTGTGCATTCTCCCCACCTCCCAGGTCCTCCACACCAGCCAGCATTCTCAAGCACGCCACCTGTTCATGACTGTGTTTTTGAACACTCCATTTCCTCCTCTTGGAATGAATGGCCTTACGGACTGAAAACTTTTCTCCATCTGCTAAGGCCCACGTGGACAGTCATCTGCTCCTTGCTTGGTGATCCCATTGGACCTTGTATAGATGGTTAGGACTACACTCTGGAGGAGACTATCTGTGGACCCTGGATATCAACTGGTACCTCGTGGTCCTTTGAATTCTAATGAAGATTGGTTGGAGCCCCTATCTTATGTCTAAAGTTTATCCCAAACCCTCCCAAGTTCTCTGCCTCTGCCTCTGGGCCTTCCATTCTCAGGGACACCTACTGCCCTCAGGGCTGAGGTCTTTGATTAACACTTGCAGACCCAACTGGGAAATAGTCCCTTCCTCGAGGGCCACGAATGACGCCACTTCTTCCAAGCATCCATGAGTGTGCCAAGTGTAACAGAACTGAAGTAAAGCTGTATTTGGGGGAAGAGGGGCTAATGACAGGAAAACATCCTCTTCTTAAATAACTTCCAGCCACTTCGTCGTCAGGGCTTCACCAGATGTCACAGGTGCCATTTTTTCCAGCTTTCCCTCTCTTCCCTTCCGACTGTTTCCCCTTTGACTCTCTCCTGCCCTGGCCTCCCAGGAGTAAGGAACATTATCTTGCTTGTCGTGTGCAGAGAGGTTCAGTTGTTTTCCTTAGTTGACTCCCCGCCGTGCCTTTGGGTCCTCACTGTCCATCTCAGGTGGCTCGCTGAGCCCTTTGCACCAAAATGGTCTGCCCCCTGCTCCCGGGGGGGCTAGCCATTAAGAGGTGCCAACCTCTGTCACTCTTCGATGCTTGTCTGTCGCCACCGAGGCCCTGGGGACCCCTGGAGGACAGAGAGGAGGAAAAGAACCAGCTTCATTGTGGCAGCAATGGTTATAAAGGATGAAATGAGATGTTTTCCTTCATCTGTTTCTTATTAGGTGTTGTGTTTTCACGTCTCCTTATTTTGACTGAATTGACCACACTGGTCATCGTGTAGACCCAGCTGTCTCTGTGTCTCAGTGCTTCTCTGGTTCTTGTGGCCTTGTCTGCTGACAGCTGGCCCTCAAGGAAGGAGGTCAGTGAGCCCAGAGGCTGGTGCGTTTGGGAGCAGAAAGCTGGGTGTGGCACCCGCTTTGCCTTGCGGGGTTAGGAAAGCGCCTGCCAGCGAGGGCGCTCCCCGGAACTGTTTTGCGCCTGGCCTGACCCGGCCCATACTTGGCAACTACCTCCCTGCTCCATTTCTTTGCCTGCCATTTCTGAGCTCCAACTCCGTGTCGTGCTTTTCCTCATCATCTTCCTCTCCAGCACCTCTGCCCTGGATCAGTCATCCCGATCTCTTTGAGGTGGGTAGTAATTTTAGTCCTATTTTAGTGATGGAGAAATGGAGGCCTAGAGATGTTAGGGCAGAGCTAGGATGCAAATCCAGCCAGTTCAGCTCTGTGTCCTCTGCATAAAAGGTAGGAGGGGGTGTAATAAGATGGGCGGGACGCTGTGTCCCTTCTAATACACTGCACAGTTTCACTTTTTCTTAGGCCATCCCAGGTAAGGCTGAGTGACTTGCCTTAGGTCCTTTGATTTTACTGTGGGAGGTGAGATTAAGGTCAAGGCCATCTGAGTCCTGGCCTGGGATTTTCTCACCACACTGAGCTACCCTCTACCCAAGACTGTCCATGTCTTTTGTGGGGTTTTCTGTCTCTGCTTCTGCCTTCTCTGTGAGGTAGCTAGGTGAAAGGCACAGTAAGACTCTTCCGACCCAGTTGCCAGGGGCCTGGTGGTGTCATGTACCTACACTCTGCGATCCAGCTGTCAGAGAAGCCTGGGTTTATGTAATCTCTGGGCGGACGAGGGCATTGCTGGTATGTGTAGGCCCGGGGCTTGGTACTCACATCTGCTCACTGCCCATGCGCTTGCCCCATCTTGCAAGTATGTTATCAAGTGACAGGTCGGGCTGGGTTTTTGATTATGTTTGGTGAGACTCAAGGAATGATTTTTGCTTCCTTCCCTACCTTAACACACACACACACACACACACACACACACGCACGCATGCACACTCACTTCTAGGTACCAAATGGCTATGGGTAGGTTTGGGGGCAGACCTGTCCTTTAGTTCGGGGCCTTCCAATATGATCTGGGGTTTGGGGGGCAGCTGATGGGAAGGCTGAGCTGTCACTTTGAATTGCAAAGTCTCTATCCATAATGCATAAAGGGGCCTCTGCGAGTGGCCGCAGCCTCCTGTCGTCCTGCTGCTCAGGGAAATTAGACAGCTTCAGAGCCCCTTATGAAAATGCAATGTATTACCGCTGCTTTTTGACTAGTGAATTATGCATTCAAGAGTGACAAATTCCAAGATGCCGCCTTTATTAGGAACTCAGTGCCGGGTGGGGTGGACAGTGCTGTCTTCCAAGCTTGTGACAGAATGTTTAATAACTTTTTCTGACTGTGCTTCCCGGAGGTGGTGTTTATAATATGTATCTCCCCCCCTCTTTCATTTTATCAAAACATCGATGGTGGAGATTATTGCTCTATTTATGCATTTGGAAACTCTTCCTGGGTCAAAGGGCAGCATCATTTGAAATGACAAAGGCAACGACAGAAATCGTTTTTTTTAACCAGTCTTTCTCATGTGCCTGTGACCTTCGACTTCTCGGTTTTTTAAAGACCCATCCATTTGGAGGAGTCAGCTCCTTCCTGAACTTCAGGCCCTCAGGCAGGAGACAGTGTGTACCACCTCCTGCCATCTTTTGGGCAGGTGGAGACCTTCAATGGTATCCAGGATACAAGAGTCATCGTCCTGTGGGTGGGGGCAGGGGATGCTCATGGAAGAACCGCTTAGAGATAGTCTGAGCGGCCCACTCCCTCTTTAGGCTTCGATCCGGTCCTGGCTGTCATGCCAGGTGGGGCTCGGTGCTGGGGCTGCCCATCTGGCCACGCTGGGCCTGTTTTAAGGTTCATCTCTAATAAAAAGGTTTGGTAACCTGTGCTTCTTCATGGAGCGCTGTGTCCAAATGTCCCAGGGTTTGTGCTTTGCTTTCCCGTCTCTTCTAGAACATTCCCTGCCCAGCTCCCCGAGGGACCGTTCCAGCAAGCAAATCAGACCATATCACTCCTCTGTTTTGAGGTCTTCCACGGCTCCCCATTGCCGATGGGGTGAAAGTTAAATTCCTCAGCTCGGCCTAAAAGGTGCCTGATGACCTTGACCTGCTGACCCCGCCAACCTTCCTGTCTTCCCCCTCCCTCCTACGCCAGGTCCCAGCTAGGCTCTGCCACTGTAACTTCCATGTGAACTTTGAGACGCCCAGAATGTGGGGGGTGGGTGTGGGGGGCTCTGACCCTTTGACAACCTCGCACCTACTGTTCTCTCTGCCTGGAATGCCTTCCTCTTCTTGTCAGTCCGGCAAATTCCTATTCATCTTTTAGGACCCAGCTCCAGTTTTGCCTCCTCTGGGAAGTCTTCCTTGATTTCCTGGGTCGAATAAAGTCCCTCTCCATGCCCACAGACTCACTGTGTTTGCACACACCTCTGTTATAGCAATAATCATGTCAGATTTTGGTGGTTGGCTTATCTTTCTCCCTGCTTTGATTTTTGTACAAGACCTAGACTTCTAGGGGGTCTTAAACGTCTGTTGGTTGTATGTGTGGTGTCTTGTGCTGCCTGATGTGGAATCTTGACCCCATTCCTTCATGCATTCAACACCTGTTACCTGCCAGGCACCACTGGAGTCTGACCGTTCAGCTCCCTGATCTGCTAGCGTCACTCTGAACAGGTTCCTCAGTTTCTCTTCTAGCACAGGGGCGGGCACACTGTGCTCATATCATGTTAGCTGCAACGGTAACATTATTGTAATGATTACATTGTATTATAGTGTGTGAATACTATATATTTATTATAATGTGATGATTATTAGTGTTATTATTATTATTCACATTACTTGCTCTCCTTGAACTGACTGGGCCTCCATCCCTCCTTGGCTGCTTTGACCTGCACTTGGCAGATGGGATGTGGATCATTTTAATTAGGTTTTATTGGGCTGTTATATGGGTCATAATTGTGGCCATTATTCATTTTCATGGGGCTGCTGACAGAGCCTCGGTTTAGACATGATGATATCTTGACAAGACAAATCCCTGCATCAAAAGGATCCCTGTTTGAGGGGCCGGAGCTATGGCAGGAAGAGGGTCCTTCTGCGGCCCCAAACGCAGATTCTGGGGAGATTAATACCAGGAGCATTCATCAGAGGGAAGAGAGATGGTGGCTACAGATGGCACTTCTGTGTGGAGGTTGGGGTCACCCCCATGGGGAGCGGGGTCGTTCACCCCTTTTGGCTATGTGCTCCAGGATCACCACTGGATCCCCAGTGCCCCGGACAGAGGAGGCATGGGAAAAATGCTTGCTGAGTGAAAGCCACACTTCCAGGTGCTCAGGAAAGCCCAAACAAGGAGTGTGGCTGAGCACACAGGCTCATGATTGTGAGCTGACCCACGGAGCCTGGGTTCGGGGCCCTGCGATGCTCTTGGGATCCCGAGCAGAGGCTCAGCGAGGCCCTGGTATTGGGGAGAAGTCAGTGCAGGACCATGGCTTGGTGTTGTCCACGAGTCCGAACTATCTGGATCAGTGTGTTCTTAGGTTTAGGATAGGTGGATTACGGATAAGCCAATATTTGCTAACCTCGCTCGGGGGACGGAGTCGGTTTCTCCACCACGGCTGTCAGTGCTGCTCAGGTGACAAGGAAACATTTGCGGGCTTGACACAAGAAGAGGCAGGTAAACATGCCTGTGTAATCTGGCTGGTGCTCTTTTGCACTGCTGGTGAGCTGCTGTCGTGAAGAGCATGTCCGTGCTTCCCTGCAATACACGTGCCTAGAACAGACCCGAACCCAGTCTGCAGCCCGAAGCCAAGTGTAGCCAGCTTGCAGTTGAAGTGAGCTGACCCGCTGCACCCAGCCTAGATGGGCTAAACCCAGGCTACCTGCAGACGGCACGTGACGACAGATGCTTGCTGCCGGAAGCCTTTGAGTCTTGGGGCACCTGTTACATGGCGTTAGCATGGCCCAGGCTGACAGATACAGAGCCCCAGGGCGCTCCCCTGGAATGTGTTTCATCTCTTGGGCTTCTATATCAAATTAGGTTTAAAATAAGAGTTCAGGGGCGCCTGGGTGGCTCAGTTGGTTAAGAGACTGCCTTCGGCTCAGGTCATGATCCTGGAGTCCCGGGATCGAGTCCCGCATCGGGCTCCCTGCTCAGCAGGGAGTCTGCTTCTCCCTCTGACCCTCCCCCGTCTCATGTGCTCTCTCTCATTCTCTCTCTCTCAAATAAATAAATAAAATCTTTAAAAAAAAATAAAATAAAATAAGAGTTCAGTTGTTGAAAACAGATCGAAAACCTCTAGACCTTGGTCTTCATCCAGAGGTGATTTTACCCTCCAAGGGCAATTTGGCAATGTCTGGAAACATTTTTGGTTATCGAAACCTCAGGGGGAGTGGTGTGTGGTGGATAGAGACCAGGGATGCTGCTGAACATTTTCTAGTGCACGGGACAGCCCCCACAGCAAGGAATTAACTCAGTTTGAATGGCAATAGTGCTGAGCTTGACCAACCTGTTTTAGACCCTATGAATCTCGAGCCTCAAATATCCATCCCCCCTCCCGTTGTCCTTTCCTTCCCTCCCCACTCTCTCCCTCCTGTCCTTCTTTTCCTACTCCTTTCCTCCGTCCCTCCCTCCTAAACAAGATGGATACATGGCCAGCCCTCAGGGAATTTGTATTAAATGGGGGATCTCAGACATAGATGTGAGGCACTGAAATAATTGTGGTCGATGCTTCGCAGGCTGCTCCAGCAGAGAAAAACTGAAGGGACTACCTTTAGACGGGTGATCGGGGAAAGCCTCTCGGAGTGGCTGACATTTAAGTGAAAGCCTAAAGGAGGAGGAAGATCCGGCTGTGGGAGAGGCAACAGAGGAGTGTTCCTGGCTTTGGGAACAGCAAGTGTGGAGGTGCCAAGGTGGGAAAAAGCTTGTGTGTTTCGGGAACCAGAGGGTGCTCCTATCTGATGCCCGAAAGGTGTGGGCCAACCCTGCCTTCTCTGGCCTCGGGGCTGGAGTTTGCTGACTGATGTGCAAGTTCCATATCGGCACGGGGAACTCTCAGAAATTCCCGTGGAACCCAGAGTCTCAGGGGCTCATGAGGGTCCAAGCTTAAGTCTGGAAAGTTGCCTCAATGCCTCAATCCATTTCTTACAGGCACAGAGCTGAAAGTTGACCAGCATTCAAAGTAATGGAATTGGAATGTTTTCATATGAGCACCAGAATCCACGGCAGATTCTGCCTAAATTGCACTGGGCCACGGAGAGTGTGGCCTCACCGTGACACGCGCACCTGCTCAGGTGGGCTCAGATGGATCGAGCTGCTGGGGCCCTCAAAATGGTTGTGCTTTCCTCACTTTCTCCCTGGCTCCTTCCAGTGCAGCCTCCTGGGAAAGCCAGGACACAATGGGGTCACTTTGCCCCAGTCTGCTCTCAGGGTAAGATTCAAACTCCTCACTATGGCCCATGAGGCCCCTTGTGACCTGGTCCTTGCCAGGCCTCCCACCTGATCACATCCACGGGCTCTGACACCTCAGGGGTTGTTCACACCTTGCCTGCGTCAGAAGGGGGTGCTCCTTTGGGTTCTCAGGACAGAGCAGCCATGTGGCCTCCTTTCTCCTCCCTGGACATGATGAGCTCTCTTTGGACTCCTCGTCTTCCCTTGGCCTGGAATATTCCTCCTTGAACATGTGTGCACAGAGGTCTCCTTCCAGCCTTCAGGCCTCTGCTGAAACACCTCCTCCCTGGAAAAACCTTCTCTGATGACCCAGTCCTAAGTCGCCCTCCTCACCCCCATTATTCCCCATCCTCCATCCTTTTCACGTCCTTTATGAAATTTCACCTATGCTGGGGTTATTCTCCCTACGTGCTCCCTTGTTTATTGTCCTTGCTTATCTTGGTCCTCAGGATAGTGCCTGGCACATAGAAGATGCTCAATAAAGTCCCACTGACTCGGTGAGTGAGTGAACGGGTGAATAATGCCTTAACCCATCGCCGGCCAGAACCTCTCACACGGGAATCAGAGTGATGGTGTGCAGCTGGGTCGCAAGGTGTGGGCACGTATGACTGAAAACAGTGCCGTGTTATGGGCTAAATTGTGTCCTCCTGCCCGCCCCCCCCCACCCCCATATGTGGAAGCCCTAGCCACCAGGACTTCAGCATTATTTGGAGATACAGGGTCTTTACGGAGGCAATCAAATGAAAACAATGTCATTAGGGTGGGTCCTAATCCACTCTGATTGGTGTCCTCATAAAAAGGGGAAATTTGGAGATAGCGTGCCCACAGGGAGAACGAACGGCATGCAAAGATCCAGGCAAAGATTGGGGTGATTCACCTGCAAGGAAGCAAGGAGCATCACACATTGCGGGAAGTACCAGCAGCTGGAGGTGGTGGGGGGAGAGGCCTGGGACGGGTTGTCCCTCAGAGCCCTCGGAGGGAACCAGCCCTGCCGACGCCTTGATCTTGGACTCTTGGCCTCCAGAACTGTGAGCCAACAAATTTCTTCTGCCTAAGGCACTCAGTCCTAGCAAACCAACACAAACAGGCAGAGGCAAAGGGCCTGGCTGGACCCAGAGGGCTTCGTGGAGGGAGGGGTGGTGCAGGGGCTCAGTCTGGGGAGTGGACTGGGGCTTGGGTGGGGGGAGTGGCTGAGGGTGGGGCTGAAGCACTGAGGCTAGTTCCCACTTTGGCTGTGGGCCAAGCGGGGCTGGAAGCTGTAGGCCTGGGCCAGCCTGGGGCCCTTACCCCCAGCCCTCCATGGCTCGTGTGTGTGTGTGTGTGTGTGTGTGTGTGTGTGTGTGTGTGTGTGTGTGTGTGTTGGAGATGTGGGGGTGGCAGGGCACAGAGGGGAGCCAGAGTCAGAGGCATAATTAGGACACAGAGAGGAAGAGCCACAGGGCTGGCAGGACCTTCTCTGCTGGAAGAGAAACATGGACCGGCTGGGCGGCTGTGAGTTCTTCAGCTGGGTCCCCGTCCCTAATTACCACCCAGACTGAGCCTCCGGGCGGCGGCAGCCTGGCCCATCTGCAGCCTCCGAGATGCCCAGGATCCAAGCCAGGTGTTGGCGTGCAGGGCCTCGTGGCCGGCGGGTGGCAGGAGGACTTTAATTAAAGAGCTCATTACTGTGACTCTCCCCTGGAACACCCCAGCCGCCCGGCTGGTCTGGAGCCGATCTCTCTTAGTCTGGGATTTCAGAGCAGCTCTTGAGTGTGGGTGGGTATTGCGCGCCCAGGATGTGCACCTCTGTGTGCTTGCATGAGTGTGTTGTGTGTGTGTGTGTGAGTTGCCTTGGGCGTGCGTGTGCGCGGGTACGGGTGTTACCAGCAGGGTCTTGCGTTTCTATTTGTGCCTTTCTTTGTGCAGGTGGGGACCTGGAACGGGTGCATGAGTGTATAGTCCTGGTCGTGTGTATGTACGCGGGTGAGGGGCTCGACGCCCACGTGTGTGTTGGTGGTGTGTATGCGTGCAAGTTCGCAGAGTTCTTTTCCTTATTATTAGAGCGTTGGTGATTGTGTTGGTGGCTGTGTGTGTTTCCGGTCACTGTGCAAATGTGTGTGTGTGCAGAGTGCGTGAGCACGTATATTCCAACAGGCTTCGACATCCGCACTTACCTGGGCTCTCAGAGGCTCTGCCCGGCGAGGGGAGAATGTGGAGACCTCACCGGGTGGGGAGGGCGGGGGCCGGTCTGTAGGGCGGATGGTTTGCCGTGAGGGGCTCAGCCCTGCCCTGACGCCTTCTTTAGTTGTGCGAGGCTGAGGAGGGAGGCTGTTCTAGCCAGCTTGCTAGGGACAGGAAGATTTGACTCAGGACAGGGGCGTGTGGGTGTTTCCCAGGGGAGAGCATGGGTCATCCCAGGGAGAGCGCCATGCTTCCCACTTTCCGCTCCCATCCCCTGGGCGATGCAGAACCAGGGCTGGGTGCGGGACGGGGAGGGATGCATATCTCCATGTGCACCCATGGATGGGAACTCCAGGAAGCTCCCATGGTGGGACTGCAAGGAGGTGGTTTTATGAAGACTTTGGGGGGTATGGGGCAAATAAACTGAAAAGCTCTCTCCAATTGCAAAATAGCATTTATGTTTTAGATTCCAGATGAGCTCGGGGCCTCAGGCTGGCAAAAAGGAAATTTGTGATGTTTGCAGAGGTGTTGTGGTCTGTTTGAACCTTTGAATGAGGAGCACAGGGGTTTGGGGGAGGCTTGGGTGGACATAAAGAGATTGGAGGGGGCCCCAAGGGCATGGGAAAGGACTGAGCCCTAAATGACCAAGGTGAAGGGATGGACTGAGTGCTCGGGGCTGGGCTGGGCCTCACAGGGTGTGCATGGGGATAAACAGAGCTTCTGGAGGGATGGCTGGCGTCGGGGAGAAGTTGGCACAGTGAAAGTGTTGATCCACTCAATCTTGTGTCCTCCTTTCTCTCCCTTCCACTAAACAGATCATGTCCTGGGGAGTCTGCAGGACACCCTCTAGCCCCTGCTGGGGACCAAGAACACAGGGTCAGCAGAGAACAAATAGGTCCCCAGAGGTCCTGGGTAAAATATTTCCTTGGCAGCTCATTAAATAACCTTTTTCTTTGACTGTCCAACTTGTGTGTGGGGAATTGTGGGTGGCACACAGCTCACAGACCCAAGTGCTTCTGGACACCTGTCCCCTCAGCTCCTTGAGGGCCCAGAAGCAGGTGGATCTGCCCTGATTCCTGCTGTGTGGAGGGCTGGAGGGTCTTTGACCAAAGTCATTTCGTTTTCTCTTCTTTTTTCTTTTCTTTTCTTTTCTTTTCTTTTCTTTTCTTTTCTTTTCTTTTCTTTTCTTTTCTTTTCTCCTTCCTCCCTCCCTCCCTCCCTCCCTCCCTCTCTCCCTCCCTCCCTTCCTTCCCTCTTTCTTTTAAATTTTTATGTATCTATTTGAGAGAGACTGCGCGTGAGCTGGAGGGAGAGGGAGAGAGAATCTCAAGCAGACTCACCGTTGAGCGCAGAGCCTGATGCGGGGCTCGATTCCGTGAACACAAGATCATGACCTGAGCTGAAACCAAGAGTGGGATGCTTAACCTCTTGAGCCACCCAGGCACCCCCCAAAGTGATTTCTTAAGTTGTCCTAACGTATGGGAGAAACGCTTCAGGCAAGGCAGTTACTGACACGCCGGCCTGGGTTTCCCGCACGTCAGGGCACCTCCTGTGAATGCCTTAGCTTACAACAGGAGCAGTGGTAACAATAACCATCAAAGCCCTTGGTAACCCACGTAGCACGTCTGTGAGAACTTAGAAAAAGGCACCATCTCAAGGCAAACAGGTGACTAAGGGGTGTTCCTCTCTGGGGGGCCAGGCTCCCTCGGAGCCGAGGTGCATGGCTGAGGGAGTGGAGCCCAGGCTGGACTCTAGCTGCGCTTGGCACCCTCTTGGGTAGGTGCCCGGGGTCAGGGGCCCATCTACACAGCTGTGCGGGCCAGCCCTGGGTGGGGGGAAACATTGTTCAAGTGCTCAGTGTGCAAGTGTTGTTTTATCCCATGACTGGGAACCACCATGCCCATGCTACAGAGAAGGGGACGGAGGCTTCTGGAAGTTCTGCATGTCGTTGGGACCACACGGCCTTTAAGTGTGACAGTGTGACTCTGGTTCTGGGCTCTTAGCCACCAAGTTCAAGGTAGGGCCCCGGGTGACTTAACAGGGTGGGGTGGATGGTCTCAGGGAGGCCCAGGATGGCTGGTGTGGAAGGAAAGGAGGTGAGCGGAGAGGCTGTCGGTGGCCTGCCTCTGCGTCCTCCACATCCTGCTTCTGCGCACAGGGTCTGACTCTCAGTCTGGCTGTGGCTTCCCCTTGGACTGCGTGCAGGGTGGGCTGGCAGGGCTGGTGGTTCATGTCCTGGGGGTGGGGGCGGGCAGCCCTAGGCCAGTGAGGATGGGAGTTGGTGGATAAATACCCCAGCTCCCCAGCTCCCTTGGTCCTCCACTGCAAAACTCTGAGGCTCTTCCCACCGCATCTCCTCGAGGTTCCCAGTGGATTGGACCCCAGTTGCCCTCAGGGGTCACTGGTTCACGAATGGACACCGTCCTGGC
Source organism: Halichoerus grypus (assembly GCF_964656455.1). Lineage (NCBI taxonomy): Eukaryota > Metazoa > Chordata > Mammalia > Carnivora > Phocidae > Halichoerus > Halichoerus grypus. Next base: position 118,851,684 of record NC_135721.1, read on the forward strand.
TGTCTGTCCTTCTCTGTCTTCCTCTCCCACATCTCATACCTGACCAGGGACAGTCTCCCAGATAAACCATTTGTGCTCAGATTCTGGTCTCGGGGTCTGCGTCTGGGGGTCCCTGGCCTAAGAGAAGGGTCCTATGACTTGTCTCTCTCAAGCTCATGGCCAGTCTGACCTGCCCAGAAAATAGGAGCGGGACCAGCTTTAAGAAAAAAGGGAGGGGTCACTGGAAATCTCTGTACCTGGAGCAGAGCAGAGGAGCTTAGAGCCGTCGGCTTCAGCTGAGCTTCCCAGGCCACGGTCGGGCAGTTTCAAGGGGATCAGGGAAGAGCAGCCAAGGAGTGTGTGTGTATGTGTGTGCCCTGTGCACGCACATGCACGCGTGTGCAAGCGTGTGTGTGCATGCATATGAACCGTGTATACACCACACACACTTTCCGAGCACCGAGCAGGGCTCAGCCTCACCCAGGCTCATGGCCCTGTGGACTCTGGGTTCCCAAACATGAGGAGAAGATGCCTCCCTGGGGACAAGACTGGGAAGCAGGGAGGGAAACTGAGTGAGGGGCAGGAATGTCGGGGTGACTGAGGACACAGCCGGTGTGGAGCATGAAAGCAAGCACACCTGTGTTTGAATCCCAGGTCTGCCCCTAAGTGCTGTGTGACCTTAGGGAAATTACTGCTCCTCTCTGGGTCTCCCCTGCTTCTGAGACCCTGGCCCCTTTGAGTTCTGCCTCTGCTCTTAATCATGGCCTCCTTGCCGTGAAAGTCGGAAAGTCATCCCCTTCTTTGGCACTCATACCAGGAATTGAGGAGCTGGGTTCATTTTACTGAAGTTTTGGGGTGCTAGTGTATTAGGGTTCACTGGAGAAATAGAACCAAGGGGATATACATAGGTATACAGAAAAAGATTCATTCTGGGGGACTGGCTTGTAGGATTGTGGAGGCTGGAGTCCCACGACCTGCTGTCTATAAGCTGGAGGCCCGAGAATGCTGGTGGTGGGGTTCTAGTCCAAGCCAGAAGACCTGAGGACCGGGGCAGGGAAGCCACTGGGGTAAGTCCCAGTCTGAGTCTGAAGGCTTGAGAGCTGGGAGCTCCAGTGTCCGAGGGCAGGAGAAGCTAGGTGTCCCAGCTCAGAGAGCAAATCACTCTTCCTCCACCTATTGGGGCCCACCTGCATTGGTGAGGGTGATCTTTACTAAGATCTTTACTAAGTCTACAAATGTGAATGCTAATTACCTCCAGGAACACCCTCCCAGACACACTCAGAAATAATGTGGCACCAGCTTCCTGGGCATCCCTGAGCCCAGTGACGTTGACACATAGAATTCATCGTCACAACCAGGGAGCAACAGGGTCACGCCCACAGTGCACAGCTTTCGACTGAGCACAGGCCTCTCTCTTACTACTTGTCTGGGCTCAGTTCCTGTCTGCTCCTGTCCTGGGATGGGGCGAGCAGCTCAGCTCTCACAGACCTGCAGAGCCCACCCCAGTGCGGAGCCGAGCAGAACAAAGCTGGACAAGACTGCCTCTTGAGCTAGCCTCCTTAGATACCTGCTGGGCTTAGAAACAGCAAAACTGTTTTCCTGTCCCATCCACGTGGCATACTGGGCCTTTAAATATCATTTCACATAATCAGAGATTTTGGTGTCTACAAAAGACGAGTAAAATAAGAGTAAAATAAACTCTACGGACGCTGGCAGGCCTGTTGGGAGAGAAGGAGCTTTGAAACTCAAGAAGGAGCTCTTGAATGTGAGCACCTCTTTACAATGCAGGCTCATTGTAGTCCCCACAAAAACCTGGGAAGATGGGTATGATTATTATGCATGTCCTGTTAGCAGAAATCTTTAGTGGGAAAACAAGAGCCATGTTCGCATTTTATAGCTGGGGAAACTGAGTCACGGAGATGGTAAGTGTTTTGTTTTAGAGATGAGTCAGAATGCCTTTTGCTACAAGGAACAACTCAATTAGAATTGACTTAAACAAGGAGGACTATTTACCCTTGGATATTAAGAAGTCCACACTGAAAGTGGTTCTGGGACTGGGCCATGCGGTGGCCTGATGCCTCATCTCAGATGCAGGTTCTTCTCCTCATGTCCTTTCCACTCTGGACTACTCACCGTCCATAGGTAGGTTTGTAGCTTTTTGTCATTCATGGGTCAGACATTGTGACAAGGCCCTATCATGCACCTGTTTTATGGCGGAGAGAGTTGGGGCCCGAGTCGCTCCCCCATGGTGTCCCCAGCATGTGTGCCGGACCTTCTCCCACCATTTCCGGGGCTCCTTGCCGGGCATGCCACCCTCCTTGCCGGGCATGCTAGGTATGGCCTCCGCGGGAAAGCTCATGCCATGGTTCTCATCTGGTTCCAGGAAGGCATCTCTTCTGTCCTCTCTCCCCCTGTCCCCTCCGTCCCCAGCTAGTGCCGGATGGCCCACTTTGGTTCCAGCTGCTGGAGGGGAGAGGGAGTAGGAGCAGGGCGGGGGTGTCTCAGAGCTGGTTCGCAGTGATTCTGAGCAAGGCCCCACTGAGGAGGTGTATGGGAAGGATGTTGAGCATCCTTCCCCTTCACGCTCCGTGGTGCCTAGTCACAAAATGTTTTAGGAAGTCACTACCTCTTTCGAAGGGGCAGTAGACATAGTGTTTAGAGCAGGCAGATCTGCCGTGTTAGCTCAGGTGATGCTAGCTGCTAGAACAGGTAGACTGACATCTTAGGGGCTCAGAACAATGAAGTTTCTATCTTTTTTTTAATGAAGATTTTATTTATTTGACAGAGAGAGAGATAGCGAGAGCAGGGACACAAGCAGGGGGAGCAGGAGAGGGAGAAGCAGGCTTCCCGCGGAGCAGGGAGCCCGATGTGGGGTTTGATCCCAGGACCCTGGGATCATGACCTGAGCCAAAAGCAGATGCTTAACGACTGAGCCCCTCAGGTGCCCTGAAGTTTATGTCTTGCTTGCACAAAGTTCACTTGGTTGGGGGAGGTGTCGAAGGAGGGTCTGCTCTGCAAAGCCATTCGGGGATCCGGGTTGATGGAGACTCTGCTCCTTCAACATGTAGCTTCCAGGGTCACCCTGGGTTTCATCAGCCAGAGCCTGGAGCACAGCACATGGGGGGCTTGGCAGGGTCACCCTGGGGGAAGAGTGTGACATTATTCCTCTCATTCTGTGGACTGACACCCAACAACACTGCTGTATGTGACCCCAAGGTAGGCGAGCTCTGTGTCGGGGAGGAGGACATGAGTTTGGGAAGCTACGCTTGATTTCGAATAGGGACCCCCGACTCCCAGAACATGTCGGAGCCTGTTTCCTCACTCAAGGTGAGAAAGGCGGTGATCTGCTGGCCGCTCTGTGGTGAGGGTCTACGGAATCCTTTCAACACTCGCCGGAGCCATAGTCCCCTCCTTCGGAGCCCTTGCCTCTATTTATAATTGTCCACGTACTGGTAGACACCCCTGATCATGAGTCCTCCCATGGAACGAAAACTCCCGAACAGGGCCATGCTGTTCTTCTTCAGAGTGCGGCCACTGGAGCCCAGCACTTAGTAGGCATTCAATAAATCTGTGTCGGGGGGATGAAGGCTTGGGTGAATTAATGTGAATGTGGATGTGCTAAGATTTACTCAAAAAGAAATTCTTCCTCCATACATATTTCTACCTCTACATTCCATCATGGTGTGGTGGTGGGGAGGGAGGGCAGGGAGGGGAGGGAGGGGAGGGAGGGGAGGGAGGGGAGGGAGGGGAGAAGGTGAAGAAGAAGAGGTGCATCTTCCTCCCAACCCCAGGCTATAAATAGCTCCAGTTGGAATCTGACTGCAGATTCCTCCAGCGAAGTCAGCATCCCCAGGACCTCTCATCCTAGATGGGGACTAGGAGTGCTTCCTCATTAATCACAGCTCTTTAATTAACAGCTCTGGGCCCAGAACAAAAGGTGCTTACTGGGAGAACGCCAGCGGGCCCTGAACTCTGGCCGCCGGTTTTTATTTGGAGGACCCGTCGCCTTGGGGAGCAGGCCTGGCAGGGCTCGGCGCTGAGCCCGGCAGGGGTTGGGTTTGGAGGGCGAGCAGCTGACAGGCTGTCCACCTGTCTCTGCCTCTGATGTCACCTCGTGGAGCTGACTCGACTCCAAGCAAGTTGAGCAAGTCGCGGGCAGCTCCATCCTCCCGGGGGCCCAGGGAGGGGGGGTGCCCCGAGCAGGACCGTCTAGCACCGCCGTCTCCAAACTTGCGCGCATCCTAGCATCACTCAAGGAGCTTCGGAAACATCGAGGCAGGGTCCCCTGAGATTCTGGGGTAACTGGTCTGGGAGGGGGCCAGGCAGTGGGAGCACAGATTGAGAACTACTGCTCAGGGGTAACAGGCTTGGTGGAGGGCCCTGAGGCTTGGCCAACAGCCTGGATGGCAAAGGCTCACGCAGACCAGGGCCCCTTCTCCACGTTGGGTGGATGCAGCAGGAATGTGACCTATAGTTTCCTTCTCATTCCATGCCTTCCGAAGCTGCTCAGAAGAGTGTCCGGCCAGAGAAGCAGGCACTCCGGACAGAGGGTGGAGAAGGCAAGAAGTACAGGTTGGCATGGGAGGCTGTGGCTGAGTCGCAGTGGAGATTCGCCCAAGGGGTCTCTGACACGCTTTGAAGACTCCTCCTTTGCGGGCTGTGGGAAATAGGGAGCAGTTGGTAAAAGGATACCCACTTGCAGCTAGAAGATGAATAAGGGCTGAGGATCCAAAGTAAAACATGGTGACCATAGTTGGGAACATTGTATTTTTTCAGTGAAATTTGCTAAGAAAGTAGAACTTCAGTGTTCTGGTCAAAAAAAGAAATACGTTGAGGGGATGGATGTGTTAATTAACTACACAGCAGGAATCCTTCCACGAGGGGTATGTTTATCAAATCACCATGATTAAACTTTCAATATCTTATGATTTTATTTGTCAATTGTGTCTCAATAAAGCAGACCCCTCCTCGCTCTCCCCCCTCACCCCCGCTCCTGTACTCTGAGCACCAATGTGGGGGCCCCCCACAGCCCAGCTGGGTGGTTAGAGAATCTTGCATGGGTGGATGGCAGTCTCCTCGTCTCTAACGTGGGGATCACGCTCTACAAATTCCCCTCACGTTTGACAAGTAGGAGGTGCTTAGAAAATCCTTGTCTGAACCCTGACATCCACATCAGGGATGGCAGAGTTTTCATCCCACATGCCTGCATCCCACATGCCTGCCCGCAGCCACCTGGAAGGAAATTGGGGCCAAATTGGGGATCAGTAGGAAGGATGCGGGGGTTGATTAGTGATGTCTGGCAGGGGTGCAGGAAGGACAAGTGATGGCACAAATGTCATTAATTTGCCATCCTGGTCTAGATGTCAGCCTATGAAGTTAAGGACAGTGTCTTTCTTGTTCCCTTTTGTGGTCTCAGAGTTGAGGAGAGAGTCTGGTGCATACTAAGCACCCAAACGTGTGTGCAAGGAAAAGTCTGCCTGTTCATTTTTCCTAGTTATAATTACCTTGATTTTTCCTACCCCATCCTTCCCTGGGTCTTTTCTTCTCCTGAATCATTCTTTTTTATGGAGTTCAGTTTCCTTGTCTCCTTCCCTATAGTGATAGTGACACATTCCCTCAGGTTTTTGGGGGGAGTGGCCGGTGGGATGTGTGAGAGCTGGTCCTGCAGTCAGGCACCTCTGGGCTCACAGCTCTGGGCACTAGCCTGCGCTGGTGTTAAGCGAGCCAGTTCCTGTCTCTGAGCTTCTCAGCTGTCCTTTATGTCATATGGAATAACACTAATTTCCTTGTACGTTGTCCCATGATTACATGATTAAATGCATTTAAAATGCCCAGAAAGCGTAAGTGCTCAGAGTTGCTTGTGAATTTCAAGGACCAATGACCCCCCCTTTCTCCCTTTCCTTCCAAATGCCACTGCAATGGGGGATAAATGCAGGAATGTTCATATCCTCCTCTTGGCCTCACTTCTTCACCGGTAAGTCCTCGCACTCCACCTCCCACACCTCTAATGTCCCCCTCACCTTCCATGCCCACCAGGAATCGTTGTTTTTAAGCCTCTCCTCAATCTAGCCATCCTGCTCTATCTGCCTGATTTTATTTTCCCAAACCAGAGATTCCAAGGTGGCGCCTGCCCAGCTGCTCCCTCTGCCCAGAGGCTGACTTCCCCCTGAACTCTCAAGTGGGAGTTCAAGTGCTGGAGGTGATCCCTGGTAGTAATCTGGGTATCTAGCACTTTTCCCAAAACAGTGTTTTCCCCATTCCCATTTAGTTTCCCATTTATTCCCATTTATTTTCCTTAATCCATTTGTGAGTTTATTAGGTATGCAGATTCCTAGACCCTTTTGGAGGGGAGATTTCGAATCTGTGAGTTTCAAGCACCCAAGTGATTCTGATCCATTCTCAAGTTTGCCAATAACTTAGAGAATGTTCCTAAAATGAGACCCCATTCCAATGGTCCCTCGGGACACCCTGCTCTTTCTCTCTGCTGGCTTTATTTAGCCTTTTCAACTCTTTCCATCTGGACTACACACTCGATCCCAGATCGATCACACTGGGAGTTTTGGGGGTGAGGCGCTGGCATTGGTATTTTAAAAAAATCTTCCGGGTGATCTGAGTGGGTGTCCAGGGCTGAGAACCACCAGATGGATCCCTGTGATTCCAGCTTCAGAGGAAGAAGGGAATCCTTGGTCCTCTGCCTATTTCAAGAGAAGCAGAATTCTCCTTGATCTTCCCTCTTCTGTCTTAGGGATTGGAGCAGATTCTAGATACCCGACTGCCTCTTGTATGCAGGGGACAGAGTTACTGTGTGTTAAAACCCCTTTTTCCTCATGGACTTGGCATTCCTTCCTCTTGCCTCCATGGAACTGGGGTAGAACGACGGTAGGATTTTCTTTTCTTTTCTTTCTTTCTTTTTTTTTTTTTTTTTTTTTAAGATTTTAGTTGTTTGAGAGAGAGTGAGAGAGAGAGCACGAGTGGGGGAGAGGGGCAGAGGGAGAGGCAGAAGCAGGCTCCCGGCTGAGCAGGGAGCCTGATGCGGGGCTCAATCCCAGAACCCCGGGATCATGACCTGAGCCGAAGGCAGACACTTAACCTGCTGAGCCACCCAAGCGCCCCTAGAACGGTGGTAGTTTTGCACATCTTCTGGCACACACAATTTAGTACTCTTGTATCTCTGTTCTTCCAGCCCCATGGCTGGCAGGGGTGTGGTATTGTACCAAGATACCAAGATTCGGGTTGGGCGTGAGAGGGATGGGGACACCCCCCCACCAGGACTGGCCTGCTCCAGCACCCTGCCAGTCCTGCCCCTTCATCCAACAAGATGAAACCTTGTTCTGGTATTGCTGCCCCCGAGCAGTCCTGCAGCCTCTGCAGTAAATCGCTCCGAGGGGAAGCTTGCCATCTCCTTCAGCTGCTGCTTCCAGATTGGAGAAGTGTGGGGAGTCACATTCACCCTGGATCACATCAGAATAGCACAGCTCTTCACTCAGGTGATTCTCCTCCTTCAGATGTCCGTTTAACCTCTGCGTCTGCGAGAGCCTCCCTGACCCCCATGTCATGCCGTGCCACCCAGTTGCCCACCTCCCCCACCCCCGCTGCTTAGAGTGCCGAGTTGTTACCTCTGTGAACTTACTGCAGTTGGTCATTATGTTTTCTTGCTTCCCTTTGATAAGCTCCATGAGGGCAGGGACCAAGCCTGTTGTATTCCTGGCAAGGAATAGATGTCGCACTCGCATCCCGTGGTTTGAGTTTAATAAAGGGACGATCTACAGGGGTGTGGGCAGGTTTAAGGGACTCAGGGTGGGGTGGTGCAGCACTCCGGGGCTAGCAGCATTAAGAAGCTGTTACGGGGGCGGGTGCCTGTCTGGCTCAGTCAGTAGAGCGTGTGACTGTTGATCTCAGGGTCACGAGTTCGAGCCCCGTGTTGGGTGTAGCACCTGCTTAAAAAGAATGAAGGAATAAATTAATCATAAAAATAAAAGAAGCTGTTCCTAACCAGTGGCTGACGGCAGAGGGAGGGAGTGGTACTGGAACCTGGGGGGAGCGGTGGGGAGAGGGCCACCTGGCAGGAACTGAGGCTTTCCGTCAAGTTGCCCGTAGCACCTTGGCAAATATGGTGACCTCACTCTGCCCCCACCTTCTGGGCTCCGATCGGCTGAGGCTAACTGGAAGCCAGAGGGGAAGGGAGTTTGTGGATGCCTTCCACTAGGGTCATCCTCTTAGGGTGTGGGGCAGAGTGGAGAAGGGAGCAGGAGGACCCGGAGGGACCTGTAGAAGAGAGCCCACATTCGCTGTTGTCTGCCTGGAGCCTGGCACGGTGCCTGGCACGTAGCAGATGCTTCTTACGGGTGTGCTGAACTGGTTGATTGTGACTCTGTATTGAAGAGAATGGTCAGGCTGCCTGGTTCAGCTTCCAGGTCATGCTACCGACCTTCACATAATGCAGTCCTGTGACCCCTCTCCAAGCTGGTCGTGGTTTTTCTGAGTGTACTCACGATAGTTATGTCCCTCTAAAGCGTGTGGTCTAGGTGTGGTCTCCTTGGCACGGAGCCGCAGGATTGTCCTTCTGTAATTTCTCTGAATACAGCCTGAGATCCTGGTATATTTTGGGGGATATGTCATGATGTCTCCTTGCTGTCAAGTGAAATCCCTCCACACTCCCATGAGCTGCCCAGTCTATAAATTCAGTTCCAGGATATGGGTCTGCTTTGGACACTGTCTCACTGGTGATTATGCTCTCAACCTAGATCAAGGATGACAAACACCAAGCAAAGCGAACGTCCATGGCAGACATTATTAATCACTCATGGCTGCTCTTCTATTGCACCTCTGAATCCTTCTCAACACAGCGCTTGAGCAGTCACTACCAATCTGCTGGAGGAGGTGTAGGAGATAAAACCTGTTTGATGTTTTTGTCCTAGGTATTCTTTGTTATTTGGGAAATGAAGGATGGAAGTAGAAAGCCAAATATCTTAATGGGCAAGAAAGTGTTTTTTTGAGTGCACTCAGCAACCATGCACCTATGTAATAGGGTCTTTGTGATGCTTCAATAAGGATTCAGGTGTAATACAGAGCACAATGCCAGGTTCACAGAAGGTCAGGATGCTGGAGCCGAAAGTAGGGGGAAACTGAGGCAGAACCTGTCAGTGGGATCTGGAATGAATTGTGCAGCCAGAGACCCACCATCCAAGTGTAGGCTTCGGGTACCAGCTTACCTGCTGAGTTTACAGCCTGCTCCAGACAGGGCAATGTGTATCTTGAAGTCTTTGAAATTTGGTGCACATTTTATACTCACAGCTCATTTCAATTTGCACGAGCCACACGGCAAGCTCTCCAGAGGCACATGTGGCAAGTGGCCACCATGTGGGACAGCATAGGTTCATGTCTTAGGAAAATTCCCCGTCCTCAGACAGGGCTCTGAGCCTGGACATACTTGCTCCCATGTTGGGCTCTCCTTATCAAAAGAATTAGTAGTTTACTGAAGTTGTTGGCAGTTTATTATTTCTCTTCCCCTTTAGGTAATAAGTTTCATAAGGGCTGGGAGCTCCTCTCTCCCCAGCTTGCCTGGCATACAGGAGGGCCTCAATAAATGCATGTTGAATGAACAAGTTAACATGGCTCTCTATTCTCCAGAGACTCCCACCACCTCTGTGTTCTATGCCTCCACCCCTGTCCCTACATCAGTTTCTCAGATCCTGGCCCATCTCATGGCCTCCCAGCCCCTCTGATAGGACAGGCTTTTAGTTGGCCTGGTCCTGAGGCACCTGACAGTTGGGATTATTAGTCGGCAGCCTAGGCAGGGGCCTAACGGACTCGGGCAGGGCCCGTGGGGGAGCCGGCCCTGTGCAGGGGGCAGGCAGAGCTGCCTGGGATGAAGGATGGCCCTGCCTGCTGGCCCGGGGAGGTGCCACGCACATACTTCCCACCGATCGGTGCCAGCAAACGTTCCAGGGACACTGCTAAATGCCTGCTGTAAATCTTGCTTAAAGGGCCATCAAGAGCAGCTTTTGGCTGCGAGCATCTTTGCCATTATTCTTTACTAGGCCCTTTTAACGTAACTGGGAACAGGGCAATATTTTGTTCATCTGTAGCTGTTGGAAAGAAGCTCAGCGAAGTTTAATGGCTGAGACCTGGACAGCAGGCTTATCCTGGGAGTGACCTGGGGCCGGCTGCAGCCAGCTCTGGGGCCTGCTGGGGTGGCGTGAGGCTGGGGGTGCTTCCTGTGCCGTCTCTGGGGGGCGGGGCCCTGTAGCCTGTGAGGATCAGGTGGATCGTGCCTCCACCCCAGGGCCACTCCACGCTCTTTAGGTGGGGTGAAGGGCTGGGTACTTCCAGAGGCCCCTGCTGATCCCTGGGTCCTGGTGCAACCGGGGCAGAGAGCAGGAGGCACCCAGCAGAAGCACACTGGGCCCAGGCAGTCCTCTGTCCCCAAGTCATATGCCCTTTAACCTTCAACAGGAGCAGCTCTTCTTTAGTCCCCATAGTCCTCCACGGGGAGTGATCCTCTCCTTCCAGGGACCTTCCGGCCCCAGCCCCCCTCATCCTCAAACTGTCTATGTAGTGTGCAAGTCCCCATCAAATTGTTTCCAAAGATACAGTGAGTAGCTCAGAGCCCTTATCTTGGAAGAGATAACTCTATCTTTCAAGTGTTTGAACTAGTTAAATAGCAGCCAAGAGTCTGTGTGGCCCCCCACCAGACAGTGATTTTTTTTCTCACAAATATGGGGCTCCTTGGTGCTCTTCAGGCAGGGATGACACATTGTCCAACCTAAGGAGGGCACCACTCATATCACAGCCTATGTGAATGGCACCTCCTGGATCTGTGCAATGCACACCCTGGGCAACCAGACACGACAGCCCTGTCCTCAGCCTCCAGCAGGTCTCCACCTTGGCATGATGTTGAATGTCGGGGTAGGTCGTGGTTCTCAGAAGGTGTGCTCACGGGTTAGGCCCTCTTGATTACCAGGGGCCTCCACTGTCACTGGTGGGTCTGAGCATCGCTTCCCTCCACTTCAGAATTCTAGACCAGAGGTTGGTCGATTATGGAGTTTTATTGGACTGCAGCCATGCTCATCTGTTCATGCATTGTCTGTGACAGCTTCCAAATGGCAGAGCTGAGTAGGAGCCACAGAGATCATATAGCCTTCAAAGCCAAACTTATGTACTATCTGGCCTTTCAGGAAACATTTTGCCACCCAGAATATGGTGAAAGAAAGAATGGCTTCTAATGCTTACCTGCTTCATGTCTCTGGAAGTCCCAGGGGCTTTTAGTGACTGCTTTGATCCAGCAAGCCCAGACGCATCTACATCTTTTCTTGCTGCCACTGACTTAGTGGAATTAGGAGCATCCAAATGTCTTTGTTTTGCCCTGTCGCTGGCATCTGGTCCAAGAACAGGGGCCCCAGTGCCCAACCCTGGGTGTGAGAGCCAGGATTCAAGAGCTCATCTTGCAAATGTTTATTCTACCTGCTGAGTGTCAGGAGCCAGGGGCTGTGGTACAGACGGAAACGAGACAGGCCTGCAGGCTCGGAACTGGAAGATGTTGTGAACTAGTAAGGGGGAAATACATGCACACAGATAACTGGGATATGCTATGAAAAATACTACAGAACGTCGGTCCTGTATAGACTCTTCCGTGGAGGCTTTTTAAGGAAGAGGGATAAATGAGTTGGGCCTTGAAGTAAGAATAGAAGTTTTCTAGGTATATGAAGGAGGGGTAGTCTAAACACATGGCCTCAGTCCTGATGTGGTCTCAGTCCCTCTGGGGCTGAATGTAGGAATCTGGAAAGCATTCATAACAGTTATTACCCTGGGTCTCATGTCCAATATTACGACGTTGCCCATATACACAAAGAGTCATGTCTCCACTGTCTGTCAAGGCACCTTTGTCCTTATGTAGACAGATAATGACACAGACCTGCTGGGACAGGGGGATCAGTGACTCCCTCGTGTCAGCCACACTCAACCCCACGTGTGTTTGGCGCACAGCTTTGTGCACACATCTGCCAATACCATGAAGAGGGAGTGCATGTACACGTACATACACACCCATGCACGGGTGGACCTTGTCCTTAGTCTTCTGCCTCCAGTGCATGTGACCACCCACACTTTATTCTCTACATCAGCCATAACCTGGCCTTGGAGCCCAGGAATAAAGGACTGGCTGACATACTCAAATGTGGCAGTTCTCCCTAGCTTCCTCTTCCTCCCGCTCCATCCCCTCTCCAAGCCACACTGCCCTTCTCGGCGATGATACATGGGGACAAAGAACTGGGTGCTGTATCCAGGCTGGAGCCAGACATGAACTCTCAGAGAGCTTACTCTTGTCAAGGCTAGAACCTGGGAGGCTGGCTATTCACTTGTCACATCGCCCTGCATCTAAGCATGATTTCTGCCATTGGCTTTAGCAGTTGCTTCCTGGAAGTCAGGCCACCAGGAAACTTTTCATCCACATAGGGAAGGAGCAGATGGACATGAGACCAGAGACAGGGAGATGATAGATTTTAGGGGTGTCTCCCCCCCAGGTATTAAGATGACCTCCTTCTCCATCCTGGTATGTGTGAGTCTTGGGTAGTCTTGGGTAGTTGGTTGGTGTCCCACTTTGGACAACGTGAATATGTCCACAGATTCTATTTATCTGTATTTACTTCCTTATTGTAGATTTCATTATGGGCAAATGTTCTAGATATTTTCCACTATCATAGAATAAACACTATAAAAAATTGAAATAATAAAATGAGCATGGTAAGGAAGACATCAAAAATTTGTACATGGCAAAGGAGCAATATCCCTAATAAATAAAAAGCTCCTGCAGGTTAATAAGAAAAAGACAAATACTTTAATTAAAAAATAAGCAAATGCTAAGAACAGGTAATTCACAAAATACATCTGAATGTCCTATAAACATGAAAACACACTGAACTTCACAAATAATCTGAGAAATGCAAATAGAAATAGATCACTTGTTACCTGGAAGATTGGCAATGATTAAAAATTAAAAATAACTGATTTCCTCAAGGTGGTAGGGAAGTGAAACTCTCATGCACCTCTCATGCACTGTGGGAGGTCAATGTAAATTCATACACCTTTTCTGGAGACACAATGTGAGAAAGTTTATCTAAATTTTAAATGTATGCACCATTTAAGCCAGTGCTTCTACCTCTAGCCATTTATCCTAAGGTAAGTGGACAAATTCCCAAAGTGTAGGTACAAGGCTATGCATCATAGCGTTGTGGATAGGAAAAAAAAAAAAAGAGAAAAAAACGTCTACCTCTATGGGAATAAATAGATTCTGATAAAATGGTTAAAAAAGGTGATGGAGATGTGTTTTCAGGGGCACAGAAAGAGCTCCTGGATATGGGAGTAAGAAAGCAAGCCAGGTGGTGTACTAGCATGATCCATGTGTAAAATAATGCCCACTTGTATGGGGGTCAGCAGATAACGAAAGGGCTGAATGTTGGCGGTAGTGGTCTCTGAGTGCTGAGACGTCGAGGGGTTTTGGTTTCTTCTTTGGACGTTTCTAAAGGTGTAAATCTGTCCACAACAAGCATACCTTATCTCCGTCAACCTAAAAATAAAAAATTGCGGCCATAGCTCTGTTGTGTTTGCTGTTGCTGGTTTGCCTGCAGTGAAATCTACAATACGGAAGTACACGAGATAAACCGAATCTGCGGACACATTCACTCTGCCCAGTGTGGGACGCCAGCCGACTGCCCAAGACTCACACGCACCAGGGTGGAGAAGGAGGTCATTTGCAGATTCCTGGGTAGGACAGCCATTTCCTTCCGTAGATGGGACAGTGGCTTCATCTCAGAAAAGAGAGTGTGCTTCCTTCCTCTTTGCTCGTGGCTGGAGTCTCCTCCTTTCTTGCCTTTGCCTCTCTGATGGGCCTTTGAACCCACTGGGCTCATCTGTAATGATCTGTAATCAAACAGCCCGCAAGGCAGCCTCTCATTCATTGGGGGCCTTTGGCGGGAATTGAAGAGCAGAAGGAATAGGGGTGTGGGCAGCCTAGGTGATAGGGAGAGACAGTCCTGGCTGGGAAAGCCTGTCCTCCGGCATTCTCCTGTGCCATTATCTTGGACATCAATACTTGGAGTGAGACCAAAAGGGAGGTGGAATTCCCCTGTGACACAGAGAGGGTCTGGAATGGTGGGCCTGGCCAGGAGGGCTGATGAGCTGGACTTGTTAACCCTTTGATGCCTTATTTGGGTACAGTAACCATGGGTCCCTTGTATATATACCGCGCTGCCCCGTGGTCAAATCGTATATCCCATTATCAGGCATTCGCCTAGATTTTGTTGGGGGAAATCTGGCGCCTGCCCCTTTAAAAGTTTAATCTCCTTCACCCGTGGTGAGAAAAAGAGAGGGAAGGAAGTTGGTATTTAGGTGTGAGTGTGAGGAAGTGGTTGTGTGAAGGAGTGGGAGGGCGGGTGCATGCTGGGGGACCCCGAGATATTTTCTTTCTTGCCTGTTTTTTCCACCCTATTTCTTTTTCCTCCATGTCAACACCAAACAAGACAGGACTAAAATTAATGGGGAAAGCAGCAATTAGCAAATTAGGTTAGCGGCGTGTTGCCGAGTGGCACGGCTGCCAGGTGCGGGGTCTCTGGCAGGATATTTATTAGGGCCTGTCAGAGAAGTGACGTTTTGATAAATGGAGTTGGGTAATCAGCCCCTCTATGACAGCAAGCATTGTGAGGCCTCAGCGTGCGCCCTACAGAAGCCAACCTTTGTTATGATTTTTTAAATTTTAACCTGCACAAAAGTAACGCAACAGCAACATCCACTGCCACAGAGAGCGGCCTGGAACCCCAACCTTCCTGCCCGGGGCAAGTCGCGGGTCTTGCCTGGGCTTTCCCTTTGGAACGAGCACCTGGAAAACTTGGCCAAAGGCAACCGGGGTAGGAGAGTCTTTCTGAGTTTTAGAAATGCCCTCGAGTTGAGATACGAAAAATACGAGTGGGTTTTAGAGAAGAGTTTCCACTGGGCTTGTCTGCAAGGGTGACCATTTGCTGAGGTGCCAGAGTGCTGGGAGCGGGGCTGGGGGTCGGCTGCTGGGAGCCCGGGAGGCTGGCTCTGCGGGGTCGTGGAAGGGCTCTGAGAACGTCTTCCCCAAGATTCCTGCTGCAGGAACTCCTCCCTCTGGCAAACACACGCTGCTTGGCTTTCCTCTACAATGACCAGCTTCCTGGAGGGAAGTTTCAGTAACCAGGTGGAGGGCAGTGCGTCCAGCCAGTGACAGGGTTTGGGGCAGGGAGGACCGGGTCCCTGGCCTGAACTGGGTCACGGCCATGTCCAGAAGCCCCGCCATCCCCAGCAGCTTCCGTCAAGGCCCTGGCTCCCTGTGAACAGAGTCCCTGCCTCTACTTCCTGGCCTTAAGCCGGCTGCCCTCAATGCTGAGGTGACCTTATGTCCACCAAGTCCTAGCCTTCCTCAGCTACCCGCTGAGCGCTACTTCTCTGGCGCCGGTCACGTGGCTGTACTCCCAACCTGCAGATGACAGAGTGGAGTCTCAGGTGTTGGAGTCCTGCTCTGCCCTCATTTGCTTGGCTGGGGCCCTGACTCCTGGCCCTCTCTTAACACTTCCCCATCCCACTGGCCCCTGTCTCTCTGTCCCCAGCCACTGTCTTTTTTTTTTTTTTTTTTTAAAGCAAGTTATCATACTTGCAAGGTTTCTTTTCTTTTTATTTTATTTTTTAAAGATTTTATTTATTTGACAGAGAGAGACACAGTGAGAGAGGGAACACAAGCAGGGGGGAGTGGGAGAGGGAGAAGCCGGCTTCCCGCCGAGCAGGGAGCCCGATGCGGGGCTCAATCCCAGGACCCTGGGATCATGACCTGAGCCGAAGGCAGACGCCTAACGACTGAGGCACCCAGGTGCCCCCCCAGCCACTGTCTACGTCCCACTCTGGACTGGACCCATCTGGATGTGGATCAAGGCTGAGTGGGGCTAAATTTGCTATATCTCTTTGCACATTGGATCCTGGACTGCTGACCTGCCCACGTGGGGGCCAGGACCACAGCCCGGAGGTCGGCCCCCAGCCTGCCCAGTGCCAGCTTCCTCTTCCTCCCCACCTGCCTCCTGCTGTTTCCGGGAGCTGCAAGCCTGAACCTGCCCCAGTTACGACCTGCGCCGGTGCCTGGGTCTGGGCTAACCTCCAGCAGATGTGTCCCAAAGGCAGACTCGGGTCGCACCTTTCCCTAACAATGCGGCTGTGAGTGAGAATGGCAATGTATGTGCTCCAAGGGAGGAGGTGAGCATGGTGACTGCTTGTTCCCAGTATTGGCTACCAGTGTTTCCCATCTTGCCCCCATAGTGACCCCGAGTCTCTGGACTTTTCTTGGGACTTGGAACCAGCGGCTTTTCTTGGTTTCTTGGAACCAGCGGCTGATAACAGAGCCAGTCCCCTTCCCAGTCTGCCCCGGGGCTCATGCAGCCCCATCTCGCCGAAGGAAAACGGAGCCACTGGTAATGGATTTCTGGGCTCACACCGGGGAGGGGGCAGGTAGAGAAGCCTGACGCCCTCAACGCCACCTCCAGTAGTCTGGATTTGGGGTGAAGGGTCGTGTAAGCCACATCCACACTTATTTGCTAGCACCTTTCGAACATTCTGCCAAACACGGTTCTTGTCACTGTTGGTTGGGGCTTGTACAGGGAAGGGCAGGCTCCTGAGCTGGACTGAAGAGGAATCCCTTTGGTCCCTGTGGAGGGACCAAAAAGGAATCCCTTCTCATGACCCACATTCCTATTTCTGTCCAAACAATCCTATATTTGACAGGAGGGGCCACACGATTCCACATGCTTTTTCCCTGCGCTGGGGCCCATGCTGATGCAAGGGGTCCTTTGAGCCTCAATGTGTGACACTAGAATGAGCCCCGTTGAAATTCTTCTGTTGGTTTCTTCCCAGCCTTTCCAGTTTGTTGGGACCGTTTTGATTCTGTCAACTCAGTTACTTCTCAACCTTTGGAAAGGAAGTGTTCACCTTCCTTACCCAAGTGAACAAAGTTACAGAGAACATGGCCAAGAACTGAGTCTGTGGCCCACTTCCAGACTCTCCAGTAATCCCCGAGCACTCCCTAGGGGAGGTTCTGTTAGTAACAACTAACTAACATCAGTACCAGGAAAATGATTTTCTGAAGGACTTTTATGTGCATTTTTCACTTGGCTGGCACGATATCCCTGTGATCGACTCAGTAGGTTTTATTTAGGGCCTCCCTGTTTGAGGCAAGAAAACACGAAGATTTGCCCTGTTCTTCTGCTAGTAAGTACTAGAACGTGAACCAGCCCAGGCCTTTTTTTTTTTTTAAATTAGTCATGCTAGTTTATTGGTTTTGTCTAGACTAAACTAAACGACTTATTTTTATTAGTAACTCTTGGAAAGGTAGCACACAAACAGAGCCGACAGATCATACATGTGCAGCTTGATGAGTTTTCACAAACTGAACATTCTTGCATGACCAGCACCCAGACCAAGGACAAAGCTCCCCGCCCACCATCCTGCATTCCCACAGTGTTGATTGGTTTTGCCCATTTTTGAACTTTATACACAGGGAACCATACAGTATCAAACTCTTGTTTCTGGCTTTGTTCATTCGCATTATCTTTATTATTATTCATTCTCTTTGCTGTAGAGAGTGCACTATAATATATTTATCCATTCTTCCATGGATGGACATTTCTGGCAATAGTGAACAGTGCTGCTGTGAACATTCTAGAACATGCCTCGTGGTGAACCTGGTTCATTTTTTCTGTTGGGTATATACCTAGGACTGGAACTGTAGGGTCGTAGGAGTGTTTACTGCACCCACGTCTTTGACTTTAAAACCTATCTTTTACCGGGGCACCTGGGTGGCTCAGTCGGTTAAGCATCTGACTCTTGATTTCAGCTCAGGTCTTGATCTCAGGGTCTTGAGTTCAAGCCCCGTGTTGGGCTCCACGCTGGGTGTGGAGCCCACTTAAAAAAAAAACCCAAAAACCCTGTCTTTTATCATATTCTCCCCTTCCCTTATTTATTCTGTTAACGCTTCCAAGAAACATTGAAAGGGCAAGTTCTCCTGTCTTGCTTGACTTCAAGTAGTTGCGTGAAGGTAGAACCCAGCCGTATGCCTTGTGTAACCTCAGTTTAAGCCAAACCCTCCCACGGCCCTCCTTCTGCCCGGCCGGTCCTTATGCTCCTGTCTCTGCTTCAGCCTTACCGGCCTGGTGCTCCTCCTCCAGCCTGGCACATGCGCCTTGGATCTCCGCACACGTTTCTTCAGCCCGGGATGCTCTCGCCCCGGCTATGTGCTGGCTGCCTCCCCACCTCCTTCCATCTTAGCCCTGAGGTCTCCTTCCCCAAGCACCCTACCCGATGCTCTGTCTCACTCCTGGGCAGTCTGTCTCCTTAGCTTGCCTTGGTTTTTCTCCACGAGTTCATGGCCATTGCCTGCCCTGTACATGTTGCCTAGCTGTGTGCTGGCTCCCACCTCGTGCAGCCCCCGCCCCCCAGGATGCGGCTTCCTCCTATTTCATTCCCACGGCGTCCACAGTGTGAGCTCAGTGCCTGCCTGCCATGGCCCCTCTACAAATACGTGTAGACTGAATCCCTGCTGAAGCACAGATATTATCAGTCCCACGTGTGGGCACCTTGTCAGCAAGGAAACTGGAGTGACGTCATCTGACGTTTTCTGGGGAGGGGCACGAGATCTTGGTAATCGCCTCATTCTTCGTAAATTCCTTGCTAGCTGACCAGTTAATGAGACCTAGGCTTTTTCTTGGGATCGAATCTGACTCTTTCCTTTTCTGGGAAAGTCCAAATATTATTTATCTTCTGGCCTCTCTCGCATTCTTCTTGGTGTCTCAGAGGCCTCCGCCCTGTCTGCGATGCACCTGCCGGGTGCAGGGCATTGTCCTGGGCCTGAGGACACAAAGGCACAGAGGACACTTTCTCTGCTTCTGGAGCTTTCTCAGGAGTCAGTGTTGGGGAGAGACCTGCAGCCAAAGTGACAGTGGCCCAGTGAAGCTGCGTGTGGTGACAACTGTGACCGGGGGGCAGGGAGTATGGCGGGATGGGCTATGGCAATGCGGGCAGGGGGGTTTGTGGACTCTGGTGGGAGGTTTTCTTGCCATGGACCGTGCATTCAACAAATATTTATCAAGCTCCTACTATGTGGCGGATGCTTTGCTGAGCACTGGGGATGCTATCATGATGCGGACAAATGCAGATCCTGTCTTTATGGAGTACTCAGCCTAGTGAGGATAATAAACAAACAAGTAAGCAAATAAATTAAAAGAACATTTTGCTTGTGATGAATGCTAAGAAGGAAATAAACATGGTGCTGAGATTCCAGGTGTGGGGAGAAGAATTATTTTTTTAATTTTTTCATTTATTTTTTAATGTTATCATTGAGAGAAGCTGAGCCAGGTGTGCAGGGCTGGCTCTCTGCTATTTTTTTTTTTTTAAAGTAGGCTCCGTGCCTTAGCGTGGAGCCCAACATCGGGCTTGAACTCACAACGCTGAGATTGAGACCTGAGCTGAGATCAAGAGTCAGACACTTCACCGACTCAGCCACCCAGGTGCCCCGAGAAGAATTCTTTAGATGGGTGGTGTCAGTGAAGGCCTCTCTGAGGGCTTCCAAGGAGCTGGCCGTGGAGGATGAGGAAGGTCATTCCAGGCCCTGGCAGAAGCCCCGTGGTGAGAAAGGCTTGCTGTGTTCCAGCAATTGAGAGACATTGAGTGGGAAAGGGGGAAGGTGGTTCCCCATGAGGTGGTGGGGCAGGAGGGATCCCACCATTCAGGGCCTTATAGGGATGAGAGGCCATCAGGGTTTCTTCAAGGGCAGTGAGAGGCATTTTGGGGGAAAAGCATGGAGTTATTTTCATTTTACAAAGCTCCCTGGGGCTACAACATGGAAAACAGATTGCTGGGGGCAAGCGGAAAAGTGGGCAGATGGGAGGGGAGGTTGCTGCAGGTGTTCTGGAAGAAAGGACGGTGGCCTGGGCTGTGGGGAGAAGTGGTGGGGTGTCAGGTGTGTTTGGGAGTTTGTGTCAGTAGGACTCACTGGTGGATTGGACGAGGGGATGAAGCTGGGGAGGAAGCAGAGATGGTTCTAGTTGCCGGTGTGAGCATCTACATGGGTGCTGGTACCATTTAAGGAGGAACACACTGACCCATGATGCTCTTAGCAGTGAGTGGTGAGTTATCTCCCCATCACCGGAGTCCCCAGGAAAAATCTACGTGCCTTTCTTTTGCAGTCATGAAGCACCCGGAGCCTCCCAGGCAGGTCCCATGCTGGGTGGGCCTCTATTGTTCCTAGGCTTTCCCCAGGTGGTGCAAATGAATCATTTCAGAAATGAATCAAACATCCCTGCTTTTAAGAAGCTCACCATCTAACTCAGCCTTGTGACCAAACCCCGATCCATTAGTAATGGCTGGTGCTCTGTGTGGAGAAGAAACTTGGGTCTGGCCTTTATGGGAGAGAGTGTTATACTTAATCAGCAATGTCTGCCATAGACACGGGATGGGAGAAGTGGTATCACTGTGTCTGCTTGGCCTGTGTTCCAGGGTAAACCCCCATACTCCCCACGAAGTGGACGTGGCTCTCAGAATCAGCGCCTCCTTGGGGCAGGTTTCCCTGATGCGCGGTTGATAAATGTTTTTTCCGTAGAGGAAGAACATGCAGACTCTGGAGTCAGCAAATGCTAGCCTACAGGTGCGTGCTCTGGTTACCACTTCTATACCGTGTAACCTTGGGCAGTTTTTATCACCTCTCTGGGTCTTGGTTTCTAAATCTGAAAAATGGGAATAACTCAACCCCTGGCTTGCAGAATCATAAGGACTCCTTGGGGTTGTTTCTGGCAGCTAATAGGCCCTAAAAATGTAGGTTGCAAACTACTGTAGAAACGTTGAAGCTGCATGTGGAGCCGTAGACAGGAGGGAGAGTTCTGTCCTGACCCCAGCAAAGCCTGGGCATGCACGTCATCCAGCTACACCTGTCTATACCCGAGTGAGCAAGGCAGCTTTGAGCTTCCCACAGCTAAAGGGGCTTTTAGGCACACTGGTTTGGGTTATGTGTGGTGGGGAGGGGGTTGACCTTGGGCGGGGTACAGGGAGAATTGGGCTATTCCTATGTTATCAGGGGTATGGGGCCATGTGGAAGGGCCAGATGATTGTGTTTCTGGAAACCAGGGGATTTGGACCAGAGGCTGCATCTTTCAGGCTCCTGCCCTGACAGGTGTCCCAAATCATAACAGAAACCAGGACTTAGGCCCCATGGATTGGATTCACATTTTTACATTTTCCCCCCGTTCCTATCACCAGCACTGTCACCACCGTAACAACGAGAAATAGCAGCAGTAGCCCACCCTGAAGGAAGCTCCGTACCGTTCCCCTCATTACGGGTCACCAAGGCCTAGTGCAGTGCCTGGCGTAACTATCTACTATTGCTAGATAATTATTATTACCACTATTAAAAAGAGTAGCAGCTAACATTGAAAACGTGTTTATGTTCGCGTCTCATAGAGTTCTCACGACAGCCTTATGCTTTATGGCAAGGAGTTGGCAAACTATAGCCCATACGCCAAATCCAACCTGTGGCTTATTTTGTAGGCCCACAAGCTAACAATGGTTTTGACGTTTTTCAAGGGTTTTAAACCAAACCAAACAAAGAAGAGTATAAGAGGCCATCAGTCCCACAAAGCATTGAATATTTACTCTTTGGCTCTTTGCCAAACTCTGATACAGAGTTTTTGTTAGGATGGGCTGGGTTATGCCGCAGTGACAAGCAGCTTGCAACCTCAAAGGCTTAGCCTAACAAAGGTTTGTCTCTTGCTGACTTACTGTCAGCTGTGGGTCTGTGCCACCCTCCAGGGCATCTGTCTGCCAGGTGGTCGGGCAGTTCTGACCCTGTGGCTCTAATACCCTATAACATGAGGCCGCTTGGTTGTCATGGCAGAAGAGAGAGACTGGGAAGCTCATGGGGGCCTCCCGTTGCTTCACTCATGTGACTCTTGCTACTTGCATGTATATTTCATTAACTAGAACTTGTCCCATGGCCCTGCCTTACCTATGCGGGGCTGAGAACTATGAAGAAGCACCTAGAATGATCTAGAACAAGGTGAAGAAACTGAACTTCAGAGAGGTGAATCTCTTGTTGGAGGTTATGCAACAAGGAAAAGGCAGAACAAAGACACACACCAGGCAAGTGTGATTTCCAAAACCCGTGATCTCATCTATTCTCTTCTCCTTCCTTTATATTCTCCTTGTCCTGGCTGTAAACTCCATTAAACATCTCCCTGCTTTCAAGTGGCTCAGACAGAGTGTGCCCATGGTTGCTGGCACATCTCCCAGAGAAGTCCTTTTAGCTCTGCACTCCCTCCCCCAGCCTCTGTCTCCTGGCTCTGGCCCCAATGGGGGTGGAAGGTGCCACGGCCTGAGTAACTCATGGCTCCATTGGCTCCCTGCAGTGATGAATGACACCCATCCATCGTGGGCCCTGCTGACGGCCGAGCTCATCCATCATGGCCCGGCGCTCCCAGGTGATGTATTAGTGCCCGGAGAATGGATTGCTCAATAGCCGGTCTGGTTGGGAAGGAAACCGAGCCAAAGAGTGGATTCAATCTAATTACCTGCTCACCCTGGCCAGGCTGAGAGGTACTTTGGCAGTCCCTCTTGGGCTCCCTGCAGAAATATGACTTGCAGTTTTTGAGCCACCAGGTCATTCCCAACTCATTGCTGATGAACAGGGCATGATTTTGAAAGAAAAAAAAAATTCCGGGAGGAGCTATGAGCAGAGTTGCTCGATGTTGGAGACCCAGGCAGGCTAGGTGAGTCTTCTGGGGATGAGTAAGGTGTGGGCCAAATGATATCGGGGTGAGGAATCACTGAGATGGATCAGAGGTGCCGGGTCTGTAGAAAAGTCAGTGGTCAAGGCTGTGAGCTCCGCAGTCATGTAGACTTGGGTTTGTGCCCTATTTCTGTCACCTGCTGTGTGATCTCAGGCAAATCATTTAACCTCTCTGAACCTCAGTTTCATTTTCTGTAAAATGAGACTGCAGTTGTGAGGATTCAATGGGAATCACTCCCTCCCTCCCTCTTTTTTCAAAGGCCAAGCGTAGTAAGCTACAGTAAGTGGTGATGATGGTGGTGACAATAATATTGATAATTATAATTAAAAACTCAAGTTGTTCTCCCTCCTCTTTGTCACTTAGAGGTTGGACTATTGCCAGGGAGGCACTGGTGGGTAATGATGGCAGCAGATTATTTGCTACTCCCCCACCGAGAGATGGAATGACTAGTCTATGACTGCTTCAACCAGTAGAATGTGGAGTTCAGGCCTACCTAGCCTTTAAAAGAACCGGACCCCTCCACTTCTTTTTTCTTGGAACACTTGCACTGGGGGAAACCAGCTGCTCTGCAAGGAACCCCATTCCCCTGAGACTGACTGCCATGCTGTGGGGAAGCCCAAGCTAATCCCCTGGGGAGGCCAAGTGGAGAGAAAGATGCCCAGACAGCCCCCCTGTCTTCCAGCCATCCCAGCTGAGGTGTCAAATGTGTGGGTGAAAAATTCATCGTGGGGGTCCGGCCCGGTTGAGCCTTCAGATGACAGCACCAGCCACCATATAACCGCAACTGCCTGAGAGACCCCCAGTGAGAACTGCCAGTCATCCCACAGAAACATGAGAATGGTCCATTGTTACTTTAAGCTCCTAGGTTTTGAGGTGGTTTATTATGCAGCAGTAGATAGCTGGCGTATCAGGAAAGGTGACACTGTCTTCTTTAGAATATGAGCCTTAAGGACAGGATGGGGCTGCAGCTGCCACACCCTTAGGAGGGGACAGCCTACCCGAGGACACAACCAAGAAGTGAGCAAAATCAAGAGACAGAGAGAAAGACAGGGTTCTGGCCATAGCATCCCTTGAAATCTGCTGTGTTTCAGATCAATTCTGTATCTTAGATGTCTCATTTGTATGAGCCAATATGTTCCTTTTCTCCCCCCTTATGCTATTTTGAATTGTTTTTTTGTCACTCACAACCACAAAAGTTTGGATGAATACACTCACAGTCCACAGGTGATCAATTCATGACACCCAGGCCTCCTGTTCTGATGTTCTGTGGTCTTGATAGGCATGTTAATAAATCCCAACACTCTTTCTCACCAAGCCTAACTTGGCTTGAGAATCCTCAACACAGAATTCCAGGCAGTGAATCAGATGAAATCAGATGAAATCAGATGAAATTAGATGAAGAGGCACCTGTTATCCTCAAAGGAACATCAGGTGACTTGGGTTTGTGCCTTTCCAGACCCTGTGGCTGGAGGCCTGACACCTGCTTAGCTTTGTCAGCCCTGTTCTTACCAGCAAGTCTTTCTCTGGGAACCAGGGCCCAGGCCTTTCGTGCCCATCTGCTGCCTGGATCCTGCTCCAAATTAACGAAAGTCTTAGGATTTTGACTCTGCTGCCTACTTGATGGACCCAAAGTCACCTCTGTCCTCATGCTCCCACCCAGGACCTCCATTCCCCAGATGGTTGTAGACACAGCCCTGCTGTGTTTCTCTCTGCACGGGGAAGCCCCCCCGCCAATGGGATAATCCTAGCCTGGCCCTGTTTGTTCATGTTTTCTGCCCATTCCCCAGACAATGTCAATGAATTTCTAACAACGGCCACCACCAACATCACACAGCTTGGGTTTTCCCCTCCAGATGTCCCATTGAAGGCTGACATAGTCCCCTTTCTATCTATTCTCTTCACTTCAGCCAGGGTGGTCTTTCAAAATGTAAATGAGACTATATTACTGTCTGCTCATAACTCTGCACTGGCCTGCCATTGCACTTAGCCAACATTCCAGAAATGCCTGCTTACCACGGCTTTCAGGGCTCTGCATGGCTGGTATCTGTCAGCACCTCCAGGCCCAGGCTGAACAACCACTTCCTGACTGTTTGCACTGAAACCACCTGAGCCTCTCCCACTTGCTGGAATGGCCCATTCTTTCTCCTGCCACAGTGCCTTTGCGCATGATGTTCCCATTGCCCTTTGCCCTTCATGTCCTTAATTCCTGCTCATCCTTCAGGTCTCATCTCAGCTGCCACTTTCATGTGGAAGCCCTTATTAATCTAGATGATGTTAACTCCCTCTATATGGAAGAGCCAACTCTAATGAAAGAGCTAACAATAAACGGCACTTCCTTTGTGCTGAGAGCTGTTAAAAGTCCTTTATACATATTATATCATGTCCTCCTCACATCAACCCTGGGAGGCTGATGTTCTTATCTGTTTTACAGATGACGAGCCTGAGGCACATGTTACATGCCCAGGTACCTCTGCTTCATACCACTTCACAGAGCCGGATTTTGCGTTTATTCGTGCTTTTTCAAGAGAGTGTTTGTTGCCTGCCCCTGATGTGAGATCCCGACAAGCAGGGACGGCATCTGTTTTTGCTGGTCGCCTTCTCGTTAGTGCCTAGCATGGGGCCTGGCACAGCTCTAGATTTCCACGGACCCCTCGGGCTGCTCTGAGCCCCAGGGGACTTCTCTGTCATTGGTGCTGGCCCCCAATGCCCCAGTGGCGGTCCCGTTTTGTGCACAGATCTATGACGGGCAGGAGCATCTAAGGCAGGCAGCAGGGCTGTCACTGTCTGATTTCGAGGCGGCCTCTCAGCGGTGAGCGGCAGGCCCTGGGGAAGGACCCGGGCAGCAGGGAAAGCGGGTGTTTGGGGTTAAGGACCAGCTGAGCGCATGGAGCAGGGGTGGGCGGCGTGGAGGACAGCTGCTGGGGTGAAACCAGGGCTGCGGAGGCCAAGCCCTGCGACTGATTCCCCGGATGGTTGGAGTGGAGCTCTGAGAGCAGCCTTGGTGGTGACAGTGATTGAGCTCAGGGCCACGGCGTCTGCAGCCTGGGTCAGGCCGTTGAGAGCGCACAAGGAGCATGTTGTGTGCATGCCATGTGCATGCCGTGTGTGTGTGCGCATGCGTGGTTGTGTGCCCATGGTGCGAGGGCTGTGACTTTACATGGTTGTGTGTGCATTCGTTTGAGCCAAAGGACGTTGCCACCAGAGTGGCAGTTTCATGGGGCTCAGCAGAAGGCAGGTGCACGTGGACGGCTCTGGCTCAGGTTAAGGGGTTGTGTATACACGGACACGGCGAGTTCTGGCTGTACGTACAGGGCTAGTGCTGTGAGGGCAAGTGAGCATGACCTGTCCAGAGGTGACTCTGTGTGAGCGTGTGTGTGTGTGTGTGCGTGCGTGTGTATGTATGATGGTGACGGGAGCTAGATTAAGGTGTCAGGACTTACTTCTAGATAATGACACGTGCCCTACAGTAATGGGACGAGGGGTCGTATATCCTCCAATAAGTGAGTGGCCCAGGGGCCAAGTGGGTCCTGCATGATACACTGGACGTCTTTTTCTGCTGTCCCTCTCTCCCAACTTGTGGGCACAAGAGAGCTCCAAGACTCCCCCAAGCACCGTTTTTGACCAGACCGTGGACACCACACTCTGACTCAGCTCACAGAGCCCTCATACCTACCACTGTAGGGACATTTCATGCCTCCTGGAGAGAGAACCCCAAACAGTCAATAGAATTGGCTTCTAGAAGATGAGGAGGAAACAGGCTTGCAGAAGTTAAGTAACCATGGAATGGCACAAACAGGCACAGACATAATGGATAGGGTACAATCCGTGGAGTCAAATCCTGGTCTAGCCCTTACTAGCTGTGTAACTGGTAAAAATCACTTAAATTGATTTCCTATGTAAATTTTACCCGGCACAATGCCTGACACAACATAGGCTTCGCTGCCATAGAGCTAAGTTGAAATAAGAACTTCATAGTCAAAAACCATTTATGAATGTCTACTGCGGGAATTATTTTTGTGACTCACCCATATTTCTGGTTCTCAGCCTCCTGGACGGATGGTAGGCTTGTATGTCCCTGTCCTCTTTGAATTCAGGCGCGACCATGTGACTTGTGTTGGCCAATGAAGTGAGAGCCAAGTGGCCGGTGTGGGCATTCCTGGGAGGGAGGTTTAGAAGTTAGTGCATGAGGCGCCATGTTTTCTTTCACTGGCTTTGGCAAAGTGAAGTTCTGGAGCTGGAATGTCCCTCAGGCTGAAGATCCTAGGGAGCAGAGGCCCAGTGACCTATGATTGATGTGTTGTGTAGCAAGAACTAAAACTTTGTTGTTTGGACCCAGAGATTTTGGGGTTGTATGTTACCTGGTTAATCCCACCTGACCCATTTAATATACACTGAGACCGTCCACCAATTTGGTCTTTTAGTCTATCTGTGAGGTAAAGACTTACCCTGATTTCACAAATGACAAAACAGTCTTGAGGTCTGCAAGTTTTATCTTCAGTCAGTAAACAGGATCAGCCTTTCGATGTAAAAAAGTGACATTTGGGACCTTTGGTACAAGAAGGATGTGGATGTACAAGAATGGTGGCCTAGTCTCAGAAACATTTCTGGAGAGCGATGAGCCAAGGGAGAGAGAATGGACTCTCCTACATGGAGAAGAATCTGCACAATATTTTCTGAACTGATTCAGATAATGAAGGAAGCCCCAAGGTAGGTAAAGGTGTGATGGAGATTTCTACTCACCCATCTCCTGTGGGAAATTCACCCAATAAAGTACACAACACGGAATAACTTACTTTCATTTTTTAGAATTGCACAAGTTATAGATGATCCTCGTGTAACACAGAATTCAGAGAAATGGAAGATTAAAAAATAAGAATCTGAATGTTATAGAGCTGGAATCACACCATATGTAGCTGCTTTCAGGCTGGCTTCTTTTATTTGGTAATATGCCTTTAAGTTTCCTCCATGTCTTTTCATGGCTTGATGGCTCATTTCTTTGTAGCGCTGAGAAACATTCCATTGCCCGGATGTACCATATTTTATTTATCTATCCACCTACTGAAGGACACCTTGGTTGCTTCCAACTTTTGGCAATTAGAAAAAAGCTGCTACAAGTAAAACTGTATGCAAAAACATGTCAGTTTCCTTGTGGACCTACGTTTCCGAATCTCTTGGGTAAATACCAAGAAACACAACTGCTGGATTACATGGTAAGAGAGCGTGTAGTTTGGTAAGAAACCACCACGCTGTCTTCCAGAGTGGCTATGCCATTTTGCATTCCCGCCGACAATGACGGAGAGTTCCCATTGCTCTGCATGCTCACCAGCATTTGGTGGTGTGGGTGTTCTGGATTTGGCCGTTCTGATAGGTGTGTAATTGATATCATATGACATAAGATGTGGAGCGTGTTTTCATATACTTATTTTTCACCTGCAAATCTTCTTTGGGGAGGTGTCTCTTAATGTCTTTGGCCCATTTTAAAATCAGGGTTTTTGTTTTCTTATCGTTGAGATTTCAGAGCTCTTTGTGTATTTTGGATAACAGTCCTTTATCAGATCTATCTCTTGCAAATGTTTCCTCCCAGTCTGTGGTTTTTCTTCTCATTCTCTTAACATTGTCTTGTGCAGAACTGAAGTTTTTAATTTTAATGAAGTCCAGCTTGTCAATGATTTCTTTCATGATCATGCCTTTGGTGTTGTACCTAATGTCTTCCCCACACCCAAGGTCATCCAGATTTTCTCTTATGTTGCCTTCAAGGAGCTTATAGTTTTGATTTCAACTAAATGATTCTAACTACATGACCTTCTGGGAAGAGCAAGACTAAGGAACAGTAAAAAGATGAGCAGTTGCCAGGGGTTGGGGGTGGGGAGGGATGAATAGGTGGAGGGCAGAGGATATTTTAGGGCTGCAAAAATACTCTGTATGCTCTTTTAATGATGGATATGTGTCATTATACATTTGTCCAAACCCATAGAATGCACAGCATCAAGAGTGAGCCCTAGTATAAACTATGAACTCCAGGTGATTGTGATGGGTCAATATAGGAGCATCAGTGGTAACCCAAGTACCACTCTAGTTGGGGGGGGGTGTTGTTAAGGGGGGAGGGGGCATATGTGGGGATGAGGGGTATATGCGAAATCTCTGTACCTTCCTTTTAATTTCACTGTGCACCAAAAACTGCCCTAAAAAAAATAATGTTTACAAAAAATTCAAAATCATTTAATATTCTGCTCCCTAAAGATAACCACCATTAGTATTCAGCCTTCTGGACTTTCTCCATATATACTTTAAAATTGGTGGTTTGGGGCACCTGGGTGGCTCAGTAGGTTAAGCGTCTGACGCTTGGTTTTGGCTTGGGTCATGATCTCAGGGTTGTGAGATCGAGCCCCACGTGGGCTCTGCACTCAGCGGGGAGTCTCCTGGAGATTCTCTCTCTCCCTCTGCCCCTCCCTCTGCTTGTGTGCTCTCTCTCTCTCTAAAATAAATAAATCTTAAAAAAATAGTGGTTTATGTGTATATATCTAAGGTTTTATAATTTTTTATCCCTGTTAGCACATCATGAACATCCTTCGGTTTTAAGTAAAATAGGGCCACATCATTATTTTAAATGGTTGCATAGTATTCCATCATCAGATACCTCTACTTAGTTTATTAGTATTTATTAATACTAACAGGAAGCCCAGTACTTCTGGATCTTCAGGCTGTTTGCAAGCTCTTGCTGTTGGAAACAATACTGTGCTGAAACATCCTGCAAGATACATCTTCTGGCACTTCACCTAATTATTTCCTTAGAATAAATTCTTTGAAGTGGGATTGCTTGCTCAAAAGAAATGTACTTTTCAAGGGCTTTTGTTACATATTGCCAAATTGCCTTCCAGAACCATGGTATTAATTTACAGTCTTAGCAGTAATGCATAGGAATGCCCTTTTCTTGACTTCCATGTCAATACTGGGTATTGTCAATCTCTTAAATCTTTGCTAATTCTAGCAGTGAAAAATTGCACTTCGTTGTTCCAATGTACGTTTCTTTGATTCTTAGTGAGTTTGGACTTTTTTTTTTTCTTTAAAGGTGCATTGTCAGAATATCTTCATGGCGACCCTGCTGGAATCTCCAGAACGCAGAGGGCAGGATTTGTTCATTCATTCATTCAACACGTGTATTTATACCTAGTAAGTGCCTGGTGTAGTTTTAGGTGCTGAAGTTACAGCCAAGAACAGGACAGACACTGTCCCTCTTCGGATCCCACAGACAGCAGTGTGAGTGTGTTTGGTGGAGGGCTGTGGCTGGGTGCAGGAGACTTGGGTTTTTTAACCTGAGGGACATCAGTTGCCTGAAGCAGAGTGAAAGAATGACAGGAATCAGTGACTCAGTTATAGTCCGTGTTGTGCTGAGCTGTATCGGAACCTGACACAAAAGGAAAAATCACTATTACTAATCCTGTCTTTATTCAAATTTCGATATTTTGTTAATCATGAATTTTTGCATTAGTGATGATTTTTCAACATGTTGCAGTATGATGTTATTTATCCTGATTGCTGAGTTTTCTTGGCATATCTTTAGATTTTGCTCCTGAGATGAGTGCCTTCATTCATCTTGCCCTAATCCTGGACCTCCGATGTATTCCTAATTTCTAAAATTT
This sequence comes from Halichoerus grypus, assembly GCF_964656455.1. Classification (NCBI taxonomy): domain Eukaryota; kingdom Metazoa; phylum Chordata; class Mammalia; order Carnivora; family Phocidae; genus Halichoerus; species Halichoerus grypus. Next base: position 118,882,129 of record NC_135721.1, read on the forward strand.
CAGTGCACACACAGGTGAGATCCTGCAACCTGAACTCAGGGGTCTCCTGATTTATGAATGGATGCCATTCTGACGACGCGACTGGAAAGATTTCAGGCCAGTCTAATAACCATTATTTTGAGGGATTGCTCTGTGCCAGGCCCTGTGTCGGGCACTGGGGACATTAAGTCAAAGCACTCAGTCACTGTTCCAGAGGTGAGATTCAGAAGCCCAAGTAAATAATATGTCCTGTAATTGTCCATCAGCCCCCCTCCCCCATCCCTAGGTCGTTATGCCACCTTGTTCCCATCCTGGCCACCACCTTTAGTGGATTGATAACCATGTTCTTAAAGGTCTTGGACAACTAAGTATGAATAATGTTAATCTAAGCATAATTACAGTAAGTACAAGCCATTTATATGCCAAGCATGACACTAGGCACTTGTAACAGGTCCAGCAAGGAAAACAGAAATCACTCTAAATATTTAAAACAGAGGGAATTTAATTAGGGAGTTGATCACACAGGTGATGGGAAGTTGAGAAGCCAGTCAGACAATGGTGAGGCCACCCCAAATTTATGCAATAGAAAGAAGCTACTATAATCCCTCTCTATGGGGCTGGAGAGACAAAAGGAAGGAGATGGGGTTATCAGAACCCAGGGGAGAAGTTGGGGCCTTCAATGGTCTGTTCCACAGGAGCTGGAAACATGGAGGAAATTCAGCTTTTGCTGGAGATGTGTTGCCTGAGGAAGGAGGAAGTTGGTGATGGAAAAATACCGAGATTTTTGCCTTCCTCCTACCTTAAAATAGCTCGCCTGTGCCTCCCATTGTCCCACCTCTGCCTGAAACCACCTGGCCTTAGAGCTGAATCGGAGGTCAGGTCTCAGGGGAAGAGAACAAAAAAAGAACAGCCTCCTACTGCACATGAAATTCTCATTACCACCCTGAAGTTAAGTATTTGATTCCATTTTGTTTATTAATCTTTATTTTTAAAAAGATTTTATTTATTTATTTGACAGAGAGAAGCAGACTCCCCACTGAACAGGGAGCCCAATGGGGGGCTCAATCCCAGGACCCCCGGGATCATGACCTGAGCCAAAGGCAGATGCTTAACCGACTGAGCCACCCAAGTGCCCTCGATTCCATTTTAAACACGAGGCATCAGAAACCCAGAAGAGCCAAGAGATTTACTACAAGGACATACAACAAGCAGTTGGAGGAATTGTATTTGAGGTCAGGCTTGCTTGGGGCCAGGGTCATACTTTTCTTGCACCCAGTCTTCCGCTCTGCCCTGACTCTTACCATCATCAGGGGATCTTCTGTGCTCACATGGGCCACCTGTCCAGAGCCTTTGTCTCACGGTTTCTTGGCAGCTTCATTTGTAAAGACCTTCACTTACCCTTCTTTAGCACAAAGGGCCACCATATCGCACACTTCCTTGAATTCTTTTTTTTTTGATTACTTTTTATTTTTTTTATTATGTTATGTTAATCACCATACATTACATCATTAGTTTTTGATGTAGTGTTCCATGATTCATTGTTTGTGTATAACACCCAGTGCTCCATTCAGTACGTGCCCTCTTTAATACCCATCACCAGGATAACCCATCTCCCCATTCCCCTCCCCTCTAGAGCCCTCAGTTTGTTTGTCAGAGTCCGTAGTCTCTCATGGTTCATCTCCCTAATTCTAAATGAATGGTATTCCTGGAGTTATGCAATGTGTGGCCCTGTTGACAGCTACCCAAGCTCAAGGCCATAGTCTGGACCTACTCGTGACATTTGAACTCTTGGCCTCCAGAACCTTAGGTTCTAAGAGTCCCCTCTCTGCTTTTTCCTCGTTCTTTCCTTTACTCTCATTGACTTGCTTTTTGGCGTTCTTCTGACCCCATTAGTATTTATATTCATATTTTTATCATCTCCCAGCTCTTCCCGGATCTACCCTCCTCTATGCCCAATCTAGGCTTCATGGTCATATATTCCTCCATGACTTTCATCCTACACTCTCTGGCCAGTCCTATTTGACCTTTAGTGTTCTTTGATGGACCAAACCACACAACTGTAGAGGTTAGGTTTATTATAAACTTATGATTTCCATACCTGTTTAATGCCCCTGGTATGAGTCTCCTTTGCTCAGCTGTAGTTTGGGAATTTTCCTTTTCCCCATGGTAGCTACTCCTAACCTCACGATTGTCTCTTGAACCCCAGGCTGCCCTTTCCTGGGAAGGGTCCCAGCATCTACATTCAGATGACGCCAGTTTTGGACTGATGCCAGTGGAATATTCCAGGTCCAGTTGGAAATGCAGGAGTGAGGGGACAGGCTAAAGCACAATGCCTTGGGGTGTCTTCATAGAGATGATGCTGGGGGCATGATTCAGCGAGGAGAAACACCGGAGACGCAGGCAAGGGGACTGAGCCCAGAAGCGTTTTCTATGAGTGCATGTGAAAGGCTTCCCTTTCTTGAGGTTTTCCGATTTCCTAAGAATTCTGGGCTCCGTGGCTTCATGAGGGTTAACATACTCATACTCTCTCTCCATCCTGTGGCCCTGCCATTAATTACTGCAGTGGCTACGGACACTACACAGAGCCAGGTCCTTGTTGTTCCAGCTCCAGAGTGGGTTTATTGCCAACCACACAAAGGACTAATTGTGAGCTCCTTGCACCTGCTGGTCCCCCTTGTGGCTGGGTCTCTGGGAGGGGGGAAGGCTTATTAATGAGCTTGTTGCTCATTACGACAAAACAATGGGGAAGTTGGCACAGGGGCCGGAGGTCTAGGTGTGGTGTCAGAGAAGGCTGGTTGGCATTTCTGGAACCACGACTTTACAGTCTTATCGCCTGGCTTGTGCTGTTGACATCCGGTGATAAAAGCGCCGTCATCTTGAGGGACACGTGCAGTCCTTGTGAGCTCATGGCCATGGGGAGCCACCTGGATAGAGCAGTCGCTGAGCCAGCACACGGTCCCAGCTGTGATGGTGTAGGACCCTGGGTTTGTTGGGACCTCAGCCCCAAAGTAGAGGGGACAGACCTGGCTGGGCTCTGGGTTACTTGGGCTTAATAGACGCAGCTGAGAGATGGCGTGAGGCCAGCTGGAGGCCACCAGAATGACAACGCTCTGCACCTTGAAGGGCTCTAGGTAATATTCTGTTTCTGGCAGGCTGGGGCTATGAGGTGCCCAGGGTGCAGAATTTAAGGAGGCCCCATTTTCAGGCTGTGCCTGGCTATGTCCTTACCTTTGTGCCCTGAGTGCCTCATCCTCGTCAAGGCCCATCACAGGTGGGTGGCTGTACCAGAAGGGCCAGATGGTAACTCCTCCTCCTTTGGGTCCTGGGGGCCAGCCTCTGACCAATATCCATGACTCGGATTCCCCTCTACTCCTGGATGTTCTGGGTCTCTGAGCACAGAGCTGTATTTCAGATGATGGAGTATTCAAAGGAGAGGCATCTCTTTACATCCCTGCTCAATATTTTGGGATGTGAGGCCAAGCAAGTTTGTTGATTGCCAGATGGGGTGCTGGTAAGATGCCTTTGCTCAGGACAGATGGGCAGATATGGAATGTGAGGGAGAAATCAGGATCTTTAACTAGGAATTTGGCTGTGGAAGATAAACTTTCAGATCGGAAAGGGTAAAGTTAACATTGATGAGACAGCTCCCAAGGGCAGAAATTATGGATTGCTAGAAACTGGTTGAAATACTCTCAGTAAGACAAGTGATCACTGAGAAATTGCAGACCCTTGAATCAAAGAAGCTAATCTTCAGAAATCCTAGAGAAGGAACAAGGTGTCTGAAGCCTGGAGACTGGCAAAACAAAACAAAACAAAAAACCCATTCAGTTTTCCCAAAGGGGAAGAGAATGGAGTAGTCCTGGGTAGGAATCTAGCATAGTTTGTTAAAGGAATGATTTGTAAGCATCCTGGAGATCACCAGGAACCAATCCTGACTCACCAGGAGTAAGTTATCTGAGGATAGTCTTTCTTTGACAGTATTTCTAGGCTCTCACAGTAGGATAATGACAGATCTGCTAGGAATTGCAGAAACCAAAAAAAAAAAAAGTGGCTTACACATTAAGGAATTTACTTTTCTTGTGCACTAAGAAATCTGGAGGCAGGTGGTTTCTAACATTGGTTTTAGAGACTCATGACTTTCAGAGCTGAGGTGAATTTGTGATTGACTTGGCTTTTCCCTCCTGGTGGCAAAATGGCTGTGGCATCACGTCAGTATTCCAGACAGGGAGGGCCCAAAGCTAGTGAGTCGGCCTCCTCTTTTAAGTGGCTTTCCTGGAAGGTTTGCTCAGTCATTTGCGCCTTGATCTCCTTGGCCAGAATATGTCACATGACTGCTGCTATTTGCAAGAGAGACTAGGGAATGTAGCTAGTGCATTGGCATACTGCCTCCCGGACAAAGTCTGCAAGAAGGGGTGTTGGGCGGTAAACTAGTAATTTTTAGTACTGTCTGTCCTGTGGAGTAGATTGCTGATCTGGGTTTCAGCAGAACCTATAAAGAATCTTCAGATATTCTTAGGGAGAAGACTGAGAACATGGACTGGGTTTTAGAGGATCCCAGGAGATGAGTAACTAGCTTACCTATTGAGAGCAGATTAAGGGGTTGATAATGTTTTGCAGGAGGTCTTTATTGGAGTGCCTAAGGGCTCTATCTCAGCCTTGATCCTATTTAGCAGTTTTAATGTATGATCTGGATGAAGAGATAGAAAATCCACTGATGTGATTCATGATGAAATAAAGAGAAAAGAGAAAAACTGTGAAGAGGCTGGGTCAAAGAAACAGTACCTCAAAAGATCTTGGCCACCCATGTGGGTCAGCAGAGGAATAATGGAGCGTTCTGCCTTGGGATGCAGAGCCAACGCCTCCGGTCCAGGATGGGGGAGATCTGGCTTAGCAGGCAGGTCTATAAGGTCTTTTAGGGGCTTTCAAGTGACTCTTGACTTCATGTAGATAAGCAGGGTGATGTGGATCCCCAAAACCAACTCACCCTCAGGCAATGTTAATAGAAACATCACAAAAGTTGAGAGCCAGGGCGGATGAGCTGCGGTTTTTTCCCTCAAAAAACTTTGAAGGCCTGGGGAAGGATGTTTGGTTTCTCATTTTAGGAAGGAAGGAGGCCTGGGGAGATTGGAACCATCAGTCTATAAAAAAAAAAACTAGAGGACTTGATGGCATCCAAGGAGCTGGAATAAAATTTTCGTGGAGATGGTGAGCTCCCTGTCACTAGAAGCATTCAAGCTGGGGGAGGAGGCTATAGAGGTGACTTAAACATCGAGTGGAGAGATGGACTAGTTGCACCATAACATAATCCTGTTCAGTTCGCCAGGCTCTTCGATCTTCTGAATTTTCCGATGACCCCTGGAGCCACGTGGATTAGGGGAGTTGCTGGCTGTGGAGGTAAGACTAGCTGCTGGCCTAAGACTCTCAGGAGGTTGATGACGCATTGATTCAAGCCCCCAGGACGAAATGTGCTGTTTGCAAGCAGTCTGTAGGTTTGGCCACAGAGGATTGAAGTGAGTCAGAATTGAACATTAGCTAACCCAGGTGTGGGGATGCGGGGTCAGGAGACAATCCTCTAAACTTGAGCCTTCCTGAGCCCTGGAAGGAACTGGATCAGGGCTGGCGAGGACCAGGTTTATCCCTCTGCCTCATTGCTGGTCAACCAGCTGTGGCTTCATTGTACGATGGGTATGACCATAGGGGTGATTGTGAACATGGCACCTAAGTTCACTAAACAGTTATAGAACATCTATTACGGACCAGACACTGTGGGAGCCAGAGATGGGGAGAGAATCAAGTATGGTCGCTGAGCTGGAGGGGCTCACAGCTCAGTGATGGAGAGGACCAAAAATCAAACAGATGTTTGTAGGCGGAGGGCCTTGATAGACAGTTGTGTTGGGTGCAAGAAAGTCCATTGTTACCACCCATGGGACAGGGGCATCAGGGGACATCTCCCTAAAGTTGAGCCATACAGGGGCCGTACTTTTAGATGGATAAGATCACAGGGTGGGCTTTCCAGGTAGGGGAATGGCACATGCAAAGGCCCAGGCTTGCAACACCCTGATATGTTCTGGGCATGGTGTGCTTTTCTGGGTGGCTGGAAGGAGGAGGTTCATGGTAGGGGTGAGACAGCAGATTCAGGACTGACGTTGATGCCATGCTGAGGCGTTTGTCCTTCACTCTGTCAGCACTAAGGAGCCAGCGGGGCTTTAAAAATAGGACAGGGACATGATCAGTTATCTAGAATCTTCTAAAGTTCACCCACTGGGGATCTGGGGTTGGTGGACTGGACAGGGCTGAGGCAGGGGTTAGGCGACCAGCTGGACCCAAGGTGCCTGCATGGGGCTTCTTCTTTCTTTGCTGCCATTAGGTTGTCCCCAGATTGGATGATTCATGGAAAAGATATTTACTTCCCCTACCTTTTCCTCTTTTCTTTTAGGGCGCCACTGTCCTGGGGGAGGTGCGCTGTGCCTGCTTAGTGGTCCTTTGTGGGGCTCCCCTGAGAGAACTCTAGGGCACAGGTTGACAGCTGAGGACAGGGGAGAGCGATCACAATTTGTTGCAAGTCGGCCGGGTGTAGGGCGCTTGGCACAGGTCATTTGCAGGTGCGCTTCTCTGCGTGGGAAACGAAGCCCAGAGAAGTGACCAAACTCGTGAAAGGCCTCCCAGCTTGTCGGTGGCAGAGCTGGGATTCGAACTCGCGTCGACGCACTCTCAGTGCACACGGGGCCCCTGTGCTTCCTTCCCGCGGAGCTGCTGCCCGGCATCTGGGGTACAGCGCAGGCTGCGTGGCTGGACGGCCCCGCCCCCCTCCCGCGGAGGCAGACGGGGCGCGGCAGCTTGCTGGCGGCCCCCCTGTCCTGTCTTCGGCCTGTCTCCGGCTCAGATTAATTGCTGCCTGCCGGGGGGGGGTGATGTTCCCCCCCTCGGCAAGCGCGGGAGGGGTGGGAGTGGCGCAGCCATGCTGATCGGGAGCTGTGTTGGCACAGTTGGCAGCCGCCACCGCGCCCTCATCCGAAAGCGATCCATCAGCCGACCCACCAGCCGGCAGCCAGCCCGACTGCCGAGCTGGCCCCTCTGGGCCTCCTCGGGTGTGACGGGGCCCCTGGGCTGGGCCTGTGTGTGTCTGCCTCTCGGGAGGCTTTCAGGGGCTAGTGGGAGCCTCGTCTGACTGAGTCTTTCACTCTTGGGGGGGTCTTTGGGGAAAACCCTAGGATGGGGTTGGGGCACCTCTTGAACAGAGCCCCTGTTTTCCCTCTGTCAGCTCCCAGGAGGAGCAAAGGACTCCCCCCGCCAAGATAACACCCTCCTCAGCATCCCCCAGTAGTTCCAGAGACAGGAGTGTCCCCACATAAGCCCGTGCTGATGAGGCTGGGAGGACCAGGCAGGGCCAGCTGGACCACTGTGTGAATTTGCCTGCAAGAGGACCTGGATGGGGTTAACTTGAAGTAGCAGTGGTTCCTAAACGTGCCCATGTGTCAGAATCACCTATAAGACCTGTTAAAACACGGGTTGCTGGCCGCACCTCCCCCCCCCCAATCTCTGATTCACTAGGTCTAAGGTGGGGTCTGGAATCTGCACTTGTAACATGTTCCCTGGGGATGTAATGCTACTGGTCCAGGGTCTACACTCTGAGAACCACTGGTTTAGAGAAAGGCCAGTGCCCTGCTTCAGTCCCTAGGGATTGGCAGAAATCCAAGCTCTTCTGGTTTTTTTGGGCTGTTAGTTCCTACTTAATTTCCTGATTGCCTCCCCAGCCTGCCTGGGTGGCCCTAGCCCTGAAATCAGGGACACAGCTCAGTCTCTGGGGGTGACGGATAGGAACTCTTTGAGGTGTGGCCGGGGACTCTGGTGGTTGGAGCTGCTGCAGCAGGTTTCTACCAGATCAGCACAACTGCAATCCCCTTCAGATGCTTGCTGTTTTAATTGTCCCTTGGCCACAGGTCATTTGGGGGCTGACCTGAGATGGATGATGACCTAGCTTACAGAGGGTGTATAGTCAAGGCTAATGTCCCCGTCCATCTCTGACTCCTCAGTAGAGACAGGTTTGGCTGCAGTTGAGTCCCAGAAGAAGCTGTGCTTCAGGCAGAATCTTGGGGATGAGGATAAAAGAGACCCTGTCTCCTAGGTCCTTAACCCTATGTGTCTCAGAGGTAGGGCTGTCTTCTCCTGGGTTCTGCTCCTTTCACCTTTTCTCAATGCTAGGAGCTAGCCTTGTGGTGGGTCCCAGCTGGATGACCTTCATAAAGACCCAGGCTGCTCATACCACTTTCTTTAGGCAAAACCCTCAACTTCACCTTTCTCTTTCATCCCACCTCCTGGGGGGTTTCATTCCTCTGTCCAGAGCTGTCTGCCAGCTACCGGGTGTCCTGCAATGGCAAAAGGGTCCCCAAATTTTGCAGGGCTCTGACAGGAAGGGAAGAGTCTCAGACACCTACCTCCTGGGGCTCACACTCACTGCAGGATGGGTAGTTTGTCTGGAAGTCTCAAGCTGAGTGTCAATGATTTGAATTGTCATAACTACCGGAGAATGTTCTACCCCCTGTTCTATCCCTTTTCCCACCTGCTGCCTTCTGTGAGCCATTTCCAGTACCGTGCACAGGCATGTGTTCAGGTCTAGCTTTTGTCCTTTCGAGTTCCCAGGGGAATCATTTACTCTTTGTCCTAATAAGTGGGGCCCTGAAATTAGGGAAATAACCCTGCTTCTTTCCAGAGCAAACATAAGAAGGTGTTTCAGGGGGCACCTGTGTGGCTCAGTCGGTTAAACATCCAACTCTTGATTTCGGCTCAAGTCCTAATCTCAGGGTCGTGAGATTGAGCCCCGCATCAGGCTCCACACTGAGCGCGGAGTCTGCTTGAGATTCTGTCTCTCCCTCTCCCCGCCCCACTCTTTCTCTTTGTCTCTCTAAAAATAAAAAAAAAATAAAAAAAAAAAGGTTCAGCAGAAGGGACAAGGTTGTATTTCCTCCTGAACTATTCCTCACGTGAGATATGTCATGTTAACTCCCTGTTGTATCTCATGCTTGCTTACAGGGGCTGCAGCAATAGCTGATCCCCCCTGCTGCCCGCCCCTCCCAATCATTGCAATTGTCACGGGTGTCCTGGCCAGCAGGGTGCCAGCCTCAGATTCTATTTCTTGGCTCTTCTAAGGCTGGGGGGTGCCAGAGGCAGGGCACCTGCAATGGAAAGGTCAGACAGTTGGCATGGACTGCATCAGATGGGGCCTTATCTTCAGCAAAGAGAGTATTTTTTATTTTAACAAGGATGATTTCGTCAAAAATAATTTAATTCTTATTTAAGACATGGGTGATTGAATCCATCATTTTCACTTTCTGTAACCCTCTAAAGAGGAAACATCAATCCACAAGGCATGGAGCAGAAGGAGGTCACATTCAATAATAGGGGAGTTAATCCCCTACTATTGAGACAAGAGATAGAAGATCAGGCTTTTGAATATTGTCCTGAGTAAATGCCTCTAACATGCCCCAGGCTTGCCCTTCCTGCAGCCTTGGGAAACAGTAGGCTCACCCACCTTTTCTGTGAACCTTGCCAGTTTCTCTTTGCACCAATGCATAATGTCAAACGAGGGGCCCCCACCAAGGCGCCTGCTGCTTGCTGCCAGGCACTCCTGATGACTTCAGCTAATTTCTGAGTCTAGAAACATTGTTGACAATGTGATTTCTGAAACGTGAAAGGCGTTATCTCGTCGTGCCATCTGCAGCGTGTCTGTCTGAGCTGGGGCTTCCGCTGCCATTCTGCCCCCTCGAAGCAACTCTCACTGCTCCGTCATCATCTCCCACAGCTAATTGCTCCAAACTGACAAGGAGCCTTTTTTCATTTAGAGATACAGGGAAATGGAACTTTCTTGCTGATGTTTCCAAGTCAAGCGTGCCTTTTGGAATTGTAATTTAATCTCTTGGATGGGGAGGGGTGGAGGGAGTCTGGTTTCAGCACTGGGTCAGGGACAGCTCCTGGGGGAAGGAGGAACCGAGAGTCTTCCTGACCAGGAGGGAAGGCTCTCCTGTGTTTTTGTTACACGGAGTCTGGCATTAAATGGAATGAGCTGCCTTGGGAGGTAGTGAATTCTCTGTCAATAGAGGTAAGCAAATGGAGATGAATTGCTGTGTCACTGATCACTTCAGCACTTCAGTGGCTTGAAACAATAATAATCATTTATTTTTTCGCATAGCTTTTTTGGTCGTTAATTCAGATGGAGCACAGCAAGGATACCTTGTCTCTGTTCCATGATGCCTGGGACCTCAGCCTGAGGTCTTATAGGTGAGGGGGCTGGAATCATCTGAAAGTTCAACTGGGGCTAAAGATCCATTTCCAAGGTGGTTCATTTGCATGGCTGGCAAGTTGGTGCTGGCTGTTGGCAGGACGCTTTGGTTCCTCACCACATGGACCTCTCCAGAGGGCTGCCTGAGTCCTCCTGGTGTGATGGCTGGTCTTCTCAGACGGAGTAATCCAAAGCAGAAGCTACAATGTCTTTTATGACTTATCCTTGGAAGTCATCCACGGCCATTTCTGTAGTCTTGGTCACAGAGAGCAGCTTGATTCAGTGTGGGAGGGGAATACACAAAGGTGTAGATACCAAGAGGCAAGGATCATGGGGAGGGTCTTGGAGGTTGGCTATTATGCTAGATACTCAGGTAGCAAAGCAAGGTAGCCAGATTCTGTTGGTTGGAAGAGGGAAGACAAATTCTGAGCTTGATAATATTCAGCAGCAGGAAGCTGGCAAAGGCATTAAGCCCGTCACCTTGGATTTCTATGAAATGTGCTCTCTTCTTTCTTTGTCACTCCCCCTTGTGGCCCCTCCACTGTCATCTTCTCTGTGCTTCCACAACTTTGCTTCCAGTATCGACCTTTCCCTTGAGCTTCAGACATACTTCTAACTCACTCCAACTACTCTGGCCTTCTGTCAGCTTCTCAAATACATCACAGTCTTTCTTACTCCAGGGGCCTCTATACATGCTGTTCCCTCTGCCAAGAATACTGTCTCTAAGCTGTCATCTTCGTCCCATCACTGGTTAACTCATGTTCATCATTGACATCCCAGCCCAAATGCCACTTTCTTGAGCAAGTTGTGCTTGAGCCACTTTCTCCTGCGGCAGATTGTATTTTCCAAAGATGGCCACAATAATACATAGCTCCCATCCCACATGCTCTTCTTACAGTGTGATGTTGACATTACTCTGTCAAGCAGTGGGTTTGTGTTTCCTCATCTAGAACTTGAGTGGACCTTTGTTACTGTCTTGATCAATAGAATGTGGCAGAAATGATGCTGTGTGACTTTCAAGGTTAAATCCTAAAAGGCAGCATCTCTCTCTCTCTCTCTCTCTCTGTCTCTCTCTATCCCTTTCTCCACTAACTAGCCCATGCAGAAGCCACTTGGAAAGCTGACTCTGCCTATCAAACATGTGAGCAAATGAGCCTTTGGGTGATTCCAGCCCCCTTCATATAGCAAAGATAAATTACTTTCACTGTGCCCTTTGGAATCCCTGACTTACAGAAGCTGTGAGAAATAATAAATGATTATGGTTGTTTTATGCCACCAAATTTTGGGATTATGTAACTGTAACTGTAGCAAGAGATCTTACTGTAACTGTTATGTAACTGTAGTAAGAGATCTCTCCCCAGACTCCATTAGGTTTCCTTCTAATGTGCTAGCATAACTTCTGATATTTTCCCTTCATAGCATTCTTTAAGAGTTTGTAGTTATATATTTACATGTTCAATTAATTTCTGTCTGCTCTTTAGACTGTAAAATTTATGAAGGCAAGCACTATACCCATTTTGCTCACCAGCACCTTGCAGAGCCTGGCATAAAACATGTACTCAATAAATGTGTTAAATGGATAAATTAATGAATGATCTTTCCCCCCTTAATGCCCCACATCTACTTGAAACTCTTCACATACAAGTGCAAGTCATCATTCTTCTCTCCTGACTTAGTCCTCCTTTTGTGTCTTGGCAAAGTCACCGTTGCCTCTACAGGTACTCAGACCACACATTTGGAAATCATCTTAGTCTTTTCTCATCCTCCTTTCCATAGAAGACTCCAGGTCTATCCATTCCAGCTCTTGATACTTTCGCATTCCACCCTCTTTGCCCCACCTTGGTTCAGTCCCTCATCATTTCTTTCCTGCATCACATCAGTAGACTCCTGATCACTTCGATTCCCTCCAACACATCATCTAAACTGGCAAGTTGACCTTTCCTCAGTGCACGTCTGAGCCTGTTATGCTTTGATGAAAATTGTTCACTGGCTGCACATTGTCTTTATAATAAAGTTCAAAGTCCTCAGTAGTCTCCCTGAATTATTTGTGGAGTTGGATGGGATATAAGTTAAATACAACAAAGCTCCTTGCTGTGTCCTACAGTTCCTCGGGGATCTGTCCTGGGCTTACCCGCTCTCTTTCATCCCTCACTACTCCCACCCCCCACAGTGTGCTCTAAACACATCACGCTCTTTGGGCTTGTCCCAAATCACCTGTATTCATTTGGGTGCACATGACAGAAATCCTACTTGAGCTAATTTAGGTACTCAGAAGAGTTCATTGACCTAAGGAATGGGTGCAGGGAGTGTGGGGGCAAGGATTCCCAAACAACCAGGCCAAGGACTCAAGGAGCACCTTCATCTCTCCATCTATTCCAGCAGGTCAGCTTGATCCTCCCTCACTACAGAAGGGCTTTCTCTGTCTTGGTTGTTGCTGCTAACAAACCACCTTAATCTTAGTGGTATAAAACATCAACAGTCCTTTATTATTACCATCTCTCATGGTTCTGAGGGTAACTTGGCACAGCTAGTGGGTTCATGCTCAGGTTCTTGTAAGTGGTCACAGTCTGTTGTTGGCTGTGCCTTCTATTTGGAGCACCTTTTCTTGCTCCTTTCCATCCCTGTCACTCTTCTTTGTCTTTCTTCTCTCATCTTAGGAACCACCTCCTCTGGGAAGTCTTCTCTTTCTTGATCCCCCCCTCCCCACCAAAGCTGGAACAGGTGTTTCTTACTCTCACTCTCAAAGACCTCTATGCTTCCCTTACTTCTGCTAATGACACAAATTCATAATTTCACTTCTTTTTAAAAATCTATCTCCCCTCCCCAACTGGGAGATTCTATAGGGAAAAACTTGTATTCCTCTTGCCTAGTTCAGGATCTGGCACTTAGTAGGTGCTTGATGATTGCTTGTAGAATGAGTGAATTAACCAGAGCACAGAGGAGGCTGCCCTCAAAATGAACTGTTCTATCCCCTGGTGTGAACAGATGGCCCAGCTGTGATGTGCTGGGGCAGAGAGAGGCCAACTTCCTCCACAGCTGCCCAGTGGTGGAGCATCTGCAGGCTGTTTTGGGAGTCCTATACTGGCCTGACAGATGGAGGAGGGTTGAGGGCCCCCATGTCTACAGGCCCCATAGTCCTTTTGAACCTCATTATTCCTGAGGGGCCACAGGAGACCACGAAAACATCCAGGAGAGATGGTTCAGCGGGGAGCATCCAAGTCAGGTGTTGAGCTTCATGCAGATGAAATAACCAGTCTTGGCCTGAGGTTCCTGACATCTACTATGGGAGGGATTGAGGTCAGGGGGCCCTATGAGGTGGTGCCGAGAGGAGGCTTGATTGATTAAATTAAGCCAGCCAAACCAGAGATTTAGAGGCCAGACCAAAGAACAGCTCGAGCTGCCATTTATTGAGTCTTTACTATGGGTCAAGCAGTATGCTAAGCCATGTGCTTGTATGGTCACTGCTCTTAACCCTATGAGGCAGGAACTTCTATTATCTATCTCCACTCTGTCCTCTTCCACTGCATTATGATAAGGCCACAGTACTGTGGGAAAGCCATGTATCTGGGGTTTGAATGCTTGGGTTTGAACTGTAGGGCTGTCTCTGCCTGGTGGTTTGGCTTTGGTCATACAGTTTTTGTTGTTTGTGCAGCCTGTATTTTTCTATAGATACTTAGCTTGTAGATGGCCACCTCTCACTATGTCCTTACATGGCAGAGAGAGCTCTGGTCTCTTCCTCTTATTGCAAGGATGTTAATCACATCACAGAGTCCCCACCCTCATGACTTCATTTGAACCCAGTTACCTCCTAAAGTCCCACTTCCCAAATACCATCACACTGAGGGTTAAGGCTTCAACATATGAATTTTTTGGGTTGGGGACACAAACACCCATACTCATTATGATGAATATTACTTAGGAGTTTACAGATTCATTCCTTCATTCATGTAATTTATCTTGATTGAGTACCTGCTACGTGCCAATACTATACTGATTGTTTCATTGCATGTCCAGTAAGTTAAGCAATGGGTGAGACAAAGGGCCCAGATGAGACAGGAAGGTAGGGAGTTGGGAAGCCAGCCAGAGTAGACAGCAAGTTCTTGGTATTCCTTTATATGGTAGCTGGAACCCAAGATGGCCCTCAAGGATTGTTGCTTCTTCATATTCATATTCTGGTATTGACACAGTATACCACGTAGGGCTTATCTGTGTCATCAATGATATAATGTGAACATGATAGTGTGGTTTCTGAAGTTGAAAGAGAAGACATGGCTTCCATCTTACTTTCTTTTGGATCACTGACTGCCATGTTGTGGGGACACTGAAGCAGCCCTGTGGAGAAATCTACATGGTGTAGAACTGAGGTATCCTGCCACAACCTAGCACACGTGTGAAAACCACAGGAATGAGACATCTTGGAATCTGGCCCTCCAGACTCAGGTAAGCCTTCATACGGCTGGAGTTGTAGCCAGCATCTTGGTCGAGACCTCATAAGACAGTTGGAGCCAGAACCACCCAGCTAAACCACTCAATTCTTGGCCCACAGAAACTAGGTAAGGTAATAGATGTTTATTGCTGTTTTAAGTTGTTAAGTTTTGGATGACTCTGTGATGCGGCAGTGGATGACTACTGTGATGTTGGTACCTGGAGGTCTGGGCTTCTACAACACACCTGTGGAGGGTGGCTTGGGGAATGGTTGGTGGCAGAAGTTGGAGAGAGTCCATGGACTCGTCAAGTGCTTTGAACAGACTGTTAATAGAAGGCTGACGGGCTTAGAGGAGGATGTTGGTGAGGGCTTACAACCAGGCCTATGGAGAGGTTCATGAGGCAAGGACCTGGTCAGGTCAAAGCCAGCATGAATTTTCCAGTAATATGAGTGAGCTATTTTGGAAATGGATCCTTCATTCCAGTCAAGTCTGACTCCTGGCCAACGTCAACTGCAATCTCATGAGAAATCTTGAGCTGCAACCACCTAGCTAAGCTGCTTCCAAACTCCCAACCCATTGAAACTATGTGAGATAATAAATATTTATTGTTTTAAATTGAGAAGTTTCAAGGAAACTTGTGACAGCACTAGATGATTAATATAAGGCAGAAAGTGCAAATACTACGCAGTTCGTGGGATCTCAGATGAGAAGGGGGCCCACTGGAGCATGGAAATCCACCTCAGATGTAGGAATCAGGAACTCAGGTCCTTGGGAATGTGGTCTAGGGAGACTTCTCAAGGAGACCAGTTAATCTATTGTGATGTAAAAATGTTTTATATTGGTATCTATTTACCTTCTTTATGGTCTTACAGGAGTTTCCTTAGAGCCTAGAACAGGAAGCAGGGTAGAATTTTCTTCACTGACATTGCTTTTAGACCTGACTTAAGCTTTCTATAACTGCATTAGTTATTTGCATTTGCTTCCTGTAGAAGTTTACAATTTGTGTTTTTAAATTTTTTAAAATTTTATTTATTTTTTTATTATGTTATGTCACCATACAGTATTTTATTAGTTTTTCATGTAGTGTTCCATGATTCATTGTTTGCGTATAACACCCAGTGCTCATTGCAGTATGTGTCTTCCTTGATACCCATCACCCAGTTACCCCTTCCCCCCACCTCCCTCCCTTCCACAACCCTCAGTTTGTTTCCTGGAGTCAAGAGTCTCTCATGGTTTTTCTCCCTCCCTGATTTCTTCCCATTCAGTTTTCCCTCCCTTCCCCTATGGTCCTTTGCACTATTCCTTATATTCCACATACGAGTGAAACCATATGATAATTGTCTTTCTCTGCTTGACTTATTTCACTTAGCATAATACCCTCCAGTTCCATCCATGTTGATGCAAATGGTAGGTTTTCATCCTTTCTCATGGCTGAGTAATATTCCATTGCATATATGAACCACATCTTCTTTTATCCATTCATCTGTTGAAGGGCATCTCAGCTCCTTCCATAGTTTGGCTATTGTGGACATTGCTGCTATGAACATTGGGGTTTGTTTGCAGCCTAAGCCCAGTAAACTGGTACTTCAGTAATTAGCCCAAATTGTTAAACAAGAGAAATACTTTTAAAAAGAAACAATATTAATTAATTATAATAATAAATAAATAGTGGCTTCCCATTCAAGTATGGACATCTAGTTCAGTGCTGGCCCTTAAGGAGATCCTCGGTGGAGGCCCATCAGTCTATGGGTCTTATCTTGTTCAATGTATTTTATTGTTTTTAGAATATTAGTAGCAATTACGGTAATTCACATTTACTGGACATCGATTATGTACCAGGCATATGCAGAACCATTTCATAGATTATCTTTTCATCCTAGCAACAACCCAATTTTACGGAATAGGAGACTCGAGGCCCAAAAAAGTTAAAAAACTTTCCAGGTATCTAGCAAGGAATTGAAAATATAGACCAGAAATTCACAAGGGGCGTCAGAGCTGGAATTACTGATTAGGAGTGTAATACACAAAAATGTCCAAGTGGCTGCAGTGTGATAAAAAATGATAAAGGCAGGATATAGTCTGGAGAGAGGGGGAGGATGACTATGGGCCTAGTCTGTGGGATATGCTATGTTCAAGGATGCAGAGGAGGAATGGAACCTAGGAAGATGTGGTCGGGGGGAGAAAAGGGGAACCCGGATTATGGAGTATCATGGAAGACCAATGGTGCTGTGATGGTCTTTTGGAGGAGCCGGTGTGGCTAGGTTACAATTCTGTTATTTAGTCAAACACCGATCTAGGTGTTGCTGTAAAAGTATTTTGTAGATATGATTCAAGTCCATATGCAGTTGTCTTAAAGTGAGAGAGATCATCCTAGATAATCAGGATTGGCCTGGTTCAATCAAGTTAAAGTCCTTAAACTCTGAGAAACAAACTGAGGATTCTGGGGGGGTGGGGTGGGGGGATGGGTTAGCCTGGTGATGGGTATTAAAGAGGGCACGTACTGCATGGAGCACCGGGTGTTATGCACAAACAATGAATCATGGAACACTACATCAAAAACTAATGATGTAATGTATGGTGATTAACATAACATAATAATAAAAAATTAAAAAAAAAACAGTTAAAGTCCTTAAGAGCAGAACTGGGAAGGGGTGCCTGGGTGACTCAGTCAGTTAAGTGTCTGACTCTTGATTTTGGCTCGGGTTGTGATCTCAGGGTTGTGAGACTGAGCCCTGCCCTGTGCTGGGTGTGTGTAGAGCCTGCTTGAGAGTCTCTCTCTCTCCCTCTGTCCTTCCCTACCCTCCCCCCACCTCGCACATTCTCTCTCTCTCTCTCTCAAAAAAAAAAAAAAAAGAGCAGACGGGAAGCCTGGGTGGCTCAGTTGGTTAAGTGGCTGCCTTCGGCCCAGGTCATGATCCCAGGGTCCTGGGATTGAGTCCTACATCGGGCTCCTTGCTCAGCAGGGAGCCTGCTTCTCCCTCTCTCTCCCTCTGCTTGTGCTCTGTCTGTCAAATAAATAAAATCTTTAAAAAAAAAAAAAGAGCAGAACTGGGAAAACGAAATTTGCTAGTGCTCAATAGCTTTAGTCTGTGCCCGTAGGTTCCAGCCTTCCCTTTCTGATGACTTGCCCTCTGGATTTTAGACTTGCCTAGCTACCTCCTACAAACTGTCAACCAATTTCTCACAGTAGATCCCTTAATATGGATCTCCTTCAGGTTCTGCTTCTCTGGTTGAAGCCTGACGGATGCTAGTGTCAAGAAGAAAGTGGGGTTAATGGTGTTAAATACCACATAGACCAGTGATTCTCTGAGGGTGTTCCTCTGAGCACTGGCTTTATTGAATAAGTTTTAGGAATACTAGCTTCAACAAAATTAAACCGTTTTCTTTAGTATTATTAGAATAATATATGTCGAATGTTGACTGTATGTCAGGCACTTTACTTGACTGATTTTTCACTTTGAATATTCCTAACTGATTTCCCTTCCCTTTTTGACTCTTACTGATTTGCAACTGCCTGTTTTTGTTTCTGATCTCCTGCTTTTGTTTTATGGATGCTATTTCAGCTTATATGTCTTTTAAAGTTTTATACATTAACAATTTTTTTTTAATTTTTTTATTGTTATGTTAATCCCCATACATTACATCATTAGTTTTAGATATAGTGTTCCATGATTCATTGTTTGTGCATAACACCCAGTGCTCCATGCAGAACATGCCCTCCTCAATACCCATCACCAGGCTAACCCATCCTCCCAACCCCCTCCCCTCTAGAACCCTCAGTTTGTTTTTCAGAGTCCATTGTCTCTCATGGTTCTTCTCCCCCTCCGATTTCCCCCCCTTCATTCTTCCCCTCCTGCTACATTCTTTTTTTCTTTTTTTCTTCTTCTTTTTTTCTTTCTTAACATATATTGCATTATTTGTTTCAGAGGTACAGATCTGAGATTCAACAGTCTTGCACAATTCACAGCGCTTACCAGAACACATACCCTCCCCAGTGTCCATCACCCAGTCACCCCATCCCTCCCACCCCACCCCCCACTCCAGCAACCCTCAGTTTGTTTCCTGAGATTAAGAATTCCTCATATCAGTGAGGTCATATGATACATGTCTTTCTCTGTTTGACTTATTTCGCTCAGCATAATACCCTCCAGTTCCATCCACGTCGTTGCAAATGGCAAGATCTTATTCCTTTTGATGGCTGCATAATATTCCATTGTGTATATTTACCACATCTTCTTTATCCATTCATCTGTCGATGGACATCTTGGCTCTTTCCACAGTTTGGCTATTGTGGACATTGCTGCTATAAACATCGGGGTGCACCTAGCCTTTCGGGTCCCTACTTTTGTATCTTTGGGGTAAATACCCAGTAGTGCAATTGCTGGATCATATGGTAGCTCTATTTTCAACTTTTTGAGGAACCTCCATACTGTTTTCCAGAGTGGCTGCACCAGCTTGCATTCCCACCAACAGTGTAGGAGGGTTCCCCTTTCTCCGCATCCCCGCCAACATCTGTCATTTCCTGACTTGTTAATTTTAGCCATTCTGACTGGTGTGAGGTGGTATCTCATTGAGGTTTTGATTTGGATTTCCCTGATGCCGAGCGATATTGAACACTTTTTCATGTGTCTGTTGGCCATTTGGATGTCTTCTTTGGAAAAATGTCTGTTCATGTCTTCTGCCCATTTCTTGATTGGATTCTTTGTTCTTTGGGTGTTGAGTTTGATGAGTTCTTTATAGATTTTGGATACTAGCCCTTTATCTGATATGTCATTTGCAAATATCTTCTCCCATTCTGTCGGTTGTCTTTTGGTTTTGTTGACTGTTTCCTTTGCTTTGCAAAAGCTTTTTATCTTGATGAAGTCCCAATAGTTCATTTTTGCCCTTGCTTCCCTTGCCTTTGGCGATGTTTCTAGGAAGAAGTTGCTGCGGCTGAGGTCGAAGAGGTTGCTGCCTGTGTTCTCCTTTAGGATTTTGATGCACTCCTGTCTCACATTGAGGTCTTTCAACCATTTGGAGTCTATTTTTGTGTGTGGTGTAAGGAAATGGTCCAGTTTCATTCTTCTGCATGTGGCTGTCCAATTTTCCCAACACCATTTGTTGAAGAGACTGTCTTTTTTCCATTGGACATTCTTTCCTGCTTTGTCAAAGATTAGTTGACCATAGAGTTGAGGGTCCATTTCTGGGCTCTCTATTCTGTTCCATTGATCTATGTGTCTGTTTTTGTGCCAGTACCATACTGTCTTGATGATGACAGCTTTGTAGTAGAGCTGGAAGTCCGGAATTGTGATGCCGCCAGCTTTGCTTTTCTTTTTCAACATTCCTCTGGCTATGCGGGGTCTTTTCTGGTTCCATACAAATTTTAGGATTATTTGTTCCATTTCTTTGAAGAAAGTGGATGGTATTTTGATGGGGATTGCATTGAATGTGTAGATTGCTCTAGGTAGGATTGACATCTTCACAATATTTGTTCTTCCAATCCATGAGCATGGAACGTTTTTCCATTTCTTTGTGTCTTCCTCAATTTCTTCCATGAGTATTTTATAGTTTTCTGAGTACAGATCCTTTGCCTCTTTGGTTAGATTTATTCCTAGGTATCTTATGGTTTTGGGTGCAATTGTAAATGGGATCGACTCCTTAATTTCTCTTTCTTCTGACTTGTTGTTGGTGTATAGGAATGCCACTGACTTCTGTGCATTGATTTTATATCCTGCCACTTGACTGAATTCCTGTATGAGTTCTAGCAGTTTTGGGGTGGAGTCTTTGGGATTTTCCACATAAAGTATCATATCATCTGCAAAGAGTGAGAGTTTGACTTCTTCTCTGCCAATTTGGATGCCTTTGATTTCTTTTTGTTGTCTGATTGCTGTGGCTAGGACTTCCAATACTATGTTGAATAGCAGTGGTGATAGTGGACATCCCTGCCGCGTTCCTGACCTTAGGGGGAAAGCTCTCAGTTTTTCCCCATTGAGAATGATATTTGCTGTAGGTTTTTCATAGATGGCTTTTATGATATTGAGGTATGTACCCTCTATCCCTATACTCTGAAGAGTTTTGATCAAGAAAGGATGCTGTACTTTGTCAAATGCTTTTTCTGCATCTATTGAGAGGATCATATGATTCTTGTTCTTTCTTTTGTTAATGTATTGTATCACGTTGATTGATTTGCGGATGTTGAACCAACCTTGCAGCCCAGGGATAAATCCGACTTGGTCGTGGTGAATAATCCTTTTAATGTACTGTTGGATCCTATTGGCTAGTATTTTGGTGAGAATTTTTGCATCCATGTTCATCAGGGATATTGGTCTGTAATTCTCCTTTTTGATGGGGTCTTTGTCTGGTTTTGGGATCAAGGTAATGCTGGCCTCATAAAATGAGTTTGGAAGTTTTCCTTCCATTTCTATTTTTTGGAACAGTTTCAGAAGGATAGGTATTAATTCTTCTTTAAATGTTTGGTAGAATTCCCCTGGGAAGCCATCTGGCCCTGGGCTTTTGTGTTTTGGGAGATTTTTGATGACTGCTTCTATTTCCTTAGTGGTTATAGGTCTGTTCAGGTTTTCTATTTCTTCCTGGTTCAGTTTTGGTAGTTGATACATCTCTAGGAATGCATTCATTACTTCCAGGTTATCTAATTTGCTGGCATAGAGTTGCTCATAATATGTTCTTATAATTGTTTGTATTTCTTTGGTGTTGGTTGTGATTTCTCCTCTTTCATTCATGATTTTGTTGATTTGGGTCATTTCTCTTTTCTTTTTGATAAGTCTGGCCAGGGGCTTATCAATCTTGTTAATTCTTTCAAAGAACCAGCTCCTAGTTTCGTTGATCTGTTCTACTGTTCTTTTGGTTTCTATTTCATTGATTTCTGCTCTGATCTTTATTATTTCTCTTCTCCTGCTGGGTTTAGGCTTTATTTGCTGTTCTTTCTCCAGCTCCTTTAGGTGTAGGGTTAGGTTGTGTACTTGAGACCTTTCTTGTTTCTTGAGAAAGGCTTGTATTGCTATATACTTTCCTCTTAGGACTGCCTTTGCTGTATCCCAAAGATTTTGTATAGTTGTGTTTTCATTTTCATTGGTTTCCATGAATTTTTTTAATTCTTCTTTAATTTCCTGGTTGACCCATTCATTCTTCAGTAGGATGCTCTTTAGCCTCCATGTATTTGAGTTCTTTCCGACTTTCCTCTTGTGATTGAGTTCTAGTTTCAAAGCATTGTGGTCTGAAAATAGACAGGGGATGATCCCAGTCTTCTGGTACCGGTTGAGACCTGATTTATGACCTAGGATGTGATCGATTCTGGAGAATGTTCCATGGGCACTAGAGAAGAATGTGTATTCCGTTGCTTTGGGATGGAATGTTCTGAATATGTCTGTGAAGTCCATTTGGTCCAGTGTGTCATTTAAAGTCTTTATTTCCTTGTTGATCTTTTGCTTAGACGATCTGTCCATTTCAGTGAGGGGGGTGTTAAAGTCCCCCACTATTATTGTATTGTTGTCGATGTGTTTCTTTGCTTTTGTTATTAATTGCCTTATATAATTGGCTGCTCCCATGTTAGGGGCATAGATATTTACAATTGTTAGATCTTCTTGTTGGATAGACCCTTTAAGTAGGATATAGTGTCCTTCCTCATCTCTTATTACAGTCTTTGGTTTAAAATCTAATTTGTCTGATATAAGGATTGCCACCTCAGCTTTCTTTTGGTGTCCATTAGCATGGTAAATGGTTTTCCACCCCCTCACTTTCAATCTGGGGGTGTCTTTGGGTCTAAAATGAGTCTCTTGCAGACAGCATATCGATGGGTCTTGTTTTTTAATCCAATCTGATAGCCTGTGTCTTTTGATTGGGGCATTTAGCCCATTTACATTCAGGGTAACTATTGAAAGATAGGAATTCAGTGCCATTGTATTGCCTGTAAAGTGACTGTTACTGTATATTGTTTGTGTTCCTTTCTGGTCTATGTTGCTTTTAGGCTCTCTCTTTGCTTAGAGGACCCCTTTCAATATTTGTTGTAGGGCTGGTTTCGTGTTTGCAAATTCCTTTAGTTTTTGTTTGTCCTGGAAGTTTTTTATCTCTCCTTCAATTTTCAATGACAGCCTAGCTGGATATAGTATTCTTGGCTGCATATTTTTCTCATTTAGTGCTCTGAATATGTCCTGCCAGTCCTTTCTGGCCTGCCAGGTCTCTGTGGATAAGTCTGTTGCCAATCTAATGTTTCTACCATTGTAGGTTACATATCTCTTCTCCCGAGCTGCTTTCAGGATTTTCTCTTTGTCTCTAAGACTCGTAAGTTTTACTATTAGATGTCGGGGTGTTGACCTATTTTTATTGATTTTGAGAGGGGTTCTCTGTGCTTCCTGGATTTTGATGCCTGTTTCCTTCCCCAAATTAGGGAAGTTCTCTGCTATAATTTGCTCCATTATACCTTCTGCCCCTCTCTCTCTTTCTTCTTCTTCTGGGATCCCAATTATTCTAATGTTGTTTCGTCTTATGGTATCGTTTATCTCTCGAATTCTGCCCTCGTGATCCAGTAGTTGTTTATCTCTCTTTTTCTCAGCTTCTTTATTTTCCATCATTTGGTCTTCTATCTCACTGATTCTTTCTTCTGCCTCATTTATCCTTGCAGTTAGTGCCCCCATATTTGATTGCACCTCATTGATAGCCTTTTTGATTTCTACTTGGTTAGATTTTAGTTCTTTTACTTCTCCAGAAAGGGTTTCTCTAATAACTTCCATGTTTTTTTCAAGCCCAGCTAGTATCTTTAAAGTGATGATTCTGAACTCTAGATCTGACATCGTACTAATGTCCGTATTGAGTAGGTCCCTGGCAGTCGGTACTACCTCTTGTTCTTTTTGTTGAGGTGATTTTTTCCGTCTTGTCATTTTGTGCAGAGGAGAATAGATTAATGAGAGAACAAAATGCTAGCAGGGTAACAACGTCCCCAGAAAATATACTCTAAACAAATCAGAAAAGACCTGAAGCAGTGGGAAAAGAAAGGGAAAGAGAGAAAAAAGAAAAGGAAAGAAAAAAAGAAAAAAGAAAATGATAAAGATAAAAACAAACAAAAGCAGAACAAAACAAAACAAAACAAAAACAGAATGTGATCAAATATGATCAGGCTGGATTATAGATCAGTGCCACGCACTAGATTTTGGGTGTATTTTGGTCTGTTAAAAGAAAGTCCCTCCCAAAATTTTAAAGAAAGAAAAACTTATATATGTACAAAAATAAGGGTTGATATGATGAAGGGATGGAATATGACTGTAAAGATGGAAATTATAAAAAATTTTAAAAAAGGATTTGATAAGTTGTTTGAAAAAAGAAAGAAGAGGATTAAAAAAAAAAAAAAGAAAGAAAAAAGGGAGAGAATGTGATCAGGCAGGGGAGTAGAAAAAAACCATACACTAGAGATTTAGAGTATATTTTGATCTGTTAGAAGAAACTATCTCAAGATTTTAAAGAGAGAACAACTTATATATATATGCCAAAAATACGGGTAACTACTATGAAGGGATAGAATATGACTTTAAAAATGAAAAATAAAAATGTTTTTTTTTTTTTTAAAAAAGGGATTGATAAGATGTTGGTTGAAAAAGGGAAAAAGAAAAATTCAAAAAAAAAAGAAAAAAGGAAAAAAGAAAAAAAGTTAAAAAAAAATAATTAACTTTGAAAGACTAAAGAATCATGGTAAAAAAGCCATGAAGTCTATGTGCAGTATTCCCCTAGCGCTGGAGTTCTGCCGTTCTCATTGATCGGTAAACTTGGTCTTGGCTGGCTGTTCTCGCTGATCTTCTGGGGGAGGGGCCTGTTGCCGTGGTTCCCAAACGTCTTTGCCGGAGGCGGAATTGCCCCGCCCTTGCCGGTCCGGGCTAAGTAATCGGCTCGGGTTTGCTCTCCGGAGCTTTTGTTCCCTGCAAGCTTTCCGTACAGCTTTGGAGGCGGAGAGTGAAAATGGCGGCCTCCCAGTCTCCGCTCCGGAGGAGCTGAGAACTCGGGGTCCCGCTCCTCAGCGAGCCCCCAGAGAAAAGCAGTCAGTCACTCCCGTCTCCCCGGTCTCCGGCCACACTCCGTGCTCACCCGGCCTGTGACCGCGCCTTTCTATCTGGCACCCGACCCGGGTGGAGTCTCCAAACCCAGCAGATCCCTGCGGTGCGCTCCCGCACCTCTCCTCCCGGGGGAAGAAGGTGAGTCTCCCCGGATCTGCCGCTTGTTGGGTCCCTGCTGGAGGAGCAGTGGCCCGACTGTGCCGCGGATCACGGTTTATGGCAACCCCGAGCTGAGAGCCCGCGCCTGGGCTCCGTCTCTGCCGCCGGCTTCCCTGCTCCGATACCTGGGAGCTCTGCCGCACTCAGGCACCCCCGGTCTTTCTGTGACCCCGAGGGTCCTGAGACCACACTGTCCCGCGAGGGTTCCACCCCCCACTTCGCCACCAGAGTGACGTCCCTCAGCGGAGCAGACTTCTAAAAGTTCCGATTTTGTGCTCCGCGGCTCTATCACTTGCCAGAAGCGGCCGACGGAGGCCCCTCCCCCGCCGTCTATCCTCCCGAATATCGCCTCGAATTCACTTCTCCGCACGTCCTACCTTCCAGAAAGTGGTCGCTTTTCTGTTCAGAGAGTTGTTGCTATTCTTTTCTTCGATCTCCTGTTGAGTTCGTAGGTGTTCAGAATGGTTTGATCCCTATCCAGCTGAATTCCTGAGAGGAGACGAAATCCAGGTCTCCTACTCCTCCGCCATCTTGCTCCGCCCCCTCCAACAATTTTTTTAAAAAAAGATTTTATTTACTTATTTGAGAGAGAGTGAGCAAGCAAACATGAGTGGGGATGGGGGCGGCAGAGGGAGAGGGAGAAACAGGCTCCCCACTGAGGAGGGAGCCCGATGCAGGACTCGATCCCAGGACCCTGAGATCATGATCTGAGCTGAAGGCAGATGCTTAACTGAGCCACCCAGATGTCCCAAGTTTTATACATTTTTAAATGCTTTATATTATTCTATTTCCTCAGAGAGAAATCCTCCCATTATTTTATTTATTGGATCTCTTACCTAAAGATGTTGATTTTTCTATTTTGATTTGTAATTTTTGTTTGAGCAGCCATCTTAATTGTGAGCTACCTCCCCCCTGCTTTACCCTCACTCACCGCAGGTTTGTCTTTGCCTGGCCTCACCTGTCCATGACTCAGACACTGGCCTTATACCAGTAGCTCAGCTCTCACTTGCTGGGCATAGACCAGTGTCAACCCCTGAGTCAGAGAAAACATATACTAGGTTCCTGGAGACTCATGTGTTCTTCTTTCTCCTTCCACCATGGGTCCACATCTCATCTATGCTGCCATTCTTGGATAAATGATGGAACTTTTCAATCTCTGTTTGCAGGTCAGGGGGAAGCCCAGTTGCAGTCCCTGGCCTCATCTGGAAGACTCTCCCCCCCACCCCCCCTGCCCGGCCATGCATGAAGAATGTTCAATTCCCATTCTTCTGTGGAAATTAAGCTCCTTATCCTCACTACCTGGTTCTAGCTCAGTGCCTGGTGAAACTTCAGCCTTGGCCTCCACACAGATGTGGAATTTCACTTTATTCCCAGTCCAAGGAGATTAGAATATTATTTCTCAGCATGATTATACATATGTTTTTAACACTTTAAAACAGTTTATATGCCCTTTATACAGTTTGGAAAAGAGGAGTAGGCCATTCTGTGACCAGGAGTCCATCTGTACTTCATTTGCATTATCTCATTTAACCCTCACAATAACCCTGCGAAGGTATTATTATCTTCACTTTTCAAATGAGAAACCTGAGACTCAAATAGATGAAGTGACCTGTCCAAAGTCATTCACCATGTAAGCAGTAGTAGATCTAGGATTCAAATCCAGACAATATAACCTGAGAACTCACGCCTTTAACCATTGCCATATACTACAGGAATTCTCAGTGCCTTTAATACATTAATGGGATTGTAAATCTCCAAGAGTGGTTGTGCAGAATTTCCCAAATTGATTTTATTCTATTCTGCTTAAGCTTCTTTCATAACTATGGCTCCAAAGACAAATTTTGGGAAATGTCCTTGCAGGGACTGAGCGGGTGAGGAGACCCCACTGAAGTACATTGTGTAATATTCAGCGAAGGCTGTGGTAAAAAAGAGCTCCTCAAAAATCAGTGCCTTATCAAGCAACAAAAATTTATTTCTCTCTTACGTTCTATCTTAGCATCTGCAGTTTAGAGGTGCAGCTCTGCTTGGTATGACTTTCACCTTGGGACTCCTGTAGATAGAGTCGTCCCAATCTAGGACATGGTATTCTCATGACAGAAGGGAAGTTCTGGAGATCAATCAGATGGAAACTTGCATCACTTCTTAACTTCTGCATGGATATAGTATAGTTCACATCGCTCACTTGTCACTGACCGAAGCATGTCAGATGACCAAGTCCAAAGTCAATGAGATAGAAATGTATGTTGTCTTTACGGGCTGTGAAGAACTAAATAATTCCAACAGTAATACAATCTATCATGGAGGATAGAGCCATCGAGAGTGTGCACGCAGGCCTTGTTGGTGGTAGAGTTGGGGAATTCGGAAGCTGTACTCTAAAGATTTCAGGGGAAGTATGGGGGGTGTGAAGGTGGGAGATAATGGAGGGCATGTGAGCTGCTGCTGCTGGTTTCGCGTGGCCTCATGGGTCAGTGCCAGAGTCCATCCAGCCTAGGATATCATGATGGAAGCACCATGTGAAATATGGGGGGGGGGGTGGGTTTACCTGGATGTCCTCTTAGATATCAGCCTCCCATGTTGGAAAGGTATTGCTGGCTTGTTCATTCCTCTGTGCTTTACACATTCAGAGAGCTCTCTCCACAGACTTTGAAAAAATCTATTTATGTGTCTTCATTTACTTTCCTTCCCCCTTTCGATAGCTCCCTAATCAGCAGCTGATGATGCCCACCCTATAACCTGAGTGTGATGTCATCTTTGGTATCGTTCAAGATATAGCACTTAACAGTTGTTAAATAGGGGAGTTCATTTTTAGAACACTGCCTGCTTATCTTCTCCTGCTTTACAAAGGTGATTAAGATTTATTTTTACTTGGATGAAAACAGCCTTCATTGATTTCTGCCCTATAGAGAGATAGGAGGACACTCGCATTAGCCAGGGAGGAGTTTAACCCTTTTCTTGCTGCCATGGAGACTACATACTGCCTCCCAGGTTATGTTTAATGGGTAAACGAAGTCAAAATTTTCTTGCTTGCCTTTTGCAATGGTGTGGATGGAACTAGAGGGTGCTATGCTAAGCAAAATAAGCCAATCAGAGAAAGCCAACTATCATATGATCTCACTGATATGAGGAATTTGAGAAACAAAACAGAGGATCATAGGGGAAGAGAGGAAAAAATAAAACAAGATGAAACCAGAGAGGGAGACAAACCATAAGAGACTCTTAATCATAGAAAACAAACTGAGGGTTCCTGGAGGGGATGGGGTGGAGGGATGGGGGTAACTGGGTGATGGACATAAAGGAGGGCACGTGATGTAATGATCACTGGGTGTTACATAAGACTGATGAATCACAGACCTGTACCCCTGAAACCAATATTACATTGTATGTTAATTAATTGAATTAAAATCGTTTAAAAAAATAAAGAGTCAGAAAATAAAAAAAAATTTCTTGCTTGGCACAAGAGCAGCAAACACTGAAGTCAGAGAATGGGACCTCTCTGTGCTTAGTGTGAGGCTATTTTGAGGATCCCAGTTCTTGGGAAGTTTCTTCCAGGATAACGATCATAGGGGCGAGTGTGGCTTGCACAACCAAACTGTGGCCTTCTATTCTCTCAGACTGGGATCTGTACTTCTTGCCTGTCCCTCACCCTTCACACCCTGTGCCCCCAAACTCTGTATCCTTGTCTTGCAAGAGATACTCCCACTTTTTTAGGTACTTGTTACAGCAGCATCCCACTTCCAGGCATCAAAATCTGTACTAGTTTCCTATTGCTGCTTTAACCAATTACCACACACTTAGTTGCTGAAAACAATACAGATTTATTATATTACAGTTCTGGAGGTCAGAAGTCTGAAGTGGGTCTTATGGTAAGAGCAAGGTGTTGGCAGAGCTGCATTCCTTCCTGAGGTTCTGGAGGAGAGTCTATTTCTGTGTCTTCCAGCTTCGAGCGGCTGCCCACATTCCTTCACTCATGGCCCCCTTCCATCTTCAAAGCCAACAGCGAGTGATCAGTCAAGTATTTTTCATGTCATCTCTCTGTTTCCAACTCTCATCATATATATATATGAGAGGAGATTAATGACAAGCATTGGCTCATGTGACTATGGAGGCCAAGAAGTCTCATATTCTGCCATCTGTAAGCTAGAGAACCAGGAACGCTGGAGATGTAATTCAGTTCAAGTCCAAAGGCTAGAGAATTTGGGGATGATGGTGTAAGTCCTTGTCTAAGTCTGAAAACCAGAGAACCAGGGGTGCAGATGATTCAGGACAGGAGCAGATGGATGTCTCAGTTCAAGCAGAGAGAGCAAATTCACCTTCTCTCCATCTTTTTGTTCTATTCAAGCCCTCATGGATTGGATGATGCCTACCACACTGGCAAGGATGGTTGTCTTTACTCAGTCGGATACAAACACTACTCTCTTCTGGAGCTGCCCTCACAGACACAGCCAGAAATAACACCTAGTTATACCAGATACCTGGGCAGCCCTTAGCACAGTCAGGTTGACATAGACCGTTAACCATCACACTTGGCAAGAGCTAAAGTCCACAGGGAGTAGATCATGCATGGCTTTAGGAAACATGGGAAGAATTTGGGCATTTATTCTGAGATCCATGGCATGTCATTGGCCCCCCATCATCCCTTCCCCTTCAGGGAGAATGAAACATTTCTAGATTTCCAGCTCTAGGTGCAGTAAAATTTCTACCACAGTTATTAAATGAATGAGCAAATGAATGAATACATATGTTCTGTGCATGTTTAATGCATGCATATAAATATACATATACATGTGAATATGACCTTTGGTTTCCACCTTCCCACACGTGGTGTTTATTAACATAGGAGAATAACTGGAGTTTGACAGAAGCCAAGTTATATTGCAAGCAAAGCAGTTAGAGCACATTTCACCTTCTGGAAACATGCCATGCTGGCTTCACGAGGGACAGGCCAGTTCCTAGAGAAGCATTTAGCTGTTAAAAGAACCTGACATTAGATTTAAATTGATGAAAAGCACCTGATTTGCTTACTGCCAAGCGGTCCTTGGTAACTTTTGGGAGGCCGAAATTTCTTCTTCTCAGCAGGGGGAGCGGGGTGTGTGCGCAGCTTGAGGACCATTAGTAGGCAAATCAATGGATTAAAAGAGGATTGCTGGAAGTCCTAAACCCAGAAACACGAGATGCTCTTAAATTCTACAGCTTTCCGATAGAACCCTTGCTACACTTGATCACAATGGCCAGGAAGACAGTACAGTAACGTGAGCGATGCTTATTACCAAATACCAAGTGGAAAGCAAAGCAACACGTGGACTTGTGGAAATGAGTTTTTTTGTTTATGTAAAAATATGTCTAGAAAAAAATATGGAAGTTCTGACCTCAAAACATGAATGGTGGTTGTGTTAGGATAGCGGGACCGTGGTTAATTTGTTTGCTAATAAAAAATAGACACAGCTAAACTTCATTGAGCATTTTGCATGTGCTTGGTGTTACGTTCAGCATTTTTTCATGGATTATCTTACTCAACCTTCGTGAGAACCCCGTTAGGTAGGTGCTCAGTGGGGTGTGAGGCTGAGGAAGCTAGCTTGCAGAGGTTCAGTGGTGTCCTTAAAGCCACACAGATAACGTATGAGCCAGAATAGGGTAAAGTATGCTGTGGAAACAAAATCCCAAGTCTTAGTGGTTTTACAAAGTGAAAGCTGCTTTCTCACTCATGTCACGGTCTGACCATGTCATGGTCTGACGTGGCTCAGATGGCTCTCCTTGGTGGTTCTACCTGAAGGGTGACTTAGGGACCTTGGGTGTTCCCATCTTGTGACTGTCTTCTCGCAGTTCTTAAGTCCAGCCATGCACACCAGACAGAGAGAGTGTGGAGAAGTCACACCCTTGAGTGAAGAACAGGCTTGGACCCGAAGTGACATTTCACTTTCGCTCACATACCCATTGGTAAGAACTTTGTCATATGCCCCCACCCTAAACCTGAGGGAGTCTGGCAAAATAGTCTTTCCATGTGTAGAGGGAGAGGAAATAGCATGGGGGACACATAGATCTGCTTCTGGTAGTTATCCCAGCAGTGACAGAGCTTGAACTTGAACCAGGCATTCTGACTCCAAGGTCTGAGACAAGCCATGTGGGAAGAGTGCTTGATCTCTGCTCCTCTGCTGATCTCCATTTAGAACTGAGTGGTTTTGTATCACAGATAGACTTTTAAAATATATAGAGAGAATGAGATAATAGGTTATGTGGTTTTCTATGGTAAAATACATACAACATCAAATTTACCATTTTCGCTATTTTTTTATGCTTTTTTTATTATGTTATGTTAATCACCATACATTACATCATTAGTTTTTGATGTAGTGTTCCATGATTCATTATTTGCGTATAACACCCAGTGCTCCATGCAGAACATGCCCTCTTTAATACCTATCACCAGGCTAACCCATCCTCCCACCCCCCTCCCCTCTAGAACCCTCAGTTTGTTTTTCAGAGTCCATCGTCTCTCCCATTTTCGCTATTTTAAAGTGTACAATCTAGTGGTGTTTAGTACACTCACAACATTCTGCAATCATCACCACTACATGGTTCCAGAGCATTTCTGTCACTCAAAAAGGAAGCCCCATCCCCATTATCAGCTACTTCTTCATTCCTCTCTCCCGCCCCTCGCAACCACTCGTCTGCTCTCTGTCTCTATGGATTCACCTATTCTGGATATTTCCTATAAATGGAATCACATAATATATGGCCTTTTCTGTCTGGCTTTTTTTGGCCAGCATAATGTTTTCAAGGTTCATCCATCCATGTTGTAGCATGTGTCAGAATTTCATATTTTTATGGCTAAAGTAGAGCCCGTCGTATGGAGGCACCACAGTTTGTGTATCTGTTCATCAGTTGGCGGACACTCGTGCCGTTTCACCTTCTGGCCCCTATGAATAGTGCTGCCATGAACATTTGTGTACAGGTTTTGGTTTGAACACCTGTTTTGTATTTCCAGAATGATTAAGGATATGGAGCATCTTTTCACTTGCTTGTTGGTTATTTGTATATCTTCTCCAAAAAAGTGTCTGGTCAAGTCTTTTGCTCATTTTAATCAGGTTGTTGGTCTTTTCCTTTTTGAATTTTAAGAATTCTCATCTGTTCTGGATACTAGACCCCTACCAGGCATGGTTTTCTCCCTAGTTATATGTTTGTTTGTTTTTTTTTAAAATCCCTTTTCTGCTCTCTTTTCCTGCTCCATGCAAGCGAGCCGTCCATGTGCACTACCATGGGAGTGTAGAGGAGGAATCCTATGAAGAAAACAAGGATCAATGGCGTTAATATGTATTTGCAGGTCTATAGCCATGGCTTTCGATCAAGGGCCAGGAACTTGGGGGAGGAAAGAATGTTTTGAGTCCCCAAGAGCCAAAGTCTGAAGAACTTAGAACATAGACTTTCTGCCAAGAAATGAGGAGAAGGAAAGACTGGTGATGGCACACGTCATTCTTCTGCCTGAAGGGAGATGGAAGTCTCACCGGGGTCCAAGAAAGGCGGGATGTCAGTGGTGAGCCCAGGGGCTTCTAGACTGGCAGGTCTCTGAAAAGGTGCCCAATGCTGCACCCCATTGATTGAATTTTGGGAAAACTTGCCAGAATGACAGAATTTTTCGTAGGCAACTTAGATGAAGTTTGGCGAATCCCAGCCTAGATGAGACCTTTTTCAGGCTTTCAGGGATATACCTTGAGAAGTAAGGAGTTTCAGGAAGGAACCCTGTGGCCAACATGGCTCTTTGGAGGTAGAGTGGGAGTGTGTGTGTGTGTGTGTGTGGGGTTTACATGGAGTGCCTGAGGGCAGCTCTGGTACCCTGTACAATGATGTGATGCGGGAAACCATCCCCAAATCCTGCAGAGTCTAGAGAGGCTCATTAGTAAAACAAGGTCATTCCCAGTAGTGGTTCTCAGACTTTAGGCACATCAGAATCACGGGAGGATTGGTTAAGACACAGAGGGCTGCGCCCCACCCCCAGGTTTTCTGGTTCACTGGGTCCATGGTGGAGCCTGAGAATCTGCAAGATCCCAGGGAATGTTGAGGCTGATGGTCTGAGGACACACCTAGAGAATTACTGATTTAGAGAGAATAAAGAATATTCGGCATTGGCATTTATAAAACTTCTGTGAAATGAATATGCAGGGCGCATTGTCATGGGAAAAAAATTCAGACTGCATAGAAATGAGTGTGCCTTCACTCCCTCCCGCCTACCCCACCCCTGTCTACATCACACTCATCAGCGGCAGCCTCTAGTAACAGGTTCTTGTGTATTATTCAAGTCATGTTCTACTTAGAAAGATGTATCTGTAAATACAAGTGTTTGTGTTATATATCAGTTTTACATAAATATAAGCTTACTATACTCTGTTCTGCAACTGGCTTTTTTCCTCACTCACGTCTTAGAGATCTTTCCGAAAGATTAATGTGTAGATTGACATCATGCTTTTTAACACAGCTTCGGGTTCTTACTTTCTTATATTTTCCTAATCATTTGTGATAACGTCATATCTCTTCTGTAGCAGTAATCATAGAACATTTAAAATAGCAGCAGAAAGAATCATCATAATAGCAATTGATGGAAGGACACTTTATTAAGTGCCAATGCTATGTAAATCTTTATGTATTATCTTATTTAATCCTCTTGGTAACTCTGTGGGATAGGAGTTATTCTTGTCCTTTACAGATGAGGGAACTCTGGCTTAGCGGGGTTAAGTAACTCAGCTCAATATTTTATACTCAGTGAAAGAGGCAGGGTTTGATTGCCGATTTAACTTCCTTCCAAGACTGTTCTTGTAACCATTACTCTTTAAAGTTTCTAAGTGTTTATAGGGGCCTATTCTTTATAAAACCTAGTAGAAGCCACTGAATCACATTTAGTGATGAGAGTGACTAGAGCGTCATGTGGCAAGG
This sequence comes from Halichoerus grypus, assembly GCF_964656455.1. Lineage (NCBI taxonomy): Eukaryota > Metazoa > Chordata > Mammalia > Carnivora > Phocidae > Halichoerus > Halichoerus grypus. The sequence goes on from NC_135721.1 coordinate 118,915,929, forward strand.
TAAATGATGATAAACGAGTTTAACAACCACAGAAGGCACGTGGGGCAGAGACTGGGTAAGTGCCCCAGGAGTGGACTGGATAATATTTGCTCCTTTCTCCAGCATTCGGGGTGAGCTCTGTTCAGGGATTGGAATAGTTAGTGTCAGACCACACGTTTCCTTTAAGTTGCTCCAGGGCAAGATTCCTCAGCTTAGCTTAGTATAGTAAGCTTTCTTGTTCTGTGCCCCTTTTCTTTCTATGGGATATTTAGATTCCTCATTCTTCTTCTTGGTCCGGTGCTGGACCTTGATATTAATCCCTGGCTATAATAGTTATGATACTTTTGGTTTGCAAATTAAACATAACTATAAAACTTGGTCTGCAAGTTAAAAGGAAAAAATCCAATTTATACTAGCCTAAATGAGAAAGGAAATTTATTGGCTTATGTAACTGACTAGTCAGGCTTCAGGCGTGGTTTGATCAGGGTGTTGACTTTGTTTCTTTGTGAGTTATCTGGGTTGGTTTTATAATGTGTCAACTTGGCTAAATTGAACTGCACTTTCCAGAATTCCCTTTCCTGAATGTTTCTTGTTAGAAGACATCTTTGGGCAAGATTTAGAGGGTAGAAATGAAGCAGCAGCCATTTTTGTTAGGGAGTGCCTGGGATATCCTACTTCAGAATCACATGCTGTATCCCTTGTCCTGAAGCTGTGTCAGGGTGGCTGGGCTCAGCCAGAGTTTCCAGCCTTGGTTACATGTCCCAGAACTATAAAACCTTCAGCCTGGGATGCTACCAGTCAAAGCTCCCTCTCCCTTCTGGTGAATCCTCTATTGGAGCCCTTATTGTGCTTTTGTTCTGAAAATAGGCAGAGCATCCAATCATCTCAAAGATGTTCTCAGAATGCCGCACCTTATTTGTAGGCTCAGGTTCAGGATTTTAATCCCTTCCTTTGCTGGAGGATTCTTGGAAAAGTGGCTCACTTCTCCTTACAAAGACATTTCTGCAATCCTAGGAGCACTGGGAGACGCACCCAGTGTCAGGTGAGGAGAGGCTTTGTTACTTAATAGCCCTCCCCCCTCCCCCCCTCCCCGCAAAATGTCTCGTGCTATTAATTTGCATGATAAGAGATTTCTTCCCCATCAGTCCCCCACCCAAGTCCCTCTTCCCAGAGCAAAGAAGGCAGAGTGCCTTGCTGATCTACTTTGGCAGAGATGGTCACCAGCTGCTCTTGCAAAAGAATTCTATTTCTGCCTTACGAGGCAACCCCTTGGGCCCAAACTGACCGTGTGCGTCTTTATGAGATGATCTGTCATTGCTCGCCCAGCGGATGGCCGTGAAACTGCCCTGGGATCTTGGTCACAGCCTAGAGCCCATTTTACATCCAAGTGAATACATGGAGTGCGTTTTATTCAACAAATACAACTTTCTACTGGGTCCACGTGGCCCAGGGAGACACTGGGAGGAGGTGAGCTAGGAAGGATGGGCAGGATTTTGAGTGGGGAATCTGGACCTGGGAAGGGAGAGGCCATGAATCAAGCATGGGGGGTGGGAGCAGAGAGCACTGAAGTACCACGGGAGGTGATGAATCTGGGGGCGGAGGCCTGAGCTCCGGCCCTGCCACCATCTGGGTGGCCTCGGTCGTGGGCACTGTTGTGCGCTGTCCCGTGTCCAAAGGGAACAAACCCGCATTTGTAAGTCAGGGGAGCCTTTGATCAGCTGATGGTTGAGAAGGCAAAGAATGGGAAGCTGGGGGATTGGTGTCTGGCCTGTCAAAGGCAAAACGGTGGAGGGAGGGCATCTGTGAGTCTTGCCCAAATCCTATAGGGCTGGGTGGGTCTTTGCAGTAATCTGTTTCCTAGAAGGCCAGAGGGAGACGAGATGTCTTAGCCTTCCTTGTTTTCCCAGATCAAGGACTCAGATCAAGTTCGGTCTTGTCACCAAGTCTGGGTGCTGCTGAGCACTTTGCTGCCGACTGCTCACATCTCAGCCTGTCTCCGGAGGGTTGCCCGTGGGCGTGGCCACAGCCCCACAGCCAGAAGTCCCGTGCCCCGCACTGTGGCCCACGGCCCGTGAGGGAATGGAGTGTGAGTGCTCCTCTGGGGTAATCAGGCCCCGGGGTCAGGCTGGGGCTGAGACGTCACCAGAAATCCTACCTCTGTTCTTCCCTTTTCCACATGCTTCCTCCACACCCTTATGGGGTTGTTCTCAGAGCACCTACACTCAAATCCCTAGCTCAAGCCCTGCTTGTGGGAGAACCCAAGCCAAGACAGCCTCAATTTCTCACGAGTGCCTCGGGATAGACCACCGCTTTTAACCCTTTGCCTTGACTGCAGATCCTTTTCTTTGCACGACGTGCTGTGAGGAGTCCCAAGGCCTGAGGCGCAGAGGTGCAGCTGCTGAAGTCGGTGTGGGGTCGAGGCCCTGCGGCCCCTCCGCTACTCCCAACATCTTCTCGCCTTCGGGAGCAGCCCCCTAGCCAGCCGGTTGGGATTCCACGGACACAGCGTGGAGCTCCGACGTGGGTGCTAAAGCCCTCCGGCTCTGGCCCCGTGGTCTCCTTGGCACCCAGTACAGGGACTTGGAGCCTCAGGCTTCAGGCTGGGAGCGGCCCCGCGCTCCTGAGCCCAGGCTGCTCCTGATGGGGCTGCCGCGTCCTCGCTGGGGTCTTACCCCACTGGCAGGGCCCTTGTGGAAGGCAAGGCTTCTGGCCAATCCTACAGCCTTCCAGTCTGCTTTGAGATCCCCAAGTTTGCAGTGAGGTTCCCACAAACTGGGACCCCACAGACTTCCTGATTATTGCTTTGCATGTGTGCCCATCGATTTAACTCCTGGTGACCCAGAGGCAACCATCTTTGGGATGGAGCTGCGGGATCTGGTTTCCCAGGTGAGCACCGTGAGGGCAGCCCATGGAGGTATCAGAGGGTCCATCTGCCTGGCCTGAGTGAACACATGCCTTGCTCATTCAAGAAACTGGAGGGAAGACGCAGAGGTCGGGTTAGTTTGGGCATCGAGTCGATCCACTTCCCTCTGTTGATGACAGTGGCAACAATATTGTTGATTCCTTTAATATTTATGGAGGCCTTATGGGCCAGGCGTTGTGCTAAAGGCCTCTACTCTTCCCGACCGCCCTGTGAAGTAGGTTCTCTTCTTATTCCCATTTTACAGATAAAGAGACTGAGGCTAAACCCTGTGGGAAAGCCACACAGCTAATGTGTTGAGTCAGGTTCGAACCCAGGCAGTCTGACTCTCAACCCAGCCCCCATGGAGCCGTGCCCTGATGTCCCCCACAGGCGCTCGGAGGTGGCCTGCAGGCACGCGTGTGTGCGTGTGTGCAGGATGAGGGAGCAGCACAAGCGGGAGGGGACTGTGCCTTGCCTACTGCCTGTGGGCTCTGTGACTACAGTCAGCCAAAGTGCTGGCCTGTTCCAGCTCACTTTTATGTTTTTATTTAGAAGCTTCCATACCAGAGCTGATGGCAGAAAATGTGCAGTAAAACGCGGGAGGCCGCTGGGTAATGGCCCCTGTAAAGTGTTAATTGCCTATTGAGACTGCAGACTTTGTCGATGGTGGGGATCTGAGCTATTGACAGTCCCTTATTTATTTCGGGCCCACAAAGCGGGCTCCTCCTCCGAACAGGCTTCCAATCAGTCACGCTTCCCTGGGCCCGCCAAGGAGCGCCAGTCGATAAGTCTGCTTGCTGCCTTAACCCTTTGAAGTTGGTGGTGTGGTCTGTGGGGCTGGCTGAGCCAAACGCCTCATCACAAGGGGACCCGCACCCATGATGGTCACGGAGGAAAGTCCCTGCGGATCAGGCACCCAGTAGTGGGCTCTGCAAGTGTTTCCTCTGATGCTTACAATGTGGACAGGCGGGTAGCATCCATCTGTGTGGAAGGGGCAGTCCAGGCTTGGAGAGGTCGAGTGAACTGCTTATTATCATGACTAGTTCATTACAGACCATCAGGGGCTGAACTGTGCTCCCCCTAGATTCGTATGTTGGAGCCCTAACCTCTAGTACTTCAGAATGTGACCGTATTTGGAGATAGGGTCTTTACAGAGATGGTTACGGTCCAACGAGGTCCCTAGGGGAGGTCCAACATGACAGTGCCCTTGTCAGAAGAGGAAGTTAGGACACGGAGGGAAGACAGCTATCTACACACCAAGGAGAGAGGCCATAGAAGAAATCACCTCTGCTGACACCTTAAGCTCAGACTTCTGGGCTTCGGAGTTGTGAGAACACAACTTTCTGTTTCTAAGCCACCCAACGCGAGGTACTTCAGTACAAATCCCAACCAGGGTCCATATTGAGACGATCCCAGAGGAAGGGGTCTGAGGAAGGCAAAGCCTGGGGCCCAAAGGAATAGTTGTTGGAGAAGAAGGTGTCCCCCCGGCATGAGCTTGCCACTGCTCTGACATGACCAGATTCACCTTTGGAAGGAAAAGACCACTCCGGTTATTGTGCGTGGAGAATGGAAGACAGGATGCAAGAGCAGAGCAAGGAGACCAGGGAGGTTCCTCACACCCAGCAAGAGGGGACCGTGGCTTGCCTGAGTGGTGGCAACAGAGGAGAGGTGCACAGACTTGAAATGGGATTTGGAGACTCAACTGGCAGAACCTGCTGATGGGCTGGGAGCGGAGCTGAACTGGAGGGAGTTGACCAGATGGTGCTCCGGTTTGCAGCTTGAGCAACCCAGTGTTTGCGGGAGCTATTTACCAGGAGGGAAGACATGAAGAGAAGTCAACTGGGTGGCAGATGGTCCCTTGCTTTACGAGGACTGTCCTCGGGATAGGGCGAATTTCTTGAGTGAAGGTTGTTCGAGTCTATTCATTCCTTTCCCCACACCTCATGCCCACACACAAGTTTTTATATGAACCAGAAATTATGGAGTTGCCTTTCCTGCATGGGAACCAGACTCTATTTTGTCAAGGGTATCACCAAATTTCCCGAATCTTCTTCACTCAAAGCCCTACAACCAGTCCTGACCGCCTCCGTGTGCGCCTTTTGTGTTACGTTTGATCTTGTGACTTCTGTATAAGGCAGGTTTTCTTATGGTTTGATATTGGTAACATAAAATTTATTGTTTTAACCCTTTGAAAGTCTGGCCTAAGTACATTCATAATGTACAACCATCACCACTGTTTAGTTCCAGAATTTCTAATCTCCTCAAAAGGAAATCCTGTTAACCCATGAAGAAGTGTCTTCCCACTCCTCTCAGCCTTCAGTTCCTGGCCACCACCAGTCTGTTTTCTGTGTCTACAGATGTACCTGTTCTGGACCTTTCATCTCCGTGGGATCATGGACTACGTGGCCTTTGTGTCTGTTTTTTTCACCTAATGTTTTTAAGACTCATCAACATGCGTCATCCACTGATCCCTGCTGCAGCATATATCAATACTACATTCCTTTTTATGGCTGAATACTATTCCACTGTATGTATAGACCACATTTTTTTTATCCGTTCATCAGTTTGGGGGTATTTGGATTGTTTTAACCTTGTGGCTATCACGAATAGAGCTGCTATAAACATTTGAGCTTGAATTTTGGGTGGGATATTTGTTTTCAATTCTTTTGGGTAGATACTGGGAGTGGAGTGGCTGGTCATATGCGGACTCTGTGTTTAACTTATTGAGGAACCTGTATGAGGCCTATTGAAGATAAATTCATGCCCGTTTTAGAGAAGAGGAAATGGAGGCCTATTGTGGCCACGACCACCACCTATACATGGTCGCCTCTCAGCTCTTTCACTACTGCCCAAAGAATCTCCCTGGTCCTTACGCTCCGACATTTGATGCCTGGTGGAGATTTCTACCTGGATATCTCACAGCGCCCCAAACACAGCATGTCTGAAACCGAACACACCACCTCCTTCCCCTCATCCCCATAATAGCTCCCTTTCCTATTTCCATCTCTTGGGTGACACCACTGACCCATCAGCCATCAGCTGGTCATCACCCTTGGCCTCTTAAGGGACAGTAGCCTTATGAACTGCGTGACCATGGGCAAATCATTAATTTCTCTATGCCTGGTTTCCTTGTCCAGAAAGTGGGAGGTAAACTCATTGGGCTGTGTGAGGATCAAGGGAGATTTCTGTCTCTCTTTCTCTCTCTCCGCCCCCCGCTCCTTCTCTATCTCTGTCTCCTTCTGCTCCCCCCTCCTTCTCTCTCCTCCCCCCTTTCTTCTTCTCCTCTCCTTCCCCCACCTTCTCTCTCTCCTCTCTCTGTCTTTCTTCTCTCTCTCCCCCCTCCTCACTTTCTCTCTCCATCCCCCTCTCTCCTCTCTCTCTTCTCCCCCCTTTTCTCCTTCCCCCTCCTTCTCTCTCTCTCTCCTTTCTCTCTCCTTCTCTCTCTCTCCCTCCACTCTCCCCCCTCCTTCTGTCTGTCTCCTCCCCCTTCTTCCCCTCCTCTCTCCTTCCCCTCTTTCTCTCTCTCACTCTTCTTCTTCTCTCTCTCTCTCTCTCAGCAAGGGGCACACACTGTGAGCTCAGCACATGTCATTAGTAATACGGACACTCTGTGGGCAGGACACGCTAGCGTCCTGTGGAGCTGGTGTTTCACAAAGCGCCATGGAGAGACCTGGTGGGCTCCCGCAGTGCAGCATCAGCAATACTCGGTTCTGTGGAATCAGGATCCTGGCGGGTGCAGCCCGGGAATCGGCACAAGTAACAGATGCCCCAGGTGATTTTCATGCTCAGCCAAGTTTGGAAACTACTACATTCAGCTAATTATATTCTGTTATTCGTAAATGCCTTAAAAACATAGATTGGCCATTTCAATCAAACATAAGCTTCACCATTGCCCTCCCTGAATCTCATAAGATCATCAATCCATGCACCTTCAGATAGATCTCTGTTTCTTCTCACTACTTGTATTGAACTTGGGCAGCCTTCTCTACCTGGTCCCCACTGGAGTTGTCTTCTTTCCAGTTGACACACCATTGGCTATAATGCTGGGCACTTTGCAACTTACCTCGCCGTGTCCTTTGGAAAGTGTGTCTAGTCCTGACCTGTCATAGGCTCTATTGTGCAGAGCCTAGACTCAGGAAGTATTAGTGATGAAGGGAGATGTTAACTAGTGTTTCAAGGAAACAAGTGTTCTGTGTGCAGATAAGCTCGGAGAACACAGGGTTCAACAAAGTGACCCAGGTTCCTTTTCTGCAGGACTTCTCAGGGCCTTGAATATGGTAATGGGCACTTATATGGTATTCTTAAAGTGCAATGAACTGTAACTTCAAGTGACCCAGGCTGGACAAGGAGGGGGGCCTCCCAAAGGGAAAAGTTTCTAGGGGGTTCTGACCACCTGGTCTGTTTGGTCAGAAGCAGAAGCAAAGCTTAGAGGAAGCCTTCCTGAGGCTGTGTGCTGAGGAAGTGGTCACCATGGGAAAGTGGCAGTGGTAATGGGGGTTATTGGACATGGAGCATCCAGATCTATCCATTGATCCATGTTGGTCAATATCCATCAGCATCTCTATGTCCCCACTATCTAGATCACCCTCTGGCTCTGAAAAGGACCACTTTGGCTTCTGTAAAAGGCCAGCCCTTCTAATGACCCGGACACTCGGGCTGTCACCGTGTCATCCACCTCCAGTGCCACATAGATGTCTCAGTCATACCTCCCATCGCGTCAAATTGTATGCACCTCCGTCTTCTCCGTGATGAGCCACTTGAGGGCAGGTCCTGTGTCTTATTTTTCTCTCTCTCCCCACCTCCTAGCACAGTGCCAGGCACACAACTTGTGTGGGTCAGTGTTTGCTTGCCTGTCCCATCAGGCTACAGGGACACTGTTTTGTAGGAAGAGAAGGGAGAAGAAACAGGAAGGAAGGAAGAACGCAGTAGAGGCAAGGTGGCTAGTAAATCCTCGGGGACGGGAGGGCATCGGCAGAGGGCTCTAAGGCCCTGGGGCTGCCCGGCCACATGTCCCCAGACTGTCACCACTAGAGAGCACAGCGTACCTAGGAAGAAGGTCTGCTCAGCCCTGGCACTGGCCCAGCCCAGCTCTGCTCAGCTCCCACCCCCACCCTCCTTGGCAACACCCCAGCGGGCAGTGGGGATTTGGATGAGGCTCAGCCCTGCCTCAGACACTTTGCAATCTTGGGCCTAATTAAAACACCACAGACGGTTTGAACCCCGCATTAAAATTTGATGAGGAATTGATCAGCCAAGCAAACAGGAAATTTAGCTGTGAGTGAAGGTAATGTTTGCTCAAATGTGTAATGAGGCCCACGGGGAATATTTGTGGGGACCTCAGTCATGTCTGGAGCTACTCCTGCTCTTCGATTTCATCTTCCCCGTGTGCCTCTCCCCTCAAAACATACCGGATGCTTCCAGAGGGAGCAGGGAAGTAGAAAAGTTTTGGCTTGACTTAAAAATCGCCTTTGAACATCCGAGGAAATCTCAGATCCCCAACAGTGTACTGGAACAAAAGCATAGGAAAGGCGGCCCCGGGGGGGAGGCCTGGCTTCGCCATTTACCAGCTGGGGTCCTTAGTTTGCAATGATCGATTTAGTCATTAGTCATCGGGTGCCTACCGAGTGCCAGCTCTGTGCTAGACCCTGGGGAGAGACCCGTGTGCAGAAGAGTCGTGGTCCCTGCCTCCACAGGGTGTGCAGTTGAGTGGGAGAGGCTACGAGCCCCAATTTCCCCATCTGTAAAATGGGGCTATTAGTATCTTATTAAGTGGGCTTGTTGGCTGAATTGAATGAGAAAATACACATGAAACACAGGGGACAAGGCCTGCACATATATTAAGTGTCAAATGAAGGTTCTTCTACATCCTTTTTCCTTTACGTCCTGAATATGAAGCCTTCTGAGGACTGTGACTCATTCTCCTATTCAGTTCCCTGCAGGTGACCTGACCAGATGTTCACTAACTTACATGCTCACCCCTGGGGGGTATAACCGAGGCTGAGGGTGAAGCAAGTCACAACGGATATACTTGCCAAAATTGGAATTGGTTTAGGAGTTCTATCAGAAAGATCAAATAGACGGAATTCTTCGGTCATCTGGGGTAGGGAAGTCTTTGAGAATTTGCTCCAAAGATGAGACAGAAACACTGGAAGCTTAAAACTTTCTTTGGACACACTCAAGATACCTTAACCAAGGGAAGAGATGAACCTGGAGTGATTTTCCTTCTTTTCAGGCTTTCGTGAGGACATCTCACCCTCAGGGTGGTGGTGTGCCCATGGTTTTCCCTTCTTCATCATCCGCATCTTCATCCCAATGCCCACCATCATCCATTCCCACTCCTGTCACCATCTCCCCTGCTGGCCCTCCATTCCCCCCACTGACACCAGCATCGTTAAGATGATTATCATTCTCTTTATCACGAGCTATCCCGTCGTTGGTTTGGTAGACAAAACCAGATTTGGCTGGTCTCTCTTTTATTCCTGGGCTCATAAATAAATTGGTTGCATTCTTTACATTTCTAAGATAACCCCCCTTTCCTTAGTTCTAACGAAACTTAGTGCATGGTCCCTCACCTCACATGTTTTAATGTCTCTGAATTCAGAATGTCAAAAGACAATTTCCAGCCACAAGTAGAAGGATGGGTTGTGACAGTCTTAGGCATTAAAATGAATAGGTCATTAGATTTTCAAAGATGGGAGGAGAGAGTCTGAGATGACCTCTTCCAGTGTCCTGGAGAACTCTTACTCAGATCGAACTAAAGCAATGACTGATTTCCAAGTGCAGCTTGAAGTTCCATTGTCAAGTTCTGTTAATATGGAATTCCATTCAGGGAAAAGCAGAAGTTTGAGTTTAAATAGGAAGTGTAGGGAAAGCTCTGGTTTTCTTCAATATGCTTCAGATGCTGATCATTCCTAAAGTCCCTATAACAGCCAGAATTAGGAACATAGAATTAGCGGAAGCAGCATGTCACACTGATGCTATGCGTAACTGCTAGTTACCAGAGAGGTTCATTTGGAAGGCCCTTGGGGCTCTGAATATGATTATCAATTACCTTGGTTCTATGGATTGCATATTTTTCATTTACCTTTATAAATGGTAATTGCTGATCTCCTGGAAAGTCATAGATTTATATATATTTATTTTATATCTTGCTATCTAATGGAATTCTATTATTAGCTCTTCAAATCCTTCTACTACTTATCTTACATTTTCTGGATTTATAATAAAAATGTTTGCAAATAATGCCTATTTGATTCTTTCTTGTCAATAGTTAAACACTTATTTCTGTTTCTTAGCTTATTGCATTGGTAAGAACTTCCATCCAGGTTGGTGTGTTCAGATCTTGCAATACTTATTGAATCAATTTTGTTCATTAGAACAGTGTAACTTTTCTAGAAAATTACCTACAGGGTTTTTCCAAGACCATCAGTATACAGCTGTACTGCATTTTCTCAGTTCATTTTATTTTTTATTTTAAAAAAGATTTTATTTACTTATTTGAGAGAGAGAGCAAGAGAGGGTGAGAGAGCAAGAGAGAACATGAGTGGTGGTGGGGGAGGGGCAGAAGGAAGAGAGAGAAGCAGACTCCCCGCTGAGTAGGGAGCCCGACATGGGACTCGATCCCAGCACCCTGGCATCTTGACCTAAGCCGAAGGCAGATGCTTAACCATCTGAGCCACCCAGGTGCCCCTCTGTGAATTTTAAAATCTCCCTCCTATCTGCTCTCATATCCCCTTTTCCATTCTTAAATTCGTGTAACCCAAATGTTCCAGTCTCATGAGTATCAGGATACCATTAAGAAAGATCCCTGCATGTTGAAGACTCTGAGTTTCCTCCTGATCGGCCCATGGGTCAGTCCTCCTTATTTCTTGCTGCTAAGACCAGCCAGAGTGGAATCTGAAGTCCTATTTGTTTTCTCACCCTGCCTCCCAGAGGTAAACACAATGTACATTTTGGAGTATAAAATGTCCGTCCTTTATCTATGCATATACGATATGCATGAATAAAATTTTATTTCTACACAGTTGTGATCCTATCATCTATTGTTTTGTAACGTGTGTTTTCGGTGTGTTCTTTAATGGCTTCTTAATACTCTACGGTGCGGATGAACCATATGCTATTTACCCACTCCCCCGTTGTTTACTGTCAGGTGCATCCATTTGTTTGCCGCCATAAGTAATTTTATGGTGAGCATTTTTGTAAATAAATATTTGTTCACATTTCCAGTTCTTTCCTTAGGATGAAATCCTTAAGTGGGTATGAATAATGTCAGCATCTTTGATACATATTGCCACACTGCGCTTTAGGAATTTGAACTGATTTATACTCCCACCTGCGGTATATGAGTGTCTCGCTCACTCCAGTGTCACCAGTGTTGGATTTTCCTAATCTTTGCGAATGTAATAGATTACCAGTGAAATCACATTGCTGTCTTAATTTGCATTTCTTTGATTATGAGTGGGCTGTGCCTTTTAAATCTTCTTTATTTGCCATTTATGGTTCTTTGTATGTGAACTTTCTCTCTCTGTCCTTGGACCGTGGGTTTCCCTATCTCCGCATTGGTCTTCTTAACTGCTAGGGGGGTGATCCAACTCTTAAGAAAACCTTAATGATATTAACTCTTTATCACATATGTTGGAAATATTTTTTTCAATTTGTTGTTAATTTTTAAATTTCTAGAGTTAGGTCTATCAATTTTTTACAGCTTTATTGTTTTGCCTTAAGCCATAGTGAATTCTGTGATCAGTAAAATATTGATTTCCGTTTTCTCTTGCAGATTGAATTTAGGGCATATTGGTGGGTTTGGCACAGTTACCGAACTTGAGTGGAAAATCAGGCCTTCTTTAGTGGGAGAGAGCATTTTCTTTGAACGAGTCCACAACTTTGGGAAGGAGGACAATGGCACATCCATGGAGGATGGCTTACTGTCCTGCTCACCCAGGCATCTGGCTCAGCCCGGTGATCTTGGGGTGGCATGTCGGGACATTCTCAACAGTGACCTTTTGAACTTAGAGTTTCCTCCTTTATTTATTTAGCCTAAACATTTTAAGTTTTTATTTGAATTCCCGTTAGTTAACAGAGAGTGTTCTATTAGTCTCAGGTGTACAATACAGTGATTCAACACTCCCATACATCAGCCGGTGCTTATCACCGCCAAGTGCCCTCCCTAATCCCCATCCCCTAGTTAGCCCATCCCCCACACCCCTCCCCTTAGAGTTTCCTCCTTTACATGTAAGTCTTTAATCTGTTTCAGACTTAGTTCCTTAGTTCAGTACACATTTGAGATGAAGTTCTAATAATGCATGTGCCAGGCACGTCTATCATGGCCGTACATAGAATTTGCACGGGCAGCACAAATGTATATAATAGGACGTAACGGCTTAGCATAACATATACGTTATTTCCGTTAGGCCTCGCAACTGCCTAATGAAGGAGAGAGTGAAATAATTTGTAGATTAGCTGAGTGAAGCTCAGAGGGGTAAGGTAATTTGCTCAAGAGCTCTGCCTTTGGATTGACCCAGGCAGATCCTGCCTTTGCTGGTCTCCTGGGCGCAGCACAGTAAGGACCTGGAGGCCCTCCAGATCCCACCTGCTTCATTGTGGGAAGGCTTCTTCTATGCTCCTCTTTCCCAGAGGGCTTGGGGGGTTTCTAGAGAAGCTTCCACATGTTCATCAATCAGTCCTGTAGCCACTCTCTTTGCCAGCAAAACTGAGATGACAAAGCCACACCCTGACTTTAGAGCATCCTGTCTCTCTGAGGGTGCCGTCCACAGCGGCACGCCCAAGGGTAGCTGTTTGATGGGCATATTCTAATCCTGGGTTCTTTCGCCAAGCCCTGATGCTATTGTCACTCTGTGGAGTGAGGGGAAGGACCTTCCTGACTCTGTGAGCCCCAAATGCTTTGGATGGTGGCTTTGGATGGTGGCACTGGGACTTTGTAATCTGATGACTCTGTTGAAGCTTTCTGTTCATACTGCCTTTGCGGTGCATTCTCTTTAATTGCCCAGGTAATCATGATTCCAGGAGGCAAGAGGGACAAAGAACACTTCCTCCCCCTGATTTATGCTCGTTCGATGGGTATGTCATTGCAAAACTGCCCCGGTTCCAAATATATTTCATAGTTCTTAGATTTAGAACATTTTTAGCACCCCCATCTGTTTCCCACCCAAGGGGCTCCTGCATTGCAAACATCAGTGAAGGTCCCAGGTTGTAAATAACAGAAATCCACTGGCTAAATTCAAGCAAAAGGAAATCAGTTGGATGTTTGGGACCTCAGGATTGTTAGAGGCGGCGGACCAGGGCAGACATGAGCCCTGTAGATATCTGAATCAGGAAGCCCAGCAGTGATCTCGTGGCAAGACTGGTCTGGCCAGGAGCCCCCATCCTCTGCAGCCATGCATGGGCTCTAGCCATTTCCTCCCACCTCTCCCTTCTTCTCTCAAGACTCAAGTCCTCAGGGAGGGTGTCTGGCTCTAACCACAGGCTGCTTGCCTGTCCCTGGTCCTGCTTAGATAGTGGCCAGAAGAAGGAGGATCATTTCTTTTTGACCTCCCACATGGGAAGTGGTCACCTCTAATGTCCCTGCAACCAATAATGTACACAAGGAGGACAGACAGTTTCCTCAGAGGAAGCTAGAAAGGAGTAATGAACACTGGGCAGGTGTGGCACTGGTTGAGGAAAGAGCCGGAACCAGACGCATCCGTCTACATGGAACCAAGCTGTCCCCAACCCTTAGACCATCAAGGTTGCATTGGTCCCCTTGATCCAGTGTCTCGGCCTTGCAGCATTCACTCTCCGACGCAGGGTCCTCCCTGTCATCTGGCTCTATTCCTGTTCACCCTTGTCCGTTGTACATGTTTCTATATACTTGAACCTCAAGGAGGGTCAGAGTCCTAGCTCCTATTTTATCGGAGGATATGGTCTCAGTTCATGTCTTCTGGAGACAAGGACTTGGGTGGGGGCTCCTTTATCTGGGAGGTGATCCCGGAAAGCACAGGGGAGAAAGTAGGGAAAGCAGGACAGAGAAGGAAGAAAAGTCCCCCAGAATGGCATGCTAATTAGTATATGATTATAGCTGTGGGGGACTGGGGCTTAATCCTGCTGGGGACCCCCGAGAGATGGTATGCACTTTAATATCTTCCCAGGGTGGGAGGCTGGGACATTTATGTGCTGACTTCCAAACCCCGTTCGTTTGGAGAATTTAGAGGTGTAGGAACAGGCACTGCAGGGGGGCGCGCCAGCGGAAATCCCCCCACCTGCTGCCCCAGGTGGGTCATGAGGGCGAGGGCAAGCGGGCAGGGCACCAGGAGCCTCTGCTCAAGGGGGAGCTCCTGTGCGGGTCGGTGGATTCGTCTCTGCGGGGGGCTGCCTAAATACTCTTACAGAAAATTGACAAAAGACCCCAATATCTTATCAGTCTTTCAGTTCCAGTGGGCTCTGCCTACTCCACCTTGTCCTGTTTTATTACTTTATACCAAAATCACTCAGAAATCAAGGTCAGAAATGGGTAATTAAAAATGTTACATTCACACATATTCCTGGAGTCACACACTATTCTGTGCCTTCTCACTCAATTCTTTCTTTCTTTCTTTTTTTCCAGTATTATCAGCTCTGGTCACCATGTTATGCACTAGGTTGGTCCTCAGACCTTATTCATCTTATCACTGGAAATTTGTACCTTTTTACCAACCTCTCCCAATTTCCTCCACTTTCCAGCCCTTGGCAACCACTGTTCTACTCCTTGTTTCTATGAGTTAGATTTTTTTACTTATGTTTTCTAGATTCCACGTACAAGAGATACCATGCAATATTAGGCTTTCTCTGTTTGGCATGTTGCACTTAGCATGACGCCCTCCAGTTTCATCCATGTTGTCTCAAGTAACGGGATTTCCTTTTTTTTTAAGGTTGAATAATATTCCATCCATTGTGTGTGTGTGTGTGTGTGTGTGTATCACATCTTCTTTACCCATTCATCCATCGACAGACACTTGGGTTGTTTCCCTATCTTGGTTCTTGTGCATAATGCTGCAATGAACATGGGTGCAGATTTCTCTTCAAAATAATGATTTTGTTTCCCTTGTATATATACCCAGAAGTGAGGTAGCTGGATCATATGGTAGTTTTATTTTTAATTTCTTGAAGAGCCTTTATACTATTTTCCATACTCACTCAATTCTTTAATTTCTACCAGATTAATACATTGCCATAAAGGCAGCTTCCAAATGCTGTGATAATCATAACAATCCCTGCAGAATGGAATAGATAATTATACTGATGAACAATTATTTGTAGCCCTATAGGAATATAAGAATACTTATTGATTTCCATTGTTACTGCTATCTTTTCACATGCCTCTTACCTGTATTCAGGCTGGGGCTAATTGACAGGATTCGTAGTTGGAAGTCTTCGGATAGACTTGGAAAGATTGCCTGAGCCCTGGCGATGGGTGAGCCTGGAAGACTAATGGGAATAGTGTCTAGTTTTGTTCTTTATACATGTGAGCTAAGGGGCGTTGATGGGAACTGCACGACATATTTTTGTCAGTGAGGAACTGTTTGACCTGCATGGTATTTTTGGATGATGGGTTTTCCCATAGTCCACAGGCCTCTGGCTTTTCCTTGGCCAGGCTTTGCTGATGAGACCATGCAAGAAGAAGTCTCTTGCATCACCGGAATGCTCCAGCAGAGAGCATTCCGCATTGTGGTTTGGCTAATTGGTCGGGCAATAGATGATTTTCCACCAAGAATCCCCACCATGGTTTTGCTCCACTTCTCAACAAAGATTTAAGAGGTCAGTGGCTTAGAGACTTCTCCAGGGCATTGTTACTTTGACAAGATATACCAGGGTCATCGACTAGTCTGCACTTGGTATTATCATAAATAATTAAAACAAAGCTATGCTTATCAAAACAAATGCACTAAGCAATATGTCTGTTCTGATTCCCGTGTTCAAAGGGATTAGAAGATTTAGAAATTAACCGGATAGATCTGTCTTTAGACACTGCCCCCAAATGAGTGACTGAATATTGATCTATGTCCTGGAGGATATGACATTGTATACTTGATTTTAGTCAAATGGCCGAGAAGCGATTAGGATATGATATTGTAAACGGCCATGGTTTAATGAAACATGGTAGGGAAATGGGGCTGAAAAACTGGGTGAGAATTCTGATCTTCTTTGTAAATGTGCCCTCAGGTAAGCTTGTGTGCTTGGGTTTCTGTTACTGCGTTGACATGATAAGCTAATGGGCCCTATGCTTCAGGAGAAGCGTTAAAGGTGAAATGAGAGAATGTATGAGCAAACACTTTGTAAATTCAATAATGGTATGTAGATGTTACATGCTTTTGTTGTTAAACGTGATATATAGCCCACTTCTCCTTTCCCCCTTCCTGGTTTCTCTCTAAGGGAGGGTTTCTCAGCCTCAGCACTATTGACATGTGGGGATAGATAACTCTTTGTGGTGGTAGGAGTCCTGTGCATTGTAGGATGTTCAGCAGCATCCATGGGCTCTACTCGCTAGACTCTTAGTAGCATCATCCAAGTCACGACAGCCCCATATCCTTCTAGAAGTTGCCATATGTCCTGGGGGTGGGGAGAGGAGGTGCAGATTAGGCCTTGATGGAGGACCCCTGCTTTAAGAGCAGAGGAACTGCTGCTGAAAGTTTCTGGAAATTCTTTGGACCTTGTTTCTTTACTAGTTGGTGGCATCACCATATGTTAAACGTGCCTGCAGTCAGTCATTCTCTGCCATTCTCTTTCTTCTATTCCATGGTGCTGGGTGGATGTAATAAGCAGTTCAGTCTAAGTTACACTTGGTAACAAATAATCCCCAAATCTCAGTGGCTTAAAATAGCAAACATTTCTTGTTCACGCTGCATGTACATTTCATGTCGGATCTGGCTTTCTCCCACACGCCTGCACTTTGGGATCCAGGCTGATGATGAAGCCTCCATGGGACAATGGGACATGGTCAGTCTGTGCCAGAGAGGAAGGAAAGCCATGGTACATGATGAACTGGCTCCTCACTTTCTAATCAGAAGTGACACTGGTTACTCCTGCCTGCATTTCATTGGCCAAGGGAACTCAAATGGCCACTCTTGATTTCA
Organism: Halichoerus grypus; assembly: GCF_964656455.1. NCBI lineage: Eukaryota > Metazoa > Chordata > Mammalia > Carnivora > Phocidae > Halichoerus > Halichoerus grypus. The sequence continues at coordinate 118,932,915 of NC_135721.1, forward strand.
GTGAGGCAGGGTTAGTTAATCCCCTTGTAGGGGTGGGTAGTACAGGTCACACGGCCATGTCCAACCCAGGTGGGAGGGGGACATATAATTCTCCCTTAGGGAGGGCAGTAAATAGGGTGAAGAATAATACAATCTACCACAGTGGGTAAGTTGGTCATAGAGGTTCTTTGTGTCCTGTAGATATTGACATTTTTCTCCCACTTTTTCCTTGACTTGCTACTTCCATGTACCTGCCTGAGGGGGGCTAAGTTTCCATGATTTATATTCTACTTTGGGCCTCTTGGGCCTCCCTCTGGCTTTACCAAATGCTGTGTTGGGGTGTCAGGCCCAGGAGCAGCGGATAATCAAGGGCCACTTGGATACTTCTTTGCTTTTGCTCACATTCATGGCTCATAGGGGAACTTCACTGAGGAAGCCTTCCAAAGGTTTCAAGCCCAGAGGGGGCTAAATCGATCTGCAATCTGTGTAGTGTCATCACATGCTTGGTTGAAAAGTCGAACAGTCAGCTAGTCGTTTACTTGGTGTGCTGGTATAATAACAGTCACTTAACTGATGGAGACTGTCTGCTGCTTAACCATCCAGCGTCACCCGCCTGCCTGGCGGCCCAGATGGACCATGTCAGAAATCCCATCACTCTAGCAACAAGACTGTGGAAATGAACCTCACAGTGGGGCTGAGGGTCACACTTGTGTGACGGCAGAGGGGTTCTACACCTGGATGCACTGGCTAAATTGACTTCTTCATGACACGGTGTTGGTCAGATACTGGGGCAAACACAGTCACACGTCACAATTTACAAAACCCTTTCCTGTCTACAGTCTTCCCTGGAAATGCTGCTTCTTCCCCGTCCATCTGGAGAACTCCTATTCATCCTTCAAGAGCCCACTTAGATAGGAACTCTGTGGCCTTTCTCTGACTGCCCCTCCCCAGTATAGAGTTGGTTGCTCCATCCTCTATGTTGTTACAGTAACACCTGCCTCTACTGATCTGAGTTCACCGGCAGCTCTTTGGATCCGAGGAACCCGCCATTTCGCCTGGCATTGGGGATGCACGCAGGAATTGTGGCTGCTTTATTGAACCGCTTACTTTAACTCTTACCATGACTCTGTAAGCCACACAGGGACATGGAGATTTAGAGATTTATTCACTTGCCCCAAGTCTCACAGCCAACACAATATAAAAAGCACACAAAAGGACCTCTCCTTGTGACTATTTCTTTCCTTCACATCAGCATCTGGGGGACTGACCATCAGTTTGTGGGGTGCCTGGTTGAATGTGGAGCAATCTCAGGGCACTTGGTTTTCCTTTTGTTTTTCTAGTTAAGCTGAGTCTTGGAGGTGCAGATTTTAGTCTTCTACGGGAGACTGATTAGATGTGGTTTTAGTGGTTGTAAAGCACTGTGTGATATAATTTTGTGACCCGAAGTTCAGTCTCTGATGTCAGAAAGACCTAGGTTTGAATCCCAGCTCTTCCATTTATTAGCTGTGTGGCTTTAGGTGAGTTACTTAACCTCTCTGTGCCTCAGTTTCTTTATCTGTGAAATGGGGATCCTAACAGTACCTGTCTCATTGGGCTATTTTTAACACTTCCATGAAATAACGTCTGTAAAAGATTTTGGCACATCACCAGGCATACATTAATCACTAAATCATTGTTATTTCTACTTCTCAAATGGCATCATCTATTTTCTCTTGGTGTGTCACGTCCTTCCTTCATTCAATCAGTTTTGTGGCGCATCTTCTGTACCATGTGCTGATGTCAAAAAGAATCCTTAATAGCAGCAACTGCATGATTAATATAACTTCTTGAGTGCTTGGTTCATTTGAGGCATCATCATCCATTGGTCAATATCAATAAAGCATTAATCAATAATCAGTTGCATGCATTATTTCATTTAGTCCTTATCACAGCTGTGTTAGGAAGGATTCATTCTCCCCATTTTACAGAAGAGAAAACTGAGACTTAGTTAACTGAGGGATCTGAGGGAAGAATGGACTGAAGCAGGGTATGCTCAGATACCAGGGGAGGACAGGAAGTCCAGCAGCCTGTCCTGGCCACGAGGTACGTAAGTGGAGGAAGGAAGAGGGCCATCCTTGTGGGTGCCAGGGGCTGGCGTTTTATTTACACTATTTTAGCTGTTTAAGGAAAAGAACAAGATGCTTTCCCATGCTGACTCTCCAGGGAAGCGGGCCGTTCTTGAGGGTCAGTGGATGAAGCCTTGAGAGCTGGTCTGCAGAGTGTGACATGGCTCCTGACCACCAATTCCCTTCTGGGTAGGGGGAGGGCAATTCTGAGGAACAAAGAAGTTCAGAAGCCTCCAGCAGGAGCAGAATCCTGCTCTGCCTCCTCAATCAACCAGAGAACCGATCGGTAATTAACAAAGGCCAGAGCCAGACTGACTGTCTGAGCTGCCAAAGCACGAGCAGGAAGGGAGAACCTCCCTCAGTTGTCTACACTGGGACCAGCCAATACGTAAGTCAAGCAGAGACCCATGTTGAGGGTCCACTATGTGCCTCACATCTTCCTGGCCCCATTTCATGAGTTCCCTCAATGACCTTGGAAAGGTAGGCACTAGGAGGGTCCCCACTACACAGTTTGGATGGTATTTTCATTCGAGCATCCAACATGCTTTCAGCAGGTCTATGTTTTAAACATGTGCTGAGTGCTGGGGGTACAACGGTGAAGGAGACAGCCAGCGTCTTGGGGCTCAGAGGGGTGGAGTCACTGGCCAAGGTCACAAAGCTGCTTAAGCATTGGAACTGGGATGTGCCCCTCCGGGGTGTGAGCTCCTCACATACCACGCTACAAAAGTGCTCTCCCTGGGCTCCTGTCCTTCCTCCATTCCGGCTTCCACATGCGGACACCAGCTGTCCTTGGAGGCCAAGTGACAAGTCCGAGGCTGCTGAGTGGGTGGGGCAGGCTGATGACCTCAGCTCGGCTCTTCTGGTGCTGGTGGGGGTGCTCCTGGCTTCTGGCTTTGCAAATGCAAAAAAGACCCCTGGGTTTCCATCTTTTGTACTTGTTTCAAGAGCGGTCACCGCACATCTGATTTTAAAAATGCCCGCTGAGTGTATGCTGCCACGAGGAAGGCTTAGCTGACAAGCAGCCCCAAAGCTGGATGAGGCCAGACAGTCCCTGGGTTCTCCAGGGCCGGCCACTCCAGGGTGACGCAGAAGCCAGCCCTGCATTACCGGGCATATCTCAGCTTGCCCTACATGGTCTTCTTTCTCTGGGGAGCCACTCAAACCAGGCCTTTCCATACTCGACTCTGCATGAATCACCCAGATCTTGTTACATGCAGATGCGGATTCAGCTGTCTGGGATGGGCCCAGCCTGCTCACCAGCGCTCTGCTGATACGCGTGCTGATGTGCGTGGACGTCAGCGAGGCAGAGATTTAGGCCCGCATTTCTGTCCTGGTTTCCACAGGACCCTAGCGTTCAGCAAGACGCTGGGCTTACCAGATCAGGTAAGTTTGGGAAATGCTAGCTTCCACAAAATCAAATGAGCTTCTTTACTGCAGGATTTCTCAGAACCTGTAATATGTTAATGTGTTATGTCTCTCCAAGACGTGGATTTACATATGCAAATCCTTCTTTTAGGAGAAAACCCTCTTCTTCAACCAACCCCTCCCAAGGCTACCGATTCATTAGCATTGTTCTCTGTCGTGCCCTTTAGACACAACAGCTCTGGGCTTCCTCCTTCTGGAAGCTTTTTTGCTCTCCATGCCAATGTACTTTCCTCCATGCTCCCTCTTCCTCCAGCGTCTGCAGATGCTCCCCTTCCGAGCCTGGAGATAATTCATTAAAGCAACTCTCCCACTCCCTGCTCCCTCTTCTGATACACCTTTCCACCTCCTAACACCCTGACTAAAAAACACCATCAATATTTCATAAACTCACAGTGACAAATTTATTTTAATGTGGTCCACCGAGAGCCAGAGATTGATTGGTCCCTCAGAAGCGTGACACGTTTCAAAGCAGGATATTCATGGCGTGTTTTAGTGCCTACATTAGTCAGAGAGGAGCAGATCCTGGATTTATCATCGTTATGACTTTCTCAGTATCTATTCTCTTCTAGCCACTGGCAGCAACTCTCTGAATGCTCCCTATTGATTGGTTTTGTGTCTTTAAAATGTGCTGGCCAGGGAGGCGGGGGCGGGGAGGGGTGTCTTGGTTTCCATCACAAGGAGCCTGGCTTGCTGGGGTTCCTGCGTGTTGGCAGCCGGTGTTTGGGGGAAACCAACGGGAATATTTTGGTTTTCACCTCTGAGGGCACTGCGGGGAGGGAGGGGGCTGATCTCCTGGAATGCTGAAGGGTATTAGTGATTGGAAAGTGGGGCCAGGGAGGCTAGGGTGCTATTCTGCTGGCTGTCAGTTTGCCTGCCTGCTCCCCTCGCTGGGGAGCTCATCAGAAGACAGCTGGAGTTGAGACTTCCATATGGAGGGTCCTCGATGCCTGAGGACCTCATGAGGTTTTGTTTTCCTCTATCGTTCAGGACATGCCCAGTGCAGCGCTGAAACTATCTTCAGATAGAGGAAACCGCTTCCTCTGCAGATTAAATAATTATTAAATTGGCAGGTGACATTTATTGAGCACTTACAATGTGCCAAGTACATGACAGACATGGTCTCTTCTCATAGCAGACCCGGGAGGAAGGTATTACCATTACTCCCATTTAACAGACAAGTAAACTGAGGCAGCTTAGAGAGTTTAAGCTTAGAGAGTTTACTGCACCACTTACCTGCCAGTTTAAGCTGGCAGGTAAGTGGTGCAGTAAAAATAAAGCCCAGGATCACCTGACTCCAGGCCCTGGCTCTTAGCCTCTCAGCTTTCCAGATGCAGCAGTCCAGGGAAGCTACTCTTCAGGAAGTGAGGCGCTGTTTTCGACACGTTCTTACTTATTCATTAATGCAGAAGGCAAGGCCTCTCTACAACAATTCTCTTGGGCTAATTTGATTTTCTGCATGATATTCAGAGTAAATAAGCTATTGTTCTTTCAAATTACCCCCATTTCTCATTAATTTAGCTCTTCCGGAATTCATATGAATTAATAAGACCCTATTGCATCGCCACATCACTAAAAAGTCGCGTTAAATTGCACGTGGCATGCTTGCCTTCAACGCACATCTCCTGGGCGCCCACTCAGGCACGGGCTCTACCTGGAAGGAGTTTGTGCTCTGGCAAAAGGGACAGGTGGGTAACCAGTCGGCCATGCACAAGGGTCGACTGGGGTGAGACCGAGGGCCATCGTGTGGTTGGAGAACCGAGGCCAGGTCAGTTTCATTCCCCGGGAACTCTGGTGAAATATCAGTTGTGCAGGGTCCAGAGATGTGAAAATTAGAGAGAGAATCCCCTGGAGTTTGTCCCCTCCTTCCTGTATGGATAAACGGACTAAGGTACTTTCTCCCCCTGTGTGGATAAGGATGCATTAAGCAAAACAACCGCAGAAGAGATCCTTAGTTCCACTTGGCTTCCATTAGAAAGTCAAGGATATATATCTGTGGGAAGGAGAAAAAAAAAATCCTCCAGCAGGTTGAATGGAAGCATATTTACGAGAGAGGAGAGGAGGCAGAGGGCAGTTAATCATGGTGATTGTAGACAGAAGTCATGTCTCCTCAGGGGTGTGGTGGTGGGGTTCCCTACTTAACGGTCACCCCCCCCCCCAAGGAATCACTCTGTAGGGATTGTGCCAAAGCCAGGGTTTCTCCCGAAGTGAAGGCCGTCTTCCCCTACCCCGGACAATAGCTCCTTTCATACTCAGGAAACTTTTGACTTCATATTTGCAGGGTCCAAAATTTAGCTTCACCTTTTGCCAGGATGTAATAGAAGCACATTGCTCTGGAAGCCAGCTCACTAGGGCTCTACATTCCTGAGAATGTTTTCCATTCTCCTTTTTTTTTTTTTTTTTTTGGAGAAAGGAATGGTCAGGGATACCAGCTTCCTGTTGAAATTTACTATACAAGCCCAAAAATCATGGCCATTTTTCAGTGGAGGGTTTCTTATTGGGTGGTCTGTAGACAACCTGCATCATAATCACCTGGAGTATTTATAGAATAGATTCCCAGGCCTCACCGAAAAACAATGGAATCCCAATATTCAGGGGTGGGGCCCAGAAATCTGTATTAGCTGCCCCCCCACCCCCAGCAAAACAACTCAGAGATTCTACTGCACAGGAATGTCATGTATGGTTGGGCAGGTTTACCCTGTGTAGCACTGGGGGTGCCATTCACGCCAGGGATGGCTCTGGTACTGCCTGGATTTGTGCAGTGTGAAACCTACACAGCAGTTCATGGCGGCTTTGCACTGTGGAATCAGTGGTGGGGACTGGCATCTGTCAAGTCCAGACTGACTTGTTCTGCTTCTCCATCTTCAGGGCAGGTCAGAGATCCCTGGGGCCCAGAGTAGAGCTGTCAGAGAGGCCTTGCTCCAGCCTCATTCTCTAAAGGAAGGCCCAATCAGGGTCTTCAGCAGCAGCAGATGGTCAAGTAGATTTAGGCATTTTTGAAAGAGTCTTGATCACTACTTGTTCTCTTGACATATTGCTGCATAAATTAAATGTGCTAATGCTTACCAAATGCTATTGCCTGGAGCCTAGCACATATTCGATACTTAATAAATGTTGTTTCCGTCCTCTTTTCCTTTTGCCTAGCATTTGCTTATTCGATTTTATTGTCTACACCCTGCCTCACTGATTGGCCTCCAATACCACACTCCACAGTCACAGCCGACTCTGAGCCACAATGTCCCAAGAGTTCAGGTTCTAGAAAATGACTGATTTTACATTTGGACTGTGCAAAATTTTGAATCTTATTTTAATATAGCATTAGACACACATAGAGCAAGGGGAACAAAGTTCCAAATTATTATGGAGGTTGGAATTCTCCCCGTGGTGACCGCTGGCCTCCTGGCCACGTGGAGCTTTCAGGGGGTGTGTTAGCTCCAGGTGCTGTGGATTTCCTTTGCGGGACCCCTCTGTGTTTTGAACCCTCTGGCATCTTGGTCCCGAGCTGCTGAGGGATGGGTGCTGACCCGAACACCTTGTGCAAGATTTGTATCTTACTACCTGTCGATGAAATTGCTAATAAACCAAGATTCCTCAATGCCAAGTTTGGAAGTGTATGCCCAATTATCTTCTGAAAAAATGGACAGAACTCAGCCAGATAAATGCAATGTGGAGGAGAGTCGGTAGGGCCAGGAGACTTGTGCTTGAACCATGGCCCATCCCTTACTGGCTGTGGAAACTTGGATAAATTTCATAAAGTCTGTGAGCCTTGGTTTTGTCATCTGTGAAACGGGAAGAAACATTCTCACCTCATGGACCAATGGATGGCGTGCCATGTGCTAATATATGGAGGGACTAGCACAGTGACCAGAATGTCCATTTATTGATTTAAAAATGGGAGGAGCTGCAGTGGGTCAGGCCTGTGTTAAACATGGGGGATCCGATCGTGAACAAGGCCTCCAGGGCTGCTGTCATTGCAGATCTTAGACTTCACTGGGGGGAGAGTGGAAATAAGAAGTCACCAAATGTAGTCTTAGAGGGTAATGTACCAGAGGGAAGTTGGGGTTACTGCAGATTAGATTATCAGGAAAGCTTCTGGAAGGGAGTATTGATCGGAGACCCAAATGATGAAACGATGCAGAGAGACAGGCACAAAGCGGAGGATGAAGCTCTTCAAAGGTTGAGCAGAACAGCATGAGCAAAGGTCCTAAGGCAAGAGCAAGGATGCTGTATTAGAGGAAACGAAAGGATGCTGGTGTGGCTGGAATACAGCAAGGGAGAAGGGTGACAAGGAATGAAGCAAGCAGATCAGGAAGGGGGTTTGTATTCTATTCTTAGTGCAACTGAAAGCAGGCATGAAGTTAATGCTACTTTTCTATGTAAACTTAGCTGCTTGATTCATACCTTATATCAATTAAGAAAGTTTCAGCGGCAGGTAACAGGAAATATAACTAAGCAAGGATACACTTTTCTCACATTGTATGTTTAGAGGTATGAAGATGCAGGTACTGGCTCAGCAGCTCAACAATATCATGTCTCTGGGCTGGTCTCCCTATGATTCTATTGACTTTTCCCTCATGGTCACAAAATAGCTGCCACAGCTCCAATCCTTACATCCTTACACCATGTTTGCAGGCAGGAGGCAGAGGTCAGTAGGGGGACAGACAATTTCTCTTTAAGTGCCTCTTTTTCATAAGAACAGAGAAAACTTTCCCCAGCAGATTCTCCTGTGTCATATTGGTTAGCATGGAATGATATCCTGGGGTCAAAGAATCTCCACCTGATACTTGAACAAAGTTGGGGTTTTGTTGGCTGGAAAGAAGAATGGGGTAGGTAACCACAGTGATTGCCACACTCCTCATATTCCCACCTGCCTTCCTGAGTGAAGACCACAGAATTTTAAAATCTGACTCCAACTAGAGTCAACAGCTCTCAGAGGGGTTTTGGTCTTATCAGAACCTTCTGGATTTTTTCATTTTCCTCTGGCACCATCACAGGCCACTCTTTGCTGCTCTTTAGTGAGTCGAAGGCACAGGATTTAATTAAAAGCAAACTTGATATAAGTGTTTTTAATTGTAATAGAAAAATGCCACCTGTTTTATGAAGGTGACAGTTTGCAAACACGAGTGTGAATGTCTTCCTCCCTCACTTGGCGGCGGCCCCGTCCCGGAGTGGCAAGGTGGTGCAAGGATGGAGCTGGTGTGGATGGCTTGTTGCAGCAAGGAAGGATGCACCCTGGATTTCTCCCGAGGAGTGCGAGCTGTCACCTGTCATCAGGTACACTAGCTAATGAGATCCACGGGGCAGCCTCTGGTACCATCACTCCACCCAGCCCTCAGGCTTGCCTGGGAGAGAGAGGTGTTTCCCTCTCGTCCTGGAGAACTGGGGCACGCGCGACCACACTGCGGAAGCCGGACCGTCTTTGCTTCATGCCTCAGTCTGGTTGCAAAGCAAACTATTCGCTCAGTCCCCAGGAGGTTTGACATCAGTGGATTTAAAGGCCAATCAATTGGCTGGGGGCTGTATTTACATTTTTCTCCTGGATGTTGGGCCACTGTAGATTCAGCCTCGGTGTACTCACTGGAGGCCCCTGGGTCTTCCAGAGAGAAGGTTGTGTCTCTCTCCATCTTGCTTTGCAGAGAGACGTCTACCCTGTAGAAATTTAGGAGATAGCCAGGTGCAGGGAACAGAAGCCAACTCAAACCAGCCCAGCAAGAGGGTTTTCTGGAGGCATCCAAGAACTCTGGCAGAGCCCACCTGCAGGAACCACAGATGGGCGTCTTGCCCATCTGCTCCATTACCCCCTAGAGACAAGCTTCCTTTGCAAGGCTTCCGATCGACGGCACCCCATGGATTCTTTCTCCGCTCTCAGGGCTGGTACTAGCCTCAGCTCTTACCTGACCTTGCAGTTCAACCATTCATTCATTTATGAAATCAGTGATTCATTCATTTATCAAATAATCACAGAAGTATGTGTATCATGACAGAGAAAACTGCCATAAAGGAAAGGTTATGGGGTTCTGCAGCGACCGGCTCTGTGGCGTGGTTCCCATGATCCTGAGGGGCGATGAGGATTGGTCCAGCCTGGAACACCTGGTCCAATCAGCGATGCCAGGCCTGGGCACGGAGCCTGTTTTCTAAGTGTGGGGAATGGGCAAAGAGGACATGCTTGACATCTTTCCTAAAAGAGAGACTTTCAGATGAGACATCCACAACGTTATCTTGGATCAAATCTCCCCCACATCAGACTTGGTTCTCAGAAAAGCTTCACTGTGATTATATGGCTGAGTAGGCTAAGAGGTCTGCATCCTGGCTGCTGAGCTGGATTCTGCTGCGCTGTTCATGCCCATGACCCGCTTGCCCGTGACTCACCTGGGCAGAGAATTCTGGGTCCCCAGTGCGGAGTGTGGGCAGGGGTCCAGCTGCCGATGGGCCTCTGCTGATGGGCAGCTGCACTGACAGGAACACAGAGTCAGATTTTCCAAGGTCTTTTTTCTACTGAACTGAGTGGCACAGCTTCCCCAGGACAAAGGGCAGTCCCGGGCACCACACGTAGCAAAGGCTGCCCGAGCTTCCGATGTCTGAGGCTGGAGCTTGGAGAATAAAGTTAGCAGCATAAGAGCAGGTGACTGTCATAGTCTTTCATCTGCCCATCCACCCAGCAGTGACGGAGCGTGGGCCCGGCCTGACCCAGTGCAGGCACGGAGACTCACAGAGAAGGAGCTCCTGATGTTGGTCTGGCTCCTGCCCACAGGGTCCCCCTCCTTGAAGAAGGGAGGAGACAGGGCCAGGTAGCCCATAGTCTACGGCCACAGAGGTGGAGACAAGTGGCCCTGCCCACCCAGGGTTGGCTAGCTCAAGCCGGGCCTTGCAGGTAAGGCTGTAGAGAGAGGGCGATGAACTGGCATTCAGGGTCCCGAGGGCCTGGCTGGGGTGTCCGTCTCAGGCTGCCTGGGCTTAACTCCGCCCTTTACTCCACCCAGCTCTGTTCTCCGTAGCTGGAAAAGGAGGGTTTCCCTGGTTCAGGTAGCTCCGTGGATGTGCTCCCGGCTAATAGGCTGGGCTGTATTTCAGAAGAGTTGCTACCAGGGAAACTTAGCCTGTAAGTCAAGCACTTTAGTTCTCCAGGCGTGAAAAACAACACTCTTTATCTCTGGCCGTGCCTGGCTTTGTGAGCTGTGTCTAATGGCCGTGAGGGAAATACGCCACGGCACTGGCGGCCTGGTTCCCAGATTCCTGTTAGCAGGAGGCCCCCTGTCCCAAGGTGCAGAAAGGGCTGGAGTCAGACCTCACCTGAAATATGTTTGTCTTGAAACAAATGTCTTAAAAAAAAAGTCATCCAATATTAAATAAAACCAAAACCAAACAAACAAACAAAAGGAAAGGAAACCGAAACAAATCCCTACAGGATTTGGGGGGGGGGGGCATTAAATCATGTACTTAGAACAGTGCTCGCTCCATACTAAGGGCTCAACAGATATTAGTTGTTATTCTTGTTATAATGATAATGATTTTGCCATATATGTATTTCAGCTCTGTTCTTCCCAGCCCCTGCCAGTCTAAGTCCATAGTGTTAGATCTGCCCCAGTCCATTTTTCTTTGCTGCCTAGAACTGGAGACCCCCTCCACCCCCATGCCCTCTCCCCTGCCCATATTTGGGGCATGCTCCCAAAGGCAGATAACCCAGATCTGTGCCGCTACAGAGAAGGTCTGAATATCACCAAAGGAAAAGTGTCACCCAGCTGATGCTTATTTGTGCTCTTAACTTAGCTTAAGCTTCACTTCTTCCAGGCAGCCTTCCTGAGAAGCATCCTCCTTTCTGCTTCGAGCCATTTTTTTAAAGCCCCAGTGTAGAGAATATCATATTTTTGAGAAAGGGTGGCAACAATATTTTCCATCCCACATGCCCCTTTACAATGTGACTTTGTCACTCTCCCCAGCGAGTGGTGGGGTCTCTGTCCCCTCTTCTCGAACCCAGGTGGGCTTCTGTGATGGTCTTGGCCAATAGGCTAGTGTGGAGTGATGCTGTGTGGTTGCTGAGGCTGCTGGGTCATAAAAAGGCCGGGCCGCCTCCACCTTGGTATCTTGGGACGCTCAGTGTCGGGACGCAGCCACCTTGCTGAGAGGGAACCCGGATCAGCTCCAGGTGAGAGGCCACGTGGAGAAGTCACCGTCTTGTTCCAGTTGACAGCCCAGTGGGGTCCAAACGGACAGTTGGCGTCAACAGCCAATCATGAGGAGGACGTGCCTGCAAACAAGGGGGCAGCAAAGGTTTCCCGTAAAGGGCCAGAGAGTAAATAGTTTTGGTTTGGCAGGCCACACTGTTCCTGCTGTGGCGACCTAGCTGTGTTGTGTCGTTCAGAAACAGCTCTACACCGTCCAGAAACGGCTGGGAGTGGCCAGATTTGGCTCTCGGACTGTAGTTTGCCAATCCATGCTCTAGGTGATTCCTACCCCGGCCACGGAGTCACTCCCATCCTTCTATCATCCCAGTTGAGCTCCTGTCTGAATTCCCGACCCACAGAAGCCATGAGCATAATAAAATAGTTCATACATAGCAATAGTACCTGGATCAGTGCATGTCTGTATTCCTTTATGATTATCTGCCAGTGGGCTCATGTCTCCTTTTAGCTTCTGAGCCCCTCAGAGATAGGTACTGGATCTTTCTCCTCTTCCTCCTTCTCTTCAGCAGATCTGGTTCCGAGTGCCAGGTGTTGTGCTAAATGTTTCATGTGAGTTGTGGTCTTCGGTCTTCCCGAAACAGTTCCTGTATCTCTATTTTACAGATAAACAGAACATGTCTCCATGGAGTTAGTGAATTACCCAAGGTCACTCAGAACCATGGTCTCCTTGATTGCAGGGCCCAGGGTCTTAACCATGATGCCATCTGGTCTCAGATGCATGAAATAGAGGTGAGGGAGTTTGAGGAGCATCCACTGGATTGTAAGGAACTTGAGTCCAGAGGCCATGCTTGTCCAGGGTCTACTCCACGACCAGTGCCTGGCCGAGTTCCTGGGGACTGGTGGTTACACAGTAATTTCTGGTTGGGCCGGTAAATGAGTGACTGAGTGGCTGGCACGCATCAGGTTTCCTCTCTGGCTGATGTCACACCCAGCTGGGCTAATAGTGGTAGACCATTTACTCTAGTGGATGAGTTTTGTGTAGATGTGATTGGTGCCCTGCCTCTACCCCCTTGGTCTTCTCCAGCTTCCTGTTTCTGCTGGAGGATGTGCCCTGCCTGAGGGAGTGACTTAGCCTGCAAATGGGGCTGGTCAGAAGTGTGGGGGACTTAATGTCCCAGGAGCAGCCCTCAGTCAACGGGGGGTGGTGTGGGAGTTGGTGGATAAATACCCCAGCTCTGCCCCCTAGTAGGACAGCTCTGAGTTGTGCTCTCAGCAGTCTCTCTAAGGAGCCCCAGTGGGACTGAGCCCCATTTCTGTTGTTCATTAACTTACCCTTCTTTGGCTTTTCTCCCTCTCTGCCTCTTTCTCAACCCTCACAGTATTTTTTGAAATCACCTCTCAAACAAATAACTTGTACCCCAATTCTCACCTTAAGTTTTGCTTAAAAGCAAACCTAAGGGGTTTTCCTAAAGGGAGAGTGAAACAAGGAAAGGCGTGTGCTGGGCATGGTGTAAACAGGGGTGCACCTTCGAGGACACACGTGCATAGGACGGATCTGCATCAAAAAGTCTGACTTAGTGAAGGAACATAATTATTGATGATGTTTTCATGGATGTAGTTTTCTTACCTTTGACTATATATAGTAACTGGAATCAGGCCAACCAAGATTTGCTTATTATTTTAATCAATAAATAGGAACGATTTGTAATCAGCATATCAATTGCGTTTAAGTAATTGGTGCCTTCTGAAATACTTGAGGGAGATTCAGAATGGTGCTATCTTGGGTGGTTTTAATCATCTTCCCCCAGTCTTGCTGGCTCTATAAATGTCTATCAAACCTTTTCTTCATGGATCCAACAAAGATGCACTGCAGTCTTGGCCTGACCTGGCTCTGACGGGAAGGAGGGACGCATCCCACATGACTTGGTGTTAGTTGGAGCTTCTGGCCTCACACGTGGGGAGTCCAAGTGTTGTCCTAGGGCTCCTGTCGGGAAATTATTTTGGGGGAATATTTGTGGCCTAGACTGTAAGGCACATCACTCCAGAGAATAGTTGGGTATGATTTGGCCACATCTTGAGGGGCTATGTGGGGTCACCGTGCACTAAATTTATGGCTTATGGTTTTTTTTTTTTTTGGACCACTGGGAGCTTTACTTTGAGCTGCAAGGTCACTGGAGGGCTGGCTTGTGGTACCACTGTTTTAGGACTCTAACCAATCTTGCTCTGCTCAGTGTCCAGTGACTTTTCATTCAGGTCTTCTGGGGGCTGTAGGGGGTTGGTATTTGCCCTTTCATGGACAGTCTAGGCAGTGTAGGCACTTTGAAGCATCAATGTGATGGAGGAAGTTCTCCTCACAGACTCACAACTGCAAGTGAGCTTCGGGTTTTGTCTTTTGTCTCTCACATTCCACGAGGCTGTGAAACTGGAAACTTAATGGTCCAGGTTTGGCAAATACCCTCAGGGCAAAAGCTTCTTCTGATGGAGTTCATTGGACTTCTACACCTTCCCTTAGATTTTGGTCTCATAATTTCCATCATGGTTTTAGGAAGATTTGTAAAATATATTTGACTTAGTATTTTTAGTGGTTAGCAGGGAAGCTCATTCCAATACTTAGTCTGCCATATTACAGGAGATGGGTTTTTGCCCCAGGGATTTCCATGGAGGCCCTCATGGCTGAGGGTTGGGCAGGAACCATCTTTTGGAGATGATTCTTGAATGTAAAGTTTGGGAGGTCTCTAAAATGTACCTCACCTGTCACAGCTTTGGACGTTAGTCTGAGGATGACCCCATTTACATGCAACCGGGGAAAGACCAGTCAGTTGGGGAATCCCATACCCTTGTCCTGGGGACCAACAGGGGTTTGAACAGTTTGATTTGTTTCATAACCGAGGCTAAAGTCCTGATTCGGTGCAAATATTCTGCTCTGGCTCCCTAAACATCGCTCCTGCTTAGCCTTGACTTCCTTACCCTGGGAACAAAGGAGTTTCTAGTTCTTTCTTGAACTTTAGATAGGGCTGGTATGGAAAATTCTACCCTGTCTCCCAAGGATTGACTGGGACGTTTTCTAGTCTACTTGTATTTAGGAAGATTCCCATGGACAACCTAGCCACATCTGATTCATTCACGCAGCCGTTCATTCACCCATTGTCTGGCAAATGGGCATAGTAGAAGCTTGCTCTGAGACAGACTCTTAGAGGAGAGTGGAAGGGGACAGCTCATAGGCATTAACAAGACTTCCCTGAAGGATTTGAGGTAGCAGGATGCCCCCCTCACAAACTTCTCCCTGGGCAAAATGTTGGACCCAACATCCTGTCATTATCACGAACAAATTGTTGATAAATTTTGTATAAAAACAAGGATGAGAGACAAGATTGTGTGACAAGAGGAGAAGGATGTTTTAATACGTAATTCTGGCTACAGCTAATTTTGTAGTATTCCAATGGGAAAAGACACTTTTTCCCCTCCCATATTTCTTTGTGTTTTCCACTGGAGCAAGAGGTATGAGAATAACGCCCTTCAGGAGAGAAAGCCTGCACGAGCAGGCTGTGTAGCAGTGACAAGTAAAATCCCGATCTCAGGGGTGCAATGGACTACAGGTTTATTTCTCATTTATATAAAGTCCAATGATGGAGTTCCTGGTCTTTGTCTTTGACTCTGGGACTCAGGATCTTCCTCTTCTGGGATTCTACCATTTTTTTTTAAATTTTATTTTATTATGTTATGTTAGTCACCATATAATACGTCATTAGTTCTTGATGTAGTGATCCATGATTCATTGTTTTCGTATAACACCCAATGCTCCACGCAGTATGTGCCCTCCTTAATACCCATCACCAGGCTAACCCATCCCCCCACCCCCCTCCCCTCTAAAACCCTCAGATTGTTTCTCAGAGTCCATAGTCTCTTATGGTTCATCTCTCCCTCCGATATCCCCCCCTTCATTTTTCCCTTCCTTCTCCTAATGTCCTCCATGCTATTCCTTATGTTCCACAAATAAGTGAAACCATATGATAATTGACTTTCTCTGCTTGACTTATTTCACTAAGTATAATCTTCTCCAGTCCCATCCATCTTGATGTAAAAGTTGGGTATTCATCCTTTCTGATGGCTGAGTAATATCCCATTGTATATATGAACCACATCTTCTTTATCCATTCATCTGTTGAAGGGCATCTCGGCTCTTTCCACAGTTTGGTTATTGCAGACATTGCTGCTATGAACATTGGGGTGCATGTGGCCCTTCTTTTCACTACATCTGTGTCTTTAGGGTAAATACCCAGGAGTGCAATTGCTGGGTCATAGGGTAGCTCTATTTTAATTTTTTGAGGCAGCTCTACACTGTTTTCCAAAGTGGCTGTACCAACTTGTATTCCCACCAACAGTGTAAGAGGGTTCCCCTTTCTCCACAACCTCTCCAACATTTGCTGTTTCTTGCCTTGTCAATTTTTGCCATTCTAACTGGTGTAAGGTGGTATCTCAATGTGGTTTTGATTTGAATTTCCCTGATGGTTAATGATGATGAACATTTTTTCATGTGTCCACTAGCCATTTGTATGTCTTCTTTGGAGAAGTGTCTGTTCATGTCTTCTGCCCATTTTTTGACTTGATTATTTGTTTTTTGGGTGTTGAGTTTGAGAAGTTCTTTATAGATCTTGGATACCAACCCTTCATTTGTAGTGTCATCTGCAAATATTTTCTCCCATTCTGTGGGTTGCCTCTTTGTTTTGTTGACTGTTTCCTTTGCTGTGCAGAAGACTTTTATCTTGATGAAGTCCCAAAAGTTCATTTTTGCTTTTGTCTCACTAGCCTTTGGAGATGTATCTTGAAAGAAGTTGCTGTGGCCGATGTCAAAGAGGTTACTGCCTATGTTTTCCTCTAGGATTTTGATGGATTCCTGTCTCACATTGAGGTCTTTCATCCATTTTGAGTTTATCTTTGTGTAGGGTGTTAGAGAATGGTCGAGTTTCATTCTTCTGCATGTGGCTGTCCAATACATTAAAAAGATCATCCACCATGACCAAGTGGGATTTATCCCCGGGATGCAAGGGTGGTTCAACATTCACAATTGAATCAATGTGATAGAACACATTAGTAAGAGGAGAGAGAAGGACCATATGGTCCTCTCAATTGATGCAGAAAAAGCATTTGAAAAAATACAGCCTCCTTTCCTGATTAAAACTCTTCAGAGTATAGGGATAGAGGGAACGTTCCTCAAGTTCATAAAATCCATCTATGAAAAACCCACAGTGAATATCATCCTCAATGGGGAAAAGCTGAGAGCCTTTCCCTTAAGATCAGGAACACGTCAAGGATGCCCACTCTCACCACTATTGTTCAACATAGTACTAGAAGTCCTAGCAACAGCAATCAGACAACAAAAAGAAATAAAAGGTATTCAAATTGGCAAAGAAGAAGTCAAACTCTCTCTTTTTGCAGATGACATGATACTTTATGTGGAAAACCCATAAGACTCCACCCCCAAATTACTAGAACTCATACAGCAATTCAGTGATGTGGCAGGATAAAAATCAATGCACAGAAATCAGTTGCTTTCTTATACACTAACAATGCAACTGTAGAAAGAGAAATTAGAGAAACGATTCCATTTACAATAGCACCAAAAACCATAAGATACCTCAGAATAAACCTAACCAAAGAGGTAAAGAATCTATACTCTAGGAACTACAGAACACTCATGAAAGAAATTGAAGAAGACACAAAAAGATGGAGAAACATTCCATGCTCATGGATCAGAAGAATAAACATTGTTAAAATGTCTATGCTACCCAGAGCATCTGTACCTTCAATGTCATCCTGATCAAAATTCCAATGATACTTTTCAAAGTGCTGGAACAAAGAATCCTAAAATTTGTATGAGATGCTACCATTTTTTTTTTGTTTGTTTTTGTTTTAAATTTTTTTATTGTTATGTTAATCCCCATACATTACATCATTAGTTTTAGATATAGTGTTCCATGATAGATGCTACCATTTTTAACACTATCAACCATTTTGAACCCATTGACATTTATTTGTAGAATATTCCCTCCAGCAATAGCAGAGATCACATTCTTTTCAAGTGCACCTGGAACATTTACCAAGATAGACTATATTCGGGCCATCAAATGGTTATAAAGTCTTGATAAATTTAAAAGGATTCAAATCGTACATAATATCTTCTCTGAACACAGTGGAATTAGATTAGAAACCCATAACAGAAAGATCTCTGGAAAATCCCCAAATATTTGGAAACTAAATACCACACTTCTAAATAAACCATGGGTCAAAGAAGGAAGTAAGAAAGTATTTTTAACAAAGTGAAAATTAAAACAATGTATGTAAATTTGTGCAGTGAGGCCAAAGTAGTACTTAGGGAGATACTTATAGTACAAAGTATCTATATTAGAAAAGAATAAACTATCTCAAATCCTTGGCCTCAGTTTCCACCTTAAGAAACTAGAAAAAAAGAGCAATTTTAATCCAAAATAAGCAGATGAAAGGAAATAGTAAAGTTCAGAGTGAAAGTCAATGAAATTAAAAAACAGAAAAACAATAGAGAAAACTCAATGAAATTTGAATGGCCCTATATCTATTAAAGACATTCCATTTGTAGTTAAAAGTTTTTCCACAAAGACTCCAGGCCCAGATGGTTTCACTGGTGAATTTAATCAAGCATTTAAGGAGGAAATAATACCAGTTCTGCATAAACTGCTCCAGAAAATTTAGGAAGATTCCCAGGGACAACCTAGCCACACCCAACTCATTCATTCATCCATCACCTAACAAATTGTCCATAGTAGAAGCCCAAGAGAGTTGGATGTTTCCCCAAGATGCCAAAATGTGTGCTCTCATTAAAGTCTACTCCACATTGTACTGTGGGTTCTGGACAATGCAATTTGGCAAGATGGAATCAAAGGTATCTGAATTGGAAAGGAGGGAGTAAAATTATCTTTATTCACAGATGACATGTTGTTTATATAGAAAATCCCATAGAATCTATAAAAACACTGTGAGAGCTAACAATTGAGTTTAGTAAGGTTGCGGGATACAAGATATAAAACCTGGGGACGTGTGATGATGGTTTATATATTGATATAAAAATCAACATATAAAATCAGTTGTATTTGTATATATTAACAATGAATAATTGTAAGTTGAAATTAACATGACAATAGCATCTACAATAGAATAAAAACTATGAAATACTTATGGATAAATCTGATAGGTGGTGTGAAAGATCTGTGCACTGAACTATAAAATATTGCTAAGAGAAATAAAAGAAAAATCTAAATTAAGTGATAGACCTTGTTCATGGGTCAGAGGTCTCAATATTGTTAAGAAGTCAATTTTTGCCCATGTGATCTATAAATTTAACACAATTCTGATCAAAATGGACACACTGATTTTAAAATTCATATGGAAATGTTAAGGATCTAGTGTAGCCAAAATAACCTTGAAAGGAAGAACAATATTTGAGGGTTTACACTACCAGATTTTAAGATGTATTTTAAAGCTACAGTAATTATAAGCTAGTAAGTGTTGGCATCAAGGAAGATAAATAGATAAAGGTAACAGAATTAAAGAGTCCTGATGTAGACTCATGTATATATGGACAACTGATTTTTGACAAAAGTGTAGGTAATTTAATGGAGAAAGGATAGTCTTTTTAATAAATGCTGCTAGAGCATTTGGATATCCACATGCAAAAAAATAAATAAATACTGATTCATACCTTCTACCATATACAAAATTTTTATTAAAGTGGATCATGGATCTAATTGTAAAACATGAAACTATAAAACTTCTAAAAGAAACAGGAAAAAGTATTTGTGACCTTGGGTTAGGCAAATGTTTCTTAGCTAAGACACCAAAAGCATGATACATAAAAGAACAAATGCAAAATTTAAAATATTTCATCTTCAAAAGACACTGTCAAGAGAATGAAAAGACAAGCTGCAAATGGAAAGAAAAGCTTTGCAAATTATATATCTGCTAAGGGACTAGTATCCAGAATATATAAAGAACTCTCAAAACTCTACATGAAGGAAACAAACACCCAACAGAAAATTAGCAAAAGATTTGAATAGAGACTTTACCAAGAAAGATCAATGGATTGCAAATAAGCACATGTGTCAAAACTTAACAAATTGTACACTTTAAATATGAATATGTGCTGTTTATCGTATGTCCATTATCCTTCAATAAAGCCATCAAATACAAGCTCCTCGGCTGTGTGTTTGGGAAGAAACTGTGTGGGAAGCCTGTTCGGAGGCCAGTGCAGTAGTCCAGGCGACAGATGATGGTGGTGCGGCCAAGGGCAATAGGAGGCAACGAGGATCCCTGATACGTTGGATAGGGGCTGCCCGAGTCAAAAGTCTCAAGGCTTGGGCTGCTGCTGAAGATGCTTTGGAGAGTAAATAACTTTTCCCAGTCCTGCTGCCACACAGGGGCTGTGCCAGGAGTGAAGCTCGGATCAACCAGGCTCCATGGAGGTCCTGGAGAGTGAGGGTTCCATCTGCTTTTTCTGTCTGTGGTTCCTGAGTTGAGGAGGGACAGTGAGTAGGTTCCAGGCCCTGCGTGAGGGATGGAGGTAAGTGCATGGGCTACTTGGGTGCCTTTGAGAGTGTGATGGGCAGAGGCCCAGCTTTCCAGGACCAGGCAGGGATCTGGGAGATTCAGCCTGTCTCTTGAGCTCAACGATGGGTGAGTCTGGGGTGCAAGGTTCCTGCTTCCTTAAAATGCATGGGCTCCATGACCCTGATTCGTGCCAAACTTCCTTGGATCCTGGGGGGAGGTAAGATGGGCCATGGCAGGTGAGGAGTTGGGCAGAACAGATGAACCAAGTAGGTGAACTCAGGGCAGCCCTGAAACATCAAAGGTAGAGGACTAAGGACCCTCTTCTCCCTATCTCCAACCTCAAACCCTGCTACACCTGGCACACCTGAGCTTCGTGAGTGGCCGAGCACTTGTGGGTGTGGGCGTGGTACCCAACAGTGTCTGGTTATGTGCCTGTGTGTAGACTGACCAACTCATGCTGGTTTTCCTGGAGCCGTCCTGGTTTGAGCCCTGAAAGTCCGTGTCCCAGGAAACCTCTCAGTCCTGGGAAATGGGGGAGGTTGATCACCCTTCCTGTGTGTATGAGTGTGTGTGTATGTGTAGTGTGTGGGTTCTTGGGTCTGTACAAGTGGGTAGAGCTAATTGCATGATACATAGTTACATGAAACAAGGTGGGTCAGGGAGTGTATGTCCACGCGAGGGTGTCACTGAGACTTTGTGGATATCTAAATGCAGGTTTATTTATCCCTTCCCTTATCCCCTCCCGCTTTTCCAGAAAGGATCTGAAGTGGTTCTGTGTGACTGTTTGTCTGTAAGGAGGCCGTCCCTTCAGTGGTTGAGAGCCTGGAATTTGGAGTTGGATGGATCTGGGCTCAAATGCTGCCTCAGCCACTGTTGGCTGTGTGACCTTGGGCAGATGAATTTGCCAGGGTTTTGTGGATCTTTTTCATCAGTGTGACATGGATATAGGAACCCTTTCTCGGGAACATAAAGCTGCCAGTGCGCCTGGAGGGCCTGTCACTGATGGTCATTACTGTTCTTTTTCTTATAAGTCTGGTGAGTGTGGCTAAATGCACTCTTATGGTGTGTACATGTGTGTGAATGTGCGTGTGCATTACTGTGTGGGGGGAGCGTGTGTAAGTGTGCACGTGTGACTGCATGTGCGCGTGCATTACTGTGTGTGTGGGAGCGTGTGTACGTGTGCGCGTGTGTGACTGCATGTGCGCGTGCATTACTGTGTGGGGGGAGCGTGTGTACGTGTGCGCGTGTGTGACTGCATGTGCGCGTGCATTACTGTGTGGGGGAGCGTGTGTACGTGTGCGCGTGTGTGACTGCATCTGCGCGTGCATTACTGTGTGTGGGGGAGCGTGTGTAAGTGTGCGCGTGTGTGACTGCATGTGCGCGTGCATTACTGTGTGGGGGGAGCGTGTGTACGTGTGCGCGTGTGTGACTGCATGTGCGCGTGCATTACTGTGTGTGGGAGCGTGTGTAAGTGTGCGCGTGTGTGACTGCATGTGCGCGTGGATTACTGTGTGGGGGGAGCATGTGTACGTGTGCGCGTGTGTGACTGCATGTGCGCGTGCATTACTGTGTGTGGGAGCGTGTGTACGTGTGCGCGTGTGTGACTGCATGTGAGCGTGCATTACTGTGTGGGGGAGCGTGTGTAAGTGTGTGCGTGTGTGACTGCATGTGCGCGTGCATTACTGTGTGTGGGGGAGCGTGTGTAAGTGTGCGCGTGTGTGACTGCATGTGCATGTGCATTACTGTGTGGGGGGAGCGTGTGTACGTGTGCGCGTGTGTGACTGCATGTGCGCGTGCATTACTGTGTGTGGGAGCGTGTGTAAGTGTGCGCATGTGTGACTGCATGTGCGCATGCATTACTGTGTGTGGGGAGCGTGTGTGCGTGTGCGACTGCATGTGCGCGTGCATTACTGTGTGTGGGAGCGTGTGTAAGTGTGCGCGTGTGTGACTGCATGTGCGCGTGCATTACTGTGTGTGGGGGAGCGTGTGTAAGTGTGCGCGTGTGTGACTGCATGTGCGCGTGCATTACTGTGTGGGGGGGAGCGTGTGTAAGTGTGTGCGTGTGTGACTGCGTGTGCACGTGCATTACTGTGGGGGGGGGAGCGTGTCTAAGTGTGCACGTGTGTGGCTGTGCATGTGTGTATGCATGAGTGTGTGCATGTGTAGGTATGCATAAATGCATGCAATTCTGTGTGTGTGCTTATGAATGTGTCAGTAAGCAGGCACATGCATGTGAGTGTGTGTACACACACATGTGTGAGGCTTTCATGGTGGCTCCTCAGTCAGGGGGTGGGCAGGGGGGTGCAGTGTGGGGAGTCCAGGGCGTGTGGAGAAGAGGTCCTCAAACCACCACAGTCCTCTGCACCCAGCCGTGGTGCCCGCAGATCCCTGAGGCGCTTCGCCCCAGTTCTCAGCCATGTGCTTTGTGTAGAGTTGAGTTCTGTATTGTACAACCTGCCTTATTAAAATATATATTGTGCCTCTATGAATCTTTAATGTGAAGCACTTAGTGAGGAGTCCATAATCCCTTCAATTGAGCTATTTAAAGGAGGCCATTGGGGAGATGAACGCTCTCCACAGAGGCTGCGGTGAGGAAGAGCTGCTGGAGGGTGGGGATGGAAGGTTCCCACAGACAGAGGGAAGTTCCCACAGATAGGGGGAGGGGGCTCCCACAGGCAGACAGCAGGTTTCCACAGACTGGGAGGAAGCTTCCTTTGACAGAAGGAGGAGGTTCCCACAGATAGGAAGTAGGTTCCCGCAGTTAGGGAGGAGGCTTCCACAGAGAGAGGGAGGAGGTTCCCACAGACAGAGGGAGGAGGTTCCCTCAGATAGGTAGGAGGTGTGCACAGACAGGGAGGAGGTTCTTACAGACAGGGAGGAGGCTTCCACAGACAGGGAGGAGGTTCTTACAGACAGGGAGGAGGCTTCCACAGACAGGGAGGAGGTTCTTACAGACAGGGAGGAGGCTTCCACAGACAGGGAGGAGGTTCTTACAGACAGGGAGGAGGCTTCCACAGACAGGGAGGAGGTTCTTACAGACAGAGAGGAGGCTTCCACAGACAGGGAGGAGGTTCTTACAGACAGGGAGGAGGCTTCCACAGACAGGGAGGAGGTTCTTACAGACAGGGAGGAGGCTTCCACAGACAGGGAGGAGGTTCTTACAGACAGAGAGGAGGCTTCCACAGACAGGGAGGAGGTTCTTACAGACAGGGAGGAGGCTTCCACAGACAGGGAGAAGGTTCTTACAGACAGGGAGGAGGCTTCCACAGACAGGGAGAAGGTTCTTACAGACAGGGAGGAGGCTTCCACAGACAGGGAGGAGGCTTCCGTAGACAGGAAGTTCCTGTAGGCAGAGGGCTGTGGTTCCCACAGGACCATAGAGAGCACATAGTTAAGAGCCATCAAGAGTCTGGTTCAAGCGTAGCTCTTGTAAGCAGGTTGACTCTAAAAAGGGAGAGGATCCTTGTAATGTACTGGCATCTGGTCAGGCTGTCAGGAGGATGAGGATGGCCTAGGAGGTGTGATCCGGTGAGACTAGAGTGTCTCTTCTTGGAGCATAAGGCCAACGTCTTTTCTGACTCAAGCTGTAGATGGCTGCAAGCCCTGCCAGAAGGGTCTCCCCCACTGGCTGCCCCTGGTGCCCACAGCTCCGTTCTTCCTTCTGGCCATATTGCCTGGGCTGAGTGGCACCTGCTAAGACCTGTCACTTGTCAGCTGAGAAGACACTTGGATCCCCTCTCAAGAATTTAACTTGGAGATGTAGAGACAAGAGTTGGTGGTGCCAGGCGTTTGGGCTGTAAGTTCATGTCCAGTTGGGGCTGAGTCAGTGTCTTGACAACTTAATTTATTTGAATTATTGCATGGCAGGTGGGAGGTGGGTGGGCAGACACGCAGTGGAGGAAGCCAGTCTGAAGGAGGAGGATAAAGCCGACTGCAGAGAAAAGTGGAGGTCAAGGAACAGAGACAGAGACAGAGACAGAGAAGAAGGGATAAAGATTTCCTTCCTCCCTTACCTGGAGCAGGTTTGAACGACTTCAAGGCCTTCCCAGTGCTGAGCCTTTGGGGCCCAGTCCTTGCCAAGGCAGGCATGGGACAGACGTCCTTCTACTGGATCCTCCCTATGGCCCTGTCGTTGTGTTTCTTATTTTACAGTTGAGGAGGCCGAGGCTCTGATTGATGACCAGCGCCTGGGGGTCCACACTGGGAGGCCACAGAAGCAAGACTGAAACTGCTTTCCCAGTGCCCCCCTCTGTAGTCACGCTGGTCAGTGACACCCTATCCAGCCTTGGAATCCTTGGACTTGCTGTCCCTTTGCCACGACTCCTTTTCCTGATGTCCACATGGCTGGCTGCTTCTGATCCTTCAGCCCTCAGCTTAGTGTCACCTTGAGGAACTCTCTTGGTCACCCTGCCTGCAGGACCCCACCCCCATTATTTCATAGTGGAGCCCTTAGGGGCTCTGTCACTGTTAGTTATACATGGGTTAGTTTTTGTCCTCATTGCATTTATCACAATTTGTCACTTTCTTATTTGTGCACTGGTTCGATGATTTGTGCCTTTCTTCTCATATCTACTGTAAGCTCTGTGAAGACAGGAATGGCCTGCATTTTCCCTATGAAATGTCCATGCCTTGCTTGGAACTTGGCATATAGATGGTGTTCAGTAAATGTTTGTTAAAGCCCTGGTGGCGTCCCTATTTTAACTATGAAGAAATGGAAGCATGGAAAGAGTAAAAAATTTGCCAAAGTCTCTGCAAAGACAAGTAGCCATGGCTGGGGTTGAGCCAGTCAGATCCAACTCAAGTCTACACTCTTCCTTAACTCTCGTGCCCGGAAATTCCCCATGTTCGATTACTCCTTTGTGAAGCATGCCTTTTCCCTGGGCTGGAAGCTGCGGCAGAAAAGGCTGCTTCCTGTTAGCCTGAGCAGTGAGCTTGTGCCTGCCATTCTTTCATTCTCTGATATGAAACACAGTGCTGAGAACCAAGGGGGTCAGGACAACTGGCTTCAAGACCCAGTGCTGCCCTCAATTGCTGTGGGAACTTAGGTAGATCAGTTTCCTATGTGTGTCTTACCTCCCTGTGTGATGGTTAATTTTATGTGTCAACTTGGAAGGGGTTTTTGGATGAGATAAACATTTTATTTATGTATTTATTTATTTATTTATTTATTTATTTATTTATTGAGATAAGCATTTAAATAGGCGAACTTTGGGTAAACCAGAATGTTCTCCATAATGTGGGTGGGCCTCATCCAATCAGTTGAAGGCCTGAATAGAACAAAACGACTGGCTTCTGTGATCAAGGGGGAATTCCCCAGCAGACAGCCTTTGACTTCATCTACACCACTGGCTCTCCTGGGTCATTCCAGCCCACACTGCTGATTTGGACTTGGGATCTTCCTTAATTGTGTAAGACAATTTTTTATCTATCTTTCTATCTATCTATCATCTATCTATCTATCTATCATCTATCTATCTATCTATCTATCTATCTATCTATCTATCTATCATCATCTATCTATTATCTCCCTATCTATCTATCTATCTATCTATCTATCTATCTATCTATCTATCTATCATCTATCATCTCCTATCAGCTGAGTTTCTCTGGAGAACCCTGCCGGCCACGTGGCTGAGATCCCAGGGTGTCTGTGCTGACTTAAGACAGAGACACTGTGTCAGGAGCATCCAGGAGCTTGGTGTGTGTCAGCCCCCTCACGCTCCACCCCTTCCCCGCCAGATATCACTGTCATAGATATCAAGCTTCCTTGTTGCCTCGGAACAGCCAGGTTGGAGTGCCTGGGGTGATGGAGGGAGGGATATCAAGGTTCGAGAGGCTTTGCAGATGGTCAGGACGCTGCTGGCCATACGCACTCTGAGAGGGGTCTGGGAGGATGCTCATACTCTCAGAGGCAAGAGGCCAGGCACTGGTGTGGGGAGTGAGGGGTGGGAAGGGTCGCAGCGGTGGAAGGGGAGAGCGCTCGCTGTCTGGGCACGCAGGGGGCGGCCGACCTCCCTGTCGCTGCCGCCCAAAGCCAGAGGGGCGTCCTGTGGCCACTCCCGGGCTCTGACTCCCTGAACCTCGGCTCAGCCATGGTACAGGAGGCCCCTGGGAAGGGGCTGGAAGGCTGTCCTGCCGTGTGCCTCCCCCGAAGCTGCTTGAGCACACGCAATTATAAGACAGTGGGCAGATGACAGAGTTAGTTAATGTAACAAGCCCTTTAAGCATTTAGCCACATTCGAGTGTTTAATCAGCTGTGTAAAGTGCAATATCTATCTTTCAATTTTATGCCATTAGGGGAGACAAGATTTTGATTAGGTACTTAATCTGTGCACGGAAAAAACAGGCCCACAGCAAGCCTGCGATGGGGAGGGAAGGGGACATTGGGCGCGGGATTCGATAAAGGGGAAAGACAGAAATTTAACATAAAAGAGAATTAGTGCGGCTCCTTTCAATTTAGTGCCCAGGCTTTATGGCCTAATCAATTAGAGGCCTGGCCAGGGCTGCTGGGAAGCCGCTCGGCTGGGCTGGAGGCTTGGCCGTATTAATTCCCTTCATTATGTGGGGGTCAGGCGGAGGGCTTTGCGGGGGCCCTGCAAGGAGTGGGTCACTTCTCGGGCATTAGCTCAGGGAGCAGGGAGGAGATTGAAGGGTGCCAGGCTGGACAGGAGGGGTCCTGGGGGCCGTGGGGAGGCTGGGCTCCCACGGGGGTGGGTTTGGGTGGGCCCTGGGAGGGTATCAGTCCAGGAAGAGGTGGAGAGCGGTGGCTTAGCCTTCCACGTCTAGAGTAGGAGAGGCCTGGGTTTGCATGCTGGCTTTGCGACCTATTGGCTGTGTGATCTGGGCGCATTGCAGTTTTCGGCAGAATCAGAGTTGTGGCTACCCCGAAAGGTGGCCACCAAGAAAAAAAAAGAAAGTGGCCTGCGAAGAGCTTAGCATAACGTGTGGCATTGAGTGGAGGTACAATACTGTTGTTATTGCAATTATTATCTTTATTTCTGATCTTATATGTGTTGCTGAAGGTCAATTATAACAGAGGCACCCACTTTAACCGTCTCCCTGCATTTACTCAGGGCTTACTCTGGGCACTGGGCATTGCACTAGGTGCTGTCTCTGCTATGATCAGTCATTTTTTCAGGTTGGTGCTGTTGCCTGCAGAGGGGGGAGACTGAGGCATGGTGAGATTAAACAGTTTGCCCAATGTCACACAATATTGGAGGCTCCGGAATCGGCTCTTAGGCCTTCCCTGTCATGGGGAGATCGTTCCGTGCCGCCGTGGCCTAGTTAAGTGGTGCTGAAGTCCGTGATGGCGGAGGTCACTAGAAGAAAGTTGGCATCTTTAGATGTACTCAGACGACTCTGGATCTCAACAAATCACATTCCAGTTACTGAGCAAATTCTAGGAATGTGCCCAAGGCCAGGCCAGTGGTCTTCCCAGAAGACTCAGGAAAGGAGTTGCTATCCTATAGGTTTTCTGGCAGGTGAAGACACATGGTTCCTGAGAGACATGGGGGGAAGATAGAAATGAGCATCTGGCTGCCTCCCTTTTGCCCCACAGCATCCCCAGACGTCGGAGCAGGACTTGAGGGTCTGGAGAACCCAGCTTAAAACCACTGGAGCTGAGAGGGAGCTGTCTGTGTGGTCTGGTGAGGTTCTAGAGCGGGTTATGGAAGAAAGGCTCATGAAGAAGCAGGGACCATTGGAACCAATAGGCATGTTCACTGAAGGGAGTGTTCTTCTTCAGCAGCTGTGGGGACGAGGAGAGGGAGCGAGCCAAGGTTTATTGGACCCTTAGTGGCTGACTTCTCGCTGTGTGGCTGTGGGACTTTGGGTACGTTACTCAGTCTTTCTCTGCTAGTGTCCTCAGTTGTAACCCCGGGGGTAATCACAGTTCCTACCTCACGGGCTGGTTGTGAGCTTTGTGAGGCGCCAAGAACTGTGGGTAACACTGACCAGGCATTTGATAAATATTAGCCATTATTACCTCTGGCTGTTCTCTTGGCACTTTCTAAGTGCCAGGCCCAGTCCTGGGGACTCTCTGAGCACAGTCTCATGGAATCCCTGTGGCTTCTGTGTGGATTGTTGGTACAGCACACAGGCAAGAAGTTTAAGTTCAGTGAGACTAAGTGAGGTCTGAGGTCACAGAGCTGGTGTATAATAGGGATTAGACCACTTCTTTGACTTCTCGTGGCTTCTAAAGACCCTTCTGCCACACAGGGCTGCCTTGATAGGCAAACAGCATGGCCAAGTGAATCTAAATTCCAGCAGGATGTCTGGGCAATAAGTTCACTCAATATATATTTGTTGAGCACCTATTATGTGCCATGCACGACAAGCCCTGTGAAGGCAGGAGTCGCATCTGTCGTGGGCACTTCCACTGAGTAATCCCATAACATACATAACATACATTTGTGTCTGAGAGTGGAGGGGAGAGTGGAGAAATGTGAGTGATGCGATGCTCCTGTTAGACGGAATCATAATTGTCCGAGTGGGAGGCAAAGTAATAGAGGGGAAAGAAATGACAAACTCTGGGTTGGAATCCTGGACCATCTCCTAACTGGTCAGAGTTGGTTTTATTCACCAGAGTACAATAGGTGGTCAGCAAATGTTGGTCAAATAACTAAATAAATGGCCAGATGAGTGACAGAGATGGCCTTGCTGTCCTGCACTGGATGGACACAGATGGGCAGGATAGGGTCTGATGTGTGGTAACGACAGGTCTTCCAAAGCTGTCCTTAAGGGGTAGTGCCGGCTTTAGTCTTCCAAAATAAAATTTGATGGATAAAAATGACAGCCCTTGCACTTTGATCCCAAGAGCCAGTTATGCAAACACAAGGTTGATAGAGAAAGACAACATGCCTTTGTCTTTCTTGATTTCGTTGTCATTTAGAGCACAGGTCAGCACCATTTTTTTGTAAAAGGCCAGGTGGTAAGTATTTTAGGCTTGGAGGACCCTACCGTATCTGTTGCAACTACTCAACTGTATCACTGTAAAGTGAAAGTAGCTGTAGACACCATGTCAGCAAATGAGCATGGGTGTGTTTCAATAAAACTTTATTTATAAAAAGCGTCAGCCCATGGATTTGGTCCATGGGCAGTGGTTGGCCAATTCCTGATTTAGAGGGCATATCCCCGGGAAGTAATCTTTCTGTGTGCAGGTTCACATCCATTTTAATTAATGTTGACTCTCAGGATCTGTGTCCCCATTTTACAGAGGAGAAGCCTGAGTTGTAGGCAGGCAGAGAGTCTCCTGTAGAGCTGAACTCGGCAGGCTGTTGTTCCAGACATGGCAAATAATATCAGCTACCACTTATGGAACACTTCTTATACGTTGCACACTTAACATGCATCATTCCATGGAGCATCCTCAGCAACCTGGGGACGGAGGGCCTATTATTTTTCCTAACTTCACAAGTTGAATAAACTGAGGCTCAAGCAGGTTAAGTGACTTATTTATGGTCACCTGCCTAATGACTTAACACTTATTTATTTAAGGGGACTTACTGAGCATCTACTCTATTCTAGACACTTTCGTGCAGCTGGGTTACAGTGGGCCCCCGACCTCCCGGTGGCTGGAGGTGCTCGGTGAGCTGCTGTGATGAGCAGTTGGGGTAAGTTGCTGGGGAGTGCCAGGGCCTTTGCCCTTTGTGCATAATGCAGCCACGGAGGGCATGGAGGAGAGCTCAGCTGGGGTTCAAGCCCTGGGCTGTTCACCTTGAAAAAATGCCCTCTCAACCTCTCCGATAGGCGGCTGCACCTATAGAAAGTGGGTGCTGGGAAGGTCCCTGCATGGTCGAATAGGGGGGGAGATTCTCCCTTGAGAACTCCTGCCGGGGGTCCCGCTGGCTCTGTCCCCAGCGCCCTTGCTCCAGCCTGGCGTTTCTGCCTCTCCCAGGTCACACCCAGCTGTGGCCACAGCCAGGCAGACTTGCTGGCCAGCCCTGGAAGAGATGGGCCGGGGAGGAGGGCGCGAGGCCTGTTCTGTGAGGCTGTGACTTCACGAGGCGCTACATTAACGTTATTAATAACCCTCTCAGCCTTTATTGAAAAGATGCTCTCTGCGTCTGAATTTGCCACTATGGCAACCCATTTATTAAGGCTGTAAGAGCTGGAGTTGCTTCAGACCATATTTATTGCCATGATTTGCTGAGGGAAGGCTCTGATCCCAGGGCTGGGGCAATTGGAGGAGAGTCTGTGTTGCTGCTTGCAGGGAAGGCCTGGGCTCACCTCGCCAGAAGGTCAGTGAGAGATGCACTTTCTGTCTCTTCCACCTAGGTTACGATTCACATTGCAGGTGTGGAGTTTGGGGCTGACCACAGTGGCGACAGCTTCCTTGTGTGTGGGGGGTGCTAACCAGTGCACCTGACGTCCTCCCCAGGAGCACCCCAGTGGGGCAGGTGAGGCACACATTGTTGGCCTTAATGCGTACACGAAGACAGTAGGACTCAGAGAAGCCATGAGAGTCACCAGGGTCACAGAACTAGTGGCCAAGTGGGCCGTAGTGGTGGCCCCAGGGGTCATGGGCTCATTTTTCTATAAAAATCTGAACGATGGGGCGCCTGGGTGGCTCAGTTGGTTAAGCGACTGCCTTCGGCTCAGGTCATGATCCCGGAGTCCTAGGATCGAGTCCCACATCGGGCTCCCAGCTCGGCAGGGAGCCTGCTTCTCCCTCTGACCCTATCCCCTCTCATGCTGTTTCTCTCTCTCTCTCTCAAATAAATAAATAAATAAAATCTTTAAAAAAAAAAAAAAAAAAAAATCTGAACGAGTGCTCTCTGGCTCCGTCTTTTTCTCTTGAGCATCAGAAAAACAAAAGAACTGCATGAAGTGATAGCACCACCACCACCACCCACGAACTCACTAAGCTCTGAGCTAAGAGATTTGTATTCATCAAGCTGCTTGAATCCTCCTGACGCTCCCGTGTGGATATTATCCCTGCCTTCATGTTACAGATGCAGTGAGGTGACTTGTCTAAGGTCACACAGCAGGTCAGTGGCAGAGCTAGGCCTCGAGGCCGCTCTGTCTGATTGCGTCCCTGATTGATTCCCATCCCTGATGCCACACCACCTCCTTTCTTCCCCTTGCCCCATTTTCGGAGGCTGGAGGAGCGGCAAGCTCACCACATGGCTCCTTTCTTCTCCATTAACTGTTCCTCTGGGCCCAGGCTTTGTGGCTCTCAGACCCCCTCCTCTGGGATCTTCTCAACTGTACACTTGGCCAACTGACTGGGATTTGGCTTCGTCTGCTAGGGCTGCCAGAACCAAGTACCACAGAACAGGGAGCTTCAAAGATAGAAACTCATTTTCTCACAGCTCTGGAGGCTGCAAGTCTCAGATCAAGGTGTTGGCAGGGTTGGTTTCTTCTGGGGTCTCTCTCCTTGGGTGCAGATAGCCACCCTCTCTTCATATCTTCACGTGCTCCTCCCTCTGTGTGTATCTGTCCTAATCTCCCCTTCTTATGAGGACACTGTTGTATGGGATTAGGACTAATGACCTCATTTATCCTGAATCACCTCTTTAAAGACCGTCTCACCAGAGACGGTCACATTCTGAGGGACTGGGGATGAGGATTTCGACACAGGAATTTTGAGCAAACACAATTCAGCCCATACCAGGATTCAAGCAAGGTCAGTTTCTTGGTCTCTGAAGTTCTCTGGGGTCAGCCTAGGTCACTGGAGTGGCTCTGTAATGGAGATACCACCAGAAATGGGCTTCTGTTGTCACTGAGGGTGGCCCGTCCCCAGGGCTCCCCTGCTGGGGCCCACTTCTGGACCACCCTCTCAGACGTGCTCCGGTGGCCCAGATCCCCAAGGCCTGGCGCCCTCGCTCCCACGGCGGCTGCTTCCCTCACACCCGTCCTGCTGCTGTCCGTTTCAGATGTGGGCCTCGGTGGAGCTGGAATCTTCCAGCTGCGATGCCCACTCGTCCTGTAGCACACGGTTTGGCTTTTCATCTCCTTCCCCCCTTCCCATGACTGACTACGTCCTTCCTTCTTTCCATCCGTCTTTTCTTTCCTTCCTATTTCCATCTCTCTTTCTCTCTCCTCTTGTTCTCTTTTCCTCGCTCCTTCTTGTCTGTACACCTGCTCCATGCTGGACACGGTGCTGGCTGCTGGGGAGACACCAAACATCTGTGGCAAAGGTCGATGCCAAACGGGAGCCTCTTTGAGGCAGACCCTGTTCTCGTGCATCTTTCCCCGCGCGTCGCCTCGCAGAGCTATAGTACAGCGATCGGTCGAAACCAGGAAACTGACACTGGTACGTTACTATCAACTACACTGCAGACCTCATCTGGATTCCACCAACTGACACACCCGTGTGTGTATGTGTGTGTGTAGTTCCAAAGTAATGACTTTAAGTTTTGGAAGGTGTAAGACAGAAGAGTTTAAGGGAACACTGTTGCCAAACTAGCCTCCTCCATCCCAATACACAAGAGCTTCTGCGATGGAGAGAAAATTAGGGAGAAAGCCTCAGAGTTAGAGGTGAGCGCTTTGCTCCAACAGGACAGCATGGAGCACGTGGCAAGCTGTCATGGGGAATATGAACAGACATTCGAACGAATGAGAAAGAGCAGCTGGCGTTGCTTCGATTTTGCAATCGAGCTAACAGAGCCAGCTCAGTGCCCTGACCCGTGCTAGCAGCAAGCAGGCTGAGGGAGCCAGGCGTCCTTCCCACCTCGTCCCCCCCACCCCGCCCGCTGCTCTTGGCCTCTCTGTCTCCTACTCTCGGGCTCTTAGGACAATAAGTACAAACCCATAAAGCTCCTTTCAGTGAGTGCATCTTGCTTACCCGCTCTTATCAGAACAGAGGAGAACTGAAAGGGCTTTCAAAAGAGCCATCTGTTAGTTTTCATAAAGACATTATCTGCTTCCCATCACAGGGCTTTTGCTGTCTCTGACACGTGTCTGCCCTCCCTCCACTGTCTGCGCGAGCCAGAGCACACTCTCCACTCTGTCTGCGCCTGGCTGCTGGAGGTGGGTTGCAGACAGAGTATTTATCTAAAAGTGAAGAGATCTGACTTATAAGCAAGCCCGATATTAAATGTATAAATAATGCATCCTGTGGCATTATTTATAATGCAATAACATCCCTATAATGTAATAAAAGTATGCAGGTTCCCAGCATTTTTCTTAACCCCTTCATGTCTTGGAGGATGCTGTGGGTCGACCAGCCCCCTGAATCCTCCAGGACTTTGGAATGGGGTGCTATCTATCAAGCCCTGCCTGGGATCCAGCTTCTGCCCAGCTGAGTCTTTGGACAACCACCAGCAGGAGAAACTTGGCCCCGGTACTTGGAGTACTGATTTTCAAACTCTGGTATGAGTCTGAATGCAGGTTTCCCAACTTTAATCTACTGATTTGGAATTTTTAAGCACCAGGAGGGGAAATTTGTATGTTTAACCAGCTCTCTGATAGATTCTAAGACAGGTAAACGAGCGCTTTTGGGTTAGCCCTGACTTGCAGCAGGATAGACCATTAAGCTTCCCCAGCTCATCGCTCTGAGACTGAGTCAAGTCAGCCTTGCGAGGACCGTGCACTGGTCTTGCGCCTTGGTTCCAGGTCTTGCTCACCTGCCCAGCAGCCATGTCCCTCCTGCCACTGGCTGCCAGCTATGGGTTCGGGCCCTGCTGACCTTCTTGGTGCCACCTGGTGCCTACCTGGTCGTCTGAGTCTAGTCGGCTCCTGTATCTCCTCACTTATCGGATAACAGAAAATTCTGGGTAGACCACAGGAGACCAGTGTTTGCTTGGATGCTTGGATGCCTGGGCTGGGTGCCTCCAAACTCCCGGTCTCCAGCCCGCCCTGGGCTCCCCACGCTGCCCAGAAACCTGCCTCTCTCTTGGGCTCTCTCCTGTTCTCCCAAGTGTCCGTGTCCTTGGTATCTGATGTCTTTCAGATGTCCAATCTCTTCTTCACAATGGATAAGCAACCTCTTATGCTGGGTCACTGAAAAACTAGAAGCAGTCAGAGGAAGGATAGGCTCTGAACCTTCTGTTCTTCACCCTGACTGCCCACCTGCGAGCTTATCTCTGCCTGCACCCATGTGTCTTCCTGCCCTGGTAGAAGAGGTAAACTGCCTCCAACATGAGACTGATCCTCCCACAGGGAGGACTCCAACCCCAGGCTTCCCAGGTAACCCTCTCCATCAACTTCTTCTCCGAATCTCCAAACGTTTTCCCTACTGATTTTCCATCAACTCCTAAACATATTCAGCATCTTTCAGCCATCCACCGTCACTTTGCCCCATGCTGCTTCTAACTCCTACTCTGTCTCTTTCCCCATGTCAACCTTATTTCATAATAATTGTGCTGTGCATACAGTGATTCTTGTCAGAAGAGTGACAATACATAGTAAATGTGCTAACTCACCTAGTACTAGTTTATTTAATCCTCACAATAACCCTAGGATACATTAATACTGGCTGAGTTGACAGCTAATTAAAGCAGAGGGAAATTGGGTAATGCATCCAGAGGCACACAGTACTGTGGGATCTGGTCCCAGGCAGTTGGCCTTTGGAGTAAGCGTCTACACTTGCTGATGCGGTTCCTGCCCCTGCAGTGACTCCTCCACAATTTGGTCCCTTCTCCCAGGTCAGCAGTGACCTCTGTTTTGTTACATCCACTGGAAATTTTGGGACTTGATTTCACCTGGCAGAGTGCCAGATGGCATTGACCTCCACGTGCAATTTTGGAAACCCCCATTTTTCTTGGTTCTTAGGGCCCCATACTCTGTTCTCCTTTTACCTTTCAGGTCTCTTCTCAGTCACATTTTTAGGCTTCTTCTCTCTCGGCCCAAGACCTTATATTTAGGGGATGCCCCAACTATATATCCACCCTACGCATTGTTCCCATAGATCCCAAGAACTGCCAAGTCTTGGTTCTGATCACTAGACAAGGTCTCGTCTATTGGCCTGATCCCTTCACTTAATTGATTCTTTTGCCCAAGTCAGTCCCTTCCTTCCTCCTTCCCGACTCAGTCAATGGCTCCCACACCAGTGGTTCATCCAGTTCCCCAGCGGAAACTCACATGGCATTTTGGTCTCTCTCTCTCTCTTCCCCGCATTATCTATTCAGCCATCAGTCTCAGTCTTACCTGCTAAATTGCCCTCAACTCTGTCACTTCACACGTGCCTCCTGAGACCATCTCAGTCTGTCTCCTCCCCATGTGCCTACAACGGATTCCTAACTGGCCTCCTCACTCCAATCTTGTGGCCCCTGATACATCTTTTCTTTTTTTAAAAAATTATGAACTATTTAAACTAGACAGAAAATGATAGACAATGACAGAACACACATCCATTAATCTACCACTGAAATTTAACAAACATTAGTATTTTGCCATATTTGGATGTATTCGTTGAAAGAATGTTACAGATGCAGTTAAAGAAATGGGCACCCCATTCTTTTCTCCTCCACCTTCTAACCCAGAGGTAATTACCAGCTGAAGTTGGTGTAGATCCTTTTCATGTTTAAAAAATTGACATGTAAAATCTGTATCCACCAGTGGCATAGGGTTTCGAATATTTAAAATTTACATAAATCATATCACATATAATTTTGAAAAGTTTAAATGGATGTCATGTCTTTGAGATGGATCCACATTGACACGCAGAGGTCTAAGTCATTCTTTTGAACTTCTATGCTTAACTGTAGCTATATTCTATCCTTTCATTATCCATTTCCCTGAACTTGGTTGTGTCCAGGGATTCACTATTATAAAAAGTGCTGCAAAGAGTATCTGTATTCATGGGTCCCTGTACATTGTGTTTTTTTCTCCTCTATAAGGTGCAGATCTACAATGGGAATAGCTGAGCCTTCTGGTGTAAGCATGTTTACTAGATACTGGCAGATTCTTTTCACAATGGTTATATCAACTTATACTTCCTCCAAGAGTTTATCAGAATTTTCATTTCCTCACATCCTCACTGCAAACTCATAAATACTTAAAATATGAAGAGTGAGAAGCAGTGCCTCATTGTTTTAATTTGTGTTTCCCTGATTGCTAGCGATTTTGAGAATTTTTCACATTTGTCATTGGTGTTTTCTGTAAATTGCTGGTTCCTATCCTCACACATTTTTACATTGTTTGTATTGTTTGGTTGACTTTTAAAATTAATTTTAGGAGTTCTTAAACATTCCAGAAATCAATCCTTTGTTGGCTATGTGCTTCCCTTTTACTTTATTTATGGTATCATATGTTCTTCCAAAGATTTAAATTTTAATATAGAACACCCTCCATCTTTCTTATTTTGGTTTGTGTTTTTTAGTCTTATTTGAAAAATCTCACTCTCACGATGTTATAAAGTTTTTTTGCTATATTTTCTTCTGAAAATTTGACAGTTTTTTTTTTTTTTTACATTTAAGTTCTTCAATTTATTTGAAATTCATGTGTGTAAGTGACATGCTGTGGGATTAAATTTTATTTTACTTTTCATATAGAGAGCAAGTTGTACAGAACCACTTTATGGATTAAAACATTTTTCCACTGATCTGTGATGTCAGCACTGTCCTATACCAAGTTCCCTTATGTGCGGGTAAGCTTCGGGGCTTTATCTTTGGTTTGTTTATCCTTCCACCAGCACTGCATATTTTATTTGCTACGGCTTTGTAATTACTGTTTTTTAAAAATTGAGATTATAATTAACACAGCATAAAGTTCATCTTTTCAAAGTGTACTGTTTGGTGTCTTTTGTATATTCACAGAGTTGTGCAACTATCAACAATCAGTTTTAGGGCATTTTTTATCACCCTGGAAAGAAACCCTATACCCTTTAAGTATCACCTCCATACTCCTCATACCATCCAGCTCCCTTCCTGCCCAGGCCTTGGACACCACTAATCTACTTTCTGTTTATAGATTTACCTATTCTGGATATTTCATACATATGATGTAATGTTTTCAAGACTCATCCATGTTATAGCATGTAATAGTACCACACTGCTTTTTATGGCTGAATAACATTCTATTGTATGGATATACCACAATTTGTTTATCCATTTATTAGTTGATGGGCATTTGTTTTTTTTCACTTTTTGGCTATTATGGATAATGCTATTATGAATGTTTGTGTACTGTCTACTTTTTTGTATGAATGCATGTTTTAAATACTCTTGACTATATACCTAAGAGTGGAATTGCTGGGTCATATGGTATTCTATGTTTAACTTTTTGAGGAACTGCGACATTATTTTTTAAATTGGCTGCACCATTTTACATTCCCACCAGTAACATATGAGGATTTCAACATTTCTACATCCTCATCAGTACCTGTGAATTTTCCTTTTCTTGATTATAACCATCCTAGTAGGTGAGAAGTAATCTCTCACTGTGGTTTGGATTTGCATTTCTGTGACAGCTAATGAGGTGGAGTATTTTTTCATGGGCTTATTGGCTATTGTGTTTCTAAGGAGAAATCTGGATTTAAATCCTTTGCCCATTTTAAAGCTGAGTCTTTTTATTATTGAGTTGTAAGAATAATTACTATTTATATCTAGTAGGGGAAATTATTCCTTCCACCATCATTTCTTCCTTCTTTTCCTCCTTGTTCTTCAAAATTATCATGGCTATTCTGTGCTCTTTACTCATGTTTATGAAATTGGGATCAACTTGTATGTCACTATTTATTTATGTTGGCAGATTTTTCACTGAATTTAGAGATAGATTGCTTTTGGAGAGAATTGCCATCTTCAGATTATTGTTTTCCCATCTATGAACATGGTATATCTCTCCATTTGTTCGGATCTTCTTTTTGTCATATTTGGACAGGCTTCACCTGCACTCCCTTATGGAGAAAGTCCCTGCTGTTCACTTATGCACATGACCTTGCAAACCCCCCAAAGTTGGGTCTGTTTAGCAACACTCCCATTTTCCTTAAATTGATTTGACAACTGCTTTTCCTACTCATGTGTTCTTTGATATCTTCCCATCCAGATTTTAGATATTTAGGAAACTCCAAGAACTCTTAGATTCCTGAGCTGGGAAGACATGGAAAGGTAGTGTCATCTTCTCTCTAGATGTTCCAGATTTTCAGGAAAAAGTCTGGGTTGGAGCTTAGGATAGAGAAATTGATGGGTTAAAACATGCCTTCGAAAAGTCTTGGCATGCCTTGAAAGAGGTTAACCTATAAACAAGTAAGTGAACTATTTGGGAGTTGGTGAAAGACGTTGCCTCTTAAAAGTTGAGCACTGCTTCTGTGTTATAGGAGGGATGTGAAGTTACTGTGAAGAATATCTCTGGGAAGAGGGACATGAATGCACCCTTTTGTTAGGAAGATTTAAAGTGAGGGGACAACCAGTGGCTTTGGGAAAGGTTGTAAGCAGAAAATTGCGGTTTCACTAAATCCATACTTCTGAGTATCTGGAACTAGAAAGTTATGAGGTAGGGGATGAACAAATATTCACATAGGGCTGTGGAGCATCAGAAGGAACAGAGTGGTTTGACTTTCCAGGTCCCACATGAGAACTTTGACTGAATAAGATGGACAGGCAGGTGTCAGTTGGGTAGAAAGGGCACAAAGGGGAAACAAAAGTAGGATGGCGGTGGGGAGCAGAGCCTGGACTTTTGACCAGGACCTAGAATGTGTGACAAGGACTGATTCTGGACATATCACCAAAGCGGAGACTGAGAGCCTCTTCTGACCCATCATCCTCAGATGGACGTGTGCTGGGCATGATGACTGCCGTGGTGGCATCCTGCTTGCCACCAAGGAGGCTGCTTGTGGTGCCTTCTGTTTCTGAGAGTTGTTTCACCTCTCAGCCCCTAGGTGGTGCACCTGAGTCCACGCTGCTCCCCTCAGAAAAGCAGGATTGATTAATAGAACTGGGGGTTACTGGGGTGCCTGGGTGGTTCAGTTGGTTAAAGCAACTGCAGCGTCCTGGGATCGAGCCCCGCGTTCGGCCCCCTGCTCAGCGGGGAGCCTGCTTCTCCCTCTTCCTCTTCCTGCCGCTCTGCCTACTTGTTCTATCTCTCTCTCAAATAAATAAATAAAATATTAAAAAAAAAAATGAACTGGGAGTTACCAAAAAGCAGTGGTCCTGGGAGAGGAGAAGGACATCAGAATACGGGACACGGAGCTCAAGCTAGTGTTTAATCATAATAAAAGCCCTAAATCCCAGGGGGGTGAAGCAGCTCCTATCAGCTCCAGTGATAATATGGAAGGTGAGCAGCATAGTAAGGACATTAAGTTTTCATTCAGCACATATTAACTGAAGGTCTACTATGTGCCAACAGCTGTTCTAGGTGCTGGGCACGCACAGAGCAGTCAACAGAGCAAAGCCCCTGCTGGCCGTCTAGTCGGAGAGAGAGGCAGCAAACAAATAAACACATGCTTGGGTGCAAAGTGCAGAGGAAGACAAGGAGAGGCACCGGGGGCTGGGGTTTGCAAGAGGAAGCAAGAGTCCACCGTGCAGAGCCAGCCAGGGGGGCTGGGACAGAAAGAAGGACCTGCTCAACTAGATGGACCAGTTGGGGGGCAGTGTGGGCAGCTGCACCGGGGCTGTCAGAGGAGGGATGGGGGTGCACACCAGCGTGGGGTCAGTGGAGATGGAGGGAGAGAGGTAGGCTCGACTGAATTTGGTGACTGATTGAACGTGGGTGTGGGGACAAACTGAAGTCAACATCCCTGGCCCGGCCCCTGATCTGGGTGACCATTCACATAGCCTGAGATGTCTCCCTGAGCCCCGTGCAGGCATCTTCCTGACCCCAAAGTCATTTTTATTATTTTCCAGTGTGCAGAGTACCCAGAACTGAACTAATAAAGAACAGCAGTTCTGCTTTAATGAGCAAAGACTAATTTGTAATTAGCATATACATTATTTGTACTTAATGAGTGCTTTCCAAAGTCCTTGTGGGGGTTGTTTGTCTTCCTAAGTATTTAAAACACCCCTCCTCCCAACCATCTTGTTTATGCTGTTTATTTGTACTCTGTTCCTAAAAATACACACGAGGACACATGCGTACATTTGCACTCTCATTCACCTGCAGCCATGTGCAGACTGTTGGCAGCCAGAGGGGCACCCACAGGACCGTGCAGCGACCGCGTTCACTTATTCGTAAGTGTAACCCTACACTCTCAGGCATCGACACAGGCACACAAACCTCACGCCTACGTGTAAGTGTGCGCATGCACATATATATACATGTACCCCTTCCTGTGCGCCCATGCCCAGGAAGCATGGGTACACAGCACATGCGCACTCATGTAAGAAGCCCAAAGAAGGAAACGTGCATCCATAAGTGCCCCAGCACATGCACGTGGATACACACATGCAGGCACTCACCCCCAGGCTGCCAAGGGCCAGGGGATTCCTCTCCTCAAGTAGTGATGATGTCAGGCCTTTATCATTTTGGCCTTGTTCAAAGATTTGAGGTTCTGAGGCTTCACCCTCTTGCTCACAGCGCCTTGCCTTGTACAAATGGATCAGCTACTGTTAAGTAATGCGACCTCCCAGTTATGCTCCTGGCTACCCGGGCTTGTGAAAGATCTGGAGAACAGAGGTCCTACACACACCATAGCCACAGGCCTGCACGGGTGGGCAGAGGTGGGCTTATGCCTCCTTGGGCCAGGGCTCGGCTCAGGCAATCAGCAATAACAGCCCTAGTTAGCACCATGTTTTCCGGCCCCCCAGGCAAAAACTCTGCACAGTGGTCAGGATGAGCACCAACCAATCCGTCCTAAACACTAATTATGCCGTAGGGATTTCACCCACATTGACACATAGACTTTTTCTACCAGAATACTGAGGTCAACATTATTATCCTTGTTTTGCAGACACCCACCCAGGAGCTCAAAGGAACACCGGTGTTTGTGCAAGGCCCCCCAGAGGTAGGCTTGAGTCCAGATGAATCTCTTGCATGATTTAATCTCTGCGTGTCCTCAGCAAACCACCCCCTGCCCTGCTGGCCTCGCCCAACACAGGGTCGGCTGGAGCAGGTGGGAGAGGATGATAGAGCTGCCCAAGGTTCTTGGTGCCTCTGACCTCCTACCAGGCATTCCCCTGGGGGATGAAGAACAAAGATGAGGTACTCTGTTCACCCACGGGCCAGAGACAGTCCTTCCTGGAGAAAACACAACTCATCTTTTCTGATTTTGATGTTTGCTTTCGATGTGATTCCAGCAAAGCAGCTGGTCAAGTCTTCCTTTGTCGGAAGATCTGAGTGGTCTGCTGATGTCAGGTCCGCCCTGGGTGCTAAGTTCCTAAGATCAGATAAATTGGGTTTGCAAAAACTTAACTCTGAGATACTATCCCAAGTGAAAAGGGAAAGCACCAGAACTTTTTTCTTATGTTAAAAAATGCCACATTCCTTAAAAGTTGCTAAGGTGTGTGGTCTGTTACCTACCAGTCACTGGCCTCTTACTCTGGGGCAGGCCCTGTGCTGGGACCTGGGCGCCGGCACCGCTGACGAAGGCCCCGGGCCACTTTTGGCTCACATCGTTGGAAACATTCTAAAGAAAAAAGTAGTACAAATGTTCTTACAGCTATTCTTTCATTTGAGTCTTAAAATACCTTACGAGGGAAGTAAAAATACTACAATAAACAGTGACAACAGCTGGTTTACCGAACAGTTACTGTCAGCCAGTCCCACAATGGCCTCGATGTGCTCGATGTTTCACAAGCAACAGTCTATTCACTTCTCACTAGGAGCCTATCAAGTTCCAGTCCGAGAATGGGTTATCAGGGCTCCGGTTCTCCTGCTGAGAAATGAAGGATCAGTGCGGTGACGTGACCCGAGCAA
Source organism: Halichoerus grypus (assembly GCF_964656455.1). Classification (NCBI taxonomy): domain Eukaryota; kingdom Metazoa; phylum Chordata; class Mammalia; order Carnivora; family Phocidae; genus Halichoerus; species Halichoerus grypus. The sequence continues at coordinate 118,974,850 of NC_135721.1, forward strand.
CGTCTGCAGGGAGGGTCCAGGCCTGCTGACTCTTAGGACTGACCTCCTGTCCCTGCCAGGCTGGATGGAGTGGGGTTTGGGCGCCGGGAGCCATGCGCCTGGTGTGTGTTTCCAGTCTCTGTGGCCCTAAAGCTGTCCCAAGCAATGCTTTCCAACCCAGTCATCTGGGTGTGTTGACTTCCAGCCAGGGAGGAGAAAAGGGGCTAGGCCTCCCTTGCTGGTACTGCACCTTTAATAGAGTTTGCCAGTTTCCGGGGTATTACACCCTGGTCAATTTCAGCTACCCACTGTTGAACTACTGGGAGGGCAGGAGGAGGGGGGAGAGGGATATTTAACAATTGCATATTTAATGCCTGGCTCTCTGGCTCCAGCCCATTGTGGAGCCCAAGGTCCCGGCAATTAACCTTTTGCTACTTCTGGGCTCAGAGGGGGCCAGGCTGTGGGAACAGAGTACCAGAAGGATATTTCGAGGTATTCTCCATTGCCTCGGCCTGGATGGGGCTGATGGTGTTTAACTTCTTCCTTTGCCTCCCTCAGGGAGAAAACAAAGAGTGGATCCCAGAAAGGCTGGGGCCTCTAATCTCTCAGTAAAAGCCTTTGAAAGGAGGGAACGGTGGCTAGGTCTACCACAGAGAGCTGGCAAGCCTGGGTCTCCAGGGGCCAGGCCGGGGCCAGGGGCTCCGTGCGTGGCGTATGGAGCAGGGCTGGCGGGCTGGGAGGAAACGGCTGGCGGAAGGCCTCCTGGACCCTCTATCCTGTCTCCGTCACTCCCACACAGATTAATGAGCCCCAGGATGCCCTTGGTGTTGGGCAGCCATGCTCGGGGCCTCCCCAAAATAGACAGGACGCCTGGTGCCTCTTGCCACCGTCCCAGCTATTGTCTTTATGAGCCTGGTGAGTTCAGGGATCATATCCTAACACTTCCTCTTCATGCTTAATCACTATCCTGATGGAGAGCCGCTCACACAGATAGCCTGGGGGGTGTTGAGGGCAATGCAAACCCTGGGCAGCCAGGCCTCCAGCGTGTGCATCTTGGCGGGGGGAGGGGGCGCCGGCACTGCTGTGGTTGCATCTGGGAAGGGGCAAATGGGGCCTGTTAACCTTAAAAAAATGGAAGTCCTTTTACTAGCAAAAATGGGTTTATTTGGCAATAGCAGAGAATTATAACTGGGGACGTGCAAGCTATGGCAAAAACCAGAGGCAAGTCCAACAAAGGAGAGGAACATTATTTTATGGAGAAGAAGGAGGAAGTCGGGAGGGGTTGTTTGAAGGAAAGTCCATTGGAGAAAAGCAGTTTGGGGTGATGACAGTTTCTGACTGGCTGAGTTGCAGGGGTGGGCGATTTCCTGTAGGGATGCACGTACACCTTTCCTTGGTGGGACCTGTCATGGATGATTCTTTCCTGAGGAGACTCCTCTGTTGAGGTCTGTAACTGATCATTCTTGCTGTAATTGACACGGAGTGGAGTGTCTACCTCTTCCGGCCTCTTTGTCCACTTTAATGACGTTTCCCTTTATTATTTTTCACGAGCCATTGTGGAGCCTTTGCAAGGACTCGGAGATTCTTTCTGGCTGAGGCTGACTGAGGGGGGCATCAGGCTCGAGTTGGTGCCATGGGGTGGGGGTGGTGTGTGGGCCAGAGTCAGCCACTAGGGGGCAGGCCCTGACAGCAGGTGGACCAGGCTAACCCCCATCTAAGCTCAAAATGACTGGGAGGAAGGACAGCCACAACAAGTGGCCTGCTCTGGGTCTTGTCAGCTCCACAGAGAGCCAAACCCCAGGGAAGTCTAGGAGGTGAGGACACTGGAGCTAGGAGGCCATTCATAGATTCCCTTTATCTTCTCTGTCTGCAGCAATGGGATGATGATGAGCTGCACCAGCGTCTGGACAGAGATGGGAAGTGGCTTCCCCATGCTGTGGAAGGGGTCAGGGGCAGGACAAAAATCAGAGACACAGAAGGACAGGTCTGGGCTAGAGTCAGGAGCTGACAGCTTCAGGCAGGGGACACGGGACAAATGTGGGAACCCTGGCTGGAGGGTAGAGAAGCCCCGAAGGGCCTTTCTTGGTTGTGTTCTCTTGGGCCTGCCTGGCCAGGCCTGCTTAGCACTTTTTCAGTTTCTCCAGAGAAGTCCCTGCCCTCCCTGTCCTTAGCCTGGCTGATTCTGGCAGTTTGTGAACCCTCTGAGCTAACTACCTGCCCAGCACGGAGCTTTCCAAGGATGCGCTAGTGGGCTGAGGCTGAAAGCCACAGGGGCTTGGAGTTCATACTGAGGAGAGAAGACTGGGGAGCCCAGCCACAAGTGGGAGGTCTGAAAGAGCCAGGGGCCTGCGGCTGTCTGTCTTGTCCATCCATCCGTCTGTCTATCTGTTCATCTAGCCATTCTCCATCTATCTGTTAATCTATTCAATCAGTATATGTCATGTGCCAGGCCCTCTTTTAGGTCCTGAGAATACAGCTCTGAACATGACAGAGAAGGCCTCTGACCTCATGGGAAGCGACATTTGAATGGCAGCATCCCAGAGACAAGCCAAATCACTAATTGTGGCATAAGGATGGAAGCAGATAGGTCTTCTCTTAAACTACCGAGGCAGCAGGGACCCCTCACCTGCCCTGATGCGGGCAGACGTTTACAGTATATATATAGCTGTAGCCCAGACGTGCATACCTGTGCATGCTCACCCTGCCTTCCCTCGGGTACCGACCCGGCCAGGGTCACAGCGGGTGCACCCATACACACTTGAATGCACGACTATCTAAATACTCGTGCACACACGCACACAAATTCACACATGCACACATTTTATGCACACTCGGGACAGTTGGGATCTGTATGCGTACAACACACGTACCCACATACACTCATCCAGGCACAGGGGTCACACGCCCCTGAGCCCACACGTGGGCGCACGTGCATATAAATGTCCCCTCTGACTTTGACCTTTTTCCCAAAGCCCCCACGCCCTGCCATTTTCCCATCCTATCCTGGGGAATTACCCATATCTCTGACAAGAGAATGGGTTACTAATGCAGCCACAGAACTGTTTTGACACTTTTGACGAATAACATTCAATACTATTAATTGGAACAATTGCTTTTCATTTAACTAAATCACGGGAATTGCTAAACTAAATTGAAACGGAATGTAATTTTGCCGCGCGCTGCCTTAATATGGGCCTCTAAATGTCTTCTCCCTGAAGGATTAGTAACTTAATCACCCACCAGTGATAACTGCTTCCCAGGCTCAGCTGGGAGGCCCCGTGCTCAGCAGCCGCCTGGCTGGGAACAGGCTGGGCACCCGTGAAAGCTCCCCCAGCCCTGCAGTTCCTCTCCTGCATTATTCATGGTGGAGAACACGGCTCCCTCCCTTCTCTGATTCCAGCAGGACCCTCAGAGATCATCTCCATTGTCCCTTGGTTCTGTCCCTCTGTCTGCGATCTGGCCCAGGGTCTGTCACCCCAGGAGTCTGAACGTGGGCCCAGACTCTGTCTCTGGGCCTCTCTGAGCCTTGCTGAGACCCTTTGTCCCGAGAACACTGGCCCTGGAATCCTGGGACCCTTCAGACTCGAGGGGCAGCCCAGAGCCCGGCCTTGCTTCCAGAGATAGGTTGACATGGGCCAGAAATTCCCCGTGCGCTGCCTGGGAGAGCAGGAAAGGCCCCAGTCCGGTGGGCTGCCGGAGGGTGACAGACTGTCCTGGTTCGCTGCAAACAGAAGGATTTCCAAGACATGGAGCTCTCAGTGCTGAGACTGGATGGTCCCCAGTAGATGGCGGGGCGGGGGGAGCTGATCCCCTTGCTGTGGGGCTATCTGTGCTTCCAGTTAGAAGTCATCCTATTGAGTGCTTACTGTATGCTAAGACATGACATACATGATCTCATTTCATTTTTGAAACCGTTTTATGGAGAGAAGTTCTGTTAACATACTCGTTCAGAAACGAGAAAGCCGAGCCTCCGTTTTTGTAGCCTTCTCTAAGATCTCGAAGGTCTGAGCCTAACACCAAGGATAACAGCCGCTGGTATTTATAAGAGCTTGCTCTGTGGCAAGCCCTTGTGGCTAAGAGCTCAACATGCATCTCCCCAGCCACCTTGAAGATAGGCCTCATTTCTGTTATTCCCATTTTATAGGTAAGAAAACTGAGGCTCACAGAAGTCAAGGTTCTTGCTGGCCGGTGCCAGAGCTGTGCTTCTAGATGCAGCAGTGGGCCCGCCCCTACAACGCCCACTGTATTGGCTTGTCTGTCAGGCCATCTAGGGGCCTCCCAGGATCTTCTCCCCTGGGCGGTCTGAGGAGACCCATGCAGAGGGCTTCTGGAGGTGAAGCCCCCAGCGTATTGGAGTCACTGACTTAAGTGTGGCATCCTATAGGCTCAACTCCTGCCTGTGGGTGTCCAAATTAGGCATGGCCACTCCCTGGATAAAGGTTTCTAGAAATGCCACCCTTTTCCACTTCCTATGACATGGAGGCTAGCACTGGGTCCTTGAGTGGGTTCTCTTCATGACCATGGGTTCTTGAGTTCTGTAGCCCATCTTCTCGCCCGCCCCTGCTGAGCTGAGGCCTCCCGGGGCCTATAGCAACAGTCTCTTCGTAGGCCTCTGGACCTGCCTCTGCATCCCCTCCCTCTCCCCTGCCCCAAGGTTGCTGGACATTTCTAAATGTGCCTCTGAGTTGTCATTCCAAAATACATACTTGAAGAGGAAGGCGCCCGTTTCAAGAGGGAGTAACATTCCTGAGCCCTGATGAAGAGCCAGACACTGTGCCAGGCATTTGGTGTCCATTCTCAATGAATCCCCCAGCATCCCGGGGCTGGGGGATTATTCCCATTTCACAGTTCAGAGAACTGAGGCACTGAGGTGAAGGGATTGCCCAAGTTCATGCACTGGGTCAATGGCAGGCCGAGCTTTCAGAATCAGGCTGTTTGATTCCACACACCCGATTCTTTCTCCGGGCTGGGACTACTCTTCTTGGGAGTGTGGCTCTTGGGAGCTCCAGCTTTCTCTGTGTCCCTGGGGTGGGGGGGGGGCGGGCAGTGTGACAGGGTGGCGACGCTCGCAGGGTCTGTGCAGAGATGCACGCGGGCCGGGAGCCCCGGGCGGGCCTGTTGCTCGTGAGACCTTGGGCTGAGATCCATTTACCTTCACGTGTAACATGGGGGTGCACGCTGTCCCGCCTTCACAGCCCTGTTGGCTGGTAGCATGAGGAGCTCGGCTCAGGGCCTGGAGCGGAATAGAGGCTTAATAAATGGTGGTTACCATGATTATTTTATTCTTTCTGGCGGTTTGGAAGGAGGTTCTCCAGAGTTCAACCCAGCCGACTGTCAAGCCCGGCCTCCCCGTACATTTTACGCTGCCCGTGCCCTTGAGTTTCCCATTAACTTAATAGGCCTGGACATAAAGGAGCCCGTTGTTCATGGGATCCCAGAGTCAATCAACAATCTACCCTTCACTGCTCCCATTCACTAAAATCGATATGTATTGATTGAACACCCAGGCCGCGTGGGGCCCTGAGGCTGCCCTTGAGGTGGTTTCATCCTCTGGCTGAGCCGGGAGGGGGAGCCACGGGAGTGTTTCTCCAAGTGTGGCCCTGGACCAGCAGCATCAGCAGCATCTGGGAACATGTGATAAAATGCGAATCCTTGCAAATTCCAGGCCCTACTGAATCAGAAGGCAGGGCGCAGGCGCTGGTGTTTAATGAGTATTCCAGATCATTCTAAGGCACGCTGAGGTTTGGGAAACATTACTCTAAAGACCAGAACACAGCTATTCTCTGAGAGGGACCGGCTGTGGGATCTGGGGAAGGAGAGTGGGAGTCAGCAGGGGGGGACCTCTGGGGAGCAGGGGGGGATACCCTGACGCATGAACTGCTGCCCCTCCCAGTCCTGGACCAAGGGGGAGGAGCCGGGACTGCTATTAGCTCACATGGTACCCCCTGTGAGTCAGACAAAGGTGCCCCTTCCTCTGGCTGGAAGCTGCTGGCAGGTGGAGCAGGGGCTGGATTTCCATCTTCGTTCACCCCCTTTGTGTGCAAGGCTCAAGCAAAGTACGAGGTGGGCCTGGAAGCACCATGACTGTCCTCACCCGGGGGCCTGGCTCCTGGGGTGCTGGATGCTCTCCCTGCAGCACAGACTCTCCCCAAACCTCCGGCCTCGGCAGTCCTTCAAATGAAACAGGCTGCAAAGACCAAAACCCTTGGGAGAAACAGGGCAGTCAAAGCACAGTTATGAAGACAGCAAGCCACGGACTGGAGGAGACATCCTGCCCTGAGCCAACGCTGGAGAAAATAAAACAGGCGTTTGATAGGCTCTCGACATGCAGGTCCCTCCAGAGCCTGGTCCTCCTGCCAAAGACAAGTTAGCCAGACACTGATGGAGAAATCGAACAAGCCACGGAGTGTGGCCAAGGAGTAAGAGCATTCTCGCCCCCCTACCCCCATCCTGGCTGCCCTAATCAGCACCTGACAGCCAGCCTTCTGCCTCCTGCCTCACCACCCCCTCCTCCAGGGGACCCTCTCAGGCCACACTCCCATCCCCCCCCGGCACCCGCCCACCCCACACAGGCTACCTTGGGCTTCGCCACCTCTAGATCCTGGCCTGCAAGGAGCAGCCTTCCCCCGCTGGGAACCCTCAGTCTGCCTTGCCCTCCTGTTCTTAGGGGCTCTTATACTTTCCCTTCATCCTGGAAGCCTTCCTGGGTTTTGGCTTCAGCTGGCCATCCGGAGCTTTATTTGTTCCTGGGGCTTGACTGGGGCCATTGCTCTTCCATATTCCTCTCTCTTCCAGAAGGTGACTTCCTGGAGGTAGGGGACTACCCGAGTGTCTTTGTCTTTTGTCTTCCCAACTGGGAGCATCTTATAGCAAGGCCAGGTCTCTCTCTGCAAAAGAGTTTCCCTGCTCCAACATCTGCTGCTATACGTTTTGTACAAAGTAGAGGGAGTGAAAGCCCTGCTTGGTTCAGCCCCAGGGGCTCCTAGCCTGGCCTCGCTGGCACCTGCTAACGCCTGGGTACCCACTGCTGCAGTGGGTCGTTCTGGGTCTGCTACTCATCTCACCGCCCCAAACAACAGTTGAGGCCTCTCATTCCCTAACACATGCCAGAGAGCTTGCTCTCTGCAAGGCCAGCTCCTGGAGGAAGTCTGCGGGACGGCTGGACCACGTGCCTTCATCCTAGTGCCCTTGGAGACTCACCATACTTGTTTCTGTTGTCTCCATACATGCCCCAAACTAAACCCAGTGTCTTCCTTCTCACACCAGCTATAGCTTCCCGTCTTCCTCTTTCTGTTAAAAATAGTTTCACCTAGGCTTGAAAATGCAAGTCACCAAGGTTTCTTTCCTGCCTCCATTTTCATCTCTTCCAAAAATCTGAGTGGCATCTCCGGAATTTCTCTGCCATGTTTTTTCCTTTCCTTTCCTATTTGCCCCTTCTGAGGTATAGCCCCTCATTTCCTCACACACCTGATCCACAGAGGTCTTCCCCTCATTGGTAGCTTTCTATCCCATGGCCCCAACACCTGCTGCCAAGGTCATCTTTCCATTGTTCGGGCAAGATCATGTCACTCTCTACTTAACAAACCCCTAGTGCACATGCTAACTTCTCCTTGGAGCCTCTTGTTGGGGAGGGTCACGTGAGTGTAGGGCATGCATTATGGAGCCAGAAAGATCTGGGTGACATTCTTCTTTTTTTAAGATTTATTTATATGAGAGAGAGACAGAGAGAGAGACAGAGGGAGCAAGCAGAGGGAGAGGGAGATAAGCAGGCTCCCCACTAAGCAGGCAGCCCAACTCATAGCTCTACCCCAGGACTCCAGGATCATGACCTGAGCCAAAGGCAGTCGCTTAACCAACTGAGCCACCCAGGTGCCCCCAACTTGGATATTTTTAAAAGCATTAAAAACTAGAACATATCAATTTGTCTGGTTTCAGTGGCCACAGCTGTAATTGGATGTCAGTTCATAGCTATCAATGTCTTTATTCCTACTTGGGTAGGAGACAACCTACTGACCATCAAAACCCATCCTCTCTTTTCTCCTTTGTAATAGAAGTACTGGGTACATGGTTACCCAGTTAGACTTCATCTCCTTTTTTCCCCTTTGAGTTAGTTGTGATAATGTGACTAATTTATTTCTGACAGAAGAAGAGCAGAAGTGCTTTGAAGCATTTCCAGGCCTAGCCCATAAAATCCCCGACGTGTGCTCTTCTGCGTTCATTCCCTTTTTGGCTGGTTGGAATGGCATCAAGTCAGGTGGGCTTGGAAGCCATGTGTTGAAGATGGCAAGGCCACCCCCAGCCTGGATACCTGAGTGACTGTGTGGAGCAGAATTCCACTGACCTGGAACCTTTACCCTGGACAGTTCTCTGTGAATGAATATCTCTTTTGCTTCTTAAGCTACTGAAATTTGGGGGGTCTGTTACCACTAGTTAGCTTATTCTACCAAATATATTACTTATTTCCTGTGGTAGGCATAATTTCTAAAATAATCTCCCAAAGATGCCCCACTATAATACCCAAAACTGTGAGAGAGTATGGTGAAATGTTACTGCCATGATTATGTTATGTGGCAAATTGATCTTAAAATGGGGAGATTATCCTGGGTTATCCAAGTAGGTTCAGTGCAATTATATGGGCCCTTAAAAGTGGAGACTTTCTTTCGCAGTTAGCAGTAGGGGAAGCCAGAAAGAGTCAAAGCAAGGGAAAGACTCAGTGTTCTGTGGCTGGTTCGAAGATGTAGGGGCCCATAGCTAGGGGATGTGGGTGGCCTCTAGCAGCAGAGAGTGATCCCTGGCTAACAGTCAGCAAGGAAACCAGGACCTCAGATCGATAGTAGCTGCAAAGAACTGGATTGTACCAACAACCCGAATGAGCTTGGAATCAAAATTTTCCCCAAGCCTCCAGATAAGTGGTCAGTCTGGCTAACAGCTTGATTTCTGCCTTGTGAGACACTGAGCAGAGAACCAGATGAGCCCACTTAGTGGGCATTGTTTTCAACCACTGAGCTTGGGGTAATTTGTTATTCAACAATAAAACCAATACAATCTCTTAAAGGCAGGGGCTCAGATCTTATTTGTCTCAAATAAGTATCTGTTCCCTGTGAAGTCCAAGGAGAGTGCCTGGCATATGAGGACTTATCTAGTTTTGGTTGAATGGATAGACGAGTTTTGTGGGAGGCGAGTGGGAATCCTCAGGGATAGGTCAGAGATCTGCCCTCCCTTTCTGTAAAGGGCTGGATAGTAAATATTTAGGCCCTGTAGTTATCTACTCAGCTCTGTCCCTGTGGGACAAAAGCAGCGATAGACATTGTGTAAACAAATGTACATGGCTGGGTCCCAATAAAACTTTATTTAAAACAGATTGTGGGCCAGATTCGGCCTGCAGGCCATAGTGTACTAGCTCTGTTACAGAGCACTGGATCTTTGATCTGGTACTTCCACCTAAAGATATGGAATCTTTTGCATAGAACCACCTGTTTTGAAGAAACATTTTATGGACAGAAACAGTTTCTACCACAATCAACACTTACTTGGTCAGTAATCCTGTAGGTTGCCTTTTCACTCCTTTAATTGTTTCCTTTGCGATGTAGAAGTGCTTTAGTTAGTTGGATGTAGTTCCCCTTGTCTGTGTTTTGGATGTCATATCCAAAAAATCATTGCCATGATCAATGTCATGAAGATTTTCCCCTGTTTTCTTCTGGCAGGTTTGCAGTTCTGGGTCTTATATTTAAATCTTTAATCTATTTTGAGTTGACTTTAATGTATGGTGTGAGATAAGGGTCTAATTTCATTCTTTTGCATGTAGATATTCAGTTTTTCCCACACTATTTGTTCAAGAGACTGCCTTTTCCTTATTGTGTATTCTTGGCACCCTTGGGAAAGATTGGTTGGCCATATGTTTGTGGACTTACTTCTGGGCTCTCTATTCTGTTGCGTTGGCCTATGTGTCTGTTTTTATGCCAGTACCACAAAGTTTTAAATGGGAGAAAATATTTTCAAAATATATATCTCATAAGTGATTAATACCCAAAATATATAAGGAACTCTTACAATTCATTAGCAAAAAAACGCCCTCCACAAACAAATAAACAAACAAACAAAAAACACCCCCCGCCAATAAGCTGATTAAAAAGTAGGCAAAGGACTTGAATAGACATTTCTCCAAAGAAGACATACAAATGGCCAGCAGGCTTAAGAAAAGATGCTCAGCATCATTAATCATCAGGGAAATGCAAATTCAAATCACACAATGAGATATCACTTCATACCTATCAGGATGGCTCTTATCACAAAACAAAAGTTAAGTGTTGGTGAGGACGTGGAGAAATTGGCACCCTTGTACACTGTTTGTTGATGGAAATGCAAAATGGCATAGCCACTATGGAAAACAGTATTGTGGGTCTGCAAAAAATTAAAAATGGAATTACCGTATGATTAAGCAATCCTGCTTCTGAGTATTTATCCAAAAGATTTAAATCAGGATCTCAAAGAGGTATCTGCAGTCCCATGTTTATTGCAGCATTATTCACAATAGCCAAGAACATGAAAACAACCGAAGTGTCCATCCACAGATAAATGGATAAAGAAGATGTGGTCTATACATGGAATGGAAGATAATTCAACTCCAGAAAAGAGAAGAATCCTATCACGTGTGATAACATGGGTAAGCCTTGAGGCACTTTGCTAAATGAATAAAGCCAGTCTCAGAAGGACAAAAACTGCATGAGTATACTTACAGGAGGTATCGAAAATAGTCAAATTCATATAAAGACAGTAGAACGGTGGTTGTCAGGAGCTGAGGGGAGGGGGACACTGGGATTGCTAGCCAGTGGGTGGAAAGTTTTAGTTATGCAAGATGAATGAGTTCTAGAGGTTTGTCCAGTGCTGTCCCTATGGGGAGCAGCACTGTATTGCACACTTCCATTTTTGGTAAGAGGGTAGATCTCATGGGTAAGTGTTCTTACCATGTAAGAAAGAAAGGAAATATTTGGTCAGGCTTGGTAGTCATTGTCATTCCAGAACATGTGGAGCTTCTTGGTTTGTAGGGGGATGAATCCCATGTGAAGAGGTCTTTTAGCTTTCTTTAGCTTTGCAGAATTCTTCCATCAACATGGCCTTAGCTGGTTCGCCCTCTTTCAGGGAGGCGAGCCCGGCCTTATTGCCTGCCAGCAGGACTCAGCCGGTGGTGTTTGCAGGGTGGGGGGCTCCCTCCGCCTGCATTCCTCTGAGCCCCCACCCCGTGCCTACAGCTTGAGTGAGCTTCCCCAGCCAGCCTCTGGCAGAACTGGTACATTGCTTCTGGGCCTGCCTGCCCATCCTTCATGAATTTTTATTAAACAAAACTGTAAGCAGATTGATTTTGTCCTCTTTTATTGCATTTTTATTTAATTCCCTTCCATGGTGGAGGCTCCATCATGTTACCGCAGAGTAAATCACTCCAGGGCATCAGGCCAACGCCGTGGAGAAGGGCAGGATCTGGCTTCCCAAGAGCACATTTACCGCATAAGAACCTTTATTAGCAGAGAGTCATTGATTTTTTTTTTTTTTTTTCAGGTCACAGCCCCTTCACCATCCTTTAAATAAGAGAGTATCACAAAGTTATAGTGGAAGAGAGACTCTGCGAGGCCAGGGTCATGGGGTGGAGGCTTGTCTCCAGGTTTGACAACACGTGCACCCCCCACCATCCTGAACTCTGCACCTACTGTGTGCTGGGTGAAGCATGGAGAAGGAGGAGCGTGGGCGGATTAGGGGTTGGTACCTGAGGGTGGAAGGGAAGATTAAGTCCAGGAACAAAGCAATTTAACATCATTAAAAAAAAAAAATCAAGTGTGGTTCTAGTTTAGCCACACAACTTTGTATACAAAATCGGAACCATGAGAATTATAAATCAAAGCTTCTCCTTTGGTTTGGGGTTTTACTCTTAGGAACTGGAGAGTTTGGGAGAAGTTTTTGGAGCAAGGCGATAACAGGGTATTTATTCTCTTTGCTTCCGGAGGCTTAATCTGGCAGTGGGATGTAAAATGGATATGAGAAGAGTTCAGGGATGAGGTTGGAGGCTAGAAACCAGGGCACCCCGGGGAAGGGCTAGTGCTGGGTGTAGGCACGAGGCAACGGGAACCTGAAATGAAGTGGTTGAATGGTATAAATGGCCAGCTGGAGACACATCACACAAGAAGGGCGGCGTCAGAGGGGACTCAGGTTTTTTTTTGTCACCTGCAGAAGGAAGTTAAAGCAGAGAAGCATTTTCGGGCAGAGGAAACGGGGGGGCCGGGTTTTGCGCACGCTCACTTCAAAAGTAAAAGAAATGCACACATACTTGTTATTGCAAAGGAAGGCAGGCAAATTGCAGAAACATTAGAGACAGGTCTCATAGAGAAAATATAAACCATCTTCAGTCCCTCCACCATGATTTGCCTTTGCAATAGTTCATACATTTTGGTATATATCCTTCTAGGTAGATGAATAAAATGGATCATGCAACCCAAGTTTCTTCAAGAATATGATTCTTAATGGCTGCATATTACCTTATCATCTGGATACACCAAAATTGATTTCGCTGTCCACCTATTGCTGGACTTTGACTTGATTTATAGTTTCTCCATACTATAAATAATGCTGTGGTGAACATCTTGCTGTATGCCTCTTTGTCTGTATCTCTGATAAATTTCTAAAGTAAAATTATTGAGTTAAAGGTTATAATCTTTTTAAAGGCTCTTAATTCATATTGTCAAACGCTCACTAGACACTGATATAGGGTCTGTGTGTGTTCATTTCATAGCACATTTATCAACACTGGGATTATTTTGATTGTTTTAAATCTTGGCCAATTTCGTAGTAAAAAAGAAGGATATACAACTTTTGGTTTCTTAAATTATTCATTTTTTTGATTACTAATATTTTTATGATAATTTTGGGTGTGCCTATTGGTCATTGGTTACTTTTTATTTCTTCCCTTTTAAGATTTGTATCTTTTGCCTATATTTTTATTGGAGAGTTCCTTTTTCTACTTACCAATTTATGACAAGTTTTCTTATTGAGGCAATTAAAGCTTTGTCTGTCATACATGTTGGAGATTTCTTATTTTTTTTTCCATTTCTCATTTAGCTTACAAATGTTTCTGTGGTGTTTTTGACAAGTAGAAATTCTGAAGTTTTATATGGTCATTGCTATTAATCTTCTTCTTTTTGTTTTTCTTCCTTCTGTTACACTTTGAAAATCCTCAGGACGAGACTGGGTAAACATTTACCTATAGCTTCTTCTAATTATTTGTGATTTTATTTCTTCAATTTATTTCTTTAGTTGACATTGGACTGGAGTTAGATGGATTTGAATTTGGATCCTGATTCCCCTACTTACTAGCTGTGTGATCTTGAACAAATGACTTAATGTCTCTGAAACTCATTTTTCAGATCTGAAATGGGGCCAGTATTTATCTCATTGATCTGTTGTGAGTATTGCAGGACACGAAGCATGTGAAGTGTCCAGTACAATGCCTGGTGGACAGCAGACATTCCAGGGAAACGTTATTATGGTGGAGCTCTGTTAAGTGTGTACAGTTTTGATCTCCGTGAGGGTTGAGCCCATGTCCTGTTTATCTCTGTATTGCGTCTCACCAAGGACACATCTTAAAGCATATTATCACCAAATATTTAATGAATGGATGAGATGAAATTAACTGATTGCATTTTATAACTTGTAAGGGCAAATAGATGCCTGCTTCTGGGAATCCACTTTAAAATGTTGAACCCATTTAGAAATGACGAGAATCGTGATATGTGTGTCTAGAATGCAGAAGGAAAAAAAAACCCCAAACAAATGAACATTGTGTTTTCATTATCCATAGCTCACCAGTCAGGGCTGTGGGTATGTTCCATCACCTCTGACCTCTGACTTCTGGCCCTGACCTCTGCATGCAAGCCATGCTTCACTCCAAGTCAGTACATAGACAATTGTAAGAGCTGGTAGGGCCCTTTGAGGTTATTTTGTTATGTGGACTTCCAGCATTTGTTTTAGCTGCTAAACACTTTTTTCTAAAGAATGTTATCTTGAAAGCTCAATATGTACAACAGACCAGTGTGGAGATGCTAGAGTTGAAAGATAGGGTCAGGAGGGCATACTCCTTCTGCTGGAGGGCTCTGCACCTGCTGCTCCTTCTGACTGGAATGCAATTCCATCCTCCCCTGTCCCACTTACCTGGTTAAGTATTACTTTTCCTTTGGGTCCTAGCTGAAATAACACCTCCTCCAGGAAGCCTCCCCTGACATTCCTTGAACTAGATGAGTCCCTCCTGCTATAGATCCGTTGCCCTACATACCTCTATTTGCTAGCACACACCCACTTGTAAATTTACATCTATTAACGTTCATTTCCTTCTGCTAGACTATGAATAAAATAGAGGCAAGGCTATGATGGGTTTGTTCACCGTTATATCCTGAAAGCTGACTGCAAAGCTTGGCACACGGTGATTTTCACTTAATATTTGATGCCTCACTGAAACTGCATCTGATCCAATCCCTGCCTTTTCCAGATATTTTCCATGCCCCCTGTGTACTAGATCCTCTTCTGGGTCCTGGTGGTGCCCCTATGAGGGAGACAGACGTGCTCCCTGCCCTCAAGGACTGCACATCTCATCAGGATGACAGGCAACCGAGGGAGATTTGCTAATTCCAATGGGGGTAAATACACTGGGCCTCTATCTAAGATTTCACTGGAACATAAAGTTCTTTAATTTTTCAATAAAATAACTGGCCAGTTTCTAGGCCGGCACATTTGGTTGGTGATAGAGGCAGCAGTGAAGAGTCGAACCCGGGAACCTATCTCCATGGCTCATTCAGGATGGGAAAGTGTCTCCGAGGCCCAGCCAAGATGGAGGATTACCCTCTGATGAATACTGGATACATGCCCCTCTATCTTAATGGTGACGTCTAAGGGGGCAGCTGGGCTAGAGGAAAGAGAGGCCCTTTAGGGATTTTTCAGGGTACTTGAAAGCAAATCCCAGCTCCTCACTAGGACCCTCGAGGCCTGCGCTGATCTGGTTCCGTCTCCCTGCCTGTCTTCATTCTGTTCCCCGCAATCTCGTGTTGCAGATGACAATTTCAAGTCCGATTTGAATTATTCCCGATGGCAAATCAGGGAGGTTATTGACTGATGCACAGTCCATAAATGCTGTGAGGGCCTGTGACATGGGTCCAGATAGCAGTAGTCTCCCATCTGGAGCCTGCCTCTTCACCTGTCCCTTCCAGAAGTCGCTGGGCTGAGGCTTGCACCTCGGCGGACTCTAATGCAGGCTCTGGCTGGACCACCCTGGAACCCACTCCCACAGGAGTGCTGCTGAGGGCACGAGAGCCCAGCAGACAGCTCCCAGGCTGTCTGCCTTCCCTGTGCCAGGCTGCCAGTGCCAGCTGAGGAGGAGGCCCCCTCCTGCCTCTGCTTGTTTCCCTTGATTGTTATGTAATGTTCGGCAGCAGGAGGTAAATTCCTCTCCAATTTCCAGGCCCGTTACAGCGCATGAACCCCACCATGGGGAGCCACAGTGATTGAGCTCAGCAGCCAGGTCCCATGCTGAGTGTCATAAATCAGGCCTATTACCCGCTCCTCCTGGCAGATGCCACCGCCAAGAACCTGCCCACTCTGCTCCGGAGACCCAGCCACCTCTGCACACGGTAAACCAGGGCTGGCATATCCACCGGGAATTTGGGGGGCTCTATCTGACATCCTGCCTGGGGGTTGCCCTGAATCTTTTTTCTGAAGGGATGGGAGGTTTCACAGCCCTTGCTGGCTCATCTCAGACCTGAGGTCCCGCAGCCTGAGGCTCAACGAGCAAAATCAGAGCATGCTCACCCGCTACCTGGATTTCCTGGTGTGGCGGCCTTCCGTGTGCTTCAATACACATAAGAACCTCCAGAGGACATGTTAAAAACACACATTTCCTGGGGTACCTGGGTGGCTCAGTCGGTTAGGCATCTGACTTTTTGATTTTGGCTCAGGTCATGATCTCAGGGTCATGAGATAGAGCCCTGAATCCGGCTCTGTGTTCAGCATGGAGTCTGCTTGAGATTCTCTCTCTCCCTCTGCCCCTCCCCCTGCTCTCTCTCTAAAGTAATAAATAAAATAAATCTTTACAAAAAACCACGCACACGTTTCCCAGCCCCCTCCCCGGAGATGTGATTTGCGATGGGTCCTCCATGGGACGCGGGAATCAGCCTGTTTACAGCTTTCCTGGTGACTCTGCTGCAGGTCGTTCCTGGACAGTCCTCTCAGGAGCGCTGCTTTAAGACCGACTCGATCCCCAAAGCAATGCCTGTAAAATGAATGCCTATAAATCTAATCGTTCTTTTCCATTTCCTTCTATCATTTCACTGAAGATGTGTGTCCCTGGGGAAGAAGATGTGGGTTTCAAAAATCAATGGCAATCACACTGAAGAATGAAGCAAATCTTTGACTATGACATATTTAACGGGCACTAATAATGCTAATAGTTTGGGGGAAAGCCCCCCGGCAGGCTGTTCTGCTGGGATTTAAAATGCTGCAGGGGACTCTCGCTGCTTGTTTCCCACTGGCTCTTCCTAGGGCTGGGGTGACCCTGGGCCCTGCGTACCCTGGCTCAGTCCCAGTTTATACAGGTTGTCTCAGTGCAATTTCTCGTACTTCCCCTTTTGACTCTCAAAAAAAGTCCCAGCTTGGATGACCACAGTCGTTACCCTATTGATAACTCCCTTGGAGACCTCCCATTTTCTTCCAAAGGGATCTGCCTTGTGGATGTCTCAAGGGTTTTGTCAAATTGATCCCAGGTCTGGACTTCACCCCAAAGGACACCCAGACTCTGAGCTAGGATGAATGGCAAAAAAGCCCTTTTGGCTGGGGAGATCACATACTGGGGGGAAGGAGAGATGGCTCATCTGGTGGCCTGGGTAACAGAGATGGGGAATCTGGGGACCAGGGCAGCCTTCTTTGGGGGCCCAGTCCCCGTGTTGGGTGTCTGAGCTAAGGCCGCATTTTCTTGTCAAACATCAAAACTCCAAGTAATAATAAGCCACTCATCCCACAAAGCACAGTGAACCATGGGCTGGAGGGTTCTAGCGTGAGGGCTGGATTTGATCCCAGTACTGCCTTCCTTCTAATGGATACGTGATTTCAAGCAGGTTAACTATGTAGAGCCTCATTTTCCTTATTTGCAAAATGCAGATAATAATCTCCAATCTGGCAGAGGACTTGAGATAATGTATGTCAACAGTGAACATTTCATAGGTAATCAATACATGGTGACAGTTAATAGAATCATCCTAATAATGCCAATATTACAAAATGAGGTTTAATATTCTAAAAATGTTTCCCAACATATTTTTGGGAAGTAATATTTTTATGTTATTTCTTTATCAATTTCTTCCCTTGGAATTTCTGCCATGAAGGCTAAGCTTTGAGGCTTCCCAAGAAAATAAAAAAGATTCAATTAAGAATAAAGATGTCCAAAGAGTGAGCATAAAAACCCAGGATGTGTTAGAAACAACTAGAAATTTCTAGGGGAACTCCAGGATTTATTTGCTCTTTAAGGATTTTAGTGTTATGGGGGGGGTGCTGTCCAAACCTCTTAGAGAAGTCTCCTACTCAGCAAGGTATTGGAGGCACGACAGAGCGGATAGATCAGAAACCAGAGAGGGAAGAATTCTGGGGGATATATCCAGGATAGCCACCTCAGGCTCTGTGACTACTGAGAGATTCTGTGTGCCCCAGTGGGGACACGCATGTGTCTAGGGCACATCTGGATATGAAGTTCTGAATCAGGACAAAGAGCCTGCAGCACGCAGGACCTCAGGACCAGAGGCTGTGGCTGCAGACCTCAGCAGTGGCTACCAATGGGAAGTCCCCAAAGAACCAGGTGGGACCAGCCACACCCTGGCGGATGCCAGCATAATGCCCAAGGATGGGACTGAGACCCATGTCCCTTTGCAATGATGTGAGTCTCCATCTGTCCTTTGGGAAGGAGCAGGGGCCGCGGGGTTCCTAGTCGCTGTAAACTTGGCCCTTCCATGTTTGCACTGAATGCATATGCTTGGTATGCCTTGTTCTGCACAACCCAATCACACCCCTGAGTCCCCTTGTTTGTGCATCCTGCCTCCCTTGTCACCCACCCACCCGCTCTTTCAGAGAGTCGTTCTCTCGGGGATGCATTTTTTTTTCTAAGATTTTATTTATTTCAGACTGAGAAAGAGAGAGAGAGAGAGAGGGCACACAAGCAGGGGGGAGGGGCAGAGGGAGAAGCAGACTCCCAGGTGAGCAGGGAGCCCAATGCAGGGCTCCATCCCAGGACCCTGGGATCATGACCAGAGCCCGAAGCAGGATGCTTAACCGACTGAGCTACCCAGGCGGCCCAGGGATATACTTTTAAAATACAAACCAATCAATCCAGAGCCCATACCCTCCATTCTTCTTTATTGGGCTTTCACACTTCAGGCTTCTGTCCACCTGCCTTAATGGCCCCAGGACTGGGTACCAAAGAGCTAGGGGCAGCCCGTAGGCCCCAGAAACCAGTGAAATGATTTAAATTAGCCAATCCTAAAACTGCTTGCCCTGCCTCACCCACACCTTCCTACAGAAACCACAATAAGAGGCTCCTGCCCATGGTTCCTGTGCCTCCAGACCAGCCCTGGGGCTTCTGTGTGTGTGTCCCCCACCCCTCATGGTGTGGCCTGCCTCCGCCTCTTGGAAACTGTGAGTAACACACTCTCTTCAATGGCAATTGTCTCC
This sequence comes from Halichoerus grypus, assembly GCF_964656455.1. Taxonomy (NCBI): domain Eukaryota; kingdom Metazoa; phylum Chordata; class Mammalia; order Carnivora; family Phocidae; genus Halichoerus; species Halichoerus grypus. The sequence goes on from NC_135721.1 coordinate 118,993,573, forward strand.
TGACCCATTGGCTTTACTATACCTCTGCTTTTCTATTAATACACCATTACTTTAAAACAGGGGGACACAGGAGGTGGTAAAGGGCCCCAAGAGGGGATTTGAATTTTACCTTGACCAAATATGCTAAATGAGACTTTATTTACATATGTGTTTTAATTTTTGAAGTTTAAAGGTCTTTATCACAGTACTGCTTATAACAGAACGTTGTATACACCCATACGTTCAATGGCAGGCAGATAGTTAAGTAAATGTCGGTCTAACCATATAATGGATATGAGAGACATTATTATATGGTAATGACTTGGAAGGAAAGCTTACATACCGTTAACTAGTTAAAGAAGTGCCCCAGAGCTCTGAGTTGCCTGGGATAGGAATCTCCTCAGAACAGCTGAAGGGGGAACAGACATGATAAACTGTCTTACGTTCAGTTTCCTGGAAGTAGAGCCTGAGACAGGGATTCTTCAGGAAATAATGTAATGAAGGAGTGCTCTCAGGAAAAGGAAGGGAGAAAGGAAAAAGGAAAGCAGGACAGGGCGGGGGAAGGAAAAAAACAAGGGTGTGATTCCAGGTGGAGACTAGCTCCAGCCTGATCCCATGGGGGAGCCCTGGTGTGTAAACTGCACCATGGAATTGATGTCACGGTGAGACAAGGAGGCCAGCCTTATGCGGAGCGGCTGGAGGATGGATGCACCAGCCTGGTCCAGGGGAGTCGGGTACGGTACCAATAGCATCAGCTACGTGAGGTGACAGGGAGCATGCACACAACTGAGAGGAGAACCCAAAGCCCATGGGGGCTTTACAGGAGTCAGAGGACCTGAGAAGTCGCTCTTATTGAGGTTCATAGTCGCTGTTGGCTTCTCTTCTCTGCATCTCTTCTCTATTCTCTCAGATTCTCGTCATGATTCAATTGGACCCAAACTAGACTCCTGAACTTGAGGCAGTTCATGCACAACTTGGTCAGCTAGCTCTCTGTGACTTGTCCAGGCTAACCAGAAAGGATGAGTTGGACCCCCCTGGATTCCTTTCTTCACAGCTAAGACTTGCAAAACTGAGTTATGGAACCGCTTAACTGTGGGAGCTGGACAAAAGGGTCAAGAAGCAAGCTGGGGTGGCTGCCCTGGTCAGTTTATGTAGTGAGATGAGAGAGGAGGAGAGATGAGCGTGATTGGACCTGGGGCCTGCACAAAGGCACCACCTCTACCCAGCACCCCAGCTTTGCTTGGGGTTTTGCTACCATTGACATGGGCTTTCGGGGGCCCCAAGGAATGTCTTTGCACACTGACAGGTGCTGAGAAAGTGCCCAGAATTATTTGGACCGTTATAGTATAAGAATGCCAAAGATGGTGGTGGTCATGAAGATGATGATGATGGAGATGATGCTGACGATAGAGAGAGAGATACAGGGATGACCGCTCAGAGTAAGGACTTGTCATGTGCCAAGAACAGTCTTAAGCACCTTTTCTGTATATTATTAGGTAATTCTTGCAATAGTCGCACGAAGTTAAGTACTATTATTTTAAAAAATATTTTATTTATTTATTTATTTATTTATTTATTTATTTATTTATTTATTGTGCGAGCAGGGAGAGGGGCAGAGGGAGAGGGAGAGAGAATCTCAAGCAGACTCTTTGCTGGGTGCAGACCCTGATGTGGGGCTCGATCCCACGATCCTGAGCTCATGACCTGAGCACAAACCAAGAGTTGGACACATAACCGACTGAGCCATCCAGGTGCCCCAAGTACTATTATCATCCTCATATTACAGATGAAGAATCTGAGATCCAGAGAGATCAATAGATTCTTCCAAGTTCATCTGGCTAGTAGGTATTGAAGTCAGAATTCCAGCTTATTCAACTTGAACAAGTGTCTCAAACTGTCTTAGGCACCATCTCCTTATCTGAAAAGTAGGCTTGGTAATTCCTAACTCACCTGGTTGGGGGGAAGGTTAGGCAAGATGGTATATAGTAGCTCAGTAGATGCCTTGCTGCTCCCGACTCCGTTTTTCAGGTCTGCTGGAGAGTCAGTAGGAGGAGGCCAACATAATGCCCAAGGATGAGACTGAGACCTTCCTGTAGGAGGAGGAGGTAAGCACTGGAGCTTTGTCCTGGGCTTTCTACCCAGGTACAGGCAGCACATTTCAATGGAGGCTTCTGGAAGGCAGTTTGAACCCTGAATGGTAGCAATGAAAGACTGCATAATCCTGGCTCTCCAGGGGACTGCAGGAGGGGAACACAGCCCTCAGGTTCCACTGGCTGGATGCAGGGAGTCAGGGGAGACAGGGAGATGAAGAAAGATCCAGAGGGCCAACAGCTCCAATTCTCACAGGGCTGAGTGGTAAAGACACCATCCTTGGCGTGAGCAGGTGCCTCCCTCCTGCTTCTGCTCCCTTTCCTCCAGCCCTTCCTTGTCACCCTGTCTGTCCATGCCTCCCCCTCACTCTTGTCTTCCTCCCGCTCCTTTCCAGGGCTCCGTTTCTCCCCTCCTGTCTTCCATCCTTTGTTTATCTCCTTTGTTCTTTTTTCCCCCTTTCTTTCATCTTGCCGTCTTCCTTCTGCCCCTTGCTTCCATCCCAAGGTGGCCCTGGTTTGGCATCTGCCCATGAGGGCTTTGATGGTCCTTGGAACAAGGCTTGTCTCCTGGATAACCACTTTGCCTCTATGGGACTCCAGTTTCATCATCTGTAAATTGGGAAGAGGTGTGGCACTGAACCAAGTCAGATTATCCAACTTGGTTTTGTCCCACACTACAGAATACTATACAGCAATGTGACAAACTATTTACGACCATACCTACAAACATGACACTGAACAAAAGATGCTTAGACACAAGAATTCATCCTGAATGTACATTTATAGGGAGGTAAGAAACAGGCACGATGAATCTATGGTGTTAGAAATCCGGTAGGGGCACCTGGGTGGCTCAGGTGGTTAAGCGTCTGCCTTTGGCTCAGGTCATGATCCCGGGGTCATGGGATCGAGCCCCACATCGAGCTCCCTGCTCAGCAGAGAGCCTGCTTCTCCCCTTCCCTCTGCCCCTTACCCCCACTTATGTGTGTGTGTGTGGGTGCGCTCTCTCTTTCTTTTTCTCTCTCTCGCTCTCTTGCTCACCCTCTTTCTCAAATAAATAAATAAAATCTTAAAAAAAAAAGAAATAAGATGGTTACCCTTGGTGGTAAGGGGTATACTGACTAGAAGGGGTTCTCTGGGCGTGCTGATCATTTCTTGACCTGAATGTTGGTTGTATGCATTTGCTCATTTTGTGAAAATTCATGTTAGTATTCTCTCATGATTTGCATAGTTTTTATGTGTATTATAGGGAGAACTTATGAAATACTTTGAAATGAACCAAAAGATTACTGGATGCCTTGAATGGAAATTGAGGTCTTTAACACACCTGTTGTGTAATAAAGAATTTGGCTGGTGTTTGCCCCTGGTTCCTGAAAGGGAGTCTCTAAGCCCTTGGAATACTCCAAGTGATAGGAGTATCTTTGCTATCCATGCTTGGCCTCCTGAACCACACCTGAGTCTATGCTAAGGAGGCCACTCAGGGTGGGCCTGGGATAATTGCAGAATGGGATCTAGCTATGCCAGTAAGACCAACCATGTGATTCAAAGGTTGGGGCTTGGAGCCACATGATACCAGCCTGACCTCCAGGGATTGGGAGGGGGATGAAGACTGAATTTAATCCCATGGCCAATGATTCATTTAGTCATGCTTATCTAATGAAACTCCAATAAAACTCTGGACACCAAGCTTCGGTATGCTTACCTGGTTAATGATGTACATCAATGTGCCAGGAAGGTGATGCATCCTGAGGACACAAAAGTTTGGAGCCCTCCCTGAAATCATCCTATGGTTTTCTTCTTTTGGCTGGCTCTGGTTTGTTTCCTTTATAATAAAGCTGTTGTTATGGCTTAAATGTTTATGTCCCCTAAAATTCCTGTATTAAAACCGTAATCCCCACCGTGATGGTATTTGGAGGTGGGGCCTTTGGAAGGTGATTAGGTCATGAAGGTGGAGTCTTCATGATCAGATTAGTGCCCTTTAAGAAGAGAGGTGAAAGAGCTTCCTTCCCCTCTCTCCACCACGTGAAGACACAGAGAGAATTTGGCTATCTAAGCCAGGAAGAAGGCTCCCACCACACACCGACTCCATCAGCCTGTTGATCTTGGACTTCCCAGCCTACACACCAAGATCATGTGAGAAATAAATATTTATTGTTTAAGGCACCTCATCTTTAACACCTTGTGACAGGAGGCTGAGCTGCTAAGGGCATTGTAATCTGTCATCCCAGCTGGTGGCTGGTATCTGAAGGGAGGGTTGCCTGTGGGGCACTGTGCCCTTATTTCCCCTGTGAAATCTGACCCAACTCCATGTAGGGCCAGAATTGCATTGGGACACCTGTCTGGGTTATCTGATTCCGTGATGCTTGGTGCCTCTCATTGTTTTTTGAGATTTTCACGCCTCCGTCAGTCGTAGTTAACTGATGGTGCTTGTCTGTGGACAGGAAAGTTCTGTCTAGTGCTGGAGAGACAATGGATCCCTCTCCCACCAAATTCGTGAATTCACTCCAGCCGGAACCAGATCAACTAGAAGAGTGTGGTCCTCAGAGTTTTCCTTTGAACCCATCATAACATCTTACTGGTTCCCTAATTAAGGAATGAGGGAAATCAAATCTTCCACATATCTTCACTTTGTATTTGTATGAGAGCCGTGATTATATTGTCTTTTAAAGTTTATTCTTTAAGAATATTTTCTGCCACGGCAGCCCTCCTGGGTCATCGCCTCCTGGAGCCCCTGGGACTCTAGGGTGTTTGCACCAGCTTCCCTGATGACTCTGATGCCCTTGCTCGTGGCCAGGTAGCTGGCACTCTGCACTAGGCAACTGTCAAGGCTTCCTGTGGCTTTGAACCTCCGGGATTTGAGAACAGATTGTAAACCCCAGGCTTACGATTTTACAGCACCCGTCTCCTTCCTGTTTGGGTTTTTCGTTCACGGAGGAGTTTCTGGTCAGGATTATGCAAAGGAAACCAAAGGTCAAGCCCCGAACCTTCCAGCCAAAACTTTTCCTACATTCCGCTGTGGAATCCAACAAAGGAGGCTAACCCAGAGCCGGGCAGTGCCGGGCCGCCGCGCAGGCTACTGTAGACAGAGCTGAGGAAGCCCCTCGTCACTCTCCTTGCACTTTTTTATTAAGCTCCAGCCCCAGTTTTGTAATGGAGTTAGTATTTTTTCTGTCCTCTTTCCTTCAATTCCTAATGCAAACAGCAATGCTCAGAAAAGCAACGTTTATTAAATCAGGAGGATTACAATATCAATGGGAAGTTATCATGCAATAACCTTTTATTGATTTGTGTATTGCCAGTAATGAAATCAACCAGAATATTATTTATTAAACATATTGATTAGCAAAAAATAATTTGCAGGGACGGAAGCCTGACTCTGCAGGGGATCCCCCCGAGCTCTGTGTGTACGTCCAATCTTTCCCTTTTGTTGTAGGGGGAGGAGCCGTAGTGTGCATCTGACCTAACAGAGAACTAGTCTTCGAGATGTCGAGTCTTCGAGAGCATCTACTGTGGGTGGGCAGACAGGCAGCCTGTAGGGCCGGCTCTCAGCATCTGTGCCATCTGCCTGGGAGGGCCTAGGATGAGCCGTCACCGAAAGGGTGGATAAACTGTTGAGTGGGTAGTGTGGCTTCTCCCTCCTGCTTATTTCAGAGACAGAGGTGTGGACTGGGGAACTGAGGGGCGCCTGCGGGGTGGGGAACAGCATGTTGGTTGTTTCTGAGAAATCTTTGGGACAAGGATTTGGGTGCAGGTAATATATATTGGGTAGTGACCCCAGGAAGCACAGTGAGCGAGAGAGGAGGAATGGGAGACAGGGAAGGGAGCAGAGTCATCGGTGACAGGTAACTGATGGGTGTCGCCACGGGCAACCAGGACTCAGCCCTGCTGGGGACACTCTGAGAGGTGTGTGTGACACTCCTCAGAATCACTCACCAGAAGGCAAAGAAGCTGGGGCATTTACTGCTAGTTCCCACCCCTTCTTGGTTGGAGGGCTACTCCTGGTTGTCTTAATTCTTCAACATCTCTGGCATTACCGGGCTGTCCCACACGCTAGCAGAGCGTGTTTTCCAGGCAGTACGCAGCCTCAGGCAGAAGGATACAGGGGCTTGAGGCCAGAGCCTTCCTGGTGTATGGGAACTGTCTAGTGCAGTGGTAGGATCGGGAGTGGGGGGAGCCCAGGGGATCTGGAAGGTGCCCCGACTATGTCTACCATGGAGGCACTGAAGGTCCAGGATTGATGCAGGGCAGGCTCTCTCCAGAGCTGCCTTTCACTTTTAACTCCTAGCTCATGGGATTTCCACATCTGAATCTTCCCTCTCTCGGACAGGATCTGGAGTTTCCACGGACAAATCCAGGAGGAGCGGGAATGAAATTAACTGCACATTGCGGAGTGCTTACTAAACATGGCTCATCTCCTCCATCTTCGCAAGAGCCCTGTAGGTGCAGGGATTAGTGTCCCTATCCTGCAGGTAAGGAGACAGAATGTAAGAGCACAGGGTGAAGGGAGAGGTCTGGAATTCAGGTCAGTTTGCCTGATTCCAAAGGACACAATCTGGTTCTGAGCAGGATGGCTGCAAGCATGCACTCCGGAGCCGGATCGCCAGGTGTGGGATCTCGGCCTCATTTCTATTAGTTCTGGGACCTTGAACGAGGCACTCAACCTCTCTGATCCTCAGTTTCCTTGTCTTCTATGGGGATAACAACAGCCTCTGCCCCAGGGGAAAATGTGAAGCTTACATGACACAGTAGAACTCCAGATCTCTCCTGTCCCGTGGCTAGTTTTCTTTCAACACAGCAGTGTCATTCTTAGCTCTGACGTGAGCTTTCAGTTCCACTGCTGGGGGCTTTGTGCTAGACACACAAACTGGCTGGGGTGGCGGGTGGGTGGGAAAATGGGATCAAGGTGACTGAGGGAAAAAAAGCCTCTAACAATTATGAGTCACCTGTTACATACTCTCTCTCCTCTCTACACCTCATTTCAACCTTGCTCATTTCCTCTTTACAATATGAAAAAACAACACTGATGTTGCTGTGCCCATTTTACAGATGAAACCATAAGATGCTCAAGGACGGTTACAGAGCTGTGTCTGCTCCAGGTTCTTGCTAGAAGTGGCACGGAGGAGATTCCAACGAGAACTGTCCACATTAAGGCCACGCTAGTGCCCCCCAAGTTGGGGAAGACATTCCCCTTCACTGTCATTCATAAATGTTTAACTCCTGCGTCTCTTGTTAGCTCAAGCACATAGCTGATGACTAACGAGATCGGCTGAAAAAAACATGCTGGCACCTCCCCCAAGTGACGTTGTGATGAAGAAGGGGGCAGGGCCACTGCTGGGAGTGTAGACATCCCTGAAAAGTCTTTCAGGCCACACTCTGAAATTTGGATGCTGTTCTGCAGGCCAGATATTTACACGCATGGCAAACCCCCACGGATGGACTCGGACACCTCCATGACACGGGACCTGCATGGCCCACTTGAGGACAGCTGCTCGCTGAGGACTGTGGCATAGAGACAGAGACTACCAGGGCTGGGGTTTGTAGGACAGGTGTCAAATCAGGAGGTGGAGTCTTTGTCCTTCCCCTTCACTAAGGGGCTGGTGTTGCAGCTGTGTGACTTCTGAAGCTCATAAGGGACATCCAGCTTTTTTGTGACTCTCTCGGGACATGGGCCCTTGTACCTCTCTGTCAGAAGTCCAGTCTTGAACCTCTCTGTCAGAAGTCCAGCCATCCCGAAGCTGCCATATGGAGATACCATGCGGAGAAAGCACATAGAGACGGGGAGAGGTGCCCAAGGAGCCCCAGCTGTCCCAGCCCCCCAGCTATTTGAGTCACCTGATGAAAGTGAGTGAGCCTTCAGATGTTTCCAACCGCATAAGAGAGGGTCAGGACTAGCAGGAGTCCAGTGCAGAATCAGTAGCAGAGCTGGACTGAGCCATATTTGAACCCAAGGTCCCCCCCCTAAAATACCCAGTAATGATGATCCTGTCTTTTTTGAAAATTTGATATTTTCTTCATCATGGATTCTTTTGGTATTAATTTTAATTTTTAAAAAGGCACTGATTAAAATATTACTTATCTTGATTACTGAGGTTTTTGGCACCCCCTTAAAATTTGTGCCCAAGGGGAGTGACTTGTTTATCTCACCCTCGTCCCGGCCGGTGTGAGACTTTCAGCAAGCACTGCCTCGCTGGTCCCAGGCAACCTGGAAGAAACGTGCAAGACGGTAGTATTGGCTGACTTGTTTTACAGCAATAACTAACCGATACAGAGAGCACCCAGGTTCTCTCTGGTCAGCTCGCCTGGATTTATGTATTTATTTGCTTATTTTGTTTAGACCTTTAAAAGTACTAATTCTGAATTAACTCACCCAAAGCAATATCACAATCTACAACTACACAGAAAGAGGAAGAGGACAGAATTAACTGTGATGATGTAATTATGATAGGATGCAGAAAAGTATGGGGATAACATTAAGCCCCGTGTGTACCCTGAACCCAGGTCTGCCAAAACCTAGTAGTTCCTTCTTTGCTGAGGATGACAAAATTAAAGGTTAGTTTGACTGGATTTAAATACTAGCTCTACCACCAGTTAGCTGGGTGTCATTGGACAAGTCACTAAGCTCGCTGAACTTCAGTTTTATCATCTGTAAAATGGGCACAATACCAGCACTCTCTTCACGGGATTGTTAACAGAATGAAATGAATTGGTCCATGTAAAGTGTTTAGCACACTGCCTTGCATACAGTAAGTGGTCAATAAATGTTAGCTATCATTATTGCTGCTTCTGCTGCTGTTGTTAGCTAGAACTCGAAGAGAGAGCCTAGGAGAGTTGAGCTTGGATGATCACAGGGAGATCGTGTCTTTCTGTTACCCTGCATGACGTGTCATGGAAGAAATCTGCCTTCTTGCTGCGTCACCATCCCAAGGTGGCATATCACTGCTGTATTTTAAACCCAGATCGAGGATATTAACAATCCAAAGTGTTAAATATAGAACTATCGAAGAGGTGAACCCAAGACAAACCAAGCTCTTGCTAAGAACAACAGTCTTGGGCTGAGAACCCAAGCTGAGCTAAAATAGAGCGTGTTTTCAGAATTAAAGCAGAACTAGACAGTTGATTCGTTCGTCGTCTTCCTTCTGGCTGGTGTCGCCTTTTAGTTGTGATATTGTATAAAGTGTGTACATGTGAGTGAGTGGAACCCTAGTGAAAGCGTGGGTTTCTGGGTTTGTCAGGCATGTTTATGCATGACTTGTCTGTGTGCTTGTGTGTGTGTGTGTGTCTGCGTGTGCAGATGTGTTCCTGTGAACACGTATATGTGTGTGTGTGAAGGTAAACTCCAAGAAGGTAGGGGCCCCGTGCCTAGTGTAGTCGTTGGTATGGGATAGGCACTCAACGTTTGTTGAATGACTGTATGAATATGTATGAGTGTGTGTGTGTCCATGTGCGAGTGCAGACTTGGGCTGTTAACTTCCTGAGAGTGAAGGTATGGATGTTCCTGCCAGGGTGGGGGTCCTCCATCTGATTGTGTTTAGGCTTTTGTAAGTCTAGAACTTGGCTATGCGGGGATAACAGCATTTTCTTGCAGTCCCTGACCCCACGGATGCTCCCATCCCCTTCCTTGGGGCTCCCCCTGCCTGCAGGGCCCTCCTTCCCCCCCAGCCCCCATTCGGACCTTTGCTTCTGTGTATCTTCCGGAGGACACAGATGGCAGGAGCAGAGAATCGGAAGCACTTGGCAATGAAGTAGCAATTCACTCTGCAATCCCTTCGGTATTCATCGCAACAATGCCCGCTCTGATGGGCTCCGAGCGCTGAATGCAGCTTTCAATGTGCAATCCGGCAGGGATTATGGCGCCGTGTGGCCCTCATCACGTCCGCTTGTTGTCAAGTGTTGCTGAGAGTTCTCCCACTCGGGATGAGGGAACCACTTGTTTTAGCAACTGCTTTCCGAAACCTCCTCTGGGTTGGGGTTTCTGCGAAGCTCCTAGTGATGCGTTATTGTTCCTGGTTTGTGTTTTGGACACTAATGTGCTCTGCTGAAGTATGTAAATTGCCATAATGCGAGGAAATGAGATATAAAAATAACTCCGGGGCAGCAAATGCTGGAGGAGCTCGGAGATGGGCAGAGCCTGTCCTCGCTCCGCCTTGGGGCCAAGGAGAAGCTCTTGGCAGCAGGGCTGGGGCAGGAGACCTGAGATGCCCTGCACGCGCGGCTCTCTGCAGCGGGCCAACCAGTGCCCACCCTCCTGCTGCTGCCCCCCCTGGCTGGATGGCTCGACCAGGCTGGGGTGACCCCCGTCCTCCAGAAGGGAGTGAGGGGCTGGATGTTGACTATCTCCTTTCGTGTCATCGATCAACTTGGCCAACTGAACCGGGGGCTCTGCTCTCGCTGGGGGAATCTGCTGCCCACCCTCAGGGAGGCAAATGTGTGTCCTTGTTGGTCCATGACCCATTTACCTTCATGTTCCTTCTCTCCCTTTGCCAACCTGGGCTGTCGGCATGGGGCTGGCCCTGCAGGCTCCCATGTCAGCTGGCTTAGGTTGGGTTTGGTCAGTGGGAAGCACCGTGGGGACTGGAGGGCTGGAGCTGAGCCCCGCTGTGGATCTAGACCCCCATGGCCCTGGCTTCCGCAGATGACCCTTGCCTCCAGTCATCTCACCCCACCCTCAAACCTAGGCCTCCCTTGGACCCCAGGCCTAGGCATGGGGGTAGTCTCCTGCTCTCCCCCCTCCTTGTCTGTGGGTTGACTCACTGGCCTCTGTTTGGCTTCTCAGCCCCTCCATAACCCATGTGACAAATTCCTGGCAGTAAAGTGCCTCTGTTTGAAATGCACAATGGTTTCTGTTTCTTGTTTAGACTCTGACCGAGATGCTTGTCCAAGACAACTTGGACCACCAGATCTTCTTCCATTGCCTGTTGAGGATAAAATGGATAAAAGGGCAAGGAGGCACAAGGGAAACAGACCATTTCTCTGTACGGATGGAACCCAGGCAGAATTAATAATAATAATAATGAGAATATCTGACATTTACTGAGTCCCACATGTGGGTCAGTGTGCCCAGCGCCTCGTTCTCATTATCTAATTTAATACAATGACCCTTTGCGGGTGGATATTACTATTATTCCCTTCTATAGAAGAACACTGAGGCCCAGAGAAGTAAGGCTGACATACCTAATAGTGTGCATGTGTGGTAAGATCGGTACCCAGAAGTTTTATTCCAGGGGCCAAGCCTCAGATCATGATGCTCTTCTCCCTTCACTAGTAGCACCTTCCAAATTATAGTTGGAGACACTGTAGTTCTACTCAATACCACACAGCAGGGGAGGGAGGTGGGGGTGTGGTACAAAGGATTCCATGATGAAATGAGCTTAGGGAAAATGAAAGATTCTATCCCCACCTTATTTTGGAGACTTGCAGTGCATATTGCCATATTAAAGGCTCTGACAAGTCCTGCAGCACAGAAGCACATTTATCTCAATAAACCCAAAGTGTTCCACCATGGAATTCTTGTGGGCTCCCTTTATAGCACCTTGTAATGGGGGGGTGGGTGATCCAGGGAACACAGTTTTTGGAAAACTAGATTTAGAATGCATCCATCATGTACACCTTTTGTCTTACATTTTCCAACAGAAATTGTTTCAGTTAATTGGTGGAGATTTGCTTGCCACCCAGAGCACCCTCCTTTTTGGAGGTTGGTGCCAGAGCTAAACCCACAGAGTTGGGGTTTCTTTAGCTTATTTTAACCATGTTCATGGTTTCAATTTATATATGGTGTCCAAATCTTCCACATCTGCTGGAGAAAATCTCCAAATTACTTCTGCACATGTAAATTCGGATGTCCCTCAGTCATTTCCAATGTTGCATGCCCTAAACTGGGCTCACAGTCCTTCCTCTCCAGACCCACCCCCCTCCTACATTCCCTAGCTTACTAGGGAAAGAATGGCAAACCTTTCCATCCAGTGCCAAAGTCATATCTGGATATTGGAAGGCACCCAACCAGTGGCTCGATCTGCAGATTCTTTCTTAAAACTCCTGCCTTCTCTCTCTTCCAGATACTGTTACCTAGGGCTTGGCTGTCATCCTCCTTTTCTGAATTGGTGTCAGTAGCCACCCTTTACCCCCTCTTCTGATTTTTGCTCCCCTACAAGCCATTCTCACAGAACAGGCAGTTACATCTTTCTTTTTTTTTTTTTTTTTTAAAGATTTTATTTATCTATTTGGCAGAGAGAGACACATGGAGAGAGGAAACACAAGCAGGGGGAGAGGGAGAGGGAGAAGCAGACTCCCCACTGAGCAGGGAGTCCAACGTGGGGCTCGATCCCAGGACCCTGGGATCATGACCCAAGCCGAAGCCAGACGTTTAACCGACTGAGCCACCCAGGTGCCCCACAGTTACATCTTTCTAAAGTACATAATTAATCTCTGATTATTCTCTTGCTTAAGACTCTGCAATGGCTCCCTAGTGCTACTGGATAATGTATCTACCCCTTAGCTAAGGGGTTATAGATCTTTTAGGACCTGGTTCCTGCATGTACCTCTAGCCTCATATTTATCCATTATACCCCTTGTTCTCTATTCTCCATCCAAATCGAATTATTGGAGCTCCTGAACATGCTGGGAGGTTCTTGCCACTGGGCCTTTGCACATGCTGTTACCGGATTTTATTTTATCAACACCTGTTAGTCCTTTAGGATTCTGCTCAGATTTCACCCTCTCAAGGAGAGCTTCTCTGACCTTCCAAGCCTGGGTTAGAGGCTCCTTTTTTGTACTCCCCAGGCCCCTTATGCTCAGTGAGGATAGAAATGATATCAGAAAGACCTTGTTGCTCTGTGGACCAAACAATCAGATTAGAATAGTACTTTAAAACCCAAGAGGGTGTTAGGATGCTTTGGGGGATTTTATGGCTTCTATAATGGAAGTGGCTCCATTATTAATGTAGTCTTTAATGACTACATTAATGTTGGGTGGGGTGTTAGGAAGGTATAATCCATAGCAGAAAGAAATTCTTGTTGTTCAACCGCTAACATTACATGGAGGCCAGAGAACGGTGCAAAGCAACCTTTTGCTTTTTTAGCTGAGTCTATGATGTATGCACCTGACATCCACCCTGGATGGGAATGAGAGAGTTCATTTTCTCTGCTTTCCCTCCTTTCATCTTTTCTATCATCCCCTTATCTCTTGCCCCATTTCCACTCACGTCCAGACACTAAGTCCCATTCATTTTATTTCAATGATAAGGAGCTTGGAGAAGGGTTGGGATGTGTATTTGGGGTCTTTTAGGTTCTAGTGGTATGAAGGAAATGACCCCATCAGGTCCAGCTTTTTTTTTTTTTAAAGATTTTATTTATTTATTTGACAGAGAGAAACACAGTGAGAGAGGGAACACAAGCAGAGGGAGTGGGAGAGGGTGAAGCAGGCCTCCTGCTGAGCAGGGAGCCCGATGGGGGGCTCGATCCCAGGACCCTGGGATTATGACCTGAGCTGAAAGCAGACGCTTAACAACTGAGCCACCCAGGCGCCCCAGGAACCAGGTCCAGCTTTAAAGTGACACACTTACAAGACACATAAAAAATTTTTTTTCTTACATCGACTCTGGTATTTATGCTAGCTGATTCTTTTTCCTTCTTCTTACCAGTGACCTTTTATATTTCTTTAGCTTGATAAGGGTCAGGGACTCTATGGGAATTAGTAAATTCCCTAGCCAGGAAGATGATCAAGGGGCTTCAAAAACCTTATTCTCTCATGCTAAGAAGAAAAGAGGACAGTGACAATAACTATAGTAAAGCCAAAACATTTGCTGTTATTGTGTATGTTGTCTATAAAGCCTTGTCATAGACATTCCTATATCTCTATTTCCCAAGATCAAATGAGGCTGAGATGCATGAAGTAGATTGTCTAAAGGCACCGAGGACTATGCTTAAGGATTGCTACTCAAGGGCCATGCTTAGTCCAAGAAAATCTGTCACTCCTCTGTAGGAATTTTTTTTTTTTAAGATTTTATTTATTGATTTGAGAGACAGAGGGGGAGAGCACAGAGGAAGAGTGTGAGGGAGAAACAGACTCGCCACTAAACAGAGAGCCAGATTCGGGACTTGACCCCAAGGACCCTGAGATCATGGCCTGAGCTGAAGGCAGACGCTTAACCGACTGAGCTGCCCAGGCGCCACGTCCTCCACAGGAATGTGCCCAGCCCACCAACTAGGGCCACTGGAGACACATGGTCCAAAAATGCTTTGCAAGCTATGGTAGAGTCACCTGTCAGTGGTTTAGTGGTGACCCGGGATTCTCAAGTCATGTTGGCCTATACAATAGGGTGATGGGTGCTCCCAGCATCCTCATGTCCCCATCCTTGTGGATGGCCATGTCATGGTCAAGGCCACTGAAGCATTCCCCTGCCTGAGTTTTCTGCCTGGTCTGCTTTATTCTCCATGGGACAGAAGAGCTGGGGGTCAGGGGTCATGCCAGCACAAGGAGGTCTCAGTGAACCTCTCTGGACTGCATATTACCATATTAATGCTCAGCCTCTCCACTGAGAAGCGAGCAAAGTTAGGGCTTATTTAATTGGAAATCTAAAGGACAGCACCTGCCACAGCCTACCCGGAATTTATGTATGTCTGTCTTGATGAGCTTGGAGGGAATGGGATGATTCACGATGGGACTGCCTGCCTCCTGATTTACAACCCATCATTTACATGTCGCTAAAGTCAATTAGCACGTGTGGAAGGTCATACTCAACTAGAATTGTGCTCACTAAATCTCTGGGTGCCTGGTCTTCTAGGCAAGTCCTGCCCGATCCCAGGCCCAGGCTCCTAGGACCAGAGGAAATGGCAGACATGTGGGCCAAAGAGTCTCTCCAAGTACAGTGGCCAACCCCAGGGAGCTCTGGCCTTCCAACTGACTCTACATTCTTGGGAGACCGAGACCCTGGGCCATCGCTAAGTGTGAGATCTGGAGTGAGAGAGTCCACTGTGTCAGCCCTGTGACCTTGAGGGAAGTCACTTAACCTTTCCTAGTTTTGGTTTCCTCATCTGTAAAATGGGAATGATAATGGTACCAACCTCATAGGACTGTGGACATTAAATGAGAGACATTAAAGGTTTGGAACAGGGCTTGGTATATGGAGATGCTCGGTTGTGAGACTCTAGAGCCTGAAGTTAAGCAGTCCACCTCTGGAATTAAGATCACTTGTTACAGAATGCACATTTATACCCCCAGATTCATATGTGGAAACCTTACCTCCCAACAGGTTGGTATTAGGAAGTGGGGCTTTGGGCTGTGATTAGGTCACGAGGGAGAAACCCTGGTGATGGGATGTTGCCCTTGTAAAGGAGACACGAGACAGCTTGCTTCCTCCCTCTCTGCTGTGTGCCACGTAAGGCCCCTTGGAGAAGGCAGTGTCTACAAGCCAGGAAGCAGGTCCTCATCAGAGCCCAACCCTCACATCAGACTTCCCCTTCTCCAGAGCCGTGAGAAATACATTTCTGTTCGGTTCTGCTAGCTGGTCTACGCCATCTTGTGATAGCAGCTCGAACTGACGAGGACACTTGCGTTCAAATCCTACAAGACCCAGAAGAATATAGTCTCCGAGACTCATGTTCTCATCAGTAATCCACGGATGATGCTTGATAGTAATGCTCCTAATTCTCAGGGCTGTGGTGAGTTTGAGTTTAAAAAGGTAATTTAAGCAGAGCCCTCGGCATGGTGTGTGGCCTGCTGAGTGTTCATTAAAGACTGGCTACGTGGAGAAGGTGAGCCGAGACTGGATTTGGGCTTGGCCCCAGTCTGAGCAGACCTTGTCTCGCAGCTTGCTGTGCACGAACTGTGAGCTGGCCCCGTTGTTCTCTCTGTGTGCATTTTTGACAACACGTTTCTCATCTCTGGGATCAAAGATTCCTTCTTCGCTCTTGATTTCTTTCGGAAACATCTACAGCACTGTTTTCTTCATTGTGTCTTCCCCATTTTTTTCTCCTTCAAAATTCCCTTCTCAGAATCTACCTTCAGCTCAGAAACATATCAACTCTCCCTCGACTTAGAAATTCATGGGGCTTTCTCTTCCCTCTGCTAGTTGGAGCTTGACACATCCAGGTTGGAAGCTGCTTTGGCACCCGGTTGGGCTTTGACCTCCCGTTTCTGGGACATGTGGTAAGGGGGGGGTCTATGGGTTCAAGGAGCAGCCTGCGGTCCCCGCTCATGGCAGTGGAGTGCCCTGCTCTGTTGACTGATCACACTCAGCCGAGCCCCGTGGCCCCCTGCTCTGACCACTGGGCAGCAGGACGATGGCTGAGTCAGCAGCCAACTCAAGGCGGGCACAGAGTGGACCTGCTCAGGAAATTCGTGCTGAGTGGAGAAAATCATGAATGGGGATGCAGAAATTAGAGGGTATTTTTCCTCCTTCCTTCCTTCTCTTAAAGAGAGTTAATAAGTGATGCCTTTTTTTTTTTGAGGTATAACACATAGAATCAGCATTTTCCTTATCATAGTGTTATTTTCAACATTAAAAAGAACTCAATGGGTTTGATATCTTTTAGGAAAGTTAGGTAACTTATTTCCAGTGAAGTTTCCCAATTTTCCTTAAAAAAACAAAACCTCATAAAGCACTCGTAATGCATTTTATAATCAATTAGTCGTAACAGCTAATATGTATTGAGCGCCTCCCATGTGTCAGGCCCTGGGCTTGGTGCTTGGCAGCCCAGTCCCCCTTTAGCCTTACAAAGACCCCAGGATCCAGGTGTTCCTATTAAAGTCATTGCTGGGGCACCTCAATGGCTCAGTCGGTTGAGCGGCTGCCTTCAGCTCAGGTCATGATCCCGGGGTCCTGGGATCGAGCCCCGTGTTGGGCTCCCTGCTCAGCAAAGAGCCTGCTTCTCCCTCTCCCACTTACTGCCATTCTGCCTACTTGTGCTCTCTGTCTCTCTGTCAAATAAAAACCTTAAAAAAAAAAAGTCATTTCTCTGGCTGTCCCAACATAAAAACTCCCACATCTCAGTGGTTTAACACAGAAAACCCCTAAGGTTTTCTTTCTCACTCTTGCACAATACCCCGGGGGTTGGGTGGCCCTCCGTGTTGCAGTCCACCCTCTGGAACACATGGCTCCAGGGTCCCTACTGTGGAGGAAGGGAGGACTAGACACTGTCATAGAATGTACTGGAGAGTCGGGCTTGGAAGTGGCTTACATCACTTCCACTCACATCCCATTGACCAGAACGTAGTTTCCTGGCCCAACCCAACCGCAACGGAAGCTAGGCAATGTGGAGGACCATGTGGATGTTTGGTCCCTAGCGCTTTCTGCCAATGATGTTCCTATTTGATGAGCAAGGAAATGGAAGTTCAGAATTTAAGTAAATTTCTCTGAGTCACACAGAGAGTAAGAGGAAGACCCGGCAGCTGAAGTCAGTTCTCCTGACCCAAAAGCCTATGCACTACACCCGGGGTCAAGGAACTAAGGTTCGTGGGCCAAATTTGGCCCGCACTGGCTGTTTTTGTAAATAAAGTTTTATTGGAACACAACCATTTACATCCATTTGTGTGTTGTCTATGGCTGCTTTTATGTTACATCAACAGTGTTGAACCATTGAGACTGAGACTATATGGCCCACAGGGTCTAAAATATTTACTATTTGGCCCTTTGCAGAAATGTTTGCCAATCTCTACCATATATATATATATATATATACTTTGACTGCCCCCATTTCTGTGACATGTGGTGAGGGTGTCTATGGGTTCAGGGAGCAGCCTGTGGCCCCCATTCATGGCATGGAGCTCCCTGCCCCCCCCATACATATATATATATATATATATATATATATATATATACACACACACACATATAGGCTTATTTTGTATCTCTCTAACCCAATTGGTAGGAAACTAAGAAGTTGGAGGTTCTGATTCTTTAGGCTTCTTCTGGGGTTAACCCAAATAGACGAGAATCTTATTTCTGCCTTTTCTCTACCTTGAGGTCCTTTCAGCAAAATCATCATGGGAGAAATAGTCTAGACCTGGGTTTTCAAGTTACTGCCTAGATGGGCTACTGCAACGGGCATGTTGGCTTTGCTTGAAGGACAGAGTATATATGTGTGAGTGTTTTAGTTGAATTGAAGGGCCTTTAGGCTGGGCATGCTATGGTAACCACCATTCCCTGGTGCCTCACCCATGGATGCTTTATTCATTTATACTTCCTTGTTTGTCCCTACAGGCATTTGAGTTGGTGGGCCCTTGACCCAAACTTTTATTTACTCCTTCTGCTGTGAGCCTTGCCTCTTTAGAGGGAAAAGTTGTATATCTCTGGAAGCTAGAAAGGTCAGACTCCATGTGCTGAGAGAGGGGAATCAGGTGGGTTCCCTACTTAAATGCTGTGTGATCCAAGGCATATAACTAATTTAACTGCTCTGAGGCTTAAGTTCCTTATCAGCAAAGAGGCAATAATCATACTGCAATAGGCAGAATCCTAAGATGGCATCCAGGGTTCCTGTTGCCTAGTGTACATGCTGTGTATCATCACCTTCCTGTGAGAGTGGGCAGGACCCCAAGATATTGTGGGATGCCATTTCCATGATTATGATACACTATATGCCAAAAGAGATTTTGCAGATGAAATTACGGTTCCTAATCAGTTGATTCTGAGTTAATAAAAAGGGAGATTATCCTGGGTGGGCCTGACCTAATCAGGTGAGACCTTGAAAAGACAAGATCTGGCAGATACTCTCCTGCTGGCCTGGAAGAAAGCAAAATCCATGTTGTAAACTGCTTCTGGAGGCAAGCACATGACTAGGACCTAAGGGTGGCCTCCAAGAATTGAAAGTGACCTATAGCCGACAGCCAGCAAGAAAACATGACCTTGATCATATGGCAGTAAGAGACTGGAGTCTACCAACAACCTCAATGACCCAGAATTCCATGTGAGACCACTGCCAGCTCACCTGTGCCTGGGCCCCCGACCCACAGATGCTGTGAGATAATACATTTGCAGAGTTTTCAGCTGCCGAGTATGTGGTATTGATTATGTAGCAGTAGAAAAGCCATATGCATATCCCCCTTGGAGGGTCATTGTGGGGAAGAAGAGAACACATGCTCCATCTCCTAATACAGGGCTTGGCACATTGTGGACATCCATAAAGCCCTGCTGAACTAAATCGAATTTGCCAGAGATTTAAGGTGCCCAGAAATTTGGCTCGCCCTCCCGAAGGAAAGTTCTTGCTTTGGCTGTGGTTAGGTTGATGGTAACTCACAAATCTGCTCGCTTGGGTCAGGTTCCCTAGAAGCAGAGCCTGGCATGGTTGAGTGAATGTTCTGTAGGAGAAACTCATGAAGAAGCAAGGGGACGCTGGATAGGCCGAGGAGGACACCAGGACGAACTGTGCGTGTGGCCGGACCAGCCTCAGTGTGAATCCGTGGGGGGCGTGAAGCAAAGTGACACTGCAGAGGGGCTACCGTGGGGCAAGAGGGCTGGGCTTTTGTGTCTCGGGATTGGTCACTTATGGGTGGGAACCTCCCCTGGTGGGAGAAGGGGGGAGCAAATACCCAGGCATTTGCAGGTGAGATAGATACTGTCCACAAGGCAGTCCCACAGAAGACACCAAGTGTACTTACTACCTTCCTCTTTTGTGCTGGTTGGTGGGTCAGTTTCTCAGGTTCTGTTCTGGGCCTTTTCTTCCCCTTCAGTCTTGTAGACTTGAAGCAACTGGTAGAAGTTTTCTGTGATGTGTGGGGTCTTCCAAGAGTCTCCGCAATCCCCCATCTCCGCCATTCTCAAGAGTTGACCTTGACTTCACGCCCAAACCACCCCCACTGTCCCAGCACCCCAGGCTCCCGGCCCTAAGAGCTGTGCTGCTAAGATTAATTGATTAATGAAATATTAGCTGCACACTGTTATGTGCCAGGCATGGTACCAGGAGAAATGAGTGTATGTTAAGAAACCAGACTCTTCCTTCCCAGAGTGTACAGTCTAGAAAGAAAGAAAATCACTGAAGAGTCAGTTATAAAACTGTCGGTAGGAATACGTCAGATCTGCTCGTGTCTAACACTGTATCTTCTTGTCCCTCCTTACCCCTCGCACCCTTGACTCCACCCACTGCTCTGTTAACCTGCTGTGCTCAGGTTCACATGGCAGCTTCTGGTCTCAGCTGAGCCCCTTGCCATCCGCCATGGCTCTGTCCTGCCATTGATGCATGGGGGGCCTGTGTGAACCCACTCAATTTGGAAGCATGGGGATTTCTGGAAGAACAAAGGAGTTAACAACCCATGAAGCACTTTTGGCCAATGGAGGTCAGAAGCCCCCACTTTTGTACTTTGGGTAGAAATTCTGAAAAGCATTCTCCATAGCTCATAGAGGATCCCCTACAGGACGAGACCCTGTTACCCACAGCTCCATAACATATCTTTGGATTGGCTTTACTGCCCTTTGTTTTTCATTCTTCCCAGTATTTTGCTGTTGCTCCTTCGGATCACTCCCCAGAATAAACTACACGCTTGCAAGCCTTTGTCTCAAACATTGCTTTCAAAGGCATAGGGCAGAGGCTCTTGGGGCACCTAACAAGTCACTTGCATGGGCCTGAGGTAGATAGAAAAGCCTCCTAATTGAAATAATATCTAATCTGAGAACTGGAGGGTGAGTCTCGTGCAAAGGGCGGTGGAGGTGGAGAGTACCCTAGCCTGAGGGAGAATGCTCTTCCAGCTCCCGGGACTCTTTGTCTCTTCTGCATCTGGCCATCTCTTATTCAACCAACAGAACCAACATTATCTGTTCTCTAAAGTCTTCCTTGGATGCTTCTTTTAGTCTTTATTTCTACCATGCATTGGAGTGATTCTGAAATTTTAATATACATAAGAACTCTCTGGAGAGATCATTAAAAATTGGCTCAGACCCTGTGTTAGTCATCTATTGCTGCTTAACAAATTAACCAATATTTAGTAGATTCGAGCAAGGCACATTTATAATCTCAGAGCTTCTGTGGGCCTGGGAGCCAGACATGGCTCAGCTGGATCCCATGTTAGGATCTCTCATGAGACTGTAGCCAAGGTGCTGGGCAGGGCAGAGGTCTCATCTGAAGACTTGACTGGGGAATAATCTACTCCCAAACTTATTCATGTGGTTGATTGCAGGACTCAGCTCCTTGTGGGCTATTGGACAAAGGGGGACACAGAAGTATGTGAGTTCCAGGAGGCAGGTATCCCCAGGAGCCATTTTAGGAGGTGGCCTTCCCTGGGCCTGCTTGTAAAGTCTTGGATTTTTGGTGAGACCCAGGAATTTGCACTTTTTAGCAAGTACTATAGATTGGTGGTTATCACACTTTGCTGAATAGTAGAACTTTCCAGGGAGCTTAGAAACATGCCACATCCCAGACCAGTTAAATCAATCTCTGAGGAAGGAGCCTACGTATCAGCACTTTCTAAATCTCTCCAGGTCATTGCAATGTGCAGCTTGTTTGAGAACTCCAGTTCTCGATGCTAATTGCCCTCCATGAACCATCCCTCCCAGTGTTCATGCCCTTCTCTTGGATCTGTACTGGGCTGTGACTTCCTTCAGTTGGTAGAATATGGTGGAAGTGGCATTATGCTTACACCTTAAGAAGTACTGGCAACTCCCTCTTTTGCATGCTTGGGAGCCCCAAAGTACTACATAAGAAGCCTAGCTACCTTCCGGAGAGACAGAGGGGAGAGACCACATGGGGAGGGAGAGGTCCCGCAAATGCATATTATTGTATCAAATCATGAAGTTCTGGGGGTGGTTTTACAGCAATTTCTGTTTCCAGTACTTGTTTCACTTTTTCCGACAACTCTGCAATGTGGGGAGATCTTGGCAGTGGTCGCTCATGCGGACACATTTAGCAGGTTGGTTTTGGCTGGCTCGGCCGGGATGCTGGGACCGCTGGGCCTTTGTCTCTCCATGTCATCTCAGAGCCCCTTCGAATGTGGAAGCAGAAGTTGCTCTGTCTTGTTGAGGCCTGGGCCTGGCCTTGTATCACCTCCTCTGGAAGGTATGGTTCACTGGGGGCCCCCCACAAAACCATTGCCACAGAACCAGTGGCTCTCAAACTGTCATGTGCACAGGCGTTACCTGGAGGTCAAGTGAGAAAGAAGACTCGGAGTCAGTAGGTCCTGGGTGGGGCCAGAGAATTTGCATTTCTAGCAAGCTCTTGCATGATGCTGTTGGTTCGTGCACCACTTTGAGAATCAAGAAGCCAGAGGATTTCAATATTTGTGGTCCATAGAACACACCTTGAGACATAGTGCTATGTTGTCATTAACAATTTATAGGTTAATTTTGTCACCCAGAAAATTTTAAACTTCTTTAGATTATGGACACCTTAACACAGAGAGTTTTACAGTAATATTAGAGAGTTTACAGACTTTCACCTGCCAAGAAGCCATCTATGGACCCCTGCATCTCATCATCATCTATCTCATAAAGAACCCCTTCATCAGACTGGGAACTCCTTAACCTCTGTTATTATTTGGCCATGATAGACAGTAGGAACTTAATACCTGTTTGCTAGAAATAAATGGATGGATGCGTGATTAACTACACAGCTGATGTAGATGGTGTATACAATATTATGAAACATATATATAGTGCTATAAATAGTATTATTTATACCATATTATGTTGTAATATTATAATATAATGTATATTATACATGCATTATATAGTGTATATAATATAATGTATATATTATTAATTTATGTTTATAATACCAAATATATTTATATAGTTTGTATATATATTTATATATAAATTAATAATATACAAATAAATAAAATGTATCTAATATATAAATTTATAAAAATATAAAAAACATAAAATGTATATAATATATAATAATATTGTGTTTGTGTGTGTGTGTGTATATATATATATATAAATTTCAATTTGACTTAGAGAGAAGGGCCTCCATCCACTGGAGCTGATTGACCTTAGCTCCTCTCCTTTTTTTTTTTTTTAAATATTTTATTTATTTATTTGACAGAGAGACAGCGAGAGCAGGAACACAAGCAGGGGGAGTGGGAGAGGGAGAAGCAGGCTTCCCACTGAGCAGGGAGCCCGATGTGGGACTCGATCCCAGGACCCTGGGATCATGACCTGAGCCGAAGGCAGACGCTTAACGACTGAGCCACCCAGGCGCCCAGCTCCTCTCCTTTTTGACCTTGGCAAACTGGGAGCAAAGGCAGAGTGAGCAAGCGGCAAGTGTGCCCGGCACGGAGGGGCTTCTGGGACGCTGGACACGCAGTGCTGCAGTGGGGACCGTCTCGGGCAAACCGTGTGAGCTCAGCCCGAGTGAAGGTGAGGGTAAAGGACTCGGAGCTCCCCTGAGATCCGGGCACCGGAGACACTGACTCCTGCCCTCACGGGCCAGAATTTTTCTGCCACATCAGCACCGTTCATACATTTTCAAAAGCCCATCTGTGCCCACAAAGGAGTGACTTCCTGTGTGCCTGGGCGGCCCTGGGGAGGCTGGGTCTCGAAGAGCCCGTTTTGGATTATAAGCCTTTGAAGACATCTGTAGGGAGGGGATAATTCATTCCAGAAAAACTACTCTCTTTGCCATGCAAACCAGGGACGAGGAATGGAAATGAGATTTCTAATTACATGGGGCATTTTCAGAGCCACCTGCTGGCTCGGGCGGCTTGCGGAGTTGCTTCCTTGTGGAGGTGCTGGGAAGCGGGCCTGGCCTTGAGGTCAGGCTGCTGGGAAGCCTCGGGTGGGCTTCCTGGGCCAGGGCATGAGCCGCTGCCTTCAAAGTATTCTTGCAGCTGCATCCAGCTGGGCCTGCTGAGAACTGATACCAGGAAGGTCTTCTCTGAACTTAGCAGCAGTGCCCTCCCGCTGCTCAGAAAGTCCTAGATGCGGGACTACTCTTACATTTTGTCTCCCGATGTTCATGGGCTCCAAACTATGCAGGCCTCCACGGCACCAGGCTGGGGAAGCAGATTGGGTGCCAAACATTGAGCACTGAGGGGCTCATCGGGGGCAGCCGCTCCCACCCCGTTTCTGACAGATTCACTTATGCTGCCCATTCAGACAGATTCTGGTCCAGACCCCGGCTCCCCTGTGTCTTAGGTTGGGCTCCCTAGAAGGAGATGATGAGATTCAGGTCGGGAGGCAAGATGTTTGTTTGCAGTCAATGCCCATAAAAAGCAGGAGGGCCAGCAGGACCCCAGATGCAGGTCCAGCATCGGCTGGGCTGACCCAGAAGAAAGCTCTGGAATGAGTATTGCCCACCGGAATTGTCCTAGGTTAAGTTGAAATGGTTGAGCCTTTATAACCTTGCTTCGCTCCATCATGGGACGTTGGTGTCCCCGGGAAGGATGGGGCCTTGGGTGAGGTAGCTCCATGCAGAGGAAACAGATACTGAAGGGGCTGACTGCTGGAGTCTGCGCCTTGGCCGCGGATGGTCAGTGAGTGGTTCACTTGATGGGCACAACTTGGCCTCTACTGCAGCTTATTAGTTCTCCGAAGCTAGGAGTGTAATTAACCTCTGAGCCCCGGTTTTCATGTATGTAAATGGAGCTAATATCATAAATATCTAACAGTGTTTTTTAAAGAAAAAATTTTTAATGGAAAATTTCAAACGTATACAAAACTTAGACAAAAGTAATGAGCTTAGCAGGATGAATTTCCAGGACCAATCACCCAGCTGCAAAAACTATGAATGTGTGGTCACTCATATTCTAACTATACCCTGCCGTTACTCCTGGATTATTATGAAGCAAGTCTCAGATTCAGAAACACTGTGTTTTTGTCCATTAACATTTCGTATGTATTTCTAGAAGAAGGGAGCTTAAAAAAACCCCATAACCACAATTAGCCTACCTGTGTTTGCAGTAGATGAAAGAAGCTAATACAGATGGAGTGTTTGCCGTGGCATTTGGCACATAATATTAGCCGTATCTGAACCATCCTCTTTGGAGATGACACATGGGAGAGAGGAAAAGGAGGCTTAATTCTATCTGGTGTAAGTGTTCAAATAGGTGACTCGGATACTCAGCTGTTTCCTCTTTTGCCTGTAACATCACCAGGCGATCATGGGGCTAGTGAGCAGCACCAAATTCTAGGCAGCCACTGCCCATCAGTTGGACTTGCCCGTAAGATGAAACCAATTGGCCATCATCGTCCCGGAAGGCTGAACGTGCCCCGCTCAACTGGACGGATGGCTAAACAGAGCCAGTCCTCCTGCCTTCTGATGCATTTGACATCTTCTACCCCTGCTGCGCTGCTCAGGGTCTGCTCTGGGTCACAGTGACTCTGCACAGCAGCTGCCCAGAAGCCCCTCTTTGCCATCTCCACTGGAGTTCCTAGACCCTGGACCGTCGCTCAACCCCGGGCATTTCAACATCCGCCCCTGCGGCTTCCTTCTACTTTTCCTGTGACTTTGCCGGGTCCCCCTTGGGCTTGTTAGGTGCTTGTTCTTCACCCCTCCAGCCTTCCTCACTGTGTCATGCTCTCTCTAGACAATGTAGGAGTGTTCCCAGTAGAGGAAAGTATTAAGCTAGAGAGAACTGAAGAAGCCGGTGTGCACGTGTGTATGGGAAATAACTTTGACCACGAGGACACGACCGCACAGCGCGTCCAACCATTTCATGCTGATTTCTCCATTTCTGCCTCACGCGGTGCTGTCAGTCAGTTATCATCATTCTTATTTTATAGATCTGGAAACTGAGACCCAAAGGGGTTCATGATATTTTCTTCTATTAAATATCATAGACATGAGGCCAAAGGTAGACGGAGAGTCTTGGCTCTGAATGATGTCGATGCTTCATACCCCTGGGTGGGTGTTAAGCTGTGGAGTCTTTCTTTAAGTGAAGATTCATATTAATGCCCATGATTTGAAACTCTGGGTGCAGTGAGAGGGGGAAGGTAATGTGTTCTGTTTACATTAGCATGTGGTTGAGGCAGAGGGAAGCCTGGTTTATGGAATCTCTAGGACTTTGGGGAGCTTGATTTAAAAACCACTAAGTTATACAAGCAGACACAGGGTATAATTTTACCAGCCTTGGGTATAATTCCACTCTTGAGAGTTTTAGTAGAAAGTCTAGGGAATCACTGGTTATGGAATTCTGTATTTTCAAACCCACACTTTCTACCTGTTAGAAAGGGGAGACTTCTTACGTGCTGGGGGCAGCTGTTAGAGGGAATGTGCTAGCTCTGGCGATCAGAGCTGAGCCATACTTAGACCGGCCGGGACTGCACTGTCCTTGTCATGTCCGGCTGCAGCCAAGAGAGAAATGAAGGAAAGGGGACTCCTGACCGGCACTCTGAATGGCCTTGAGCTAAGGCCTTCACCTAAAGAGCGCTGATAGTAATTATAGTGCTAGCCACAACAGTCCTTCTTGACTATTGGTTCTCTCCGTGTTAAGCACGATGCCAAACAGAATTGCAATTTAATTTCCATGACAACTCAAGTAAGTCTTTTTTATCTCATTTTCACAAACTAGCAGGGTGCCCAGGGCCAAAGCTGGCAAGCAGTTGAGCTGGGATTTGAACCCAGGCCTCCTTAGCTCTGGCTATCATACACTCAGTCACTCATTCACTCAGTCACTCACTCACTCACTCACCCATCCTGAGTCTTTAGCCTGATTCTTCCAGGTAATCCTTACCATAGACTTTGAGACGGGGCATCTTTATTTCCATTTGTTCTTGGCCACCCACGTAGGAGGGGAAGCATCTGAACACAGGTGCCTCTCCTTCCAGATCATGAGCTTGGGTTGTGCAGTGAGCAAGCTGTCCTGCCTTTATGTGGGCGCTCTGATTTACTCCCTCATGTTGATAGAGTAGGGTCTTTCTAGAAGCAGAATTAGCCTCTGTTCTGCCATTTTTATTCGGAAAAGCAATTTATGTAGGCATATATGTATGTAAAAACACACTGGATTACGAGAAAGATTTGTTTCTATTTTTCTAGACCAGCAACCTGGGCAGTCCTCTGGCAAGACTGGGCAAGAGGAAAAGAAAAAAGGTGGACGTAAAAAGACTGGAAATGAAAGGGGTAGAGAGCTACAGCTAAAAGAGGATCATAAATGAGAAAATTTGAAAATGTAGATAAAATGGGCACTTTTCTCAAAAATGATTAATGACCCAGATTATCTCCAGAAGAAATAGAGAATATGAATAAGCCCATGTTCATTAAATAAATTGTATCACTAATAAAAGTAATCTCCCCATAAAAGCATTAGGCGCAGATGGTTTTATGAACATCTTTTCCCAACCCTTCAATGAACAGTTATTTCAGAGAGTACAGAAGGGTGGAAGGTTCTCCAATTTACTTAATGATGCAAATTAACCTTAATATCAAAATGGAAGAAGACAGCTAAATAGCAGAATTATATATAGGTCAATCTCACTTATGGTTATAAATGAGAAAAACTTAAATATCAACAAGGCAGTGTAGCAAAACAAGAACAATTAAACCACACCATGAATATTTTCAGCTAATCCTAGGAATTCAGGGATGGTTTAACATGGGAAAATCTATTTATGTAATTCATATGACTGTCAGACCAAAGAACCAAAACCATGAGTTCATTAAGATAGATGCAGGACAAGAATCAGAGAGATGTGGTTTCATACTCCCCTCCTCCTTTTGAAAGTAACCCCAAACAACATGGAGAACGATAAACAGAAACACAAACTCTATCTTACATCAAACAAGGAGGCAGGTGTAATCTCGAACCATACAAGGTTGACAAATTGTGGATGGAGATACAGTGAGTAATTTAGCAGGATTGAGAAAAGCCAATTGCAGATGCCCATGAAAGGAAAGTGCATATAAAAAGCCAGCAGGATTTCTAAATGTTATTTCTAGAAACATGCATATGTAGTATGTTTTTTTTCCTGATGAGAATACATATGCATGTAAAGATATAAAAACATGGTTAAGAAGGCGACATTCTAACCTCAGAATACTGGGGAGGCTGGAGGCATAAGGACAAGATGTAGGATGGGTGGGGGAGTTTCTCATTTCTATCTGGAATGTTTTCTTTCTTAAAAAATTTTGAAGCCAATACGACTAAATGATATTTGTTAAATCTGAGTGGTGGGTAAGTAGTTTTGTGGTATTAGTCCTTGCACTTATATGTGAATATGTGGAACATTTTGTAATTAAAAAGCCAAGTTAATTAACCTTAAAGTAACACATGCTTTCTGTAAAAATTCAATAAGAAAATCACAAAGCTGAAAATTCCTAAATTTTCACTACTCATGGGTAGCTCATACAGCCATATATAGTATGTATACAATTTAACAAAAATACCATACTTTGTGATAACGCACATCTCAATAATAAGAAATCAGCATACAATTACATATAACTTAGTGGTTAAGAGTTCAGGTTTTGGAATCAAAAGGCTTGGGTTCAAAATCTATCTCTGTCACTTACTAGATTTGATTCTTCTCTGATCCTCAGTTTTCCCATCTGCAAAATAGGAGTAATGATAGCATTTATTATTATACAAATATAATAATCCACTAATGTACATAGCCTGATACATAGCAGTAAGAACTCCATGGAAGATAGATATCATTCTCATTTCCAGGCCAACTCGTGCCATTGTTAGGTGGAAGGCGTAGTGCAGATATTTTGGAAGAAAATGGAGCTTTTGCCAGTGTCCCAGCAGGGCAATAGGACAGGCCACACTGCAGGGGTCCTTAGTACAGAGAAATTGCAGTCCTGATTGGACTTATGCCCTACGGATCAGCTGTTAGCTCTCCTGTGTACAAGTGCTGGGGCTCGCTAAGCAGGGAGAACACTGGAGACCCACCATAGACTACCCATCCATCATTCCATGATTGACACTCCTTGGAGCAGATCTTTGTGACCCACCAGGGGAGGCTACATTTTTTAAAAGGTGAGAACCAATCTCATTTGCCTGTCATGCACAGGGTAAAGTTTCTTGAAGGTATTAACACTGTCTCTACCTGGATTTGTGGAAACCTGTCCTGCCTGCCTTCAAGGGTGATGCTCTGTGGACTGAGTGAGAGAGAGGATGAGGAAGAGGGCTTGGTGTGTGTCCCCCGGAGGTCTCCAGTGCCTGTTTTTTCCTGGTAACCTCAACCGAATCCCTGTTTACTATCTATTCTTCCCTCTTCTGGCCTCACGAATATCACTGTGTGAAGTGCTCAGATAAAGGCAAATGCAATCTTGGGTCCTTGCGCCACATCTGGAATGAAGACAGCTCTTTGGCAAACTCCAGACCTGGTTTTTTAGGGTGGGTGAGGAAGGGATGTCATAGGTATTAAGAGATTCAAGAAACTCACTCTAGAAAGAAGCTAGAGCCCCTAATGTTCCAGGTACTGCCTACCCTGGGCCTTATTGGAATACTCCGAAACTTTTTAAACAAAATATTAATTCATTTTCTTTAAAGGTGATCATGTTTTTAATTCACAAGCTTCTTTATGCTGCTTAAATTCCTTTTATATGTGTTATTTCAACATATATAAATAACCTTCTGAGGAGGCAAAAAAGCATTAGTAGGTGTGTTTTACTTATGGGGAGAGCCAAGGGCCTGAGTTTTGCCTCGTATCTCCCTTCTCTGGTGTGACTTACTTGATAGCCTCTCTTATTTAGAGCACTCCTCATACTTTCTGAGAAGTTAAAGTAGCTGAGAACATGCAATTCATATAGTTTCTTTTAGGAAATACCTTTAGTAGGGACCCATTAACTCTTACTCTACAAACAATTCAGATGATTTTGGTTTCTTATTTCCTACTGCTAATGATAAGAAGTCCAGTTATGAACAGGAAGACAACCAGAACCTTCTTTCCCCCACACAGCTCCAAAAGGGTGGAACATGACTGGCTTCTCAAGAGGCACACACAGAGGGTCTGAGTGCAGGATTTCACTGGATCTGTCCTGTTTCTCCTACCTCCCCTCCTCCTCACTGATGTGAAGTGGAAAGAGTCAGGTACATCCGGGTTCGAACCTCGCCTCTGCCGTATCCTTGTTTATGGCCTTACACAAGTTCCTTATTCTCCTGGGATACCAATTTACTTCTTTATAAGATGTGGATAATGGTATCTTGCTCAGGGCTGATGTTTGATGTCACGATAATGGGGAGGTAGGGACAAAAACTCCAGCTTTCTCCATATCTTTTGAAAATCTATTCTCAGAACAGCAACTTTTCCCTGCCTCTCCTTCTGCTTCCCCCACGAGGCCTGCTTGGTTGGATGAATTCTTGAAGAATTCCACCATAAACAATGAAACTCTTTGATAAGCAATTTGGGATTGAGGGAGGCTGTGGAGGAGGCTCCCCCAGGCACGTGCTTCAAGAACAGAGTTGCATTTGGCCCCTGCTGGGATAAGAGGGGTCCACAAACTGGAGGCAGGAATGAGATTGCATGGGGTCACAGAGCGGCTTTGGAGAGGCCATGGCCAGGGTCAGGCAGAGGGAGGAGGGGGGTGAGGCAGGAGGCAGGGGAAGGAAACGTGACGTGGTGGGATCGGGGTACTGGGAGAAGAATGGGATTTGTTCGCGTTTCTCCTGTATGACGAGCAATGTGAAGCTCTCCCTCCCATGTCCTTGGGAAATCTTCATCAAGATATCAATTTCCCATTAATGCATTCATGCATCTGGATCTTTGGCAGGAGGCATCTGATGAAGTGCTAGGTATTGCCTCCAGGTGGGGTGGGATGAAAACCAAGGGCATCCAAAGAAGGCCCACCATGACTGGCTTTTGTCCACGTGCAGGGCCTATAGTAAGTGCTCAGTAAATTGTGGTTGTGGTTATAATTTCATTTTGGTTCCTCTTTCTCTTCTACACTAAGGTCTTCAAGGGCTCAGGGGAATGCACCTGCTTTATCTTCTTCTGGATTCATCCCACTGGCAGAATGCCTGGCCCATAACTGGGTTCTGATAAATATTCATTTTTAGGATTAATAAATTCATGTAATCTCTGTGACCAACAATGTTTTATTCTAGGCTCTATTCTCTTCCTACCCCACACTCTTCTGTCCTCAAAAAGCTGATCCATTCTAGGGTGTTAACCGTCACCTTCATCTAATGGGCTACTGACTTATTTCTAGCTACTTGACAATCACTATGCTGAATCATTTACATGCATTATTTCATTTAATCCTTATAGGAACTCTATGAGATTGCCACTGTTAATATCCCCATTTTATGGAGGAGGAAGCTGACATTCAGAGAGGTTGAGGAACTTGCCCAGGGCCACACAGAGATTAGGGGGGTGCCGTTGGAATTTGATTCTAATCAGCCTAGCATCAAAGCCCGTGCCCTTAACCACTATGATATTCTGTTTCCATCATCATCAAAACACAAAAAAAGCATTTCTGATGAAAGAAGAGGGACATGGTAGGTCTATTTAGAATGGACTAACATTTGATTACCTAGTGGGTGCTGGACACTGTTAGACATTTCTTTCGATGTGCATTAACTCAGTTAGTCTTCAGCATGAGCCTGGGAGGGAAGCAGGCACTATCATCTCTATTTCATGAATGAGGAAATTGAGGAACAGGGAGGTCAAGTGACTCACTCGAGGGAACACAGCTCAGGGGTGATAGAGGTTTCTAGTGCATTGAGCCAAGTCTAGTAAACAAAACTCCAATCCTCTTTCCTTGTCTTACAACAACGCCTCTACTCTCAAATTGACTCTGACCCCATCGTGCAATTATTCTTGCACTGAATCTCGATGGCTTCGCTGTGTCTTATCTTCAGCGTCTCCTAGAAGACCCTTTCAGGACAGGTTTCTGGGAAGGTCCGTGAGTGGGGCAGGAGGATGCGTGCTTCTGCCCTCACCTCTCCTCCGTCTGGCCCTTCCGATGGAGCTCCACAGTTAAGACGGCCCACTGGGGCTCACTGTGGTCTTCCCGGAGAGTAATGTTCTGCTCAGGGGTGATAGAGAGCTCTGTGGGCTGCCCAGCCGAGGTATCGGAGAAAGATCCATCACCTCTGAGTGATCGGTGACCCACAGGTACCGCGCGTGGAACCTAATGACCAGTCACTCAATTACGGGCTCAGTGACATGTTTATAAGGGTGAACTTTAGAGTGCTATTAGGACAGACAGATGAACTATGGCTGTGCCTGCAGGCAGAGCTCACCCAGCCCGAGCGCCTCTGTGGACCCATTACCCAGTAATTAGGGGGATTTTTAAGTAGGAAGCAAGGAGTTAAATTATTGCTTAGATTATCGCTTCACTTGTCATGGTGGAAAGTGCTGCTCTGAGGGAAGAAGGAGAGAAGGAAGGAGGGAGGAGGGACAGAAAGGGAGCGAGGAGGAAGCGAGGGAGAGGGAGGCTGTGGATCGTCGAGGTTTGAGATGAAAGCTCCATTCCGTTTTCTGGTTGGCAACTGTACGGCGAAGGGGCCACAGAGGACCAGTGAGAGATGGAGACAGGTGCGGCGTCTGGGCCACCAGCCGCGGGGCCTCTGAGTCACTGCGCCCATAGCCTCTGCTTGGGCCAGGGTAGCTCACAGGGAAGGTGGAGAATGATACAATAATAATACAATCACATATTAATATAAGAATAGTTACCACTTTTCCAATTGTGTATTAGGAGCTGGGAGCTTTGCTAAGTATTGTCCAGGTATCAGCTCACCGGATCCGCTCTGGCGTGGACGAGGTGGCTACCACCGTGACCCCCGCCCATCGGATGAGGACACTGGAGCACCTCTAGGTAACTAGGTGACAGAGGTGCCGAACCACCTCCTGCCAAGGCCCATGCTCTTAAGTCTCAATATGCAGCTCTATGAGGTCCTCCCAATCCCGGAGGCACCGAACCCTCCTCTTCTGCAGAGGGGAAGGATGCTAGGACCTGGCTGCTTGCTTCAGCCTTACCCCTGCTCCATCCCACCCCTCCCCTCCTCTCTGGAGCAAAACTGGCCACTGATAGTAATTTTTAACGTGTGTGTGTAACTTTAACTTTTATTGTGAAAAATACCACACAGAAATCAGGTAGGCAGGATTGTGTAACAGATCTTCAAGCACCCTTGGCCCGGCACAAAAAATTATTAATTAGTGATCAATCTTGTTTTCCTGTATCCTCCACACATCCCCCTGCCTTATGTTATTTTTTAAACAAACCCCAAGTATCATTTCATCTCTAAGTGCTCTAGTATATATCTCTATAATATAGAGACTATTTAAAAAAAATTCTTTGATCATACCCCAAAATATTAATAATTATTATTTATTTATTCAATCTGTTCAAATTTCCCCATTTTATTACATAATTTTAGAAAATTATGTATTTGTGTGAATGAAGATGCAAATACCGTCCATATATTGCAATTGGTTCATGGGTCTTTTCGATATCTTTTAATCTACTTTGCACCCTTGAGATATACTTGTTGAAAAACTGGGTTGTTTTTCTAAAGAATCCCCCACAGTCTGCATTTTGCTGATTGCACTTCAGTGGTGTGGTTTAACATGTTCCTTTGCCCCTGGTATTTCCTGTAAATCAGTAGTTAGATCTAGAATTTTGATCAGATTCAGGTTTAGTTGTTTGGCAAGAATCCAGCTGACCGTTGAACATGGGTTTGAACTGCAGGGGTCCATTTAGACACAGATTTTTAAAAAATAAATACAGTGTGGTACCCTATTTTCTCTTCCTTCTGGTTTTCTTAATAACATTTTCCTTTCTCTAGCTTACTTTATTGTAAGAAGACAATATATAATACATGTAACACAAAATATATGTTCATCGACTGTTTATGTTATTGGTAAGGTCAACAGTGGTCTACTAGTAGTTAAATGTTTGGGGAGTCAAAAGTTGTGAGCAGATTTTCGTCCCTAACTGCCCCGCCCCCTCCTGTGTTGTTCAAGGTCAGCTGTTCTTCATCGTTCAGGATACTGCGTACTCCTGTTAGGAAGTCTGGTTGACTCACTTCTCTTGGTAGCAACCTCTGATGGTCATTTTGATCAATGATCGTTTTAAGCCCATCATTTCTTTGTCCCTCAATACCTGAATCACTTTTTAAAGAAAAGCTTCTCTGTCATCCTGAGATACAGTTTCTAGGGGAAAGAAAAACTAATGCTTGATTCTTTGCCTTATTTCCTAGGGTTCAGAATGAGTTGGTTCTGTAGTGTTCGATGTAGGACACCGGTGAGCTTGTTTTGTTCTTGCTATCATTTTGCACTCATGGACATAAAGTATTTGATGGGTCTCAGGGCCTGGCAGTTATTCTTTTATTGAGATCCAAATTCTCCTGTGTCTGGCCTGTGGGGGACTCTTTAATTTGAGTCCCAAGTCCTTTTGACTTGACCTCATAGTTTTTGGTAGCTTCTCACTGTCTAGTTTGGGGATGTGTTCCAGACTCATCTTGTACATTTTCTTTTCCAAACCTAGACTCAACCCTTGTTTCTTTCAGTGGTACATGACATTTAGATACCCACAACTGGGTTTTGAGGTGCTCGTTGCTACTGGGTTGGCCATTGTTTCTAGGGCTTTTTGGTGGATACAGGTAGGATGTACATATTTTGTTTTGAAGAGAAAACACATCTTGACTTTATACTGAAGCTTCTGATTAAAACTGGCATCATTTTTGCTATGTTTTCGATCTTCCATCTGTATTTCCTACTTTTCCCATCAAGTAATATTCCAGTTCCCAAAGGAACCATACTTGTTTTATGGCACTGTAATCATTCAACTATGTCAGAGTACTATACTCTGACCATACCATACCACCAATGCTATGATTACTGAAAACAGCTTAAGTTTTTTTTTTCTCATTAAATTGATGTAGGCGAGGCATATCCCACAGGGGATGAACAGACTACTGTATTTTATTTATTTATTTATTTTTTAAGTTATTATTATTATTTTTTTTTTTTTTAAAGATTTTCATTTATTTATTGAGAGAGAGAGAGAGAGTATGAGAGGGAGGAGGGTCAGAGGGAGAAGCAGACTCCCCGCCGAGCAGGGAGCCCGATGCGGGACTCAATCCCGGGACTCCAGGATCATGACCTGAGTCGAAGGCAGTTGCTTAACCAACTGAGCCACCCAGGCGCCCCTTAAGTTATTATTTTTAAAGTTTTATTTGTTTAAATAATCTTTACACCCCATGTGGGGCTCAAACTCACAACCCCGAGGTCAACAGTCACATGCTCTTCCAACTGAGCCAGCCAGGCAGCCCCAGATTACTGTATTTTAAAATCACCTGACATAGTTCTGTCTGTCTGTGTGATTGTACCATCTGCTCAAGACATGGATTTATTCATTTGTTTAATTTTAGTTTAATTTTATAGGGATTGCCTTTTAACGTTGTGATTTTAAAATGACAGTTGAATATATAAATAATACATATTCATCTATACAATTAGTTAAAAAATTAATTTATAATTACATAAAATGTATACACATTCAAGGTCAAATCTACAAAACTGCATGGTCTACGCTCACTGTCTACACTGACCCCCAGAACCCTCCAGCAGTATTAAGCCCCAGTTACCCACCATGGAAACTTGCGGGAGAATACTCACTTACTGGCTACTCCCCCCCCCCACCCCCCACCCCATCTGACTTTCTCCTAACCTTACCAGTTTTCTGGGATCACCTCTCAAATAAACGACTTGTACCCAAATCTCTGTCTCCTGGTCTGCTTCTAGGGTCACCCAAATCAAGATACGCACTTTTCTCCACCTTGCTTTTTACATAAAAATATATCCCGAAGTTTGATGGTTCCATTATTCTGGAGATCAATATGGCGGCTGCTCCGGAGGCTTCTCCAACGCCCGGGCCTTGCTGGCAGGGACGAGAGGAGCTGGAGCGTGGGCGGTCACACTGGAAGAGACCTCACCAGAGGGCAGCCTGTGGGCAGTGGCTAAGAGACTTGATTTTGGTGCCAGTCCTTGGGTTTGAACCTGGCTCTGGCAGCTGTAGCTGTGTCACCCGGGAAAGTCACTTCGTATCTCAGAGCCTGGGTTTCCTCCTTTGTTCAAGAAGCATAATGATGGCACCCAGCCCCTGAGGTGTATTCACATGAAGTGTCTGGTGCCTGTGCACTTTCTGTGGATGTGAGCTCTGATCGCCCCCCCCACCTTTTTAATTTTTTTAATTTTTTAATTTTTTATTTTTTTATTGTTATGTTAATCCCCATACATTACATCCTTAGTTTTAGATATAGTGTTCCATGATTCATTGTTTGTGCATAACACCCAGTGCTCCATGCAGAACGTGCCCTCCTCAATACCCATCACCAGGCTGGGGGGGCGGAGCAAGATGGCGGAGGAGTAGGAGACCTGGATTTTGTCTCCTCTCAGGAATTCAGCTGGATAGGGATCAAACCATTCTGAACACCTACAAACTCAACAGGAGATCAAAGAAAAGAAGAGCAACAACTCTCTGAACAGAAAAGCGACCACTTTCTGGAAGGTAGGACGTGCGGAGAAGTGAATCCGAGGCGATATTCGGGAGGATAGACGGCGGGGGAGGGGCCTCCGACGGCCGCTTCTGGCAAGTGATAGAGCCGCGGAGCACAAAATCGGAACTTTTAGAAGTCTGCTCCGCTGAGGGACATCACTCTGGTGGCGAAGTGGGGGGTGGAACCCTCACGGGACAGTGTGGTCTCAGGACCCTCGGGGTCACAGAAAGACCGGGGGTGCCTGAGTGCGGCAGAGCTCCCAGGTATCGGAGCAGGGAAGCCGGCTGCAGAGACGGAGCCCAGGCGCGGGCTCTCAGCTCGGGGTTGCTATAAACCGTGATCCGCGGCACAGTCGGGCCACTGCTCCTCCAGCAGGGACCCAACAAGCGGCAGATCCGGGGAGACTCACCTTCTTCCCCCGGGAGGAGAGGTGCGGGAGTGCACCGCGGGGATCTGCTGGGTTTGGAGACTCCATCCGGGGTCGGGTGCCAGATAGAAAGGCGCGGTCACAGGCCGGGTGAGCGCGGAGTGCGGCCGGAGACCG
Source organism: Halichoerus grypus (assembly GCF_964656455.1). Classification (NCBI taxonomy): domain Eukaryota; kingdom Metazoa; phylum Chordata; class Mammalia; order Carnivora; family Phocidae; genus Halichoerus; species Halichoerus grypus. The sequence continues at coordinate 119,030,491 of NC_135721.1, forward strand.
GGGAGACGGGAGTGACTGACTGCTTTTCTCTGGGGGCTCGCTGAGGAGCGGGACCCCGAGTTCTCGGCTCCGCCGGGGCGGAGACTGGGAGGCCACCATTTTCACTCTCCGCCTCCAAAGCTGTACGGAGAGCTTGCAGGGAACAAAAGCTCCGGAGAGCAAACCCGAGCAGATTACTTAGCCCGGACTGGCAAGGGCGGGGCAATTTTGCCTCCGGCAAAGACATTTGGGAACCACGGCAACAGGCCCCTCCCCCAGAAGATCAGCGAGAACAGCCAGCCAAGACCAAGTTTACCAATCAATGAGAACGGCAGAACTCCAGCGCTAGGGGAACACTGCACATAGAATTCATGGCTTTTTTACCATGATTCTTTAGTCTTTCAAAGTTAATTATTTTTTTTAACTGTCTTTTTTTCTTTTTTCCTTTTTTCTTTTTTTTTGAATTTTTCTTTTTCCCTTTTTCAACCAACATCTTATCAATCCCTTTTTAAAAAAAAAACATTTTTATTTTTCATTTTTAAAGTCATATTCTATCCCTTCATAGTAGTTACCCGTATTTTTGGCATATATATATAAGTTGTTCTCTCTTTAAAATCTTGAGATAGTTTCTTCTAACAGATCAAAATATACTCTAAATCTCTAGTGTATGGTTTTTTTCTACTCCCCTGCCTGATCACATTCTCTCCCTTTTTTCTTTCTTTTTTTTTTTTTTTAATCCTCTTCTTTCCTTTTTCAAACAACTTATCAAATCCTTTTTTAAAATTTTTTATAATTTCCATCTTTACAGTCATATTCCATCCCTTCATCATATCAACCCTTATTTTTGTACATATATAAGTTTTTCTTTCTTTAAAATTTTGGGAGGGACTTTCTTTTAACAGACCAAAATACACCCAAAATCTAGTGTGTGGCACTGATCTATAATCCAGCCTGATCATATTTGATCACATTCTGTTTTTGTTTTGTTTTGTTTTGTTCTGCTTTTGTTTGTTTTTATCTTTATCTTTTTCTTTTTTCTTTTTTTCTTTCCTTTTCTTTTTTCTCTCTTTCCCTTTCTTTTCCCACTGCTTCAGGTCTTTTCTGATTTGTTTAGAGTATATTTTCTGGGGACGTTGTTACCCTGCTAGCATTTTGTTCTCTCATTAATCTATTCTCCTCTGCACAAAATGACAAGACGGAAAAAATCACCTCAACAAAAAGAACAAGAGGTAGTACCGACTGCCAGGGACCTACTCAATATGGACATTAGTACGATGTCAGATCTAGAGTTCAGAATCATCACTTTAAAGATACTAGCTGGGCTTGAAAAAAACATGGAAGTTATTAGAGAAACCCTTTCTGGAGAAGTAAAAGAACTAAAATCGAACCAAGTAGAAATCAAAAAGGCTATTAATGAGGTGCAATCAAATATGGGGGCGCTAACTGCTAGGATAAATGAGGCAGAAGAAAGAATCAGTGAGATAGAAGACCAAATGATGGAAAATAAAGAAGCTGAGAAAAAGAGAGATAAACAACTACTGGATCACGAGGGCAGAATTCGAGAGATAAACGATACCATAAGACGAAACAACATTAGAATAATTGGGATCCCAGAAGAAGAAAGAGAGAGAGGTGCAGAAGGTATAATGGAGCAAATTATAGCAGAGAACTTCCCTAATTTGGGGAAGGAAACAGGCATCAAAATCCAGGAAGCACAGAGAACCCCTCTCAAAATCAATAAAAATAGGTCAACACCCCGACATCTAATAGTAAAACTTACGAGTCTCAGAGACAAAGAGAAAATCCTGAAAGCAGCTCGGGAGAAGAGATATGTAACCTACAATGGTAGAAACATTAGATTGGCAACAGACTTATCCACAGAGACCTAGCAGGCCAGAAAGGACTGGCAGGACATATTCAGAGCACTAAATGAGAAAAATATGCAGCCAAGAATACTATATCCAGCTAGGCTGTCATTGAAAATTGAAGGAGAGATAAAAAGCTTCCAGGACAAACAAAAACTAAAGGAATTTGCAAACACGAAACCAGCCCTACAACAAATATTGAAAGGGGTCCTCTAAGCAAAGAGAGAGCCTAAAAGCAACAGAGACCAGAAAGGAACACAAACAATATACAGTAATAGTCACTTTACAGGCAATACAATGGCACTGAACTCCTATCTTTCAATAGTTACCCTGAATGTAAATGGGCTAAATGCCCCAATCAAAAGACACAGGCTATCAGATTGGATTAAAAAACAAGACCCATCGATATGCTGTCTGCAAGAGACTCATTTTAGACCCAAAGACACCCCCAGATTGAAAGTGAGGGGGTGGAAAACCATTTACCATGCTAATGGACACCAAAAGAAAGCTGGGGTGGCAATCCTTATATCAGACAAATTAGATTTTAAACCAAAGACTGTAATAAGAGATGAGGAAGGACACTATATCATACTTAAAGGGTCTATCCAACAAGAAGATCTAACAATTGTAAATATCTATGCCCCTAACATGGGAGCAGCCAATTATATAAGGCAATTAATAACAAAAGCAAAGAAACACATCGACAACAATACAATAATAGTGGGGGACTTTAACACCCCCCTCACTGAAATGGACAGATCGTCTAAGCAAAAGATCAACAAGGAAATAAAGACTTTAAATGACACACTGGACCAAATGGACTTCACAGACATATTCAGAACATTCCATCCCAAAGCAACGGAATACACATTCTTCTCTAGTGCCCATGGAACATTCTCCAGAATAGATCACATCCTAGGTCATAAATCAGGTCTCAACCGGTACCAGAAGATTGGGATCATCCCCTGCCTATTTTCAGACCACAATGCTTTGAAACTAGAACTCAATCACAAGAGGAAAGTCGGAAAGAACTCAAATACATGGAGGCTAAAGAGCATCCTACTGAAGAATGAATGGGTCAACCAGGAAATTAAAGAAGAATTAAAAAAATTCATGGAAACCAATGAAAATGAAAACACAACTATTCAAAATCTTTGGGATACAGCAAAGGCAGTCCTAAGAGGAAAGTATATAGCAATACAAGCCTTTCTCAAGAAACAAGAAAGGTCTCAAGTACACAACCTAACCCTACACCTAAAGGAGCTGGAGAAAGAACAGCAAATAAAGCCTAAACCCAGCAGGAGAAGAGAAATAATAAAGATCAGAGCAGAAATCAATGAAATAGAAACCAAAAGAACAGTAGAACAGATCAACGAAACTAGGAGCTGGTTCTTTGAAAGAATTAACAAGATTGATAAGCCCCTGGCCAGACTTATCAAAAAGAAAAGAGAAATGACCCAAATCAACAAAATCATGAATGAAAGAGGAGAAATCACAACCAACACCAAAGAAATACAAACAATTATAAGAACATATTATGAGCAACTCTATGCCAACAAATTAGATAACCTGGAAGTAATGGATGCATTCCTAGAGATGTATCAACTACCAAAACTGAACCAGGAAGAAATAGAACACCTGAACAGACCTATAACCACTAAGGAAATAGAAGCAGTCATCAAAAATCTCCCAAAACACAAAAGCCCAGGGCCAGATGGCTTCCCAGGGGAATTCTACCAAACATTTAAAGAAGAATTAATACCTATCCTTCTGAAACTGTTCCAAAAAATAGAAATGGAAGGAAAACTTCCAAACTCATTTTATGAGGCCAGCATTACCTTGATCCCAAAACCAGACAAAGACCCCATCAAAAAGGAGAATTACAGACCAATATCCCTGATGAACATGGATGCAAAAATTCTCACCAAAATACTAGCCAATAGGATCCAACAGTACATTAAAAGGATTATTCACCACGACCAAGTCGGATTTATCCCTGGGCTGCAAGGTTGGTTCAACATCCGCAAATCAATCAACGTGATACAATACATTAACAAAAGAAAAAACAAGAATCACATGATCCTCTCAATAGATGCAGAAAAAGCATTTGACAAAGTACAGCATCCTTTCTTGATCAAAACTCTTCAGAGTATAGGGATCGAGGGTACATACCTCAATATCATAAAAGCCATCTATGAAAAACCTACAGCGAATATCATTCTCAATGGGGAAAAACTGAGAGCTTTCCCCCTAAGGTCAGGAACGCGGCAGGGATGTCCACTATCACCACTGCTATTCAACATAGTATTGGAAGTCCTAGCCACAGCAATCAGACAACAAAAAGAAATCAAAGGCATCCAAATCGGCAAAGAAGAAGTCAAACTCTCACTCTTTGCAGATGATATGATACTTTATGTGGAAAATCCCAAAGACTCCACCCCAAAACTGCTAGAACTCATACAGGAATTCAGTCAAGTGGCAGGATATAAAATCAATGCACAGAAGTCAGTGGCATTCCTATACACCAACAACAAGTCAGAAGAAAGAGAAATTAAGGAGTCGATCCCATTTACAATTGCACCCAAAACCATAAGATACCTAGGAATAAATCTAACCAAAGAGGCAAAGGATCTGTACTCAGAAAACTATAAAATACTCATGAAAGAAATTGAGGAAGACACAAAGAAATGGAAAAACGTTCCATGCTCATGGATTGGAAGAACAAATATTGTGAAGATGTCAATCCTACCTAGAGCAATCTACACATTCAATGCAATCCCCATCAAAATACCATCCACTTTCTTCAAAGAAATGGAACAAATAATCCTCAAATTTGTATGGAACCAGAAAAGACCCCGCATAGCCAGAGGAATGTTGAAAAAGAAAAGCAAAGCTGGCGGCATCACAATTCCAGACTTCCAGCTCTACTACAAAGCTGTCATCATCAAGACAGTATGGTACTGGCACAAAAACAGACACATAGATCAATGGAACAGAATAGAGAGCCCAGAAATGGACCCTCAACTATATGGTCAACTAATCTTTGACAAAGCAGGAAAGAATGTCCAATGGAAAAAAGACAGTCTCTTCAACAAATGGTGTTGGGAAAATTGGACAGCCACATGCAGAAGAATGAAACTGGACCATTTCCTTACACCACACACAAAAATAGACTCCAAATGGTTGAAAGACCTCAATGTGCGACAGGAGTCCATCAAAATCCTAAAGGAGAACACAGGCAGCAACCTCTTCGACCTCAGCCGCAGCAACTTCTTCCTAGAAACATCGCCAAAGGCAAGGGAAGCAAGGGCAAAAATGAACTATTGGGACTTCATCAAGATAAAAAGCTTTTGCAAAGCAAAGGAAACAGTCAACAAAACCAAAAGACAACTGACAGAATGGGAGAAGATATTTGCAAATGACATATCAGATAAAGGGCTAGTATCCAAAATCTATAAAGAACTCATCAAACTCAACACCCAAAGAACAAAGAATCCAATCAAGAAATGGGCAGAAGACATGAACAGACATTTTTCCAAAGAAGACATCCAAATGGCCAACAGACACATGAAAAAGTGTTCAATATCGCTCGGCATCAGGGAAATCCAAATCAAAACCTCAATGAGATACCACCTCACACCAGTCAGAATGGCTAAAATTAACAAGTCAGGAAATGACAGATGTTGGCGGGGATGCGGCGAAAGGGGAACCCTCCTACACTGTTGGTGGGAATGCAAGCTGGTGCAGCCACTCTGGAAAACAGTATGGAGGTTCCTCAAAAAGTTGAAAATAGAGCTACCATATGATCCAGCAATTGCACTACTGGGTATTTACCCCAAAGATACAAAAGTAGGGACCCGAAAGGCTACGTGCACCCCGATGTTTATAGCAGCAATGTCCACAATAGCCAAACTGTGGAAAGAGCCAAGATGTCCATCAACAGATGAATGGATAAAGAAGATGTGGTATATATATACAATGGAATATTATGCAGCCATCAAAAGGAATAAGATCTTGCCATTTGCAACGACGTGGATGGAACTGGAGGGTATTATGCTGAGCGAAATAAGTCAAACAGAGAAAGACATGTATCATATGACCTCACTGATATGAGGAATTCTTAATCTCAGGAAACAAACTGAGGGTTGCTGGAGTGGGGGGTGGGGTGGGAGGGATGGGGTGACTGGGTGATGGACACTGGGGAGGGTATGTGTTCTGGTAAGCGCTGTGAATTGTGCAAGACTGTTGAATCTCAGATCTGTACCTCTGAAACAAATAATGCAATATATGTTAAGAAAGAAAAGAAGAAGAAGAAGAATGTAGCAGGAGGGGAAGAATGAAGGGGGGGAAATCGGAGGGGGAGAAGAACCATGAGAGACGATGGACTCTGAAAAACAAACTGAGGGTTCTAGAGGGGAGGGGGTTGGGAGGATGGGTTAGCCTGGTGATGGGTATTGAGGAGGGCACGTTCTGCATGGAGCACTGGGTGTTATGCACAAACAATGAATCATGGAACACTAAATCTAAAACTAATGATGTAATGTATGGGGATTAACATAACAATAAAAAAATTAAAAAAAAAATACCCATCACCAGGCTAACCCATCCTCCCACCCCCCTCCCCTCTAGAACCCTCAGTTTGTTTTTCAGAGTCCATTGTCTCTCATGGTTCTTCTCCCCCTCCGATTTCCCCCCCTTCATTCTTCCCCTCCTGCTACATTCTTCTTCTTTTTTTTTTTTTCTTTCTTAACATATATTGCATTATTTGTTTCAGAGGTACAGATCTGAGATTCAACAGTCTTGCACAATTCACAGCGCTTACCAGAGCACATACCCTCCCCAGTGTCCATCACCCAGTCACCCCATCCCTCCCACCCCACCCCCCACTCCAGCAACCCTCAGTTTGTTTCCTGAGGTTAAGAATTCCTCATATCAGTGAGATCATATGATACATGTCTTTCTCTGTTTGACTTATTTCGCTCAGCATAATACCCTCCAGTTCCATCCACGTCGTTGCAAATGGCAAGATCTCATTCCTTTTGATGGCTGCATAATATTCCATTGTGTATATATATATATATATATATATATATATACCACCTCTTCTTTATCCATTCATCTGTTGATGGACATCTTGGCTCTTTCCACAGTTTGGCTATTGTGGACATTGCTGCTATAAACATCGGGGTGCACGTACCCTTTCGGGTCCCTACATTTGTATCTCCCCCCACCTTTTTTAAAAAGATTTTATTTATTTATTTGAGAGAGAGAGAGTGAGTGAGAGAGAGAGAGAGCACAAGCTGGGGGAGGGGCAGGGGAAAAGGGAGAGAGAATCTCATGCAGACTCCGCACTGAGCAGGGAGCCTGATGTGGGACCCGATCCCAGGACCCTGGGATCATGACCTGAGCTGAAGGCAGCTGAGCCACCCAGGTGCCTGTGATTGTCCTCTCTTAAAGAGACTGCTCTAGTTCCTCCCTTTCCGAGCACAAACCATCTCTTTTTCAGGCTCAGAGTCCTCTGGAAGTTCTCACAGGATATGGGTCCCAGGCCCTCTCCACCTTGGGCTATAAATCTCTCTCTTTAATGATGGTTCCAAGAAATAGAAACTACCCTCCCAGCATGACATGTCTGCCAGAAAACTCAGTTTTAGATGCCGCTGATAAAATTTTCTCATTAGGAATTTCCATGGAATTCCCCCATTTTGTGTTACTGCCCCACAGATCTGGCCTTTACCCAGGCGGATCAGGGCAACTTGCACCGACTTTCGGCTTTCCACCAGTCCTTTCTCATGGTGGCGTCTATCTGCCTTCCCAATGACACAGATCTATCCTGGCGATCCCAACAAGAGCATCTCCTGTTACAGAATGCCAAGCATTTTCTCAGAATTGACCATTTTGTGGTGGTAAAAGTGTTTCTACTGTTTAGTCTGAGGAGAAAGTCTGTCCTGAGAAGAAGAAATAGAAGGAAAGCATGGCATTGATCCCCTTCTTATGACACAAGCAGACCTGAGAGGCAGTGAAGGTGAGGGAAGAAGAAGACTATTGACAAATACGAAAACGTGGAATGGAGTCTCCCTGTCTTTGTCGCAGCCTCTCTTGTGGATGCTTGGAAGTGGCCTCCACGGTGGGCTCTACAGCCGTGTGTGGATGGGAGCTCTCAGAGGAAGGAGGGGGTGCCTCAGGCACAAAACGCAACCCCTCAGGGCCTCCACAGGCCCCAAATCCCAAGCAATATTCCCACGTGCCGGAGGTGGAAGTGATGATCCCCAGAGCCAAATGTTATCTAGAGTTTTAGCCAAGATGGCTTCTGAGAGGCTGAATAGGAAGCTCAATAAATCATCCCAGGAAACAAGAGTTTTGTGATGTGAAGCAAACACTCAGATGTTCCTGGTGTTTTTGGAGGGAGGGTCCGGTTCTTTGGGGATTACAGCAACTAGGTAGGTTGAGGCCTTCAGACACACGTAGTTCATGAGATCTAAAGATTCAGCATGTGGTGGGACACAGCGCACTGACAGAGGCTTGAAGGGCAGAGCTCCTTTGCCTTGTGTCTCCAACTGGAAGGAGAAGAGAAGGCTGCCACGCAGGACGCACAGAGGTTGCACGCCGGGGGCAGGATCCTAGCCAGCTGGGGCTGTAGGGGGTGACTGATGGGCGGCAAGAGGAGTGGGTCCGAAGGCTTCCTGGGTGCTGGCTAATTTGAATAATTACATGGGCTTCTGGGCTTAGGGCCTGGCCCTAGCCGGTTGTTCGGCACATGGCCCTGGAGAGTGGGACCCGAATAGGGGAGGTGGTTGGTTCAGGGGCTTAGCAAACTACCCATGAAGGGGAACTGAGAGTTGTTAGCCATGATTCCAGAATTGGTCAGGGCCACACTTGTGGAATATCATATACCATGTCAATTGGATCTAGGGCAGACCCTCAGACTCTGGAGAAATTTAAGTTAAAGTTGGCCTAAAACCCAATCATATGTCTTGGACCAAATGTTAGGAATTAGGGCAGAGAAACCAACTGTGTGGTGTTCATGCCATTACCATTCTTTCTCTTGATCACATAGCAGACATTGCTAATCAAACATGATATGGTTCCTCAGTGAGCCTGGCCTCAACTTGGAATCCTTCTCTTTTTTTTTTTTAAGATTTTATTTACTTATTTGACAGAGAGAGAGACAGCAAGAGAGGGAACACAAGTAGGGGGAGTGGAGAGGGAGAAGCAGGCTTCCCGCTGAGCAGGGAGCCCGAAGTGGGGCTCGATCCCAGGACCCTGGGATCATGACCTGAGCTGAAGGCAGATGCTTAACGACTGAGCCACCCAGGTTCCCTGGAATCCTTCTCAACTACGACCACCTACGAGCCACAAAGTCGGCATGTGATTTGAAACCCACTAACCATCTTTTATTAGAAGAGGGAGCTAGTCTTAAGGGGCATGTGGGTCTTGCAACTTGAAATCTATGGGTAGCATGTATAATTCTAGATCATACTCTTTGATGGGCTGAGGGTGTCTCTTCTTATCAGCATCACTCAGAACTGAAAGAGACTGAGTCAGAAAGGGCCGGGCCTCAGTAAGGGAGGTGCTTGGAGCTGGAGAAGGCAGGCTCTAAAACTCTTACAAGTGCAGTACTTAATCAAAAGAAATGCAACTCTAATGGTGGAAACATGGACTAATAGACCAGAGGGGAAAACCTTTCCAGAAGCCATTGTTCTTACCATATAGACAGGCGAAGACCCATCCACAAGGCATGCTCTGGTGAGGCCTGGGCCAGCATCTGAAAGTGGGACAAGGGATATTTGATTTTTTTTTTTTGAAAATATAGCTGCCCAACCTCAACTTCTCCCCAAAGCTTCATCTGTACCCTTTCCCAAAGTCCTTTATTAATCATTTCATCCATATTTCTTTTCACCTCAGACTTCAAATTTTGACTCCCTGTGGTATTTATAGCAACACCTGTGGTTTCTCAAGGTGCAAAAAGCCTGTTTTAGGATGAAGATATTCTCATAGGGGCTGGCTAGACACCTGTGACTCACCATCAGGCAGTTGACTCAGGTGAAATGGAGCCAAAGGGAAACCAAAGGTTGCTTTCTTGATTTTTTTCATTGCAGGGAGAGGGGGTCACTGATCACTTTCAATTTACATCTCTTCTCCCCAAGTCCTCCAGACTCAATCAGTAAATATCTCTTGAACCCCTCCCGTGAGCCAGACTGTGTACTAGGAGCTGGGGATATAATGAGGGAATGAAACCAGATGGGGTCCCCCCTCCTGGTGCTCCCTTTGGAGAGAGAGATTAATGAGGTAAACCTAGAGCAGCATATACACTTGTGTCTGGTGTTTTGAGAGAGAGGGGCATGGTATTAAGAAATTTTATGGTAAGGGGTTTGATGTAGTGAGGGAAGGTATCCAGAAATGAAAGATGAGCAAAGCTAAAGGAGGATCTGGAATTAGCAAAATGAAGAGTCACGTAGTAGGAAGGGAGCTCAAGGCAGGGGATCCAGCATGTGCAAAGGCCCGGCAACCGACAGAAAGCGTGCACGCTAGGTGAAAATCAGGAAGGAAGAGCAGAGAAGAGAGAATGAGGGAGCGAGGGAGAAAGTGAATGAAGGAGAAGTGGTAGGCTATGAGTTGGCAGGGGTGCCCCACGACCTTGTAAGCCAATCAGATGGGCATTTGCTGAGAAAGCTGTGACATTTAAATTTTGGAGCCTCTCACTCTCATGGGGTCCTTCCAAGGCCCTGCTTTGTAAATGTGGTCAATCCATACAGTACTTAAGTTTCCTTATTACACAAGAAAACTTTGGAAATCCCCTAAAGTCTCCCAGCTCATACATGAAATAAATTTGATAAAAGATTTCTCAAATGTATCAATAACCCTAACAACGTAGGTGGCATTTCCGAGAATGAATCTGTGATGTTAAAAGAAATGAGCCTTCCTTCACCGTGCCAGAATGAGAATTCAGAAAGTCTGCATTCCTTTCTGTCCTCTCTCTAGAAAATGATGTTACAAGCTCATCATCCCACAGAGAAGAGATCAAAGAATATGCAGCCAATCAAAGGTAGGAAGAATTATTAGAGTTGCATCTGTGTGCTAATTAATACAAATATGATGTTCTTGTCCAGGATTTGTGATGTTAGTGTTATCTGTCAATTTTTTTTAAAAAAATGTCATTTGTGAGATTTATTTTCTTACTCTAAAAAAATTATTCAAGTTCATGCCTAATTTTGAATTCAGAATTTTGTATCCTTAGCTGATTGGCCTACTGTTGGTCATTGATTACTATTATCAACTCTTCAGCCAATCGCCAGTGTTATTTTGATGGGTAAAGTGTTCCCCGAAGTCTCTACCTCTTAAAATCCTTCCCTGGTGTGAGTGGGTTCAATCAGGCCCACCTGGAGATAGCCCGCTCTCTGCTCTCAAAGCCCGGTGGGTTCTGTCATTTCCAGGCAGAGGGTTGTGGTGATGAGGGAGGCTGGACACAGGGTCCCCCTGCCCACCCGTCCTTATTACAGGGTCTTCCTGGTATGTTTGGCTTGAGGCCAATCATGAAGATTCTGGGTAGTGTCCAGGACAGAACAGGAGACTGCAGGTCTCACTTTGAAGTCTGGCTCTCTCACTTCCCATGTGGTCAAGGTTCTGAATGTGCAAATCAGACTAAAAGTCTGTGAAGGATCTTCATGAAGACAGTGATTGGCAGAAAGCATGGCAGCAGACTTCATTAAAGACACGAGCTCTCCTTAGTAGCGAGTGATATGGAAGCATCCGTGTACTGAGGCAGGAAACACAAAGCAAGAGACCATCTGTAAGGTCCTCCTAGGGACGCAAAATCTTATTTTATTTTATTTTTTTGTTGACAGAACATTTTTACAATCAAATGCATAAACATGCAAGATCCTTTATTAGAGAAATTGTACATCATGGTGAATAGGGCCAACGTTCCCACCTCTGGGTAAATTGTTTAAAATCAGAAGAAATCATTAGGATGGATTCTATGTTCCGCTTGTTAAATTGTGAGGTATCCTGTATAGTTCTCATCTATCGTTGGGATGATAGTTTGGATGCAGGACAAAGAAATAAGAAGATACCTATGAGCATCCCTCCTCTGCCACAGTCTCAATGATTTTCTTTATCACCCAGCACGCCTGCACGGGGGAACTGAATGCTGGTGGGGGGGTGGGGGGGAAGCGGCGGGTGGTGCGAGATAAGGGGGATGCAAATGGTCCTTGTTTTCTTCACACCGTCTTGAATGATGTGTGCACACGTGGGCTCAGCTGATAAAAAGTGCCATTGCTCACCGTCCCTCACAAACCCGGTTGCGGGGTCTGGTAATATGTATCCTACGTGCTGTAAATGTTGTAAGTTCCCGATTTGCAAACCAGCAACATTGGCTTTAGTGTTATGAGCTCCCACCACTTTCCTTGCAACTGGAATAAACTCCTCTGTTTCCCACAAGCCATCCTCGTTATAGTCTTTCATCTCTGCTGCTTTCTTTCCTCTTCCTCTTCTTCCTCCTCACATGACTTGGAGCAAACCCAGAGTTTCATACTGACCTTGCTTTCCCTTGTGATCTCTGCACCTGCTTTGGTTATTCCTGCAGTCCTCCGGGATGGGGGGTGTGTCTACCCTTCCCATGTCACCGCCGTTTTCTTCAGTGACAGCTTCCAACTCCCCTGAACATTCCGTCGGTTTGCACCGCTGGTAGCATGACTCAGTTGTGGTTATTGAAGATTGTTTGCCGCTAGGAGGTTATGTCTTCACTTTCAATTCTCCCCCAGTGGGTCACTGCCAAGTTGCTTTTATTCTGTCACCGTCCCTTTACTCACAGCACATGCATAACCTCTCTTTAGGGGGAAGAGAGGCTCCATCTCACCTTCCTTCCTGCCACCCCTCCACCTTTCCATCACGTGCCATCCACCGCTCCTGACCTCACACCTCGGAGGGAGTGCAGCCCTCCAGACCCGGCGTCATGGGCCTGTGAGCTGGGCAGTCTCAGAGACCCCCCTGCTCAGCTTTCTCCCCTTGTTTGGTTTAATGCTCTTCTGTTACCATTTGTATGGCTGATTCTATTCCATCTGGTGGGGGGACATTCCAAATGGATTTTGATTGGAAATTCCTAGAACTTACAGATTGCTTTGGGGATGAGCTGAATCCTTCTGAATGCAGGATCCAGCTTGGAGGGAAGCTTGCGGATGCAGGAGGAAAGGTCTCTCCAAAGCAGGCCTTGCCTGGCCCGCTCTTAGTGTCCTCATGAAGGCCAGGCCGTGTGGGGGGACCCATCTGCATCCTCTGAGGTGGCACCTTGTGTCCTTGTCCGGGGCTGGAGGCTGGGGGACCACTGATTGGAACTTGATGATGAGTAAGCCTGCACGATATGGTGGGGCAGATAGAGATCCTGTATGTGGTTTCTGGTGACAAGCTCTGGTTTGTCACGTTTGCCCCTTCCACTGTGGAAATACTTTTGCTGTGGCCAATCCCAAGCTACTCATTTAATGCCATTGAATAAGTTGCTGGGACGAGATGGACAGTAGCACACCATCGTACCCTAAATACAACAGATGTGAACAAAGCATAGACAAGAGACAAATGTAATTAGGAAGTGATGACTTTCAAGTATTTTTTTTTACCTTTTATGAATGTAATTTATATAACTGTAAGTTTATATAATTTGGTTTTTAGTGGTAGCCGTGTTCAACAACTAGTTTGCAAAATTCCTGATAATTTAGCAGGTAGGTCTCAGGCCGATGAGAGACAGCGTGAGCACACCACAGGTCAGATAGATAGCTCTCGAGTCCGGTTTCAGCTCAATCATCCTTGCGGCCTTGGGACAGATGGGCGACCATTTTCTCTTGAGCCTCCCCTTATATTACCTAATGTTTAGAGGAATGGCTCTTACACTGGGATATTGCAAAGACGAGAAGAGACACAGAGCGCCTGTGGGCTAGGGTGTACCACCTGCTACGAATCAGCGAGGGGGGTCGGAGTGGTTGCGGCAAAGGCAGCAGGTGTAATGGATTAATAGCCACTTGGTGGGTTTTTCTGAAGGTTCCATGAGTGTGCATACGTGAAGTGTGTAGTGCCATGTCTGGTGTCTATAGGGCTCCAAATGCTGGAGTGGACGGGGCAGCAGCGGTGGTGGTTGTTAGAGGAGGCCAAGTACACAGATCCTTTGCTTACTTGCTGTGTGACCTTGGGCAAGTCAATGAATCTATCTGAGCCTGTTTCGTTTTATGTAAAACAGGGAAAATCATAGTCCCCCGCTTACAGGGTGATATAAGAATTAAATAAGACAGTAAGGGCTGTTTTGATGATGACTCCCATCATCGTAGTCAATATCACAGGTGATGCTGAAAGCACGATGTCTCTCTGTGACTGTGTCCCACTTCCCCGAGGACCTCAGGGTTGGCCCGCCTGTGCCCAGCTTGCCCGTCACCTCTCTCCGGCATAGGCACACCCTTCCAGTTTGTGTAATGATGAAAGGCTATTGAGAAGCTGGCCCTATGATGAAGCTCCTCATCCCTTCCAATGGGCAAGCCCTGCACTGGATTTGTAGACCGGATGCAAGTGCTAAAGGAATTTCAGATTGGGTGTACTTCGGTCTGTTAATCAGATCTGATATGCCTGGGGTTCTGGTGATAAAGGGTTCTTGATGAAGGCATGAGTTTTCCAGAAGGTGAGCGAGGATGGTGAAGGAGTTCAGGTAAATAGACTCGGAGCTGAGCTGTATAATAAGGAGGCCAGGAGACACATGTGGCTATTAAGCACTTGAAACGTGGCCAGGAGACACATGTGGCCAGGAGACACATGTGGCTATTAAGCACTTGAAACTAGTCCAAATGAGGTGAGCTCTGAGTAGAAAACAGATACTGGAGGGGCGCCAGGTGGCTCAGTGGGTTAAGCGCCTGACTCTTGATTTTGGCTCGGGTCTTGATCTAAGGTCGTGAGGTCGAGCCCCACGTTGGGCTTGGCGCTCAGCGGGGGAGTCTGCTTGAGATTCTCTCTCTCCCTCTCCCTCTGCCCTTTGCGGGTGCTTGCTTTCTCTCTCTTTCAAATAAATAAATAAATCTTTAAAAAATAAAATAAAATAAAATACATACTGGATTTTGAAGACTTAGTATAAAAGAAGATATCTCATTAATAATTTTTATATGGATTACATCTTGACACATTACTATTTTGAATAGATTGGGTTAAATAAAATACTACTAAAATTAATGTCACCTGTTTCTTTTTACAATTTTAAAGTGTACTAGAAGATTTAAAGTTCCGTATGTGGCTCACATTATATTTCCCTTGGACAGCACTGTTCTAGAGAATTCAGGCATGAGGTAGCTACTGTCAGTGGTGACAGTGTTGGGTTGTTCTGGGGTACAGGAATGAGGCCGCAGACTCCAGGGACAGAGGCCACTGAGATCAAGTTTGGGCGCTGATTGGTGGAGGGATAGGGCAGAGAACAGCACTCAGCCACAGAGACTTAAGCAGACAGAGGCCCTTGTCCCTTCCTTACTTGTCTCCATCTTGACTTGCCACCAGACACCATCATCTTGTGCCTGGGTGGCCCCAACAGCCTCCTCCTGACTGCCTCTACTTTTGCCCCTCCAAGAATCTAGTTTTCTATCACTCCTCACAGCCAGATTGATTTTTAAAAATATCTGACTTTATTCAAAGGGACTCACTTGAACCCCCATCATAGCTCCCAATCCTTTTGGAATTAAATTCAAGGTCCGTGTAAGCCTGGACTGAAAGGTCCTGTGTGTTCTGGTCTTCTACTCTTCTTCTGCCTCATCTTCCTCCATTCTCTGCTTCATTTGGGATGTTCCAGCCTCATGAGCCTTCTAAAAGGTGCCTGCTGCTTTCCTCTCCCAGGGCCTTTGCACATGTTATTTCTTCTGCCAGGAACTCTCTTGCCTCAACACCTCACCTGGTTGGTGACTTCTCGTGCTTCAGGTCTCAGATTAGATATCACCTCCTCTGAGAAAACTTCCCCATTTATACTCTCTAATTAAAAACAAAAAATCCCCATTTCCTTCCTATCCCCTTGTTTTTCCCTCTCATCTCAACAACACCTATTGACATTCATGCGCTTATTCAATCTTTTGGTCTATCACTGTGTGTTTTAAGCTCTATGTGGTAGGTCCTTATCCGTGTTATGTCCCCAGCCCTAGCATGGAAGCTGTCACAGAGGAGCCACTTGGGAAGTATTTGTTGACAAGAGAACAAAGGCATGAAGATCTGTTAACCTGAATCAGGGCATAAGTTCGATACCAGCCTTAACAATGATGACTGATGGAGTAGGACTGAGGCTGTGGGGTGGAATGGGAGGGACGGGCAATTCCAAGGGAGGGGGCAGAGGGAGACAAGGGCCGGGGCTGGGCCATCAAGCAGGGCCCAGCCTGAACCCAACAGGGGCGGCTCGGCTCTGCCTTGTCTCAGGCAGTGACTTCAAAGCCCTTCCCAGGAAGCGAGTCAAGATGTGTCGGTCCCCGGAGGTGTCGTTGGCCCTCGGAAGGCTTGTGCCAGGGTTTGATGAAGCACTTTCTGTGGCAGGTCTGGTAATTAACTGTGGCCATGCAGTGTGTTCATGCAGATGTAAATCATCGGCAGATACTTTGGGGCTTATCTACTAATGAAAACTCCTTGGCATTTCTGTAAGCATATTATGGTCAATTACAATTAATTCAGTTTGCATCGACTGCCTTTTTCCTTATGCAAAGATTGTGCAAATCGAGTGTGTGAGCGGAGGGCTCTGAGGCCTGTAAAATCCATAGTGGTTAGCTCTCAGGGATGGTGAAGGGAGAATGAAACCGTGGGCTGTTTGAAATTTAAATCAGAGCAAGAAGAAGCAGGTCAATAGAAGCTGGTTTGCTGCACTCAGATGAGTCAGGCCAGGCCTGCAAGGGGACAGGGGGGGAGCTTTCCTGCTGCCCAAGGTTACAGGGTCACGACTGTCCCCCTCTGTCCGGAAGTTTCTCCTTTCAGCTCCACCTCTGCATTCCCAGCTGTGGCCTCTCTCCACGTCCCAGGCGACTTGACTTCCTGTTTGAGGACTCACAGCCGCGTGACTCAGGAGGACAGATGACTGCCTCTTGAGGGATGAGGTGTTTTCCTTGTTCCTTTCCCACCCCAGAGCAAAGCTCGGAAGACAGCAGGTGTGAAATGAATGTTTAACATTTTAGTTTCTGAACCAGGGGACATTTGTTCAATGTTAACCATGCATCACGAATTGTGCTCAGTTCTCTGTGCCGGCTAAGTAGGTGTGTCCCTGGCACACAGGTCTGTGAGCTAGGTCTTCCCATGGCACACATTTTACCACCGAGGCTCTGAGAAGAGTGACCTGTCCATGTTATGCAACTAGGAAAAGTTTGGTTTGAATCTAGGTTTTTCATCACCATCTTATATGGTTGCTTGAATCCTCTAGGAATCCTCTGGGAAGGAATCCTCTAAAAAGTAATCCTCGGTATTGGTTCTGTTATCAAACTCATCTGCAGCCGGTGCCTGAGGAAGAGAAGGTTGCTCTATCTCTATCTTTTCTCCTTTCCTGTGAGGGGGGCTGAGACTGTGGGGCTTCCTATGAATGCCCGGGAGATGGGCTGCCCAGGGCTTCCTAGGCAGAGAGGTGACACCCATGTGGAGCTTTAGCCGTGAGGAGTCTTGGGGACCTCTCTCAGGGTGTTTCTCCTCCAAAAGGTGACACTCAGCTCAGATATCCAGAGAGGATCTCAAAGACTGCCTGACCAACAGGGAGTTGGAGTGAGGTATCGATACAGCTTCTGTAGGTGTTGTTGGCATCTTGTCCAAATCCCTTTATTCTTACCACTCAGGTGTATGCCAGCCCAAATTCCAACTGCCAGCCCCTTCATTTCTTTACTTACAGATTTTCTTGGGCCCTTAGGGTCCACTTGGCCCAGCTGTGTGGTGGGCCAGACATGCCAGACACGCCAGGGAATTCATGCTCTTCAGGAGAAGGCTGCAACAACGAGTGATGGAATTTGGTGTATAAATACCCCAGCTCCCTTCCTCCTCAGGTGAGATTGCTCTGAGGAATGAGTGCCCCACCAGCTTACATCCCAGTTGTCCATGGTGGGAACTTGCTTGTTAACAAACTTTATCAATTGCTTTCTCTTCCCTGTCTCACTTCTCCACTTTTTTATTGGTATTTCCTGGGATCACTTCCTAAATAACACATCTGCACTTGAATCCTTGTCTCAGGGTCAGCTTTTGGGGAAGCCAAAGTAGGATAATTTTTTTTAAAGATTTTATTTATATACTTGAGAGAAAGTGAAAGTGAGAGAGATCACAGAGGGAGAGGGAGAAGCAGACTCGCCCCTGAGCAAGGAACCCAATGTGGGAATCGATCCCAGGACCCTGGGATCATGACCTGAGCTAAAGGCAGATTCTAAACCAACTGAGCCACCCAGACACCCCCAAAGTAGGATAATTCTTAACTTAAGGCATAAGCCTGTTGCAAAAGAATGTTTTATGACTTTTTAAATACATTTCAATTGTATATGTGAACATGAATCTATTTCCACAAACTTTGCAGTTACTTTCCAAGTCCCCTTGGACCCTCTTCTCCAGTCCCTTCCCTGCCAAGTAATGACCATTGCTGTTATTTTAGTTTTTTGTTCCTTCCACTTTCCATACATTATACACACACACACACACACACACACACACACACACACACACACACAAACCATCCACTCTACATATTGACCAGCAATGTACTTTTTTAAACTTAGCAAGATGTTTTGGAGTTCTTTCCATTTAAGTTGCACAACACTACCTCATTTCTTTCAAATGCTGCATAACCTTACCCTGTATGAATTTCTCATTGTTTAACTCTTCTTCTATTGGTGAGTATTTAGGTTATTCCCAATTCTGTGATAGCTTCAACTTTGAGAGCTTCCTCCTTAGAGCATGGACTGTCCTAATGAGGGTCAGTTCCCTCAAATTAAGGGCTCTGCTCTACAATCACTCTCTTGTGAATCCTGAAACAGCCACAGGGCTGGTTATAAAATAAAGACATTATGAAAAACAGAAAGCATTTCTGGGGAATTCCAGACAATGTAACATGACTTCTTCAAGTCCCTAGAGGACTCAAACCAGACTCTGAAGAGGTGGACTGGGACAGGATGCTGGAAAGAGAAGAAGAGGAGGGGAGAACATGGAGGGGGCAGGGATGAGGACGGAGGAAGAGGAGTCTTTTCTGGCCCCAGATTCTTGAAGCTCCATTTGCTAATTTATCATAAGACCACAGAAAAATTGGTCCCTCCTGCTCCATCCAGATGTTCCTTTCTTGAGTTTTGGCCTTCCCTGCATAGCTCTTACCACATCAAGGAGGTGGATAGAAATTAAAAAAAAAAAAAAAAACAAAGAAAAAGAAAAAGCTTTTGCTTTAGTAGGATTGAAATCCCTCTGTTCTATTCTACTGTACCATCTCAGTCCTGAGGCCTGGTCTGGGAAGCATAAATTATTAGGTTGAACCATATGAAAGTGACATTTTGTAGGTCAAATATAGTCAAATACTTTCAGTTTCTTGTGGTTCAACTGAAGAGTTTTGGGAGTGATTCAAGTTTCTCTTTTAGGTGATGGGCATGGGGTGACAGTGTGCTGGTAGCCTCATGAGAGACCCTGAACCAGCCAAGCAAGTTCCTTTATCTCTTGGTGCCTGAGTTCGCTCATCTCTATAAGGAATATCCTAATGCCAGTTCACAGAATTACTGTAAAGGAAATTGAAATAATATATGTCAGAGACTTAAAGTCCCACCTCCCTCATAGGAAAAGTGTAATAAAGTGTAACCACCATTATCATCAGCATCATTGAGCAGTAGGATGCCAGCACAAAAACACAAAGGGACTTAATATTTACTGAGTGACCACTGTCTAACGAGCTGGCTGTACACTTTACATAACTTCATTAAAAAAACAACAACAAAAATGCTGGGCAAAACCATTAATATCCCCTTTTCCAAATGCTGAAAATGAACTTCAGAAGTAAGTAGCTTACCAAGGATGGAAAATATAGAAAAGTGTAAGAGTCATATGAGATCTTGTGAGTACATGTGTTTAATTGAAATTCCAGGAGAGATGAGAAATGAAAATGGAGCAGAAGAAATATTTGAAGAGACTAGTAGCCCATGTTTTCCAAATATAATGAAAGACACCATGTATAATTAACCAAGAAGGTGGACCCAAAGAAAACTATAGTTGGTTCATCACAGACAAACTTGTGAAAATAAAAAAAAAATTGAAAAGATCTTAAAAGCAACCAAAGAACAAAAGGCAAATTACCTTCAAAGGTGTGAAGATAATATTTAGAGCTGATTTCTTAACAGAAATTATGCAAGTCAGAACACAATAGAACAATAACTTTGATATATTCAAGAACATGATTGTCAACCTAGAATTCTATACCCAGAAATATTCTTTAAGAGTGAAGGTGAAATAAATATATTTTCACATAAATAAAACCTAAGATAATGTGTGCCGATAGACTTGTACTAAGGGAAATCATAAAGGTTCTTTAGGCAGAGGGAAAATGATCCCAGATGAAAATATGGAAATTATGAAAGAATGAAGAGCCACAGCGGGCTAAATATAGGGGCTTACCTAAATGAATATTGGCTATTACAAGGAATGGTAATAAGGTTTTGTCATTGCAACACTAAAACAAAAGGAGAAAGATATAAATAGAGCTGAACTACTCTAGAATTCTCATATTATCTGGGAAGTGGTAAAAATACTAAATTCCATAAAATGAATAATTCAAAGATGTTGTAATCTCTACAGAAACTTGTAAAAGAAGGGTAAAGGAATGTATAGCTGAAAATGTAACTGAGGTGAAAATGGAATAATAATAATAATAATAATAATAATAATAATAAATACCTGGTTAATCTCAAAGAAGACAAGAAAGGAGAGATAAATGAGCATAGGACAGTTAGAAAAGTTGAAGACAAATAGTAAAATGTTGGACTTAAGTCAAAATAGATCAGCAATTTTATTAAATGCTGATGGCCTAAATTCTGCAATTAAAAGAGAAAGATTATTTTTTCATAAAAGCATATACTGCTTATACAATATTTACTTTAAATATAAGGACACATAAAATTTGAAAGCAAAAGTCTTCAATAACTAACCGAAAGGAAGCTGGGATAATTATCCTTATATGAGGACAAAACCTAATTTACGAAAACAAGTACTACCAGAGATAATAATAGATGTTTCCTAATGATGAAAGGGTCAAATCATCAAGAATTGTAACAACACTAAAATCATACTTAGCTAATTAACATAGTTTCAAAACATTTCAAATAAATAAATGCATAATCATAGTGGGTGACTTTAATATAATTTTCTCAGTGCCAAGAGAACAAACAGATTTAAAAAAAATAAGGACAAAAAAGATCTGGCTAATATACTTGACCTAATTTACATAAATTAGCCTAATTTACTTAATTGACTAAACCTAGCTGACTTAATTGAAAACTAATTGAATATTAATAGAATACTTTCTAACATCACACATGGACTATTAAATAAAATTGATTATATTTTGGGACAGAAATCAAGTTTCACCAAACTTAAAACATTAAAACTATTTAGCACATGTCCTCTGACTGGAGTTGAATTGAGCTAGAAACAAACAAGAAAAAATTAGAAATGCTCAGATGTGAAAAAAAAGAAAGAAATGCTCAGATATTTGGAAGTTAAACAATGGACTTTTAAATAATCTGTAAGTCAAAGAAAAAAATTACAGTAAAAATTCAGTATTATTTTGGAATGAATGATAATAAAAAGAGGATATATAAAGACACTTGGAATGTAGCTAAAGTTGTGGTAGAAGGAAATCATAATGTACAACTTTGTGCTAATACATTTTAAAATGTGGATGAATTATGAAAATTCCAAGAAAAACCATAATTTACTAAAATTGACCTAAGAAGAGACTATCTGAATAATCACATGTTAATAAAGATATTTAAACTATAAGTTAAAATCTTCCAACTCACAAAATATTCCTCAAGTGCTAGTTAATTTATCAGTGAAATTTTAAAAATATTTATGGAAGAAATAATACCAATATTACACAAATGCTTCCAAAGACTAGAAATAGAAGAATAGGGATACTATGAAGTTAGTAAAACCTGACAAGAATATTACACAAAAGGAAAACAAAGCTGGGGGCATCACGTTGCCTGATTCCAAGCTATATTACAAAGCAGTGATCACCAAGACAGCATGGTACTGGCATAAAAACAGACATATAGGCCAATGGAACAGAATAGAGAGCCCAGATATGGACCCTCAATTCTATGGTCAAATAATCTTCGACAGAGCAGGAAAAAAAATGCAATGGAAAAAAGACAGTCTCTTCAATAAATGGTGCTGGGAAAACTGGACAGCCACATGCAGAAGACTGAAACTCGACCATTCTCTAACACCCTACACAAAGATAAATTCAAAATGGATGAAAGACCTCAATGTGAGACAGGAGTCCATCAAAATCCTAGAGGAGAACATAGGCAGTAACCTCTTTGACATTGGCCACAGCAACTTCTTTCAAGATACATCTCCAAAGGCTAGTGAAACAAAAGCAAAAATGAACTTTTGGGACTTCATCAAGATAAAAAGCTTCTGCACAGCAAAGGAAACAGTCAACAAAACAAAGAGGCAACCCACAGAATGGGAGAAGATATTTGCAGATGACACTACAGATAAAGGGCTGGTATCCAAGATCTATAAAGAAGTTCTCAAACTCACCACCCAAAAAACAAATAATCAAGTCAAAAAAATGGGCAGAAGAGATGAACAGACACTTCTCTGAAGAAGACATGCAAATGGCTAACAGGCACATGAAACAATGTTCATCATCATTAGCCATCAGGGAAATTCAAATTAAAACCATATTGAGATACCACCTTACACCAGTTAGAATGGCAAAAATGGACACGGCAAGAAACAGCAAATGTTGGAGAGGTTGTGGAGAAAGGGGAACCCTCTTACACTGTTGGTGGGAATGCAAGTTGGTACAGCCACTTTGGAAAACAGTGTGGAGGTGCCTCAAAGAATTAAAAATAGAGCTACCCTATGACCCAGCAATTGCACTCCTGGGTATTTACCCTAAAGACACAGATGTAGTGAAAAGAAGGGCCATATGCACCCCAATGTTCATAGCAGCAATGTCCGCAATAGCCAAACTGTGGAAAGAGCCGAGATGCCCTTCAACAGATGAATGGATAAAGAAGATGTGGTCCATATATACAATGGAATATTACTCAGCCATCAGAAAGGATGAATACCCAACTTTTATATCAGCATGGATGGGACTGGAGAAGATTATGCTTAGTGAAATAAGTCAAGCAGAGAAAGTCAATTATCATATGGTTTCACTTATTTGTGGAACATAAGGAATAGCATGGAGGACATTAGGAGAAGGAAGGGAAAAATGAAGGGGGGGAAATCGGAGGGAGAGATGAACCATGAGAGACTATGGACTCTGAGAAACAAACTGAGGGTTTTAGAGGGGAGGGGGTGGGGGAATGGGTTAGCCCGGTGATGCATATTAAGGAGGGCATGTACTGCATGGAGCACTGGGTGTTACATGAAAACAATGAATCGTGGATCAATACATAAAAAACTAATGACGTATTGTATGGTGACTAACATAACATAATAAAAAAAACCGCATTATAAAGGTAAAAAGAAAAGAATATTACACGAAAGGAAATGATAGGCCACTTTTGTATATAGATGAAAAAATCCTAAACAGAGTATTAGCAAATGGAATGAAGTGGTGTTTAAAGAGGGTAATACACCTAGACAAAGTTGGATTCATTCCAGGAATGCAAGATGGATTTAACATTAAAAAACAGCCATATCATTTAGTATATTAATAACATAAAAGAAAAAAATTTATCATCTCAGTAGCTGCAATAAAAGTGTTTGAAAAATTCACCATCTTCTGGGTATTTACCCGAAGAAAATAAAAAACCCCCACTAATTTGGAAAGATATATGCACTCTTATGATTATTGTAGCATTATTTACAATAGCTAAGATATAGAAGCAACCTAAGTGTCTTTCCATAGATAAATGGATAAAGAAGATGTGGTGTATATATTATGGATGGACCTAGAGGGTATTATGCTGAATGAAATAAGTCAGACAGAGAAAGACAAATATGATATGATTTCACTTATATGTGGAATCTAAAAAACAAAACAAATAAACAAAAACCCAGGTACAAACTCATAAATACAGAGAATAAACTGGTGGTTGGGGAGGGGGTGGTGGGTGAAATAGGTGAAGAGGATTAAAAGGTACAAAATTCTGGTTATAAAATAAATAGGTCACAGAGATTAAAAGTATAGCACAGGGAATGTAGTCAATAATACTGTAAATCACATTGTAAGGTGACAGATGGTGCCTACACTTATTGCAGTGAGCACTGAGTATAGACCTGTCAAGTCACTACGTTGTACACCTAAAACTAATGTAACATTGTATGTCAACTCTACTTCAATAATAAAAAAAATTCAACATCTAATCATTATAAAAACTCTCAGCAATCTGGGAATAGAAAAGAATTTTAAAAACCTGATAAATAATATCAACAAAAAAAACCTTATGGCAAAAATCACACAATAGTTAATGGTGATACGTGGAAAATATTCTCCCTGAAAATGTTAATGAGCTGAGGATGGCCACTATTGTCATTTCTAGTCAAAATCGTACTGGAGGTCCTATCCAATGCAATAAGTCAAGTAAAAGAAATAAAAGGCATAAAGATTGGGTAGAAAGAAACAAAGCTATCCTTATTGGTAGGTGACATGAATATATATGTAGAGCATTCAAAATAATTGACATATGTACTATAAAATTAGTAAGTGAATATTGCAAGACCACTTAAGAAAAAGGCAATATTAGAAATAAATTATATTTCTATTACTATAAAACAAATAGAGAATTTAGAAAATAAAGTGCCATCAAAATCCTCAAATACCTAGGAATAAATCAAAACCTTTATAAGACCTATGCACAGGGAGACATAAAACGTTGAGAAAAATTAAAGAAATATGTAAACTGAGAATATACATGTTCATACATTGGAAGTTTCAGTATTATAAAGATGTCAATTATTTTCAAAAAAATCTATGGGTTTGATGCATTCCTACTAAAACTCTTAGCTGGTTTTGAGTGTATGTCCTCACGTGTATGGGCATGTGTGCTTGTATGTGTGTATGCAGAAATGACAAACTAATCCTAATACATATTTGGAGATATAAAGGGCCCTGAATTGCCAAGACAGTTCTGAGCAAGAGAAAAGTTGGAAGACGTACTTGAATCTTTATATCAAGATTTATTTTAAAACTATAGTAACTAAGACAGTGGGGTATTAACACAAGATAAAATAGAGAGTAAATTGAGATCCAGAAACAGATCCAAACATATATGTCCCCTTGATTCATAACAATGGTGTTGCTGCATTGCAGTGCAGAAAGTTCCCCTCAATAAATCATGTTGGGTCAATTGGATATTCATATGGAAAAAAATAAATCTGGAGCTGTATGACACATCATACATAAAAATCTATTCCAGATGCATTATAGTTCTAAAATGTAAAGGTAAAAACAGTAAAACTTTATAAAGGTAAATTCAAGAAATATTTTCATGACCTTAGGATAGGCCAATATTTCTTAAGGAAGATACAACACTACTCATACAAAGGAAAGATTGTTAAATTGGTCTTCATTAAAATTAAGAACTTGTGTTTATAGAAATACACCATTGAGAGAATGAACGTGCAAACAACAGGGTGAAAGATATTTAAAATGCGTATGTCCAACAAGAGACTCTTAGACAGAATATATAGAGAGAGTACTTTTACAAATCAATTAGAAACAAAACAAAACAAAACAAAACCCAGAGAACCCAAGAGGAAATATGTATAAAATTTGAAGGGGTCTTTCCCAAGAGAAGATATCCAGGTAGCCAATAAACATATGAAAAGATGTTTGACCTCATTAGTCATTAGCAAAATGCAAATTGAAATCACCATAAGATATCTACACACTCCCACCAGAATGGTTAAAACAAGAAAGACAGACAATACCAAGTGTTGACGAGGACGTGGAGTATTTGAACTCTCCTGTTCTTGCTATATTCAGTGCATCTCTCAATTCTAATGCTGAGTGGAAGACAGACACAAAGGGATAGATACTGAGTGGTTTCTTTCATTGAAAGTTACTAAAACAGGTAAAACTAATTGATGGTGGAAGATGTAAAAATGATTGTTACTTATTCTAGAAGCCTCGAGGGTGCTGGCTGTCGTCTGTTTGTTGACCCTAGTGATTACTTGGGTTTATGTAAAATTATTTTATAATCTGTGCACATTTCTATATGCTTGTTATATATATGAAATGCTTATTTGAAATAAAATCACCACTATGTAAAGAACTTCAGACAGTTCAGAGGAGGGAACTCCTCAGCTTTAAAAGGCCTTTGCCTGGTTACTGTAACCCAGTGGACCCTCAACAGGGTGTCTGGGCGGGGCAGCCCTCTTCCCCGGACCTGTTGCCAACACAATTCCACTATAATAAAACCCATCTGACTCACTTGTAACATTTTGAATGCAAAGTCCTTGCAAGTTTGACAAGACCTGACTGTCTGGTTCTTCCAAGGCAACAACATTATTTGGATGTCTGTGAGAGGGATTGGGAGGTGGAAATTCTGTCTGTCAATCCACAGTTGGTGTTTCACCTGGAGGGCTTGTGACATCACAGGTAGCTGTTTCTGATTCAGTAGGTGCTATGGACTGAATGTTTGTGCCCCCCACTCCAATTCATACATTGAAATCCTATACCCCAATTTGATGGCATGGGGGGATGGGACCTCTGGGTGGTAATGCCACTAGAGCATTTATTGGTGAGTACTTTCCAGCGATAGCCAAGTGTCGCGCTGGTTGTGGGCTGGTGGGTGCTGGATCATCGTTCACAGACAGGCAGCCTTGAGTCTAAATTTCACTGTTCACAGCAAGTTCTCAGAAGGACTCTCCTTCCCTTGGAGCTGGATTTCATGAGTTAATTACATGAGTTTTTACAAGGGAGTTCAATTATAATACTTCAATGCCTTGTTCTTACACGTGGCAAGTCAACACGTGTAGGGGAGCCTTTCTTAAGTGAACACCCCTCCCCCACACATGATCTCATTAGGAGTTTGGCCTTTTGAATAGTGCAGCTTGTAAACCCAGGGCCATCTGTGCAGGTGACAAAGTCTTTGTCTCTGGTGATGACTGGCACCCATAGTAAAATAACTGTGACCTGGTTTCTCTTTCTGTTAGAAGAGCTGACTTTCTCGTTGGCCCCGGCAGCAGCATTAGGGGCAAGGGTACACTGGAAATGGCTAGGGAACAAAGAGGCAGCAGATCCAGCTGCCTGCTTCCCTGTCATGAGGTTTACTGTGCAGTACATCATGTGTCTCAAGAAGACCAGCTGAGCCTGTTACATTTTCCATCCCCAAATGACTCTTGCTTTGCACATGCATTTCAAAGGCTTAGAGTTGTTTGCAGAATGCTGTCCCAACCACAGGATTTCCCATCCTGCAGCTGGAGAGTCTTCTATTCAAAAGGGCCCGGGGTTTTCCAAGTGTGGGATGTCATATCTTTAGCAGAACTCATCTCGCCTCTCTTGGGGTTGACTTGCCATGAGCTGTCCCTAGCCAAAACCCAGCCATAGTGGCTTCATCTACTAGATCTGGTCACTGTCATGGACTTTGGCACCCTCATGCTCCCAGATCTGCTTACTTTGGGCAGTATTGCCAGTTAAAGAATTGCTTTCCCCCTGTTCTCACTTCCATTCACAGTGCCCAGCAGGGTCCCCTTTCCCATAGACCTGCTCTCTGTTGATTGTCATCAGTGAAGGTCATCAGCCATGGAGGCAGGGAGCAGAAATTACTGGTGCCCTGCCCTCACCCTCAGACCTTGGGTGTACTCTCACTCACCTTGAGCTGCCATAATCTGCATCTTTGGGCCTAAATCTCCCCACCCCCATCCAGAACCACGGAGTGTTGCTCTTCCAGGAAGAGCCCCCAGTCAATGACTGCCAGGCGTTGGTATATAAATGCTCCAGATCACTGGCTCCCAGGATGGGATACTTTGCACTGTTTCCCAGAACTTCCCCCTCGTAGCCAGCTTAAAAACACATTGCTTGTTGGCTTTCCTTCCAAGCAATCATGTATTCAACAGCTATTTGTTGAGTGCCCACTGTTTACCAGATACTGTGCTAGACTCAGAATATAAATGATGAGTGAAACAGCTATTGTTCTCATAGTCCAGGGGGAGAAATAGACAATAAACAATCACACAGAAATGTATAATTCCCAAATTGCTATCAGTGCTGTTAGGGCTTAAACAAGGCATATGATGGAGTGGCTAAGTGACCTATCTACATGATGCATGATATTGAACCTGAGGCCTGAGGAATGAGAAAGGATGAGCCACGTGAAGAGCTGGGGGAGTAGAATGTGTGAAGGCGTTGGAACAGGAGAGCACTTAGGATGGTCTTAGAATGGAAGGAGAGCTGATAGAGGGGGAGAGCATGCTACTCAATGAAGTTGGAGAGGCAGGTAGGGACCTGGGATCATCCATGGCCTTGTAGAGTGCCTAGGCACACGTGTGTATGTGCATTTGTGCTTGTGCATGCCTCAGAGCACCTGCAGCATGTGTGTGTCTCTGTCTCGTGTGTGTGTGTGTGTGTGTGTTCACTCAATGGTATGTCAGTGAAAGGGATGTGTTTGCACCTTGCTTGTGATTCATCCACACCACTGTGCCTCTGTGTGTGTGGGGGTTTGTATGTTTATAAGGGCCTTTGTATTGATGTTTTCAAATATAGCTTTTTGTATTTATGTGTAAGCATGTATTTATGTATCTTACCATGGTGATATCTGAGTTGGGGAGTCTGGTTATTTATGAGTGTGTTTGTGAAACTGTATGTATGTGTCATATCATATCATTGTGCATGAAAGCATGAGCACCGTGTGTGTATTTGTGTGTGAATATATTTGTATTGTGTTATTGTATGTGTGGATTTGTAGCTGCCTATGTGTGTATGTCTTATGAGTCTTTTTTATACTGACTCTATGGGTGTCTGCATCTCTGTGTGAAACTCTGGAAATAGTCTTGCCCTCAACCCGACCACAAAATCTTGGAATTTTTATGGCCCACATTTGCTAGCAAGATGCAAACTTTATTTGCAGTTACAGTTATGGCTGGTTTTATTTCATATTTTCAATATTCCTGGACTTTTAAAATCTGAATGCTAAATACTTTATGTGAGTACGTGTGTATGTGTTTATTTCTTTTGGTTTTAGTAAGTCAGCTCTAGTAAGGCCAAAATCCCGACCCCTGTCTTTATGAGTTAATATCTTTATTTAGAAACGAGGTTCAGACCTGGAGTGGAGTTGTTTCCTTAGGCAGCTTTTTTTCTCAGTTAATATCCTAGTCGTAAAATGATCCAGCGGCTTGATTGTTGGTGAATCAAGTGCAATGAGCCCATCCCTGAGCCCCCTGGATGCTGTCACAGATTGATGTTGTCAGGGAAATGGAGGTAGGAGCTTCCAGGGAGTGGAAGTGAGGAGCCAGAGCCTGGATTGTTATGTCTTTAGGGAGCAAGGGGGCCCAGCGTGTTGAGTGCATGTTCCTTCAGCTCCCAATCCTGGGAACACGGCAAACATGATTCATGTCAGGGAACACGGGCTCTGGCCAGACTCTTCATGCAGCTTCTTACATTCCCGGGGTTTGGTGCCCTCTTTGTTCTTCCAACTAGAATTGTGAGAAACATAATTGTCTGCTTCAAGTACTGTTTTGAGTGTTTCATTTTTGGATCTATAAAATATGTATGAGCCCTTCAATGGGTTTATGTTCTTACTTTCCTTAACCTTATTTTTCTCCCAAGGTATTAAGTTCTTCTATTATGAATTCTCTGACCACCCAGAATTTTCAGGAAGTCAGTCGTAGCAAATTGGAGAAAGCTTCTTATGAAATTCATCTTGTTTCTTGAGCCCTTTGCAATTCTCCCAGAAAAGTCCCTCACTGCTTTATCTCATTTGAGCAAGACAATATTCCTGTGAAGTAGGTAGGGAAGACCTTATCATTCCCATTTTAAAGATTAAATAGAATAAGCTTGGCACCATATGTATCCTTTGGAAGCCAAGCAGGAGAACTTGGGCACCATATGTATCCTTGGGCCAAGCAGGAAAACCCAGAAGAAAATTGAGAGAAATTAACACTTTGCCTCCATCCCCTGTATCTTTCCAGTTAAATTACCTTGTTTCCTTTTGCTGC
Organism: Halichoerus grypus; assembly: GCF_964656455.1. NCBI lineage: Eukaryota > Metazoa > Chordata > Mammalia > Carnivora > Phocidae > Halichoerus > Halichoerus grypus. Next base: position 119,060,661 of record NC_135721.1, read on the forward strand.
TACAAACTTGCCTTTCCTAGTGCAGACCTGACCTGGATCTGTCCACGCTTTTGCATAGAGGGATGACCTTAATGTATTTGTAGAATCTACATGCTGCACACAAAAGGCCACCCAGCAAATGCAAATGTGGCAAATGGAAAATGCATTTCAGGTGCAGATCAAAACTGTCCCAGCAAGATAAACAACTGCAGTGATGGGGACTTTGGTTGTCCAGGTACATGCTGAAAGTCTCTTTGAATTAAAAGCAGGGCATTTGATGATTTCATGTTTTTCCTATCTGAAAATTTAATCTTCCATGGGGTGGAGGAAGCGATATGGGTCACTGACTTGCTCAGCCAGATTCTCCCCAACAAAGAGGCATCGCTTGGCCGAGCGGAAGTGATGGGAACCTTGAGAGAGGTGATGGAGTGAGGAGTTAAAAACTGGGCACAGTGAGTTGACAGGAAGGTGGATTTCAAACAACTGAGGAAAAAAGTCAGCTCAGATCTGTGGGGTGAGGCTTTGAAAAGCCGGGTGTCAGTGGCTGGAAAATCTCTCCACGGTGCAATTCTGCCTGTGTGAATTTTTCCAGGGATGGAGCGAGAGCATGGAGAGGCAACCAGAGAACCCAGTGCGGTTAGCCAGGGAGCCCTGATGAGCGCCAGGGCAAAGAGGCACCAGAAGGATGGAAAGAAGAACTCAGGCTCAGGAACCAGAAGACTGTGTCGTGGAGGAGCCGAGGATTAAATTGTGTTGAGAGCAGAGTAATAGTCACCTCCTAAAAGATGATCACCTAAAAGGGGCTTGAAGTCACCTCCAGATGAGGCCATAGGTCGATGAGGGGAGCAACTGGTTTTGTCCTGAGGAGGGATTGGAGAGAGAGAGAATCTAAGCCTGGAAAATGTGAACATGGTGTTGATGAGGGGAGGGGGGCACAACCTCAAAGTAGGGGAAGGAACTAGAAGAGAGGGTCTTACTTTTCCTCATGGTCTTGCATCAGTGTCACATGGTCTCCTCAGGGTCTGAGAGGATGCAGGAGGGAGATCTTTGAACATGGCTAATGAATACTAAGAGAATCCCGGGGAAAAATGAGAGGGGTGGACGTCTGGAGGTAGATAAATGTCACCCCCATCCTTCCACAGGAGAGGAGTGGTGCTTCCATGAACCTGGAGGTGGTGAGGCTGTGGTTGATCCTTAAAGATCCCTCACTGGATTCTAGAAGGAGTTAGTTCGTGAACACATGGAAGTGGAAAGAAGGACCAGAAGGGCTCGGCTCATGTTCACTCAGAAATTCTATCAGGTCAATTCCAACCCTTCCTCTCATACACAGACCCACTATCGACTCAGGAAGTGAGTTTGTTGTTAGAATCTGGGAGATGAGCTGGACACGGGAAAAGCATCACATAAAACCTCTTTGGACAAGATGGGTAACTATGGATTAGAAGACATAATGACAGCAGTAATAATAAACATAGTGAATGTTTATTGAATGCTTACTATATGTCAGACACTGTCAGGTCTTCCAAATGGTTTGGTAATATTTTGTATTTGTCAGGGTTTTCCAGAGAAACAGAACGAATAGGATGTAGATGGATACAGATATAGATATATTGACAAGAGAAGATTTATGATAGGCGTTGGCTCACATGGTTATGGAAGAGAAGAAGTCCCATGATATTCTGTCTGTATCTGAAGAACCAGGAAAACTGGAGGTGTAATTTGGTCCAAGTTTGAAGGTCTGAGAATCTGGGGACTGATGGTGTAAGTTCAGGTCTGAGTCCAAACGTCTGAAACCAGGAGGGCTGGTATCTGAGGGTAGGAGCAGATGGATGTCTCAGTTCAAGCACAGTGAATTAGCCCTACCTCCTCCTTTTCTGTTCTGTTGGGTGCTCAGTGGGATTGGGTGAGGCCCATCCACATTGGTGAGGGCCATCTTCTTTACTCAATCTGCTTATTCAAATGCTGATCTCAGACCCAGAAATAATGTTTTGCCTGTTATCCGGGCATCCTCTAACCCTGTTAAATTGACACATAAAATTAATCATCACAACTTTGAACTGCCAAACACAAAACAGGCTGATGTGACTAGGAGAGAGGTCTCCAGTGGTTAAGTCCCAGCATTGTGCCCTTGACCTTATAATCCAATCAGCACCTTGATTTCTCTCTGGAGGAAGATACAGAGGACACATGAATGATACAAAGCTGGGAGGGAGGGAGAATAAACACACAGGATGACAGTCAGAAAGAACAAAGAACTTGACAGGCAGGAATAGTGGACTGAATCTAATATGACAGAAAGTACCAGGAGTAGCCATTTAGCTGAAAATAAGAAAAAAAAAAATCCTCCTGTTCCAGTGTAGAATAGAGATGTGGTTAAGCAGTTACTCAAATAAAAAGAATTGTGATTTTAGATGATGGCACAGTTTGAGTAAAAAATGGGAGACTCCTCCTGACAAAAATTGTTAAGGCGATTTCAGGCCATATTAATAGGAGTACAGTATCTGTAATGTGGGAGGGGATAGTCTTCTGCTTAGCACTAATCACTTCTTACCTAGAGTATCTTGTTTGATTTTTAGTGTCATTACAAATAGGGGTGGGGCTAACGCCTGTTAACATCACTTCTCTGGTTTCCATCCCACTAAAAAATCATATCCCAATTATTTTCTGTGGAACTTCTTTTTTTTTTTTTTTTTAAAGATTTTATTTATTTATTTGACACAGAGAGAGAGACAGCTAGAGAGGGAACACAAGCTGGGGGAGCGGGAGAGGGAGAAGCAGGCTTCCCACCGAGCAGGGAGCCCGATGCTGGGCTCAATCCCAGGACCCCGAGATCATGACCTGAGCCAAAGGCAGACGCTTAAAGACTGAGCCACCCAGGCGCCCCTCCATGGAACTTCTTAATCTCTCCCTTCCCCCATATACTACTTCATTCCCAACTATGTCTCCCTTGCTCTTTAACTTCTGTTGCTGATCTTCAGGCAGGCTGAGTGTTCTCATCTCAGGGCATTTACATTTTCTCTCTCCCCTACCTAAACACACTATCCCCAGAAATTTCCTTGGTTTGATCCTTCAATGAATTCAGGTCTCTGCTTCATGTCTTCTCAAAAAAAAAATGCCTTTCCTCACCACTTTATTTAATAAAGACAGAGTCTGTCACTCATTCCCTTTTCACGATGTTTCATTTTTCACCAAAACATGTAGTATTACCTGTCATTATTTTACATGTATATGTTTATTATTGCCCAGCTCTCTTGTTAGAACATGGGCCATGGGAGGGTAGGGACGTAACCGTTTTGGTCTCTCCTAGCACAGCATAATGAAGGGTCATAGTAGGTGCTCGATTAAAAAAATGTTGAATAATGGAGAAATGAATGAATAAACATTCTACAGAACTCATGTTTCATGGAGTGCATTTTGGCAAATGTCGTGTGAGGTTTTTACTGCTGCCAACTCTGGAAATAAGGTAGAAGTGAACATAGGGAAAGAGCAAAGATTTGGGGATTTCTCTGGTTTGTACCCATTGTTCCTGGCTTTAGTCAGTGATCCCCTTTCTTAGATATTCCTAAAATTCCTTTCTTGGGAATTCTCTTTCACTTGGGCCCTAAGGGTCAGTCTTGCCCTTTTCTTTGGACATTTCTGGGGTGGAGACACCATTACTGGATATCTCTCCTCTTCCTGCAGCTCTTCTGAGCCTTGGCCCTGAAAGACCATTGTCCCCAGTCCTGCTTTTCCCTCTTCTGTAGGATTCTTTGGGAGTGCGTTCATTAGCTGATTGTCCTTTGGGAGAACTGACAGATTATTGTCTTTCTATCCTTGTGTAAGTAATGATCATAAGCATTCCAGTTTTATGATGTCAATAATTTGCTTAAATACACGTTAAAAAAATACAACTTCTTGATTGCAGAAATACGGCTTTCGTGTGTGTGTATGTGTGTGTGTGTGTTTCCTTCCCACAATATTTAACACAAAGCCTGACTATAGCAAGAGTTGAGATATTTTTGCTGGTTTTCAGGATGGTTGGAAAAGGCTGTCTCGGTGAAAAAGGTGACTCAAATAAGTTTGCCAGAGAAGGGTCTCCATTCCAGAGGCATTCCTTCATTCATATAGCAAATATTTACTGAATGTCCTCACGTGCTTTCAGGCCCTCAGCATATCCTTGCTTGTGGCCTGCCCTCGCCTTTTTCCTTCATATCAGCTTGGCAAGAATGGGGCCATTCTTAAAGAATCACCTTATGTTTTATTCACTCTTCCATTGAACACCGTGCAGAGGTGTGATTCAGAATTTCAGAAAAGGTGTCACTGGACTCAGTCATTCCTAAGTATCTTTTTTCTCATCCTCTGGCTTCAACCACAATTTCAATGTGGTTGGTGAACACTTGTTGTCAATGCTCAGCGATGAGCTTCCATGGTGCTCTGGTCACGAGGTTAGAACGAGGTGCTAGGGTCACACTGAAGGGCTCAGGTCCCCGTTCGGTTGTTGACTGACTCTGTGGCCTTACTCAAGTGACTCACCTTCTCTGTGTTTTCCCTTCCCTGATGTATAAGAAGTGGGAAAAATGATAAAACCTCCCTCAAAGGGATGCTAAGAAGGCAGAGGGGGATGACATGGGAAGTGCCTCCCAAGGCTGAGTGTAGCAGTTGGCCTGGCTCTTGCCTTTCTGGAGATTTATTGTATCACCTGGGGGCTGATCAGATGAAAGGAGATGGTTTCTGATAGAAAAAAAGATCTTCATGGTACATACAGCCACTTTGAAAGACAGTTTAATAGTTTCTTATAAAACTAAGATATTCTTACCATACCACCAGCAGGTAGGCTTCTTGGTATTTGCCCAAAGGAGCTGAAAACTTATATCCACCCAAAAACCTGCACACGGATGTTTGCAGCAGGTTTGTTTATAATTGCCAAAACTTCGTAGCAGCCAAGGTGTCCTTCAGTAGGTCAGTGGGTAAATCAACTGTGGTTCATCCATACATGGACTATTATTCAGAACTAAAGAGAAATGGCCTCTCAAGTCATGGAAAGACAGGGAGGAATTTTAAATGCATATTACTAAGTGAAGGAAGCCAATTGGAAAAGCCCGCATACTATATGCTTCTAACTGTATGTCAGTCTGGAAAAGGTGAAACAATGGGGCCAATAAAAAGAGAGGTAGTTGCCAGGGCTTTTTTTTTTTTGAGGGGGGTGTTGTGTGTAGAGATGCATAGGTGGAACACAGGATTTTTAGGGCCATGAAAATATTCTGTATGATACTCTAATGATGGATACATGTTATTATGCATTTGTCCAAACCTGTAGAAGGTACAACACAAAGAATGAATTATGAACTGTGGGTGTCCTGATGGGGCAATGTGGGTTCCTCAGTTGTAGCAAAAGTACCGCTCTGCTGGCGGCAGGCTGTTGATGAAGGGTGGGCTGTGCGTGTGAGGGACGGGGAGGTACAGGAAACCTCCTTACCATCCCCTCAGTTTTCCTGCAAAAACTGCTCAAAAAAGGCCTTTAAAAAATCTCCAGCATATGGTCAATTTACTTTTTCATGGTCCTAAATAGAAAGACACCCAAGAAAAGAGTATTGGAACTCTTTCTCTACCATCAAAACCCACATGATTTGCTATTATTTTACTCTGTGTGTGTTTGTGTGCACGACCATGCGTGTGCATGTGTGTGTGTGTGTGTGTGTGTGTGTGTGTAGAGGAGCAGGGGGGCACTTTCCTGACCTCCTTCTTCAAAGCCTTCTTCCAACTAATTCCATACAATAGGGATGTAGTGAAAACCAAGCCCCGAGGATTGGAAAGAATTCCTACATATTCAGTATTTCCATTCATCCATATCTTCCTTCCTTCCTTCCCTCGTTGTTTCATTCATGATTAACAGATAACAACTTGGTGGCAGGTGTGGACTCCCCTCCTTGGGCTTCCATGCATGTACGTCTAGCTTGCCGACCATCTACTGTGGCACACGCAGGACTGATGCCTTGTCCCCTGCCATCGCCCCCTCCCTGCTCAGTACCCCAGTCCTTCCAGACGTGCAGCCTTGCTTTGAACATGATCCCGTGTTCATTCTAGATTTTTAAAATCTAGAACCATTCTAGATTTTTAAAAAAATCTAGAACCATTCTAGATTTTAAGCAGAGGAATGATTTTGAAAGATTACTTTGGAAAGGAAATAGCACTGAACCAGGAGGCAGGAAGACAGGTTATCTCAGTTTCAAATTCTGGTTCTTTCTCTTCACAGATGTGTAGCTTTGGAGAAGTCACTCAACTGTACTGACCCCCCAGTAGCCTTATCTTTAAAATAGGGGGTAATCAAGCCTATCTCACATGGTGATCACCTGAGTTCAACAAGAAAACACACAAGAAGGTCACTATAGTGCCTGGCCCGGATGAGATGTTCAAGAATGATTACACAACTTCTTTCTTTTGTAACACTTGATGCTTTATTTAGGGCGAGAGATGGGAATTGAGACTCACTGTGGTTGGAATAAGAGCAAAATGGCTTTATCACAGGTCATCTTTCCGTAAGACAGAATCGATCATTTTCTCAGTGTCTACGATCCTTCATTTTTGTTGTTGTTGCTGTTGTTGAGGGGGGATCTGAGGGGATTTAGTCAGGACGTGGAATCTGGTTGTTCATTTAGCACTTGGAAATTGCTCGAGAAGGGTGCTGCCGGCCCTGGAAGCAGCCGGAGCACTGGGAGAAGCTGTGGACTCTGAGCCCAGCATTTCCATGGCACGAATTCCAGCTGAAGCCCTGTTCTTGGCCTGGCCCCACCTGCCCACCTATAATTAAGGTCGTGTCTACAGTGAGACAGATTATAAGGAAAGAGAAGAAGGATGTCAGCAAGTCATAATTTCCAGAATCAAAGCTCCTTTTCCCTCCCATCTTTTTTCCCCTCCCTATTTTGGATTTGGCAGCAGGTTTCCTCAAAAGTAGGCCATGGTGTCCTTTCCTACAGTTCATTACAAGTGGGCAAGGAGGGCCCTGCCAGCTGCCAGGGCCCTGATTCTGGGTTTTGCAGGCAACGGGCAGGGAGCGTTTCCCGGATGCACACCTCCAGCCAGGGAGGCAAACATTTGTCATGGAAGATTTTTTTTTTCTCCCTAAACAAGGAGTTGTCATAAATAAAGAATCGTTTGCAAATGTCTGAACACCCAGCCCAATTTTATTTTTAATTGTACAGCGCGTGTGTGTTGATGCATTTTGGATGTAGGAAATTGTTACAGATGTCAAGTTGGAAAGATCTTTTCTTTTGGGGTCTTGGGATTTGAAGGTTGTGTTGGATCTGTCAGCCTCAGCCCTTCTGTTGCAGAGTTCGTGAAAGGAGAACTTTCCAGAGAGACAGAGTATGTGTGAGAGAAGGATTTGATCTAGGCTGTGACTCCATTGTTGCATTATGTTCGTAAAAATAGCCACAGAGCTGACCTGGCGCTGTGTGGACATGGGACTGTTTCCTGACAGAGGCTGCCCCGGGCAAGAGACGAACAGCCTCCAGGACACCCAAGCAGGGGGTCAAGGAAGTAGAAAAAGACAGTTGTGTTGGGGGTACAACTGCTGAGCCACCACCTCGAGGGCTGGTTCCGACTTTTTTGGGTCAGGACCCCATACGTGCCTGCCATGTATCTCTGACATCATTTGGACAAAGACTGAGACGTAAAAGTTATAAAGCAAGGTTTGAGAGAAATTCGGGTGAGAGGTAGATAGTCTGTGAACTGTGGAGGTTTCCTTCACTAAATTATGAGCCTGTTCTAAGAATTGTCGGTTGGCTTTTTCTCCCGTGTCCATTCTGACTGATTAGTAATGGCTGCCGGAGGGGATCATTGCGGATGTCCACTGTGGAGACGGGTGGGGGCCGAAATGGCTCCTGCCCTGCACACTTGCCTGAGACGGTCCCAAAGTGTGGGCCGCCTGCTTCCTGATGCTTGTGGGGTCCTCGCTCCAGCCAGGGATGGCCTTCTTTCCGCTGCCTGCTTGCCATCTGCCTCTTCTCCTCTGCCTGCCCCTTCTCCTCCTCCGCTCCCCCCTCTCCTGTCCTAGAAAAGAAACTCACTTCTTGCCACACACCCACTGAGTCCTTTTATGTATATGATCTTATTTAATCCTCAAGCAGCCCTTATAATTATAATTCCATTTTTGGAGACTAGGGAACAGGAGCACAGAGAGCCCTGTCGGGGTGACGCAGCGTCAGAGCTGTGGGAATGGGACCCAGGGCTGTCCGAAGCCAAAGGTTTTGCTCACCTTCACGGCGCCCGCGGCCCCACCGGCCCCACTAGCTGCCCTCCCCCTACTCCGAGGCTGTTCCTCCCCCACCGCCCCACAGCTCACCGCCGTGGTTTTGCTTCTTGAGTCATGAAAGATTGAGCTGGTTAATGAGCACCCTGTGAGTGGAGGTTTATTATTATTTTTTAATTAAAACATTTTCCCCTCTTGTGTCTTCTTTGCTCCTATTTAAACAGTCCTGTGAAAGGTAGACTTGTCACCAAATTAGCCGTGCGGTGGGAGCTTCCAAGAATATTCTGGAGCAGCATCTGAGCCATCTGACAATTCCCTGGGCAGCGTAGCTGGATCATGATGCTAACCAGAACTGCCAAAGTTGGACTTCCAAAGTCTAAACCTTAGGGGCAAGTTGGGGGCGGTGGCTGGTGGGGTAGAGAGACTGCCTTCACATATATTTGCTCTGTGTGAGGGCAGATTTGGGGCCAGGAGTGGGCAGGTCAGGGCTCTGTCAGTTGGGAAGGAGGACAACCTGGCTGAGCTCTGGTCTGTAGAGAACTCATGGCAAGAGTGGTCCTATCACTCCAGATTCTGCATTGGCCCATGGCCCTGGCCCGTCCTGCCTGGCAGCTTGATTTGTAGCTGCCTGAGGTGGAGCTGAATGATGGCATAATTTTCCTTCCAACCCAGAGAGAACATACCGTATCTTTCTTCTTTCCAACATTCTGATTTGCAAGGGGCACCAGCCCAGCATCTGAGCCATGTGCCGTGGTGCAAATACACGCATGTTTCCATCCCTACTCTCTCAGTTGGTGGGGTGGCAAAGGTCTTTGCTCGAGGCAAGAGTAAACTGGGAAGGGGCTGCAGGACGAGGGGGCACGAAGGACTTAAAGTAACTTATCAGGATACGCACAACAGAGCCTGACGGTTTAGTTGCTTATTTGCATGTTTGGTTATTTTGATTTTCAACTAAAATCAGTGCTTGTTTTTGCCTATAGTCTCGCTCCCAGAAGATGGACTAACTCACCTGCTTTCTGAGTGTATCTCAGTGATTCTTAACCCGAAATGTGTATCAGAATTACTTAAGGAGCTCTAAGGACTACTGATGCCTGGCTCCCCTCCCTAGAGATTCTGATTTAATTGTCAAGATCGAAGGTTTTTTTTTTTTTAAGATAAACCTAGTCGTGTTTTTATTTACAAAGGATCGACGCTTTTGCAACATGACATTAAAAGCTCCGCAGGTGATTCTAAGGTTCGACTAAATTTGAGAACTGCTGGTCTATATGACACTTGCTCTTTGGATGCGGGCAGAATGCTTTAGTGCTGTAGTCCGACCTTCCCATCTGCATCATAATGAAAACCTAAATAAATAGCCTTTACTGAGTCTTCATGTGCCAGATGCCGCGTGAGGTGCTTTGTCTTCATCGGCTCATTGCATTCTTGAACAACATGTATCTGAATCACCTGGAGGGCTTGTTAAAACACGGGTGTCTGGTCCTCACCCCCAGAGTTTCTGATTCAACAGGTGTGGTAGGGCAGCCTCCAAGAGGTCCTCCCTCCTGCTAGTCATGCTCTTGTGTAATTCCCTCCCCTCGAGTGCAAACTGGTTTTATGGACTGGCTTCTAAAGAAGAGAATATGGTAAGAGTGATAGGATGTCACTTCTGAAATAAAGTTATAGAAACTGTTGTAGCATCCATCATTCTCTCCCGCATCTTTTTTTTTTTTTTTTAAGATTTTATTTGACAGAGAGAGAGAGACAGCGAGAGAGGGAACACAAGCAGGGGGAGCGGGAGAGGGAGAAGCAGACTTCCCGCTGAGCAGGGAGCCCGATGCGGGGCTCGATCCCAGGACCCTGAGATCACGACCTGAGCCGAAGGCAGACGCCTAATGCCTGAGCCATCCAGGCGCCCCTCTCCTGCACCTTTTGTCCTGGGGGAAGGAGCTGCCGTGTCATGAGGCAGTTCTGTGGTGAGGTCCATATGGCAAGTGTGTCTAGATCCCTGATACAGATATGAGATAATAAATGTTTGATGTGTTTAGCTGCTAAGTTTTGGGGTAACTTTTTTTCAGCAATAGAGAATTAGTATGTTAGGTCTGGGATGGGGCCTGAGAATTTCCATTTTTTTTTTTTTTTAAAGATTTTATTTATTTATTTGACAGAGAGAGAGAGAGCACAGGTAGGCAGAGCGGCAGGCAGAGGGAGAGGAAGAAGCAGACTCCCCACTGAGCAAGGAGCCCAATGTGGGGCTCGACCCCAGGACCCTGGGATCATGACCTGAGCCAAAGGCAGACGCTTAACGACTGAGCCACCCAGGCACCCGAGAATTTCCATTTTGAACCCATGCCTAGGTGATGCAGATGATGCCAGGCTGGGGGAGGGGTCACACTTTGAGACCCATTGCCTTCCACCAGTACTAAGAAGATACTATTACTATCCGAGTATACTGATGGAGCAACAGTGTTAGAGGTTTAAGTAACTTGCTCAAGGTCACACATAAGAGTGGTATTGCCAGGATTCAAATGCAGGCAATCTGAGCCCCATACTCATGCTCAGAACTTACCCTGCTTTGCTACCTCCGCTTCTCATTGTGAAGTATGTCTCCTGCCTTCTGCGTTGAATTGTGTTGACTGAAGTGTATCTAATGTCGATGGTTTCCAATGAGAAATGTTGACTTGGGTCTTTGCTGGGGATTATAACAGACGTGGCTTTCCTTTAGGACATAACGTGTCCCAATTTAGGATTCGTGCTGGAGTGAACCCAAGGACCAGTTTACCTTTTCATACAGAGGTTCTCAGACTTGTGCATGCATCAGAATCGCTTGGAGGGCTTGTTAAAATACGAATTGATGGGACCCAACCTCAGAGTTTCTGATATAGCAAGTATGGGGTAGAACTTGAGAATTTGCATTTCTAACGAGTTTCCGGTCAATGGATCCAGGGACCACCAGAGACCACACTTAGAGAACCACGGCTTAAATCAAAGGGCCAAGATGCTTACTGCATGGCAGACGTGCTCTTTAGCTAAATCCTCTGAGCTGTTTAGGGCAGAGAGAAGAGCAGGCAAACGCTGGGTTCTGTGCTCCCTCCCCCCGCCCGCCCCATGCATATTTCCACCCCCTGTGCCTCTCTGCTACACTGGGCCATAGGGTTGGAGGAACCATGCTGCTGGGCTCTTTCTGCACGTCCCATGCATTCCAGGGTGAGCTCAGATTCCATCCTAATTATCAAGGGCAGAGTGTGGTCACGAGCAGCCCACAGTGCTGCTTCGAGGGAGGTGTTGCCATTTGGGTTAGGTCTTGAGAAACTGAAGTGGGAACCCTGACAAGCGGCTGCTCAGGCATGCCTATCCACTTTATCTGTTGCCACAGACAGAACGAGGGTGGGTCACCGCCTGGCCAGGTGGAGGGAATGAATGTATGTAAGTTAAGCCAAGCTCAGCCAAGCCAAACTACAGAAGCGCTCTTTGCACATTTTGGATGCCAAGCAGTGTTTCCTTTGCCAATGGGACTTGTGTTTTTCTTTCTTTTTTCTCCATTTCTGATCATCTCCTTCACTCAACCTGAAGCTCTGCAGCCAATTCCAGCCTGGCCAGGATGTAGGGCCCAGGGTGTTGGCATACGGTGGTTGAGCCTCGGCCATATTGGAATGTAGCACTGGCTCAAGGCATGTAGTGAGGAGAGCTTACCTTCCTTTGCATCGGCAGTAAATGTGTGTGTGAGCCACAGCTGGGGGACTAAGCTGGGGGTGCCAAAGAAAGCCTGCCGTTTTGAACCACATCAACCCTTCCACCGGACCCGAAGTGGAGAGTAAGCTCAGTTTTTGAACTCTCTTTAATAAATACACAACCCCAGCCTTCTGGTTTGAAAGGAGCAGCTGTGATAGAATGTATTATTTGTTTACAGTATTTCATCCCCTTCTTGCCCTTGTCACCTTTCTCCATAGACAAAATATTCTCTCCATCCTATTAACCTTGGGTCTATGATGTGACTGACTTGGCCCAATGGCTTGTTTGCTACATCTGAGTAGAAGCTTTTAGAGCCACTGAAAGTTTCCACTAACTTTTCTTATTCTGCCTCTGCACCACGAGACCAGAATGTGGCAACCACCTAGAGATTGTGTCTTCCGGCTGGTCCCCTAACGGGCAGACCTGCAGTCACCCCTCAGCTCGGGGCAGAGTCTCAGAGTCTCACAGCTGAACTACAGCTAATGTGTGATATGAGGGACAAACCAACATTTGTGTTTCAAGCTAAGGTTTGGACCCCGATTATTTCCAGGTTCCAGCAGAACCTGGAAAAAGCTCTCTAACTCAGAGGCAGAACCACATTCCGGTCTAGATCTTTCTCCGATTTCCCAAGCATCAGGTGCTTCAAGCAAGTACAGAACCGAGCTTACTTTGTTTCATCAATTCAGAAACACTTACTGGAGTGACCACTTTGAAATGTGACCTACATATAAAGAACGCAGTTTTTAAGTCTTCGAGAGAAAATATCGGAGAACATCTGCATGATCTAGCAGTAGGAAAAGTTTTCATAAATAAAACATAGAAGATTGAGAAGTCGAGTAAAATGAAATAGGAGCTTTTGTATAACAAAGGACACATAAGCAAAAAGCAAAGAAACCTCAGAGATGGAGAAGGTATTTTATATAATGGATATATATATATGCTTATATATATACACACATATCCTTTACATATAAAGGATTTTATATATAATGAAATCAGAATATACAATGATATAAGGAGTTCCTACAGATCAATAAGAAGACAAAGCAGTAGGCAAAAGGGCAAGGCTATAAGTCACAAATTCATGGAAGAGATAGTAAGAATGCAACCCCCCCCCAAAAAAACCCATGTACAATAACTTCAGTAATTCGGGGAATGTGAACTAAGCCACAATGAGACATCGTTTAGCAACCAGCACACTTGCAAAATTCAAAAAATCTGATAGTACCAAGTGTTGGGGAAAACGGACCCCGTGCCAGTGCCAAGAATGGCTACGATATAAACCTTGATCTTGAGGGACTTAGCATCGAATGGAGAAGCAGAAGTATGAGGAAGTGGCTGTAAGATCTGGGCAGCGATGGCGTGTGTTCTGGGTGCGGCGGGATCTGAGAAGGGATCCTGGTTCACTAAGCCCATGGGAGTCAAGGGAAGCCTCACAGAAGAAGTGCCATGAAAGGGAAAAAGAGGATCAGAGACCCAGGGACATCTGGGCAAAACACTGGGGATTGAAAGGGATTGAAAAAGTAAGGGAAAATGGTATGGAATTGAAACAGAGATGAATCAGACAGAGAAGGACAAATACAGTTTGATATCACTTATACCTGGAATCGAAAAATGCTGCCCTCTTAGAAACAGACACTGGAATGGTGGTTGCTGGGAGCTGGCGGGGGGGAGTGGTGGAGGAAATGGGGGAAATTTTGGTCAAAGAATATCAACTTCCAGCTAGGAGATGAATCAGTTCTGGGGATCTAATCTATAGCACTGTGGTTATACTTAATAATACTGTATTATACCCTTGGAAGCTGCTAAGAGAGTGGATCTTAAATGTTCTCACCACAATAAAAAGATGGTAATTGTGTGACGTGATGCAGGTGTTAACTAATAGGAGGGTGGCCATCATTTTGCAATATATGAGTGTATCAAACCAACACCTTGTACTCCTTAAACTTACACAATGTTATATGTTGATTGTAGTTCATTAAAGCTGAGAAAAAAGAAAAGTGTGCAATGGGAGGATTGAATGTATGTTGTAATTATATAGGTAATATATATAATGTGATATATTTTGTATATACAAAATAATTGATTCCATTTTGCGGAGAAATGAGTCAGTGATCTAGAGAACAAGCTGGCAGAACTCTTCTGTAACATGAGGACCAAAGACAGAGAGATATGCATTAACAGAGAAAAGGGCATGGCTGGGGAGGAAATCTTACAGTCATATAACTGGCACTTGAAGAAGAGATCGGAATCAGTATAAGAGAAGCGAGAATCAAAAATATAATGGGAGAATATGTCAGGAGGTGAGGAAGAAATATTAGAATTATTGTCTAATTGGCAAATACCAGTAAAAAAGTAAAAGGAAAACCAAAACCCAACTCAAACCCAGACATTCTCTGCTTTAAAAAAATTCAAGGACTTTTTTGCTAATTAGTGAATTTATTCTTATTTTTCTAATTTTAAAATTAATATAGATTTATTTTTGAAAATTAGAGAAGTACACAATAAAACACAAATGACACGGCACTGGTAATATCACTACCAATAGGTATTACTATTATTATTTCTTAGGTTCTTTCAGTGTTTTTCTATGCTATTTATCTACACAAAACAGAGATTATATTGTGTGCACAAATAGATTCATGCACACACCGATGTGTACACGTATGTAAACGTATCCGCATGTGTATACGTACACAGGTGTATGGGTGATTGTGCATATGCATATATGTATTTATATAAACAGTTCATTCTTTTTTACTTATTTTTAGATGTCTATAGAAAGACCAACAGAACAACATCGAAAACATAGGCATTTGAAATCTTACCATTTTTAGTTACATTTTTCGAGTTTTGTGATGCTCCTTTTATTATGGTAATTTCCCAAACACTCTGAATTTGCAGTTTTGATTTCCTACTCAACCTAATCATTACTTTGGAGAGGCTTTGTATATTTCATTTTCTCCTATGTTTTCTCCTGAAAAGTTTTACATTTTCCCTTTCATATTTAGGTCACGTGTCCCAGTGGCTGTTTTCTTGGTTCCCATTCTAGAAACAAACCTCTGGTTTTCCTCTGCTGCGGCCAGAGAATAGACTGTAAGAGATTTGTCCTCTTTGGAACGTTCTGAGGTTTTCATCAAGGCCGAATTATGTAATCATATTTTTGTAAATGTTCTGGGCCCTGGGAAAGAAAGCTTTTTTTTTTGGTTTGTTTTTCAAGTACAGCATCTTCACTAACATTTGCTACCATCAGACTTGTGAAATTTGTGTATATCTGATGGTTGTAAAACAGTATCTTATTGTAGTAAGTTTCATATCTTCTCTCTTTGCTTGAGATGTTGATCACTATTCATATGCTTTTTTGGCCATTCTTGCTTTTGCTTCTATGAACCTTTGATTCTAGCCTTTGACCTTCCTTATTGGTTTGTCTTTTAAATATTGATTTATAGGCATTCCTTCTATGTTCTGGATTTGATTTTTTCCCTATTATATGAGATAGAAATAACTTTCACATGCCTGCAGGTTCTCTTCTCTTTTTGCTTATGTTGCCTTTTCTCATAAAAGCCTTTTATTTTAGTAGAGTAAGTTTGTCAATCTTTCATGTTTTGTGCTTTTTATCCTTTGCTTAAGAAGATCTTCCTTTCTGTTAGCTTAAAAACATATTTTCCCATATTTCTCTTTTTAATCATTTTAAACTTACACTTTTCACATTTAGGTTTTCAATCCATAAGGACTTTATGCTTGTATATGGCGTGAAGTAGGGATTATATTCATTTTTTTTTCAATCTGGATGGCCAGTTGCTACAATGTCATGAAATAAATTCTTTCTTGTCAATTTTTTAATGCCACCACATATTGGTAGATGTTTCTTGGAGATCTTTGCTTGGTCCTCTGGGTCAATTTACCTTTATTTGTACCAATGCCACATTATTTTAGTTCTATGACTTCATAGTGATAAATAGTAGGGCAAATCACCCATACTTATTTTTCAAAATTGTCTCGGTCCTTTATTCTTTCATTTCAACATCAGCTTATCGATCGCCATGGAAAGCCCTATTGTAATTTTTATTGGAAACATGTGCTTATATATTAATTTAGAGGTTATCGCCTGCTCTATAATTTGAGTTCTTTTATCTGATGACATGGTGTATCTATCTCTGTATTTAGAATTCTTTTTACGTTCTCAAATACAAATTTATAATTTCATTCATAAATTTCTTACCTTTTTCATTTCCTTTGTTGCATTTCTTCTTAGATATCCTGTAACTTTTGTTGTTCTTAAGAATGAGATTTTTAGGGGCACCTGGGTGGCTCAGTTGGTTAAGCGACTGCCTTCGGCTCAGGTCATGATCCTGGAGTCCTGGGATCGAGTCCCGCATCGGGCTCCCTGCTCAGCGGGGAGTCTGCTTCTCCCTCTGACCCTCCCCCCTCTCATGTGCTCTCTCTCTCTCTCTCTCTCTCCAGCAAATAAATAAATAAAATCTTAAAAAAAAATGAGATTTTTAATTTTATTATAGTTTCTAATTATTTACCTAGGAATGTACTAATTTTAATATACTGCTCTATATCTGGCAGTAATGCTAAATATTTTAAAATAGTTCTAATACTCTTTTTCTCTATTGTCTTATATATTCAATGTTGTCTATGTGACTAGCGGAAGTGTTTCTTTCTAATCCTTTATACCAGTTCTTGCTTTTTCTTGCCTGCCTGCATTGACCAGGACCTTCTACATAATGCTGAGTAGGTACAATGATCAGAGCATTCCTTTCCCTTTGTCTTGACTTGAAAGAGAATGCTGCTAAATGCTCAGTATTCTCTATGATGTGTGTTGGAACTTGTGTGGAGATCTGTGCTGTATTAGGAAGTTACCCTTTCCCTCTCCTGCCTCTGGTTTACTAAGACTATTTAAAAAAAAATCAAGAACAGTTATTAAATTTTATCAAATGCTTTTTGGGCATCTTTTGAGATGCTCATATGATTTTTTCCCTTTAATATGTTAATGAGGTGAATTTCATTATAGGGTTTTTCTAATGTTTAATCAGCTGGCATTCCTGGCCTAACTCCAACTCGATCATCATTATATATTATATACATAATAATAACTACATTATTGCATTCAGTTCACTAATGTTTTAATTAAGAGGCTACCCTACGATTCATTGTCTATATTTTTAAATTCTAGAAATTAAATTCTAACTTAGTCTAGAAGTTAATCTGTTTCAAATTTGTTCCATTTTTTCATCCTCATTTTTTCTTTCATTACTGTTTCCTTTAGTCATTTGTAATATATTTTATTTGATCATGTCTTTGAGATAACAAGCTACTGCTTCCTAATTGTCCTATTTGTTATGCCCAGTGACTCTCCATAGCTGTGGTCTATTTTCCCATCTGGTTTGTGATTTTTGATTCTGAGCTCATCTTCTGCAATGATTGGTTTTTCTGTCAGAATCCACTGGGTCTGTGTCATGGAAACTTCCTTGCTGAAACTTCATGGTGGTGCTTGGGGTTTTCTGGTCCCTGTCAGAGTTTGAACAGCTCTTTGAGGATCTTTGTTTTACGTACATGGCTGATTCCACCCCATGCCTCGTGCAGACCTTGAATTGTGTATAGGCAGTCCCCAGCTTACCATGGTTCGGCTTATAATTTTTTAACTTCATGATGGTGCAAAAGTGATATGCATTCAATAGAAATTGTTCTTGGAATTTTAAAGCTGGATCTTTTCCTGGGTCTGCCTACCTAGATGGGTAGAAGACTTTCTTGCCATGCTGGGCAGTGGCAGTAAGCCCAGCTCTGAGTCAGCCATGTGATCACAAGGGTAAACAACTGGTATACTTAAAACCATTCTATACCTATACTGGCATACTTAAAACCATTCTATACCTATACCCCACTAAATACATTTTTGACATACTATATTTTCAATTTATGATGGGTTCATCGGGATGCAACCCCATCATAAGTTGAGGAAGATCTTTATTCCCATCCTCCAGGGGACGGTGAAACCCCTGGGCTCCTGAGGCCTGTTATCAAAGCCTGAACGTGTCCAGAACCACACAGTGTCAGCTCATGTACTTCTCTTCCCTATTTCAGACTCTTGGGACTTATTTTTCTTTTCTTTGAGGACTTTTATGCACTTTTTAAATATCTTATAATTTATCCAGGATTTCTATCAGTCCGTAATGGGAAGGAGGAGATTTTCATCTCCCTTAGTCTGACATTGTTTCAGAAGTTCAAATCTTTTCATTTTATTTTAAAATTCTCTAATCATTGTTTATCTGTGTAATCTTTCCTGATCTCAAATTATCTTTCTGTCTGACTATAGTAGTTTGATAAATTCAATGTCTTTTTGATTCTTCTTAGAACAAGAATACTTTCTTTTTTGCCTTGTTTCTTAGATATTTAACCTGATTCTTTTGAATGTCCATCATTTTTTGAAACAGTTAATTTTCTTAGAATCAGGGTCTTTTCATTCCTTATAAAACCTATTAGCTTTTAGAGCAATGCTTCTCAAAATGTTGGCCAGAGGCTACCAGCATTAGAAGCATCTCAATTCTTTCTTAAAATTGAAAATTCCTCAGTCTTCCTCTCCTTGCCCTCCTTGGGGGCAGGACCCTAGAAGCTGCATTTTAAACATAGATTCTATACACCTGGGGAGCTGCTATTAAGGAGCATCACTGCTTGTCCAGCGTTAGCTCCTAGTTAAACAAGATAGGCTAAACGTTTCTTTATATGAATTCCCCTAAGTGTCTATAAAATCCTTTAGGCTGAAATTTAGAAGAGAAATGTCTGGGTTTGCTCTCAATTGCCACACCTGACTCTGACACCCAGAAGCTTCCAGTGATTTAGGACAGACATAGAGCTAGAAACAGAAGTGCACCTGGTGGTGGCCTCTGTGGGTGGGACATACCATGCCTTCTCAGTGTTTGATATAGTGTCCAGTGCCCCACTTTCTGGTCTTACAAACCAGTAGATACTTTACACCTGGTGGCTGATGGGACCAGGAGGAGGTGTGAGACCACTGAGGGCAGCAGTGGAACGGAGATGTTGCTAACCCCCAGGGTGAGAGGGACCCCACTCTCCTGCAGCTTGCTTTATCGGTGGCTCTCAGCCCAATGATGGATTTCTGTTCAGTGGCCTCCCTTCTCTCTCCAGACAGGCTGCCATTTTATAGATGAAGTTGGAGCCTACCATCTTTTTGTCTCCCCTGCCATCTAGAACATTTCTGAAGCTGGTGCAGACTTTAGTGCACGTTTATGCTCTTTTGGTCATTCTGCTGAGAATCTGAGAAGACAGAGGCTTTATCAGATGCCTTTATGTCTGTTAATGAGCTTCTGGGAATATTTTCTTTGTTGTTTTATACTGTAGTTGTGAGGAGGAGCTCTGAGAATTCTTTTCTTTTTCTAAAACAAGTAGTTTTATTACTCAATTGTGAAACACCAAAAATATAGATTTATCTTTGATCCGTTACACATTAAATGTATTTTTTTTCTTAAAGATTTTATTTATTTGTCAGAGAGAGAGAGAGAGAGAGAAAACGGTGTGAGCACAAGCAGGGGGAGTGGCAGGCAGAAGGAGAAGCAGGTTCCCCGCTGAGCAGGGAGCCTGACAGGACTTGATCCGGGACTCCAGGATCATGACCTGAGCTGAAGGCAGACATTCAACTGACTGAGCCACCCAGGTGTCCCACTAAATGTATTTTGTATAGCATCTGTTTTATTTTTTATTTTTATTTTTATTTTTTTAAATTTTTTTATTGTTATGTTAATCCCCATACATTACATCCTTAGTTTTAGATATAGTGTTCCATGATTCATTGTTTGTGCATAACACCCAGTGCTCCATGCAGAACGTGCCCTCCTCAATACCCATCACCAGGCTAACCCATCCTCCCAACCCCCTCCCCTCTAGAACCCTCAGTTTGTTTTTCAGAGTCCATCGTCTCTCATGGTTCTTCTCCCCCTCCGATTCCCCCCCTTCATTCTTCCCCTCCTGCTACATTCTTCTTCTTCTTCTTTTCTTTCTTAACATATATTGCATTATTTGTTTCAGAGGTACAGATCTGAGATTCAACAGTCTTGCACAATTCACAGCGCTTACCAGAACACATACCCTCCCCAGTGTCCATCACCCAGTCACCCCATCCCTCCCACCCCACCCCCCACTCCAGCAACCCTCAGTTTGTTTCCTGAGATTAAGAATTCCTCATATCAGTGAGGTCATATGATACATGTCTTTCTCTGTTTGACTTATTTCGCTCAGCATAATACCCTCCAGTTCCATCCACGTCGTTGCAAATGGCAAGATCTTATTCCTTTTGATGGCTGCATAATATTCCATTGTATATATATACCACAGCTTCTTTATCCATTCATCTGTCGATGGACATCTTGGCTCTTTCCACAGTTTGGCTATTGTGGACATTGCTGCTATAAACATCGGGGTGCACGTAGCCTTTCGGGTCCCTACTTTTGTATCTTTGGGGTAAATACTCAGTAGTGCAATTGCTGGATCATATGGTAGCTTAGCATCTGTTTTAAAAGGTGCTTTATCAAGTTTGCCATTAATTGCTTTGCTCTCTATATAGATTACATCCAATGTATTATTTTATTTATTTATTTTTAAACATTTTATTTATTTATTTGACAGAGAGAGACAGTGAGAGAGGGAACACAAGCAGGGGGAATGGGAGAGGGAGAAGCAGGCTTCCCACTGAGCAGGGAGCCCGATGTGGGGCTCAACCCCAAGACCCTGGAATCACGACCTGAGCCGAAGGCAGACACTTAATGACTGAGCCACCTGGGCGCCCCCAATGTGTCATTTTAAAGCAAATAACCTTATTTTTGTATACGTCAGCGATGTGTTTTGTGATACTCTCCTCGGACTGAATTGTGTATCAGAAGTCACATGTCTGGTGAGATTTTTATAACAAATAAGTTAGTGTAGATACATATGTCCCTGAGATGTACATTTCAGCTACCAGAAACCTAGTATGGAGTGCAGGGCACGTAAGGGACCATACCCTTTTTCCTTTGTGTAGATAGGGAAGTTATAACCCTACTTATACTGAAGGATTGTTGATGCAAGGTTGAGTGAGTTTTGCAGCTGAGTCTGACAACAGTTTTGAAGGGTACCCTTATTTGCCTGTATTTACAGCCTCTCAAGTATTAAGAAGTCTAAAAGTACGTAGCTCCTTCCAATTTTAACAAGGCTTAATTTAATGTATAGAGCAACTTAAAGCTTTTACAGAGGCATGCGGTCAGTAAATGTGTGCTTATTTTCTAGGAAATAGAGTAAATGATCATATCGTAGGATCAAATAAAATTTTTCTAGTTGTTTCTATAATAATCAAATGACTTTTATCTTGAAATAGAGGATATGAGAGCTTCAAGAGACTCTGGGGAAAATTTCATCCATCGAGGGGTCGGAAAATAAATATTGCCTCTAACTTTGATTTTTCTCAAAGTTTTCTGTATTTTCACTTCTTTTCTCATGGCATCAACATTTCTGGGCCTTTTGCTGCAAGCTGTCGAAAAGCCATTTGGCTTTTCAGCTCAAATCACAAACCCCAAGCTCTGACTTCCTTTAGGATGCAACTTGAGCACCTAAGAACATGGCCAACTAAAAGCCAGAGTGCAAATGTTTTCTTTCATCCCTTTGACGTTGTCCCAAGTTACACCGCTGCAAAAGGGCGCATGTCAGATTGAGGGGAACACCTGGCTCAGGTCTGATCTCCCAGCCATATTCCCTGCCACCGAGGGGAAGCTTGGAAAAGATGGGTGATAACTCAGCCATTTCTAAAAAAGGAAAATGGTAACAACCTGTTGGAGGGCCAGCCATAGCACATGGCCTCGTTGGTGTATGCAAACCAGTCAATCTGCTTCTGCTTAAGGGGCATCTTGGGCCTGGTTCAAAGGAAAGCCTTCTCTGTGCTATGTGTGCCTGGAAAAGCCAGAGTGGGTGGAAACTAGAGACTGTTTTCAGTCTTCAGTGTTTATTTAACAAGAGCACGGCCTCCCAGAGAAACACAGAAAGGGCTAGGGTTCTGCAGGACAGAATCCCACAGCTCCATGTTGGCTTCTCCCTCTGTCTGGGGACTTCGGTTCACTTGCTTGACGTGACAGTTCCCTGAGACCACCCGAGGCTCCCCTGGGCTCGGTCCCCTTCCTCCCCATTCCCTGTTGCTTCTGTGCTTTCTGGTCAGGATGTTTGCGAGGGCTTGAGACAGGGGATTACAATGCCCATGTTGGAAAGGAAGAAAGTTCGGCTCAACCTAAGGCCTAAGGCCACAGAATTTGCAAATCTTGAGTCTGGATGAAAATCCAGGCCTGACTGGTGCTAAATAGCGTATCTTTGGCCAAACCACTGACTCTCTCTGGCCCTTACTTTCCTCCCTGAAGTGAGTTATTGTTAGGGCCAAGTGGCATTCAATCATTCGTTCCTTCATTTGACAAATATTCACAGCACGCTAATTCTGTGCCAGAAACTCTTCCAGGTACTACAAATACAATGAACATCCCTGTGTTCACAGAATTTATCATTAGGTGGAGGAAAGGCAAACCATAAACAAAATAAATGTTGCATTCATATTTCAAGGGGTGCTAAATGCTAAATAGGTAGGTAGGTAGGGGTGGGGGCCATAAAGGATGCTGGGAGCAGGGGTAAAAATTTTAGCTTGGATGTTTAGGGGATGCCTCACGGAGACAGTAACTTTTGAACAGGAGGTGGGGGAGTGAGCCCCAAGGATAATTAGGGGAAGAACATTCCAGGCAGACTGAACAGGAGTGAAGTCTCTGAACCAGCAGCAAGCCTGGCCTAGGCAAAGAAAATCAAGAAGGTGCCATGGCCACGTAGATGGGGTGAAGAAGAAGAGGAGGAGATGATGTCATAGAGGTGATGCGGGGGCGGAAGCGGGGGGAGTCATCAGACAATAGAACTTTAGAGGCCTTTATCAGAGATGATGTTCATAAAAATGCTTTTTGATGGGCAAAGGACTGTCCAAATGTATATGCTATAGTGTAAATAAAGCCTATCAGCTGTTCTGGAATTTGGGTTCCAAAACCAGTCTGCATTGTAGATTTTATTTATTCATTTTATTTATTTATTTATTTATTTTTAAAGATTTTATTTATTTATTTGACAGAGGGATAGAGAGGGAGCACAAGTAGGCAGAGTGGCAGGCAGAGGGAGAGGGAGAAGCAAGCTCTCCGCTGAGCAGGGAGCCGGACGTGGGGCTGGATCCCAGGATCCCAGGATCATGACCTGAGCCCAAGGCAGCCGCTTAACCGACTGAGCCCCTCAGGCGCCCCTGCATTGTAGATTTTAGTGCTCAGCTCTTAGTCCTGAAATCCCAGCTCCTGTAGAGCTGCAGTTCTCAAATGGGTGCCATGATTCGTGGGGTGTCATCCAGCTCACTGTCCAATTCCTGATCAACACGTAAGAGTTGATGGGTATCATTGGTGCGTGTGGATTTTTAGGTTGAATGGGATTATGATGGGGCGTAATGTCTTATGATTAAGAGCTAGGAACTGTAGCTTAATGCCAAGCCAGCAGCAAGGAAAAGACCTCCTTCTTCTGAAATGCATGAGGACGGCTCCTCCTCGGAAGGGCGAACTGCGTCCTCCGGCAGCATCGCCAAGATGAAGGGGGAGCAAAGGCACAAGCCAGGAACTGGAGGTTTTTATAGACACTGTGAGACATTTTTATAACCCAGCAGTGATTGTGCTATTGTCATGGCTGACTTGTTAAAATCTGCTATTCAGAGATTTTAATTTTGCTAAGCATCCTGCTAAAATTTCAAATAATCAAAAATGTGGTGCAAAAACATATGAAAAAAAAAAATGAAGGTTGGGAAGCACTATTTTGGAACCTAGAGAATTGCGTGATTGTCCCTGGTGTGCAGCTCCTGGGTGAATCACTTCGGGCCAGTTATGCAGTTTAGACAGATAGACTGATAAATTGGTCTGGCCATTGCCTTAAATGGATTGTTTCCCTTTTTTGTTAGCTGGGCATTTGGTTTATGGAATACTCTATCCTTCATTGTCCCATTTTATCCTCCCAAGGCTTGTGTGGAATTAGCATGAGGATTGTCACCTTCTTATTATGAACGAGAAAAATGAGAAAACGGGGGATGCTGTGATTTGCCCAAGGTCACACTGCCATTAAGTAACAGCAGAGATGGGACATGAATCCAGAGGATCAACAAACCCATCCTTCCTTCCTTTTCTAGACTGACTTCCAAATGATGAAGACATGATAGAGGAAGATAATCAGACCGAAGGAATTATTTATTGTTATGTAGAAAAATAGCATTCCAATGAGTAGCCGCTTTCAATCTTAACCAGTTATTAGCCCTGCATCCGTGCGGAAGGCCTAGAGCAGCTCCAAAAATGTATTTTCTTGATGCAACTGAACAACTAAGTGTGTAGTCAGGTTACATGACCATCAGTGTGCGGGTAAACTCTGTGTTCCCTTGTGTGACAGCAGGCTGAACTCTGCAGGCCTGATCAAATAGGGAGGGGTAGGTTGAGTGCTCTGGTCAGTAGGAATTATCTGATTTCTCTTAATTATCACTAAGAAATTATTGTTTCTGCTTTATAGCTTAGTTCTCCCAACTAGATTGACCTCTCAGAGGGCCATATCCAGTATTGTTTTATTTTAGAAACTTTTCACTATTGCCCGTTCTCTGGTGTAGCACCATCTAACCAAACTTTCTAGGTTGGTGGAAATGTTCGATATTGGCCTCGTCCAATATGGCAGCCATCCGCCACATGCAGTGGCTATGGAGTAGTTGAAATGTGGCTGGAGCAACTGAGGGACTGATGGTTAAATTTTATTTAATTTTAACTAATTTAAATCTAAAAAGCCGCATGTGGCTAGATGTGGGCCAGGAAGAGGTTAAGAAGGAGAGAGTGAATCAGGGGTGGAAATTGTGTGCCTGGGAAGCTGGAGGGCCTTGGTGAAAGCAGATGAGGAACAGGGTTTGGAAGATGGCCGGGGGGGGGGGAGGGGGGGCTTTAGGGTTACCTGATGGGCTTGTACTGCGTTGTGTGGTGTGTGAGGCTGAAGCTGAGCGGAAGTGGCTAGGGCAGAGGAGGGACTGTGGAAACCGTGAACAATGGGACTTTGGGAAGTGGGGCTGGGATGCAGGGTGGGCCCAGGGTGGCGATGGTCACAATAATGAGGATAATAGTAATGATAACAGTGGAAGGTCAAAAGAGCTTCCTCTGAGACTGGCAAGATGAGGGAGGGGCCTCGTAGCAGGCTCACTTCGCACTGTGGGGCTGTGAGTCCTGAAAACCCAGCTCTGTCTGGTAGAAACTGAGGTGAACAACTGCCAGAGGGGAAAGGGAGGTGGGGGCTGAAAGGGAAGATTTTCCGAACACAGGAACCAAGGTAAATAAAGGAAATGGAACATTAACGCTATTTGGATTCAAACAAAGGAACGCCACCAGGACTTTGGTAGAGTTCCCTCGGTCCTTTCAGCTGGCTAGGAATCTTATCCAGAGGGTCTCTCTGCTGTAAGCCTGAGCCCGAGAATGACCTGAGGTTTGAATGAGGCCTTAGTCCCAAGCGCTCAGGGGCCCCCTCTGGCTCCCTGACCAAATGTGCACCCCATTTTGGGAGATAGACGTGGGGAAAGAATTTACCATTTTCAGGACAAACTCAGGGACATACAGGGCAATGCTGTCAGAATCTCCACAAGACCTGAACCGCATTTCAAGTCATCAAAAGCATCAGGGGGGACTTTTTTGGGGTCACTTAGGTGACAGTGTCTGGGAGGACAGAAGCCCAATATGGAGGGTGTCCTGAACAGAACTTTGTGCAGAAGATGTCATGGAGGTCTGAATCCTTCTTAATCTCCCCCACACTGAGTTGCAATAACACCGTGTCATTTAATCCTTCCTGGCAAAACTCCCCTCACTCAAAACAAGTAGTAGCCCCGTTGTACAGATGGAGAAACTGATGCCAAGAGGAGGTAAAATTACTTGAGTAAGTAGGAATGGTAGATTCAAGCTGGAGTAGGGGAGCTAAGGGAATTCTGCTCTCATGTGTCACCAGGGAAGCCTGGGGAATTGGGAGAGCATCTTCTAGGTGATGTCTCAGTTGACCACGATGCTCTTAGCCTTTCTTGACTTTCTCCTTTTCATCCTTCATGTCTCCTCCTCAGAGTGGCCTTCCCTGATCACTCAGGCTAAAGGACATCTCAGCACCTTTTTGTGTCTTTCGAGGCACTGATTTGAATTGTATTTATTTATGAATCCCCCTCCCTTTATTCTACCCATTTTCTCCAGTAGACTGTGACTTCTGTGTAGTTGAGGACTGGTCTGTATTGCTCACTCTTAGATCCTGGCACCAAGGGAAGTGCTTGGTGCATAATATTAATGATGACTATTTTGTGGAGTGAAGGATCCTCTTAGTTCCCAGAAATGGGGCCTGACCAGAAGACTGGGGCTCCTCAGGAAGGCAAGGAATACAGGGTCCCTTTGGGTGTGCTAGTTTCAAGGGCTATGGAGTAGAAATGACAGCTAGGTTTATGAAAGTGAGAAGAAAATGTCCCATTTTTCTATCATTTTCTGTACTCGTATATGGAGGAGCACAGCCGGGGCTGGGTTGGAGCAGGTGTAAGAGAACTGGACCAGCCCTTGTGCTATGTTGGGGAACTGTGTGGGCTGGGGGAGGTACACCTCTCTTTGAGGGCATGAGCTTTACAGACTTGGTCTCATTTGCTCTTCCCAACAGCACCTTGAGGTAAGGGTTCTTACCATCATTGTCATCCTTATCAGTGATGAAACAGGCTCTCAAAGAGGGTAAGCCATAGTCCAATACCATGCAGGCAAGATGGTGGAGGTGGGATGCTAACTCAGGTGTGTCAAGCTCCATGACCCTTTTCTCTAGTGATTATGACTGTCCTTTTGAGCCAAAATGCCTGGGTTCATAGTCCTGCTCCATCACTAACTAGCTGTGTGATGGTAGGAAAATTATTTAATTTTTCTGTGCCTTAGTGTCCTCATCTAAAAAAATAGGATAATATGAGTGTCTACCTTATAAGGTTGTATAAGGACTAAATAGGTCAATACTCTAGGTAAATAGGTAAAGACCCACTTCAGCACATGACACTATTATCTATCATCATCATCATCATCACCATTACCACCACCATTTATTTATTGGGTTTCTTTCCTCCTAGGCTGAGGTGGTGCACAGGCTATGAATGGCTAGGAAGGGAAACCATCTAGGAAGATCTGAGTGAAGATTCCGATTTAGGGGAGCCCTGGAAGCAGCGAGAAAGAGCTCACATCTGGTTCTTATGACAATTATCTCTTTCTCCTGCACTGCTTCTTTCAAAGGCTAAGAGGTTTCCTTTCAGGTTTCCTGAGTTTCTATACAGTAATTGTGATCTTTCTTTCCTTTCATCTTTTAGTTCTGGTGGAAAAGGAGAGTAATGATATGAAGACTTTATCAGGAAATGAACACATCAAAATAACACTGTTTGAGATGGTGCATCAGTGAGAGTCGCAGGGACGCCCCAGGGGATGTGAAAAACCAGGCTGAAGCTCTGCCCTACATTCAAATACAGACGTTTCAGGCTGATCCTTTAGCAGAGTCCACAGTTTTTCTAGGCATATTAGAGAAGAGAGAGGAGCTACGTGAGAGAGGGAACTCCCAGACACCCATCTGAAAGGTGTTTGAAAAAGTGATACTTTATACCAGTTATGAAGCATCATGGATATTTGTAGCTGGAGACACAGTATTGATTTTCCTTCTGTTAATGGACTGTACCCGTATGTTTCCCATTTGGGGCATAATTAAGAAATTCCATAGTGAGCTAATGGTTCTTGGGAGGTTGAGAAGCATTCCTCTGATTTTGCCCCAAAGAAGAAGATTTTAGTTTTTAGGAAGCTGCAGAGTCTGTGCACCCATCTCTGCCAGGTCTCTGATCTCTCTTTATGTTGACCCCCCACTGGGGCTGGAGCTCCCCACATTAGAAATGCAGACAAAGCTAAGTCCCTGTGAGGTAGCAAACACCATGACCAAAAGATGGACTCCGGAATTGGCCAAGGAGTGGGGTGGGAAGTAATTATGTCCCAGCTTTCTCAGCTGGCTTTGGACCCTGCACTTCCCCAAGCTCAGGATATCCTAAAGCCATTCTCTCTGAAGCACCCAGGTGGAAAAGTGATGAGAGAACCCTGGTCTCCCTACAATGCAGTTTGACCTTTTCTAGAACCTTCAAAAGCCCAGAACACAAGTTCCACTACAATCCATTAATGCAGGAAAGAATTGTGAGGTTTGGGGGCGCCTGGGTGGCACAGTCGATTAAGCATCCAACTCTTGGTTTAGGCTCAGGTCAGGATCTCAAGGTTGTGAGATAGAGCCCGGCATTGGGCTCTGCACTCAGTGTGGAGTCCACTTGGGTTTCCCTCTCCCTCTCCCTCTGCACCCCCCCTTCAAATAAATAAATAAGTAAATCTGAAAAAAACCCAAAAGAATAGTGTGGTTTGTTTAAGGAGAAGAAAACCCTCTATGGAAACACACATCTGCTGGGATTTTGGAGAGATTTTCTCTGATCAATCTAGAAAGTCAGCAATGGAAAATGTGTCTGCCCATAGGTGGCAGGACCCAGGTGAGTTCTACAGAAAGTAGAATGGATGTGTTAAGGGATGAATTTGACCACAAGGTAATCAAAATCTTGAAAATGGACCCTGATCTCTCTATGAAAATATCCTCTTCCTGATTTCCATACTCTCTCCCCACTGGGGACAAGGGGACTGAAAACTCCTCAGGAAAATAAGAAATCCTGACACTTTATTCTGGCATAAATAGTTATTTTTACCAAGTTCAAAAAGTTGGTTAAGTTTGTACAAGACACCAGGTTTTTTCTGTTATTGTTGTTGTTGCTGTTCCATAACCAACTTGTTAAAAAACAGCCTTGGAAAGAATTTATGTTTAGTTGATAGAAATAACAAGAGAGTCTCAGTGCTAAAAAATTTTGAGTTTGAGATCTGAGCTGAAAGATAATTACTTCCTATCACCTCTTGTTTTTATGCTATAAATGTATGGATGCAGTTTAACTTGCTTAGGAATCTTTATACAGCTGATCAGAGAAAGTAAGGAAATGAACATTTATTGAGGGGTTACTATGTGCCCATCACTTTCTCATCTAGTCAATACTGACAGCTGGCATTTATTATGTTTAGGTGGGGCCTAGCACTGCACTGTGCACATTACAGTCAGTTCTATTATAATGCCGCATATGACACATGCCTTCTTAAAATCACCATACTGTGCCAAATCATGCAGTGAGAACACGCGACTTATGGGAGCAATGGGCTTGGGGCACAACACTCAAAAACTTCATAAGTGGCAGATGAAAAAAAAATAGGAACCATGTAGGCAAAATAGATAAAGGTGTTTGAGAGGTACAAAATTCCAGTTATAAAATAAATAAGTCATAGGGATGAAAGGTACAGCATAGGGAATATGGCCCATAATATTGTCATAACATTGTATGGTGACAGAGGTGACCACATGTACTGTGACAGGCGCTGCGTAATGTACAACATGGATGGATTGCTATGTTGTGTGCCTGAAACTAATATAATGGCCTATGCCAATTATGTTTCAGTAATAAAAAATTTTAAAAAGATAGGGACCTAATAAAAATGACAGCTCAGTTTGATATCTTGAATGGTTAAGGCATATAAAAATACTAATAGATAGGGCATTTTACTTTTAAAGACACCTAAAGATTGCCTGTGTAAGTGGGCTTTTTTTGCGGCTGGTGAGTAATTATGAAGGGGTCCCCTGAAATCGGATGGAAAGTTGGACCCCAGGTGTGGAGGGGTGTGGCTCACTGAGGGAGCAAACTGAGGCAAACTGAGGTAGATGTTTGAGAGGTGTGTGTGTGTGTGTGTGTGTGTGTGTGTGTGTGTGTGTGTGTGTATCCGGGCACAGCGCAGTTCAATGGTGTGCAGTTTTCTGGATTCATCTCAGTGTTTCTCAAGAATGAAACTTCACATAAGTCAATACAGAATTCATGTTATGTTCAAGTCACCCCCAGTAATCAATCACACTGCAGCAAATTCCGTTTTCAAAATACACGTTGGGGCAGGACTGTGACGCATGCATCCCGGCTTCTGGAGCCCACGACTACTCAAGAGGCCAGCACCAGGATCATTGCCCCTACACGGAAATTCTGAGTCACAGTTTCCTTATACTTAAGCAAGTTTTCCAGGATCACAGACAAAGTTTGGATCTCACATAATTTTTGAACCTTGGATACAGTTCATGGGCTGGTCTTGGTCACTGGCCCATGCGAGGACAATACATACCTAATTAATCCCCTTTCTCTCCACGTCCTATTCTATAGGCAACAATTCTAATGTGTTTGTGGTATCATGGCGACAATAACCCTGAGCATTTTTCAAATTTTCCTGATGCAGGGAAGGCAGTCTGAGAGAGGGTAAGTTTAAGGTCATGACTGTATTAGGTGGTTCCATCACTTTCCTAGGGCTGCCACAATAGATTACCATAAAATTGGTGGCTTAAAACAACAGAAATTTATTCTCTCCTGGTTCTGGAAGCCAGAAGTCTAGAATTGAGGTGCTGGCA
This sequence comes from Halichoerus grypus, assembly GCF_964656455.1. NCBI lineage: Eukaryota > Metazoa > Chordata > Mammalia > Carnivora > Phocidae > Halichoerus > Halichoerus grypus. The sequence goes on from NC_135721.1 coordinate 119,091,184, forward strand.
GGGCTCTGCTCCCCAGCGAAGGTCCAGCAGAGGATCCTTCCTTGCCTCCTCTAGCTTCTGGTGGCTTCTGGCATTCCTTGGCTTGTAGCTGCATCCTTCCAATCTCTGCCTTGGTCTCCACAGGGCCTTCTTCCCTGGGTCTCTGTGTCTTGAATCTCCCTCTTTTTCTTATAAGGACATCAATCATTGGATTTAGGGCCTACTCTAACTCCAAAATGATCTCATCTCAAGATCCTTAACTTAATTACATCTGCAAAGGCACTATTTCCAAAGAAGTTTGCATTCACAGGTACTAGAAGTTAAGACTTGGATGTATCATTCGGCAAGGGGTGGGGGGGACCATTCAACCCAGTACAGTAGTCCAACAGGGATTTGAAAGCAAGCATAGAGCTCTTTTGGTTAGGCCATGGAGCCACTAAGTTTTTGAATTGCAGGGAAGTGCACTCCATCCCCGAAGATACAGAAAAAATTTTAAAACATCAAAGCTGCTAAGTTCCTCCCTTGGCAGAATTTTGCTTCCTTCTGCCAAATTGTTTCCATCCTTGGAGGGCATCTATAGAGAGGACCGTTGCAGTATCAGAGAGGGAGGTCTAATGGGAGGAGGTCCTACAGGGTCTGAGGAACCCTGGAGGCTGGGAAGACCTTTATGTTGGGGGTGGGGACACTTGGGGCTTGTTAATGTGCTCAGAGGATAGAATTCAAGCCTTCCTGAAGGGGACCTTCTCCCTGGACTCAGGGATGAAGCTAGTAGAGTCTCCGGACAGGTCACCAAATAACTAAGTCAGTGGTTCCTTCACTTTAATGTATGGAAGAGCCACCTGGACAGCTTGTTCAAACACAGACTCCTGGACTTCATCGTCCCAGACTGTCATTCAGCAGGTCTGGGCTGGGACCCGAGACCTGGCATTTCAAAGAACCTTCCAGGTAATGTTACCACTGCCGTTGCTGGGTGGGGGGCGGGACCATGGTTTGAATAGCATCGATTAGGTAGATGGTACAAAAAGCCAAGTGGGCCAGTCTTGGCATTACAGTCAAAGATAGTCCAGAGAAAGGCAGCTCAAAATATTCTCACTTGGACTCCTGTTTCTCAAAGAACAAGGGACGTTCAAAAGAGTTGAGTCCATAACCCAGAGTTCTGAGAAGGCTTTCTGACTTCTTACTTCTCTCTTCTGCCGCAGACCTGGGACTTCTCACCCACACGCCGCCACCCTCCCCACGGAGCTTTGGCTTGCCCTCTTTTTCTGACTCTTCCCCTTTCTCCCTTTGTCCTCTGGCTCTGAGTCCCCAACTCCTAGGATCCGGTGTGTTAAAGAGAGAAGTCCCCCAGAGGGAGAGGCGAAGGGTGGAGCCCTGGAGACCGACACTCCCAGGCTGATAAATCTCATCTCTTTCAAACCTATTAATATTTCACATCTGAACTCTGGAGGGAAACTTCACTGATCCAAAGTGACCTGCAACCACTCAGGAAAATGTTTCTTTTTTAAATAATTTAACTTTATGTGGTAGACAAGCACGGGCAGGTGTGTCCCGAGTGGCTCCATTAACCTGTAATTCCCCGGTGAGGCTGCTGAAATTGGTAGTGTTGTTACTTCCAGATGTCCACCCGACACAGACTTGTTGATTATATTATTTGTTCCTCTTCATTCAGGCTTATTTTACATCTTGACCAGAAAGAGGTATATTAATATGTATATTTATATAAATAGATCTTATATTTTATAATATATACTTATATATATTTTATAATATATGTATTTATATTTATACAAATATATAGTAATATATGAGAATACATTAGTATATACATAAAACGGTATATATAGTTCAAGAATTTTAAACATAATTTTTAATTTGGTACTGGAGCTAAGAGGCAGGGAGGGTCGTAGTGCAGAGTCTGGGAACAGAAGAAGTTAACAAAGCAGGGTTAGGTCAAGTGGTTGGGTCGGGGAAGGCAGCTACGTGCTCGGGAGGGTCCACCTCTAAGTGTCCATGCAGCGTGGCCTCAGACGCCGTAGTCCCACACCTGCACTGGCCGGCCTGTTCTTCCCCGGGTCCTGACTGAAAGGACTCGGCCAGACTGGGTGGGGGGGATAGGCACAGGATTCTCTTACTGAGGACCACAGCCCAGCTCAGCTTACAGCCTCAGCGTCCCCAAGGATGGAGGGTCACTGCTGCCATGACCACGTGCACCTGCTGCGGCCCGGCCAGGTCCCACTGGTGGATGAGCCTCTTCCCTGGATACCCTATATTCTATAGAATATATGCATAGAATATATAGTCTTCTAGATATAATGATATATATTCTCTAGAATCCACATATGTACACCCTGAATGTCATATACACACACTAACTATGTAATGTATATGCTAAAGTGGCCGAAGACACAAACCAGCCGCTCAGCACGTGCGTCCCCCTGCCCGAGGACTCTGTCTGGCCATAGGCAGGGCTGCGTGAGGTGCCTGGGAGCTGTTCCAGGAGCTTTATAACCGGCGCCGAACGGGAGTTGGTAGGAAAATACCCTCGCTTGTCCCCTCAGTGGAACAGCTCCGAGACATATTCGACCTGTTTATCATGAGACCATATACCAGGTTTTCTCCCTTCCCCACTTCCTCACTGTGCCTCCTGGATTCCCAAATAATGACCTCCCTCCCATTCTCAGAGTTTGCTTTGGGGGAATTTAAAACAATACACCACAGACAGTCCCCACACATATCTTCCAAATTTGGCAAAAATCCATCCGGGCATTTTTTTTTTTTTTTGATCATGTGATTCAGAGAGATGCTTCTCTTTCTCTAGGTAAAGCCTTCATATTTGCATAAATGTTATCTGATTCATCAACATCGCTATTAAGTGTTCTTGCAATAAAATAATTGAAAAATAATTTCTATACTTACTTCCTATTTTCAGCTATTTACAACTTTCAGGAGACTTTGACTCTAATACATTTTTAGTCACTTTGTGTGAAATTTCACTTTTTTTTCCCCTTTAAAATTTTTATTTGGCTCAAGACTCTGCCTGTCCCATATGGTGAGTGCATGCAAAGTCCCACTGGTGGAAAGCGATTCTTTTTATTTGAGTTGTTTCCCTAAAAATTTATTGTCAGAACATTTCTTTGGAGTATGTGTAATTCCTCTGGGGGGTTAAATGTGGGTGGTGAGCTGTTTAGAGAAATCCTACTTGCGGCCCATCCTGGGCACAGATATTCTCTTATATATTTAGTCTGGCTTTGAGTACATAGTTGGTGCAAAACAAATGCTAATTAATAATAATCTAATAGAAAATGGATTTAAGGCAAACAAATGCAATGCTTAATGACATCCTAGGTTTTTCAAATAATACTCATCACATTTATTTTGGACTTCTCAAACTCAAGCCAATCTTTTAAGTCAGCTCTGAAGAAAAGAGGAGGTTAGGTTTGGGTCTGGTTTTTTTTTTCCCCCCAGAACGTTCTATCCTGTAGATGCTTGTAGGTCCTGGGCCAAGGCAGAGTAGCTGTGTGTCATGCGGACGTATGGAATGTGTGAAAAGTTGCTCTGTAAGGATGGGGTCCTTTCTTCTCCAGAGAGGATTCTCACTGGGATTTAGTACGCTGTCCAGGAAATTGTCATTCCAAGAGAAGATAAAGCTTTTATTTAATTAATAGGACGGATGAAGCCATAGACTCCCTGGTTTATAACCTGGATCCAGGCCAAGACCAGGGTCAATAAAAAGGTGGCAAATGTGATGTTAACACCTTCTTTCCTTCAGTAACTCCTTTTAATTTTTTACTGATTCTCAGCCTGCCACAGATACCATTTAGATGTGGTCATTGTACACCCTGCGCCCACTCTTGATCGCAGCCTTTCTTCCTGCCTCTGGACCTGCCCTGTCTTTCGTCCACCATGTCTCCCAGGAAATAGGGTCTCTCCGCACAATGGAGTATAATTCAGCCATAACAAGAAGGAAGCCCGACGAGAGGTGACAATGTGGATGAACCTGGAGGACATCATGCTAAGTGCAATAAGCCAGACACGGAAAGGTAAACACTGCATGATTCCACTTCCCTGAGCCATAAAAATTCCTCCTACGAGACATAAAATAGTCCAACACATGGAAACAGAAGGTAGAATGGTGGTTGCCTGGAGCTGGAGAGAAAGGGAAAATGGGGAGTCACTGTTCAATGGGTCTGAAGTTTTGGTTATGAGATAAATGAGTTGTGGAGGTCTGCACACGGCGTGCCCGCAGCTAACAACACTATCGTGCTCTTAAAAATTTGTTAAGAGGATAGATCTCACACGAAGTGTTCTTACTACAATAATTAAAAAAAAAAAAAAGACAAATCTCACCAAGGTGTCTAAGCTTCAGTTCACTTGTCTGGAAATAGATAATGCCAACTTGGTGTCAGCGTGAGAAAGGAATGTGAGAATGTTTACTGGATGTCTGGCATGTCCCTAGCAGTAAGCACATCTCGGTTTCATGCCCATCGGAGGTGTGTGTGTGGCCTGGCGGGGAGCATGGGCTCCGAGGCTGAATGGCCTGAATCTGAATTCGGTCTTTGCCATTTGCTGCTTGTGAGGTTCCAGGCGAACGTGATTTCTTCGCTCTGTGACTCAGTTTCCCCATCAGTTAAATGGGGGCAACGACAGTGTCTGTTACATAGGCTACTGTGAGGATGAAATGGGGTGGGGCCTGCACTTAACCCAACGGACGCCTCATCATTATTATTCTTTGTTTCCCAGGGAAATAAATAGTCCCTCTTCATCCCCTCTAATTCAGTTCTATTATTCTACGATTCTTTCCTTCCCAGGTGGGAAAATGGGTCCTCATTGCTAAACTTACGAAAGAAAATGCTGATCTCCCAAAATAGCTATTGAGCAGTAATTTTCAAAATACATAGTAAACCCAAGCCGTACATGAAAGGCTTTTAAAGTAGGTCATTGCCACGGGGCTGCTTAGAGAGGGTGCCGCTGGGGTGATTTATGTCTGGGGGGATTATTAATTAAACAAAAGAGGGTCTGTGTTTTTGAAAAATGCCTCTGCCACAAAAGAACCGTTCATGAAGAGGCATAAAGGAATAGCTGTGATTAAAGAGTGTATCTCTCTCTCTATCTCTCTCTCTATATATATATTCAAAAGATTATGCATTAAACAGTTTTTTTTTTCTGTATTTAATGCTTTGGGAGTTTTCACAGATCTCTGTGTTCAGTTTGAACTACTTCGGCAAACTTGCTGCAAAGGAAATAGTTTGTGCGCACGATCGCTGCGTCAATGAGGGATCGGCTCTTGTTTTTAAGAAGGAACAGAGTGGGGGGACTGATGTGTGTGTATGTGTGATACGTGTGTGCCGATTCTAGGTGTGTTTCTCTACAGGCATGTGACCACTGCGTATTTTTCCACAGAGGGTTTATTTTGGGGAGCTTGATAAGGACAGGGATTTAGTGGTGTATCTTTCAGTAGTGGAAATTTCTCTGGCAGGAATGTTGAAGGTGGCATAATCACCTTTGAGGACCCCCACCCGCCCTCCTGTTACCTTCCCCACAGTGTGTGTGTGGGGGGCTCTTTGTCATTGCATTTTCTTTCTCTCTTGACTTCATGAAGCTCAAGCATTGTCCTTCTTCATTTTGCCCTCTATTAAAGATAAAAATATCTTTATATTTTGTCATTATAAAAATAAGGCATAATTCTAGAGGTTCCTTATATATTTTGGTGATCAGCCCCTTATCACATACATGGTTTGCAAATACTTTTTCACATCCCATCGGTTGACTTTTCACTCTGTCGATTGTTCCTTTGCTGTGCAGAATTTTAGTTTGACATAGTAGTTTGCTTTTGTTTTTGTCGCCTGTGCTAAGTTAGGAACTTGAATAGACATTTCTCCAAAGAAGACATACAGATGGCCAACAGGTGTGTGAAAAGATGCCCAACATCATTAATTATAAGGGAAATGCAAGTTAAAACCGCAGTGAGACGCCACCTCACACCTGTCAGGATGGCTCTTATCAAAATAAAAAAACACCCACAAAACCCAAAAGACGACAAATGTCGGCAAGGATGTGGAAAAATTGTGACCTTTGCACATCATTGGTGGGAATGTGAAATGTTGCAGCTACTATGGAAAACATTATGGAGATTCCTCAAAAGTTAAAAAAACAGAACTACTGTGTGATCCAGTAGTCCCACTTCTGGGTATTTATCCAAAAGAATTGAAATCGGGATCTGGAAGACATAGTAACACTCTTACGTTTGTTGCAGTATTATTCACAGCAATTAAGATATAGAAAGAACTTAATGCCCATGGACAGATGAAAGAATACAGAAAATGTGGTATATTCATCCGATGGAATATTATTCAGTCATAAAAAGAAGAAAACTCTACAATATATAGCAATATGGAGAAACCTAAAGAATATTATGTTAGGTGTAACGTGCCAATTACAGAAGGACAAATACTGCATGATTCCACCTACATGAGGCACCTAAAATAGTCAAATTAACAGAATCGAAGAGTGGATTGGTGGTTGCCAGGGGCTGGAGGAGAGGGGAAATGGGGAGTCCTAATCAATGAAAGTAAAGTTTCAGTTATGCAAGATGAATAAGTTCTAGAGATTTACTGTACAATACGGTACCTATAGTCAACAATAATGTATACACTTAGACATTTGTTGAGGGTAGATCTCATACTAAGTTCTTTACCACTGTAAAATAAAAAATTTTAAAAACCTAAGAAAATAGGGCATAATTGTAAAAATTTAAACAATAGAGATATGTAAAAAATAATCACATCTAACAGCAATAGGTACTATTAATACCTTTGAGATTGTTCCTATGCATGGGTGCACATGTAACTCACACATAACAGAATTTTGTAGCCGCTTCTATCCCTTCACGATGTAGTATTCCTCAATCTTCATGTCAGCATATATAGCTCTATTGTTTTTGTTTGTAGAGCTGCATAATATATTTTGAATGCAATTATTTATGTACCAGTCTTATAGGTAAACCTCCAGGTTTTTTCTAATTTTGTTGTTATAAACAACCTTTATATGAATATCCATGTACATACATCTTTACACTGTTGCCTGATTATTTCCTTAGAATGAGGTCCTAGAAGGTTAATGGCTGGAGTTAGATGTATGAGCATTTAGTTTTGGGTTCATATTGGTAAATTGTCCTTCAAAAGGATGGTTTGAGGTCATATTTCCACAATAGTTTAAGTGCATCTTTCTCTATATCTGCAACAATAATGGATAATATTAATCTTTTCGCTCTTTGACAATTTGATGGGCACAAAAAAGTATGTCGATATCTCCATCTGCATTTCTTTGGCTCTTACTGAGATGAGCATCTTTTTCCTCTGTGTATTGCTCTTGCATAGATCTTTTGTGAATTGCCTGTTCATGCTCCTTTCTGTGTTTTCTATCATAATGTTCATTTTAAATTGATTTGTATGATCTTTTTATTGATTAAGAATAGTAATCATTTTTATGTCATCTATCTTGTAAATATTTCCCTAAGTTTTATTTAACATTTTATGTCTGATGACAATGTTTTGTCCATGTTTTACATTTTCCTGAACTAATTTGTTTATCTTTCCTTTAAGATTTTTGGCTTTGATGCCAAGCTAATAATGGTCATCCCCACTCCACAATGACAAAATTAAATGTACATAAATCCAGTATTTCACATATGGGACAAATATAAAGCTTACCAGAAAAAAATCAGAGACTAGGATGTCTGCAATAGAGGCATGTGGATGGATATAAAGCAACAGGCACAAAGTTGAAGATTTTTCTATCACATGTCAATGTTCACATTTGTCAAAACATCCACCATGGAGTAAACCTTGAACAACAAAGTAGACAAAACGGCTTGCCCAGTTGATGTTAGTCAGCCTTCATCATTGGCCGCCCCAGACCTGGCACACCTGTGAATGAAAGATTGTAGTGGCAGAGATGGAGGCTTTAAATGAGCTGAAGAGTATGTACTCCCACTTCATAATGCTTATCTGTCACATCTGAATGGCCAATCTCTTAATAGCAGAGATGAACAGAGCCTTTATTATGGCACTGTTTTTCATAGAATCTAACAGACAACTTGGTGCAAGAGTGTTCCCATGACCATGTGATCTGCTGGTCATATCACATAGCACCCCATCCAAAATTAATAACTCTATTGAGCCTCTTCCATCCTAGAAGGGACAAGGGATTATCTTCATAGGGATAGATATTCCAGGTCTCTTAGACATGAGATAATGTCTGATCGGCAGGCATGATATTATCTTCCCCATGAAACTGAGGCTTAGAAAGATTTCATAACTTGCCCAAGGTTACACATCTGGAATGTTTGAGAACTGCAATTTAAACCCAATCTGGGGTCCCCACAGCCCATTCTTTTTCTAGTCCAGCAGGACCAGTGTGGTTTCCTGCAGAAGACACATTGATTCAGGTCTGGGGGGCTTGGCTTGGCCACTCTATAACCAAAATTGAGCCCAGAGCCCCACATAATTGCTTCCTATGAGAATGGGAGCACCTGGGGAAAAGCCTCCATGATTGCTTCATTCAACACAAAACAGAACAATAAGCAAACAATTTCTTTCACTCATCATGTATCTAGAACTTCGATAAGGTGTTGGTGGCTTTTTCTTCAACTGCTCCAGGGATTGGTGGATAATGTAGAAAAATCTATACTAGAGTCAGGCTCAGTCTAGCTCTTAAGCTTCCAACCTTCTTTCCCACATCCTCATCTGAAAAAAGAAGTTGCAATTTCAAAAGGACCAAGGGGACATGTGTTGGGGGGGGAGGTCTAGCACCCAGATCCTACTTGTTGTCCCTTCTTCCTAACCTCTGATATGCATATCTCAGAAGTAACCTCCTGTAGTGGGCCGTCTTTCTGAGCCCTGTTGCATCATCTGTCCTTCAGCTTGTGATACGCTCACATTCAACTTGTATAAGTGTACCGTTAGTACCATGTTTGGTGGTGACAGAAACCCAGTTTAAACTATAATAAGATTTATCAGCCTAAGAAAGTGAATGTACCGCTAGACCGAGGACCCATTGGAATGGGCATCTTGAATGTTACCAGGACCCCATTTCTTCATCTCTCTTTTATGCTTCTTTCAGCCAGTCCATTTGTATCCTTTCAGATTGGCCTCCTCCATTTGGCTGGAATCACAGTCGTTGGTGGCCCCCATGCCTCCCAGCTTATATCTGCATTATTCCCAGTTTCAGTTTGAAACACCTCAAGGACAATGCTGATTGGGTGGGCTTCGGTTAGATCCCCACCCCCGGACCAAAGAGATATGGCCATGAAGGTGGCATGCTATGATTGGCAGGTGTCCTGCAACCAGTGGTTGGAATGTAGGAAGCAGCAGTTCTCCACAAGAAGGAAGGTGTTGTTGGCATCCCAGAGGAAAAATATTGAGCCAAGAAAACAAAGACACCCACAATGGTGGCCAGCTGACTTGCAATGAGCAAGCCAAATCAATAATGCTGTAAGCTCCTACTAAATAATTACATTTTTTTTTCTCTTCTAGGAAACGTTGATTTTTGAACACAGTAAAAGATGACTTAGCCTACCTTTGTACTTTCCCCAATGATGAACAAAGTGCCTTAAACTGAAGAAACAGGAAGGGGAAAATCAGAGCAGGTGATAGGTTTCTCTGCTGGGATAATGACATTTTTTTTTTTTTTCCTAGCCATCAACTCCTTACTGGGCATCTTGAGGTGTTTCTTTGGTTGCATTTGCCTCCCCTGGCTCTGTCAGGAAAAAGCAAACAGGATTTTTCACATTTAGCCTTTGGTTTCTGAAGCTGCTTAGGCACTGCATCACGGGTAAAATTTGGGTTAAAGATAATTGTAAATATGGTATTGATATTAACTGATGTTTTCCCAACATTGCAATAATGCTTGTTTTGTTTGTTGGAGAGTTTATTACTTTTTGATCAATAGAATGTGAGATTTGTGGGGGAAATTAGCATAGTGAATAACAATTAGGCAAAAAATCAATGGCATTCAGACAAATATGGGGCTTGGAAAAGTCCCATAGGCACACCAACCTTCACACACACACACACACACACACACACACACACACTTTTAAAACTGTAATGCATCTCATTTACAATTCTGAAGCATGAGGTGGGGGTGGGGGTATGTGCGGCTCCTATGAACAGAAAAGGAACAGGTCCAGAGAAGATGTCTGTGGATTTTGTGTTCAGGAAACTCAAAATCTTTGCATTCTGAAAAACCCAAAACATCAATATCTACTAATTCTATTTACACTTACTCTACTTTTGGCTGAAGAGTCACTGAATGCCTGCTTTTCACCAGCTGTCTGGGGGTCAGAGGTGGAGCAGATAGGACCATAGTTCTCCCTTAGTCTCACTTCTGTTCTTTTCCTTCCTTCAACATTATTCCATAGTGGCCAGAGCAAAAACATTTCTATCCTATGTCATGGGATCAGAGTCAAATAAATTAGGAGAGCCCTCAGCAGTCATATGATCCAATTCACTCTTAAACACAGGACAGAAATCCTTAAAACTGCAGTGAGTCCTCACCTTTTACTTGAACACTTCTAGGGACAGAGAACAAATTACCTCCCAGTGCGGCCCACCATGAAGTAGCATAGCTCTGAGGGCTAGAATGTGCTTCCTGACACTGCATATTCTCCCACTGGTCCTGGTTGTCCCTCTGGAGTCAGAAGGAACAGGAGAGGAAGGAAGGAAGCCATGATTCATTTTATCACCTTATAAGGTTATAGGTCATTTCATATCTTTTCGTCTTTAGGACAAATGGTCAAGACCAACTTTGTATGAGTTTTTGAGCATCACTGTGTGCCAGACCCTGGAGTAAGCACTTCACATGCATATACCATCTCCCTCTCTCACACAGCAAACCTCTGTGGTGAATAGGTTGCCATTTAACTGAGGGAAACTGAGAACTGATGTTCTCTAGGGCTAATCTGTCCTAGAAAGTGTCAGAGACAGGATTCAAACCCAGAAATTCTGAGTCCAGAGCCTGTTCTTGCAAATACTACTCTCTGTGAGCTTTTTGTCCTTAGCACAGGAGGTAAAGATATGTATAAAATTCAAACACATTTCAATATATGAATTTGGATTGAAGTATTCTGCTTCTCTCTGGCTGTCGAATATGGAATGGACACCCTCGAAGAGAGCCACACTGAGGTGTTTCCTAATTCCCTTCCCTCCTGCTTGGTGGGAAGAAGCCATGGGGATTTGGAGAAAGGAAAAAAGAATTTCCATTTATTTAACAGATTTATTTTTCTTCAGAACTCAGAGAGATTCATGCTGTGCTTTACAGCCCTGAGCACCTTGTATGTTGTTGAAGAGATGTCCCACGTTTCTGTGAACGTCTTTCATTGGATGTAGGACTCTGTTGAAATATAAAAACCTATCTGTAAAGGAGAACCTTCTGAGACACTAGCCACATTCCAAGCATCCATCCTTTTTGAGTGGAGGGCATTTCTAGGCTTCCTTAAGGAACAACACAACATATTGACTGCGGGGTCCTCAAAGGTAGAGGCCATGTTTCCTTCTTGCCTCCTGAACCTCCAGTGAATACGGTTCAGGGAAATTACTAAGCATATATTTGTTGGATTAAATACAGTGATTGGCGTACAATACAGATCTCAGCTCTTATATCTTATGGTGCATCTAAGAAATACTCCCTGCGAACATTGCTAAAGTATATTCACAGCATTGCTGAGTCTCCCTGTGGGCTCTGACATCTGTATGTCATGGTATTTGAGGATTCCAGGGGGTTCATTGCCTTGTCTGAGAATCCTCACTATATATCATCCTATCTGATAATTCCTCATGGAATATCTCTGTAGCTGAGAATTTCCTTCCCCTGCATGCCTGTTCAGAAATCAATGTTTAGAATAATGGTCCTGCTTGGCTCTGAATTGGGCTGGTTAATAACCATTGCCAGGGAAATCAATCAAATCTATGATATCTTATTACTTACACTAATTTAATCACAGGGAACAGATCACTGTTCCAGTTCAAAGGGCAAAGTGTGTGTGTGTGTGTGTGTGTGTGTGTGTGTGAAAGAGAGAGAGAGACCGACCTTAAGCACGGAAGGTAGTGAACCCTGGAGGAAATGACCTATTACTATAAATCTCTACACTGCATGATTACAGGCAATATTCAGCTGAACTTTAATTTATACCTAAAAGCATGCCCCTTTTATTCCAATTTCATTCTGAGGTTATTTTGTGTTTTGAATAATCTTTGAGATCAGAGAAGGCAATTGCTAATTCCCTAATTATACAAATTAACTGAGTGTGATCTTTAGTAAAATTGCTCACATGTGATTACTGCAGCCAACACAGCTAGTTCAGTCCTAGGCAGCTGATTAGATGGCAGATGGACAGGACAGAGTCTGTGCATGTGGGGAATCGAAGATGGTTCTGTCTCTTCATGTACATCACTTAGTCTGTGTCAGCCACTTACACTCCCTCCCATCTCAGAAATGGGAAGTGGCACCTTTTTATCTACCCTGAGCTCAGGTGTCCCAGCGTCCGTGAAGCCTTTTCTTTTTTTTTTTTTTTAAGATTTTATTTATTTATTTGACAGAGAGACACAGCGAGAGAGGGAACACAAGCAGGGGGAGTGGGAGAGGGAGAAGCAGGCTTCCTGCTGAGCAGGGAGCCCGATGCGGGGCTCGATCCCAGAACCCTGAGATCATGACCTGAGCCAAAGGCAGACGCTTAACGACTGAGCCACCCAGGCGCCCCCGTGAAGCCTTTTCTAAGGACCCCAATCAGGTGCGGGCTTCCCTCTCCCACCTTCTTCACATTCCTTTTGTGCCTCGGTAGTGGGCACCAATCTGATCTACCCCATGTCTCTTTTTTACTGGGCAGTGCCCCTATTTCATGGGGATTCTAGTGGGTTTTAAATCAAGGACCATGCTCCTTTGCCCCAGGCTGGTCAGTAGAGGACCCCACCCTCTCCTGGGCAGAAAGATTGGTTCAGGCTGAGCCTGTTTCTCAAGCAGGGCAAGAAGAATCATCCTTTGGTGGTTTTGTGAACTTCAGGGTAGGTAGGAAACACTCCTGAGATTGCAAATGGTAAAGACCATGAAGCTGTAGTTCCCATTTTCCCTGGCTTCCCTCTTTTTTGTACAGCTCTGCCTTTGTCTTTTGCTTCTGTTTCATGAAGTTTCCTATTCTCTGATCACTGGGTTAATGCCGAGATGACAGATTTTATCTCAGGTCCCAAGCCTGACTGACTGGCAGTGGCTGTTGGCAGACTGTGTTAAGAACCTAAAGAGACACCTAGGGTCAGCAAGAAAAGAGATCTGTGATCAACTAGTTATGTCTGGCATGGGGACAGGAATGGATGTAAACAAGCAGGTGCTTGCCGTCCTTTATCTAGTGACATGTCTTATATTTTTTTCAATGATTGGTGTGAGTCCTGGATTTAGGTGGCATCCTATTTCTATCATGTGTCACATTTGTCACTGGGAAAGTCACAGTGACCACTTCATGAGCCAGGCCAACCAGAGCTTTGCCCTTCAGATTTTGGCATTAATTCTTTGGATCCTCAAAGCTGGAGTCAGTTAGCAGAAGAAGTGATATTAAAGAGTATAAATCCAAGTGGGGAAGGAACATAAAGAATGAGAAGAGAGAACAACTAGAGCCATTCTGACAATTTAAGGAGTGTGCAGCAGCATCAGCTGGGAAGCTTGGGGTTGTATGTTCAGCAGCATGTGAAGCTAATTCAGTTAAATTAGCTTTCCAAATCCAAAAGAAAAGAGAAAGGACCCAAATTAATAAAATTATGAATGAAAGGGGAGAGATCACAACTAACACCAAGGAAATAGAAACAATTATTAGAAATTATTATCAACAACTATATGCCAATAAACTGAGCAATCTGGATGAAATGGATGCCTTCCTGGAAACCTATAAACTGCGAAGACTGAAACAGGAAGAAATTGACAACCTGAATAGGCCAATAACCAGTAATGAGATTGAAGCAGTGATCAAAAACCTCCCAAAAAACAAGAGTTCAGGGCCTGATGGATTCCCTGGGGAATTCTACCAAACATTCAAAGAAGAAATAATACCTATTTTCCTGAACCTGTTTCAAAAAATAGAAACAGAAGGAAAGCTTCCAGACTCATTCTATGAGGCCAGCATTACCTTAATCCCCAAACCAGGCAAAGACCCCACCAAAAAGGAGAATTTCAGACCGATATCCCTGATGAATATGGATTCCAAAATCCTCAACAAAATCCTAGCTAATAGGATCCAACAATACATTAAAAGGATCATCCACCACGACCAAGTGGGATTTAACCCCGGGATGCAAGGTGGTTCAACATTCACAAATCAATGTGATAGAACACATTAATAAGAGGAGAGAGAAGAACCATATGGTCCTCTCAATTGATGCAGAAAAAGCATTTGACAAAATACAGCATCCTTTCCTGATTAAAACTCTTCAGAGTATAGGGATAGAGGGAACATTCCTCAAGTTCATAAAATCCATCTATGAAAAACCCACAGCGAATATCATCCTCAATGGGGAAAAGCTGAGAGCCTTTCCCTTAAGATCAGGAACACGTCAAGGATGCCCACTCTCGCCACTATTGTTCACCACAGTACTAGAAGTCCTAGCAACAGCAATCAGACAACAAAAAGAAATAAAAGGTATTCAAACTGGCAAAGAAGAAGTCAAACTCTCTCTTTTCGCAGGTGACATGATACTTTATGTGGAAAACCCGTAAGACTCCACCCCCAAATTACTAAAACTCATCCAGCAATTCAGTGATGTGGCAGGATAAAAATCAATGCACAGAAATCAGTTGCTTTCTTAAACACTAACAATGCAACTGTAGAAAGAGAAATTAGAGAAACAATGCCATTTACAATAGCACCCAAAACCATAAAATACCTTGGAATAAACTTAACCAAAGAGGTAAAGTATTTATACTCTAGGAACTACAGAACACTCATGAAAGAAATTTAAGAAGACACAAAAAGATGGAAAAATATTCCATGCTCATGGATCGGAAGAATAAACATTGTTAAAATGTCTATGCTACCCAGAGCAATCTATACCTTCAATGCCATCCTGATCAAAATTCCAATGACACTTTTCAAAGTGCTGGAACAAACAATCCTGAAGTTTGTATGGAATCAGAAAAGACCCCGAATCACCAAGGAAATGTTGAAAAAGAAAAACAAAGCTGGGGGCATCATGTTGCCTGATTTCAAGCTATATTATAAAGCAGTGATTACCAAGACAGCATGGTACTGGCATAAAAATAGACATATAGACCAATGGAACAGAATAGAGAGCCCAGATATGGACCCTCAATTCTATGGTCAAATAATCTTCGACAGAGCAGGAAAAAATATGCAATGGAAAAAAGACAGTCTCTTCAATAAATGGTGCTGGGAAAATTGGACAGCCACATGCAGAAGAATGAAACTCGACCATTTTCTAACACCCTACACAAAGATAAATTCAAAATGGATGAAAGACCTCAATGTGAGACAGGAATCCATCAAAATCCTAGAGGAGAACATAGGCAGTAACCTCTTTGACATTGGCCATAGCAAATTCTTTCAAGATACATCTCCAAAAGCTAGTGAAACAAAAACAAAAATGAACTTTTGGGACTTCATCAAGATAAAAAGCTTCTGCACAGCAAAGGAAACAGTCAACAAAACAAAGAGGCAACCCACAGAATGGGAGAAGATATTTGCAGATGACACTACAGATAAAGGGCTGGTATCCAAGATCTATAAAGAACTTCTCAAACTCAACACCCAAAAAACAAATAATCAAGTCAAAAAAATGGGCAGAAGATATGAACAGACACTTCTCTGAAGAAGACATACAAATGGCTAACAGGCACATGAAATAATGTTCATCATCATTAGCCATCAGGGAAATTCAAATTAAAACCATATCGAGATACCACCTTACACCAGTTAGAATGGCAAAAATGGACAAGGCAAGAAACAACAAATGTTGGAGAGGTTGTGGAGAAAGGGGAACCCTCTTACACTGTTGGTGGGAATGCAAGTTGGTACAGCCACTTTGGAAAACAGTGTGGAGGTGCCTCAAAGAATTAAAAATAGAGCTACCCTATGACCCAGCAATTGCACTCCTGGGTATTTACCCCAAAGACACAGATGTAGTGAAAAGAAGGGCCATATGCACCCCAATGTTCATAGCAGCAATGTTTGCAATACCCAAACTGTGAAAAGGGCCAAGATGCCCTTCAGCAGATGAATGGATAAAGAAGATGTGGTCCATAAATACAATGGAATATTACTCAGCCATCAGAAAGGATGAATACCCAACTTTTATATCAACGTGAATGGGCCTGGAGGAGATTATGCTAAGTGAAATAAGTCAAGCAGAGAAAGTCAATTATCATATGGTTTCACTTATTTGTGGAACATAAGGAATAGCATGGAGGACATTAGGAGAAGGAAGGGAAAAATGAAGGGGGGGAAATCGGAGGGAGAGATGAACCATGAGAGACTATGGACTCTGAGAAACAAACTGAGGGTTTTAGAGGGGAGAGGGTGGGGGGATGGGTTAGCCTGGTGATGCGTATTAAGGAGGGCACGTACTGCATGGAGCACTGGGTGTCATATGAAAACACTGAATCGTGGATCGCTACATCAAAAACTAATGATGTATGGTGACATAACATAATAAAATTAAATTAAAATTTTTTATTTTATTTTTTATTTTTAAAAAATTTTTTATTTAATTTCAATTTAGTTAACATAGAGTGTATGAGTAGTCTCAGGGGTAAAATTTAGTGATGCATAAGTTGCATATAACACCCAGTGCTCATTACATCAAGTGTCCTCCTTAATGGCTATCACCCAGTTACCCCATCTCCCCACCCACCTCCCCTCCAGCACCCTTCAGTTCATTTCCTAGAGTTAAGAGTCTCTTATGGTTTGCTTCTCTCTCTGTTTTTATCTTATTTTATTTTTCCTTCCCTTCCCCTATGTTCATCTGTTTTGTTTCTTAAATTCCACACATGAGTGAAATCATACGGTATTTGTCTTTCTCTGACTGACTTATTTTGCTTAGCGTAATACCTTCTAGTTCCATCCATGTTGTTGCAAATGGCAAGATTTCATTCTTTTTGATGGCTGAGTAATATTCCATTGTATACATATACCACATCTTCCTTATCCATTCATCTGTCGATCGACATCTGGGCTCCTTCCATATTTTGGCTATTGTGGACATTGCTGCTATAAACATTGGGGCTCATGTGCCCCTTTGAATCACTGTGTTTGTATTCTTTGGATAAATACCTAGTAGTGCAATTGCTGGGTTGGAGGGTAGCTCTATTTTTAACATTTCGAGGAACCTCCATACTGTTCTCCAGAGTGGCTGCACAGTTTGCATTCCCACCACCAATTAAAATTTTAATTGATTGATATGGTGGCATCATGGTCCTTTGTATGTAAAAATGTGGTCACAGACCATGTATGCCTTTTTGCTACTGCATCTTCTGTGCCTAGTACATAGTAGGTGCTCAATAACATTGTGTTGAATGAGGGAAATAATAAATTTGCATATTAATGTACAATCTTCCCAGATCATATCAGAAGTCAAAACTGATAAAATGTATATATTTGGAATATTGTCTGAACTGAAGCAGGAGCATCTAGAAAACACATTCTGATTTTGAGAGATATTAGGAGCTGCAATTCATCAAATTTGGCGGTGGGTAGGATGCTGGGAAGATGGAGGAGAAAGAGAACAAGAAGCCTTTCAGATTTATGACTGGGTGGGTGGTGCTGGCATTCACCAAGACACTCTAATGAAGTACCAGGGTGGATCCTAGCAAAAGGGCTTCTCATGCTCTATTTTTATTGGTTTGTTATTTGTCTGACTTCCTCCCAACCCAGGAAGTGCCCAGAGTCTAGCACAGTGCCAGCACATAGTAGGCCTGTCATAAATACTGAGCACATGCATGGATTGGCAACACATATCCACCAATGATGACAAACTAGTTAGTTAGTATGTAGGGTGACATTACATTTCTATTCACTGTGGCAGGGGAACATGTCATGTGAAAGCAACTTCCAGCCATTTATGATGGAGAGCAGGAGGCAAGCCCTGTTTCACACAGCTCGGAACTGCATTTAGGTCTACCGGAGGCCTGCCAATCTTACTGTGGTATTAAAATGAAAGTTTTGCATGAGCTTCAATTACTGAAAGTCTATATGGAGTTTATGAGGCTTAACCCATAGCTGGTTCCTGTTCACAGTCAAAGGCCAATGAATGGTCAATAAAAGCTGCAAATGGTTTTCCATTATTCCTGATGGATTTCTCTGTAAGATGACAGAGTGTAACAATGATCAATAGTGGAACAGCCATTCCTGAAGGCCTTTGTGCCAGATATAATATACTGATAAAAAAGAAGGCAGCATGGAGTTTTGTTGGTAGATTGGCCTGTGGTTTTTGGGTAAACAGGAAAGCTCTTCTTGAAAATAGGGTAGACTGTGCTTGCATCCTTTCAATAGAACCTGCTCCATGGTTGGGGCTCAACAATTGTGTGGTTGTGAGGATCATATCAGAAGACCTGGTTGAGGGGGAGCATATTAGTGAGCCCAGGAACTCAGGAATTAGATTAGTTCTTGGGGAAAAAGTTCCTCACCTGGTGTTTTATTGAAATTTAAGATTTGAAAACAGATGAGCTCAATGAAGAGGCAGAGCTGGGTGGGAAGGAGCTGTGACCTACAAGATGCTATTATTTTTACGTTAGATAACTCTCAGCAGCATGGAAATGGTTAAACACTCTCTCCTTTCAGAAAAGCTCACCCCAGATGATTTCTATAACCCTTGTTATGGGTGGAAGTATGTCCCTTTCAAATTTATATGTTTTGTTGAGACACCTGCTCTTTTTTTCCTGTGTCCTCCAAACTGAGGAACCTCATTACCATTGAGCCAGAAAGCTGGAGACTTCTCTTTCTTCTTCCTCAGCCCCGAATGCATTCATCACCAAATCCCACCAGTTTCACTTCTTTAATGTTTTCTCCCTGAAACTTATCCAAGGCAGCAGCTTCCTTGTTTCAGGATACTTGATCTCTTGCTCAAGTGGCTTCAATAACCATCTATCTGTCTCCCAGCTCCAGCTGTCTTTTCCATCTTCTTCAGTCTCTACACTAGAGCTTGATGATCTTTGTAAAATAAGAAGTTTTGATCATGTCACACCCTGCCCCAATTAAAACCCATCAATGTTATCACCTTGCCCTCAGAATGAAACAGAGCATCCATCACAAGGCCTTTCTTCATTTGGCCCCAACCTACCTAACTTATCTCCAGGTCATCCTCTTGCTCAGGACGAAAATGGGTGGAAAAGGCATGTTCGATTTACTGAATGGTGAGGACAGCATTTGTTTTCCTATTCATTACACACTCAACACTTCCTGGCTTAGGTCTGGGAGAGTCAGAATTGAAGACCTGTGTCAGGACACTGCTAGTGATGCGTGAGGGGTGCAAAGAGCTGCGCTAACTCAGGAGGTCACCCAGCATCATCTGGCGGTACAAATTGGCTAACTCATTAGTGTCTCTAAGATATTCTGAAGGCACTAAGGTTTGGATGTCCAGTTTTTAATGCTCATTGGAAGCAAGTAAGTAATAGCCCATTTATATAGATGGGGAGATCTGTTCTTTGCAGGTGTAGTGAATGTGGTAGGTCACCATATAGCAAAGCTAGGATCAGTTAGATAGTGATTCACAGTCCTGGATGTACATGAGAATCTGTTGGGAATCTTGACCAGTGTGGGAGCTCTGCCCTAGAACAAGATTTGTATGGGTGAGTTTAGGAATCATTTTTTTTTTTAAAGCTTCTTAGGTGATTGTAATGCACAGTGTGGGCTGAAAACCACTGATTTAACTCACTAGAGAAATAAATACATCAGACATTTTTTATGGAGAAAACCTTTTTGAATTGATAGTTAACTGGGCAGTGAATTTAAAAAAAAATGGATTTGGAATATTTTTGGAATTAGATATTGTTAGCTAAATAATGCCTTGGCTTTGGGATAGCTGGTTTCATTTTGTATGTGCCTTCCTCTGGAAGGGAAAAACATGAAAATTTTTTTTACTCTTTGTCTAGACACTGGTTACAACCATTGCCCCAAATATCCAAACTTTGAGAAAGGCAGATTAGCATACAGTGACTAATTGGGAGGTTATGTATCTATTGAGAGGGCCTCCAAGTATGCATTCCCTCAGGGAATCTTGATTCTCACCTCAGGCCGACTCGGGGGAAGGCTGTCCTTGGGTGTGGGAACAAGGTGGATAAGTTGGATTTAGGGGTTTAGACTTCAGAAAACAACCAGAGGGGCAGCCTCGAAAGTTCCCGCCTCTTCTGAATCAAAAGGAGAAATGGTGGTTGCTAGGAAATGGTCTTTGCTGTTTGGCGAGCACATTTTGTTACATCTGACCCAGTGGTTAACTCTTTAAGTAAGTGGACATTGCCAGTGAAAACCGCCCTGGGATGGCAGTAGCCGACTCGGTGCTGTGGGAGCCATATGCAAAAGCTTATCAAAGCAGCCCCAAGAGGGGCTTTACTTGCTAAAGATGGAATTCAAACTTTCCTAAGCATTTGGAGACCACAAATTCCAAAAAGAAAGCCTACTGGATCTGAGATTTTTTTTTTCCTGCTGGTTTCAGACTTATTATTATTAATGAGTATGTTGGGAACTGGACTTGTTTCATTATTTTAAGTATTCAACTGACCTATAATAAAGAGATATTGCCAAGCAAGTGTTGTTCAATAAAGGAAAGGATTGTATTTCTGTTACAAACATGAGCCTGCATATCTGTGACCTTGTATATCTGGCTGGGGTGATGCCTTTCCAGGCCTATCCGAATGGGTTAGTTCCTTCTCCTCATTTGACTAATGAGTCTACTGAGACTTGGTAGGAGTTGCCAGAGAGCTATTAAATAATGTGGAAATTGAGCTGCCTTTTCCCTGGAGGCTGCTCTGCAAGGAAGATAAGTGAAGGCAGAATCTTGCTGCGAAGGGGAGCCTCCATGAGGATGTTTGATGATGGCTCTCTGCAGGATGAGAAAGAGCAATAGACAGAAGGGTTGTCACTGTCTCCTCTCCTTCCATTGTTCCTGAGACCTCAGTTGCATAGCCCGGTCCTCCCTCTCTTCATGCCTGTCTCTCTGTGTGGGTGGAGGAGATGACAGAATGCACAACCATGGAGCAGACAAGAGGTCATGAGAGTGGAAACCAGAGTCTGTCCAGAGTGGGGTCAACTGTTGGCTTGAATGCCTGCATGTATTTGGATGGAAGCCAGAGAGCCATCCACAGTATTCTTCCAGAGAGTCAGACTGCCTGGGCTCAAATCTGTTCTGCCACTTTTTGACTGTGTAATCTTGACTCTCAGTTTCCTCATCTGTATAATGGGGTGATGATAACAGCACTCAACCTCTCAGGGCCATTTTGAGAGTGAAATGAAGTCGTGCTTGTAAGTGCTTAGAATAGTTCCAGGCATAGAGTAAGTGGTCAGTATAAGTTAAATATTATTATAGGCTTTTAGGAAATAAGTAGGGAAATTTGACACCTGTCTTTCTCAGAAGAATGGCCATTCATTTATTCATTCATTCAACAAATATTTTCTGAGTAGTATTGTGCGCTGGGTCTCATGCGAGGTGCTCACAAATGAATTACAAATAACTTCTCTTTCAAAGAGCTGGAGCTGGGAGGGCTAGTCAGTTTTTTATGTTCCAAGAACAGACAATCAAAAAGTGAAAACAGTAGAACTGCCTGCCAGCCCAAGTATACATGGAGACCTCTTGTATCCTGGAAGGATCTAGTCATGGGGACTGGAGCTTCTCTGGGAAGATATGCCACCAGGATGCAGCCCACGTAAGGTAGTGGGGATGGAGGAACATGACACCAGGCCTTTCTCTTTCCACCAATCTAGAACTGAGGCTTATAAAGTCATTTCCTAAAAACAATCTATTGAACTCAAGTTCACCATCACAATCTCAGAAAAGTAGGCAAGAGGGGCTGGCTGCCTCCTTTCACAGACTTTCAGGGCAGGGAACTCCAACAAACAGCCAGCTTCCACGGGCCCCATAGAAGATTCCACTGTTGAGTGATGCTGGTCTTGGATGGAAGGAAACCTTCTCTGCTAAGTCTTCCTGGGCCTGGGCCAAGGGCTCTGCACAACAAATAGCTTCCTGGGGGTGGGACCACTGTGTTCTCAGTCTGCTTTAGATTATAATTATTGATAGACTTTCAGCTTGGCAGAACTGGGCTGGATCTTGGAGATCATTGAATTCAATTCTAACATCTTACAAAGGAAATCCCTTACACCCAAGGGCCAGGTTCTCCTTCCTTGCTGCCCAGTTCTGTTCCCCTCACAGCAGAAATCTCATCTCTCCACCGATTGTCCATAGGGATTCTGCCAGATCCATTTACACATGCTTCATATCCTAAGAACTTTGTACCAAATGTAAAGTCTAAAATATTTGAACTGCAATAGGTTTCATCAATGGCTCCAAACTAGTATGGGGCATACTAGGATATTTTCATAAGTTATACAAAACACATTTATGTTTTACTTTACTATTTACATAAAATTAGAGTCCCTTATAGCCATCATTACCATCACCACCATCATCACCATCATCGCCATCATCAGCATCACCATCATCACCACCACCACCACCATCATCATCATCACCACCACGACCATCATCACCATCATTATCACCATAATCACCACCACCATCATCATCAGCATCATCATCATTACCACCACCATCACCATCATCACCAACACCATCACCATTAACACCACCACCATCATCACCATCATCACCACCATCATGGTCATCATCATCACCACCACTCACCATCATCACCAACACCATCACCATCATCACCATCACCAACACCATCACCATCATCACCACCACCATCATCACCATCACCAACACCATCATCACCACCACCACCATCATCATCATCACCACCACCATTATCATCATCATCATCATCACCAACATCATCACCATCATCATCATCATCACCAACACCATCACCATCATCACCACCACCATCATCATCCTCATCACAATGAATGAAGCTGTGAAGACCAGTGGTTCTCAAAGTGTGGTCCCAAATCAACAGCATAAACATTGCCTGGGAACCTGTCAGACATGCAAAACCTCAGAGCCCATCTTAAACCTAATAAGTCAGAAACTCTGAGAGTCAGACCCAGGAATCTGTGTTTTAACAACCCTACTGATGAATCTGATGTGTGCTAAAGTTTGAGAAACACTGTGCTAGACCGTGCCAAGGACTTTTTTTTTTATTAGTAATTCCAAATATTTATTTTTACTTCATTCTTCAGTACTCTGTCGTTTGCCTCTAGGTTGAGATTTTACAGACTGTTTTGCAGCCCTCTGTATAAAGTATGTTCCAAGATGGACACCTATGAAAGACACCCCAGGTACAAGAAGATAGTTCTTTCTAATCCAGCTGGTGTTTTTCATCTCTTCTTTCAATATCAAGCTCAACTCAAAGATGCTTCTTTCTGAAGATTCCAAGCCTGCTATTTCCCTTTGATGTGCTTCTTCACAGGACATTCAAGTGCTGGACTATCTGGTGCAGAACATTGTCCTTATTAAGCATTTGGAGAACAGGGCTGCTCTTGATTCTGTGCCATTCCAAATGTATGAACCCAACTAAAGGTACCATAACAATCAGAACTTTGTAGTTTCTCCAGAAGTTCTGAAAGCTCATAGTACTTCAGCATCAGTGCACCTGCCCACCAGCCGCTGAGTCTCCCTAGGCTGCCGCCACCAGCTGGCCCCACAGGCCAAGCCGCACGCAGCTGCTGCAGCCGGTCCTGCCAACCTGCGCTCGAAGCTTGGAGAGCTGTGCCAAGGACTTTTAATGCATTATCTCAATTTTTCCTCTAAATAACCCTCTGTGATAAATACCACTATTATCTCCACTTTGAGAAAGCTGAGATGTGACAAGGTTAAGTAACCTGCCCAAGATCACACAGTTTGTAAGGGGTTTGGCTAGACTCTGGCCTGCAGTTATTCAGTTATACGATGAGGTCAACATCTTATCCTAACCAATTCTTTGAACTACAAAAGGAAAGGTGTAGAAAATCCTTTAGCAACCACCCACTCCCTCCAAGCTAGGGCACAGAATTACGACTTATTTTTACTCAGCCTCATCCCTTTTTAGTCCATAACTAGCATGTGGAGCTTGAAGTGGTGGCGTGACTTCAAACCCTGCCTCGTCTTCCCTTGAAGTAGCACCAGAGGTGGTTTCCTGGGCAGGTCTGAGGCCACTGACATCTGTGGCAGCAAAAAGGACTGGGCAGAGGAGGATGAAGCTGGGGCCAGCTGCAAATACTTGCTGAGTAGGGAAAGGGGGGATGGAGAGGAAAGGCCAAAAAAAGGAAGTAAGTAAGCAGGAACCACTGGTCTGTGAAACAAGTATGAGGACATCGATTTAACCAGTGAGCAAATGGAAACCTAGGGAGGTTACGTGACACCTGTAATACCACCAACCAGGCAATAGAAGTCTTGGGATTTGCCTCTAAGTCCAGTGCTTACTCCACCACAGTGCCATTGGAGCAACTGGGTAAAAAGCCAGCGATATTGGGCTATGAAGAAACAGAGGCTCCTGTCTTGGGTTCCTACTGACCCTCAGGGGATTGATGGACTCACTGAAATTAAGTGTAAAGTTACAGTATTATGGTGTGTGTGTATGTGTTTATGAGATATACATTTATATGCACATACACATATGTGTGTGTCCATACATATATATACACACATACATATATAAATCTGGATTATTGGGGTTCTCCAGAGAAACAGAACCAATAGGAGATCTCTCCCTCTCTTCATCTATCATCTATCTATCTATCTATCTATCATCTATCTATCTATCTATCATCTGTCTTTCTCTATCATTCATCTATCTAACTAGTTCATATATTTACCTATTGATCTCTCTATCTCTATCACATATCCATCTATGTTATAAGGAACTGGCTCACAGGAGAAATCCCATGCTCTGCCCTCCATAAGGAGGAGATTCAGGAGAGCTGGTTTAGTTCCAGTTTGAGCCCCAAGGCCCAAGAACCAGGAGAACCGATGGTGTAAGTTCCCGTCTGAGTGCAGGAGAAGACCAATGTCCCAACATGAGGATAGTTAGGCAGAGAGTGAGAATTTTCCTTTACCCTGCCTTTTCTGTTTGGGGCTTCTGTGGTTTAGCTGAACCCCCCCACCTCCACATTGGGGAAGGCAATCTGCCATTGTCTACCAATTCAAATGTTAATCGCACCCAGAGATACCCTCATAGACACACCCAGAGTTATGTTGAACCAAATAGCTGGGCACTTGTTGGCCATATATATATATATGGCAAGGTTGAAAAAAATTTTGTCTTGTGTTTATTTTTTTAAATAAATTTCTTGGGCGCCTGGGTGGCTCAGTTGGTTAAGCGACTGCCTTCGGCTCAGGTCATGATCCTGGAGTCCCTGGATCGAGTCCCGCATCGGGCTCCCTGCTCGGCGGGGAGTCTGCTTCACCCTCTGACCCTCCCCCCTCTCATGTGCTTTCTCTCTCATTCTCTCTCTCTCAAATAAAGAAATAAAAAAAAAAAATCTTTAAAAAAAAAAAATAAATTTCTTTTCTCCTGTTTGTGTGTGTGTATAATCTATCTATCTATCTATATATATGTATATATATATATATTTCCTCTCAATCTCTCTCTCTCCTATATATATATATATATATAGGAAATAATTTGCAGGAGGGGCTCTGTGGCATATTGCATTTTCCAAAGATGGCTACACACACACACACACACACACACACACACACACACACACAAAGGTGGGGTCTGTGTTCCCTACCTCCTGCATCTGGACAGGGGTTTGGGACAGCTTCAGCCAATAGATAATGGTGCAAGTGATGTCATGTGACATCCAAAGCTAGGTCATAAAAAGGGTATAGCTCCCATCCCCTGTGATCCCAGCCACAGTGCTGTGAGGAAGCTGAAACCAGCTGAGGGGAGCTGAGGTCCCCAAGCTGACATCCAGCATTGAACCACCAAATGTGACTAGATGTGTGAGGGAGTGAGCCTTCAAATGATGACACCTGCCAGCTTCGAGTCTGAGATCCCCGAGACTGTGGAGCGGAACCAAACTGTCCTTGCTGTGTCCTGTTCGAATCCTGACTCCCAGAGTCTGAGAGCATGATAAATGGTTGTTTTATGTCGGCCCCCTTGCAGGAAGCACTACCCCGACTTACAGAAGGGCTGAAGTTTCCCTGAAACCATCAGTTCCCCAAACCCGTGTCTAAGCAAGACCACACCTGGCCGTGAAGGGGTGTCACGAGCTCACAGTAAAAAAAGGTGAAAAAGCAAAGTTTATGCACAAGGCTCCCTTTAGGGTAAATCTATTAAATTTTTTGAACCAAACCCCCCCTCCCCTACTTCCACCCGCCTCCCCCATTTCTTTAACTGAAATTTATACTCTTCCTGTTTTTTGGTGCTAAAAATGTTCCTTCTTTAATGAAATAATGAGAGTAGCTTGTTTTGTTGTTTCTGCTGCTGCTGTATTTTGTTGTAAAGCCCTTACTAGGCAAAATAAAAAGTTGGTCACTAAATGCTATCCTCCCAGTCTTTCGAAAAAAATTCTGATACTTGAAGTAGAACCGCTGACCCACATAATAAAGTCCAAGCCACTTGGCATGGCATTAAAAACTTGATGCTGTATTAGTTGAATCCTATTCTAATTAGGTGATAATCAGGCCCAACCACAATGCGATTCAACACTATGCCCCTCAGGTAAGTTACAGACTTCCGAGAAAATTAGAGGCTCGGCGGAGCATATTTCTTTAGGAAAATGTGTTTTAAGACACAAACTATTGACTTAATTTTTAAAACGCAGCCTACTTCAAAGCTGGGCCCTGCTAGTTCATAAATAATTAACACAAACCATATATTCACACAGACATACAAGGGACCCACAGGCTCAGCTCCCACCCTGTGTCATTCCCACAGCGGAAGTGTGGACGCATGCGCACACGGCACACAGACGCCCACGGCAGCTGCAAAGAGGCAGTGCTCACCCGAATGATCCAGCGAGACCACCAAGCTGAGCGGCACTTCCCAGTTCCTGTCCAACTGTGCAGTGCTCCATTAATCTCTGCATATCCGCTTCCAGGAGCTCTTCTCCCCAAAGTCCTCGAAATGAATTTGTGGCCTGATATTTGAGAAAGGGCCAGTATGGGTCCTGCTTACATAACTCATCCATGCCCTTGACATCCCTCCCCGCACCCCCCCCGCCCCCCCCCCCCCCCCCCCCCCGCACTCCACCGGATTTGTCCACGAACAGCTGCCCATCCCCAGGACCAGGACGGGACTACAGGCTCAGGCCCTCTGGTGGAGAAAACATTGGCATTTTCTCCGGACCGGACAGGCAGCCACCCGGACTTGCTTCAGTTAATCAGTTGCCTGCCACCTCGCCGGGATAATAGTTCATTTCGGGTTTGTTGGCCTCTGTCTCCTCGGGTTACCTGGTGTTTGGTGATTCAGAGAGTGATAAATAAACACAGGATTCATAATCACAGCACGCATGATTAGGAACACTTTCTGAACATTTCAATTCAATTTGCATTTAGGTCTGGTTAACCTGAGGGGCAGGCATGTTAATCTTCACACAATACAGATTGATTACTGGCTTCTCTAATTTTTCTTCCTTCAGATGACAAGCCCCAGCAGCCTGGACTTTGTCAATTTAGGATAGCACCCAAGGAGCACAACTAACCGACTTTAGGAAAAAAAAAAATTAACTTGGAAAAAATACATTACTTCCGCACGGAGCAAGAACATAAAATTATACCCCAAGGAAAGGCGCAGCCTATAACCTACTGCACTCCTGAGATATCTCGGTGCCGCT
Organism: Halichoerus grypus; assembly: GCF_964656455.1. Lineage (NCBI taxonomy): Eukaryota > Metazoa > Chordata > Mammalia > Carnivora > Phocidae > Halichoerus > Halichoerus grypus. The sequence continues at coordinate 119,119,145 of NC_135721.1, forward strand.
ATTAAATTTATTAATGAGGGTTGGGAGGTCTTAGTGGCGATCACTGGCCCATCAGTTCCCCCCAGCCCTATTGTTTAATAGGATCAGTGGACATTTACCAGTACAGATGATTAATTAGAGAGAGGCTTTATCAGTGTAAGGGTTGGGACTGGGAAAGCAGGTGGAGATGTTTCCCTTTGACCTCATAATCCTTCATCTGTCTTCCTTGTGGTGAGGTTTTATTACTCCCAGTGCACAAGGATCCACTGCTCACCCTTGAAGATGTCTAGGCATGTGGGGGTGTCTCTGGGATCTCCGTGGAAGACCTTAGGAATTCCATCCAGGTGTGTGGGTTTCTCTGCTCTGGCCCATGCTTAACAATGGAACAAGGAAAAGGGGCAAGCCCGAGGAGTATTTATTGTATTATAAGTGACTTGAATTTTGCAAGGCAGAAGTTAGGCCTTATGTCCCTCCGAGATCTTAGTAACTGGTGTACTTTAGGATGCGCAGCAGGTCCTTAGGAAATGTTTACTAAGTGAATGGGCTTTTGGACTGTTTGGGAGTTGATGATTTCCTTGCTGTTGCTTGAATAAAGATGGAAGAAGATATTTTACTGCAAGAAGAGGAACCTGAAGAGTCTCTGTAAGATTTTTTCCCTCACTGCCCCCTCCTGTCACACTGCACTCTTTTGTCTGGTCTATAACAACGATTCTTGACTCTTCTCCCCAATCTAATGGAGCTCATACCCCTCCTTACCTTTTTGGTTTTCACAAAATGATGTTAATGCTGCTGGGGATGACTGTCTATGGTGCTTGGGACCATCCTCAAAATGTAACACAGGATAACTTCCTCACAAGCATTTCCCCATGAGGATGATCTAGTGATCACAGGCCCTCAGTTTCTTTTCCAGTCTCTGGAGAGAAGTAATATTTGAGAAGTATTGCTTGCTGGGAAGGTCTGCAATCCACCTCTTTCCCCAAATACTCTAAAATGTTTCCTTGGAATAAACTAGGCCAACAGAAAGCTGGGCATCTGGACATTCAGCTGGTTCCCTATAGATCTGCTTTTAATGAATGGCCCTGTGATGGTCTATATGGAAGTTCTCATAAGAAACAGACCTATGAAGCTTATAGTTATATCTATTTTAATGACACTGTAAAATGGTGTTTATTATATCATACATTGTCTTCTTTATGAAGACTCCTGGGAGGAATTTTTATCTGGTCCCAGTGCCATGAAGGGATGGATAATTAGCAAAGAGTGGAGCCTTTACCTTTATGAGATACATAAACTTTCATGTGTGTTTGGGGTGTGTGTGTGTGTGTGTGCTTATTTCAAGAAATCTCTAAAGCAATGCAAAGACAGGATTCCTGTGGGAAAGGAACTCCTATCCATCCTTTAAGACTTATCTTAAACATATATCCTTTGAGGAGCCTTTCTCCACTGCTCAGAGGTAGTTAGAAACTCCTGCCTCTGGTCCCCCAGATCACTTTGTTCTGTAGATTCCGCGGTTGCACTGTGTTGGGATTCGAGTGTCTGTGCCTTTCACTTCCACTCACCTTATAAGGCCTTCCTTGTAGTCCCCAGAACCTAGATATATAGCTAGGGACGTTGTCACTGAGAAGTTTACCTATGCCTCCTGATCTCCACCTGACGAGTGGACTCTCGGGGATGCTTCCTCTATGTGCAACTTTATAATAGAGTATTGGAAAAAGAAAGGGATAGGCCTTTTTGGACAGAGGCGGGTTCATCCTTTATTCAAGACTTTGTAAGTCTATTTCCTGTTTCTACCACCCAGAATTAAGAAACATCTTCTCTAGTGGTGTGTGTGTGTGTGTGTGTGTGTGTGTTTGTGTGTGCGTGAGAGAGAGAGAGACACACACACACAGAGCAAGTTTGAGTGATTATTCAAGACATACCCAAGTTACTGAGTGGGAAGAGGACCCACAGTCTTTTGACTTATGAGCTAGATCTGACCCACAAAATTACAGTGCTGCTGCCTTGTAGGACCAGGTGCTCTTTTGTATTCTTTTCTTAATCAATGTGTGACTGGGTCATTCTCATTTTTGGATTTTGGAGCAGATCTATTGAAGATAAAAACTGTGCCTCTGAGGTTTGCTTTCTAAAACACAGCTGTTTCTTCTTTTCTTTTCTTTTTTCTGATTTGCTTTCAATTTCATCCTTTCTTCAACCACTTCCTTTTTCCTTTCTAGGAGTAATACGAAGTTCAGACAAGTTTTGAGGTTGAGTTTTTGGTGACTTTAGCAGAAAGTCAGCAGGACGTTGACAGTCGGTGGTGGAGGGTGATGATGTTTGTGTTCCCAGTCCTCCCTTGGACCTGCGCTGCACCACCATGGAGTGTGGACCGTTAACATCTTGGGAAGGCAGACGCCCGTCAGCTTTTGGCAAATCACTGAGCAGCATTGGAAAGAAATGGACATCACGGATCAACTTCATGCCAAGGGGCTCTCCACTCAGTTGTGGTCTGCTTTGGACTCTTTGGGCTTATTTCGCTCAGCATAACCCCCTGGGGTTTTAAAAATTAGGAAAAAGGAAAGTAGAAAGCCCCAAGAGGAAAACACTGGATTTCTTACCAACATATTAAAGGGAGCTCAAGACTTTAATTTGAGCTGACAACTTTTATAACAGGTATGCTTTTTGAGTTTCTAAAAATGGAACAAGTCATTATGGTTACACATTTTTTTTTTTTTCTAAAAACCCTGGGTAATTGCTGTGAACTGAATGCTTATGTCCTTAAGATTCATGTGTTGAAGCCCTAACCCCAGTGGCTATATTTGGAGATGGGGCCTTTACAAAAGTAATTAAGGTTAAATGAAGTCATAAGGGTGGGGCCTTAATCCCATAAGATTAGTGTCCTGCTAAGAGGAGACAGGAGAGAGCTTGCTCTGCCTGCATACAAAGGAGTCATGTAAGCACGAGGGAAGAAGCCTAGTAATGAAACCCATCTCTCTGGCAACTTGATCTTGGGTTTCCAGCCTCCAAAAACTGTGAGAAATAACTTTGTGTTGTGTAAGGCACTTAGTCTCTGGTATTTTGTTATGGCAGCCCAAGGAGACAAATATAGTAATTTTAGTGAATCTGCTATTTACAGGGGAGTAGAGTGTGTCCAGCCTTGGTAGTCAGGAAGACCGGGAATGAAGTCCTATGTACACCATTTGTTTGCTGTGACTTTTAGGCGAGTCTCTTTGCCTCTAAGCTTGTATTCTATCACACGTAACGTATCATGCAGTCCTCAGTGTAAAGGTTAAATGAGATAATACACAAAAATACAAGTCTAAACACAGGACTGGCATAATGAATTGTCTAACAGCTATCACCCCTCATACAACTGCTGGACGATAATAGTGCCTCCAGATTTATTTTGATGTGGCCACCTCCCCAGTGCTCACCCTCACCCCAGAATTGGTGGTAAGAGAATTTGGGGTGGGAAGTCTGCCTCTGATTCCCTTCTCTCCATAAACTGGAACCAAAAAGATTTTTTAAAAAATTTCCTGTAAGTAGTTATCCTCCTACCTTAGGGCAACAAGCTTTATGGTCCAGCTGGATTAGTGGAGAGGAGATATTTTAAGGTCCCTGGGTGAAAGGAGTGACTCCCTCAAAGAGGGTAGGAGAAGTCTGGGGAGAGTTCAGCAAAGGGACTAGTTCCAAAGGCATGGATCTGAGGAATGAATGAGAGGGATAATGTGGTGTCCTGCAACAGTGGGGAGGTGATACCACCTCTAGGTCTAATGGGGCAAGAGGAGGGACCAGTCTCCAGAATAATGGTATGGAGTTGGATAACTATATGATGAGGGGGGTTCTGGCAGGGTCTCTGCCTGGCGATAGAGGAAAACAGCCCACTCAGGATACCTTGGCCATGAGGGAGCTATGGGGACAAATACCCAACCTCACTCTCCTCCTGTCTTCTCCTCTCCTGCTGGCCTCCAACTGGCTGAAACCAACCAGAAGCCAAAGATAAGGGGATTGGTTGATGGATCCCATATGAGTTCATCCCCTGGGGCACATAGCAGAGGTAGGGAGTGAACTTGGGAGGGCAAATGGAAGCTATGCAAGACAGGAATCTTCTCAGCACTTCTCACCTTCTCCATAGAGGAGCCACTCTCCATTTGGTTCTTGAGATGTTAGAAGAGTACAGAACATCCCCTGTCTTTCCCAAACTTAACTTTCTAGCTTAAAATCTGCCCTGGAGTGATAAATTTCTACCTTAGAGCAGAAGACAGCAAGGACACATGATTTAGGAGAAGAATTAAAACGAACAGTCTTAATGTTTGGAAAACACTTTCTCCATTACACTGACTCATGCTGTCAGTTCATCTGTGGCTGGGGGTCCTTTAATCACTGTGTTCTGGGGCCACCTATATTGTCCATACCTCTTTGTCACTGGAAATAAAAATCTATTTCTTTGGGCCTTCCCTCCTCCCTCTTTTTATTTAAACTTTTTAGTTTGAGATAATTATATATAATTATATACTGACATGCAGGTATAAGAAGTAATTCTGAGAGATCCCACATACGTTTTACTCAATTTCCTTATTGATAGAATGCTGCAAAACCATTGCTGATATCACAACCTGGATTTCAACGTAAATACAAGTCACCGATCTTCAGTCAGATTGTCTCAGTTTTACTTGCACTCCTCTGTGTGTGTGTGTGTGTGTGTGTGTGTGTGTGTGTATCTATACAATTTTACCACAGGTACAGGTTTGTGTATCCACCACTCAGTCAAGATACAGAACAGTTCAGTCACCACAAGGATCTTATTGCTCACTTATAATCATACCTGTTTCCTTCCTGTCCCCAAGCCAGCCCCTGTCCCGTACTTAACCCTTGGTGATTATCAGTCTGTCCTCCTTTTCTATACAGACATACCTTGTTTTATTGCACTTTGCAGAGGGTTTTTTGTTTGTTTTGTTCTGTTTTTTTACAAATCAAAGGTTTGTGACAACCCTGCACTGAGCAAGTCTATCGGTGCGATTTTTCTAGCAGTTTGTGTCTTTGTCACATTTTGGTAATTCTTTTTTTTTTTTTTTTAAAGATTTTATTTATTTATTTGACAGAGAGATAGAGAGCACAAGTAGGCAGAGAGGCAGGCAGAGGGAGAGGGAGAAGCAGACTCTCCACTGAGCAGGGAGCCCGACGCGGGGCTCGATCCCAGGACCCCGGGATCATGACCTGAGCCGAAGGCAGCCACTTAACCGACTGAGCCACCCAGGCGCCCCACATTTTGGTAATTCTTGAGATATTTCCAACTTTTTCATTATTATTATGTTTGTTACGGTGATCTGTGAACAGTGATTACAACTCACTGAAAGCTCAGATGATGGTTAGCGTTTTTTAGCAATAAAGTATTTTTTAATTAAAGTATGCACCCTGGTTTTTTTTTTTTTCTTAGATATATGCTCTTGTGCCCTTGATAGACTACAGTATAGTGTAAACATAACTTCTATATGCACTGGAAAGCCAAAAAATCCATTTGACTCACTTTACTACAAATTTTGCTTTATTGTGGTGGTCTGGAACCAAATCTGCCATGCCTCTGATGGATGCCTGTAATTTTGTCATTTCAAGAATGTTACATGAACGGAATCATACAGTTTGTAACCACTGGGATTTTTTTTTCTCACTCAGCATGATTTCTATGAAAATTAACCCCAATTGCTGTATGTATCAACAGTTCATCCCTTTTTCCTGCTGAGTAGTATTCCGTGGTCTGGATGCACCAGTTTATTTCCCATTCATCCATTAAAAGTCATTTGGTTTGTTTCCAGCTTTTTACTATTAGGATCAAAGCTGTTACAGTCATGTACAGGTTTTTGTGTGAACATGAATTTTCATTTCTCTGGGATAAATGCTCAAGAGTGCAGTTGCTGGGCTATACGACCATTTCCCATTTAGTTTTATAGGACGCTGCCCTACTGTTTCCCAGAGTCGCTGAGCCACTTCCCATTCCTACCAGCCAAGTAAAAGTGATCCATTTTCTTTGCATCCTGCCAGCATCTGGTCTTATAACTATTAAAAAACAAAAAACAAACAAAAAAACCCAAACTTCTAGCCGCTCTGATAGGTGTGTGATAATATCACGTTGTCGTTTTAGTTTGCGTTTTGTTGAACATCTTTTAATGTGCTTATTTTCCATCTGTCCATCCTTTTCGGTGACATATCTGTTCATAGCCTTTGCCTATTTTTTAACTGATTGTCGATTTTGACTCTTTTGAGAGTACTTTATGTATTCTAGATGTTAATCCTTTGTCAGTTACATGGTTTTCAAATATTTCCTCTCAGTCCGTAACTAATTTTCTCAGCGTCTTAACAGGATATGTCATAGAGCAAAAGTTTTTCATTTAGATGAGGTCCAATTTATGATTTTTTCCCACTTTTTATCAATCCTGCTTTTGGTATTGAAACTACAGCCCTCTACTTTCCACTTGCTTTTGTGACTGTTATTGGAACACAGAAAAGCCCGTTTGTTTACATATAGTGTTTGGCTGCTTTTATGCTATACCAGCAGAGATGAGTATTTGTTACCCAGACCACAGGGCCCACAAAACCTAAAACATTTACTAAGGAGCTCTTGAAGAAAAGCTTGCAGACATCTGATTTAATACATTATAATTATTTCACAATTATAAAAAGCTATTTTGTAGACAACAGCAAATTGAAACTTACTTAGGTTATAATTTCAAGGGAAAAGTAACATACACTTCTACCCATATTTTATAGTTAAAATGATGCCAGCTTACAACTAAAGAGCATGAAAGAAAGAGAAAGTAAAACTCATTTGTTAGATTTGGGGAATTCTAAGAGGTTTTCCTTCCCCCGATTTCTTATATTTAAAAAAAAAAATGAGTTGTGCAATAATCGTTATCATCTAAAAACTGTGTCATCTCTTAAAGAGTTCAGGAATTCAAATCCTCGCTTGGTGTGGCCAAGTTTCTAAGCGAGACCTCCTACAGGTGGTTACAAAGGGTCCTGTCCGTGCAGGTGTTCTCGGGGTTGAGACATGTACTGACAGCAGAAAGGTAGAATGACGTCCTTTCCTTTCCTTCCCTTCCTGTCCCTGCAGGCAAAGTCAAAGCATTTCTGGTTGCAGGGCTTCTTAGAAATGCAAAATGAATATCTCATAGTAGTCGTCTTAACAGAGCTTTTTTAGCTGTCAAAAGTGGATTTATATCAGCACATTGATTAGTTGCTGCCAACATGCAGAGCTTGTATATGTGATAAGATTAGGACTACCTGACTATAGTTCCTAGTTTATTACTGTTGTATTGTGCAAGCAATAAGGTTCCTGCACACGCACACACATATACACATGTGCATACTATGTGTGTGTATATATATATATATATATATATTCTCCTTTGAAAATAATGTATATATATTAAAAGAATATGTATGTATTTTTTTTCAAAGGACATTTTTTAAGTGTGTGTCACACACACACACACACACATACACAACCCTATGAACTGTGAGGGCCAAACAAAATTTCTGGAGGCTGTATGTGTCCCTCGGACTGAAAGTCTTTAATCTCTGCTCTAGAAAATGGTTTGGAGTAAATCTTCCAAGGTGCCCACCTAGCACACAAATTATGTCTTTGAATTAGATGTGGTATTTTTTGCTACTAAATCTATTCAACATCGTACAAGCCACTGATGGGACCCTACACTGAGTCCATGCTGATAAGGTATTTTGTTTGTCTGTAGATCATGTGAAGTGCAGATATAGCACAGTAACCACTTGTTTGTGAGTTCACATACTTTTTGAATTCGAAGGGGCCTGAACGGCCATGCTTCAAGCTCTCCTCTGGGTGCACCTTTTCTCCATAATATCCTGGGTGAATGGCAGGCCATCTATGAACAGTGCACAACGAATGCAGGAGGACTCCACACCTTGTCAGGTGGTTCAGTTCACTACAAAGCACTTCACTTATCTGAGAGCTTTTCATTATATTAAACAAATCCAATATCCCTGTTAAGTATTCTTATTGACCCTTTGGAATTCTATAACAGTATCTAATTCCTCTTCTGCTTGACCGTGCTAATTATTTCAGTGAAGCTACCAAAAGATCCCAAGTCTTATGAACTCCCTGCAAAAATAGCCACTGTTCCCTCATGGCTTCCGGATGCTTCATGTACCCCAAACTGATTCTGAGTGTTAGCAAAGGCTATTTTGAAATGTAATCAAATGCTCCAGAGCCCTCTGGCCGGCACAGGATACTAGTATCAAAGGAGTAAAGAGTCGCAGAGCTGTAGACACTGTAGATGAAGCCCAAGGTTGAATTTGTTGCCCATCTTCCTCATCATGTGAGAGTCTCGTACAGTTTACCATTGACTTCAGGTCCTCAGCAGTTTCCCCTATATTTGTCTTAGCCATGTTTTCTGGTCCTGTCCTTGCACAGCTGACTTACAGACATAGGTGTAGTAATTTACATTTCCATCATCTTATTTTGTTGTGTTAGATCTGATCCATTCTTCTGACCTAAGTATTCTTGTCAATTTCAACTCATTTGTTCAACAAATATACACCAAGCACCCATTCTTTTGCCGAGTACTGAAAATACAATGGTAGAGATCCTTGGATATTAATTCTAGTTATTCACCACATTCACTGCATTGCAAACTTTGTATCGTCTGTGAATGTGATGAGCATATATTAAGGTGACAAAATGACCAATTAAGATTATACTCCAGGTATAGAAGAATGTTTAGTTTGAGAATGTCTATTAATCAAATTCAACATATTAACACATTTAAAAAGAGAAAATATGGGCTCCTGGGTGGCTCAGTTGGTTAAGCGACTGCCTTCGGCTCAGGTCATGATCCTGGAGTCTCAGGATCGAGTCCCGAATCGGGCTTCCTGCTCAGCAGGGAGTCTGCTTCTCCTTCTGACCCTCCCCCCTCTCATGTGCTCTCTCTCTCTTTCTCATTCTCTCTCTCAAATAAATAAATAAAATCTTTAAAATAAAATAAAATAAAAAGAGAAAATATTACTTTATAATAAAAACAAATGTAGAAATTGAATACGAAAAAGTAATTTGCATTTCCCTTTGTGCTAAGATTTAAAAAATACTCTCAGTTAATCAGGAAAATAATTCCTTAACCTGATAAAGAATATCTTCTGAAAAATGACAGTAAGCATCGTAATTAATACAACTAACATAGAAGTATTTTCTTTAAAGTTATAAGATATGGATGCATATTCTTATCACTTTGTCCAACACTATATTGGAAGGTTCAACTAGCACAATAAAACAATGTAAAGAAATAAAAGGTGTGAGGATTAAGAGGGAAGAAACAAAAAGATTATTATTTTTAAACAAAATGATTGTTCAGATAGAAACTCTGAGGTAATCTACTTATAACCATTACTACTACTAAGAGAGATGAGTAATGATGCTGAATGTAAAGTCAATGTTCATGTATACCATAAACAATTAGAAAATATAATATAAAATATATATTATTTTAAACAGCAAGTGAGATCTGCAAATGGCTTAGGAATACAGTGTGCAATAACTTAGGGAAAAATTATGACACCTTACTAAAGGTTATAAGAGGAAATCTTAGACAGAAATGTAGTTATGTTCATGGAGAAGGGCAAATCACAGATTCGGAGAAGCAAAGGGAGAATGGGCAGCTCGCAGTAGTAGTTCTCGGCTATATTTTTGTGGTAGCAAGTCTATTTCCAGACTCCATTCAATGGTAAGAATCAGTGTTGAAGGCTGGATGGTTCTTATGAGGACTAGACCAGAACAGAGCCTTCTGGAAAAGGGTCTTAGTGTTATCGCTGAACTGGGATGCGGAGAGCAGGATCTGATCTAAGAATAAGCCCCGTGGTGAACAGATGCGAGGGCCTGCGCATCTGGCTTGTTAGGGTAGCTGTGTACTCTGAGCAACCAGGTACGATCTTTTGAAATCTCATTTTACCGCACACCAACGTGCCCAGGTAACTCCAATTAGTAGGAGTCACTGAATTGGACATGTGCTTTACCCTCGTTCCACTCTCCTTCCCCCTGCTGCATCACCACTGGGCGAAACAGAGCTTTCTGCATGAATTGGCTTCATCTGTAGCTCGGCTCCATCATTAAACAAATATTTATTGAGTCCCTGCTGTGTGCAAGACAGTATACGGGCACAGCGGGAATCCGGCAATGAACAAGACAGTCCTTGCCCTCGAGACCTTCCAGCAGGTAAGACAAAGAAAGCGAGTCCATGAGAGGCTGCAACACGAGATCGAATTTGTTACCTCGTCCCCACCCCTGCTTCTTCCCAAACTGCTTCTCTCTGTGGATAACATGATCATTGTCCATTTTGTTGGTGTTGACGTCTGGCAATCTCGTGGCCAACTTTACCCGAGAGGGACTGGGGCTGTATGTTTCAGGGAACTGAAAGCAGGAAGGGGATCAAATTAGAGTATGTTGGTGTTTAGCAGGAGACCTTTCCTAACTAAGCCCTGATTTTGCTGAAGGTAGCGTGAGGGGCAGAATGGGGGCTTACTCCCCGGGGTCTCATACTGAGTAGCTTCCCGCGGAGAGAAGCGCCATTAGCACCACTGGAGAACGGTGTAGATTTGTAAAGTGGGATCAGTGTCATCCTCTGCACGTTAACTTGAAGACACATGGCTTATGGCATTTAACTCTTACAGTTCCAGACTCATGCAGGGACCTTAGTCGGAGGCTGCACTTTTACCTTCATAGCAACAGAATCCACCCATTCAGAAAGAAAGGAAATGCAAAAGGGGAGAGTGAGTTTTTGGGGGAAAGGGGTGCCTTTCCACTGAGCTCTGCTCTGCTGTCATCTTTCTTGTGGGAGACTAGTTATTAGTAGCCCCGAGTGCTATGGATATGGTGTGTAGATTCTCTTGTCTCAGAATCCAAAGGCTGCAGTAAAGTACCCTTAGTCTGTTCCCCCATAATTCTCCGGCCCTTCCAGCTGTGGTCACCAACTGAGGACTCAAGCTGGAAAAGTCCCAACTGGCTGCAGGCTCATCCCAAGCTGAGTAATAGGAGTGCATAGGAGCTGTAGCATTAGCAGATTGGGTCTGGCTTTGGTTGTTGCTGTTTGTTTTACTATAAACCTAAGTCCTAGTGTATCTGGGTTGAGACTGAATCCCTTAACGAGGCTCCTGAATTCCCATCTGCCTTTATACCTGCTGTCTTGGTCCAGCTCAGGATCCCCTGAGAGTGGTTCTTAGAACTGCCTTAAATGGAATTGGGAAGAAAAACAGGGGGTTCCAATGTCAGAACAGTTCATGAGACACTGCACACCCTCTCCCCTTCTGAGGATGATAATCTGTATGTCCAACGCACTGAGAAGTCTTGTAGTTACCAAGAAGAAAGAAAAAAAGAAAGCCCACATTGATTAAACTCGCATTTTACATGTTTGTTTGCTTAAGTATTCCCCTAGCCCTCTCCCCCGTCCTCTCTCTGCTTTAGGGAAATTCATAATATGCTAGGGTGTCAGGCATTCAGTAAGCACTCAATAGGTATTGCTTGCTGTTGGCTATTGAAGTTCTGCAGTGAAGCCTAAAGTTTTCAGGAATAGGAGTTCCCAGCGCTACCTGCAGAACTCTGCCCCTCAGTCGGTCCCCATTCCTCTGAGTTATGGACACCTGCTTGCTGTAGCTCTTCAGGGGGGAACCCTGTAAGTGACACCACTGGACTGGGCATTGCAGCCGGGCACCGGGCTGGGCACACAGGTGGGCACCACAGCCGGGCACCGAGCTGGGCACTGCAGCCGGGCACTGGGCTGGGCACTGGGCTGGGCACCGCAGCTGGGCACTGGGCTGGGCACCACAGCCAGGCACTGCAGCTGGGTGCAGCAGGCATGAAGCAAGCTCGAGGCAATGACCTAGGGGGTGATTTCCATGCACATCACCCGCACCCCAGACCCCACAGCCCAGGGGCACACAGAGGCATCTGCATGTATTTTTCCACTCTGCTTGCTCTCTCAGGCGACTGGGGTCTGGGAATTCCCCTCTGGGCTCTGCTGTTAATGGGTTGTGTGAGCTTAGGGCACTTACTTAACCTTGGGGTCCTGTTTCCCGAGCTGTAAAATGAGGGGGTTGCATTGGGTGGTCCCGATGGGCCTTCTAGCTCTGCCACTCTGTGAATTTCGCAAGCACGAAATTGTGTGTCCCCTCTTCCACACCTCAGTGCCCTTGTCTTGTGAACAAAAGGAGAGTGAACTTCAGGAAAACGGGTTGGCCCGTAGAATGGAGGGTGCGGGGTTCCTTAGGCTGGAGCTCTGTCTAGTTCATGCCTGCACTTGGACCTTGCTTCACTCTGAAGCTCAAGTCTGTTTGCTGTCAAACCGCTGGGAAAAGCGCATGCGAACAGAATCAAAAGATCCAACAGAGGAGCTGGTCACAGGGAAGCCGGAGCCTCGAACGGGGGTGTACAGGGAAGACTCGAGAAGCTGCCAGGAAAAGTAAAAGGGCAAGGTCTAGTTTGGGTCCTGGCAGTAGCCTCCCAACCTCACTGTATCTCAGCTTCTCCCTCGTTAACTCCCCGCTCACCGGCTTGTCCTGAGCTTGGAGGAGAAGCAAAGCTTGGAGCAGACGACCTGAGTGACAGCCCTGCTCCGCCACTCACTCACCGTGACCTCGAGTAAGCTCTTTACCCGGCCTGGGCTTTTGCTTCTAGGGTTTGTGAGGATTGACGAGATAGTACACAGTCAAGTTCCTACCTCGTTCAGCATCCGATCACCGTGAGCAATCACCGTGGCAGATTCGCTGCTGTTGCCATGTTGGCTGTAGTAAACTCTCAGTAAATACTGGGCTCTCCATCAGCCTTTATTCTGTTCTAGGCTTTTCCAGACTCCTAGAGTATCGGACACCATTGTCCAGTTTCTTGATTATAACAGAAGGGTTGGCCGGATGCAAAAGGAGGTCTTCACATGAACAAATACATATCCCGATTTCTTGAGCCATTTAAAAGTTTCCTTTATGAACACACCCCTATCTTGAGCCAGCTTTGGTCCCACTGAACTTGGTATTATTTGCCTGTGTGTTTTAGTCTCAGCTGGTAAATCAGGAAGCGGGGAGGTGAAGTCCAGGAAGTCCTGTGCGTCTGTCTAAGTCCATTGCACAGAGGGCTGAGCTTCCTGGGGGCCCAGGCTGAGGGCCCCCCAAATCTGGGATGGAGTGGGGGTCGGGCATACATCCTCTTCTGCCCCATCAAGCAGGTGTGCCCCGCCCATGTCTCTCAGCAAAGACCTGCCAAGGGACTATTGACACATTGTGTGGGAATAAAAGCAGTGGGCGAGTAGCTGCTGTTTCCAATGGCAGCGTGGGTAGCGGGGGCGGGCCGGCCCCGGGAGAGTGACAGCAGTGGTACCCAACATTGTCAGCGCAGACGCTGACGGCCTCTGTTCCCCTCCATTCCCCATGCCTGCCCACATTTGTGCACCCTGTCACGGCAGGGTGACAAGCCCAAACACAAGGGGCCTCCCTTTCTTATGCTAATGCTCCGGGATGACAGCTTCACCAGGTGTGACAGCCACCACAGGCGCCTCCTCCCCCACTTCTGGGCTTGGCACCTCAGGCCCTCGTCCTGGGCCTGATTCAGAACAGAGCCAGCTTGGGGGGGACAGACACCCCTTCCACCAGCCATGAAGGTCTCGGGTGCTCAAGCGGGTGACCATCACAGGCTAGATCTTGGCTTGTTTCCACTGACAATGTCATCTTGTTGCTGTCCTTCTCCGTCTTCATCTCCTTTCCTCTTGCTGTCTAATCATCCTCCCCTTGGCAATCTTCTTGTTCTGAAACTTCTTGTTCCTTCTGCCTGGACACTTCTGACCTGTGCTCATTTGTGAGTTGGTTCAGGGCTCCTGTTAATGTCACCTCCTTCTCGACTGCCCTGTCCCGTGTTGATAGCTCCCCATTCTCTCCTCCACACCCCTTTGTTTCCTAGATCAGATCGATTTCAGTCTTTAATTATCTTGTCTGCTAATGTCTTCATTTGCTTCTGTGTCTCCTTGACCAGAACAGAAACTCCATAAAGGCAGGAACCTCGTCTATCTTGTTCAAAGCTCCATCCTCAGAGTGAGCCCCTGTGCCTGGCACATAGTGGCTGCTCAATAAACACAGATTGAGTGAATCAATGAATGAAGATACGCGCGAATGAAGATGCCCCCTTATATAACTGTGGCTCACCAAGCAATGACTTTCCAACGGGGAGCCATGACCTCAAGGGCACACCACTTCTTAGGAAAGCCCCCAAGACGATTCTACTGTCTTCCTATGAGAGCAGGTACTCTGTTCTACTTTTGCCCCCTGCTTCTTTTACTTTCCGAAATAAATCTCATCTGTCGGATCCTTGAGCCCCATTCTCTGCCAACGCGGGATTGGACGAGTTAAATGTTGAACATGTGCTCCTCCAGGCTACTCCAGCCTGAAGGCGAGGGGTAACAATTGTTTAAAAATCTTGTTTTCCCTCTGCAAACTTGTCAGATTCTCTCTTTATCTTTGAAGTCTGGGAATTTCACAAGCTATTCCAAGTGTATGTCTTTTCTCACTCTCTCTGCCCAGGGCTCCACGAGCTCTTCCCATCCCAAGCCTAGAAGAGCATGTGCTCTGCTTCACCGTTTTCTTCTATCATCCACGTGTGAATTTTCTACGGTCTGTTTTCCGTTCACCTTTTGGTTCTCCTGCTAATTACTAGCTAAGACTCTTGGATCCATCCTCTGTGTGTTTTGTTTCATCCCTGAATCTCCTTTTAAAATTTTAAATTCTTATGTGTGTATGTTGGCACTGGTATTTCTTCTAAATGATCTTTCCCAACACAAATTCGGATCTCAGGAGTGACTCCTCACTTTTTCAAATCTTCTCTTAAATTTTTATTTTATTTTATTTTTTTTTAAGATTTTATTTATTTATTTGACAGAGAGAGAGATCACGAGAGCAGGAACACAAACAGGGGGAGTGGGAGAGGGAGAAGCGGGCTTCCTGCAGAGCAGGGAGCCGGATGCGGGGCTCGATCCCAGGACCCTGGGATCATGACCTGAGCCAAAGGCAGACGCCTAATGACTGAGCCACCCAGGTGTCCCTTCTCTTAAATTTTTAAATCCTGAAACATTTCCCCTAAAAAGCCTGACTCTAGCGTCAATGGCGTCTCTTTGAGAGAGAATGTTTCTTTCTTACTAAAGTCATTTTTCTTGCTTATTCCAGGTCTTGCATGTCAGTGGGAGTCCGCTCTTGCGGTCCTTCAGCTTGGTCCTCTCTCTCAATTTCCTAAGTCTCTATGAGACTCTGTTTTAATTTTAATTTTTTCCTCAATTTTAATTTTTAATATGGTAAGTATTGATAGGTATAACTCATGTAAATATTAGAGTCTTCAGCACCTTTTAAAGATGTAAACAATCCTGAAATCTCAAAAAGTTTAATGGATTTTGATATATTTATTTTCTCAAGAGAGATTATTGAGTACCAGGCACTGCTTATTGGGGATTTGGGAGAACAGCAGCAAATGAGGCAGAGACATTACTCTTATGGACATTCTAGCTGGGTAGGCAGATGCTGATAAGTCAACAACTTGACATGGAAAATAATTTCAGGTATGACACAAGGAAGGAAGCAAGGTTGAGAAGGGAGAGCAAATGCCAGGGGTTGCCATTTTAGATGTGGGAATCAGAGAGGTTTCCTTGGGAAGGGCACATTGAGTCAGGGACCTGAATGGGCTTACTTCTCTGTGCCATTTCTCCCAGGAGGGCCAGAGACTCAGTGTGCATATAGACTCACGGTGGCCCATTAGAACATGACAGGGGTTCTAGTGGGTGGGCAAAATAGCAAGACCCTTGTCATTCATGAAAGACATTGCTCCTTTAAATAGATTCATCTTAAGCTCAGTTCAAAATAATTATTACAATTATAATAAGAAGAACCATTTATTGAATATTGAATATTTAATGTTAACCACTTGCCAGGGACTATGCAAATTATATTGCATGCATTTCTCATTGAACCCTTACAATAACAGAGTGAGCTAAGTACCATTCATATCTCCACTTTACATATGAGGACTCTGAAGCCTAGAAATGCAAAGTCCCTTTTACAAGGTTAGTTAGTAGTAGCAGAACCCAAATCCAAATCCTCGTTTTCTTTTTTCCAAAATTCATGCTCTTGACTATGAGGCAATTATAGTAGGCCTGGGGATTTAAAAATAAATTCATATTCTTTGCTCTGTAAAAGCTCATTGAATTATGACCATAATAGATAGATAGATAGATAGATAGATAGATAGATAGATAGATAGAAAATTATTATACCACGTGGTGAATGCTAGGATTCAGCAAAGCATAGAATGGCAATGGGAGGTCAGAGGATGGTCTTTCAACCTAACTGGCAGGAAAGCACTAGAAAGAAGAGATTTGAATATGAACCCAAAAGATGTGGAGATAATCAAAGAAGAAAAGGAGAGAAGGGTATTCCTGGTAAAGAAATGAACATAAACAAAGATGCTGAGTCATGTACTTTGCAGAGCATCCAGAGAACTCTGGGATGTTCAGTGCCAGAGCATGGAGATTGGGGCAATCCATAAGCAAGAGATCGTAGAGTCTGAAGACGTGTGACCATGGAGTGTTGTACACCATGGAAAGAAGCTTGGGATTTGTTTTGTGAAAAATAAGCAGTTGGAAGTTTTCAAACAAATATCAAGGTAAGACTTACTTTAGGTAAAATGCCCTGGTGACCCACACACAAAAATAGACTCAAAATGGATGAAAGTCTTAAATGTGATACAGGAATCCATCAAAATCCTTGAGGAGAACACAGGCAGCAACCTCTTCGACCTCAGTCGCAGCAACTTCTTCCTAGACACATTGCCAAAGGCAAGGGAAGCAAGGGCAAAAATGAACTATTGGGACTTCATCAAGATAAAAAGCTTTTGCACAGCAAAAGAAACAGTCAACAAAACCAAAAGACAACCGACAGAATGGGAGAAGATATTTGCAAATGACATATCAGATAAAGGGCTAGTATCCAAAATCTATAAAGAACTTATCAAACTCAACACCCAAAGAACAAAGAATCCAATCAAGAAATGGGCAGAAGACATGAACAGACATGTCTGCAAAGAAGACATCCAAATGGTCAACAGACACATGAAAAAGTGCTCAACACCACGGCATCAGGGGAATACAAACCAAAACCTCAATGAGATACCACCTCACATCAGTCAGAATGGCTAAAATTAACAAAGTCAGGAAACGACAGATGTTGGCAAGGATGTGGAGAAAGGGGAACCCTCCTACACTGTTGGTGGGAATGCAAGCTGGTGTAGCCACTCTGGAAAACAGTATGGAGGTTCTCAAAAAGTTGAAAATAGAGCTACCCTACTACCCAGCAATTGCACTACTGGGTATTTACCCCAAAGATACAAATGTAGTGATCTGAAAGGGTACGTGCACCCCGATGCTTATAGCAGCAATGTCCACAATAACCAAACTATGGAAAGAGCCAAGATGTCCATCAACAGATGAATGGATAAAGAAGATGTGGTATATATATACAATGGGATATTATACAGCCATCAAGAAAAATGAAATCTTGCCATTTGCAATAACATGGATGGAACTAGAGGGTATTATGCTAAGCTAAATAAGTCGATCAGAGAAAGACAAGTATCATATGATCTCACTGATATGAGGAATTCTTAATCTTAGGAAACAAACTAAGGGTTGCTGGAGTGGTGGTGTGGGGTGGGTGCAATAGGGTGGCTGGGTGATGGACATTGGGGAGGGTATGTGCTATGGTGAGTGCTGTGAATTGTGTAAGACTGATGAATCACAGACCTGTACCTCTGAAACAATAATACATTATATGTTAAAAAAGAAGAAGAACAAGAAGAAGAAGAAGAAGGAGAAGGAGAAGAAGATAGCAGGAAGGGAAAAATGAAGGGGGGGAAATCGGAGGGGGAGAGGAACCTTGAGAGATGATGGACTCTGAGAAACAAACTGAGGGTTCTAGAGGGGAAGGGGGTGGGGGGATGGGTTAGCCCAGTGATGGGTATTAAGGAGGGCATGTATTGAATGGAGCACTGGGTGTTAAACGCAAACAATGAATCATGGAACACTACATCAAAAACTAATGATGTAATGTATGGTGACTAATATAACATAATAAAATAAAATTAAAAAAAAAATGCCCTGGTGACCATTCTGAGGATGGGTTTGAGGGAGAAGGATAGGACCAAGGTCAGGAAGATCAGTTAGGAAGCAATTGTACTGGTCCAGGGGAGAGACTGTAGTGGTCTCCTCTAAAATAATGGTGATAAAGATGGAGAAAAGAGGAAGTCTGAGGATGTTGAGGACACATCAGCAGGGTCTGGTGCCAAATTGGAAGTTGAGATTGAGCAAAAGGGAAAATCAGTGTGATCCTCAGATTTTGGCTCAAGGGACTAGATAAATATTGGTTCCTTCAGCTGATCTGGAGAACCAGTGGGCAGGAGCAGCACAAGAGGGAGATTGGACAGAATGGGATGCCACGGTACATTTGTGGTGCATTTAGGACACCAGCTGGAGTGCACTGGGCGTCTGCAGCTCACCACAGAGATCTGTGCTGGAGATAGGGACCTGGGAATCTCGGCAACCCATTGAACGTGAAAACAATAAGAGTGGATGAGGTCATCCAGGCAGCAGCTGGTAGAATGGTGGTGGGAAAACAAAATAGAATTGGGAAAGCATAACATTTAAGAATATTCAAGCAATTGGGCGCCTGGGTGGCTCAGATGGTTAAGCGTCTGCCTTTGGCTCAGGTCATGATCTCAGGGTCCTGGGATCGAGTCCCGCATCGGGCTCCCTGCTCCCTGGGAGCCTGCTTCTCCCTCTGCCTCTCTCTCTCTCTCTCTCTCTCTGTCTCTCATGAATAAATAAATAAAATCTTTAAAAAAAAAAAGAATATTCAAGCAATTGAGTAATGTTTATAGAACAAGTTAAAGAAACTGTAGCTGACAAGATCTTCTTCGTTGGTGAGGCTAGGCGGAAAAGGGTGTAAGAAAGATTTTAGGAAAAAGAGGAAGGACACAAGAGAGTAGGCAACACCAGTGAGAACCAGTGAGTGGAGTGGGGCAAGTCATGGGGCCAGGAAAGACATATGGAGAAAGATGACCAGGGAGTGGACAGGGCAAGGCGGGGTTGGGTTGCTGATCCTTCCAGGAGTCTTTATGTTTTAAAGAAGAGTATCTTCTTCATTCAAAAAATGTCAGGCCAAGTATCCAAAAAAGAACATCGGAGTTTCCAAAGCCACTTTGCAGTGGGCTTTGTTATTGCTGTTAACTGAAGGCCAACCTTAGCTGTCCCTGTGCCATAATCCAGTGGCCAAGCTCACAGGGTTAGAGAGGTACTGGAGAATCTAGATCCAATGATAAACAGCAAAGTTAACCTTGTCACTCAAGCAACAAGCATCTTGTTGCTTCATGGTTCCTTGGGAAGCAACATGGATGAAGATATGTATATGTCTGACTTTAGTTGTCTTTTTCCTTCTACTGGAAATTTTATTTGGCTGATTGAAAGCTGTGGAATGCTTAGTATCCCATGGAGACAGTCACTTTTTTTGGTCTTGTAATTAGAATGAAGTACTTCTTTGTTACTCAGTAAACTTTTCGTGGCAAAAATAACATTAATATGACAGGTTAGACAAGAGTTTTATTGAAAGATCAGCGACAAGGACTGGCTCCAGAAAGATAAATAATCTTCATTTCACATGACAACCTAATGATAGATGAGGACAGATGGTGACAACCCTCAACCTAGAAATCTGCTTGAATCAATCAATCAATCAATCAGCAACTATTTATTGATCTCCTGTTTTGGCTAAGAACACCTTAGAATCAGATATCAGAATTCAAAACCCAGTTTTTCCACGTACCAGTGACTTATCCTTGGGAGGATTCCAAAACCTTTCTGAGCTTCAATTTCTCCCTTTAAGTAATGAGCAAAATAATTATATTTAACCTAACAAGTTGTTGTGGGGACCAGATGAGATGTAAGGACTCCATAAACACCAGTTACTGCTGCTGTTGTTGTTGATATGATTGTTGTCACTTCTGGGTGCCCCAGGTTAGTGCCCAGGCTCGCTTTCTTTCCAGGGTGATTTTATTGTGTTTCCTAGAAATGGGTAAACTGAGTTTCAAAGAAATGCTCAAGGAGGTGCCCTGGGCCTGTTAACCTATCCTGGGAATGCAGGGTTTATAGTTTTCTGACCACTCAGAGGAGCATATCCCTCTTCTCCTGTGAGGACCCTGTGGGAGAGAAGGGATGAAGAGAAGAATGAGGTGAAGACACTGAGGAAGGCAGGAGAGGGAGGGAGAGAGAAAGAGTGAGCAAGAGGGAGGGAGAGAGGGAGATAGAGAGGGAGAGAAGAAAAGGAGGGAGGAGGGAGGAAGAGAGAAAGAAAAAGAGAGTGGGAGGGAGGGAAGAGGCACAGAAAGGGAAGAACTTCATTGTGGAAAAAGAGTAAGTCCAGGGACATGCATAGGTTTTGCCTCGATTTTTGCTGGGCTTCATTCATTCCCTCAATAGATATTTCTAGAATGCCTACCATGTGCCAGGCATTCTTCTAGGTGCTGGGGATACCATAATGACTAGGAAATCTGAAGTCTCAACATTTATGAATGTTATATTCTATGGGGGAAGGTAGGGCAAAGACATGGAAATACCCTCAAATCTATTTTTTTCCAGTAGCAGTAAATGTTCTGAAGAAAAGAAAGCTGGTGAGTTGCTAGACATTGATTTGGCGATAGTGAGAGCATCTACTTGGGTTATGTGGTCAGGAAGGACATTTTTGATTGCTAAAGAGGGGCCTGACTTGTCTGGGGACAGTTCTCCAATACTGAAATTCCACTGCATGTGGTGGATCAGACTGGCCTGGCCTGTCTCCCTACCTCTTCACAAGCTCCTCTTCTCGCCATTCGAGGCCGACAGCCTTTTCTACAGTGAAATTGGGAGCAAGACTTGGTCATGCACAGCTCAGCTAATTTCCTCTCCCTTTTGGGGCAGAGAGGGGGGTGCCTGCAAAGGATATGTATTCCACTATGCTTCTTCATAGTTGAAGTTTTACTAGCATAGCACCTCATGTTCTTCCTAATCCTGGGGTTCAGTATTAGGAGGCTCTCATGCCTTCATGTGTCAGCCTTCATGAGAGGCAGTGATGCTGAAAGGGCCAGCGACATCAGCAGCACCTGGGCGGTTGTTAGAAATGCAAGTTCTGGGGCACCTGGGTGGCTCAGTCAGTGAAGTGTCCGACTCTTGATTTTGGCTCAAGTCATGATCTCAGGATCATGAGGTTGAGCGCCGCGCTAAGCTCCTTGCTCAGTGGTGGGGGGGGGGGAGGTCTGCTTGAGATTCTCTCTCCCTCTCCCTTGGCCTCCACTCCCTGCTCGTGCAGTCTCTAAATAAATAAATAAATAAACAATAAAATCTCTTAAAGAAAGAAATGTGAGTTCTCAGGCCTTACCCCAGACCACCTGAATCAGCAACTCTGGGAATGAGGCCCAGCAATGTGTGTTTTAACAATTGTGCCAAGTGATTCTGATGAGCGTTCAAGTTTGAAACCACTGCTCAAATACAGCTTTGCTTTCTGTAATATACAAGGCCCCAGGTGTTAGAAAGGTCTGCAATTCCAATCTGCTCACAGTCAGTAACAAAGAGCCTAGAACTTGAACATCAGAAGCTTTCACAGCCCTTCTGTCTACCTCAGGGCGCCACACACCCAGCCCTGACATTTGGGGCTGGCTAATTCTTTGGTGTAGGGATTGATCTTGAGCATTGTGAGATGTTGTGAGATGCTAGCATCTCTGGCCATTACTCCCTAGATGCCAGTAACACTGCACCCCAGCAATGACACACCCCAGCTGTGACAATCAAAGTGTCTCCAGACATGCAAATTCATCCTTGGGGGAGGACCACTGGTCTATCTGCATTGGCTGCTGGCATAGCTTATTGACTCTTCTCAGTGACCACTAAGTAAATGGTCTTCCTTAGGGAAAGAACACCACCTGCCTCTTAAATTGTTGGGAGGATTAAATGTAAATGTTTGACAACCATTAGGACAGAATGTGTCATATGGGTTGTCATGTGACTTAGGTTTTCCTCTTCTCCTTCTCCTCCTCCCCCTCCTCCTCCTCCTCCTTCTTCTTCTTCTTTCTTTCACTTGTTATAGGTCTATATAAAAGTTAGAAATTGTTAATATTATTTTTATTGTTATTAGTCTTCTTATCTTATTAAATGTCTTATTAAATGCCTCCAGAAGTTAGTTGTTGTTAAGTTATTGTTATTCTCTCATCTCATGAGTTACCTGCAGTTGCCTTTAATTTCATCCCTGGCACTCCCCATTAGGAGGAAGGATTGTAAAGATCTTTATTCTTGCTGGTTTTGCCTTACCATAGATTCCTTCCACTAAGAAAAATGTAGCAAACATTTTTTTAAAGAGGCAACCTCAAGCCAACATCACATTGAGCATGGAGCCCAAGGCAGGGCTCGATCTCACAACCCTGGGATCAGGGCCTTGAGATGAAAGCTTAACCAACAGCACCACCCAAGTTCTCCTGTAACAAACATATCTTTAACGCACTCTTCTACTTTCCTCACCCTCCTTGAGGATGCTCCAACACAATTGGACAGCGGCTCTTATTAGCCCTTCAAACCTTGCAACTTGCTCAACACAACCTGCTTCCTTACCTCTACCCCATCCCATGAACATTGTGATCCACACATGGACATAGAGACTCTTTTAAAATAAACTCCTCATAGTGTGCCAGGATTGACAGCTGCTGCCCACATCCTTAACTCTGTAACAGCAAACGTCTGAATAAAGGAGGAAAAAAATCCGGGTGTTTTGCTGATGCCTTGCCATGCATTAGAAATTATGCAACATCTGGATGACGACCCAGTATTTTGGCTTTCCATTGGGCTGCTTGGGTATTGTGTAGACACAGGCTTTATCTTAACATGGTCATAATTTACGAGTTTGGAATTTCAAATTCAATCCAAGTCCTTTGGAGCCTGAATCCATTCACCCTTGGCAAAACGTGAGTATGTGTTTTTAAGGCAATAGGACTTGGAAAGTTTATTAAAAAGTCTCAAAAGGCATTTGGACATCAAATAACTCTCAAAACCCAATGTTTTTGTGATTTAAATGAATCAGAAACATATGGATTAAATTTCCTTTAAATTGCTCGCAAGATTAAAAATCAAGGGAAACAGTGCTCAGGGCCAAATGTGTTTTGGGTTTTCCAGGACAAAGTATGGTTGAAACGGAGCTGGAGGCAGGAACAGCACCCACACTACTGCTGGGGTCTCCACTCCTCAAACCAGTAAGGACCAGTTTTATGCACAGAGCATTTGTTCTCACTCTGCCAAGCAACCCCACAGACCACCAAACACAATCTTAGTAACAAACATCAACAATTAAAATGTCGGCTAATTTGCAGTGGGCCAAAAACAAGCAACATACTTCAAAGTCAACTTAAAGACGTCTCTTTTTAAGGTTCTCTTGCAGAATCTGAAAGTGATTAAAAGAGAAATTATGTATGAAAAAGGAGCTATTTCAAGCATTATTTAAAAGTGGGCAGAGATGGGACTTCTAGGAGCAAAGTCACCTCAGGCAGCTGCCCAGCTCTGGGCTTGTCATCCCTAAGCTCAGATATCAACCTAAACTCAGCTCTGAGGGCTCTAAACTAAGCTGGAGAAAACCAGTTGGGAAGATATGGTGGGGATGAGCACGGGCACGTAGCTCTCCACTGGAGGGGGTCTTTGTTTATTTCTATCACTCCCCCAGCTCTCTGCTCTTGCCAAATAAGAAGTAGAATCTGTTCAATCTCGTTGGTGATCAAACTACATCTCAAAACATAAAACATATGTTTTAATCTGATTTCCTCTTTCATGTCACTTTTTTGGGATCAAATTATATGACCTTCCATTTCTGCTTCTTCAGATTAAAATAACAGACTTCTTTTTCCAAGTTCACCATTCTTGACTTTGACCCAACCCTGGAGGCAAAGAGATCTTTGAAAGGAAGAACACATAGTCTGACCTTGCTCACTTTTCATTTTTCATTTTTTTTAACGTATTTTATTTAAATTCAGTTAGTTAACATATACTGTATCATTAGTTTCAGATATAGGATTCAGTTATTCACCCGTTGCATATAACACAGGGATGAAATTAAAGGCAACTGCAGGTAACTCATGAGATGAGAGAATAACAATAACTTAACAACAACTAACTTCTGGAGGCATTTAATAAGACATTTAATAAGATAAGAAGACTAATAACAATAAAAATAATATTAACAATTTCTAACTTTTATATAGACCTATAACAAGTGAAAGAAAGAAGAAGAGGGAGGAGGAGGGGAAGGAGGAGGGGGAGGAGGAGGAGGAGGAGGGGGAGGAGGAGGGGGAGGAGGAGGAGGAGGGGGAGGAGGAGGAGGGGAAAACCTAAGTCACATGACAACCCAGTGCTCCTTACAAGTGCCCTTCTTAATGCCTGTCACCCAGTTACCCCATCCCCCCACCCACCTCCCCTCCAGAAACCCTCAGTTTATTTCCTACAGTTAAGAGTCTCTTACAGTTTGTCTCCCTCTCAGATTTCGTCTTATTTTATTTTTCCCTCCCTTCCCCTATGACCCTGTTTTGTTTCTTAAATTCCACATATGAGTGAAACCATATGATAATTGTTTTTTTCTGATTGACTTATTTTGCTTAGCATCATACCCTTCAGTTTCATCCATGTGGTTGCAAATAGCAAGATTTCATCCTTTTTGATGGCTGAGTAATATTCCATTGTGTATATATACCACATCCACAACCAAAGAAATACAAACAATTATAAGAACATGTTATGAGCAACTATATGTCAACAAATTAAGCAAGCTGTAAGAAATGGATGCATTCCCAGAAACATATAAACTACCAAAACTGAAACAGGAAGAAAAAACAGACAGACCCATAACCAGCAAGGAAAATGAAGCAGTAATAAAAAAAAAAAACAAAAAAACTAACAAACTAGAGTCCAGGACCAGACAGCTTCCCAGGGGAATTATACCAAACATTTAAAGAAGAATTAATACCTATTCTGATGCTGTTTCAAAAAATAGAAATGGAAGGAAAACTTCCAAACTTGTTCCATGAGGCCAGCATTACCTTGATCCCAAAATCAGGCAAAGAGCCCACCGGAAAGGAGAATTATAGACCAATATGCCTGATGAACATGGATGCCAAAATTCTCACTAAAATACTAGCCAGTAGGATCCAACAGTACATTAAAAAGATTAGTCACCACGACCAGGTGGGATTTATTCCTGGGTTGCAAGGGCGGTTCAACATCCACTAATCAATCAATATGATACCTCACGTCAATAAAAGAAAGGACAAGAACCATATGATCCTCTCAATTGATGCAGAAAAAAACATTTGACAAAATACAGCATCCTTTCTTGATTAAAACTCTCCACAGTGTAGGGATAGAGGGAAAATACCTCAATATCATAAAAGCCATATATGAAAAGCCCACAGTGAATATCATTCTCAATGGGGAAAAACCGAGAGCTTTTCTCCAAGGTCAGGAACACAACAGGGATGTCCACTTTCACCACTGTTGTTCAACATAGTACTAGAAGTCCAAGCCTCAGCAATCAGACAACAAAAAGAAATAAAAGGCATCCAAATTGACAAAGAAGTCAAACTCTCACTCTCCACAGATGACATGATACTTTATGTGGAAAACCCAAAAGACTCCACCAGAAAATTGCTAGATCTCATGCAAGAATTCAGCAATGTGGCAGGATATAAAATCAATGCACAGAAATCAGTTGCATTTCTATATACTAACAATAAGACAGAAGAAAGAGAAATTAAGGAATCAATCCTATTTACAATTGCACCCAAAACCTTAAGATATCTAGGAATAAACCTAACCAATGAGATAAAGGATCTGTACTCTGAAAACTACAGAATGCTTATGAAAGAAATTGAGGAAGACACAAAGAGTTGAAAGAACATTCCATGCTCATGGATTGGAAGAAAAAATATTGTTAAAATGTCTATGCTGCCCAGAGCAATCTACACATTCAGTGCAATCCCTATCAAAATACCATCGACATTTTTCACAGAGCTGGAACAAATCATCCTAAATTTTGTAGGGAACCAGAAAAGACCCCGAATCACCAGAGGAATGTTGAAAAAACCAAAGCTGGTGGCATCACAATTCTGGACTTCCAGCTCTATTACAAAGCTGTCATCATCAAGACAGTATGGTACTGGCACAAAAATAGACACATAGATCAGTGGAATAGAATAGAGAGCCCAGAAATGGACCCTCAACTCTATGGTCAACTAATCTTCGACAAAGCAGGAAAGAATGTCCAATGGAAAAAAGACAGTCTCTCCAACAAATGGTGTTGGGGAAGTTGGACAGCCACATGCAGAAGAATGAAACTGGACCATTTTCTTACACCATACACAAAGGTAAACTCAAAATGGATGAAAGATCTAAATGTGAGACAGGAATCCATCAAAGTCCTAGAGGAAAACACAGGCAGCAAGCTCTTTGACCTTGGCTGCAGCCACTTCTTGCCGGACATGTCTCCAAAGGCAAGGGAAACAAAAGCAAAAATGAACTGTTGGGACTTCATCAAGATAAAAAGCTTTTGCACAACAAATGAAACAGTTGACAAAACCAAAAGACAACCAACAGAATGGGAGAAGATATTTGCAAATGTCTTATCAGAGTAAGGGCTAGTATCCAAGATCTATAAAGAATTTATCACATTCTATATCCAATAACAAATATCCAGTCAAGAAATGGGCAGAAGACATGAACAGACATTTCTCCAAAGAAGACATACAAATGGCTAACAGACACATGAAAAAATGCTCAACATTACTCAGCGTCAGGGAAATACAAATCAAAACCACATTGAGATACCACCTCACACCAGTCAGAATGGCTAAAATTAACAAGTCAGGAAACAACAGATGTTGGTGGGGATGCGGAGAAAGGGGAACCCTCCTACACTGTTGGTGGGAATGCAAGCTGGTGCAGCCACTCTGGAAAACAGTATGGAGGTTCCTCAAAAAGTTAAAAATAGAGCTACACTACCACCCAACAATTGCACTACTATTTACCCAAAGGATACAAATGCTGTGACCTGAAGGGCTACCTGCACCCCAATGTTGTAGCACCAATGCCCACAACAGCCAAACTATGGAAAGAGCCCAGATGTCCATCAACAGAGGAATTGCTCACTTTTCCTAGTTGGGTCTCCTGCAGATATTTCCCACAATACGTCACCTCTTCCTCCTATTTCTCCCCCTCCCATTCCAGCTTTAATTTTATGGCTTATATTTAGGCATTTTGTTACAGTTCAGGGTGATATTTATTATCTCCCTATTATCAACTTTTCCATCAGAACTCTGAAACTGTTACATATTTCAGAATGCCATTTATTTGTTCAACCTATATTTATTAAGCTCATACTATGTACCAGGTACATATTTACTGAAGATATATCCGTAAACAGGACAATTCACAGCAGATGAGTAAATAAATGGGTAAATAAGAAACTGGAGATTGTGACAAGTGTTATTGGGAATATAAAATATGTGGTTGTGAGTACTTGAGTAGGGGGGGAGAGTGGGGGTGTGTGTGTCTGGAAAGGAAGTTAAGATGGCACAGTCAATAAGAGGCTTTCTGAGTGGGTTCTATTTGGAGCGCTGTATGGAGAGAAGTAGTGAGCCTGAGACAAGCTGGGGAAGAAAGCTCCTGGGGGAGGGGACAGTAAGAGCAAAGACCTTGAGGCAGGAACCAGCTTGGTCCACTGAAGAGGCAGAATGGGGACCACATGATTGGCGTCTATGGTTTAAGTAAGACAGGATGATAGGAGATTGGACTAGTGAGCAGATGTCAGATCCTGTAGGTTTTTGTAAACCACAGTACATCTCTGCATTTTATTGTGAGATGGGGAATTTAATTTGAAGCAAGCATGATCTAGTTGCATTTAAAAATATTATTTTGGCTGATATTCGTAGAATGGATTGTAGGGAGCAAGAGTTTATAACAAAGGAGACCTGTAGATTCAATTATGCCCTACCCTCTGTCCCTACTTTCTGCTGAGACATTTTGGATGCCACTGATTCATTTTTTTTCTCCACCCACAGGTGAGAAGTTGAGTTCTGTTGGCCAGCTTCTATCTTCTGCCATGACAGGGGTGTAAAGTCTTTGGAAATCCTTTCCCAGCTGCTGGGCATTAGGACAATGGAGTTTTATTAACTGTTTCATGATTGTTTGGGCTTTGTGCTATATAGACCTGCCTTAAAATATGTTAGTAGTGAAATGAACTCATGGTATATTTCAGACGCAGTATAACAACCTCAAAAATCTCATCAAGATTGAATTTGGATCCTCTGGGGGCACTTCTCGATCTAGGAAATGGGTATAAAAATAGGATTTATAGGATTGTGGTAAGCATTAGATTCAGTGCAGAGTGGGAAGCACTTAAAGATGGCCTGGTACATGGTGAAGGATTCCTCAGTATGTATTAGCTACTATTTTTACCTCCAACAGATTAAAATAATCTTTGAACTCACTTAACCATGACAAGAATAACACAACAGAAAGACTATAGTACATGGGCCAGTATCATTCGTGACTAATGTTGCAACAATCTTCAATACCACTGAATAGGAATATCTATTAGATGTGCAATAGTCTATGATCAAATATGGTTTATTAGGAATTTGGGGGGTGATAGTAACAGAAACACTGTAAAGACAGCACATTGCAGTTCCCAGAATCCTTCCCTAGCAGTCTTTAACTCTGACTACCTGTAGACATCTCACCCCAAAACCACTGCGGTCCATTGTAATCATTCCCTTAAAGGATTAAGAACTACTTTGGATTAGAGATTGTAGCTTTTAAACAACATTAAGGGGATAAAAATAGTCATATACCCATTTCCAATCATTTCTCAATTGCTGCCTGCTTCCTAGGCTGTGAGTATCTCACAGTAATTTTAGTATTTATAATTTCTATTTTCATACACTCTACCCTTTAAAAACAAGCTGCCAGTTCCCTTTACTACTTTTCTGAAGAGACAGTGATCTGTTTCAGTGCTGGAGGAAAAATAGGCTGTGTCGGTCACTCCGTTAAGGATAATTCCTAAAGGCATGTTGAAGGTAATTTTGATTTTATATGATTTGCACAGTATTAATCAGAATAGGAGAGGCAATGCTGTGATGATATTAATTTAAAAATGAATGAGGATGTACTTTTGTTCAGATCACAAGTCCAATAGAGATCCATATGCCACTCAGATTTTCAGGCTGATGGTTTCCAGCAAGTGGATTGGCTGGCCTCCGAGGTCATCACAGAAGGGTATGAGAGGACACAGTGCTTCCAAGGACCAGGACTAGGAGTACCTTTCATCATTTCTCAAACTTTGCTGTACCTGAGAATCTTCAGGGGAACTTTAAAAAAGTTTAATGCCCAGGCTATGTCCGATTAAATCGGGATTTCTTGGGTTGAGATCTATGCATCAGTATGTTTTAAACCTCTCTAGGGGATTCCAGTGTGAGCTGAATTTAGGACTCAGTGGCTTGTGTCACTTCTGCTCACATTACATTGGCCAGACTGAGTCACATGGCCCTGATCAGACACTAAGGGAGCCTGGGAAATGTAGTCTTTATGTGTGCCCAGGAGTGAGGATTGAAAGAGGAGTTGCCAAACCTGTATGATTGTGTCAGATACACTCATTTTTCATGTTAACTTCAGAATGCACCTCCCCCACCCCACCCCATATACCATGTGATCCCACTTGAATAATATCGTGAAAGCCAGGTCTGAGCAGTAGCAGGGGAATGGGGAAAAGAGTGAATTGTATTGACATTTCAGAGATACCTTTTTCATTCTGGTCCCATGCGTATTTGAAGCAGGATTCTAATCTTCATTCTAAGAACATGGAGCAGCAAATGAAGAGTTTTAACCAAAGGACCAATGAGCCCAGATTTCATTATTTTCATCTGGATCAGCTATGATGTGGGGCGAGTATGGAGGGGAGCAGGCCAGTTACTCCTAATTCTGAGCCCGTCCAGGATAGATGCTGGTGGCCTGGATGCGAGTGACACAAGTAGTGATGTGTTTGAGAAGAATTGAAGAAATTGAAGCAAAAGGATCACATATCCCAACCATGAATTGCACATTGGGGGTGAGAGATATTCATTAGGACTTAAGTGTTTCTGGCATGAGCAATAAGATGTAGACTGGTGGAGGGATGGGGAGGCTACCACATCCAAGGGTGAATGAGAAGTGAAGAAATGCAGACATGATCATAGATACCACTTTAAAAAAGTATGTCTCAGAACTGGGGGCATTGACTTGTCCAGCTATTAATAATACAATATTTGCTTCCCACTAGGACTGTTGCTCCTTGTGCATATAGCTCCTTGGGCTGCCACTCAGATTAGTATTAGGGTGCCAATGCCTCTCTTGGTACTTAATTCATGCCAACTTGTTGGCCCACCTGTCTGTCTGTATGCCTGCTTGGCTTAAAACCAACTTCATGTCAAATACCTTGTTGAAGAATAAGAAGTTTAGTATGCTCAATAGAAGAAATATTAAGAACCACACAACACTCTTGACTCTGTTGGCTTAGTGCTGGATAAAGTGTAGTGACTCATGAAAATTCCCTTGTAAACTCTTGCTTTCCATTCTAGTCCAAGAGAATGTTGTCTTGTGTGACTCAAAATTTTGAATGGAAATTTGGAACTATTGACCCCGGGAGTGGCCTACTTATTTGTTTGAACTCTCCTCCTCTCCCTTGGCTTCACCACTAGATCAAAAGGGCATGGAATCTCTCTTCTCAAAGCTTACTAAATAGTTTGGTATATAGAAGTTGTTCAGTAATTATTTTTGATGAGTAAATACATGGCTTGTGGCGTGATCAGAAATAACTTTTGAGGTCTTCCTTCCCTGCGGTGGCTGCTTCCTGGGGTTCTCTGAGTAGCCTGTGCACAGACCAATGGAAGGATGCCCTCACATTGGTTCAATCTACACCCAGTCTCCGAAAGGGCAAATTTTCTCTACTCTTCATCATTTTTAAAAAAAATCGAGATATAATTCACATACCATAAAATTCAACCCTTTAAAGTATATAATTCCATGGATATAGTATACTCAAAAGATTAAGCAGCAACCTACTTCCACTGTCTAGTTTCAGAACATTTTCGTTGCTGCAAGGATTCCCAAATCCACTAGTAGTCATTCCTGATTCCTACCTCCTGCCAGGTGGCAACCACTAATCTACTTCCTGTCGCTACGGATTTGCCTTTTCTGAATACTTCATGTAAACGGAATCACACAAGATGTAGCCTTTCGTGTCTGGCTTCTTTCACTTCACATAATTTTTTTCAGGGTTTACTATGTCTCAGCACTTCATTCCTTTTTATGGCTGAATAATATTCTATGGTGTGGCTATCCCACATTTTGTTTATCTATTCACAGTTGTTGGGTTTGGGTTGTTTCCATATTTTGGCCAGTATGAATAGTGCTGCAGTGTTCTGACAGGTTCAGAGAAGTTAGAAAGAGAGAACAGGTGCCCTTCAGTTTACAGAGGGCTCGTAGGACAGCTGAGGTGAGCATCAGTTACCTTTCCTTCTGACTTCCTTCAAAACCTACAGAATGCGCTGCTCCTGGGTAGAAAGGCCTATCAGTGCAGGAAAATCTCACTTAAAATATAGTGAACTTTTCTTTTTAATCAATTCATAGCTACAGAGAAACTAGTACAAATCCAATCAGACTGCAGCTCATTTTTTAGGGAGCTGCAAAAAAAGTCTCCGGATTTCCGGAGGGTTTCCCTCAGTGGGATCCGGTGGCGAAGAATCCGCCCAGCTCTGCTGGGAGGATCTGTTCTTTTTTTAAGCAGAATACAGGAAGAGGGGAGAGAGAAATTGTTGATTGTGCCAGTGACGTAAATGACGTTTCAGTTCTCCCATTCAATCCAGGTAGTCTCTGCCAACTCTTCTACGCCATCATTCTGATAACGCAAAAGGTTCCCCATTACGAGTTGAAAGTTTTTGGATGGGTCTCTCTCAGACCCAAATGATTAACGTTGAGGTCTTCCCAACCTTGAACTCACCTTTCCCTATGCCAACCCAAGTTAGGGTCTCATCTCTCACCCTCCCTCCTTTGCCCAAATATGGACAGGGTTGTTTTCAGCTAGTGTAAGACCCCACGAGGCTGCAGCCTCCACAGTGATCCCAGAGTCAGGCCTCTGTGGCCACGTACAGAGGTCCGTGGGTGGACGTCAGGTTGGATGTTCGGAGCCCAAAGGATAAAGTTCCTGGGCATGCGCCACCTTTGCACATTCCATGTTTGAGAGTGCAAAATTGCACAAGCAAACCGAGCTGCCCACAACTGGCTAATTGCAGAGGCAATCATCCCCCCGGCTCCTTCCAAATGAGCAGGGAGCAGCTAATTGTGCTCACAATTGGCTGATTGAGCTCACAGTCGGTAAATTGCTGCTGCAACTGTTTGTGCATACAATTTTGCACCTGGGAGTAATCGTGGGCTATAGGGTCTAACACACTTTGAAAGAACATTAAACAGTACAGCATCTGAGAAATCCAACACCGTCCAGCCTGCTTGGGGGATTGGAGCTGGGTAGGAGAGACACACTTCTTAAACTGGAGTTGGGGTGTCTCAGACCCTGAAGCAATGCCCCAGGGTACGTATTACCACTTATAGCTCTGGTCCTACCACATCATATATCTTTTAACCTCATACTCAAAACTCACCACTCAGCCTGCAAAACATCGCAGTCACAGGAAGGGTAGTAGAGTGTAGTGCTTAGAACATGAGTTCTGAACTCAGGATACCCCGGTGCAAATTTGAACTCTCGCACTTCTTTGCTGGGTAATCTTGGCAAGTTTCAATTCTTCTCATCTGTAAAATGGTGACAATGTTACAAGTCCCTGCATCACAGGGTTGCTGTGTGATTAAAAGAGGTCATGGCTGAAAACTGTGAGCACACAGTGCTTACTCCATAAATGTTTTCTCGCTCTTTTTTTTTAAACTCACAATGTTGGTCAAAATGCAGACATCCCTTGATACCCCATGGAATAACTCACACTCTGATTTTTAAAGAGTTGTTAATAGGTTGGCATTAGCATCAGAGAGATTTTTGTTTTCCTTCTTAGCAGCTACATGACTGTGGCCAAGTTGTTTGATTTCTCTTAACCAGGGTTTACCAGTCTGCAAAGTGGGGATGAAAGTGTTATCTGCTTTACAGGCAGACAGGTAGCCTGATCTCGTAGGGCTGCTGTGAGGATAAACTAAGACAATGTATCTGAAGGGGTTAGCACTTTGAAAGCCCTCTGTAAATGTTAGCTCTTGTCCTTGTTACTGTCATTGGTGTAAAGCTGCACGAGGGCAGACTGGCACAGAGCCTGGCACACTGGGGACTGCACTAAAGCTATTATGTCATTCATGCTCACAGCACATCAATCTCCTACTCACTGCCCTGACAGAAAGGATCCTTTTAGAAAGAGAGGAGATGTGTGAGCTCCTAGCAAATTGTTGTGCATGGGCTCCTCCTAAATCTACATGAGACCAGTAAGTTTCAAACCCAGAGAGACGTGAGACCCCAATCCTTGTGTTTGCCTTGCCCTGACTCATTTCTTGGTCCCTGGTAGAGACAATTTTATAGGGTTCTTACTCTCACCAAGAAAAAAAGAGATAAGGACAAGCTTTGTCAGGATGTGGAAATTAATCCAGGGGAGGCAGACATTGTGTCTCTAAATGTAATTGAATCTCCCTGGTGTCTGGTGGGGGGGCGGGGGATGGAGCACAGACCTTCTGACTTTTAAGTCCGCTGGGAGGGATTTGGGGTGGGGGAAGGTATGGCAGGAGTACTGCTCCAAGCTAAATCAGCTCCCCGAGTACTTCTTTTCACCTGCGGACCCAACCTCCTTCTCTGTCCTCTTTAGGACTGCCACCACTCGTCCATCCCTTTGGATGTTTCTGGCCCCCGGTTGCAGCTACCCTGTAGGACGCACACTCTTCTTTCCTTGCTGCCCAAGAATACAAGCACATAGGACTCTTTATGGTAAAATGGGTTCTTCTGCTGATCTCTTCAGTGGTGCAGACAGGGATGAAGGGCCAAGACTTTAGATCCTAGAGTTCTTCACTGGCATCTCTCTTTGTTTCCAGCACTCTCTTGGTATACCACTTTGCTAGGGCTGCCATAAGACAGTACTGCAGACGGAGTGGCTTAAACAACAGAAATTTATTTCTTATTGTTCTGAAGAATAGAAGTCCAGGATCAAGGTGTGAGCTGGTTTGATTTATCTTGAGGCCTCTCTCCCTGGCTTGCAGATGGCTACCTTCTCCCCGTGTCCTCACACGGTCTTCCCTCTGAATGCGTGCACCCCTCGTATCTCTGTGTGTCCGACTTTCTTCTTCTTCTAAGGACACCAGTCAGGCTAGATTTGGGCCTGCACTAAAGACTTCATTTTAACTTAATCACCCTTTTAACCCTTCTCTCCAAATATGGTTATATTCTGAGGTACTGACTCCCAACACAGGAATTTTGGGAAGACACAATTCAGCCCACAACTCATGGGATTCTCAGGAGTCCCAAGAAATGTTCTCTTCCAGGGATGAAGTCAACTGGACCCAGATTACAGCTCAGCACTGGTTAGTTGTGTGACCTCAGACAAGGCACCTAACTAAGCTCCCTAACCAGGGTGACTGCATGTCTCAGTTTACCTGGGATTTCCCCACTTATGTCTATCATCCTGATGTAATTATAGGAGCACCCCTTTTCATTCTTAAATGTATTCTTGTTTAGATGATAAATTATATAATCACTATTCATTACTTCTAGACCTAAATCACAAGATCTAAATCTCAGGATTTTCAGGGGATACTGGAGAAGTACCCATCGTAATACCCAATATGTAGTATGACTTTTCTTTTCACTTGCACCTTCCCATTCCTCACCCCCAATTCCCTTGGTCAGGCGGGCTCATTTTTTATGAAGAACTGTTTGCCCAGAATATAGCCGAGAGATGATGCTTAGGTAGACCAGTAAGTCTGGCCCAGTGTTCATCCTGGCCCACCTATGCCACATATAACTGGTATTTGAAGGGCCACCAGACTGGATAAAAGCCAAGTTAAAGGATCCTTCTACCCTAGAAAACTCTTCACTATTAGTGGCTGGCAGTGCACCTGAATGAATTAAGATTCCTTGACTTCCAGCAACAGAAACATTGTCTTGATTAAGTGGAAGGAAGTGGGGAAAGAGCCTAATTATACAGGTAGTTCACAGACTCCAAGGAAAAATTAAGCTTGAGAAAGGAAAGGGACCAGAGTGGTTCTTGTGATCTTTGGTTCAGAGATGAATGGACTGTCATTTATTTTCTTGAGAAATCAAAAACTTATATATAGAAACAGAGTAAGGAATTAAGCATTGATCTGCCCCCACCCAGATTTATCAACAGTTATTCATTTTGCTATATTTGCTTCTGGTGGAGTTGTTTTAGTATCATTATTATTTTGCTCTTCTTTTGTCTGGCTAAATAAACAAAACAAAGCCAACTTAACTCTTCAGGCTCTAGTCTCATTCTTTGTCCCTAGAGCTCTTGGCTGCAGGAGCCCTTTCTCCCTGTTCCCCCTTCACTTGCTCATTTAAGGAATGAGGGCTGCTGCTACCTGTTCTTTTCCAGGTGATCTGTTAGGTCTCTTAGAGCTCGGAGATGAACGAGACCCCACTTGTACTCTGAAGGATAGCGCAATCTCAAGTGGAAACAGACAACTTACAGGTGTACCTCAGTGGACTGAGGACAGGGGGATAGTTAGAGGCCATCTTTGGCAGGCAGGTTCTCCTTGTCACAGACGAGTTCTCCACCCTCCTGCTCCTTCTGGCCAGCCTGCCTCCGCTCATCTTGGGGAGGCCACTTCCCTGGGACCCATATTCATCAAGCAGTTAAGCTACAGCTTATCAATTCTATGATGAACATATTTTGAAAGCCATTTAACAAATCTGAAATATCGTGATCAGTTGCCTCTTACAAACACCATTGACCAAGAGGCAGTTGTGACAGGTGTCATCATTGCCTTCACGTGCATGAACTTGGTCTGAAAATTTTTGTGGCTATTTTCTGGTAAGATCAAGAGAGTGTCCACAAGTAGCTTGCAGAGAGGGGGTCAGCAACCTAGAATAATACCCTAGAGATGGTAGCCTCTAAGCAGTAATATTGCATGTAATATTTTAGGTATGCCAAGAGCGAAAAAATAAATCTAAAAGAGATTTTTAATAATTTGAAAATAAAATTTCTAAGGCATAAGGAAATATTGTGCCATGATTTAATTGATAGTATTTTTTGTTTCTTAATAGTGAATCAAATAATGATGTCTTTAATCAATGGTGACTTAGATTTGATAAAATAACTCACATCTATAAACCTCGTGGGGACTCCATTGGGATCATTTTGTTTTCCATACATAGCATAATGCCTGGCATGTAGTGGATGCTCAATATATATATGCCGACTGGTATGATTATTTAAAATAATATGTACACAGGAATGAAGGGAAGAATAATAATACACTGATCATAGACCTAGAATACCTTTCTGTTACTCACACTATGACTAATGCAAACATCAGATGGCATTTTTGTGAAGCAGGGATGGACAAACTTTCTGTAAAGAATCAGAGAGTAAATATTTTAGGTTCTGTAGGTCATACATTCTGTTGCAACTACTCAACTTTGCTGTTTTAACATGAAAACACCCATGGACAGTACACAAACAAAGAGCTGTGTTGCAATAAAACTTTGTTCACAAAAACAGGTAGCTGGCAGGATTTGACCCATGGGCCTTAGTTTGTCAGCTGCTCTAAAGCAAGTGTTTTTCAAACTTGAATGCGTACAATAATGACCTAGTAAACTTCATAAATTTCAGACTCCTGAGCCCCCCTCCAGATGGCTGTAATAGTGATGGCGATCCTCTTTTTAAGAAACACTTCCATAACATCTTGAAGAATTAGGTACCTTTAGAAGGTACCTGCACTCTTCTAGAAACTGTCCCCAGAGTTTGGGGTAAGAGCCTGAATAAGCAAAAGTCAGAATCTCTTGCTGTCTTATTTATCCGGCATGGATATGTTTCCCCTTTATTTGGATGGTGTCTGTGGCATCGATGTATTACCAGAAGTTAAGTAAAATAGGGGGGCTCAGCAATCTTTTTAAAAAGACAGATGTTTTACCATCCTATCCAGGGTAAAGGATAAATGGTCCAAAAGTGAAATGATACCTCTTTAGTTTTATGGTCAAGAAGAGAGTCTTCTCTCTAATGGGCAACAAGTCCCAGTGGCCATGTCTGGGCACAGGCTGGGCTTGTGTCTAGAGAAGAAACCACAACAAGCCAAGTCTTGTCCACTGATGCCAGAGTCTGATGTGGCTGCCATATGTGCATAATTATGCAGACCTACATCAGGCAGACACTGGATTCGAAGAAACTAGTCAGGCATCTCTTCAATGAGCCTCTTAGAATGGCCCTCCGAAGGGGTGATTTCTTTTTTAGAAAATGAAGCCCTCTTACATTTGTTTGTTTATGTAAATGGCTTTGGAATATCTGTGTGAGATTTTAATCTGGTTAATTGTCTTTAAATACTGCTTGCCTGGGGATATAAACCTCTTTAGGACTACATAGATTCAGGAAAATGCAGGGAACGAGAAATCATTTGATAATATAATAATGACAACATTTATCTGCTGGGCACTAGGCGAAGGACTTCCATGCATTTGATTCATTCGGCTCTTATAACAACCCTGGAGGTAGGTTCTCCTATGACTCCCATTTCTGCAGAGGAGGACCTGTGACTCTGAGAGTCTAGGTCGCTATGCAGGACCACTAGCTAGTAAGAAGCAGAGCCACGATCTAAGCCTGGGCATTGTGACTCTTGATCCTGATCTCTTCATTTCTACTTGACAAAACATTTTACTGGGGTAGCGTGGCAAGGGAGTGGGCCCACTCTAAGTATCTAAGAGTAGAAAAACAGCATTTACCCACAGGCTGGAGTTGGGGGTGTGCGCGCATCTCACGCTGAAGGACATGGCTGCTAGGATGAGGTTGACCAAAATCTGGCTTCTGTTAGCAAGGCAGGAGGAGGAATGGCTTAGTGGATGGATAACCTCCAGTGTTACTAAAGGCAGCAAACTGTGTGGCATCCATTTGTTCAAGTTAAAGTCTCAGACATCACGCCTATTAGATTGGAAAACACAAGACCTGGACCCAAGTGCTGCGAGGATGTGGAGCAACTGGGACTCGTGCACATGGCTGGTAGGAATGCAAAATTGGTCCAGCCATGCCGGTAAACCGTCTGGCAGTTTCTTAGAAGGTGACTCACATACCATGACATGCAGGAGTCCGCTGCTAAGTATCTACCCAAGAGTAAGGAAAATGTATGTTAACGCAAAAACCTGTGTATGACCATTGATAGCAGCTTTCTCAAAGATCGTGCCAAATGGACACAACACAATGTCCTTCAAAGGGGGAATGAGGACATAAGCTGTGGTACACACCAACAATGAAATACTGTTCAGTGAGGAAAAGGAGCGAACAAGTACACACAACAGAGGTGAGTCTCAGATGTACGCTGGTAAGTGAAAGAAGCCAGACTCATGGCGCGCTGTAGGATTCCAACTATATGACAGCCTGGAAACAGCAGAACAAGAGAAACAGAAAACGGGTCAGTGGTTGCCAGGGGCTAGGGGTAGGGTTGTCTACAAAGGGGCATAGGGGAATTCTGGGGGGTCGTGGAGCCGTTCTATAACTTGACTCTTTGGTGATGGCCACACAACTATGCATTTGCCAAATTGCATAGACTTCTACGCAACCAAGGTAAATTTTACTGTACATAAAATCTATCTGAATACACCTGACTCCAGTGAAGTCTCAGGCAGCAGTCAGGATATGGGATGAAGGACTGTCTCCTGGCCTATAATCGGGGGGCTGTCCAGCCCAGGAAGACCCCGGGTGGCTAGGGAGAGCAGGCAAGGAGGGCTCGGTGATGCGCAGCAAGGCTGAGGTCCACTAACCCATTGGGCCTCATGGAGTCCTGCACCGAGGTAGCAAGAGAACGTTGAACCCCCACATGTGGTTGGTTGAGGGCTAGTCAAGGCTGGTTCAGGAGCTCTAAGGGCTGAGTCTGCAGGTGGATGATGTGGGAGATTCCAGCTGACACAGTTTGGGGAAGACAAGAGCTGAGAACAGCCATTCTGACCGAGAGCTTCCAGGTCCCAGGCTCCCCAGCCTGGATGGATCCCGGATAAGGAAGAGAGTTGTCTCAGTGACTCCTATAAAGGACTGGTGTAAGCAGGGCCCATCCCCGTTGGGGTAATATGTCTACAAGCCAACCAAGCGTGACCATTTCTAAGCAGAAATCTGCCTTCAGACAATGAACTACATCCTACACACTCCACTCAGTGCCCTTGCTTCACCTTTGTCAGTTAAATACTCCCAATTTCTCCTTTCCCAGTAACTGACAGGGATCAATTTTCCCTTTATTCCGTGTAGAAGGAGAGAGATTTTGGAGGTTGAGAGCAGTATCAGTGGGATTTGACGTCGGCATCCCCACGATTCGGGCTCCTGATTTCTGTCCCCATTACTGCAGGGCCTCGGGCAAAACCTCTAACCTTGATTTCCCCCAAATGCATAATAAGGAGAAGGGTCTTTACTTATTTATGATGGACTCTGTTAGTTGTATGAGAGATGTTCCAATGTGAGTGTTATTACAAGGCCCAATTTACTGTCCAGAAAGAAGCAATCCTGATAGAAATCTTTCATTTAATTAAAATTGATTTTAAAATTGCCTGATCAATAGTGAGTTAAAAATTCATCCTGACTCAGTGGGAGGGGAGAGGTCTCCCAGCCGTCCTGAGTGGAGTGGTTTGGGCTCAAGAGTTGGGATGGGCCTTGCTGGTGCTGCTTGGCTGGCCAAAGTCTGAAGGCTTCCCCTGTGGTCCAGATGGTCAGCCCCTCCCTGAAAGAATCCTGCAGAAGAATGAACTCTTATTTCTCGAGCTTTGAGCGGGAAAGCTTTCAAAATGCAACTGACTATGCTCGTCAAGTGTGAGCCATGTCATTTACTAAGAACCAACAAAAACATCTACTTGCTCGCTTTTTGACACATTTCCTTGAAAGCTGCCTCCAGCATGTACGGGGGTCCTTTCCCTGTGTCCAGTCCCTCCAGCCAGAAAAAAACTGCAGCTGTACCCCACACTCCCAGCCCCTCCCCTCCCTCACGCAATCATCTGCTGAACTGGCAGTTCAAACCCTGCATCTCCTGTCCCTTTCCATCCCCACTGCCCCTGCCCTGGGTCAAGCTTCCTTCACCTCTCACCTGGAACGTTTTAATAGCTGTCTCCCTGGCCTCCGAGGCTCCAGTCGCCCACCTGTCCAATCCATTCTCCATGCTCTTACTTGAGAGATCTCCTTAAAGCATAGGTCATCTTGGGTCACCGCTGCTCAAAAATCTTCGATGACTCCCATTTTAATACAGAATTAAGTCCAAATGCCCCAGCAGGCATACTAAGACATCCATAATCGGACTCCTTTCCAGCAAGTCATGTCCACTGCATGTCTCCCTGACGGGTGCCCACTTGTCTTCTTCTCCTTTCAAACGTCCCTGCTCAGCACTCAGAACGCACAGAACTCCTCTGGCCCCCCATGGCTATGCTCACACGGGTGCTCCTGATGGCGGCACTTGACAAATCCTCATTTGGACGATGCTTTGTGCCGGGCTCCATGCTCGGCAAGGTGGAAGCTGGCGGGAAGTGGTGTGTCAGACAGATGAGGTCCCTGCTTTCCTGGAGCTGACAGTTCAAGGGGGAGATAAACTATTTTAAAAAGCCAGCAGATAAAGAAATGAAGAAATACAGATTGTGGCCTTGTTATGAAATAAATCAATGGAGCCTTGGGGTGCAGATAATGCAGGCTAGGGGTGGGGGCACCCAACTATGGAGTCAGGGATGGTCTCACAGAGAGAGAGAGCCATTTAAACTGAGACATGAAGGATGAAGAGGGGCGGATATAAGAGGTACGAAAAGACTGAGCAGTAGGGACAGTGGTTCTAAGAAGCCGAAGTGGGAGAGACAGTACACTCCAGGAAAGCCAATTGGAACATAAGAAGGTTTTGTTTTGCTTTGTTTTGTTTTCTTAATGCCAGGAGATGAAGATGGAATATCCAGAGCCAGATCATGTGTGACTATGCAGCCGCCTGGGGTTTAAATTGTATCCCAGGTGTGTTAGTTTCTTGGGGCTGCTGTTACAAAGTAGCACGAACTGGGTGACTTCACACAATAGAAATGTATCCTCTGACAGTTCTGGAGGCTGTTAGCCTGAAATCAAGGTGTTGGCAGGTCACCACTCCCTCCACACCTCTAGGGGAGGATCCTTCCTCGCCTCTTCCAGCTTCTGGTGGCCCCAGGCGTTCCTGGACTCACTGTAGCTTAACTCTGTCTTTCCATGGCCGTCTTCCCTCCGTGTCTGGGTCTGTGTCCAAATTTTCCTTTTGTTATAAAGACATCAGTCATATTGACTCAGGCCCACTCCAATGACCTCATCTTGACTCGATTAAATTTGCAAAGAACCTAGCCCCAAATAAGTTGATGCCCCATTCGTAGGTGTTAGGGGTTAGGATTCAATGTATCTTTTCTCTGGGGACACCATTCAACCCTAAGCGCCTTGGGAAGCTTTTAAAAGATTTAAGTGATAGACAACATTGTCTATTTTACTTAAGAAATCATTCCTTTGGTTTCTGGTGGAAGATCAGCAGAGGGGGCAGGTGGAAGCCAGAGGTCAATCTTGCAGGTGTGAGATGATGCTGGCAGCTGAGTTGGAGATGAGGGGGGTACGTCCAGATGTGCTTTGACACAGAACAGACGGGATTAGCCACCCACATTCTAAAGGTAATTTACATTCTGCACCCTCCACGCTGCCTTGCAAGTCATTCCTTTTCTTTGTGCTTCCATAGCCCTTGGCTTACACCTTATTTGGCCCCTATCTGGTTTTGCTCTGCTTAGGATTATATATGGGGGATGACTGTCAGGAATGGAGGCACCTGATATACAGGAGGGCTTTTGGCTCAACGAGAAAAAGGGAAGAGATGACACATGCAGCTGTACTGAAGGGGATTGAAGGAGAGGGTCCAGATTTTCAGAGTGACTTCCTGGGCCGAGCCCAAGGACTCCTATCTGGGCAGCATCACGGAGAGGGGTTGCAGGCAGAGCACAGCCCTGGTGATGTGGGCCCAGGGCACACAGTGCTGCTCAAAGTGGGGACGAGAGGTGCCCCCTCCCCCCACCGTCCCCCACCTTGCTTAGAGCACAGCCTGCCTGCAAGTTGGCTAGGACTTCACAGATGTGCTGGTATCACAAGTATTTGTGGCTTTGGGGTTATCAGCAGAAGGCATGTGTCTAATAGATTCCAGCACGCCGAGAGCAGGCAGGGGCCAGAGTGGTTGTGGTAAGACGTTACCCCCAAGCACAGCCATGGAATCCTGAGGAGCAGTCAGCATGGAAGAACGAGAGGGAGCTGCCTGCGAGATCATGCAAGAAGCTTCCGGAAGCCCAGATGGCAGATCTGGGATTGTCTAGAGGATGTTTGTCATTTTCCACGACCAGTACATGGACGCCCTGTTATGCGGGGCATGGGGGAGTCTCCACTGCATGGGATACGGGGCAGGGCACAGCCTGCCTCTGACTAGAGAGCCACAAAGCACGGATACCCCCTTCCCCTGCTTCCTTTGAAGTGAGGGCCTGGGTGCGTGACCTGGGCTCAGCTCATCAGACATTCTGCTTCTGGACTTGGCACGGAGAACTGGGGATGCAAAGAAGCAGTGACCGGGGAGAACCCCTTTGGAGTGATGGTGGCAGACGTTCAGTGGGGATGCCAGTAGGGCAGCCCTGGTGGAGAATCGCTGCACACCAGACTGCACGGTGGCCCCCAAAGATGACCCCATCAAATCCCCAGGACCTGTGTCTGGATGTTGTCTCCTACAGCAAATTAGGTCCTTTGGTTAAGAATCCTGAGAGGAGGCGTTTATCTTGGACTACCCAGGTGAGCCCTCAATGAAACCAGACATACCCTTCTAAGAGGGAAGCAGAGGGGGTTCTGACGGAGACACATGGAGGAAGAGGCAGCGAGGCCAGGAGACAGAAACTGGAGTGACATGGCCACGAGCCAAGGGCTGCCCGGAGCTCCCAGAAGTTGGAAGAGGCGAGAGAAAGGTTCTTCTAAAACCTTGGGAAAGAGTGTGGCCTGGTAACCCACCTTGATTCGGGACGTCTGGCTTCCAGAACTATGAGAGAACACATTTCTGTTGTTGGAAGTTGTCGAGTTGGTCACCCGTTGTTAGCCCGGTCACAGGAAATGAATAGAAGCTACATAGCCAAGCTTTCTCCAGTTTGTGTTCTGGAACTGCTCCTCCCGACTTCCCAGCAAGTCTGAGCCTGCTTTTTTTTTTTTTCTTTTTCTGCCTAAATCGGAGGCAGTTTCTGTTGCTTGCCACAAAAAGCACTGATGGCTAGAGTCAGCCTTTGGAGGGGAAGTGACAACGTTCAGAGAGGAGTAGCAATGCCCCCCATGATCTAATTTGGACCTGCTGGCTGCTGAGGCCTGGAGAAAGCCAGACTGTATTTGCTGTAATGCCTTCACCAGCCACTGATGAAATGCTCCACACACAGCATCCCAGGGAGCTCCAGAGTACAGAACTTGGCTTAACTTTAGCCTTCAGTGGAGACATTAATTTTCTCTGATATGGAGAAAAAAAGAGGAAGGAAGGGGATGGGGAAGAAGGACAGATTGCAGGAACTCATCCTGTGTGGTTTCAATCTTTCAGAATGCTGAGCAGTTCTGTAGCATGGGAATGTCGTGGGTTTGGGGCCAGAATGGCAAATAAGTGGCTCCCACACAGTCCATTATCTCTTACCTATGCCTGTGGCAGACATGAGTAATCGATCCTTGCACCTCTGCCTCACGATCCTTCCGAAACAGTGATCTGGACAGCTGTTCTCAATTATTTGGGTGTGGAATGAGATATAAAATCTATTGGAAGTCTCTGGTTTGTAGGCATGAGGACAGAGAAGCCAAATAGCACTGGGAAAGCAATGGGAAGTGAATGCAAAAATGACTCAACATTTGCAAAGGCCTGAGGGCCACATCAGTGCACTGTGGTGAATGTCACCGGCACAGAGCTCTAACTTCCCCCAGCATGCGGACGGGCCAGGAAAAAACCCACTCGTGGTCAACGGGTTTCAGTAAGAGGGTAATGTGAAAGGACTAAGAAGTAATGGGACTGGAGTGCTCTTGATCAAGTTGACCATGAGTCCCTGGGACTTTCATGGATTGAGTAGAAAGGGAGAATTTTGCATGGGTTGAATGGGGACATGATGAGAAAATGTGCAGGG
Organism: Halichoerus grypus; assembly: GCF_964656455.1. Lineage (NCBI taxonomy): Eukaryota > Metazoa > Chordata > Mammalia > Carnivora > Phocidae > Halichoerus > Halichoerus grypus. The sequence goes on from NC_135721.1 coordinate 119,163,605, forward strand.
TCCATGGAGGAGAGATGAGAAAGATGGGGAGCAGGAGGAGGCTGCAGCCCGGGAATGGGATTTCAGAATGCACTGTCAGAAGCGGGGCAGGTCCGAGGGATGGCTGTACCTCAGTCATGGCCACTTGGAGGAGGAGGACAGAAGTGAGATGGGGAATGGAAGATGTTGGACTTGGAGGTCAAGGAGATTCGAGGTCATCTTGTTGCCTGAATTTGCAAGGGGACACTGAGATGGAGAGAATTTGTGTTAATGAGATATCAGCTTGGGGCACCTGGGTGGCTCAGTTGGTCAAGCATCCAACTCTTGATTTTGGCTCAGGTTATGATCTTAGGGTCATGAGATCGAGCCCCTGGGCACAGAGCCTGCTTAAGAATCTCCCTCTCCCTCTCCCTCTGTCCCTCCTCCACTCACACTCTCTAGTGCGCGCGCTCTCGCTCTCTCCCCCCCCAAAAAAAAGGGGAGAGAGAGAAACATCAGCTTGTCAGTATGGATATTAAAATATTGAATAGATCACTTGAATGATTTGATAAGCACCAATTTTTTTATTCCTTGATTTTGCTTAACCATGTTTATTGTGATTACTGAGGTGTAATTGAGGTGTTAATTTGGTTCTCTTCTCATTGAATTTTCCCCTTCTCCAGCTCCAAGAAGGTAACCTATACTTCTGTGAGCCCTTGCTTCCCTTGTGTTATTGGACAAAACCAGAAGAGGCCTAGAGGCCTCTCCCAAATCTATCCCCTCACACAAACATTTAGCCTTTTTGACTTCTGTTTCAGGAAGTTATAACTCATTGAGGTGGTGGTGCTAGGGGGAGGAAAGGAAGGAGTATTACTGAGGGTTCCCACAGAAAACAACACACTCAGAGTAGGTTCTAGAAGGCTCCCTCAGGAGATTCTATACTATGAAACTCCTTCCATATCCCCCCAAGTCTTTCAGAGGAGAAAAAGCTTTTTTTAATGCTTATGTTCAACTTTCTCACAATCTCATTGGCATGCGGGTTAAGAATCAGAATTACTCAGAAATTAGAAAAACAAAATAACTATATTTCCCACATGCTCAGGGATCTTAGAGTGAAATTCATACTAATTACTCTAATATAGGAATTCAAATGGAAGAGTATACCTTAACAGATGATTCAGGCGGAGCCAAGTGCAGGGAGGTTAAGCTTAACTCCCTCATGTGGGACACCCTCCAATACCTCCTGCATTTGTGAGTGGAAGAGTCTGCAGTCTTGAGTGCCTCCCACTGCCCTCTCCCCCCCATTTTATGGGAATGGGTCTTCAGGGGCCTGGTCTGCCCGAGTCTCACAGGACAGCGAGACTGTAAGTTATTTGGTGAGGAGAATGTCCACATTGGTCTCAGATTCATCCAGAAGTCAGATCATCCCAGACAGAGGCTCTGCCCTCAGGCTGGTATTTTGGCTAATCACCTGACATGCTCTTGCATCTTCCCTGGCTTGAAGAGAGGCATCACCAGCCTCACGTTCCTGTGCCTTTGGCTGGAATTCGGACATGGGAGAATGGAGAGCTCATGGTCAGCCCCTCAAGCCAGTCATCTGTCAGCACACGGCTTCTGGATTGGGTTTGGGGTCACGTCCTGAGATGTGAGTGTGGTTTGAGTGCGTGAGCAGGAAGAGCTGTGAATGTGCCCAGGGAACCAAGAGAAGAGCGTGGTGGTCGGTAGAACCAGGCTGTGTGAGCAGAGGGTGTGGCAGGAAGCCCGTGTTCCAGCACTCCCCAGTGGTGTGACCTTGGGCATGCCACTGAGTCTTTCTGAGCGTGCCCATCTATGGGACAGAAGGGAAAGGGTTTGTCTGAGTTTATGCAGATAGTAATCGTGGCAGTCCAACTTGGTCTGCCTAATTTATTATTCATGCATACAAAAATACTTATTGAGCAACTACTATGAGCAAGTCATTGGGTCAGATATGGGAGATATCTCCTGTTCTTGAGCCAGCAGGGAAGAGAGAGTGTAAACAAGAAATCACTGTGGTTATAAAGGAGAAGCAGAGGGGCCTATTGGAAGCATAGAGAAGGGAGAATAAGAAATGGAAATCGAAAATGGTATAATTAATATTCTAGTGTAAGACCCACTGTTATATCTATTTTTTTTAAGTGCAGAAAAAAATGTATGCACAAAGCTGTTAACTGCAATATTATTCATCTTAGCAAAAAGTTGGAAATGACTTAAGTGCCCAGCCACAGGGGAATAAACAAATGATGTCACATTGTTGCGGCATATCATAGACTCACTTAAAATGATGTTTATTATGTTTATGATATTATGGGAAAAATGTAGGGTAAATATGTAAACACAATACAGGTCATGAGGTTGTTTATACAGTGTGATTACACATATATTTGGGAGGATGATGAGGGAAGACCCTAGGTTATTTCTGAATAGTGGTGGAAATTATGGGTGATTATTTTTTCTTATTTCTTTTATTTTCATACACTTTCTAAATTCTGTAGCAAACCAAGGCAAAAATAATAAATAAAAACTCATGAAGCATTCACATATTTGTCCATGACCATTTGTCTGGCACTAAAGGATACAGAAGGGATTCCCAAGGCATGTTCAGGACTTACCTAGAAGGACCCTATAACTTTCTTGAAACCCCAGAATAAATATACGCTGCAATAGAAAATAGGGTGGTGCTAAAGGATAATTCTGGCAATCCACTGAGATTTTGAATAGTAACAACTTGCTTTAGATGAGCACTTACTACATGACAGATATTGTTGTAATGCTTTACCTGTGTCATCAGCTTGCATGGGGACTAACCATACCCCACTTTACAGAGATGATCCTTGAGGCTGAGGCTTCTGGGGCTCCACTCTGAGCTAGGTGCAAGAAGGGATGTGTGGCACCAGACCCTCCCTCCCACCACTTTCCACTGAGTGCATTCCTTTGGTGACCATGACCATCTACTGGGTTCCTGCCATAGGCCACACACTGGGCCAGCAGAGTCATGGCCCCACTCTCATGCAATTTGCATGCTAGTGGGCAATATTGACACTAAGTACTAAACAAAGAAATCTGTGAAGGAAAAGAACATTCTGGTTGGAGAAAGTGTAATGGCCATAAAAGTGTCAATAGCATACCCATTTATCCAATGATGAAGAGTAAAAAGAAGCTGGGGGCCTATGGTAAAGACTGACTTTCAACTTGACCGAGGGCATTTGCGTTCCATCCACAGAAACCTTCAGAAGAGATGAAAATATTGTTAATAGAAACTGGAAATTAAAACTTATTCCAGCAGGCAGGCTGCTTAGCGTCATCTGAGTCTCTACCTCCCAGTTCTTAAAATGGGGACAAGGGTATGTAGGTTGTGCGGTTGTTGTATGAATGAAAGGGGGCACGTCACAGGAAGAGTTTAGCACAATGCTTGTGTGATATTGTGATTTATAATAAGAAATATATATTTGGTCTTTGATCATGTTCCTGGCAAGGAGCCCCTAAAACCCTTGGAATTTCCTGTGATCAGAGCAATAAAGGTGTCTTTAGTCATGTTAATGAGATGACTTTTGGAAAGCCCTTAGGTAACCTAAAGATGGGGGCTGGTTGCCAGAGAAATCAATCAAGTGATTACAGGGTTGGAATTTTTAGGACCCCAGCCTCCCCAACTCCAGGGAGGGGAGAGGGACTGGAGGTTGAATCAGTCACCAATAGCCAGTGATTTAATCGATTATGACGATGTAATGAAGCCTCCATAAAGACCCAAAAGCAGTGGGTTCAGAGAACACGTGGAGGTCTTGGAACAGTGGTACCTAGAGAGGGCGCTCTTCCCCATACGTCACCCTGGGCAGCTCTTCCCTCTGGCTGGTCCGAAGTCATATTCTTTTACAATAAACTGGTGATCTAGGGAGTACAACAGTTCTGTGAGTTCTGTGAGCCACTCTAGCAAATTGATCAAACCCAAGGAGGGGTCTTGGGAATCTCTGATTTATAGCTAGTCTGTCAGAAGCACAGGTGAGATGACCTGGGCTTTCAACTGATGTCTGGAGTTGGGGGGAGGGGGCAATCTTGTAGGACTGAGCCCCCTACCTGCTGTCTGGGGTAGATAGTGTCAGAACTGAGTTGAATTGTAGGACACCTAATTGGTGTCCCAAGAATTGCTTGTTGGTATGGAGAACCTTTCTCCTGCTCCTGCACTGGAATTGTTACCAGAAACTGGAAATTAAGCCTGGCATTTAGAAAGTGCTCAACCCTGTTGGCTGCTATCATTGCTTCCGGGATCAAAGAGCAGAAAGAAAGGTGAGCTAGAGGGGTGGGAGGTATTGTGACATAATCTGTCATTGTTTTCTCCTTTGTTGATAGGAACATGATCTTCTTCCTGTTGGTCTTTGTCTCCAGCTGGGATGATGAAGTAGGGGGTCCATTCCCCCACAACCTGTGTTACAGGGATTTTGAGTTCCTTTTTTTTTTTTTTTTTCTTTCTTTCTTTCTTTCTTTCTTTCTTTCTTTCTTTCTTTCTTTCTTTCTTTCTTTCTTTCTTTCTTTCTTTCTTCCTTCCTTCCTTCCTTCCTTCCTTCCTTCCTTCCTTCCTTCCTTCCTTCCTTCCTTCCTTTCTTTCTTTCTTTCTTTCTTTCTTTCTTTCTTTCTTTCTTTCTTTCTTTCCTTCCTTTCAGATTTTATTTATTTATTTGACCTAGAGAGAGACAGAGAGAGCACAATCAGGGGGAACAGCGGGCAGAGGGAGAGGGAGAAGCAGGCTTCCCGCTGAGCAGGGAGCCTGATGAGGGGCTCGATCCCAGGACCCTGAGATCTTGACCTGAGCTGAAGGTAGACGCTTAACTGACTGACCCACCCAAGCACCCAGTAGTTGGAGTTTCACCCAGAAAAATTTGCGCTGGCCACCATGTTTTATTAGTTTTATTGTTATTATGATGTTACTGTTATGTTTGTAAACCCTTATGCCTTTCAAATATTCTCTGTCTTTCTCATCTTCCAGAACTGTCTTTGTGAACAAAGGCACACAGATAACCACAGATTCATAAAGATTGCTATAGCCTGAAGCATCATTTTTTGTCCTGGCCTGATTTGGGTGAAGAGATAATGGGGACCACAGACCCCCAGTCATTATCTGCCTTTCAGGGGGCACCAGGATCCTGGTTCAGCTTGGACGAACATAAGGCCTGACACGGCAGGCATTCAGCTAACATTGTCTCCATTGTTTGATCACTAGATAAAACAAATAAACCAAAAGAACTTGCATGGAAAAAAGACTGGAAGGAAATAGAGGAAAGTTATTAGCCTTAGTTCACTGTAACTAAGAATTGCTTTATAACATCCCTTATAATTTTTGTTTTTTTTTTCCTGAACTTTCTAAGAGAAACCTGTGTTGTATTTGTAACTTGGAAAAACCCCTTTGTGTATAAAACAAACATTCATTAATTGAAAGAACGTGTCACTGTTTTCCACTGCCCAGAGGAAAATGGAAGAGCCCCCGGAAGAGGTAGGTAGAGAGAAGTGGAGGTACTTGATTTTTTGCTCTCAGAGCTTGATTTGTTGGTTTAACTTTTCAGGACTGTGGTGTCAGCCTCTCTGATCTGTATCTTGAAGCTCTGGTCACATCTTACCAGCAGAAGCACTGCAGGGGCAAATGAGAGAAGTCGCCATGTGGGTTCATATCACATGATATGTGATGCTGAGCTCCTGCCTGAAAGGCAGTATACAAATCCCAAGTATAAAAATGTTTTTGGACTCCAGATCCCATGCAGGTGTTTGGGGGTGGTTGGATTTATTCCCAGGCTCTCTTTCCTGCTCTCCCCAAAGAAGGTGGGTTGCTGACTAGCATTGGTCTCTGCTCTTGTGCGTTCTTTCCGGTTCACCGAAGGAGGAAGGAGGAAGAAGTTGTAGCAGAGAGGGAAGCAGGAGAGATGTGGCCCTGGGGATGTTGCCAGGGGTCAGAGCAAAGCAGCTGAGCTGACTCAGCCTCCAATAACACATCTCCTATCAGCCCATTTACTTAGCCCACAGACGGCCCTGGGACAGCAGGCCCAACTCCAAGCTTCTCGTGAAACCTGGGGGCAGATTCACTCAGTGCCCCCAAACCTCAGCGTGACCCTCTCCTCCCCCGGCCCCGCCACATAATTTCTCATGGTGGGAAAGCAGGTTGTGTTTATTCAGATAAAGATATATTACTATAATAGAATTACTAATTATGTCCAACAACTTTTTCCTTAAACAAAACATTCCTTGGTTGGGGCAGGAAAGCATTAGTAAGAGGAGGCGGAGGAGGGAGGGGGCAGGGAAGGCGTGTTTTTCTTTCCCTCTGATTGATGATGGCGTGCTAATCTTGGCTGGCTCACAAGGGGCTCTGTCCCGTGGAGAACTGGGCCCTGCTTGGCCAGCCTTAATTTGAAGCAAATTTTGCTCGAGCCAATCTTCACCTCCTCATTAATGTTTGTTAAAAGCCATCGCAGCACACACAGATGCCTCCAGCACCCTGGCCGGCCCCCATCCCAGAGCCAAGTCCAGGTCACTGTCAGGGGCGACAAGCTCCTCCCTCGGGTCGGCTGGGCTTTCAGGACGCATGCGCGAAACAGGAGGCTGGCTCCCTAATGAAGTCTGCAGACAATGCTGATTTGGGAGTTGTTAGTGCAGATGTCACATGAGGACACGGCAACACCAAGAGTCTTAGAGTCTGAGATTCTGTGGGGGGAATGCGAGGATAAGAGACTGATTCCGTGTGAAGCAGAAAGCATTGCAAATCATTGCTAGCTTCCCCTCTTCTCCCCACTGGGAAGATTTTCCCTCGCCTGTCTTTCCCCGCTCTGTTTAGCCAACCGTCTTAGGTTGGGTTCCCGCAGAAGCAAACCCTGAGATAAGAACGCGAGTGCAAACAGTTGATTCGGGCAGGGGTCCCAGGAAGCATGGCTGGGGGAGCCGGGAAGGGAGAAAGAAGAGAAGGAAGTCAGTATAGGATCCATTGATGGACAGGTTACTGTTGTGGGCAACTGGGTCCTTCTCCCTAGAAATCGCTGAGAGGCCGTACAGTTCATGCCTCAGAGCAGCTGAGGACTCCGGGGTATTCATCTGCTAACTCTGTCCATCATTGGTTGAGGGCTCTGGAGGTAGAATTCCTTGGCACCCCCGTCCTGTCCCACAGGTGAGACATTCCTGCAGTGGGAACCTGGAGGGTAGGGCACTTGTCCCTGTTCCACTCACGAAGCACAACTACACATCCCGGACATTTTGTATAAAACAAAGGATAAGAATATTCTGGAAGAGGAAATGAAGGTCAGCCGATGAGGACGTCAGGACTTGGGGAACGACATGGTGGTGAATTCCTTTGAATTTCCCTTCTGCCTCATGTATCCTAGACGCAGCACTGAAGAAACAGCCAACCTGGAAACATAGCCTGTTCTCTCAAAACAGAAAACTTTCCGATAATCACTGTTCTCCTTCAGTCAAGCATCACAGAATTAAGCTGTGACTACACCCCCGTGCATGCCAGCAAAGGCTGAGTGGGGGACCCACATCTGTGGGAGGCTGCCCCAATACCCCCGCTAGAATGATGTCAGGGAAGACCTATAGGGAGCTGGTATCTTCATCCCTGCCGACCAGTAACCCAGTAACAGGTACCGCCCCCTCCACCGCGGAGAACACATGCAGAGTGGAACTCCCACCCCCACCCCGGCGTAATGCTGAGCTCCTGCATTTCTGCTTCCACCTAGCCGAAGTAGAAGGCCAGGAAAAGCCCCAGACAAATATGGCTCACTGGTTTTTTTAAACTAAAATTTTTATCAAGATACTTATAGATCCACATGCCATTGTAAAAACAGTACAGAGAGATCCTTTGTGAAGTTTGTCCAGTGTCTTCCAACAACAACATGAGCAAAACTGCAGTATAATGTCGCAGCCAGGATCTTGATAGTCATGCACTATATGAATCTTGTACAGATTTTCCTAGTTTTATTTATGCCTGGTTGTGTATATGTGTATGTGTGTATGTGTTAAGTTTAATACAATTTATCACCTGCGGAAGCCCATGGATCCATTACCACAACTAAGGTATGAAACAGTTCCAACACCAATTGGTGATGTCCTTTAATATTCCTTTTAAGTTCACATCCTCTTCTCTCCTGCTCCTCCGGACCCCCTTCCCTCCCATCCCTAGCCCCTGGCAACCACTAATCTGCCCTCCACTTATAAAATGTCATCATCAATCATGTAAAATAAATGCATTATACAGTAAGTAACTTTTTGGGGATTGGTGATTTTTGCTCAGCATACTTCCTTGGAGTTGTGCGCATCAATAGTTCAGTCCTTTTTTATGGCTGAGCAGCATTCCATGGCATGCATGTGTTATGTATTTATTCATTGCTGAAGGGATTCCAGTTTTTGGTGATTACAAATAAAACTGCTGTGGACATTCATGTACAGGTTTTTGGGTGAACACACATTTTCAGGAAAGAGGAACTGAGAAGTGGCACAAGAGAGGATGCTTGAGTAAAATTGCTTGACCCTAGATCTAGCTATACCTGAAGCCATCTATTCCCCCTCAAATGTTTGGGTTACTAGGGGGGTTTGCATCACTTGTTTGATATTACTAAATAGTACTAACATATCAGGTCTTAGTAGTGGGTCATTTTATATGTCTGTGCCATGAAAACTACAACAAATTACTTTTTTAAGAACAGTAAATTATTTGGCCCCCAGAGGCCAGGCAAAATTTCAGCAACATAAGTCTGTTACATCTAACAGAAGAGGGAGAATTCTATTACATTTTTTACTCCATTATATAGTTAGCTTCTAAAAATATTTGGCACAGAGTAAATGCTTAATACATATTTTGTCCCAGGCTGAATGTTCTCTCGGTGTTCTCTGGGAAGTCTTTCTGTCCAGCAGAGTCCAGGAGACCTGAGACAACTCCACAGTGGCCTCTGGGGTATGGAGGGTGTCCTGATGGCTGCAAGGCTCTGTGCCATGGTGGTTCTGGAGACATGGTGCCAGGTGGTGACAATACTCCCAGGGGACCTAGACCAGGTCCAGGTCCCCATCTATTGCTATGTGAGATGGCAGTGTTGATGACCATAGTTGGATTTGTCATTATTAAAAACCAACTTCATTCAGGTAGAGACAAACTGGCACCTGGGGTCTCCACCTTCCTGGAAGAAAGAGAACACATTTTTGAGAAGCTCAGACTAATTAGAAGCAAATTTGCAGTCAGTTTCAACAGATGACAGTTTGGAGACCACAAGTATCAGATATCTGAAAACTGGAGGCCGTCCATACAGAACTAGAAAGGTATAACTCTTGAGGATAGAAGAAACACTTCCCAAGAAAAATTAAAATAAGGTGAATCTCAATATTTAAAACAAATTGGAAAAAATGGATAAATGGTACTACATCAAAATTAAAAATTTCCATGCATCAAAGGACACCATCAACAAAACGAAAAGGCAACCCATGGAATGGGAGAAGATATTTGTAAATCATGTATCTGATAAAGGGTTAATAACCAGAATACATAAAGAACTACAACTCAACAACAAACAATCCAATTAAAAATGGACAATGGACTTGAATGGACATTTTTTCCAAAGAAGACATGCAAATGACCAATAAGCACATGAAAAAGATGCCCAACATCATTAATCATTAGGGAAGTGCAAATCAAAGCTACAATGAGTTACCACTTCACACCTCCCGTCCCCAAATAAAACATTTGGAGTCCTTATGCACTGTTGGTGGGAATGTAAAATGGTGCAGCTGCTGTGGAAAACAGTATGGAGCTTCCTTAAAAAAATTAAACATAGCATTATCATATGATCCAGCTATTCCACTTCTGAGTATAGACCCAAACGAATTGAAAGTGGGGGCTTGAACAGATGTGACTTATACACCCATGTTCATAGCAGCATTATTCCCAATAGCTAAAGAATGGAAAAACCCAAGTATCCATCAACAGATGAAGGGCAAAGAAAATGTGGTCTCAACATACAGTAGAATGTTATTCAGTCATAAAGAGGAAGGAAATTCTGACTCATGCTCCAACATGGATGAACCTTGAGGACATGATGCTGAGTGAAATTAGCTAGTCACAAGAGGACAAATACCCTATGATTCCACTTATATGAGGTACCTAGAGGAGACAAATTCATAGAGGCAGAAAGTAGAGGGGTGGTTGCCAGGGGCTGGGGAAAGTGGGGACTGGGGGTTAGTGTTTCATAGGTACAGAGTTTTGATTGGGGAGGATGAAAAAGTTCTGGAGATGGATGATGGTGATCGAACAACAGTGTGAATGTGCTTAATGCCCCTGAACTGTATCCTTACAAATGGTTGCGATTTAAATTTTATGTCATATATATTTTACTCCAATAAACAAAGAGATTCATAAAAGCACAAGTTGACACTTCCAGGAAGAGCCAGTCTTCACAAGATAAATCAGAGCACATCGAAAATCAAGTAGCTGCCACCATGACAGCTTTCAAAACCCATCAGAAGAACGAAGACAAGCTTCAAGGAGCTCTAAAAGATGCTTTGAAGAAAAATTCCAGTCTTCAGGGAAGCCTATATCTCCTTTCATGAGATGCTGAAGGAACGAAAGGCAGAGTGAGTAAGCTCCTCAGACAGAAGAGAAGCATCTCAGGAAGCTCGAGAGGAAGTCATGCCAAGCCTCTGGGTGGACACCCTGGGGGACATGGGGGATGGGCCGCTGTTCCTAGGGGAGACAGCTTGGATGCTGGGAGCTCAGAATTCATCAGAAAACAGGGACCACATAGCATATGAGTCAAAAACGAGTTTTGAACACGATGAAGCATGTGGCTGCATTAAATGCTTAAAGACTTTTCAAACTCTTGAAGAATAAAGAAATGAAATATGCACTGAATTAACTGAAGAGGATTGAATAAATCATGCACTTAAAAATCCAAAGAAAAGTCGCCAAGCTGATAAAGCTTTACTGCCGTCAGAAAAGACACACACACACCCCAAAAAACAAAACAACAACAAAATCAAACAAGAAACAAAAACAAACAACAACAACAACAAAACCCCAACCAGAACCACCATTAGAAAGACAGCAGAGACAACAGCTCCCCTGGAAACTTCACCTTCTCTCAGAGAACGACAACAAGGGGGAAAAGATCTGGCTTAGTGAGAGGGTAAACCTCTAAGGTTGAAAATAACCCTTCAAAAGCAGAAGACAAGATTAGCAGTCCATATGAGCCGGACACCTACAAAATACAAGCCGAAATTCTTTCAGAAAAATTCAAAAGAATCCCTGGCTATTGTGGGAGGCAGCTTTCTCCCCATGAGAGAAAAAGCTCTGTCGGCTGAAAGACGCCTTCATAACTTCCGGAAAGAGAACGTATCCCAGAGACAAAACATTTCTTGAGGAAGGTTTTAAGGTTTTGAAAAGTATTCTTATATCTTCGATGTTGCAAATGGGGCATTCGGTAGAGGCCCACTAGGACCACCAGGGAATCTTTTGGATGACCATATCCCTGAGGAAGGAGGAGTTCCAGCCTGGGGTGGGATGGAGATTCAGAGTCTCATGCCTGATGCGGGACAGATGCTACCTTCCCAGATCGGGGCCCTGGGAGAAAGAGCCCCCTCTCAGGTCAACTCTATCCTGACACAGAAGCTCCTCTTCAAGAGCATGAGAGAGGTGTCCTGGTGCTTCTGATTCATCCCTCCCGCCAGAACAGAGGACTGCCCCCAGGCTCTGGTCTTTCACCTCATGCCCTTGTCAGACATTAAGTGTTCCAGAGGGACTCCAGGGGCCTGAGGAGAGCACGCTCTGTCCTCCCCCTGTTCTAGGCCAGGAAGAAACTGCCTCGGAGTCTTTCCTTCTGACGGACCCCTGGCCCACATGTCCTCCATTGGCCACAAGAAAGGCCTCTGCACCAGACACTGTCCACACAGCCTAAAAGCAAAAGTGTCACCTCCGAGGGTGCTTGGGTGGCTCAGTCGGTTAAGCATCTGCCTTCGGCTAAGGTCATGATCCCAGGGTCCTGGGATCAAGTCCCATGTCGGGCTCCCTGCGCTGCAGGGAGTCTGCTTCTCCATCGGCCCATCTGCCACTTATTCTCTCAATCTCTCTCTCTCTCAAATAAATAAATAAAATCTTAAAAAAAAATAAAGCGTTACCTCCGAGTTGATTCCACTGTCCACCAAGCTGACTTCTGAAGATCCAGAACCACTGGAAATTGCTTTTCTTTCCTGACTAAAATAGTTTTTTTTTTTTTTCCTTTTCATTTTATTGCTATTAAGTAATTATGCCCTGGCTCCAGTGGAAACCTGGGAGGATTATAATTCTGGAATAATGTCCTCCAACAGTGGATTACCCATCTATGACTCATAAATAGTTGCTTTCATTTTATTCTACTTGTAGGTGGTTTTGGTATAGTAGCTTCATTGTTAATAAGTCCATTAAAATAATCCAGAGATACAGCAAACATTTTGTCTTTCTTCTATTTAATTATTTTCTCTTGGTTTTATTGCTATTATTTAGGTGATGATACAATATCTCAAATGGAGACTTGATGGGATTATGATTTTAGGATGGCGTTTCATAAATATTCATTATACACGTGTGAATCTTGGACTGGAAAAACCTCAGGGGCCAAGCTGCCAACCCTCTCTGTGGTGTCACCTCCATCCTCGGCCACTTCCCAGCCATGTCCAAGGATGCTGGAGCTGATGACCATGGACAGGTTAGACGTCTTCCTTTCTTCAGGGCGAGGGCAGGGGCCCAGGAGGTACAAGGCCCCCACTGTGGCCCAGCCTGTCATGGTTTGACCTGGGGAACTTGACCTCTTTTGGGCTCAGTTTCCCCTTAGCACGGCCCCTAGCCCAGCTGCCGTGAGACACAACACCGTCCTGGGCATGCAGCTGTCTTTCAATCCAGAACCCACTGCAGAAGCAGAGACAGAGCTTGGGGAAGCCAAGAGGGGTCAGACAGCATTTCCTGTCCTGCGCCCCCTCCTTCCCCCTCACCCTCCCTCCCCCCTCCTCTCCCCCGTCTCCCTCCCCCTCCCTCTTCCAACTCCCTCCTCCCCCCTCCTCTTCCCCTCCCTCCTCTTTCCCCTCCCTCCTCTTCCCCTCCCTCCTCTTTCCCCTCCCTCCTCCCCCTCCCTCCCCTCACCCCCCTCCTCCTGTCCCCCTCCTCCTCCTCTTCCTCACCAGCATTGCTCCTTTCTCATCCCTGCTTCCCTCTGGCTGCACCTACTTCCTTATTTCCTCGTGTTTCACATGTGCCCTGAATGAACAGCAGCTCAAAGTTCCCCCTGCTTCCAAATCGCACTGAGACTCCACTGTAAACTCCTGGAAGGTCCACAAGGACGCACATCCCCTGGTCTTTGCTTGCCTGCCCACGCCCCTCCAGTCTAGTTGCTGAGCTTCCTTCTGTTCCAATAACATGTCAAGCTCATGCCTGCCTCGGAGGCTCGGCACTGCTTATTTCCTGTGCCTGAAGTGCTTTCTACCAGATATGTGTGCGGCTGCCTCCTTCTTGCCATTTAGATATCAGCTCAGGAGCTGGCTCTCTAGGGGGCCTTTCCTGACTATCCCAGCTAAGCGACCCTACTCCCTGCCTTCTTCCTTATTCCCTGGCCCTATTTACGCCTTCCTATCACTCATCCTTTCGGAACTCATTTGATGTCCTTATTTTTCTAGTTTATGTCCTTTAACCCCCTTTGGGCTACCCTCTGAGACAGGCACTATATTCAGAGCTGAAGATACTGGGGTTCTCACAAGCTCCAAATCAGTCTAAGGAGGCCCTGAGCCAGAGTGCCTGGGAGCCATCCTCACTTTTGACAATTCCCAGTGGGGTAACTCTGGACGTGTTACTTAAGGTTTTGGTGCCAAGACTTTCTCGTCTCTGAAATAGATAAAGGATGCACTGTGAGTTAAGAGAAACAAATCCTCATAGAGCACTGAACATATAGTGAGCCCTCCAGGGAAGTTGCTGTTTTTATGATCATACGCAAAGTAAATGATGTACCTGACCTTGAATCTGAGACCTCTGGCCCCAAAGCCATTTACTTTCCGTTCATGGAAAAACTGTTTTGTCTGTGTTTAACCTGTGTTTGGTTTACCGGTCCCTTCTAAATTTGCCCTTGACTTTTTGCTCCTGGGAGCTCCCAAGTTAAGGCCCAGTCTGCCTTCTCGGAGCTTAGCCGATGGAAGAGCACATTTTCCTAAAGGACTAGGAAGAAAGTGAGATGGTTTTAGAACCTCTGGCAAGCTCTGGTTAATTGCAGTAACAACATCTGAGTCCCTGTTCCCAGTGAGGCTGGCTATTCCCAGGGAAATTTGATTCAATTTCACAAACACTTCTCCTACTCATTAAGACACCTACCACCAAAACATCTGGTCAATTAAATTTAAAGCATTAGTCAAACCAGTTGTTGGCATTATATGGTCAAACATCTGGACAAATGAAATTTTAATTGAATGTTTTGATGTCATGTGGTCTCTGTTTCAAAACCAATCCCCAAATAGAAGCTACGTACCTTTACTTTCTCTGCCAAATTGTGCGGGTTGGGTTTGCTACATTGATTCAATTTTAGAAAGTTAACTAAATTATCATGTTATATAGGTAAGAGGATGGTGCATCTTGGATCTTCCACAGCATCTCTGATTTTTTTTTTTAAAGTTCCATCCTTTTGCTGGATAATTGACATGTTCCAGTTTTGGGGAGGCAACATGGTCGGTATTTGCTTAGAGTCCTGAATAGAATGAGGGAAGCCTAACTGAAATTTTGAATCTGGTTCCATTTACCCTAAAATATCCAGTGACACATTTAACAATTCTTTTTGCCCCCTCAGGTTTCCCATCGATGAAATGGAGGAGTGACTTCTGCATTTTGTACCACAAGGGGAAGGGCTTTCTGTGTACATCTATGGCGTTTCATACATATGTGAACACACGTGTTCATATACACACTGTTATAATGAACCCTCAGGAACTCTTGACGTAGATGAAGAAGAATGGTGCCTGGGATCAAGGTTCTAGCAGCAGACATCAGAGAAGTGGGCAGATTTGAGAGAGGCTGACAGTGCCCAGGGATGCATGGGCTAAGGGGGTGGCCAGATTCTGAAGGAGCATTCCCACTGCCACTGAACGCAATGTTAGAAGGGACCTCTTGGTCAACTTCTCAAATTCCGGTAGAGCATTCCAGCTTCTTTTGACATCTCCTGCCTATTTTTCACCCTGAGAACCCACACAAGCATTGTTTAAATCTCCCTTAACTTGTCTTGCTTCCTCGACCCACCAGAAACCTTTATCTTGGCACAAGAAATCTCTGGCACAAGGTCATGTATGGCTTAAAAAAAAAAAAAATCCCCCTGAACACAAAAACACAAAACAAAAACAAAAACAACCCCCCTCTCTGGACATCTGTTCCGATGTGGCGGCCAAGAGCAGGGTCCGCGTGGTGCCCGCCCAGCACCGAGGCGCTCGGTGCGGTCAGAGTGTGCGAGGTGCTCACATGAATGATCTGGGCTTCCTGCGGAGGCCTGCTCTGCCAGCCTCCTAATTAGGCCAGCCCGGCCAGGCCTCCTCTACTGTCTTGTCTTCCTCCCACGCGGCAATTTTGCATTGTGAGCATTTTTTATTGCGGGCCGTGTCAGACAAAGGGGAGAGTAAAGCGGACTCCACCTAAGGTGCCAGACAAAGGAAGAGCCCCCAAAGCCCATGGCACGGCTGATGGGAGAAGTCCCAGCCCTCCTCCTTGGAAGGGTGCAGACCTCGTTTAACATCTCATCGGTCAGGAGCCAGCAGAGAAAGACCCTGCCCCAAGTGGGGTCCAGAGACCCCACCACTGCTATGGGTGGCTCAGCCTGGGCTCTTTTCCAGTCCCTTTGTCCCAGAGGGTCATCAGCAGGAGATGACCCCTGGGTCTGCCCCCTGCTGGTCGGTGGGATGTGGCAACCACCCACTGACGGAGTTGGGGAGGGATCAGGCTGTGGCCTGTCGGGGACGAGGGTGTTTCTTCTGATAGCTGAAACCCGTTCATGGAGAAAGTTTGGAATGTCATGAATTTTCTATGAGCGTGTTGGTTCTGGTGGGGGTCCTTCAGTGGGGGGTCACAGGCTTCCGGAGAAAGAAGATGGGGCAGGGGTCACTTGGAGGAACTTCCTCAAGGTGAGAGGGGAGCGTAGCTCTGGGCCACAGCTCAGTAGCCGTGAATCAGTGAACGAAGACTGGAAGCTGACCTAAGGCAGACCAGTTTGCTTTGCCTACTGTGGTGGCACCTGGCACAAAGGGGCTCAACAAATGAGTTAATCAGTGAAATGGGCATCCTCACAGCGGCCACCTTCTAGGGACATGGTGAGGATTGAAAGAAACGGTGGGCAGCAAGTGCTCAGCACTGAGTTTGCACATGTCACTACAACAAAATGAAGTTCAAGGCCCAGAGAGTAAATATTTTAGGCTTTGCGGGCCATGTAGCCTCTATTACAATGACTGAACTTACTGTTCTAGCAGGAAAGCAGCTAGAGACGATATATGAATTCGTGAATGCAACTGTGTTCCAATAAAACTTTATTTATAAAAATAGACTGTGGACTGGATTTGGCCTGTAGACCATGAAATAAAGAGGTTACTGGAAAATAAATAAAAGTTACTCTCCAAAGAGAGAGTATAGCTACAAATATGCCCAGATTCAAGGCAAGTTCATGTATACCCATGAAGAACAGCTCCAGCCCAGATGAGCCAGGTGAACTCAAATACAACAGACTTAGCCCCTCACCTGGGGGGCTGATGGCATGAAGGATGCACAGAGCATCTCCCAGCCTCCTCCCTAGAGCCCTTGAGTTTCTGCCCAAACCAGAATCTACACATCTCTAGTCTTAACTAATCCCCATGGGCTCTGTGAGTGAGCAGCCTTCTTATCCACCCGCACAGACAGCAGAGGGTGGAGTCCTTAGAAGCCTGTTCTGTTCCTTGGGGTTTCCCGACTTGTATATTCTTATCTCTGGTGGTGTTTCAGGACCCAGTTCACTCAAGTGAATACTGGAAGTTGGGACACCTTGCAACGAGATTAAACTCACGTGTACCCACTCAACACGCCTTGCCTCCTACCTCCTAGGCAGCAGCCATTGTGCCCAATGGAAATAAGGATATGGATAAGATTTTATCTGAGACTTGGAAGAGCTCTTGGTCTAGGTGGGGAGACAGGCATGAACAGGGAATTGTTGCAACACTAGGCAACTTCTGAGGTGGGAGGGAGGGAGTGGTCTCCTGGGTTCGGCTGAGAATGAGTCAAGAATTATTTCCCAGGAGGTGAGGTTTGAGCTCCATGATGGAGGCCCATTGCTCTTGCCCACTCAACTGCCCTGAGAATGTAGCTTTTCTCTGCAGGAAGGACACACTCTGGGGAAATATTGACAGGACAGTTCTCTTTGGTTTTCCCTCAGGGGCTTTTTGAAGATAAAGGAGGAAATGACAAGGAAATAAATGGCTTTTCTCTTAGTCCACATTGTTGGTCTGGCTCTGGGGGGGGACTTGGTATGAAGAAGAGGGCAGGGTGAAATGCAACACGACGAGTAGAAAGTGACTCTTGTCTCATGACTTTTATGGTCATGTGTAAGTCAATTCTTCCATGGTGGGAAAGAAGTCCAGATGTCAAGCAAAATATGCAGTAGGACTTGTGGGAAAACTTTCAAGGTAGGTGCTTGCTTCATGATGGAGAATAAGGGTCTTGTGATGAAAGGTTTACATTTAGAAAGTTTCTCTTTTACAATCAAGGATAAGCTAAATATTTTCCATGGTTTTGTCATCTGCTTCCCTCAGCAACCCACTTAGATCATCTGTAATCTCACTATTAATGACATTCATTTGAAACCCAAACATGGCCCTTACCACTCCTTGGCTTAAAACCATCAGCAGGAGCCTTTGTCTACAGGATAAATTCCCCCCAAACCTTCTGTGCTCTGCCCCTCCTGCGTCTCCAGCCACACTAAAGTAGTAGGAGGCACCATGTAATGAGTGTCCACCATGGGTCACATTCCTCTTGGCCATTTGCTTATGTGAGCTATTTGATCGCCACCATAATCCTAGGAAGCTCAGTCAGCTCAGTATTATGGAAGAGGCAGTTTAGGTTCAGGAAGATGGAGTAACTCACCTAAGATCAAGCAAATAGTCACAGAATTTAACCAAAGATCTGTCTAAAATCAACATCTATACCTCTTCTCCAACATTGTTCTGCCCAGAATATTTCTCATCCCATTTTTCCTCCTAAAAAATACTAAGCCCCTTTAGGATTTGATTTAGAAATTTCCTCGACTCTGGATTCTCTCGTACCTTCCCTGCTGACCATTTGCAGCACCATTTTTTTTTGGTACTCATCATGGCATTGCTATTGTTCCGTCATTCCTAGTTCTTTGCCTATTTCCCGTGATGGATGTGAGCATCCTGAAGATGTCTTCAGTACATGATCTACCTTTATATTCCTGGACCCAGTTTAGAGATGGTGCATTGAATATGGATCCAATGAATAAATGACAGGAACAGAATATTTTGGGATGCGTGTATTCAGATCAGACCTCTCAAATGCAGAAATAACAACCTTTAAAACCGTCTGCTAATGGAGACTGGATGCTGAATGTAGAATGAAGGAATATTCTTCTCTTGTTTGTTATGCAGTCTGAGCGGTGGCCGGAGCAGTGGACTGGCTGTGGCTGGTTATGCTGTCCACCCCTCAGAAATCTCTGAAGTCCATCCTAAACGTTTAAATGAAGTAAAGTGGTTGGCTTTATAAGTAATAGAAGTCAATTGTGTTTGCAGCATCTAATGCAGGAACGGCATTAGGTGGTTGAGATGGGGCCAGTGCCAAGAACTGCTGAGTGGGCAGGAGGCCTGATTTTCAGCCTCCCTCTGCATCCATTTGTGATAATCCGGGTCTGGCTTTCAACCAGTCACCTTCCTAACGAGACTTGCAGAAGACAGCCTTTGCCCCCAGCACAGACATATCCTGAATCAGGAGTTCACTTATACAGACTTTTAAAAACACCCACACATCTACGCACACTCATACACATTCTTCCTAAATACATTTTTTATCTTTATTGTTACCAACACTCTCCTAACAGGCTGGCAAACATTCAGACAGAACCTGAAATATTTAGCTGGATGGTGGCCCCTTCACTCCCTTACAAGATGGACTTTCAACGGAAAGACAGAGGGAGCAGATATTCTGCCTTGAGCCCATGAAATCAGAGCCGCTGATAAAAGATTGTCTTTTGGCTTCAGGGTAGGGCATGAGGGCTGCAGACAAGATTGGAGTTACATTCATATTTGTTTTGCCTTTCACAAGAGAGTCCTTATCCTCCCCCGGCAGGAGGCTAGGCGGTGCTTGCTATTAGGAAAATGATAATAAAGACATTAGAAATAAAGTCGAACATTTATTATCCCACTATATTATTCTAAGCATTTATAGCATTATGTAACATTGTCATCACGATAATCCTGATTGGTGGTTTTATTATCTTCATTTTATAGATGAAGAAACTGAGACTCAGAAGCCTCACAGTTTGCTCAAGATTCCAGTTAGTAAAGATCCCAGCCTGCACCTGGGTTCATATAGATCTGCCCCCCCCCCCCCCCCGCCCCCAAGAACCTGTGTTTTACAGAACAGAGAGAAACTGGCTCCAATCTATCGAAATGAGATTCTGGGGAACCTCCTGGGAGTGAACTCATTCCACAGAAAAAGGATATCAGGTTCATCAGGCTTTGCCCCATAAAACCCTTAGGAATTATGAGTGGGGAACTATTTGCAAGTATATCCTGGTGTTAGTGTCTTAGATTTGTCTCCAGGCTCATCTTTCTGCAATCTTGTGCTGAGAACCTATGATGAGTAAGAATGGAAAGAATTGTTTTACTAGAAAATGCCAGGAGACACAGAGGACACAGGCCATGTTGTTGCGGGAATCCCTTGAAAGACGCGGACAAGAAAAGGAGAAAGGGGAGGCATTTGCTCACACTTTGTAAGCTCGGCCAGCTCCGGGATCCAGGATGGCAGTGGAGGATCTTGCGGGGCGAGGGGTAGTTGGAAGCGCCCTGGGGCAGACATTATCGAGTCTGGCAGAAGCCACCGGACTGTTGACAGAAGCATTGAACTCAGTGGGGACATAGCAGTCACTGAAGACAGTAAAGACATTACATGGGGTGGAGGACAGAGCCAGAGAAGAGGAATAAATGTGCAAATATCAGTAGCTGATGGTGTTCTTTAATTGGCACATGGGAAACACTTTCTCATGGGTTCCCCAAAATGCTTTGGAGGAGGCTCTTTTATCCAGGAGACATGGGCTTTCTCAGATCAGGTGGCCCTTGTTCCTATGACGTTTTCTCAAATATCTCACCTGTCTCTGTGGGAGATTGCAAACATGGCTGCAAATTCTTCCCCTCGCTGCTTCCGAGCCCTTGTAACGTGAGGAGGCTGTGCTCCCATTGAGAGCTGGAGGCAATTTTCTATCTCTTTCATCTGGGTGTGACTTGCTTTCACCAATGAGATTTAGCAAACCTGATTCAAGCAGAAGCTTGAAAGACTTACAAGGCCTTCCATTCAGGTTCCTCATGTAAAAATTCCTACATATAATGGACGTGTGAGGACTAAAGACAAGGCAAGAAGGTGTTCAGCACAGAGAACACTGGGGCTCTCTCTAGTGCTTGGAAGCCTGAAAGCACTGAGTGTTGAGTCTGAGGTAGATTGCTGAGCAGTGAGCTGGTCTAGCCAACAGCCTGGTTGGGATAGGGCCAGACATAGGTGTGGGGCCATCCTGGATCAACCAGCTCCTGGTCTACTCCCCAGCTGACACTGGACCAGAAGCCCAGCCCAACCAGTGTTATGAAGTAATAAATGATTGTTTTAAGTCAGGAAATTGTGGAATGGTTTACTATGGCAAAAATTAACTGATACATCCCTTTAAGGATGCCCAACTCTGCATAATCAAGGAGGGCAAGTATTAAAATCTCATTCTTAATGGGGCACTTGGGTGGTTCAGTCAGTTGAGCATCTGACTCTTGATCTCAGCTCAGGTCTTGATCTCAGGGTCGTGAGTTCAAGCCCCCTGTTAGGCTCCACACTGGGTGGGGAACCTACTTTAAAAAAAAAAAGAAAAAGTCTTAATACTAAGATGAGAGAATTAAGTATCTCAGAGGATTAAGATTTCCCAACATGCCAGAGCCAGTTAATGGTAGAATAATGACTAGAACTCATAATGGTTCACAAGGGGTCTTCTAAATCCATGCAGTTACTCTCAGTGAGTTATTCTGACTAATTTCTTGATAATAATTATAAAACAAAATCAGTTCTTATTTTCTACAACCTCAGGGTAGGTCAATAAATACATCAAATTCCACGGATAGCCCATCCCAACCCCCTCCAACCTCTACCCCCAATACTACCACATATTTGTCTCTCAAACCTGGTCATCCTCTAGGGTTGTGGTTTTGTATGGACTCCTTGTAAATAGAAGAGAGTAGCCCATACACATACTCAGAGCCATTGTTATCCCTAACCTGGTCTCTAAACTTCTGCAGAGGGAAATTTAGCCCCTCCTTCCAGATAAACCAATGTACCTATACACTGCTAACATTGCCATCTTCATAATTAAGGTGACTATAGGATTTATCCTACAAAGCAGACCCTTTTGAGAATAAAAGGGATGCAATTTATAAGTACACCAGGAATGTCTAAGCAAGCAGAGTTGTATGGTCACTCTATCCCTAACTAACACAGAGAGAATACTTTGCGGGTGGCAAAACCTTTTTAGGTGATTTATTTCATTTTATATAAAATTCCTACACTGCAGTTCATCTCAATACCCCCATTTTACTGAAGGGAACTTTGATCTTCAGAGAAATAAAGTGACTTCTAAGGTTCTTGACCCTAAGTAGGCATTTAATAAATGTCTATTAAAGTGGACGGGTAGTTCTGTGAACAGATGGATGAATGTGTATAAGAGAATAAATGCAAGAAAATGAAGCAGAAAGCCTAATAATATCAAATTGCAGGTGTTTTCAGGGAAGTAGGAATAAAATAGAGTAGCTAAACGGATTATTCTCAAACTGGGTTCCTCAGAACACCAGTGTTCTCCACGATGTGAGTAGATGTTCTGGGACCATTGTTCAAGGCCAAGGTCTTACTCTCAGGGTCCAAATCCATAAAATTGCAGTAAACCTCCATGTTATAAAGATGTGAAGATTAAAGATAAAGCATATAATGTGTTTGGCACAGTAAGGGACACACAGAATAAGAAGAAAAATAGGGACGCCTGAGTGGCTCAGTCGGTTAAGCGTCTGCCTTCGGCTCAGGTCATGATCCCAGGGTCCTGGGGTCGAGCCCCGCATAGGGCTCCCTGCTTGGCGGGGAGCCTGCTTCTCCCTCTCTCTCTGCCTGCCACTCTGCCTACTTGTGTTCTTGCTCTGTCAAATAAATAAATAAAATCTTTAAAAAAAAAAGAAGAAGAAAAATAATAGCAAATACATATTAGTCATTTATTATGTCCTAGGCATCATGCAAATGTACTGTGTGGATTAATCTCATTCAGTTTCCCCAGGGTGCCTCCAAGTCAGGTACCATTTATTATCCCCATTTCACAGATAAAGAAATGGAGGCTTAGGGAAGAGAAAGTTTCTTGCCCAAAGTCCCTCAACTACCAAGCGGAAAAGTGACCTAGAGTCTCTGTTATTAATTATGGTGCTGCCCTGCCTCCTGCCCAGTGAATGGAAACCATCATTAATTTTAGCGTTGTATTTTTTTTTTTTTAAAGGAAACACTCCTCTCTGTGTCTGCAGCATTTTTAATTTGAGTGGGTCTCAACTCTTTTCAGCCACGTGATCCCTAACAAAATCAAAACTAAATCGTATTTGAACAGCCTAACATGTAAAACAAAGTCAAAGCAGAATTTCTCTGACTGAATCAGCCGTGGGGCCCTGGAGCCCTCCCTTCCTGTGGTAACTGCATAAAACCCTTTGCCCTATGTTGAGCACAGTTAGCAAATATTGGTCTAAAACACAGTTGAGTGGATTTGCTGCCTGGCACATCTAGTCTTACTGCCTCCAGGGACCCCAGCTTGTTGGTTTCTTACAGGATCTAAATGTGTGTTTAAGCTCAGATGAAAAGGCCCAGGAGAATCATGGAGGGTGGGACGGGATGGAAGCGAGCAATCAGGTTTCTGAGTCTTTGTAGGTAAGGTCCAGGCTATATGCTCGGCTCCGGGTGGGTTCCTGGGGAGTCTGTAAGACAGATTTCCAAGATAACTCACTCTTATGAAGCCAGGACTTCTAAACACAGCGCTGGCTCAGTGGCAATGAGGAATGACCTCCTCTTCCCTCCCCCCCCCCAACTCCAATTAAGTCTTTTTTCTTCCTCTCCACCTGTACCTGGGGTTCTCTCCAGGCTGCAGGCAAATGTGTGCATTAATCACACATGGATCAGCCGGAGCACTGGGAAGTGGCTGATTTATGAAGCAGCCAAAAGTGTGGGGAGCCTGGGAGTGGGCAAGGCAGGCCCAGCTCAGGGAGCATATGGGGACTCTGTCTCTAGGACCAAACCCATATGCTTCGCTGCAGGTCTGTATGCTGTGCGGGCTGGTCTCCCCCCTGCCCCCCACCTGCCCGCGTCAAGGCTGCTTGTCTGCTGTAATGTGCGGGGAGCTGGATCTGCCGCACGCCCTCTGCAGCAGTGTGAGACCTTTGGGGTGAGGTCTTGGAGCTCTTCTTATAGACATTACATTTATGCCCTTGTCAGTATGAGTTATTGTCATTTGCTTACCGAGGTACAGTCCACAAGAGACAGATGAGACCAGGTTATTTTTTTGTAGTTGCTAGAGGGGGAAATTGAGACCTCAGTAACAAGAACAACAGTCACTGCATGAACCTCAGGTACTGAGCTCTGTTCTAATCAATTTTTATGGGCATTAACTGAGAACACGGAGACATGTTGCTCAAGATAACATGCGTTGAAGTGAGGAGTGGGGCCCTGACTGTGTTTGCCGGGGCCCCCCATGAACTCTCCATCTTCAGTCATCTGTCCATTGAGTTTGTCCTGAGCTCTGACCACGCGTCAGACCTACGGTAGGTGTTTCAGATACAAGTAGGAATACACCTCTCCGAAGGCCTGGTACTGGTCTCTCACGGAAGACACATTTTCATGAGGCAAGACAGGAAACGGAAAAAAATGCAAAAAAATAGTTCAGAAAATGTATAGTGACGAATTGCAGTAACTTAAATGAAGAAAGTAAAGAAAGGGCTTGGACAGGTAGCAGGATATCTATGACAGTGAGGGTGGCCAGGGAGTTTCATGTAGGGAGAAAGGAGCGCCCTGCTGAGAGTGCAATGTGTGCAAAGGCCCTGGGGCATGCTTGAGGTAAAAGTCTAGGAGGGATAGAGCCAACTAGGGGTGGTGAAGAGTGGGAAAAGAAGGGATGGAGAAGGGGTTTTTGGCTGATCACGGAGGACTTATGGTACATGCTGAGGTGTGCGCCAAGAAGTCATGGTAGGGTCTCAAGCAGCCTAGCAACACTCACTAATTGTTAACATTGGTGAGTAATAGCTCAGCCTGCTCATGAGGAGTTAATATGTGACTCTCACACAGGGCACCTCCTAGAATCCACTAGTACCTCACATTCTAGAGATGCCCCAGCAGCGGCAGCCAGCCCAGGAAACAGTTACTTGAATCTGGAGGTGTGCTTACCTGGTCCCCCTGCTCTTCCTGAACAGGTACTCAGTTCCTACCATCGTATTGGAAATACCAAAGCATTCATGAGACATGGGGACATCCTTACATTTAAAAACCACTCCTGATTCTTTAAGACCACGCTTGCTTTTTTTTAGTAAGCCCTAAAATGATGTCATTACTCTACCCCATTAAGTTTTACTATACTATTTTAGCATGAATTTTTTTTCTTGGCACATTCTTTTTCTTTGAAGACATCAATGACTTTGGGATATTTCATTACTTTCTTTTAACATTTTAGAAAAAGTTTACAAACTTTCCATCCCAGGAGGCCCGACCTCAGGGATAAGATCTAGTAGCTTGCAAAGATTAGATTTTATTTAACAAACATGTACATAGGGATTTATGGGCTTAGTACAGATCTTACCGCTTTGCAGGAATTAACTCATTCAGTCCTATAACAAACCTATCAAAGGATGAATACTGTTACTAGCATTCCCATTTTACAGATGGGGAAATTGCAGCACAGAGAGATTAAGTAAAATAGCCTGAGGTCATACAACCTTAAAAGTCTGTCCTCAGCCATTGCCTTCTGGTGGAAATTTCCTCGTATAGAAGCAGAGCTCAGAGGCTCGCCTTTCCCTTGCCCACTAAATAGGACTCTGACTTGTGTGGGGTCTTCTCTTGTCCTCTTGTCCTTAAGGAGTCTCTTTGGGCAGGGTGGGGTGTGGGGCAGGAGGAAAGGGCACAGGGAGTGGGCAGAGCTGGGGAGGAGGATGGATGAGGCTGCGGTGTAGGGGGTGAGAATACTTTCAGAAGCATGGCTGGAAATCCCTGGGCCTTCTGATGAGAAGTTGGAGAAGACAAAAACGCTTGCCCGGTTCGAGATCTTGCTGTGCCGCATGGCTGAGTGTGGTTGCAGACTGAGCCCCGGGAATCCCATCCTTCCAAACAACAAGCCAGCGGAGCCCAGCATGGTTTGACTTTCTCTGTCTTCCTCTCCTGCTTCTTTTCTTTTCGTCTAGCTGTCCCTTCCTCCGTCTCTCCTCTCCAGATCCATGTCAGCAGCACCCATTCTGTGCCAGAACTTGACCCTGGCCCCAAGCTTTGGAATTCCGCCGCGCCGATCTGGCCCCAGAGAACATGTCCATGACAGACACTGCTGGAGTCCCGGGAGGGCATGTGACCTCGGGCAGCCTCCTGAGTGGCAGATGCTCTCCCGCCTGGCTCACCGGCCAAGCCCCGGCTCTGTCATGCCCATGATGGCAGGCTGTGCCTTGTTTCCCGTGGCATCTCTCCTAGAGGGCTCTTGTCCACTCCTTGCTCTGCACTTGCGTGAAACACAGGCTGAGAAAGTGCTCACGGAGTCTGCAAATGTCTTGGATGTTTGTGTCTGAGTGCTGCCAGACCTTGGAGGACAAGGATCAGCAAACTTTCTGTAAAGGATTTGTTGTTAACTATTTTAGGCTTTGCAGGTCATTCAGACTCTGTCCCAGCGCCTCACCTTTGTCATCCGAGCATGCAAGCCGAAGCAGCTAGAGAGCGTACGGAAGCAAATGTGCCCTGCTGGGGTCCAATAGAACGTCATTGACAGAAGCGGGCGGCTTTGGCCCGCGGCCTGAGTTTGCTGGCCCTGCAGTACAATTTTGATTCGCCCAGGTGCAGACATGGTCCCCGTGGATGTTGTGTCACAGGAAGACTGCAGGGCTGATGGATGAGGTAGCGGTGTCTTCAGGCTTCTCACCAGCAGGGACAAGCGGGTGTTGGTGGAGAAGAAGGGGCTCCAAACAGAGCTGGGCTGCAGTCACTCCTACCTTCACGGGCATCCAGTCTTCCCAGGGAGCCCACAAAAGTGTGATACTTAGAAAGGAGCTTTGGAACAATGCCCGGCATGAGAGAGACTTATGTGCAAACAATTCTTCACTGCTGTAGGTGTTTTGTGGCTCTTGAGTGAACAAACGTGGTTCACGGTGATGCTGCCTGATCCCTCTTCTTCTGTTCCCCTGAAGGGGAAAGGGAGGGAGAATGAGACGGGGGGTGGGGGACTGTTCAAAGAGCAGGTGAGGGACTGCCGGGTCTGTCCTGGGCACAGAGATCGCATGGAACACGGTCACGCAGGGGGGCCCAGCGTGCATTCATTTAATGTCTGCGGACTCCCTTAGAGCGCATGTCTCTAGGTCTCCGCCCCCATTCCCTTCTTATTCAGCCCTGTGGGGTCGGAGTTTGCACCCTGTGCCGATCCCCTTGCTCCTTTCGGTCTACCTTTTCTCCAGTGAGCTTTCCTTCCGAACAGCCGACACCTGCAGTGGCCCCCGAGCCCTCGTGCCCACGCTGAGGTGAGTCTGGGTGCTTCGGAATGTGTGCCCTCCAGCTGGCCCTTCACTGGTGACCAAGGGGGTGCAGGATCATCACTGCTCCCTAGCCCGAGGTGAGGGTGACAACTCTGAGGGTAACTCGCACTCCGGAGTTCTCTGGGTGACTGGCTGTGGGGCTTCGCCTGAAATCGCACCCTCATATGGCTTCACCCCTTCCTGTCCTGCTCCCCCCAGGCCCCCAGCACCTTCCCAGTGTCCCTTGGCAGTAGTGTCTTCGTAAATCACTTGTATGCCGAGCCTCATCTCAGGGTTGGCCTCGGGACGCCTGACCCAAGACTCAGTCCCTGGAGAAACATGTGGAGAGCCCGAGGAGAGCTTAAAGCCAAGGAGCTACCAGGGGAAAGGCACAAGAAAACCTCTCAGATTTAGAATGGCAACTCTCCTACCACTTCTGTCCATGTAGTAGACTTGACGTCTTTGTGAAATAAAGGGTGATGGCAGGACGGATGTAGGCTGACCTCCTTGGACGCCTGCACCAGCCCACCTCCCTTAGCCCTCAGCCCAAGAACCTGGGAGCAGTGCACAACCTGTGCCTCCCTCCCGGCCCAGTTACTTTGCTATCTAGTATCACAAACGAGGAAGTGTTATACACCACCTTCTCTTTCCTCTTGCTGTTTTCTCTCTTGTGCTCACTATGATACAGTTTGGTCTGCTATCATACTTAGGGGAAGCAGAGGGAACTACACACCAATCTAAAAGAATCACTAAAAAAAAAAAAAAAAAAAAGGAATCCCCTTTTAGGGGAGGGAGATAAAGATATGTAGATATATATGTATTCGTGTTTTTAACATTGTATTTTATGGCTATGCAGCACGTTTTATTGGGTCGATGATATTTGTGTGTTAAAAAGTGTTCTGAGATGCTGATCGGGCGTGTAGCATTTAAAGAATTTCCCGAATCATGTTCCGATGCGCCCTTCATCCCTAAAATAGTCGCCATAAGAGGGGTGGCAGTCCCCAGTGTGTGCTGGACCTGGCTTGTAGCAGTGCACAAGAGCCGATTGTTAATTTTTCCACGATTGTGCTAACTACTAGTCAATGTCACATTGGTCGCACGAAGATGGCCGGGCTGGGAATGTTTACACCACAGAAATTGGCGCACGCTACAAATCGGGGCACACCTTCCCCATTCCTCCCCAAGAGAGCTGACTCTTAAACATTTACCAGCACGGCCCCTGGCAGCTCCAAGCCCTGTGCCTAACCCCTGCTGTCGGCTAGTACCTGCGAGCCTTGGCGGGCATGACAGCAGGCTGTCCAGGGAAGCGAGTGAGTCCGGATCGCTGCAGAGGGCTCCGTGCACTGTCTCCATCGTGACCCACATCCGCAGAAATCACATACAGGAAGGCTTTTCCTCCTGCCAGCAGGTCTGTTCTTGTATCAGGATACAATGTGTCTGGTCATCTTTCTGCATTTGGAAATGCATATTTCATGAGATACATGAAACAGTATTTGCAACTGACATTTTTTCCCTTCCAGAATATTTGAATCTTTTGAAGCTTTGGTCTCACTGTTTTGCTGAGAAGGAAAGACAGTCAGCCTGACTCCTGGCTTATATGTGAATGCACATCGTGAGAATGCCCTCCCTGCCAGGGCATGGTCCTCGTGCTATGGTGCAGACAGGAGCGGTGGTTTGGGATCAGGCTCTTAGGAGTGTGCCTGGGAATATAGGCAAACACAGCAAAGTAGCTTTCATATGCTTTCAACAGGCACTGGGCTTCTAATGTGAGCTAAGCCCAGGGAGGAAGAACCACTTTTAAACAACTAATAACAATAAAAATAGTTGGGTAGACCCCGAGACCCTATATTATTACATGCTCAGTGTATGAATGGGGTGCAGTATGGTAGAAGGAAGTTGGGGTTTTCATTTAAACAGATCTGTGATCCACAGTCTTGTGTCACCTCCAGCGAATCATTTAACTTCAGTTTTGCCATCTGTAAGATGGGGGTGGGAATACTCACCTTTCTGAGAGGGAATGGGAATTTCATGGGCAAAGAAATGCCACGAAATCATTCTAGGGAGAGGAAACATCTATTATTCAAAGGCATGGGGAAATATGACATGGCAGAAACATTAGATCAGGCAGGTAGTTAGGGGATAGAATATTTGGTTTATCTTTCTTTTAAGAAAAAAGCGAATTTCCTATACCCTCTGAATCTCAAGGCTACATGCTGAGAAGAGCCAGATTTGAATTTCTCTAACTGCAACCCCCCTGGACTTGTCTGCACTTGCTCAGGCTTTGGCCCTTTGTGCAAAGGGAAGGTGGCCTCTACCTCTCTCTCTGGATTCCTTCATCTTTCATTCTTTCAAAGTCCAGGCAAGAGAACAAGGAAAGGCCAAGAGAACATGAGATTCTTCCTTCTCTTGGGCAAATGGTAGTGCTCCCTGAGGCGGAACGGAGCCTTACGAAGCATTCCTGTCCTGCCCTTTATGGCCCACCCTTGGATAGAACAAATGCAGTAAGGGAAAACCACAGATCTGTGGCCCCAGGTGGGAGACCAGGAGGGGCTGGGGTGATTTAGGGAACTTTTCCCAAGTTCAGGGACTGGGCTCAGAATCTCCAGTGGCTGGAGGGATGGGCCTCTGTGTTTATGAAAAGCCTCCCTGGGAGATTCAGACACACCCTTCTCTCTGCCCCCCCCCCCCGGCCCCCAGCCCCTTCCATCCACTGAGCCCACTGACATGGCTTGTTTCTGCAGGGAAACCACCCACTGTAGCCTTCAAGGCTATCAGCTGGAAGAAGCAAAGCTCGGGATCTTTTTCTAGATATTTTATGCATCATTTTAAACATAATCCATTCTCCCAAATGGAATATTTTTTCCCTGGGAATAAAAACACACACAAAAAAGTACTCAACAATAAATGTTTTCTCCCTGAAAATTGCTTGGCTTTTGGTTGAACTCTTTCATCTTTCATTTTAAAAGTTTTTTGTTTACTGGGCCACCATTATAATGACAATAACAAAAAAACCCCCAAATAAAGCTGTTTTCATCTCTCATGTTGGCTCCAGACGCTGTCCTCATGCAAACACAGTTTTTACAGTTTTATTTTTAAGATTTTATTTATTTATTTATTTGAGAGAGAAAGACAGAGATAGCAAGAGAGAACACAGGTGGGCAGGGGAGGGAGAAGCAGGCCCCCTGCTGAGCAGGGAGCCTGATGCAGGACTCGATCTCAGGACCCTGGGATCATGACCTGAACCAAAGGCAGACGCTTAACCGACTGAGCCACCCAGGCGCCCCAGTTTTTACAGTTTGACTCCTAGTGTACTTAAAACTTTGTATTCTGCTTTGTTCATCTAACATTATATCATAAACAAATGTGGAGTTGCTTTCTCATATTGCTAATTAACATTTTTATCGGCTGTATACTGTTTCATCAAATTGGTATAATTTTATTTACATTTCTCTGCTGTTGGATATCTATGCTATTGACAATTGTTTTAAAATATATATTAAAGTGACACAGAAATAAACACCGTCTGTTTTTACCTTTTTTGTGTGTGTTTCCTTTTAAAGGTTGTATTCTTTGATGTGGTATATATATACAATGGAATACTATGCAGCCATCAAAAGGAATGAGATCTTGCCATTTGCAACGATGTGGATGGAACTGGAGGGTGTTATGCTGAGCGAAATAAGTCAATCAGAGAAAGACATGTATCATATGACCTCACTGATATGAGGAATTCTTAATCTCAGGAAACAAACTGAGGGTTGCTGGAGTGGGGGGTGGGGTGGGAGGGATGGGGTGACTGGGTGATAGACACTGGGGAGGGTATGTGCTATGGTGAGCGCTGTGAATTGTGCAAGACTGTTGAATCACAGATCTGTACCTCTGAAACAAATAATGCAATATATGTTAAGAGAAAAAAAAAAGAAGAAGATAGCAGGAGGGGAAGAATGAAGGGGTGGAAATCGGAGGGGGAAATGAATCATGAGAGACTATGGACTCTGAAAAACAAACTGAGGGTTCTAGAGGGGAGGGTGTGGGAGGATGGGTTAGCCTGGTGATGGGTATTAAAGAGGGCACATTCTGCATGGAGCACTGGGTGTTATGCACAAACAATGAATCATGGAACACTACATCAAAAACTAATGATGTAATGTATGGTGATTAACGTAACAATAAAAAAAATGTTGTGTTCTTTGAATAATAAAAGTCTCAACCTTTGCAAAATGATCTAAAGATGTTTGTGGGTACAAGTTTACGGTGTGGCCAGCAATGTTTAGCAGCTTAATCACACATTTGTCCCTGTCAGGTCATTGTCCATGTGACGAGGTGCTATTGTTAACTGTGACTGAGCCAGGGAGATCGAAGAGGGACCAGGCACACACACCAGACCCTCCAGTGCAGAACACAGGTGCAACTCTCATCATGGATTTCCGATGAATGGATATGACAAGCTTGAGTGTGGTTTTGGGAAAATCCAGGGAAGCACTGAGGGCCCACCCCCAAAGAAGCGCATGAATGTGTAGATTTGGGAGTTCAAGGTGAAGTTATCTAGAGCATCAGAAGCACCTCTGTGCTGCCTAATTCCACGGGGCCATGTTCCCATCACATCTTATGCAACACAAGGGAGCTCGCAGACGCAGTGCACACTGGGAAGGCATCCCTGTCTTGAAGAGGGGCTGGCAGGCCCATCAAGGCCATTATGGGCTCGCCGTTGGGGCCACCTGTCCTGTGGGCCAGGAAGAAGCAGGTGAAGACTGCATCCATCTCTTGACCCTCCAGCTGAGCTAGCTTCTTTGCACCCCATCCTCCAGTGCCAAGCACACAAATGATTCCTTCCAAGCCTGGGTAGGTTAGGAAGGAGCTGCTAATTTCCGCTGGCCTGGGATCCTCGTGATTCTGGTCCCGTGAGAGTCTGGGTGTATGTAGCTGAACGTTTGTGAGGCTGGGACGTGTTTTACAATGACAGCTCATCTGGGGAGTCTCGTACCTCCACTCCCTTACTCCCTGCACCTGCTCCTTCCCCATTGTTCACATGCTCAAGTTTCTCTCACCCTAAAAGATTAAAAACAAAACAAAAACATGATTCCTTGACTTTACTCTCAAAATGTCAACATTTAGATTATTTTTTTTTTCAATTTGTGTTCCATAAGATATTCTGCAAAAACAAACAATCAGGGTGCTATTTGACCAAGAAATGGCTAATTAAATAGTAGATAAAGTGGACAAATACCACCTATTTCTTACAGCATAGATCTCAGACTATCTTTTTCATCAATCTCTTCTCTCTGAAATCACAAGAGTCTCATGCACAGGCTATTTCGTTTTTCCCTCTGCTCTGATCCCTGAGTGGTGCCCTGTTACGTGGATGAGGACATGTATTATTTACTAACTCCACATGGCTTCTGCTAGCCGTTCTCAAGCAGAATGTACATTTGTTTCAAACTGTTTTGTGAATCAATAGGACATATTTCCTTCCGACCTTTTAAATTTAGGAAATCTAGCCAAATGAAACATTTTAAAACAGAGTGGTTTCTCCATGTCTGTGTAAAGGTAGTCATTTTTCAGAAAAATTCTGATTGGACATCACCCAAGATTTTGTGTCGAGATCTCATTTCATTAAAAAAATATTTTGAGGGACACCGGTGGCTCAGTCCGTTAAGCCTGAGCCTTCGGCTCAGGTCATGATCCTGGGGTCCTGGGATGAGTCCCGCATCGGGCTCCCTGCTCCGCGGGAAGCCTGCTTCTCCCTCTCCCTCTACTGTTCACCCTGCTGTACTCTCTCGCTCTCTTTGTCAAATAAACAAATAAAATCTTAAAAAAAATATTTTGAGAAAAGTTGCAAAGTAATATAGAGCGCTCCCACATTCCCTTCACTCAGCTTCTCCGGAACGGTAACATCTTCCATAACCAGAGCATACTTACCACACAGGATAATCCTCATTGACACAGTGTTATTAACTAAACCACAGACTTGATTTGAATTTCCGTAGCTTTTCCATTAATGTCCTTTCTCTGTTTTGGGCATGTTTCCAGTCTCCTCCAATCTGTGATAACTCCTTGGTCTTTCATCATCTTTCATGACCTTGAAACTTTTGAAGAGTCTTGGTCAATTATTCTGTAGAATGCCCCTCAATTTGGGCTCATCTAATTTTCCTCATGATCAGATTGAGGTTGGACATTTGGGGCATGAATATCACAGAAGTGATGTTCTGTTCTATTTCCTGTCCGGGTACAAGATGTCGACATGTCTTATCACAGGTGGTATTGGCTTTGATCCCTTGGTTAAGATGGTGATGGCCAAGTTTCTTTTCTGTAAAGTTACTATTTTTCCCTCCCTTGGTGGGGCAGATAAGAACCCCATTTCATTCTGCTTTCTATTAAGTAAGATCAAAATCTCTCCTTTTCTTTGTCTTCTGAATCTTATCTCTGTCCAGGTGATGGATTGATAACCTAGAGGTAAGCAGAATATTTCGTTAATATTTGGGAAGTTTTGATAAGTCAGGACACAGGCCATGGATGAGATGTAAATATTAAGAGCATTGTCGTCTGAAGGCACCCTTTGGGAGCATCCTGGAAGAAATGTGGGAATGAGGAAGGAAAACTTTGTTTCTACAGCAGTGCTTAACCTCTCTTAGCATTGATTTCTTTGAGCATAAAATAGGGATATTAATAATACTGCCCATGGGGACATGGCGAAGATTAACATCAAATGCTGCCCAAACATTTCTTAGCATAGTGCCCGGCACAAAGTCTCATCACATAATAATTCTCATTATTATCTTAAGAAGGCAAGTGCTCAGATTCCAGACTGCTCCTACTACTGTTGTGCATGGGAATTCTTTGCCTCTGCCGGCCTCTTCCCATTCATGGAACCTTAGACGTGAGCTACTGAGCAAGGAAATTGTCGCCTACCTCCTGCAACACGCAGCCCTGATTCAAACTTGTTTTAAATTCACAGTGGTGAAAAATGGGTTTGCATCCTACTGTGAATTTAAATACTTGCAACCCAGGAATAAACGGATCGCATGGCTCATTTGTCTTGCAGCCATTAATTAATGGTGGTTAATTGTAGTTATGAGCTATTGAATTCCAGGCTCTTGCACCCATACATTTTCTTTAACGTATGCAGGAAACCATAGAGGCAGTCAGTTAGGGACTGAAAGAGAGACTGTCCCAGAGGGCAGATGCTCACAAACCCACCCCTCCTCCCTGGTCTTTTCCAGGGCGGGGGGCACCCATTGTTGCAATGACCTCACGGGCTGGCCCAGGACAGGAGGCTGGATTCCATAGCACACGGCTTCCCGGGCCACTCCTCGAAGTGTTTCTCATCTGCCACATGCCTGGGAGGGACCCGCTAGCTGAATCCTTTTTCTATTTCTTACAGGTGAGAAGTAAATTTGTAAGAAGGAGTAAAGAACTTTAAACAACCTGGAAATTTGAAAAAGAAACAGTGATGTCATGTAGAATCAGGTCTTTGGCTAGAATGCAAAGTACACTTTTTGAGTATTTCTATTTTATTGTCTGCGGAGGAGGCTGCTGAGGGGGTGGTGGGGAGTCTGGAATGGATGAATTTGGACATTCCTGAAGGGAGTTCTCCTGCCTACATCTGAGTCCCTTACAAATGAAACTTCTGGAGATATCTCTGGTCTCACAGCTCAGTAGTTATCACTGGGTTTAGAGATGTGATAGGCAGAATTCTAAGATGGTCCTCAAGATTCCTGCTCCTCCAGTGTGTAGGCCCTGTATATTATTATCCCCATGAGTGTGGTGGGCCTGACCTAAGCAAGTGATCCCTTTTGAGAAAGGGTCCCATGAGAATATGCATGGGACTGCATCCTAAGGGTGCTGAATCAAGGTGAGGAAAACATTAAGTTGTATATGGGAGATTTTATTGAGATAAGAGCACCCTCCAATGATGAATTTAGCCTCTTGCCCAAGACCCCCATAGAGGATCCTAACACACTTCTGAGATGGCTCCTAGAAAGTTGGAGAAAAGCTTGACCCATATTAAGTGAGCCAGAAATGCTAGAACTGCCATGGCAGGTGTTGGAAGAAAAGATCAAAGGGCTCAGAGAAGAGGGCGTTCTCAAGAAAATATCCTGAATAAGTTTGGGAAAGTCATCAATCATGTTCCCTGAGAGGCTTCCAAAGGGCACTCCATTTACCAGATCCACGAGATGCGTGCCCGTGACGGGAACACCAGTATTGCTGAGAAGCTCGGTGGTGTTGTCTTCTGTAGGTCAGGAACAATGGAAGGAGAAGCTTTGATGGTGCAGGAGCCCCAGCTAGCAATGGGTATGATAAGATTCCACGTGAACTTAAGCCATACCAAAACGTTTTATCCGAAGAAACAAGGTAGGCACAATTATCATAAAGGGAGGTGAAGTTTGAGCGGAGCCAGAGGACCCTGGTCTTCAGAGAGCTGTGGGATGCTTAATAGAACACAGTGACCACAGGGGCAAAATAGATGGGCAGCCAACAAGTATGATGTTCGGTCTATACAATCAAAAGTTATCAAGAATATATAGTGAAGAGGCTGAGGGCAAACACTGCAACAAAAGTTATGATCAAGTGCTGGTTTCTGGAAATGAACCAGTTTTAGCTATGAAACCACTGATCGGGGGAAGGAATCCAGGAGGAAGTTCCCTGCAACCTCACAGCAAGGGTCAATGGTCACACCAAAGGGATCCCTCGAGTGTATTTGGGTTACTAAATGTGGGAATGAGGGCATACACAGACATTTCAAAGATACCTGGATACAGATGTTAGTTGACATTGAGACCAGAGACTCGAAGCATTGTTATGCCCCTCTGCCTATTAAGGGTGGGACATAGAGGACCCAGGAAATAAATGGAGTCCTGGCTCAAGTTTAGCTCACAGAGGGTCCATAGTGATCACAATCCTACCCAGGGCTCACTTTTGAGATCCCTGCATGGATCCCTGGAATGGAGACACTTGGTAGCTGGCAGAACCTTGTGTTGGTTCCTTGACTTCTAGTGAAGGACAAGTGGGAGTCTCTTAAACTTAGCCCCCTCCCCTGGCCAAGACAGTAAACAAGGGAACATATTGCATCTTGGCAGAAATGGCTCACATTAATGCCATGCTCTTTTTTGGTGTCCCTCTGGGCTCAGAACAAATCGACGGCCTCTCTTGGGCTACACCAGACGGGGAAGGAGCACCCCTTGAGCTGTGTCTGCTATGGTCACGCAAATCTCCCTGGGCAGGTAGGTGTCTGGACCTGGTGCTGAATGAATCACATTTTCCAGTCTTTCAAGGACCAGTGCATGGCGTGGAACTGGGACTCCCCTTGAGCAACTCTCTCTCCTAACGGAGAGAATGTTCTAGGTGGGATGTGGGAAGTGACCTGGCCAGCTCCGCTCTTTCCAGGTGAGAAGCTGTATCAGGAGCAGAGACGGAACTTGGCCTCGCCGGACTCCATGGGCAAAGGACTTGCAGCCAGGCTGACGGGGAAGGCTTCTCCACTCTCTCACTCTTTCTCTGGACGGCCACATGCTTTTCCTCTTTTCACACGCCATTGACACAAAGCCACATAGGTGGTGACTTCTTACTTTTCACGAGTCACTCACCCAGTATTCGAAGATTTTTGTTTCAATTGTTTTTAATCTCTTTGAAACAAAAATTCGTTTCTGTGATCTCTGCTTTCTTCCCTGGAACATCGTCCACAGCCCCCATTATTTTGTATTCCTTTCTAATATAGGACACATTCAGGGTCTTCAGTTTAGAGCTCACTCTATTCTTTAAATATTTTTTAATTAAAAAAATTTTAATTGAAGTAGAGTTGACATTTAATATTATATTTGTTTCAGGTGTGCAGCATGGTGATTTGACAATTCTATAGATTCTTGGCATGGTCCTGGGTGTTTTACATATTCATTTTCATCTACCTCCCACAGAGTCATGAGTCTGGAATTCTGCAGGTCCAGTACTCAGAGGAGGTGAGCGGTTTGCGCGGGGTCACGTGGCTGTCAGGGGCGAATCCAGCGCTCAGACCCGTATCTATTTCATTGCAGGCTTTGTCCACTGCCCACCCCTCCACCTGCTTATCCCATCTTCTTTTCCAGATTGAAGAGTCCAAGGACAGAGATTCCATGTCTCAGAGGTCTCACTCTGCCCCCTCATCCCCCGGCTTTGCTACTAACAGAGAGTCTCATATATTCCCTGGAGGTTTGTTGCGTGAAGCCTGAATGAATGGATTATGCTGTCAAGACACAAGTGAAGGAACAACTTCAACGGAGCTTCATAATTGAAATGAGCTACGGGCACAGAAATCAAAGCCGAACAGAACAAAGCAAATCTGTACAGACCAGGGCACAGGGCACAGAAGGAAGCAAAGTGAAAACATCCAGCAGCAGGAGAACGGAGAAAAGGAGCCACGGAAAAGAAAACAGGTGGACAAGACGTGCAGGGGTAGCTTCTTCGGGGCAGTGTGCTAAAGTCTGCAGGGGGGGTCGAGCCAACCAGGGAGAGGCAAGCACAGCTCGAGGTGGAGCCAGGCCTGCCACAAAGGCCTGGAGAGAGGGCTGATGATGGCAGGCACATGGGGAGGTGTTCGGTGTGACTGGAGTGGACGCACCACGAGGGAGAACGGATAACCAGGCTCCAGGGCACGGAAGGCTTGGATCTTATCCCAAGGGCAATGGAGGATTATTGCAGGATTTTCAACACAAAAAGGATCTGAGCAGGTACCTATCTTAGATTGTCTGACTCCCGTGCAGGGAAGAGATCAGATTGGGGTCGGATCGGCCCATACCATTTTGGCCTCAAGAAATAGTTGTGTTACACTCAGACCCTACACCGCCCTTGGGTTTACGCCCACAGGAGATGTGTGTGCACGTGCAATGATTTTCACAAGACAGCTTTTATGATCCCAGGGCCAAACTGGACCCAGCCCAAGGATCCATCCTCGGTAGAATGAACTATGGCTGTGGTAGAAGTCGTCATCCCTTATCTGTGGCTAGCTGTGCTCTGGTTTCAGTTTTCTGTGGTCGACCCCAGTCTGGAAGCAGGTGACGCTCCTCCTGATGTATGGTCAGAAGGTCAGTCGTAGCCTGATGCTGCGTCCCAATGCCTACGTCATTCCCCTCTGTTCATTTCAACAAGCAGGCATTTTACTATCTCATCGATCACGAGAAGGGCGAGTTCAGCACAATAAGGTATTTTGAGAGAGAGGGAGACACCACATTCACATAACTTATAGTATATTGTTATAATTGTTCTATTTTATCACTAGTTATTGTTCGTCTCCTGCTGTGCCTAATGCATAAATTAAACTCCATCACATCAAGTATGTATGTGTAGGAATAAACGCGGTGTATGTATGGTTCGATACTATCCATGGTTTCAGGCATCCGCTGGGGGCTTTGGAACGTATCCCTGTGGATTAGCGGGGACAACGGTGTTCAGACAATGAGACATCGTCCAGCAACAAGAAAGAGAGAACTCTCGCCACACACAACCACACGGATGAGTCTCACGTGCATATCGTTGACAACAGAGGTCTCTCGCGGAAGAGCACGTGACTCCAGTTACATGTAACTCAGAAAGAAGCAAAATGAATCCATGGAGATTAGTTAGACTACCTTCTACCTTGGAAGGGGATATGGGTTGGAAAGGGCAAGAAGAAGGCCTCTGGGGTGCTGGCTACGATCATTCCCTGATCTGTGCGGTGGTTACACGGGTGTAGACGTTTGTAAAAGTTCACTCTGATGTTCACTAAACGTGCGTGCGCTTCATTCCTGTCTGGGCTGTATGTGTTGCATGTACTTTCATAGTGTCTATTGCGCTTCGAAAATACTGATCTCTTTGGAATCTCCGCTATATTTACTCCCAGGCACGATGGCATTGTAGAAAACTATATCGGTAACCCAAAACCATATAGAATTTCCCTGGGCTCATTCTTAATCTATGCACGGCAATGCTCAGTTTAAAAGCAAATTTAGCATTTAGTGAAACTGAATCAGAACACTAAATACATCTGCTAGCTTTTGCTATTTCCTCAGAAAAGCTCACTCATCTGTGTGTGTGTGTGCATGCGTGTGTGTGCCTGTGCACGTGTGCACAGATATGTGTGTGCATGGGTGTGAGTGCATGTGCACACACGTGTGTGAATATGCACTCATGTGCATGTGTTTGCACACGTACAAATGTGTGCACATGTGCACACGTGTGAGATTATGTGTGCATGCACATGTGTGTGCACGTGCATGTGTGTGCACATATGTGATTATGTGTGTGTACACTATAGTCACGTGTAAGTGACATCTCTTGGGTTCCTCTTGAAGTTCTCAGAAGGCAGGGCTTCTGCAGCCGGGCACGCCATCGATAATGGCCTAGTGCCTGAGGTTCTAGGTGCTGTGGAGGCTGCCAACATTCCAGCTGAAAATTTTTGCCCTGTGTTCTGACCCCACCCTGCCTGGCTCTTCCTACCC
Source organism: Halichoerus grypus (assembly GCF_964656455.1). NCBI lineage: Eukaryota > Metazoa > Chordata > Mammalia > Carnivora > Phocidae > Halichoerus > Halichoerus grypus. The sequence goes on from NC_135721.1 coordinate 119,203,018, forward strand.
AACTCCTGGTGGGCTTCCCTCAGCTCACACTGAGGGAGCACCTAGCTCCCCAGAGGAGGGGCAGCATCTTGCTTCGACGCGAGTCTAATTGTTTCTAGATTGAGTGTTTCCCTGGGACAGCAGTCCCAGCTGGTGTTCCCTGAATTAACATGCTCACTGAAGGATTGAAGATGGTGATTAGGCCCGACAACATCAGTTTCAGTGGGACAGTGTCAGTGCCACAGAGCTGCATGGGACGGCGAGGAGATTTATTTGTGTGGAATGGAGACATATGGCCAGAATCATCCGCTCCCTTTCCTCTGTAATTAAAACATCTGGGAGCACCAAAGGGCTGGGAAATGAGAAGTGAGCAGTGAACGTCTCATCCTGCCCAGCCCCGAACAATCCCGCTTGTGGGGCTGTGACATCAGAGGCCACAGACCACCTGGCCCAGGCCGGGCCAGCGACTGCCAACAACCCAAAGGCCAGTTCGCTTGTGAACATGACTTTGGGGTCTTGTCTTTGGTGGTTTATTTTACTTAATTTTTTTCTGAAAGGACACATAAGGAGTTTCTTTTTGAAGATGGTTTTCTGGAGTGTTTTATGAAAAAAAGGCTCACTAATAAGGAACATACAGGGCTCAGTTTGGGGGCTGGTAGAGGCTATGACTTTTTTTTGTCATGCGGTGAGTTTTATCTGGGGAGGTGAAGGTTGTTGCCCCCTCGATATGGTCTTCCTTGGTTCCTCGTAGCCAGGACATCCTTCATCTAATGTCTACACATAAAATGGATCCCATCAGCCTGGTTTCAGGCCCCTCAGCAAACCTGTCAATCTGAGAAGAACTGGTGTGTGACGATGTCCTCTGTTTCATTTGGAAGGGACTGAAGGGGGACAATTTATGGAGAGGAACATTCTTAGGAAGATGGATGAACCAGAACGAGAGACCAGTTCTTTCTCTGGGGATTCACTGCTTTCCTAGTCTGTCCCCTCCCCACACCTATCAGCTCCCCCCCATGACTCCACCCACCTGTCCTTCCAAGCAGGGAGAATCTACTGAGAGCGTCTCCACACCAGGTTCTGGGAGCCCTCCAATAGCTCACCTGGTTTTGAAAGAGACGTTAGTGGCATCCACCGCACGTGCACCCTGACCCCAGGGAATGTGCTCGAGAGCCACGTGGGGAAGGGGCAGTGCGGCTGTAGATACGGACGGTTTGCTTGGGGGCTCACAGCTAGAAAACACCAATGCTTCCGAACCCACACATCTGGCTCCAGAGTCTGAGCTCTTCGTGGATGCACTGCCCTTGGTTCTCCATGAGAGTCTGTCCTCGATGGTCCACGAATCCAGACTCATGAGGGTCCTGCGTAAATTTATGCTGAGCGTAAATTTGTCCCCAAGATTCAATTAAGACCAATCCAGTTCCTGATTAGAGAATCTGACATCCATCCAGGCATAAATATTTATGTCTGATAGGCTTTCTCCTTAACAGCCAAACAATCTGCACTGACAACATTAAAAATATGAATATATTCCTGCTGAAGACTCCATTATCAGTACTAATAACAACTTAACAGTTTCAGCAGGTGTCATGATGAGATGTATGCAAATGGGGGGCTCGTCTGTCAGAAGCACTTGGAAGTGGACCGGCGGGTCTGTCACACGCCTGGGTTGTAGCCGGTGAGACCTCATATCACGGATGACGGTGCCGTGTGCTCATTTGCCGGTAGGATGCTCTGTGCCTGTGTCCCGCCCTTCACTCGGAGATCGCAAATAAGCTTGGCAGATTCTGCCAGGGCTCTGTGAAGCCAAAACATCTGGATGAGGAGTGAAAAATCCAGTCTTTCAGCAAGTCAGCCAGCCAGACATTTTTCACCATATATTTGTTTAGTGCCTACTGTCTGAGAGGGATGTTTCATCTGCACGCTGTCAAACATGCAGATGAAAGACGGATTCTTTTTCATAATTCATCTAGAAATTTGGGTCCCGGGAAAACACAATGCTTCTCATCACGTCTGCAACATCTGTTATTAGTTGGGAGGTTTCGGTTTTCCCGTGGGCACTTTTTCTTGGAACCGGGCTAAGCCTGTGCCAGAAGGTTGGTGATGTCTGGTGTCTGTCCTCGTGTTTCTAACTTCTAGGATTTCTAAAGGTATAGATAACCGAGGGTAACGTGTCATTTTCCTAAATTACACTCCCCCAAACTATAACGATGAAGCCTAAATTGGGATTTATGGATAAATGACACTGTGGGCATGAATAGCTTACCACAGTATCCTTAGTCCAATTACTTACCAACAGGATGTAATGACAAAGTGTATGTCAGCAGAGCACCAGAGGGAATGGTGCCATTTATGTCACAATGATCAGAGTTCTTGCTAGCTATGGTTCAGAGGAGAATGGATTGAAGGATGAACCTTCCTGAGGGTTGCTTCCCACATGTAAGGCAAGAGTTTGCCTTAGCAGGACCTGGGAAGGAAACTGGTGGAATGGCATGATCAGTCCACAGGGATGATTGGAAGGGCAGACCGTGGGTATTTTGGGAGGCACATCTGGGCCCCACAAATTACTTTGGGTGGTCACCCCAGGCATTATAAACTTATTCTTGGCAAGGAGGCTGGCAAAGAGCATTGCCACCCCCTATGTCACATCCAGCCATGTGACTGTTCCCCTCAAAGAGGGTGGGTATTGCGCAATGAGCTTATGGCCGTTTCCACATAAAGGAGGGGAACTCTCCAGCCTAATGCCGAAATGATGAAAGGTGTCTAACTTGGGCCCCATTCCCACTTGTCCTAGGCTGCAGGATTTTCGAACTGGCAGCGTTAAAGAAAAGTAAATCTAAACTGTTCTCTATGGGAAAGAGGGAGATAGGGATCTACACCATCTGCCAAAGTCTGTGTCAGCTCCAACTCTGCTCCTCAGGGTGAGCAAAGAGAGGAAATTCTGCAAAAATATGAAAGGTTAGAGCTTGTCAGAAGAAGGGGACCTCTTTGAATAATGAGAGCAAACATCTCCATGTTCAATAGTTATAAGAAGAGAGAAGTTCAGAAAAGTTAGAAATAGCATCTTCAACAACATTCAGGAGGATATTACACCTAGAAAGTGTGAGGAAGCAGGAAATAAACTAAGACTAGGAAAGAATGGATGCAGGTGAAACATAAGATTGCTGAATTTAAAACTACAGTGGAGGCACTAACCAGTTCATTACACACTCAGAGCATTGTCCAGAAGATATTTCTGCAATGGTGACAATGTTCTACATCGAGGGTCAGAAAACTTTTTATGTAACGGACTAGATAGGTAAATATTTTAGTCTTTGAGGGCCACACACAGTCCTTTGCATATTCTCAATTTTTTTTTAACAAATCTTTACCAAAAAAAATTCTTAGTTCATGAGATGCATAAAAGCAGCCCATGGATACCACCTCACATCCACTAGAATGGCTATAATTAAAAAGAGAACAAGGGGGAAATAACGAGGATAGGCAGGGATGGGGAGAAACTGAAACCCATACATTACTGGTGCGAATGTAAAATGGTGTAGTCTCTGTGGAAAAAAGTGTGGCCATTTCTCAAGAACTTAGACATAGAATTGTCACAAGACCTAGCAATTCTGCCTCTTGGTATGTAGCCACCATCATTGAAAACAGGTGTTCAAAAAAATCTTGTACATAAATATTCACAGCAGCACCATTGACAACAGCCAAAAGGTGAAAACAGCCCAAGTGTCCATCAACAGAGGAGCGGATAAACAAAAGGTGATATAGCCATATAATGGAATATGCTCCTGCCATAAAAAGGATTGATGTGCTGATCCATGCCACAACATGGATGAGCCTTGAAACCATTATGTTGAGTGAAAGAAGCCAGACACCAAAGGCTGGTTTCCATTTATGTGAATAGCTGAATCACAGAGACAGAAAGCACGTTGGTGGTTTTAAGGGCTGGGGGGAGTGGGGAATGGAGGGTGACTTTTCCATGGACATGATGTTTTCTTTAGTTCTGGAGCAAGCTAGTGGTGACAGTTGCACAACACTGGGGATGTACTAAGTGACACTGAATTATACACCTTAAAATGGTTAAAATGGCAAATTTTAGGGGCACCTGGGTGGCTCAGTCAGTTAAGCGTCTGCTTTTGGCTCAGGTCATGATCCTGGGGTCCTGGGATTGAGCCCCGCGTCGGACTCCCTGCTCAGCGGAGAGTCTGCATGTCCCTCTCCCCCTACCCCTCTCTCCCCTGTGCTCTCTCCTTCTCTCAAATAAAAAAAATCTTTTTTTTTTTTTATGTTATGTGTATTTTGTCACAATTAAAATAAATGGTTGAAGGGAGAACTTAATTTGTAAAACAGCTATGGGTTGGGTTTGACCCAGGGACTGTAGTTTGTCCTCTTTTCTCTACCCATTGGTAGCCACCAGCCCCATGTGATGGCTGAGCCCTTGTGACAGAGCAACTAAACTTCTTATTTGATTTCATTTAAGTTAATTTAAGTTTAAATATAAATAGCTGCATGGGGCCAGTGACTTTTATACTGGACAGTATGCGTCCAGAAAGCTGAATGACTGAAAGAGAAGAAAGGTTCAAGACATTCTCTTAGAATTCAGAGGAAAGACAAATTAAAAAAAAATGGTGATGAGATAGAAGAGGACAGATCCAGGAGAAATCCTAGGAAGATGGAAGGGAAAGACAGAGGAGAGATAAAAATCAAAGAAGAAAATAAAGAACTCTGAAGAGATGGCTTTGTTAATTGGATCAACTCACCTTATCAAAAAATAGTGAAAGATAGCAATGTTGAGACACAGCCCAATGAAAGTATTTTGAATTTAAAAGTTAAAATAAATTTTGCTAGAAATATCCATGTGTGGGAATAAATAGATCACTTAGAGAGCAAACACCAGAATGATCTCAGGTCTTTTGGAGGACTCTAAATGCTTTAGGCAATGGTTATAACATTCTGAAGAAGAAAATACAGAGATTTAAAAATTCTGTGCTTAAGATGGGTGCAGCTGTTCAGGAGCAAAAGGAAGCCGTTTTCAGAAAGACAGACCTCCGGAAAGTCAATACTTTCTTAAAAGCAAAATTTTCATGTAAGTAACCTAGTAGAGAAGAGTCAACAAAGCAAAACAAAGCAAAACAAAAACAAAACAAAATGAATGGGAAATCATGGTAATAAAGAATTGGAAAAAAACAACTAAAACTGTAAAATACAGAGTTTTGTAGAAATGATTCCAGTTACTATGATTATACTGTAATGTACATGAAAAATAAGGAAATGAATGATGTAAAATTGTTTTGTTAATTTAAAAATCTAAGATTACATCAATCAGACTTGGATAGGAGTGAGAAGAAAGTAAACTTGTCCAGACTGTCTCAAACATGTACATGTTTGATGTGGACTTATTTAGGTCACAAAAAACTTTCTCCAGTGCAATATTTTATGATATGCTCCTGAGAGCGGCTTCCTCCACACACAAGCCTTTCACACCAATCATATGGTGGTGTCAGAGGCAACCTTATCAGGACATACCAGTAGAGGTGGCAGCTTTCTTCTTGAATTTGGGGACATTTATTCTAGAAGGTCTCTATCTGTCTTTTCCTCATACATTTCTGCCTTCTAGTGACAGTTGCCACACCTTCATAAACTGAAACATTCTGATTTTATGAGGCCCTTCCATAGCAATTATATGGTTTTGATCACTTCCCATGCCCAACACTAATACATCAGTTTAATTCTAAAATTATATATATTTTTATATGTCTTCAGGGGAATATTAAGATAATAAGTGAGCTTTCCTTATTAATGGGAGGTCCCATTCAATGGATAAAGGAAGCCCAAGGGCCATGTAAATAGAGAGGAGACCTCAAACTTTGTGTAACCTGAAGACTGAAGGAAGAGAAATTTTAACCATAGCAGACTTATCATGGTGTAAGCTGGACTTACAGCTCTGTAATTTTTTTTTTTAAAGATTTTTTTTAAATTTATTTGACAGAGACAGCGAGAGATGAAACACAAGCAGGGAGAGTGGGAGAGGGAGAAGCAGGCTCTCCGCCGAGCAGGGAGCCCGATGCGGGGCTTGATCCCAGGACCCTGGGATCATGACCTGAGCCGAAGGCAGACGCTTTAACGACTGAGCCACCCAGGCGCCCCTCAGCTCTGTAATTTTATTTATCTCATTTTTCAGCTTTCCCAAGAGAAACAGAAAGAAAGCATTCAAACAAAATGAGAGTAGATGTATCAATTATTACAATAAATGCAAATGGTTTAAATCCTTTTATTAAAAGATAAATTAAATTGAATTAAAGAATAATCTAACTTTATGCAGCTTAAGGTTCACTGGCAAACATTAAAACTAAAAGTATTAGAAAAGATATTCCAGCATATGCAAATAAAAGCAGAGGTGGAGAATTAATATCACCCAAATTATAGTTTAATGCACAATACAGTAAATAGGATAGTAGTGTATGTTGATAAAATGTATTATCCTAAATGATGTTGTAATAGTCTTCATTCATTATATCTCATATATATTATTTATGGAAGATGAAACAAAAAACTTTCATTCTTTCATAGATCATGAAGGCAAAAATCTGTATATGAAAATTTATATTAAAATTTATTAGGCTGAATATATGAATATTTAACATTAGCTTCCATAAGAAGGAAAAAAAAATTTCTTTCCAAAATCCATAGAAATTTACTAAAATTTCTCATAGTCTTGGCCATAAAGAAATCCTCAATAAATTCTAATGAGTAGAAATTAAACAGCTCACATTGTCTAACCAGAATAAAATAAATTCTAGAAATTGAAAGAATAGGTGTAAATAAAAACCACTTGGGGGCTGCCTGGGTAGCTCAGTTGGTTAAGTGTCTGATTCTTGATTTCGGCTCAGGTCATATCTCAGGGTTGTGAGATTGAGCCCCGTGTTGGGCTCTGTGCTGGGCACAGAGTCTGCTTAAGATACTCTCCTTCCCTCTCCTAAAAAAACAAAACAAACAAACAAACAAACAAAACACTTGGAAATCGTGGGTAAAGAAAAGTCTTTCTTCAGTCATATAAATATTAAAAACTAACATTAACTATTTAGAAAATAATGGGCCTAGTGCATATCAAATCTCATGGGATAGGGTCAAAACTATAGCAGGAAACAAAATCATAGCATTAGTATTCAATAATAAAGAATTAAAGCAAAGTATTCAACTTGAGAAGTTATCTAAAGATTAGCAAAATCAACATAAAAATAGCACAAGAAAAGAAATGAAAGAATTCTGAAAAAGCAAATCCATGAAACAAAGGCTTTTTTAGATGTGTACAAGCCCCATCAAGAAGAGTCAACACAAATATGTGAAATCGTGGCTGAGATTTATATAATAGGGCAGCTACACACAGATTTTTAAAAGTGAGAATACTATGTACGGTTTCTGGATAAATTTTAAAATCTTATTTAAAACAATTAGGCAGGGGATATGAATAGTGATATTGACTGAGGAATGGTTACATATCCAGCAGCAAGATAAAAAAATGTTTTGAAGTAAGGGTCTTGGTCCAGAATGGATTATGGGTGAGGTCTTTCAAGCTCATTGCAGCGTTGCAATTAATCTCTTGAAATGTGCGTTCTTTTTAGACATGAAACTTGAGCTCTACATCCTATGTGCCTACTGCTAGGCTTGGCATAAAGTAGTATCTCAGTAAATACTTGTAAAATGAATTAACCCATCAATGGAGACCCAACATGATAAATTTTATTTCAAAAAGATTTTTGGAGCTGTTGTCAACCTTTGTACCAATAGCGTTTCACTTTCTTATATCTTCCTCCTTTTCTTTGTTCATGCTATTCCTTCTACCTGTGCAGAAGGCAGAAGGGTAAGTTCTGCTTCTCCTGCATGACATCAGGCATCACTTCCTTCAGAAAAGCCCCATTTCCCATACCTCCCCTAGCCGAGTGTTCTACCTTCTCATCATATCTTACTCATGTAACTACCCTTGTACTTTCTGTATTACACAGATACTTTTTGTGCATCCACTTGTTTCTCCAACATGATGATATATTCCTGGAGGACCATGACTATGTCCCACCAATCTTCAAATTCCTAGCACCAAAGATGAAATCTGGAAAGTTGGAAGGATTAAAAAATGTTGAACTGCACTAAATGATGGGCCCGTTCTGTTATGACAAGCACCCCCATTCTACTATGTTTTGTGAAATTGTATATGCCAAGAGAAACTCCACTTATTAGGGAATAGTAATCATGCTCTTCATTTTTATTAACTGTTTCTCTTCCTCTACCACCCCTCATCCAGATTCTTCCCTCAGTTCCTATGGGATCTGCACCCTCATCCCTCTGGTTTTCTTTGTTCCACGTTTCCTGACATTCGACCCAAAGGTGTTTAGTAAGTATCAGTCAGGTCCCAGGCAGGAAGAAGATACGCATGCTCCTAGCCCCATGGAGCTCATCTTCTGTCTGAAAAGAGACATCACACTCACCTCCTTTGGCTCAGGGTTGCTTGGTGTCTGTTTAAACAACTGACAGAGCTGCTGATTCCAGAAGTGGAGAGTAGGGAAGGGAAGGGAAAAATAAGAATTTCTATTCTTAGTCTGAATAAGATTATATTACTGTATCCCATCTACCAGGTACCCTGTGAGGAAGCAGAAATACAGAAGTGAGATGGGATAGTCATGTGCCATGCTCTCAAGAAGCTTTCATTCTACCGGGAGAAACAGACAAGAAATCAGTAAAACGATTAATAGATAATGTAATTTGCAAATTGTGAAGCATACACAAGGTTGAAAGAGACTAAAAGGATCAGGACTGCAATCCGCTCTCCTTACACTGGGTGGTGGCTGCAACAGTTTAGCCAGGTGCAAATATTTACTTTTCAGACCTTCAGACCAGAGACGAGTTAGTAAACACGTTTGGTGACCTCGAGCATTTTTTAAAAAATTTAAAATGAAAAAATAATGTATTTTGGAGTAATTTTAGATTAATAGAAAAATAGCAAAGACAGAGAGTTCCTATATGCCCTTTGCTCAATTTCCTCTCATGTTAACACCTCCTAACCACAGTTTCTTTTGTCAGAGAAACCAACACTGGTATATTACTAGTGACCAAACTCCCCACTTTATTTGGATGTCACTAGCTTTTCCACGTTTTTCCATTGCTCGGTTCCAAGATCCAATCAGGGATACCATATTGCATTTAGTCTAGCATCTTTGGGATCCTTGAGTATTCATGCCTCTGTGACTTTATTTAGCACACAGACACAAAGCAGACGCGGAGGGCAAAGTTTTGCTTATGTAGGTAGTCTGCCGACGCACGGAGGATCAAAGAAATCCTTAGGAAACTGGGGACTCATCCCTGCCCCAGTCACTGATGTCAGCCAAGCCTTTTGCATTTTTCAATGCATCTCCCGTGGGCATCTGGGACAGATTCTGCATTCCCACAGAAGCCTCTCTCCAAATTAAACACTTTAAACAAAATGGGACCTGTGATGCAACATTTATAAATTACCTATGAGGGCCTCTAAACATCAGATTGCTTTTTTTAAATTTAATTGCCCTTTTAAATTTTTAATTCGGAGACAGGGCCGAGGGTGGGGGTGGGGGTGGGGTCATTCGAGGTGTAGAGGCTGGCTCCTGAACTGTTTCCCGTCTGTCAAACGGACAGCCCGCCCAGAAAGATTAACCCAGATTCCCCCAAAGAAATCTGTGTCAAATTGATGCTGAGTTGTTCTGGCATCTGAGGAGAATTTTGACATGACAAGATTAACCCTCTCGGTGCCCCGGGGCTCTGGGAGAAAGACTTCCAAAGGTTTACCTGCGCAGAGCTCAGTGGCAGGCAAACCAGGAGTGAGTTCTCCGCGTCAGGTGCGCGGCTCCGGAGGCCGCCGGAATGAACGATGGGGAGGTGCTATCACTCAGGGGGATTTCCCACCTGATTGCACTGGATTTGTCACTGACGTTTTATCACACTGTGTGCTCGCTGTGAATCTGGAGGAGAGCTCTGCTGCCTGGCTCCACACATTGCCATCCCCAGCAGCTAGCTCTGACATCCACCTGCCACCAGATGAGTGATCCTGGTTCCAGATCCATGGTCCAGGACGAGGCTGTGATTTGATGCTAATGAACCTCTTTCCCTCCTGGTCTTCTGAGTCTTGCTTCATGCCCCTGGGAGCATTTTCACTCCCGTGAATGACTTCGTCTCCTCCTTCTTGCACAACGAGTAAGATCTTCTTCTAGTTCTTAATTGTACCATATGGGTTGGCTTATCTTCTTAGGGTTTCTTTAGAAGCAAAATCAATGGTATTAACCGGTCACTACTAAACAGAGCCTCTGGAAGATGTGAGACAGACACACGGAGCACATGGCAGAGGGCCCAGGATTCACTGTTTCTTCGCTGTTGAACAGAAATTCTCATGTGGCCCCCTTTGACAGCAAGGCAGGTGTCGAAAGTCCAGGACGCAGGCCCCAGATCTTAGCCCAGATCTTAGGAAAAGAAGCTCTAGGACTGAGCTCTGATGGTTCAGTGACAAATGCAGTCCTGGCTCGGGCCACTCCGCTGAGCCTTGTTTGTTTGTTGGAGTCAGATTTATGGTTTGTGCAGAACCGGAATGGCCTTCAGCCACTTACTCATTTGTCAGTCTACATATGTGATAAAATCTCTCTGCCAGTTCCTGCCAGGAGGAGAGTGGATGGCGGAGTCAGTTTTGAGCTGAACATTAGGCTTTAGGAAAAATCTGGCATTTTTAGCTGTCATTGCAATTGTGATTTGTATTTCAGGAATTCACCCTTAAGATATCATCCACGAAGAGGAGCATCCGGGATTGCCCTGCATTCCAAACTGGACACCTGTGGACCATATCTGGGCTCTGGATTTATTTAGTTTGGCCACACAGAGTGAACATGAATGGTTTTGGATGGGACGCATACTCCCCAGTATGCTGGTCTCCTCCTGTCTTATGCATAATCTGCTTCATGTATTGGCCTCACGTGTAGTGGGTTGAACAGTGGCTCCCCAAAAGACATGTGGAAGTCTTACCTCCTGGAACTTGTGTATGTAACCTTCCTGGGAAAGTGGGTCTTTGCAGATGTAACTAAGTTCAGGATCTGAGATGGGGTCATCTGGGTTTAGTGTAACCCCCGATTCTGATGGCAGGTGTCCTTCTGAGAGAAAGGTCCAGAGGATTTGAGATACAGACCCACAGAGAAGAAGGCCTTGTAAAGATGGAGACAGGGATTGGAGAGACACGGCCATAAGCCAAGGAAGGCCTGGGGCCACGGGAAGCTGGAAGAGGCCAAGAAGGATGGACCCCTAGAGCCTTTGGAGGGATTTTGGATTCCTGGCCTCCGGAACTGTTTGAGAATAAATTGCTGGTGTTTTAACTCACCAAGTTTTTGTTTGTTTCTTATGCTTTTGTTTGTTTTAGTCTCTGTGTGTTTGTATATGTGTTTGTGTGTCTCTGTGTGTACCATCTGTGTATGTGTTTGAGGGCCTTTGAAACTCACTCAACTGTGGGGCATTATTCTCCTGCACTCCTGTCCTCCTTCTCTGCCTGTCTTGTTGAGACCTTTTCTAAATCCTTGTGGCATCTATAGTTTTTGTCCATCTAGCACACTTCCCCCTTCTTCTGGTGACCGAAGCCACTACTCTTAAAACAGGGGACACATGACTCCTGCTGCGTCCATCACAGCCCTCGACATGCCCACAACCATGGTGATCAGTTCAAGGCGAACATGCGGTTCGTCATCACAGTCATTCCCTGGAAATTTCCAACGTGAATTGACAGGAGAGCACTTCTCCTCTGCAGTCACGGAGCCCTTGGTTTGTGAACACTGAGATGCTCACTGACGTATGAAGGAGTCTGTCTGTGCAGGGGAATAAAGCAAGGGGCGGAGATGCAGAGAGACAGAGAAATGATTGATAGGGAGAGGTCACTTCTTATTGTTGTGGTTTTGTTCAAATTGGGTTTCTCTGGTCCCTTGTAACTGAAAACACCTTAAAAAATATACACCCTTCTTCATCCCCCTCCCAAACCTCTCAGCGTACCAGCTTTTCTTCTTTGGCCCCCCTTTTCCCCTTAATTGGAGAAATTGAGGTAATATCTCTTCTTGGGTGATTTTACTCTGGAGCTCACCTTTGAGCTTCACATACACGTGCATCTGCTTCCTGCATGCCCCATGTTAACCAAACATGAGCAACACGGAACGTGTCCTCCCTTCCTCCCCGTTACGCATGGTTGCCTCTGTTGGCAAATGGCGCCATCAGCTATAATTTCAATTCTTTTTTCACTACCATTTTGCCCACATCCAGGCACATCCACTTTTGCCCAATACATTTCAAATTATCTTTCAAGACTCAACTCAAAACTCATCTGCTCCAAGAGCTTTGCATGAGACACCTGCCATACTCTGCAATGTTTCTAGAACGTGCATATTTCTATCTTAAATTCATGTAACTGGTTTTCTTGGGGGTGGGGGGAGTGTCTCCTTGCGAGAAAAGCCTAGCAGAGGTCTCTATTTCTGAGAACTCATGGAGGTATTATGTTGTCATGGCCACCTCTTGCCTTGAGTAATTAATTAATTGAACCACAAAGACTTTTTGAGTATGGACTACATGCACCATGCTCTGCTAGGGATTGTGGATGCAATGGTGAGCAAAACCAGATACAATTTTATCCTCTTGTGGCTTATCCTCTATAGTAGGGGGGTAGACCATCCAGAGATACACCATCCAGATTCCTCAGAGGAAGGAGAGGAGTATAGTCAGCAGAGAACCTTGAGTTCAGTGTCTGCCTCAGCTGCAGAGACCTGCCTTACCCAAGGTCATGCCCTTCCCAGGCAGCTTGCCCCCAGACCCAACACTTTTTGTTCTGGAGCTCCCTGCAAGGGTTGGCCAAGGTTTCATGGGGCCTGCATCACGATCTGACTTCTTTCTCTGACCAAATGTGCTTCCTCCCCCTCCCCTCTAAGGGTGCTGATCCTTATTTCCATAATAAACATCTCATACCCCAAACTCCATTTTAGCATCTGTTTTCAGAGAATCCAACCTGAACAATGGGTCAGAGATGAATCAAATCAATGATGACATAAAGAAATGTGAAATTGTTATGGTGGTAAGTGCCCCAAAGGAAAGTTCACTGGATTCTTGTTCCCAGCTCTGTACTTGAAAATTGTCCCTCTATCTCCCACTTGGATGGTGGTCGAAATGTGGGACTCTTCTCCTTTCTTTCATTTGCAGGCACCCCTATAAGTAGACACACAGACAGAGCCACGCACACTCACCAGAACTCACTTGAACAAGGTCTTAACACGGGTAGGAGATTCTTCTGAAGATGTGGCAAATGGAAGATCTGTACAATGGGGAAAATGTATTTAAATGGTTTAAAGTGGTTAATAAGATATCCCACTTCTTTAAAAAGTTTGCCCACAACTTCTTCCAACTGGGGCTCAGCCTCCACGTATGTCCCCGGCGCTCTCTGATTCTGTGACATTGACATCGCATTAGTGTGCCGGCCAGAATCACCCTCTTGCCTCCGGTTTTCTTTTTCAGCTCTTTACAACTGCATCTCCTCTTTTGGTTACACAGCTGTGTTCATTTGAAGCAAATGCATTGAACTGTACACTTAAGATCTGTACATTTGCTTATGTAAATCATTATGCCTCCATTAAAAAGAAACTATCCCTTCAGGCCCATAGGGGTAAGAAGCAACAATGTTGTCTACTGTTAACCACACCACCCTTTGCTCTACATTGGTTTAGCAAGGTCTCTGAGGTTGTGCTTTGTTAATTGGCATGTGATGACACTCTTGGGAAAGGTGGAATTTGCCTCCCTTGGTTGGTTCCAATGGGGTGAGGTGGGCTGGTTCTTCTAGTAATATCTGTTTCCTACAGCACATCTTTGGCTAGACTGGGGTGAGCTCCTCAAGGGTAGGAGTGGTGCTCAGTGGTCTCTGTAACATCCACATCTTGCATCCAGCCTGAACTAGAGAAGGGGCTCAACGGAATGCTGAGGATAAACAGAGATGAATAATAACTGGATGAGGAACTGAGCCCTAAAAACGTGTGTGAGCCCCAGGACCACTGATGGAGACAGAGCCAGGGATCCTTCCAGCCATAGCCTGCGTCTTGGATGCTATAAGGTCCAGATGGCATGGGTCAGGGCATGAGACACCCTGAGAAAGTCTCCGAGTTTGACCCGTATTGCCTGGTCTTCCAATGGTGCCCTTTGCTTCCCTTTGCAGCCTACAGCCCAAAGCCTTGGGGCTCTTCTTCGCCGACCTCCTAATCTCTCTGCAGATTAACATTCCAAAAACATTCAGGTGCTCGTTGTTCCTTAATAAACATTTATGAAGATTAAAAATGCGGAAAAACTTTTGTGATAGTGCGTCTTTGTTTACATTTTGTCCTTTATGTGAAATACCCTTATCCTGCATATTGCCTACAAATGGTCATTTCAAAGAACATGGCTGTTGACGTTTTGTAGATCCAGGCTGAAATTCTAACTCTGCCACTTGGGAGCTGGGTGACCTTGAGCTAATCACTTAACCTATCTGAACTTCAAATTCCTTATCTGTAAAGGGGGTGTTGGCATGAATAGCAACTATGTCATGTAGGTTTGGTGGGGATTAAATCAGGCCAGGGGTTGAAACATATATCAGGTGCCTGGCACCAGGTATATGGGAACTCAAGCTTCTGAGAGTGAGCACCTTCAGTCTTGCATCCTAGGCACCTCTCTTGCCTCACCTAAACCAGACATATCATAATTGTCATTAAGTATCCATTTTCTTTCCTTGTCCATTAAGGTTCACTTGATTCCTCTCTTTTCTGTTTCTTCCAGCAAGAATAATTATATGACACATTCTACTGTTACTAGTCTAGACCAGGGGTCGAAGAGCCAAGTCCAGCCCATCGCCTGGCTGTGGGAGTAAAGTTTTATTGGAACACAGCCATGTCCACTCACCCACATGTTTTCTATGACTGCTTTTGTGTGACAACAGGGTTTGGTAGTTGCAACGGAGACCATAAGGCTCACAAAGCCTAAAATATTTACTATCCAGCTCTTTACAGAAAAAAAAGTTTGCCAACCCTGGTCTATAGTGATCCCCTCAAAAGCAAGAACCCCCTTTTCTCTCTTTTTAATGTTTCCTTCCTTTAACACCTCAACCCACTGCACAGACACCCTATAAGTGTCTGCTGCGTCATGAAGTTTATTACTTTGTGTTGTGTACTATTATGGTCTCCTGGCTTCTGGGCCTACCTCTGACTACAGGTGCTCCTTTTATCCTGTTCTGGAAAGTTTCAAGCACCTATAATATTGCTTAAGTTGAACCTACTTTGGGATACATTTATGCTCCTTTCTGACAAGCAAAAGCGGCCTCCTCTGTCTTTTCTATTTTAAAGGTTGGCATGGGCTTCCAGCCTATCAACCACCCACGTGGAGTCACCAGCTTTGTTTTAGAGATATTTCCTATGGACTTTGCTGGAGTCAGTACTTTCGAGCCACAATTCGGATGCAACAAAGGGCGAAATAATGTGGGATCTGATGCAGTGAGGAGGAACAGGAGAGCAGAAACGGGAGAGGCTTTCTCCTTGTGGTCACTGCTGCACGCCCTTTGTGCTTGCCTTGTAGGCATCCCTCCTGCATTTCCTATTTCATGATGTGGTACAAGTCTAACTGACTCTCTAAAGCCTGTGCTGGGCTTATAATGTGAGGCAGCATTCGTCCACACTGAGCTTTGTATAACCTGCAGAGTTGAGCTGGGTTCTAGGTATTGACTGTGGTTGTCATAGGGCTTCATCAAGCTGGTTTGGAGAATCCGTGAATTCATGGGCCACGGATCTGGGAGCTTTTGACTTACTCCTTACATGATACTGACTTGCTGCTCTTGCTTAGAATCCACAAAAGCGTCACAAACCTGAATCGGTCTAAGTAGGCATTGACTGATGAAGGTGAAGGAAAGTCTAAACATTTCCTTCCTTTCTTGGTCCTCCCTAGGTCTTTTATGTTTGTCTTTGCTCAGTATTAAATGATTAATAAAAACCAGAAGAGCTGGATTCATAGAACAGGGCCTGAGAGCCTCTTTCCTTGTGTCTGGGACTGCCAGCAAATATTCACCTTTTAGGCTGGAGACAGCAACAATGATTTGTCACTTGACCATATTTCAGGAAGTCTGTGAACCAACATGCAAGACTAGCTAGCCCTGAGTCCAGGGGATTAAAGTCCAGGACTTTACCTGCAGAGGTCAGTGAGTTACTCTTGTAACTATTTTAACTTCTATTCATTCCATTTGTCAATGAATCGAGTGAGAACTCCAAATTCTCTAGCTAGGAGTTTTTCAGGGTGGTCTGTGAACCACTCTATCAGAATAATCTGGGGAACTTGTTGAATGAGCAGATTCCAGGGACCCACTCCTTACCAGTGAATCAGAATCCTGGAATGGAGGGAGGGGAAGGACATCCAGAAGCAGTGGAATTCTGCAGGTTAAACAAGATGTCCAGGTGATCCGTCTACTCAGGAATGTTTGCGAACCAGAGATGAGTAAGACACACTCTCTTTCCTTGTTGAAGATGCAGTATCTAAAGACAATTTTTGCAGAGTGCTATAGTCCAAGACCAGGTAAGATGGTGTAAAAAGACAGAAGCTGGACTGCTGGAACAATTCATAGATTGTCTTACTGCAGTCGGATGAACTGACTGAAGGTCCATTTGCTTGGTTGGCATGTAGACAAGACTTTATTGGTCGACTACTGAGAACAGTTGAAGTTGTATGACATCAATGTCCCATCACTGAAGACACTGGATTAGCTTCATAAGAGACCTTCAAGAGTCGGGATGCCTGGGTGGCTCAGTAGGATAAGCAACTGCCTTTGGCTTAGGTCATGATCCCAGAGTCCTGGGATCGAGTCCCACATCAGGCTCCTTGCTCAGCACATAGCCTGCTTCTCCCTCTGCCGGCCATTCCTCTTGCTTGTGCTCGCTCCTCTCTCTCTCTTTCTCTCTCTGATAAATAAATAAATAAAATCTTAAAAAAAGAGAGATCTTCAAGAGTTGATATAAGAAGGAAAAATGAGCTCCTAGACACCTCTCTTACACTGAATATAGTAGTTCACTCCAGCCTTTGTCAGACTTTCATTTCACCTTCAATGGGCCAGGTGCCTCACTGGAAGCAGCAAACTGGTGCTTAGGTACATTAGGCAATTTTTTGCCCCTCAGGATCTTTCATTTCAGCTACATAAAGAAAGTCACTGCAACTTATAAGACTTTATATATATATATATATCAGTCAATGCAAAATGCTGGATAAGTAGAATATACCATGAATTTAGAGGCCTGGGACTTGTGACGTTCTTTTCTTCCTAGAAGATGAGAGGTTGTAGAAAAAAGGACACAGGGGTAAGTGGATTTAGAGAGATTTTTAAATGGTGTGTTAGTACAAGTTCTCCAGAGAAACAGAATAGAACAGGGGAGATATTTATTTTAAGGAATTGGCTCACATAATTTTGGAAGGCTGGCATCCAAAATCTGCAGGGTAGGCTGGCAGGCTGGAGACCCAGAGAAGAGTTGTGATTTTAGTCCAAAGCCTGTCTGCTGGTAGAATCCCTCTTCTTTCCAGGTTTTTCTTCTCCTCTTCTCTTCTCTTCTCTTCTCTTCTCTTCTCTTCTCTTCTCTTCTCTTCTCTTCTCTTCTTCTCTTCTCTTCTCTTCTCTTTTCTCCTTTCCTTTCCTTTCCTTTGCTTTGCTTTTCCTAAGGCCTTCCCCTGGTTAGATGAGGCCCACCAACATCATGTAGGGCAAGCTGTTTTACTCAAAGACCACTGATGTAAATATTAATCCTATCAAAAAATACTTTCACAAAAACACTAGAACAGTGTTTGACTAAATATCTGGGTACTAAGGCCAGTCAGTTGATACATATAATGAAGTATCACATGCTGAGGCCCCTCAGACCACACTTTGAGTAGCAAGGCTCTCTGTGCTACTTTTTTGCTTACATTACCTCTCTTGGACTTTTTTTTTTAAAGATTTTGTGTATTTATTTGACAGAGAGAGACACAGCGAGAGAGGGAACACAAGCAGGGGGAGTGGGAGAGGGAGAAGCAGGCTTCCCGCAGAGCAGGGAGCCCGATGCGGGGCTCGATCCCAGGATCCTGGGATCATGACCTGAGCCAAAGGCAAACGCTTAATGACTGAGCCACCCAGGCGCCCCACCTCTCTTGGACTTTGACAACTTCATCTAGAAGGCTGATAAGACAGATTGGAATTGGTGTATCTCTAATGTCTTCTTCAGAAACCCCCGCCTCTCTGGACATTTTTAGAGGAATGTATTCCCTGCTCTAGAGATCTGATCATCTCCCTAGACCTTGTGGCTCTAATCAAAGAACAATTAGATTAGACTCTTAAGATCCTAATTGTCACTTCAAGAAAAATTGTTCTGTGTTCAAGGTCTGAGGGGAAATGTGAGATGTCAGGTTTTCACCTTGTTTTGATACAGATTCCATGGTATTTGGCTAGCTTGCTTCATAGTTTATGGTTTGAGGTTATAGCTATTTTCTTGTTTCAGTGAAAATAAAGCTTGTTTTTAAAAAATTAGTCCTCACAGATGGTAATCGGGCTGGGTGAGCATCTGACAGGGTCAAGTGCAGCAGAAACACAGAACTCTCAAGGTCATCTATTTCTATCACCTGGTGTTTTCTTCCCCAAGACTGACTACAGTGCAGGACAGCAAAAGGTCCCTTGTTCATTCGTTCTGCTTTTTACTCAATTACACACATCCATTATTCATTTAACAAATATCACTGTGCATCTTCTATACACAGAAAACTATTTAGATGCTGAGGATACAATGGTGAGGCCCCTGCCCACATGGAACCACAGATGAGAACTTGGTGAAGCCAATCCT
Source organism: Halichoerus grypus (assembly GCF_964656455.1). Lineage (NCBI taxonomy): Eukaryota > Metazoa > Chordata > Mammalia > Carnivora > Phocidae > Halichoerus > Halichoerus grypus. The sequence continues at coordinate 119,221,884 of NC_135721.1, forward strand.
TCAGAAGTCTGCTTGCACTGAGGGCTGAGTGAAGAGCCTCGTGGGGGAAATTCAAGATCAAGGAGGAGAGAGTCAGGAATAGCAAGCATGACTCAAACCCAAAATCTAGTTACCAAAAGGGAAGGGGAAATTCTGAGTAGAGCTTAATGTTGATCCTATTGACCTCTTGGGTCAGCCTCTTGTGGAGAGGAGTTTCTGCTTTAATAAAATGCTGAAGATCTGGTTCCAGATATTTGTTATATTAGGGTATGATTAGTATTACTTTGAGGCCCGTTCACCAATGCATAATGACACAGAGGAAGGACGGAGACACGTTCTGCTCACATTCTTAAAAACTCTTCTTGACTTCTGTGTGTTCAGAACACAGAGTCATTTTGAGATCTTAGGTCTGTAGTGTCTCATCAGTGGCAGGCGAGGTGATGGGTAGGAAATGGAAGTATCCAAGGAAATGGCAGAAGTGTCCCGCAGAGGGCCTGGCAGTAGGCGATGGTATCTGATGGGCGCCATCTTGGTTCATCCAGCAGTAGCTGTTGTCTCGGATAAACCACCAAATCTTGGTGATTTATGGCAATAGAAGTTCATTTCTCACTTAAGGAAATGGGTATTCCTAACCTGAGGGAGGCCTTCCATGTTGGCCAAATGTTGAGATCTAGGCTTCTTCCATCTCGGGTCTCAGAGTCCTCTGCATTCAGCCAGTGGAAGAAGCGAGCTGTCAGAGAATCATGTGTGTGGTGTGGCCAGGACTGAAAGAGGCACACATCACCTCTGCTCACTTCCTGCTGTCTAGACCTGAATCCCATGGCCACACTTGACGGGGCAGGGAGTGGGGTGTACAGTCTAGTTCTTTGCCCAGAGAGAAGAAGAGGCGGATTAAGTGATTGTCTGGCAATTTCTGCCACAGGGGAAAATATTGCCATAAGTAGGCAACATAACTTCGGGCAGAGGCAAAAACAATAGACAGAGCAGGAAAGATCAAAGAGAGCTGAAACCTGGCCATGGCCATGAGCAATGCCTGGGAAACACTACTTGGTGACTCCCAGAAATAGATGAGGGCAGTTTGAAGGAACCCAGTGGTTCAACATGTTGGAGCATGAGCAGTAAGAGCACTTGCAGTGGACACAAGCACCCTCATTTTCCCCTGTGTGTTGCAAATTAGGTTCTCCAGAAGCAGATGGTGAGACACATGATATGTAGGATACTGATCAGGCATCAATATCTATGGACAAGAATGGGGCAAAGGGAAAGTTTGAGCTCTAATGCATCCACAAGGGCTTGGCCGACTCCCCCAGGACTTTCATAGCACACATGACCCATCAGGATTGTTCCATAGTCGGCTGAAGTGACGTGTCCTGCAATCATTCTGTGGCTGGGGGCTGCCCCAGGAACAGTGTGTCTCGCTGGGGGCAGCTTTCTGCGCCTGAGGCAAAGCCCAAAGGAGTGGGCCAGTAATTTGCTGGTTGCTCTCCCAGCTTTTGGGGCAGCAAGTCCTTCCTTGCAGAGGCATCTGGGGCTCAGCTTCCTGTCCCCTCCTTGTAATTTTAGTCCACTGCTCTACTGTCAAGAGTAAACCAAAACAGGGCGCCTGGGTGGCTCAGTTGGTTAAGTGACTGCCTTCAGCTCAAGTCATGATCCTGGAGTCCCTGGATCGAGTCCCGCGCATCGGGCTCCCTGCTCAGCGGGGAGTCTGCTTCTCCCTCTGACCCTCCCCCCCTCATGTGCTCTCTCTCTCTCTCATTCTCTCTCTCTCAAATAAATAAAATCTTAAAGAAAAAAGTAACCCAAAACATGTCTCCTCTGTGTTCCCAAGGACTGGCCTCCAGGTATTGGATGCCATGTACACACATTCCATCTAGTTTGAACATGCATGTGCCAATATCCCACCTGGTCCTCATGGAAAGGCTTTCTGGTCCCTCATGTGTTGTCTGTATGGGTGGGCCTTTGATGGTGACAGGTCCAATGGGGTCTCTCCCTCTAAACCCAAAGACGATGCCCCTTGGAGGGGACTGAGACATCACTGGGACCTTTTGCCTTTTAAATTAGGCTGACACAGAGCTCAGAAAGTATAAGTCCCCATTTCTCCTGCCCCTGTTTATCATTAATATGTTGAACTTCTCAGCTGGCAAAGGATAAAATAGTTGATAGCAAATGAATTAGATATCAATTAATTTCTAAAGCAAATCTAATGGGCATTTAAGAAGAGAATTTAATGTCTCATTTACTCTCTATAGCTATCTTGTTAAATGCCAATTAAGTATCTAAATATTTCCTACAAGCTTAATGAATTATAATAAGTAATAAGTGATTACCACTTTTTCCTAAGATCTTGGCACTCTCGACTTCCAGTGCAATGATACTAGATTTTTTTCTCGTCCTGTTTATGGTATGGATATAGACTCGAACCTTCTTAATGAGCATTGGTTAGCTTATTTAGCAAAAGAGAATTATATTTATAGTCACTTCTGAAAAAAAATTGAAATGCATAAAGCTAGAGAATATGTGAATAATAAGGATTTTTACTTGAAAATAAAGTGAGCACTATTAAAATGTTATTTATAATAAATGCCGAATGTTTTATTTTTTGCAGTACCTTACGGCTTCCCAGCTCCCTCCCTGCAAACCATTTCTAAAGACCAAGGCAGGATGCGGATTAGCAGACTCAACACAGGAGCTGCTGGGGGTGTGTAATTGTGGCAGGTGTGACACACAAAAACCTGAAAGCCAGGCTGGGCAGGACCTGGACGTCAAGAGATATGAGGAAGGTGGAAGAGGCCGGTCTGGGGTCCAGCGCTTCAGGGTTTGGTCTGCTACGCTGGGGGAATAAAGGCAAACCCCACTTTTGCTCGGCCAGGCTTTCATATCTGACAGTGCCCTGTGGGGCTGGGCAGGGTTTGCGGCCGATGCCCGGGTGGCAGGGAGAAAGGACCAGCACCCCGATGCCAGCAGCGCTCTGGTCGGCCGTGAGAAGGCAGAGATGTGGACCCTGGAGGTGAGGCTGGGGGTGATGGCGGGAAGAGGCGGGGAGCCCTGATCTGAGCAGCACAGAATTCCTGAGCTGTCTCCTTTGACAGGTCATAAATTCTGTGTGTATGTCATTCAGATCAGACTCCCACACAAACGTCACTGGACCCAAGGTGAAGGGTATGGAATTTGGGATCCGACAGACCTGAGCTTGAGGCTCAAATTGCCATGCACTTGTTCTATGAGCTTAGGAAAGGGATGATCTCCGAGTCCACTTCCTTATTTATAATAGAGGGATGGTATCTCCCTCAGGAGTTTCCTACGAAGATTAAATAAGAGAATTTATTTAAAGCGTGCAATACGACGCTACCCAAACAGCACACATTCAGTAAGTGCCATTATTACTAGGGAAAGTAATAATGATAATAAAAATAAAAATAATAAAAAATAAAATAATGATAATAAAAATATTAATGGTGGGACGCCCGGGTGGCTCAGTCGGTTAAGCAGCTGACTCTTGATTTCAGCTGAGGTCATGATCTCAGGGTTTGGGGATCAAGCCTTGCATCGGGCTCCACGCTGGGTGTGGAGTCTGCCTCAGATTGTCTCTCCTTCTATCCCCGAGCCCCTGCTCTCTCTCTAAAAAACCAAAAAAACCCCCAAATATATATATATATAATTATTTAATAAATAAATATAGTATATATATAATAAATATATAAATACATAAATTAAATAAATATATATATTTATATACATAAATTAAATATATATATTAAAGGTTGCCTTATTTGTGTTTTTGGGAATGTGTCCGGTTTGGGATGACCTGTCTGACAGCTTTTCCTTCCTGATGGAAGTTCGTTCAGTCAGAATCGTATGAGTCCCATGCAAAGGACCGGCTGGTGTGCCTTTTCTGACCACAGGGACGCTATGTACGACATTCGTGTTGTGACCTTGAGAGAGAAAAAGTCCATTTTGTTCTCCAGAGGATGCGGGGAGCGGTCAGTAACTGCTACATGGCAGTTGACCCTGGTCAGGAGATTCCTTGCTGCCTCCCCGCCAGGCTGGAGGGGACTCTCCCGAGGAGCCCCAGGTGCAAGTGCCACCCGGACTCCTGAGGACAACCCCGCGCTTCCACTGGGCCATTCATGCTGGCCCCACATGGTTGCCGTCACTTACAACAACAGCGATGAGGCGTTCGCAGGAGAACTGGTAGGCGGCCATTCATGTCATGGTTTTGGAAAATATTTTTATTACAGGAAGATGCTCATGTTGTAGCATGGAAAAAGGTTCAAACAAACAAACAAACAAACAAAAAACCAGGAAGCAAATCAAAAGCAGCAGAGACAATAACTAGCATCGATCCCTGAGTAAAACCAAGCCTTCTTTCCGTCACCAGAGGCTCACCCCAGCAGGAAGTCAGGGGGAAAAAAAAGAAGTGAAGACCCAGCCAACCCCAAAGCACTGACAAGCAGTGTGGGTCTTCCAGTGGCTTCTTGGGGATACCAGGGAAGTGTTGGGCTGCTCATCATACAGGAAACACTCCCGACAGCCCCCCTTTCCACCGCCTTATCCCAGAGCTCAGTGACCTTCAGCTGCTGGCTGCTTTATTCCTCCCTCTCGGCTCTCTCTTTGCCTCTAAAAATTCCCATTCGTACCCCTTTCTCCGCCCGAGCCACCATGTATGCTCTGGCTAACCTCCGCCCTTCCTCCTCACCTCTGTCTCCTCTCTCCTCCCCATCATCTCTACATCTCGCTGTGATGGCTCATTTTGTGTCAGCTTGCCTGGCTGTCTGGGTACATCTGTGACAGTATTTCTGGGTGGCATTAGCGTTGGAATCCGTGCACCCCCCTCCGCAGTGTGCATGCGAGGAGCCTGAATAGAACAAAAAGGCAGAGAAAGGAGGAATCCGTTCCTTTCACCTGCTTGAGTTGGGACTTTCCATCTCATCTCCTCCGACCCTCGGACTGGGATCGCCACCAATGGCTCCCCAGGTTCTCAGGCTTTTGGACCCCAAGTGAATGACATCACCGGTTTTCCAGGTTGCAGAAGGCAAATCATAGGACTTCTCAGGCTCCGTGATCGTGTGAGCCAATTCTTCATAATAAATCTCCTTTTAAATATACATCCTATTGGCTCTGTTTCTCTGGAGAACCCTGACTAGCCCTGTGCATTAAAAAAAAAAAAAAAAAAAAAAAATGAACATTGAGCCGCAGAGCCTGAGTTTGGGTCCTGCCTTTGAAATTGCCTACCTGTGTAACCTTGGGTGAGTTTCTGAATCTCTCCGTGTCTCAGGTCCATACCTGTATGATGGGGAGGAGAGCACTAATACAGCTTCATGAGGCTTGTCTTCATCTGTTTGGACTGCTGTAACAAAATGCCATAAACTAGGTGGCTTGTAAGCAGTAGAAATTAATTTCTTGCACTTCTGGGGACTGGGAAGTCCAAGATCAAGGTGCTGGCAGATCCAGTGTTTGGTGAGGACCCACTTCCTGGTTCATAGAACTGTCTGTGTCCTCACAAGGGGACAGGGGCTACGGAGCTCTGTGGGGCCTCTTTTAAAAGAGCATTAATGTCCCATGCATGAGGGCTCTACCCTCGTGACCTAAGTACTTCCCCAAGGCCCCACCTCCTGATACTGTTGGGGGTTAGGATTTCAACATACGAATTTTGGGGAAACTCAAACATTCAGACCATGGCAGCGTTATTTTAAGTATTAAATGAATGGATACGTATATGAATTCCGTAGAACATTGGATTAAGAACTGAATAAATGTGGGGCACCTGGATGTCTCAGTCGGTTAAGCATCTGCCTTCGGCTCAGGTTATGATCCTGGGGTCTTGGGATTGACCCCACATCGGGCTCCCTGCTCAGCAGGAAGCCTGCTTCTCCCTCTCCTCCCCGCTCCTGCTCTCTCTCACCATCTCTTTCTCTCTCTCAAATAAATGAATAAAATCGTAAAAAAAATAACTGAATAAGTGTGACCCATTATTCTTATTATTGCTATCCTTATTGGTTGGTGTTAATCATGTGGGTTAACGGACCTCTCAGCTTCTTTCACCTTCCTCTATCAAAAGTGGCTTTCCTCCTCACAAGGAAGGGGAGGGAGGATTTGCAAATCGTTCTGATTTACTGTTTATTTAAGTATTGTCATACTAGATAGGAAAAAACGTGTGTGTGGGAGGCAGAATAATGGCCCCCAAGAGACATCCACATTGTAATCCCTGGAACATGTGAATATGTGAGCTTACGGGGCAAAAGGAACTTTGCAGATGCGATGAAGTTAAGGATCTTGAGATGGCAGGTTATCTGGGATTATCTGTGTGGGCCCAGTGTCATCGCAGGCGTCCTTAGAAATGAAGGAAAAAGAGACAAGAGTCAGAAGCCGAGGAGGAAGTGAAGTCGGCATGCTGTCCTTGCCGGAAGGGGACCACCTGCCAAAGAATATGGGGCCTCTTGAAGCTAAAACGGGCCATATTCTCCCCCTGGAGCCCCCCGAAAGGAACTCAGCCCACCAACACCTTGATGTTAGTCCTGGAAGGCTCCTTTTCAGACTTCTGACCTCCAGACTGGAAGACAAGAAATTAGTATAGGGCAATTTGCTAGAGCTGCAATAGGAAAATCACGTAGCACCAAAACTTTAGCTTAGAAAGATTATCGGTTCGTCATGGATTTGTGGGAAATTTTAGTTTTCTTCTTCACACTGTGTCTCTTTTCCAAAACCAGAAGAAAAATGTGAGTTGAAGAAAGAAACGACGGATTACAGATGCCTAGCACACGCCAGCGGAGTTCTCATGCGGCTGTAAAAGCACCCAGCCCTGTGCTTCGGAGTCACCTCCAGTGGGTGGTCATTACCCATCCCTGAGCTGACTGTGCTTCCGGCTCCTATCATTGCCTCCCCCCACCCCCATGCTGGGCCTTCTCTGTCCGCTCAAACTTCCCTGTGTACATAAAGCACAGGGGGGCTCTTGCCAAAATGCAGGCTCTCTTAACATCCACTATGGATCAGGAAAATGCAAACCAAAACCCCAAACTGGTAGCACCACACACCCCTAAAATAACTAAAATTAAAGAGACCAATAATACCAAGTGTTATCGAGGGCGTGGTTCAACCTGAACGCACACACCCTGCTGGGGGGGAATGCGGAATGGTAAAACCACTTGGGAAAACTGGCATTTTCTTAAAAAGTTAAACATACACACAGCATACGATCCAGGCACTCCACACCCAGGTATTTATCCCAAAGAGACACCCTCACAAAGACTTAAATAGGAATGTTTATGGCAGCTTTATTCACGGTAGTCAAAACCTGGAACGAAATAACCCTCAGCTGGTGAATGGAGAAACAGAAGGTAGTAGCTCCACACCAAGGAATGAGCCGCTGAGACACTCAACAGCATGGGTGAGTCTCCAAAGCATTATTTGTAGCCAAAGAGGCCAGGCTCAAAGAAGAGCCTCCTATAAGATTCCATGTCTATAAAATGTACACTAATCTATGGTAAGAGAAAGCAGACCACTGGTTACCTGGGCTGGGCAGTGGCAGAGAGGACTGCAAAGGGGCACAGTCTTTTGGGGTGATGGAATTTTTTGTGTTTTGTCGTGATGGTTTCCTGTGTGTAGACGACTGTCAAAATTCATCAAGGTTTAGGGGCGCCTGGGTGGCTCAGTTGGTTAAGTGACTGCCTTCAGCTCAGGTCATGATCCCGGGGTCCTGGGATTGAGCCCCGCATCGGGCTCCATCTGCTCAGCGGGGAGCCTGCTTCTCCCTCTCCCCCTGCCTGCCACTTTCCCTGCTTGTGCTCTTTGTCAAATAAATAAAATTAAAAAAAATTCATCAAGGTTTACACTTCAAATGGATGTGGTTTATGATATGAAAATAGTTCTTCAATTAGGTGATAGGGAAATAAAAAGCAGATGCTGACTCAGAGGTCTGGCCTGAGCAAGCGAGCCTACATGTCCGACAGGCTCCCAGGGGCTGCACACTGCTGGTTCCAGGACTGTCCTTTCAAGAGGAGGGCTCCCGAATCCCTCTCTTCACCTCTGCCACTTGCAGGAAACAAACTATCTTTATCTTTTGCTAAGGAAAGAAAGATATTCCTCCAGAAACTCCCTTGTCGCCTGTCTCCCACCACCCATATACTATAAGCTATTGACTGTGTGTAACCACTTGAAGACACGCAGGGTCAAGTATGCCAAGAGAGGTTTGTGCTGCTGCTGGAGAGAATTAGCAGGTCCTCCACTCACCTTCTCATTTCCACCCTGGCTTGGGCTTTAAATGGAAACACACAGATGAACAATAAAACTTGCATGGGGGATTATCGTCCTATCACTCTAAATGTTTGAACAGATTTCTAATTTTCAGTTAAAACATCCATCTTTCAGGGTTTTCAGATTAGAAGAACAAAAATACAGGGCGTTGAAACAATATCATGAATACTTCTTGACCCATGAGGGATTAGAAATCATTCAAGACCAAACAGAAAGGCTGTTGGCGGTCTTGGGCTCTTGCTCAGCGATGTTCATCTGTGCACTGCGCAGGCTTTCGGTTTCCCTATGGGCCACAAGGTATCCACATGTAACACAATTCCTTGATATTGACACAACACCTTCCCCGATCTTCATATACTTAGCACAGAAGAATAAAGCTTCCTCGAGAAGCCATTTTTGGGTAGTCATCAAGACTGTCTCTCTAGCAACAGAACTTGCTTCTTCCTCTTATCCCAGTCACATATGTGCAATCCAAACCCCTATCTTGACAAAGTAATAAATTAAAATAGTTGCAGGACCTCAGAATAATGGTAAGCAGCTGAAACGGAAGCTGTATTGATACTTTTCAAATGCCTCGTGTACTGGCCCAAACAAAACAAACCAACAAAAACTAGAGAGAGCGCTTGGTATAGCTGTCATGTTTTGTAGATTTCATGAATTTCGATCCCTTCGAACCAATGTCTTTTTTTTAAGATGTTGGTAAAGCATTGAGAAAGAGATATTAATTATTGTCTTTCTGTCTGCATTTCCTCAAAACTTACACCCCCGCCCAAATGTTCTGCCTCAAGTATCCAGATTGCTTCAAATTGTGTATCTGTTCCTCTAGCTTTTTATTCTCTGTGGAGTCATTTCATAGCTTCATGGAAACACGGAGAATTGTAGGAATTATGGGCTTTCTCCAGCACAGTCAGGTCATAGATAGGTATTACTGACTGGTTAGCCCACAGTAGCTATTCGATAAGTGATTTTTAATTTTTTTTTTTTACAAAATAATAGTTTGCCTCTCAAAGGTTTTAAAAACAGTCTTTTTAGATCTGGTACAAGGTTGAATAGGAAAGATTGCTAAGGTTTAGCTGGTTCAGAAGTAGAATGACTAAAACCACCTTTCTATGTATGCCAGACACAATTTTGTCCTCCTGCCTGAAAAAAAAAAGGAAAAGCAGAGTCCCCCGGCTAAATGGTTTCCTAAGTGTCCCCCTCTCCCTGGGTCCTCATGACTTTATGAAACAAGCAGCAACAAAACTCGTCTAAAGCTAAACTAACGTGAAATAACCCAGGGCTTGAACTTGTCGCATGACGTTGCTTTAAATTTTAATGCGAACTCGGGAATAGATTTGTGAACAGCAAGGTAAAGCCAAGGCCATGAAATATTGATTCTGTACATTTTCTTATGCATTTTTATTCTCCAATTTAGTAAATTTTTCATCTTGCCTGCACTTAGAGGTTCCCTATGAAGTCGTTACTACCAATTGTATTAACTGTTGTAAATAAATAATCGTCACTCGAGCTGTTTGCCTGACAGCAGGTGGACAAGGACCCCACCTTCGAGCACTGACTTCCCACAGCCCAGCGCATGGAGGATGAAGAGAGACACTCACGATTTTCCACATGGTACAGTAGCAAACGCCTGCTCCTGGAAGGAGGGTTTTAAAGGAGGAACTGTCCTATTTTTGCCGAAATTATACCACCATCTGACAGTCGCCCAATTTGGTCTAAGAGATGGTGGAGCTGATTTTTGTTTGTTTGTTTTTAAAACCAAAATGTCAGGAGAAGCTGTCAGAACATGCTTCTTGGATATACCCTAATATAAGAGAAAATAAAAGTGCAAGACTTTCCCCAGTTATCCTAATCCTTGTATATGCACAAAAAGTCATATTTTATCAATCACAGGAGAAGACAAATCTGTCAGGTATTTCTCACTGTCTTTATTCCATAGTGTACTTCTCTTTCTTAGAATATACACCTACCCTGCTATATTCACTGTCTCACAGGGGGTGAGAGCCAAAAGAAAGATGGAAAGCAGTTCTGACAGCAAAGGGCATGTCCTTTGTTGAATAACACATGGGAGGGTCCAGTGTGATTCTGCCACCTGTGGAAATCACTCCGGTTCTTGTACACTTTTTTTAAAAAAATTTTTTAAAGATTTTTTACTTATTTATTTGACAGAGAGAGAGAGATAGCGAGAGCAGGAACACAAGCAGGGGGAGTTGGAGAGGGAGAAGCAGGCTTCCCGTCGAGCAGGGAGCCCGACGCAGGGCTCAATCCCTGGACCCCAGAATCATGACCTGAGCCGAAGGCAGATGTTTAACAACTGAGCCACCCAGGCGCCCCTCTTTGTACACTTTTATACGTTAATTGATCACTTCTCTGTCATTAAGTCACACTGGGCATTTATTCAGATTCCTGGCCACACTGACCAAAGATTCATAGTGGACTATTCCACTGGATCCCAAATTTCTTATTCCATGTTTCTGGAACAAAGCAGGAAGGAGGGCGGGATAACATCAGACTGGTTATTTAGCTTTGAAATAGATGAAAATATGTCTCTTCCTTATTTGATCAGCAATATGGTAATCCTGTTAGGTGGGCAATAGGGTCCTTTGTTCTGATTTTTTGTCCCTGTTTTATGGTTATTAAAGTTGTATATGCCTGATTATTGTAGAAAAAAATAAATCTCCCAAACAATGAAGATTACTTTAACGCTCTGCCTCTGACATCTCCACCTGCTCCAAAACACACACACGCACGCACACACACGCACACACACGCACACACACGCACACACACACGCACACACACACGCACACACACGCACGCACACACACGCACACACACGCGTGCACACACACACACAAAACAAACAAAAACAAACAAACATCATCAACAACAACAATAACAAAAATATCCAACTCAGGGAGAGAATAAAGATTTCTAATAATGTGTTACCTTAGTTTTTACTTGGATGTCTATTCTAACACTTTTTATATAGTCTTTTAATAGTCTTTAAACTTTTTAAAGGCATCCTTGATTTCTCTGTTTACTCTAAAATCCTTAAATACTTGATTCATATACTATCTCAGTTTTGGGGGAAAGAAGGAAAAGAGGGAAATTTAATTGCCCAAATAGGGTCCAAATGGAATTTTTTTCTCCCATTTGGTAACTTTTGTATTTGGTCAATGAGTCCCCATATTGGGAAATGGTCTTTAATACGTTCATCTGCACACATCTGAATATTGTTGACTCGGGCCACCCACCTTGCACAGGTGCTCACCTGCAAATACTGTTACCTTAAGACACATACAGTGCAAGCAGAAGTGTAGCAAGATGTAGCCAGGAAATCCAAGAGCCGGATGTTTGAATTAGACAGCACAGACATCTATCTCCTCTTAGACTTTTTAAAAAATTCCTCACAACACCTTTAGCTGAATCCCCATTGGAAAGATGACAAAGGGAAAGAATGGACAGGGGAGAACTGAAACTTAGGGAATGAGTTCATACAATGATGGAGACTGAGAAGGTTTTGTTAGATGCAGTGCAGAAGGCATCAACCTGAGGAATATACCAAGGGTACAACTTAACAGCTCTATCCTAAGCACGAGCATTATCATCAGGATCAAAATACAGGCATTCTGGTGGAATCTTCTGCCCTTATCTGGGTGGGGGATAAGACCCAGGTGCACGGCAAGGCCATGTGGCAGATGGGACCTCATGATCTGGGCTTCACCTGAACCTCAAGGATCAGCATCCTTTGTGACAGCAACACTCGGAGGGTCCAGGATTAGTGTGGTGGCCACATGGAGAAGAAAGGGGTCAACATAGTGAAGACAGATGCATTAAGGAAAGAATGTGGGGGATACGCTGGGGGTATCATTTTCTTATGCATTTTTATTCTCCAATTTAGTAAATTTTTCATCTTGCCTGCACTTAGAGGTTCCCTATGAAGTTGTTATTACCGACTTACTACCGTTACTATCAAAAACTTACCGGGGGTAAGTTTTCCTGACTAGGTAGAAGATGTGTTGAAGGTGACAGAAGCTCCCATAGTTGGTGCGTGGGCTCTGCGACCCCCACGGCAAGGACCAGGAGAAGACATAGGATTCATGTAGCTGCCACATCAAAGAAAACCCGATCAGGGTTAAAGAAACATTTCCTCCAAATGTCAAGCAGGAGCACCAGGAAGGAGCCTGGGCATAGCCAGAGTTTATACTGGAGTGGCGGCTGTGCCAAATTAGATGTGAACGCAGGACCCTGAGCGGGTTGCAACAACAGCTTCACCGTGCATGGAAAGAATTGCCGCTGAGATAAATATTCCTGTGAACACTACTCATAGCTCAAGCTTCCTCTCAACTCCCCTCCGGCTGCTCAATAACAATGAGAGTGTTATAAATTTACACCGAAGAAGCCCTCCAGTTGGAGATCTGAGAAGCCAAGAACAACCAAAGGGAACCAGAAGGGGAAGCAAAGACAATTTACTCAAAATGTTTATGGAAAAACATCAGCCCTGCTTACATATCACATCACTTAAAGATGAATAACCAAAGCAGCAACAACATCAGCTCTATGACAAATTTCACCTTGCAAAACATTGAGAAAATGCATGCAATATGCAAAGGACACGAGAAACAAAGATGCTGTCAAGAATGTCTTCTTGTGCCTTCACTACTGTCCGAGAAATTAGGGCCTCTGTAAAACCAGAGATGAGAAGTACTAAATAAGAAGATTTAAGTGAAAAGAGACATAGGCAAAAATCAGGCAGTCTTAAAAAAGGAGACTAAGGTGCATAAAAGAGAGTGGGATGTGAGGACAGAATTCAGCTCCAAAACCAAGAGGCAACACTGCAGGAGTTAAAAAGGTGACCAAGCACAAATCCTCAAGAATGCCTGGGTCAGAGAGGGAAGGGTCGGATGCAAGATGCTGAGGAGAAATAGGAGACAGGAGTGGAAACAGAGCAGCTCCAGTTCGTTTCTAAGAAAGATCCCAGGAACAAAGAAAGAAGCAGCCATCAGAGATACAATGGAAAGAACATTCCAGAACTAAAAAAATTTTCATATTCCTTGGGAGGGCTGCAGTGTGTTGCAGAGCTTTGCCTGCATAGAGTTTGGTAACTTTGTTTTAATCTTAAGGAAAAAGAAAGAATGTGGCAAACAGAGAAAGGGGTGAGAGTTGCTATCAGAAAGAAAGAAATGCATCCAACTCCAGAAATGTCTGAAAAACAGGGAGCCATGTCTGTGGAAGTTGGAGAGTTAAAAGGCTGTGCTGTAAGCATTTGACACTCAGCCCAGATTCTGTTCATATATAAAAACAAGAAAAGAAAAAAAAAGATGGGGCAGGAAGGGAGAGGGAGATTCCAATCAATATCTTGGTACCATTTCTGTGCATCTTCCATCCAGTCTTCTCAAAGGGGCCAGGTGGATGTTACGATGTATATAGGTTATGTCGCTTTCCTCTTCTCCATGCCCCTCGATGATAAAAAAAAAATAGGAACCCCCCCAAAGCGTTTGTTAGCGACTGGTTATTTGTGTCCCCCTAAAATTCATGGTGAAGCTCTAATCCCCAATGTGATGATATTAGGAAATGGTGCCTTTGGGAGGTAATTAGGTTTAGAATAAGGTCATGAGGGTGGGGTTCCCATGGTGGGATTAGTGCCCTTATAAAAAAAGAAGAGACAGCCACATGAGGACAGAGAGAGAGGGCATCTCTCTGCAGGCCAGGAGGAGAGACCTCAGCAAACTCGGCCATATTGGCATCCTGATCTCAGAATTCCAGCTTCTAGAACTGTGAGAAGTACATGTCTGTTGTGGAAGCCACCCAGTCTATGGTATTTTGTTATGGTAGCCAGAGCAACTAAGACAGACTCTCTGCTTTCAATTCTTTTGGGGGCACTGTGCTCTTTTAATTTGTTGCATACATCCTTATTTCTGGTGTGACGTTACTGTGTCACTAGAAGTATTACTATGATTCTTTGCTTAGTGTCTGCTTGTCCATAATATGCCCTGAACTCTCTAGATGCAAGGGACATTCATTCCATTGGCTGCCACAGCCCCGGGCATGATGTTGAACCATATGAAGTGCCAGAGAAATGAATGAATGAGTGTGTGAATGAATGAATTGGGTGAATGAGAAAGCACATCTCCCAGTCTGGGGACCAAGCTGATGGAGCCTGAGAGTAAACTTTTGAAGCATCTGGAAAGAGACAAAGCAAGATTTGTTATATGGCTCAAAAACAGCCTCTCGCAGTCATTAAGAAGCTAGCCTTCTTCAGTGGCCAGGCATCGTTTAATTGGTACATTCCAAGCTCTGAAAACCCCAGATGTCCCAAATCTAGGGCAAGAAAGTTTTGGTGATACTTTGCCTGTTCCTCAGCTTGGTGCTGTCCATGGCAAAGACACAGATTCTCGCCAGGAATTCTGGACAGGGGACTCCAAAGGAGCCTCAGCTGAGAGGGCAAGAGCACATTCAGCATTTCCAGACTTTTCTCTTTGGATCTTTTTAGAGAGGAAGGATCAGATAAATGTGAATGACGTTCAGGGTTGACAGTGCTTGTGTTTAAGATTCTGGTGGCTGAAACCGAGTTTGGTTTCTCTTTGTTCTTTGGATGGCTTTTCCAACCTCCTGTGAGCCAACACTCAGTTCGTAATGCCTGTTGTATTTGCGGAGCCCCAGAGCTAGCATGCTGGGTGGGCCGAGGGACCCAGCAGCTTGAACCTTTTCAGCCTCTACTCAGTGTCTCTGAGGTGATGCTTCTCGGTCCACCTCTGTCTGTCTCCCTCCATCTATGAGTGTGTGTGTGTGTGTGTCTCTCACTGATAGCTTCCCTCTCTCAACTCTGACCTTGTTCCACCTCTGCTTTGCCTTTATAGTCTTCTCTGCTCTGTGTCTCTGCTCTTCTTCCTGTTCCCCCCCACCCCCCCCTCCACCTCTCCTTGTCCTTCTGAGTCTCTCCTGAGGGAGAGAGTCATGTACTCCATGAAGCATGTGTATATATTGCTCTGTCTCCTCCAGGCCACTATTTTCCCTTTCAATAAACTCCTTCCTGTCTCCAAGTGGCTGGTCCTATCTCCTTTACAATCAGGGGACACCGGAACTGGCTGCAATGAATGTGAGGAAGCCTTTATAATGAACAGGATCTCGCTGCTGTTTACACACTTTCAACTACACAGGGAGCCAACAGACCATTCCGCACGGCTGATGAGAATGTAATTAAGTGTGGGGGCGTGAGTAGAAAAGGGGAGGCGGGCAGGGGGGCTAAGTGATAGGGCAGAGGGGTGTTGGAAGCCTCCAGATTAACTTGGATGGGGGGAACTTTGTATTTTCCCAGGCTCCATAACCATGCACTGACAATTTCTAGATGCTGGACGCTGAGGATGCCGGGCTCTGGAGATGGACAACTGTTCGAGGCAGAGCTGTAGAATGGAGTTTCATAACATTGTGCCCGAGTGCAATAGCAGAGGCGCAGACAGTGGGTGGGGGAAGCTTCGAGAAGGAGACTGGGGAGATGTTAAAGGTGAAGTGCTGTGTGAGTGGAGCCTAGAAGGGAGAATATGATTTGGTAGCGAGAAAAGCTGGAGAAATAGCAACGGACTGAGCCAAAGCGGAGTCAGGAAAGTCCCAGATGCTCCAAGGAGGCTGAGGGATTGTCCCGGTTGTAACCTATCAGGGCAGGGGTGGGGAGACAGACAGGTGAGGGCTGGGATGTCAGGGGCCCTGGGTGTCACCTAGAGTGCTTGGCTCTTAACCCCATGGGGGCCAGGAGATGCTGCGAGTCTCTGGGGCAGCACTGTCTGCTAGAACCCTCTGTGATGGTAGGAATGTAGGTGGCTATTAGGCAACTGAGCCCTTGAAATGTGGCTAATGTGACCAAGGAGCTGAATTTCTATTTTTTTTTTTAATTTTAGTTAATTAAAATATAAATTTCAAAGGTCCTTACGGCAAGGGGCTACTATGCCAGGACAGTTCAGAAGTCACGGCCACTGTCTCTTGAGAGATGCCACATCTGTGTTTTTGGAGGACGGGTCTGGCAACAGTGTGATAAGACCATTGGAAGGCCAGCTCCTTAGGGAAGAACAATGAGACACAGAAGATCTCTGATGGTCGCTTGGCTGTGAGTCTAGGAATATCTGAATCCTGCCTTTGATAAGCTGCTCCTTCCCTTCAGGCCTCCAAGAGGCTGCTACCTGCAGAGGAAGCCCGGGGAGATGGAGGAAACCCCCGACTCCAGTGTCTTGAATCTCCAGGGTGCTGGATGACCTCTCCTGCTCTTTTTCTTTATGGCACATTTTACCCTTGGGTGACATGGACTCAATTTAAGGCAAAGAAAATATAATTAGAATCCAGACAGGTTTTCATTTGTTTGTTTTGTTTTGTGGATCTTGACAGAATTTACTCCTAATATATGTATGAAAAAATAAAGGGCCAGAGATAGCTAAGATACTTGTGAAGAAGAAGGAGAGAAGCCTTGTTCTTTCCTACAGTAAATTCATTTTAAAGACATGGTAATGGGAGCAGGGTAAATGTGGTGTAGGGATAGAAGAAAGCATCAGGGGAACAGCAACAACGGGGTGGAACGGCCCTTGAACACACACAGAAACTTGGTAAGAGACAGTGATGGTGAGAGGGAATGTTTTATTCAATCAGTGTGGTGGGGGAAAAGGCTATCTCTACAGAACAAAAAAAAAAAGTTTTTGTCCCTACTTTAGACGATGTACAAACATCAGATCTTGAAGGAATAAATACCAAAATAATAGAACTTTTAAAAGAAAATTTATGAGAATATCTTTGTGATCGTAAGGTAGAGAAGTTTTTTTTTAAAAAACAGTGAACAAAGGACACAAAACATAAAGGATAAGATTGATAGATTTGACTAAATGAAATAAAGTCTTTCATATGACAACAGACATTTGTATAAATAACTGACAAAGGTTACTATCTGGAATATATGACGCACTCCTATAAATCAATACTATAAAGACAAATAGTCTGCTGGGAAAAATGGACAAAGGATACCAAGAGAGGAGGCCAGACTGTGAAAATCAAATGGCCAATACTTACCCAGAAAAAAAATGCTCGCCCACGTTAATAAGTCACAGATATGCAAGTTGAAATGGGACACCTTTTCCCATCCACGATTATGATGCCAGTTTTTGCTGAGTTTGTGGAGAAAGATACTCTCACACTCTGCCGGAGTGAATGTAAATTGGTGTGACTCATTTGGAGATCAATTTAGCGATAACAAATAAAATTGAAGATGCACACACTTTATGACTGAGCCCTTCGATTGCTAGGTATTTACCTTCAAGAATCTTTCACACATGCTCATAGACACTCCTAGAGGTGCTCCTTATGCTCCAGGGAAATGCATACACCAATGGTAACAATGACATATATCAATGACATTGTATCAATATAGCAATACAGATTGATACCTCAAGGACAATCATTAGGGGATGGATAAATAAATTGTAATCAGAGAAGAGAAGGTACACATCCAGATGTAGGTCACCGTGTGGGCAACATCTACTAAGAGATGGGGTCACTACCTAATAAAGATGCTTACACGTATTCGCGGTTCTTCCTTTTCTTCTTGCTTCTGCACAACCAAGTTGGTAAGCGCATTCACCTGCTGTGTTTGTGAAACACTGCTGGGCATCATCTAGTGGCAAATAAAGCCTTGAGAAAGGACATTTCCCCCCATTGAGTCTGTTCACAAATGGGCCATAAATTCCACATGCGGCTCCAAAATTGGAGTCCAAAAATAGTGGAAACATTGGCAGCCCTGTTGAGGAGCGTAGCTTCCCGCAGGGGCTACTTCTGAGAAGACAACTTCATTTGGACAGATTTGAGCTGGTGTGTCTGTTAACAGCATGGTCTCCTTGATTCACAGACTTCTCGAGGATTTCCCAGGGCTTGGAGAGATGTTCACGCAAACTGGCTTCCCAAGATAAATCCCAAGGCATGTAGCCAGAGCCTGGCATCAAATTGAAAGACAGTACAAAGAAGCGAATTAAAACCTTGCCAATGGGATCCACGAGAACCAGACGTTCCAAATGGAATCAATACAATATAAGCTCCAAGAGGGCAGAGACTTTCCGCCTGTTTTGTTTACCACTTACTCCCCAAACCTAGCTCTTGGCATGCAGGCCATGATTAGTAAATATTTGTGGAATGAATGACCTGGATTCAGTTTATCATAGAATTGCTATCCTGTGCTGAATTGGGGGCTGGATTTATAAAGTTACTCCCAGTCTGGTGGAGGAAAAAAGTTCAAAAACAGATCATCAAAATGGAATATGTTAAGTGCTATAATCAAAATGTGTAAAATTGCTGAGGGAAAAGTGACCAGGGCATAATTAATGTGCTGGTAGAGGAAGAAGCAGCTGCAGAAAGGTGGTGACATGCCAGGGCTTTGAAGGGTGAGTAGGAGTCCTGCAGACAGGAGAAGGAGTGGAGGGTATTCGGGTGGGAGGAGAGGGGATCACTGGAAAAGGTGTGGATGTGTAAAACTGAGTGGTGTATTTAGGGACCACCTTGTGGAGTTAAAGAAGCAGCTGTCAAAACAGGGGCAAAGCAGGCTGTCCAACAACAGGCAAAGCCACTGATAAAAAAAAAAAAAAAAAAAAAAGAACATCTACTAAAGTTCCAGGCACCACATTTAGTGCTACATTTACAAATGCAAATGACATTGATGTGCCCTTGGCTGCTAGAATAATCTGCCGTGTGACATGGACCAAAGTGTTCTCTTATTTATCTTTGTATTTACAGGGCCTACAACGCACTTGGCATAAAGCAGCTCAGCAATTGTTGGATAAACAAATGCAAGAACAATTCAAAGGAGTTTGCCAAATCAGGATGATAAATAAAAATAAAGGGGAGGCTCAGGCTATACCTCTATGCAGAGCAAAGAAGCAGTGCAAGAGAGCATGTAGACTTTGATGTTAACTGACCTAGATTCAAATCCTGGTCCCACCCAGTGTAGATGAGCCATGATGCCATGCTTGAAATCCATGAGCCTCAGTGTCCCCATCTGTGATACCTAGATCATCAAGGTCAGCACAGCCATTTATATAGGCAAAGGCCCACCTCATCTCTTTTTAAGACCACACACTCCACAGGGTGGTTTCAGCGTTCTCAAACAGCTCAGTGTTTCAGAGCATCCTTGGAGATATGTAGACCCGGTCTGAAGCAAAGCTCCACCACTGTTAAGCCGGCTGGCATTGGGAAAGCTAGTTGACATCTTTGTAGCTCTGTGTCCTCATCTGCGAAATGAGGATAATAATCGCATCTACCTCAATGGGTTGGCAGGGAACTAGAGAATGGGAAGTCAGTGCCAAGTACCCACCAAGCTCTCTTCATAAATGGAGTTTAAGTCGTAGCTGATTCGCGGTGGGCCTGGTATTGGATAGCGCAGCTGTGAAGTTGTAATGCCCCTACAACAATGTAAAGGGCACAAGCATTGCATTGGTTTTGTACTGCTATGTATCAAATACCACAACTCAGTGGCTTGAAACAATACATATTTATTATCTTACAGTTTCTCTGGGCCCAGAATGTCGGCGAGGCTTTGCTGGGTCCCCTACAAGGCTGCAATCAAAGTGTTGGTCAGAGTCGGGGGGTCTCCTCTGAGGTTGGCCTAAGGAAGGATCTCTTTATGTAGTTGTTGCGAGAATCCAGTTTTTTGCTGGTTGTTGGCCAGAGGCTGTCTTCAGTATCTCGTCACGTGGCTGGTGTCTCCAAGCTTTACCAAGTTCAATGACAACTGTCCTTCCTATTAACTCCTTAGGAGTTAATGCTGCCCTACAACTCATCGCATGGACAGGTTTCTCATGCATGGGGCAAATACTCCCACGAATAAAATGAAACAAAAATATAACAACAAAAATATATAAATAAGAAGAAGAGGGGGAAAACATAATACAAATAAAATAAAGTCACCTGAATTGGGTTTCCAGGCCATGAGGGGAAGCTGGTCCTTGGGCAGGTGGAGGAGAGGACAGAATTCTGAGCCAGAGTTATGGGTTTGGTTGTGGGATCCTGCTCTGAACTCAACTTAATTGTATTTGAGGACAGAGTGGGTTGTCATCTGAACTCATTAGAGGCTTTTAAGGACAGATAGCATCTCAGGTTTTGGAAAACTCAGTCTTGTCCTTAAGTAGACACGTGCTTGCAAGTGGCACGGGCTCACCTTGCCTCCTAGTGGCTGCAACTTAAGGGGAGCACGGCTTTGTGGGTGAAGGGACTTAGGAGGCAGCCAGACCCTCAGAGCCCCAGAGAGTAGCAGATGCTGCCCAAACACCACGTCTCTCCACTCTGAGTGCTCCCGAAGTGCAGACAGTGGCAGGCAGGGCCCACCAGCTTCTGACACCATTCATGTGCTCCAAATGACCTTGGGAACAGGTTTTCGTGGGAGGGGCAACGTCAATGCTTGGGGGGAAGAAGCCGATTGAAATCAATAAGAATTGATTTGGAGTGCGGGGGCCACAGTGTTAAAATCTCCTACCTCTTGATAGAGCTTCATGAATATTAACAAGCTGAAGATCAATAAGGAGCTGATTTTCAGATGCAAACCTGACTTCTTCATGTGTAGATTAAAGGAACAGAAGGATGATGTTTCTTTCTGCACTGCTCTACCTTCCCCCCACCCAATGCTGAGTGTCCCTAAAATCCCAAAACTCAAACAAAAACTGCAAGGTGCAGCTCTCATCAGAGATAGTCACATACAAGTTTGTTGGACATCTCTTCTCCCTGTGCTTTGATGTGAGGATGTTCTGTGTCTGAGGCACGTATGCGAAGGTAGGTGCCTGTGTTTCATGTGCCTTTATTCACTTATTGATTCGTCAGTCTTGTTTCAATGCCTTCCCCCCCACTACTCTTGATCTTCTTCATATCTCATTGTGACTGTTGCCATGGCCTCATGATTGGGCTCCTTGCTTTCAGTTCCTCCTACAGAACAGTTCATCTGCCAAAGTGATTTCTCTACAAGTCTGTTTCAAACAACTCTCTCCTCTGCCTAAAATCCACTGAATCTTCCCTACTGTCCCCAGGATGGTGTCCTAACTCCTTAGTACAGTGTTCAGGACATGTCATGGTTTAGTCCTGTTTATACCCTACAAATGTCAGATATCTCAGTTGAGACCTGAAAGGTGGGGATGAGCTAGTTCTGAGGAAACATGGAGGAAGAACATTCTAGACCCACACTATAGTAAATCTAAAGGCCCCAAGATATAAAAGATCAAAGAGCTGAAAGAAAGCCAGTGTGTGTGTGTGTGGTGGGGGACGGGTAACAATCAACCAGTTATGAATCACACTTTCTTATCTGGGTCTGACCTGAACATTCACCCAGCAGAGACTGGGAAGGAAGATTCCAGGCATTTTGTGGGGTGGATTAATCAGTGCAATGATTGTGCTGCGTGTCACACACCAGGACCAGATATTTTTCTAGCACAGCTATGTCCCCTCAATACAGAGGGAACTTGGGCAGAAGGGAGGAGCCCACCTCAGCTCCCTGGAAGAGGGAGCGAGATTTCTGAGAGTCCCTTTCCCCTCTGGGCGCAGATGCTCAGACTTCTTTCTCAAGCCCGCTGTAGGACGTGGCTGAGGACCCACCAACTTCTGCTTCCACCTGGGCACAGTGCTCACGAGGAGCAGTGTTCCTCCCCAGGCTTTCTGAGGAGGCACCTTCCTCTGGTGCCTTTGAGTGAGGTCAACCTCTTCTCGGAATACCACTTATCGGGAATTTCTCCTGCCCGGAGCACAGGCTGGGTCACGTTCACTTAGCTGCCTTCCATTACCAACTGACCCTTTATCTTCTGCTGAGATTTATTAGGACTTCAGAGACAGAGCGGTCACCCAGGCCCTGGCACTTTAAGACACACCCAACCCATTTATGCCACTTCAAGTTCTCTCCCCTCTACTGTCTCTGGGTTCTCTTGCAGCCAAGATGTGCTGTTAGCCCCCTTTTGCAGATGTGGAAACTGAGGCCTAGGCACAGCAGAGGGTGCCTCCAGCCTCACTGTGAGTGGTAGAGGTTGCTGGGAAGCTGAATTTCTCTGCCAAATTAACCCACTCATTCCCTTCCTTCGTGTCTGCTTTAGCGTCTCAAAATTGGAGAAGGTTACACAAGGTTACGTAACCGGGACGACTGGTTTCAATACTAATTCATATCCCCTAACTCAGACTGGACCTCAAGACCCGCCCGCCCGCAATCAAGCGACAGTGTAGCCCATGCTCCCATTCTTCCCAAGGACTATTTATTGCAAACCTTTTCCCACTTTCCCCAAACCTTGTCTCCTGGCTCCCTGCCCCTCATCAGCACATGACCTCGGCTCCCGGTCTGCAAGCGGAACAGGGCATCGTTAGATGAGCCCTGCTCACCACGCAAGAGGGGAGCCCACAACCACAGCTGCCACCCCACCCCTGCCTCCTGCCTCCCCCAGCACAGGCACACTGAGCCCACCGTACTCACCTGCCAAGGTGGCCCGTCATCTACTGCCGCTCCCGTCCGTCCGCCTTCCCTTCCCCTCCCTGACCAGGCTGATCCACGGAGGGCCTCCTGGCTTCGTTTTGGCCTTTGTGCCTACCTAAGGTGCTCCTTTTCCCACCTCCAGCCTCCCTTTCTCTTTCTTATACTTTAACCAAGCTCCAGCCTCAGCTGGACAACCTTGCACGTCAACCAGGGGCTCCCATACTTCTTCCTCTTTCTCCTTCCCTTAGCTCCTCAGAATTATCTGTCTGTCTAGAGTCTGTCTTTCTATCTACCTACCTACCTATCCATCCGAGTTCAAGCCAGTCCCAGGCCAATTTATCAAAAATCTCACCTACCCTTTTGGGACATGGCATATATAATTGCCAGTCATCTTTTAAATGTAATCACAGAGGTAAGACATTTTCAGCTCCCAGCTTGTTCAAAGCACACAAAGCAGAAGCCACTACTTATCTTCTCCACTAGTAGGTGCCCTTCCTTCCCCAGAGGTGACCCACTCACTGATTTTTATGCATCTGTGTACAGAGAATGCATATACATGTGCAGTTTAGTTATACAACACATTGTACATATTGCTGTGCGTCTTTCTTGGTTCACTTAACCACACATGTTCACGGCGTGGACTAGCACCTGCTCGTGGGGGCCGACTGTGTGATCACATGCCCACATTCAAGAGGCATCAGGCCAGCTGCCCGAAATCAGCCCTCGTGGGAGCATTCACACCGTGGCAAGCAGCAAACGATGCAAGCAGGGACCCAGTTCTCAAACCCATACTGCTGATTATAGATAGCTTTCTACGTCGGTTCGCATACTCTTATTTTATTTGCCTCAATGGTTGCAAAATTTTTAGGGTCATGGACGAGTAAAGCTTATTCGGCCATTCCCTGAATGAAGGGTGTTTACGTTATATCTGTGTTTTCACTTGTACACGCAACCGCTTCACTGAACCTCCCCGAGTCTTTTCATTTTTGGACACATCTGTGAATGTTTTTCTCAGAGAGCTACTTAGCAGTAGTGCTCTTGGATTGAAGCAAAGCAAACAGGGTTTTTTATGATAATGGACAAGGCTAAATTGTCCTTCAGAATAATCACGAGCTTACACACTCAACAGTAGTATGTGTGAGTACCATCGTGATGTCTTTGTGATAACACACGGCTGATCTCAAACCCTGGTTTCTCTTTAATGACTGCACACGGCTGATCGGCAAACCCTGGCAACTTCCCCAGGAAGCTACAAGGAAGCTGCTCTCGGGCTGAAGGATGAGTAGTAGTAGCCAGGAGATCCTAATGCTGATAATGATAAAATGGTCGTGAAGGTAGTCACGGATAATCATGCTTCCGTGTATGGCCGCCAGTTACCCGAAAAATGGCATTTCAAGTTTACATAGGTTTACATCTTCTTGCGAGGGATGTGGTTCCTAAAACACATTAAAAGAATTAATTAACCCCGTTTGGGCTCCACCCGGTCCCCTGACTGATCAAAACTATTCTCTTACCGATTCTAATTTTTCAGATCCAAAAAAAAAAAAAAAAAAATGTTAACTATAACTTCTTGTACAGGACATTTAATTTAATCATGGTGACCTAAAATCATCGTCTTTCCCTGTAATGGTTTTAAAGTACCATTTCCAGCCACTCAAGATGAAGTGCTCAGGAATAATTCAGGTGCCTCATCTAATGCCCTCACTTACAGACCTCCGGCAGAAAATGGGGATTCTGCAGTTTGTTTTTACTGGTTGTATTGATCTGATCTGCAGAATTTCTTTCTTCTACAGCTAAATCAGTAAATCCCACACTTAGCTGGCATTTTGCTCCAGTACTTTTAAGAAGAGTTGAATTTGGAGTCATGGAACGATATATTGTCACCGTTACTGATCCTGGCACATTGCTATTAAGGAGAGTCTATAAAATTCTTGCCTGTGTATGGAAAATCACTATTGCCAAACATCAGGGATGAGATAATCCTTTTGAAAATAAGATATACCTCCTGATACGCCACTGTACATCTCTTTAGCAGCCCTCGGTGTGAGTTGTGTTATCAGGGGGCACGTCTGGATTTTTCAAAGTCTAAGGAGCACAGAGTCTTTCTTCAGAGATCAACCTTACACTATCCCCTTCCTTTCCAGAATCATGAGTTACTAATATAAAATGCGCTTTATGCCACCCAACCAAACTTTCCTGAGCTTTTGTTGTGTGCCGAGGTGTGCGCTAGGCGCTTTCTAATTAGTATCTGGATTAATCTTCACTCCCTCCTCGTGGAGTGGATACTATTATTACCCTCGATTTACAGACAACGAAATGACTTTAGCAGATTAATAAAGTTACGCAGCTGGTGAATAATGACAGCTCTGAGTCAAACCCAAGGCTCTTTTACTTAGAGACCCAGCCCTTTCCAAGTTTAATTTTCCTTTGGGCCCCAACTGGTGGGCAGATTCTTTGAAGTGCAGCCCGTGAGTGGTGAAGAGCGAAAGGTGGAGGTGAGAAGGTGGGCAGGGAGGAATCAGGCCCTGGGATATGTTTCTTCCTCGAAATTTTGGGTAAGAGACCCTGCAAGGCGGGCTCACTCCTCACCCCTTCTGAGACTCGAGCAAGAACTTGCTCGCTGATCATTTCTGCTTTTTCACCTTATGTAGGCAAAAAGACATTTTAAAAAAGGAAAAAGGAAAAAAAAAATGAAAGAGAAGACACACATACATACACACACATCCCTCGTAAGCATTAAAAAATAGAATCTCAGGGAACAAAGAAAATGCTTGATTCCACAGGCGTTCCTGCTTAAAAGGGATCTTGTTAAGTTGGTGCTTGTAGAAAAACAAAGGGTCTCAGCTTTCCTGGATCTGATGTTTATCTCCAGCCGAGCGATACCATTCAAACTAATCAAAGTTTTACTGGGTTCAGAAATGCCAAACCAGCACATTTTGTATTCCTATTCCCCCAAACCACTGTCTGTAAGTGAAAAACATCTGCATCTAAAACAAGACAATTAACAAGGAGCCAGGCGTGATGCTAATGCTGCGGGTCTATTTTTGGTCACCAGCTCACTGAGGAGCAGAAGCAGGGAAGGGGAGCCTGCCTTCCTCTTTTCTTTCTTTCTTTTATTTGTTTTTTTTTTTTTTCATTTATTTATATATTTTTTTAGGCAGTGGTGGAGTATATATAACATAAAATGTACCATGTTAACCATTTTTTAAATGTCAAGTTCAGGGTCAGGAAATACGCTCATACTGTTGGGCAATTGTCACCCCCGGCTGCCTCCAAAATTTCTTCATTTTCTCAAACAGGAGCTCCGCACCCACTGTAAGGTCCCCAGGCCCCTCTCTCTGAAACTACCAGCCCCCACCCTTCTACTTTGTCTCTGTGGATTTGACCCCTGTAGCTCCTTCACGTACGCGAAATCATACAATATTTGTCCTTCTGTGATCTGTTTATTTCGTGGGGCAGGAGATGCGCAAGGTTCGTGGTATAGCCTGTGTGAGGATGGCCTTCCTTTCTATGGCTGAGTGATAGTCCATCAGACGACTTGGCCACACTGTTCATCCGTTTACCTGCCGATGGAACTTGGGGGGCTTCCACCATTTGGTTATTGTGAACAATGCTGCCGTGTGCGCGGGTGTACACATGTCCATCTGAGCCTCTGCTTTCAACTTGTTGTGTGTATGCCTACAAGTGGAATGGCTGGGTCACAGAGTAATTCTATGTTTAGTTGTTTTTTGGAGAAAGTGCCATGCTCCAGCGTACCTCCCTTCATCTTTCTTGAGCCTCTCTTCTGATGGGCTCAGCTCTCTGGGGTGATGCGCGTGCACGCTGGGGATGGCGTTGCCAGGGAAGTGCCACTCTGAGGGCGCTTCCAGGGGACAGTGCTCAGTGGGTCTGTCACCATCCACCCTGTGGAGAGGGTGCCTCCAGGGAATGAACGTGGCTCTCCCCGGGGATCAGAGATTGCATGGCAGTTGAATTCATAAAGGGGGGGGCATTTCTGGAAGCCTCATAAAGGTTAATGCCAAGGATATTAAATAGGTTGAAAAAACTGTGTATAAGACGAAAGTGATCGTGTTCAACTCCGAGACAGATCCTGCTTTTCTTTACGAAACTCAAGGATGTTGATTTGGTGAAAGGAGCAAGTGTACTTCACTCAGGTCTTCTGGGCGTTGCCTGGATGGGAGGGGGTAACTTTTTGTCTTCCCACCGGCCACCTGGGAGAAAGTGGGGGTTGTGAGGAAGACTGAGACAGGGGAGAACCCAAGAAGAGGCCAGTTGGTTAGGGTCTCAGGAGAGAAAGCAGACCAGTGTTAGGGGCAGCCAAGGAACATTTGGTTGATGCCAACTAACATTTACCTTGGTGTCCGCCCTATGTCATCTCCTCGTCATCACCACAAACCGTCGGTGAGTATCTGCTGCCCCAAAGCGTGTCACTTAGTAACACCGTCTGGGTATGAAGGAAGGAAGGGGTCAGTGCCATTTGGCGCACATGGGGTTCCCCAGAAGGATATGCTGAGATTAGAATTTCAGTGGAGTAATTTCTCTGGGAGCTGGGAGGCCAGTAAGGGAGTGGAGAGGTGAGATACAAAAGGGCAGGAAGCTGATTGAGGATGAGTCAGTGAACAGGTTGGCTCTGTGCACAGTCCCTCTGGAGCCTCGGGGACACTAGAGAACAAGATTCAGACTTGTCCCTCTGGCAAGGAACTGAGGTCAAGAATTAGTTGAAGTTTGGTTCTCTTTGCTTTTCGGATTGAAGGCAAATACTGATGCTCCGAAGGATAAGTTGGAGTGACGTTGTGAGCAGTTAGGAAGGGTGAATGTTGCTGAAAAGTAAAGGTGAGGAAGAGCAATGGTGTGGTCTTCCTGAAGACCCACGTGGCAACCGTGGGGCTGAGCTTTCCTGCTTGGCTGCCTGAACCAGCTCCTGCCTCTGGTCTTCTAACCTGGGGACAGAAGAGCCTCAGTGGGACAGAGGAACCTGACAGTAAGAATTTGATCCAAATCTTCTCCCCAAGAAGTGTTTTCTATAAGATAGGATACGTGCTATTGTCATTTTTTTTTTAGACTTCTCTTTGTCAAGTTACTATCTGATTCATTATTCAGTGTACTTTTCTGTCTGCTATGGAAACAATGGCATCATAATGATTTTAAACAGTGCAATGTTTTGCACAGATAACCCATCTCTCTCCATCCCAAGCAACCATTTAGTTTCTGTGCATTCCTTCCAGCCCTATGTCTGTGGATAAATTTTGTGTAATAATAATTATGGCCTGCATGGAATTTTGTATTATGCTTTCATCAATTATATTTTATCATTTATATTTCATTTTAATTTTCTTCCCTGTCATCATAAATAACACTTTTAATAGCAAGAAAGTCTTCCATCAAATGATTGGACAATAAAATATTTAATTAGTTTCCTATTCCTAAACACAAAGGACTGTCCCAGGTTGGGTTCCATGAGAAGCAGGCTCTGAGACGGGGGTTAGCAGATGAAAGGTCGATTACAGAGCGCTCTTGGGGGGCAACACCCATCGAAAGCAGAAAGCAGGGCTGGCCAGAGGGAGAGGTTGAGCTGTCACGCCTTTGCAATGAAGAGCTCAGCCGACCCCAGGGAGAACGTTGAGGTTGGGATAGTCTTGCTGAATTGTCTCAAGGTGGGGCATCACCATATGGATCAGCCAGTGGCTGTGGGCCAGGTGGTCCTTGGATCAGACAGTTTTCTTTAGGCAAGGAAATGCCCAAAGAGGGGAGGGCTATCTTACAGGTCCTCAAAGAGCCATCTGGGTAGGGCAGCACAGATCTAGCTCAGGGATGTTTTCCAGTTTTTCTAATTTAGATACCACAACAATGGACATCTTTGGACATACTGCATTTTCCACTCTCCCTTCCTGAGAATCTGGGACATGATTGAGAGTTGGAGCTTACAAGTATCCAGCCCTGAAATGACCCAGAAGCTTGCCTCTAACACCTTTTCTGGCACTAACCAAGTTTCTCAGCTCTCTTTTGTTTAGTTCATTTCCCAGGATGGTGACACCAACTCCATCAGAAATGTTGTGGAAGAAAAGTTACATTATGTGCCTGAAGCATTTTGAGTATTACAAGAGTTTTCTCCAAACTTGCATTGGATGGTGGTTACAAAATACTGATTCTCAGAGTTATTCCCTAGACAGTGCAATTGACCGAGTCTGAGGAACCTGTATTATGAACCAGTCAGCACACTATCTACTTTTCATTCCTAGGAAAATACGAGGACAACTGCTGGGTGAATCCAGAGTGTTTTGCTATTATTTGGCTATGCTCCTGGATGGAAAACAATTTGCATCCTGTCTTCTTTGCTTTTCTTCAAAACTTCTACCCTTCCCAATTCCCCCCTCTAGTTTCAGCACACCCTTTTATCTTGTCACTTAAAAGTCTTGTGGAAATAATCCTGATCTGAATTGCAAGTGTATTTTTATATGAGCTCCCACATTTCTGGACATTGACTGAGACCCCAAAATGTGGAGGTCACTGTGTTAAGTATTTTCTAACATATCACTGAATTCCTCAAGCAACCCCTAAGGGTGGTTTTATCATTCCCATTTTCCCCATAGCAAGGAATAGAATGTTCCATCGGTTGAATAAAGTACTCAAAGGCCTGATGAACCATTACTCACTCCAAGGTGTTAGTTTTGGCAGTAGCTCTTCAAAGTTGTACCCAAATATCCGGATCAGATATTTCTCTTAAACGCATAGGTATTTGTAACTGAAGATTTTTTTCAGTTGTAAGTCACAGAAAACCCAATCCAAACTGGCTTAAGCAAAAAGGGAATTTATTGACTCATATAACTGAAAACTCCATGAGTAATCAGCCTTCAGATGTGGCTCGATACAGGGGGTCAAATGATGTCATCAAGATTTTTTTCCCCTCTCAACTTGCATGAATGTGTTTTCTGTGTTTTTCCCATTCCCAGGTGGACCTCCCTCCTCTCATCAAATGGCTGCTGGCCGCTCCTGCCGGCTTTATGTCCAGTGGAAAGGCATCCTAGGCGGCCACTGCCATATAGTCTGGAGAATTGGGGATCAGACAGACTTAGGACATGTACTCAGCCTTAACTATAACCTGGAAAGAAGAGACTTTGGGTTATGTGCTCTACCCCCCTGCTTTTCCCAAATGTTGAAGACGGAGGATGGTGAAGGGCAGGACTCTAAAGAAGAATCAGAACTGTTACTCAAATAGTGGAGACTGGATGCTGGGGAGCCAATCGGTAAATGTCTTTGCTACACTGCCAACTGCTTCTTCACTCTTCTTTAGTATTGAATCTTGTTGAACATCCACACACAGCCTTCTAGAGAATTCAGGAACCCTTCCAAACACTTCATATGCTAACTCAGTTAATTGTCGCAATAACTCTTGAAGGTAGGGGCCATTATAATCTCCACTTTTACAGATGTGGAAGCTGAGTGATGGGAAGGTTAAGTGACCTGTCAGAGCCTGTGTTAAAGGTGGGATTGGAACCCCGGTAGACTGGATTCTGAATCCATTCTCTTTCCCATCACACTCTGGTCTTTGCAAGTTGTACCTCTTCATGTGCCATGTCAGTAGAATGCCACCAGTTTCCCGTGACTCTCTGAATTAACCCCAGGTCGTATCCAGCCTCAGGTCTCCTCCTCTGCAGTGCTGTATCTAACCACACATCTTCCCAAGAACCATCCACATGTTCTCAGGTCCACACTGCACTCATAGACCCCAGTCTGGCTCTGTTGTAAACACTTGGGAGTGGGGGTGGGGACTATAGTGGTCAAGAAGACAGACCTGATTCCTTCCCACACGCAGAACAACCTGGATGATTAAACCTGAAAAGAATTCAAATGCCTTTCTGTGTCAGGGAAGAAAGGCCTC
Organism: Halichoerus grypus; assembly: GCF_964656455.1. NCBI lineage: Eukaryota > Metazoa > Chordata > Mammalia > Carnivora > Phocidae > Halichoerus > Halichoerus grypus. The sequence continues at coordinate 119,252,450 of NC_135721.1, forward strand.
AAATGAATAAAACACACATAGTTTGTGAACTTTGAGTGTCTCCCCTCAATGTTATTCATATACTTTAAGGTGGGCTGGCTGAGGGATTCAGAGGCAATCTTTATTTCAGATAGCTGATATATTCTAGTTCTTAGCTGCAACGTTCTGGCTTGGACCGTCTTGTGAGCTCATGGACTGTGTGAAATTGAAAGCATGATAGTTTTCCTCAGTGGTCCCCAGACCTACCAGGGCCTCTCAAAGGTACATAGCTTAGGCCTTCACCTAGGGCCTCCCACTGCAGTCATGAGAGTGAGAATACATACAGTGTGCTGTAAGGATCAAGTGTCACCTTGTAGTAATGACACTGCTCTCTGGTGCTGGTTCCACAAGCAGGGCGGTCACACACATCCCATGGGGAAGACTCGGACCAGGGGTCAGGAGGTCAGAATCACAGCTCTCCTATTGCCATATCTCTAGGTCGTCTTTTGAAAATCTCTTGCCTTTGCTACACCTCCGACTTCTCCTTTGCAGAGTGAAGGGATCAAAATAGAAAACATGAAAGGATATTTCCTCCTGTGCCATGACTGGAGAACAGAGAGGCACTAGAGAGCATTTTCCAGGTCCTTAGAGAAGTCAGATTCTGATCAGGGTGTGGAACGTCACTAGGGAACTATGTTGGGCTTATGCACAGGAAGACATCAGGACGGGAGCCAACTCTAGGAGTTGGGAGTTCAGAATGGACTCAGGGTGCATGTCTCAGGACCAATGAGGGAAGAGACAATGTTGGTGAGACTGGTCACAGCATTGAAGTGTGGCCATGAGCCACGTGCGTCTTCAGGAGGCTGAATCTCAAGGTTAATTCCTCTGAGTCCTGCCCACGGTCTCTCCCTTCACGAAGCAGAGACCGCCTGCAGCGCAGCTTTGCCGCAGGCCGTTGAGCTAATTGCAGAGAGGGGAAATTCTTCTCTGCGTTAGAAAGACAGAGAACTCTCAGATGTGGCAAATGTCAGACACACTTGCTGCTCTCCTCCTCCCTGTGTCTGTGGAAACATCACTCATCAATTACTGCCTCTTTCCCACTGGGCTTGGGCATGACTTCAAAGTCTTCGCTGCAGCCTTCCAAACAGCCAGTACCAATCCATTAAAGATGGCGCTGAAGGTGAAACTGATGTCCCACATGCCCTTCTGGGTTGTCTCATCTACGGTCCCTTTGCAAAAGTAAGCTTAGTATCCTCCTCTGGTAGATGACTAAGCAGTTTGAGGTTTGATTCTCAGGCTGAGTGTGAAATCACATGAGCTGCAGACAGATAGAGGCAGACAGAAAAGTTGAGGCGCATGACTACAAAAGGGTTTGCTAGTAATACCTGTTTAAGGCTGTTGCTTCGGGTCAGATTGTGAGCCCAGGGAGCCCATCAGACATGGCCAGGGAGTCCCCCACTTGGATTTGTCTGGGTTTAGTATAAATGGACTACTCCATGTCTCTTAGGGTGTCTGGGTATCATTTCAGGTTCTTGGCTTTCGTTCAGATTGGATCTTAGGTACAGACAGGTTCTTGTTTACCCATCCCTTTCCATCCTCCAAGTCTCGTTATAATCCGCCAGTGTATTAAGAATTAATAGGTAATGGGCTGGCCCTGTTTCCAGCCCTCTTCAGCCATGTTTTAGTAACAGGGGTTTCCAGGGAAAGGATCACAAGTGAGTGGGCTCACTTCCACACCCACCTCCACATTCATATTTAATCAGATGCTAAGAGGTCCTTGGGCAAGACTTCAGAGTTGCCAGGGGAAATCTACATGAAACCATGGGCTCTTGACTCTTAAAGGGATAGTCTTATTGTTGGAAATACAATAATAAGTGCATGAAAAGAAGATAGAGCAGAGAAGACATTTGTCTGGTGTCTTGGTAGACATCTTGCCTTCGGAGAAAGAAGCACTGCCTGCAGACTCCAGGGGGAGCTTCGTTCTTTCACATTTGATTGAAATAATGTGGAAAGTGTGAGCCTCAACAGAGAAGCCTGGCTTGTCACTGTTGCTGCACCTTATTAAGAGTAAGGCTGTTAATTATCCTCATTAAAGAGATGGGGTGGAGTCTGACATACCTGGGGTTGGAAGTCAATTCCATTAATTACAATATATATACGAACTTGAGGACATTGACTTACCTTTCCTATGCCTCAGGTATTTTTTTTTTCCTATAGAAATTGGAAAAAATTGTATTGTTTGAATTGTTCAAATAACACTTCTCTAGCACGATGAGGGAACCACGATGTTATATATGAGCCAGAGACCATTGTATTGGAACAGAAATGTAGGAGATGGTGTATCTTGCTAACAGGAGCCAAGATAGGGTAATCAAGACCTACTTCGGAATCAACTAAAAGATCTGAAACTGGGAACTAGATTTTATCAAGGCACTTATAGCTAGGTCATTTCTACCACAGGACAACTGACGCTTGGTCCTCTACCCAAGGGGAGGTTGAGCAGCATAAACAGAATGGTCTTGCCCTTATTGTTACCCTAGAGCATGCTCTACAATCGTATGCATACCCTAGCCAACTGATGCCAACTCTGTTTTCTAAAGATAGTAATATTTTTGTGTTATTGAGTTCAAACTATTCCTAAAAAGGCCAGGACCCCTGCTGGATAAGAAACCATACACTTTATTTCCAAAATTAAATCATTCTGGAGGGCTGTTGAATGGACCAAATGGGCAGACATAGGATTCTAAGCCTAGACATTGCTCATCCTTGGAGCTGGGACCTTGCTCAGAGATGTTCACACACAGATGGCTTGGGGTCAGGAAGCCAGTCACTCTCTCCAGATGAGTCCTTCTTCCTCCTTTTAGTGGGCATGGCAGCCAGGTAGCCCATCTGCATTCCTTCTTTCTCCAGCATGGTTACTAGGAAGTGTAGAGTAAAATTGTACCTGGCTCTTTTGCTTTCCTCAGCCTTGCTTTTTTGGAAGTAATTTTCCCTTCATTATTATTTATTTTTAAATCCCAAACTGGTGGTTCAAGTTTATTGGATTCATGATTTTACTTTAAGCTGCCATTCATTCATTCATTCACTCATTCATTCATTGGCTATAGTCGTTAAAAACAAAGACTATGGAGTTTGATCTGGGTAGGTTTGATATCAATTTTACCATATTGTAATTGTAAGAGTTTGAGAAAAGTTACTCAGTATCTCTGTCTTCGTCTGTGAACTGGGGCAATAATAGAAGTTGGCTCACTGAGTCATCGTGAGGATCAGTGTGATGCACACTAGGGTGCCTACCACAGAGCCCAGCACGTGGCAGGCCCTCCAGTCACTTCATTTCTCATCCACTTAGGAGTTGGGAGGCTGGTGAAAGAGAAAAGCACGAACAGATACCTACAACATGAGAATGGCAATTATAGTTCTTGCTGGCCTCTGCAGCTGAGTTCAGGGCCGAGATGAACTTGAATATATTTTTTCTGCCACTTGTGCCATTTGGGCTGCTGGGTTCTTTATGCTCTGTATTTCTAACCCCGAGAAATCTCTTAGTCCGTAGAGATCTATCCACAGGCTCTGGGCACTCCCAGGTTATCCATCTTTAGCTCCTTTAGAACAGCACCGTAGATCAGCATCGTAGACCAGCAAATGGCAGGCAGTGTCCCCACACAGGGAAGTCTCACTGATTCCCCCTCGTGAGCAGTGATTGCGTTTGTATGGCCAGTTTGACTTTTTTCTGTGTAGCCAGCACTCCAGTCTTGCAGGTGATTCTCATGAGGCCAGCAATGAATGTGGCTTGAATGGAAAATGTTGTTTGCATGAAGATGTTATTAACACAGCTCTGGAAAAGACCAGCCTGCTGGAGAAGCCACAGCCGCCTACGGAGCCTGATTGGTTGGTCATCCCATGATCTCAAGGCTGGGAGGCACTTATAAGTCATCAGGTCAAACCCACAGCTGATGATTGAGTCCCTCTGTACGGTGGCCATTCATCCTAGGCTCCAGTGGCTTCAAGGGAAGGAGAAAGTCATCAGTCATGACTCCTGGTGCGGCTTTTTCCACCTCTGGACAAATCTGCTCATTACGATTTTTTTGTTTGTTTCCCAGCATTGGGCCTCAAATTTGCTTTTTCAGAACATCCACTCACTGATGCTAAGTCAGATCCTTGTGACTATAAGGTACAAATAAAACCTCTCTTCCCTGTGATAGCCTCACAGATTTGAAGAAGACAACTGTGGTTCCAGGGAGACTTCCCTACTTGCTGGTTCTTCCAAGTATTTCTCAGATAACGTGACTACCTAACATTTGTAACTTCCGCCCCCTCTCCCAGCTCCATCTTGGACTAGCTGTGTGATTCTAGGTGAGCTTCTTATCCTCTCCCAAACCTCTCTTTCTTCGTGTGTAAAATAGATAATAGAGATTTATATATTTACTTAAAATAGTATATGACTTGGACAGATGTGAAGTTTAAATAAGGTAAATGATAAGGCACTTGTCACAATGCTGGGTATACAGCAGGCACTCTATAAATATTAGTGATCATTATTGTTTTAGCATTCAGCTCTGGGCGCAATGCCCTAGATGTGCTCTGACCAACCCAAGGACGATGGAAACTTACCAGGGCCTGTGAACTAGTGAATCATCCAGGCGCCGCCTATACCCTTCCTCCCTTACTTCCCATTGGTTCTTGCCTTCGTTGGCCACGCCCCATCCACACTGGCCTCCTCGCCTCTCTCTGCCTGGGCTAAGCTCTCTTCTGTCTTGGGGCCTTCGCTCCTGCTGTCCTCTCTTTGGAGCACGCCCCTCCTTCTCACCTGGAGGCACATGCTTTTCATCATTGCTTCTTTCTCAACTTGCTGTCTCACTTTCCGAACACCACTTCCCTTTAAAAGAGGTTTTCTTTGACCACCGATGTAAACAATTTCCCCTAAAATATTCCTCACACTGCACCTTATCTTTGTTCCTTATAACATTCCCCCAAATATGCAATTACCTATGTGTTTACCTTGATTAGTGTTTGTCTTCGTTGCTAACATGTCAGCAACATAAAGACAAGGAAGGTGTCTGTTTATTTTAAAACATTTTTTTCTTGGGGCGCCTGGGTGGCTCAGTTGGTTAAACATCCCACTCTTGATTTTGGCTCAGGTCATGATCTCAGGGTCATGAGATTGAGCCCCACATCAGGCTCTGTGCCCCGTGGGGAGTCTGCTAAAGATTCTCTCTATCCTTTTCCCCTTGCTCTCTCAAATAAATAAATCTTTAAAAAAGCATTTTTTCTCAAAATGTTATAATGGAAAATTTTAAAAACACAAAAAAGTTGAAAGAATTGTAGAACAAACCTCCATATGCATATCCTTTAGATCACAAAGCAACATTTTGCTATATTACCTTTATCACACATTTCTCCACGTACCCATCTCTCCCATCCCTCCCTCCATCCATCTATCCATTCATCCATCCCTTTTATTTCTCCACGCATGTCAAACTGAGCTGAAGACATCAGCACACCTCACCCCTAAGCACGTCAGTGTGCACATATAATTAACCAGAGTTCAAAATTCATTTATGATTCTTCTTTTTTCTGGAGGGAAGATGCTTATATAGTGTAATGCACAAGTATGAAGTGCACAGTTCAGTGAGTTTTGCAAAGGCACATACCTATTTAACCAACCCCCCCATCAAGACATAAAACATTAATGTCACCCCAAAAAGTTTCCTTTGGCCCCTTCTTAGTTAAACCCCAACTCCATTGGCCCTTGAGGCCACTACTGTTCTGACCCTTCCCAATACTGATTAGTTTTTCTTTTTCTAGAATTTCATGATTAGAATCATAGAGCGTATATACTTTTTTGTAAGACTTCCTTCACCCAACGTAATGTGTTTGATATTCTTCCAAACTGTGACATATGTCAACAGTTCATTCCTTGTATTGCTGAGTGGTATTCCATTGTATGGTTACACCACAGGCTGTGTGTTCTTCCGTGGATGGACACCTGGACTTTTTTCTTTTGGCGGCTATTATTAACAAAGAGGTTACGAACATTCAATTACCTTCATTTATCTCGTTCTTTGGTTATTATGAGTTGAGAGGCCACGAGTATTCTATTCCATTTTATTACATTCATTGATCTTAGATAAATACCTAGGAGTGAAATGGCTGGGCCAGAGAGTATAAGCATAAGCTTATTTTTATAAAACTCGGCTGAACTTTTTCCCAGAGTAGTTGTAAGAAGAGTCTGTTTTATTTGCTAATGTCAACTAGTTAGCAAGTGAGTTTGGCACAGAGTAAGTGCTTAATAAATATTTGTTAAATTAATGAATGGGGAAATAAATATAAGTGCAGTGAATGTTCTAATCCTTTCTTACTATTTACCAGTGAAGTGTGGCCCTCCTCAAATCAGTTAAGTTCTCTGAGCTTGAATTTCATTATCTAACATGAAATATTCTATAGTGCCTTAAGACAGTTACAGAAAGGAGCAGAGCCAAAGGCCAACAGTATGGTGGGGATTGTCAGAGGTGAGGGACGCCTTTGATTTGCTATGACTCTGCCTTCATTCTGTCCCTCCCTCTGCCCCCACTTGTACCACAGAGGCCTTGGCCTGCTGCACTCGGGGACTATGCCAAGGCTTAGGCACAGAGGGGGGAGGGAAAGCGAAAGAGCAGGAAGCACTTGGATCCACCATTCATCCCTCTCCAGGGTGGATTAGTGTTTCCGTCTAAAGTTGGCATTTATATACTTGACTTCTCCTACATTTCCTCCCCTTCAGATTTAATGTCTAGGTTTGTCTGATTTTTAAACTGGGTTATTTGAATGTCAAACTTTCAATAACACTTTAATAGAGGTGTCCATTAACCCGTGCTAAATTAGAGCCCAGCGTCTCTGGAAATACATGTGACATCCACATGAATACCAAATGCCTTCATTAGGCGCGGCGTTTACGCAATGAATACCAAATGCAGAGTCCAACTCAGGGGCACAGACTCTGCTCCCAGGAGTTGCCAACACATTTTTGTGTTTCCTCAGAGGTACCAGTCAGCCCTGTTTGCTGTTTATTTCCAGGTGACAAGATGTGGCAATGGTGGCTTTGGCAGAAATAAATAAAAGGCATCCTAACCCCCAAGTTCAGAGGTAGAGAAGCAAGGAGGCTGGGGCAGATCACCCAGGAGTCAGCAAGAGAACGCCCACTTAGTATGCAAGATGAATTCCAAACACTTCATAAAAGGCGATAACTTTCTTTGACCAATGAATATATTATTTATAAGTGATTCCAATGCCTTCTTCTCTCCCTCCTTCACCACGAGCCCCCCGCCCCCCATTTTCACAGTACGCTGTAGCACTTGTTCAATGATGAAGCCCCTCATGATAAATAATTTATAAAGCAATTTACAAGTACATTATTTTTAGCAATAAGATAAAACCTGGAAGAAAGTGTTTTACTGATACACACACACACACACACACACACACACACACACACACACACACCCCATGGCTTCTAAGTAGCAAGATATCAGAACACCAATGAGTGGGGGGAAGGGGTGGGCACGAGGTGGTCCACAGAGCTGAGCCCTTATTCATGAGGCATAGGAAGTGTATGAAGCGCATTTCCATAATAAGCAAGAGAAAACCCACTGAAAAGAATCTTTTCTCTTAATTCTTGGTACATGGTTGCTAAGGTCTTTCACATGGTGTGATTCTAAATGAAGACATTTTTCCTATAATATCTAACTTGTCTTGAGCACGTCCATTGATCTGGGCGCAGTGTTGAGAGTTCTCCAAGAATTATCTCATTTTCTCTTCACTATCTCTAGGAGGTGTGTGTTCTCATTATCCCCACTCTATGAGTGAGAAACCGAGATGTCTCCAGGGCTTCAGTATTTCTTTCCTCTTGGAACTCCCAATCAAGTTCAAGCCACTCATTCCAGTGTTCATTCAATCACTGATATTTGACCGGTGTTTGTTAAGCTCCTATGCTGTGGCCGGTGTTGTGTCGGGAGCCAGGATGTGTGGACGGATGGTACATCTACGGCGGTGCCATCTAACTGAACTAGGATGCGAGCCACATAGATAATGGCCAATTTTCTGGCAGCCATGTTCTAAAGAAGGTAAAGAAAAAGGGTGACATTAATTTTCATGACATATTTTATTTAACCCAATATATTCTAAATAGTCTTATTTTAACATGTACTCAATATAAACATTATTTGATGAGATATTCTAAATTCTTTTTTTTTTTTTTTGGTACTACTTTCTAAACCCAGTGTGTATTCTACACTTAGGATCCATCGCCCTTAGGACTAGCCACATTTCCAGTGCTGAGTAGCTCCATGTGCCTTGTGGCTATTGACCTGGATGGTATAGGGTCTAGAGAAAAACACAGGAGGCTGATGCAGAGGATGAAAATATCACTATAGTGTGACCTTTGCTCTCACATCAGCACAGGGTGGGTCAAGGGCTAGTAACTCAAAGGCCAGGAAGGAGGAATTCAGTTGGGAGGGCATCGGGTTGGAGGGGGAGCCAATGGGATCAGTGCCCCATAATGTCCATTATTCCCCACTCCCCTAGCACTTCCTTAGCTGATTTCTCGTCCTTTTTGTACTTGTCCTGCAGTTTCTTTACTATTTTCTTTAAATTGAGTTACTTTTTAAACTTAAACAAATTCAGTCGACCGTGCAACTTTTTGATGCTACCATTAATGGAAAAGCAGGATTGATTGTTATAAATAAATTAAGCATAAAATAAATACGAAGAAAACAAAACAAAGTATACTAAGCTCTAGCTGGGTAGTCTTGCCTATGTAAAGCTCTGGGGTCTGCTTTATCTTTGTTTAAAAAAGGGGGGGTGCGTGGCTGGATGGGTTGGAAGAGCATGCGACTCTTGATCTCAGGAGCGTGAGTTCGACTCCCATGCTGGGTGCAGAGATTACTTAAATAAATAAATAAAATAAACTTAGAATAAATAAATAAATAAATAAATAAATAAATAAATAAATAAAGGGGGTATATCAGGAGAGGGGACTGCTGCTTTAGACCAGGATGGGGCATGAGGGACCTTATTTATGCTCCTACTAGAACAACCAAAAACCAACAAAATATACCCCAGAATGGTTTTCAGGACCTGGACAAGAGGCCACCAAGGACAGGGATCCCTGAGAGGTGATAAAAAAAAATGACGTGAGCCCTGACATTGCCCAGCTTCCTATATGGGGAATAATCTGTCCGATGGTGAGTGCGGCTGTGATCCCACCTAACCAATCTTAAAAGCAGGACCCAAAGGACCAAACTGCTTCCAAATAATTTAACTTCATTTGAGAACAAAGCTAAAAAAAGAAAAAAAATTTACAGGAACATAAAAATCGCCAGGCTGCAGTGCAGGGTGGGGAAGTCGAGGTGGAGCCTGGCACCTGGGGTGACAGAGCACCTGGGGCGACAGAGCCTGGCACCTGGGGCGACCAGGGGGAGAAGGCAGCTAGCATTCCCAGGAAGGGGGGCCTGGAGTGGGGAGCATTGTCTGCAGTGGGAACCCCAGATCTCTGCAGACAAGCATTCAGCGACGGCATGATGGGGCTCATTCATGAGAAGGGATTCAAGAGTGCCCTCTGCTCACACAGGCTGGGAATGCTGCCTACGCCAACCAGCCAGCCTGGAAAACCTCATGACTCCTGGAACATAGGGCCAAGTACACGAATGAGTGCTGCCTCAGGGGTAGGGAGGAATGAGCCCTACTTTCAATTCTCTGATCCCACCTGACACAGATGAGAAGCAGGATCCCAGAGAATTAAACTGTTTCCGAATAATGACATCCAGGAATGAGCTAAAGGATATTTTGAGGAATATAAAAATCTCCTATACCCAACATGGTAAAACTGACAAGGTCTTGCCTATAATCAGAGATCACCACACATGCAAAGAAGTAGCACATTATGATCCCTGATGAAGAGAAAAGTAAATGGAAACTGAAACGAAACCCACACAGATGTTAACATGAGAAAGAACATTTAGAAAGTTATAACTGTATGCCAATTATACCTCAATAAATCATTTTTTAAAAAGGGAGAACTCAGATAGTGTTCAAAAATGTTTGTCTAGTACTGAACAGTCTTCTTAATACAATCGGAGGAAGAGAAAAGGACTTGAACAGAGAATGACTTTCCATGTGCGGTGATGGTGCTCAAAGAAGCATCTGCGTGCCACACAAATTCATCTCCCAGAACCGCTGCAGGAGCATCCCACACTCGGGGAAACTCTCGGCCAGACTGCGCTCAGGACTGGAAGGCAAGAGCCTCTGGGCTTTTCCAGACACTGTAAGGAAGTCACTTGGCTGGAAAGTACAGAGCAAGGGAGAGACCAGGGAGATAGGCTTCTGCTGTAAGTGGGGGCTGACCGGAGACTTTTAACTATTTTGGCATGAGTTAGATGAGCCTATTGGCTCAAAGACTGGCCTACGTTCAAATCCCTGTTCTTGTCCTGTTGGAGCTTTTGGAACCTGGACAAGTTAAATAATATCTCTGAACATCCTTTCCCTCATTGATAACCTGAGAATAATAGCCACCTTCCAAAGGGATGATTTGAGAAGATTCAATTTTATAACGTATGTTGCTCAATGCTCTTTCTTCATTTCCTCACAGCACTCCACATCATCTGAGATTACTCTTTTTAGTTTGAGCTTGATATGCCTTGTGGATATCCCACGCCCCTTACCTTCCCATCACCAAAAGCAGGGGTTTTGTCTTTTCTGTTCTGGTTGTTATCTCCAGCCCTTGGTGTGTCCAGCACTTGGACAAGGAGTAGGTCCTCTGTGAATATGTGTTAAGTGAAAGGATGACCTCGGCAAGCAAAACACTACATCTGGAACACTGTAGATGATCGGCAGTTTAAAAGTAAGCGTTTATTTAGGTTCTTAGAATAAGGCCAGGGCATCAAAGGTATTCGCCTGACTGTTCCACCAAGATCTTGCCAACTTGTCAGCTGATAATTGAGGCAAGTGTAACCAGTACTCTGAATTCCCCCAAAGTTCACTGTTTCAATCAAGGTCAAGCAAACTTTTTCTGTCTCGAGCCAGGTTGAGTCATAGCAGATTTAAGGAAAGAAGCAAGTAAATAAAATGTTCCATCTGATCTGCCTGGATGAACCACAGTCCTGGCCTCGGGAGCTGGCCCCCTGGAAGGGTCCAATAGACCTTGGCCCAGAAGAGATAGTTAATAATAAATTACAAGCATGGTGGGGCAACCATAGGGAGACCCTGCATCCCTTCCCCTAGCCCTCATGTTCACTCTCTGGCCTGTCCTACCCCATGGGCTTAATGGGCATCAAAGCAAAACAAATCCAATAAAACGTTTCCCTGAGCTAGGAGTGAGTTCAGTGATTCATTCCCATTCATTCTCTCTCCCTCTTAATTCTTCCTGCCAAACAGCTGATCATAGCTGACGGAAGAACAAAGGAAGAGGCATTTCAGGGAAGTCTCCTTTGCTCCCTCGCAAGAAGCAAGACCCCGCCCCAAGGCTTCCCAAGGCATAGTGATACATGCCATTTGGATAATGGGGCCATGCGTGTCCTTCCAGTGGCAGGACACTAATGTGGCACCTTGTTGCTACCTTTGTGTTGCCCCATGGTGGCTACGAAAATTTAGTTTTTAGACTCCCCGCTGCAGGGGACATCACTGACTGCCGACCCCCAGCCGCTGTCCTACACGGTGTCCCTAGCACAGGCACCTACGCCATGTTTCCCACGAGATGCCAAGGACTGAGTATAAGTGCCGGGAACGAATGCAGGTTCATTTCTGCAAGATTCTGGACCCCTTTCATAGATGACCTTTTTTTTTCTTTTTTCTTTTTTTTTAAGCTTTATTGAGGTATAATTGACACATCAAATTGTAATATATTTAAAGTATACAATGTGATGATTTGATACATGTCTACATTGTGAATGGATTCCTACTGGCGAGTTAAATATTGTATCCATCACCTTGCGTATTTACTACCCCCCTCCCTTTGTTTCATTTTTGGTGAGAACACAAGTTCTACTCTCTTGAAAAATTCCAACCATACACAATACACAATTACCAACTATAATTCTTATGTTATACATTAAATCCTCAGACCGCATTCAGCTTATCACTGAAAGTTCAGATCCTTGTATAACAGGTGACTTTGGTTTGAGGAGTTGACATTGGCTAGGCTGAGACCCTGCTTAGAGGGCACTGCAGGATGAGGGTCCTCTTTCCAATCCTCCTCCCTGCCCCTCCTCACATGCAGCAGGCCTGAAGGCACCCCTGCCTTCCCCAGCAGCCTCTTCCTGCTTTTCCCCGCGCCAAGTCTCCTTCTCAGAGAAGGATGCACACAGGTGGCGCCAGGCAGCAGGACGGGCTTGGGGACGGTCTCACTCCCCATTCAGCTGGCAAACAGGATATCGTCCAGAGTGGTGTGGGGCGCAGAGAGAGTCCCTGGCGCACGTTGGCTGCCCAGTTGCTGAAAACCTGTGGTGACCTGAAAACGGTCTCCGTGGAAGGAAGCCCTTTCAGTGCAATGACTCAGACGTTGGAAAGACATTAAGGGGAGAACGCCTACAAAGATGGTAGAGAGGGAAGAGTCACCCCAGCAGGTAGAGCTTGACGTATTGGTTTGCTCGCACAGAGGCAACAAAATGCCGCAGACCCCGAGTGGGGCTTAAACAACCGAAATTTATTTCTAAAGGCCAGAAGTTTAAGATCAAGGTGTCTGTAGGTTTGGTTTCTTCTGAGGCATCTCTTTGGCTTGCAGATGGCTACCCTCTTGCTGTGTTCGCCCTCTGTGGACCCAGACCCCTGCTGTGTCTCTGCATGTTCATATTTTCTCCTTTTATAATGACACCACTCTGCTTGGATTAAGGCCTACTCTAGAAAAACCTCGTTTTAACTTAATTACCTCTTTAAAGACCTTGTCTCCAAACATGGTTACTTTATGAGGTACTGAGAGTCAGGACTTCATCCCATGGATCTGGGGAAACACAGTTAAGCCCATAACACAGTCACCCAGGCACCTACCTTGTGTGGGGAGAGAAGCAGCCCAGGGTGAGAATATTTCTAGATGCTGAGGCAGTGGTCCAGCCCTCCAGTCAGGGGCCCGGAGGGAAAAAAGACTGGAAAGTCTGAGACCAGGAGTCTGGCATCGAGGCATGCAGATGGACATATGGGAGTGGGCAGACCGGGGAGGGACTTCTGTATCACACCTCGATCCCCCTGGAAAGCATTCACCATCACCATCTAGATGGGATGACTTAGCAGAGGACCACAGTCAGCTCTCCTTATCTGGCACCCCAGGACTGATCCAAGGAGCGCATGGATAGAATGGTCACAGCGACAGAAATGGAGGCTACTCTGGGCGCAGTCGTGTGGATTTCCAGGTACACAGGCCATTCCTGCGGCTGCCGCCCTGGGCATCTGACTTGCCACCAACAGGGACCAGCACTGAACCCCCAATATGGCACTCTACCTTGAGGAGACCAAGCCGCCATTTCTTGGCAAATAGGCTTCATGTGGCCCCTTCCATCCTGGAAGGGTGAACAGATAAACACCTGCTCTGAGTAGGGGCTTGCCTGTCCTGACCATTGAGCTTCATCAGTGCCACTGGACGGGGGTTCATGGAATGCCCGATCTGAGGCATGGCGTCCCACACAGCACGGCATCTGACCAAGAGCCCTTTATCACAGTGGACGAGGTACTGGAATGGGCTCTCGTCCTTCCAGTCTGCTGGCTTGGGTGGGCTTTTCTTGGAACTGCTCAGCAGTCTGAGACTTTTATGACCGAATCCTCCTTTCGTCCTCCACTCCTTGTCAGATATCGGAACTGCGACAAGATGAGAAACCTCTTTCTGCCTTCTCTAGCTCACTCTCCTTTTACTACGAATAAAGCTCTTACCTTTCTGATCCTGTTTCAGCAGCTGCTTTTCTGAGCACCTGAGCTAACACGAATCTTTTCTCGAGGAAGAATGGCTCTTTCCCCGTCACCTCTATGTGGTCAGTTTCCATAGGCTGATTGATTTGATCTGCATCCTTTTATCGCCCTAAATGACTGTACTTACAAGTTCTTAATTTAACTGTGACTATTTCAAATGTATTAGTAGGTTTCTATCACCTTTTCTTTAGGAAAAAAAAATCAAATTTTGGCTCGAATCATTGGACCACAATAAAAATCACAGAACTCTTCTCTTAATGTATTATACATAATTATATTTGAACTTTCTGTCTTAGGAGGAAATTAATATATTGTGCTAATGGATACATTCGAATTATTTCTAAAAACTTATCTTTTGGCATAGTAGCAGTTAGAATCTTAGACATTAATCTCCCATGACATCATATTTCATGGATTTTGTAATGTGTTCCAAATGTTATGTATCTTAAGTTTTAGTAATGACTCAGGGTGCTTTTCCCATCCAGGAAAACCAGAGTACCAATGTGTCCATGTACTTAACTTTCTGTATTTTAAAGGTATTTCCCTTTTAGGACAATACACACTCAGAAGTATAAAACAACAATCGATGGGTTCACAAAACATATGTGTAACTGATTTATTTGATGTACTTGGCTAATTTCCAATTAATTTAAATTTAGCTAATCTACACATTTTGAGAGTTTCCAAAGTATAGTATTTTCTCCCAATTTACCATAGGAAACAACTGACGTTTTTTTCAATTTTAAAATGATTCTTGATTTCCTTTAAATTCCTTTCTAAGCATTCCCAAATCTGTAGGCTATAACAAAAAAAGTGATAAAAACAATTAAAAAAAAAGATTTTATTTTTCCAAGCATCCCTGAAAGCACAATCTACTGAATTTCTATACTTCTTCTGCAACTCTTGAGGCTTCCAGAAAATTGTATGATTCTTGGAGACAGACACGACGTCATTCTTCTTGTGTTTCTGTGGTCACCAGCAAAGCAGTGGGCAGGGAGTTAGTTCTCAATAAATGTTTGCTGTTTCTCTCTCAGATGCTCCCTTCCCATTTGGAGAAAAATCTTGCTCCAAGGAGCAAGGACAGTAGAGATGAATTGTTTCCTGCACGGACAGAGCTTGTACGAAAAGGAAATGAGACAAATTTGGAAGTCCTTGTAAAAAAAAAGAAAAAAACAGCTCTAAGCTTTTGACTTTCCAAAAAGTCTTATTGTTTTCCACCTAAAGCCCAGTGTTCTAAAAATCATGATTCCTGCTCCACTATACTCTGTGAAGTCCGCTTTTGATCAAAATAACGCTAGAAGGTTGCTCCCATGATCTGTTTAGCATCAAGATAAGGTCAGGCATTAATTAATGTTGAATTACCAAGAATTCCTATGGAAATGCATATGACATCTATATTATAACCATAATTAGCTAATTAACCAATCAATTATAATGATTAATGTGATCATAATGAATGTATGGCAAATGGTTATTAATTCCTAGAATTTCCAAAGTGAATGCATTAATCACAGTTGAATCCGTGGTACAGGATAATGTGGGTGCCTAATTGTCTTTTTGAACTCTGGGTGTGATGTAATAATTTACATCTACTAGAACTTTTGCAGTTCATCAAACACTTGGCCACATGTTATCTTTTTTCCCCTTACAACAAACTCGTAAAGCACTGGAAGGCAAGTATTATGATTATTGCTAATGTTTCCATTTCACGGGTGGCAAAACTAAGTTTCAGAGAAGTTGGATGATTTTCCCCATATCACACCTTTTTGTGTTTCCTCTTTCAAATAGGTCTTCCAACAATCTTAGTTGGAATTTGGAGTTCTGGGACATGAACATTTATGCTAGGCTTTCCCCATAATTTCCCAGACCTTTTATTACGTAACACTGTCTGGTGTTTACTTAAAAAATTAATGAGCTTGTCATCATCAAATAGATATAAATGGGGAGACAATTTTACCACCGAATGAAAGAAACCCTGAGTCATCTAGGAGAAGAGAAGGGATTTTGGGGGCTGGGACCCCAGTCCTTCTCCTGTGTGGCTGGAGTGAGCAGAAGGGTCAAGAATCACTGCAGCATCATTTCCCCTAATTTTCCTCCACCGCAAATGTTGTAGCACCTAGCACTGTTCCAAGCGCATAGTAACAATTTACAAGCTGCTTGCTGAATTGGACATACCTAACTGGATGAAGAACAAAACCAAGACTAACCAAAACAAAACAAAGCGGGAAAACCAAAATGCTGAAGGGTGCTTTGGAATCAGACACCAAGCCCTAGAATGTAATGAGATACCCATGCCTCTGCATTATTCAGTTATTCTCTGATTTTCCCTGGGAAATTGTGTAGCTGTTGAACACATGGTCACTATAAACATGGAATAAGTCCATAAGGGAATGTAAGAGGAGATGAACATGAAGCGAGACTCAAGCATAGGCTTAGAATGGAAGGAAGAAGAGGGAGGCCATTCTAGATCAGAGGGATAGCATCTGTCCAGGGCAGAAGTGGGAGAGAAAACAGTAAAGAGGAAGGGCTTCCTGAAGTTAGGTTAGCACCAAGAAGTAGTGGGGGACAGGGTGCAACAGGAGGGCCAGTGGAGGGAGAGTTCCTGATGGAGGCACCTGAAGACCAACGTGGTTGTGGAGGCAGCACATGGTGGACGAAAGACCTAGACCAGCTGCAGCCAAAGATCACGGTTCGTATCAGTCTGCCAGAAATGCGGTCACACTGCTGGGTGTTGGAATAGTGGATGCACTTTTAGAGGTCTATTTCAAAGTCATTTACTCTAAAAACATCACAGACATTAGAAACTGACTTTGAACCTGCTGCAAACTTTGGCAAGAATCTTGATTAGTGATTTCAAGGGGATAAGTGACATCCATTCCCAAATGGAAGGGGCTGCCCAGAAGAGCATCAGCAAGCCAGGACGGCCATGTTCACCTGTGCCACACCTGGCTAGGGAGTGCGGTTCTTGCTCATTGAGGAAGATTCTTCGAGTGCAGTTCTTGCTCATCGAGGGAGACCTAGAGATGAAAGTCAGATTTGTAGGTGTAGTTAAGCGAGCCTGCAGTGATATGGCATGTGTTTTTTTTTTTTCTTAATCCATGGTTAATTAATTTTCAACTAATTACTATGTTGTAGGCATAGACACCGAAGTTAAAGTACCTTTACCAAAATGTTATATTAATTCATTGTTCAGTTCATTTCTCGAGTGTTTCTTTCGTGCCTAGTACACAATGGTGGATCCCAGGAAGACAAAGGGAAGGATGACATGTTTGTCTCTCCAGGAACTCAATCGTTCAGTAGGGCAGGCAGACATGTAAGTGAACTGATGCCTTGTGGAGGTTTCATCCACCTGGCAAGCCTGGTTGTGGTTAAAGTATGCAGAGGGTATGGAGCAGAGAATATCTCCCTTACAGTCTGATCTTATTGAGGTTGATTCAGGTCTGCTTGCTTTAGATTATGTAAGCATGCTGGAAGAGGTTTACCAACAGTTCTCACCATATTTAACTGCATCCAGAAAGTTCTGTCACCATTTGGAAAGTGGGATCGTGTGTGGTGGTTAGGAACATAAATATTGAAGTCGAAGAATGTATTTCTTGGCCTTGCCCCTAACACTTATTGAGTGGGTTGCCTTGGATAAGTTAACCCTGTGATCATCAATTCTGTTTCCTATAAAAGGGCATATTGATACCTACTTTAGATGGCTAGCTGGGGAATAAATTAAAATAGAGTGTGTAAAGTACACAAAAACGCCTAGCAGTTGGTATCTTCGTCTTGATACCCTAGAACGGAATCTGAGATGAAGTGTTAGTGTTTTCCTGGAGGATGTAGTCCCCAGGCTGGGAGGATGAGAGCAAATACGTATGTAGCCACTGTTTCATGAAGAGCCAGAACCAGCCATTCGGCCATGCCAGAGAATGCCGTTCAGAAACACCGTGCTCGAGAACAGTCCCACAGAGAGAGGCGTGCAGACGGGCTTTATCTGCCAGATCGCTCCCATCTTCTGCCGCCCATCGAGTTTGCCAGCCTGGTCTCAGAAACGTCACGTGTTGAGGCAGTCGGGGGGGCGGCGGTATTCAGGGAGCCCCCAGATGGGGCTGGCCCGAGGAATCTCTGCTGTAGAATCAACGTGTTGCATGACTCCAGCCCGGGGTATCTTGTTTTTGCCTGATGCCTGGCTTTGATTAAAGGCATATGTCATGTTCAAAGGCCTCTGCTGAGCTCAGCCTCTGCGTGCCCTTATGTAATTAGTTTGTTTAAACACTGTCTCCCTTTATGTCAGGTCTTGACTGTTACCCTAAGTACAAGAGTGTAATAGGATATACCTATTAAACAGATGTTGAACCTTAATGGATATGTTTTGAACAATCAATCGGAATTAAACTTTCAATAACTACTGTAAAACATGAAAACGTATCTCATTACATTAAGCAGAGCAATATGGCCTCTTACTGACTCTCCAGAGCTGTGGCTTCCCCAGATGGGTTGAGTATCAGAATCAACGAGTGGGCATTTTAAAATTCAGATTCTTAGGCCCCCATTCATCAGATATTTTGATTCGTGGATCTGGGATAGAACTTGGGCATCTGAGTGTTTTAAGGGTCCCTTGACATTTATGATGTGCAGCCAGGTTTGGAGGCCCTGAGCCTAGAGACAATCAGAAGTGGCCATTTATAGACAATTTATTGTGTGTAATTAGAGATCAATGCTTTCATTCATTTATTTATTTTTTATCCCTTGATTGATGGATGGATGGACCCATTCTTCATTGGCTTACTATCCTCTGAGCAACCGATAAGCACAAGTTGCTGGACTAGACTCTGTTGGGATATAATATATGTTTGCCTAAGACTATGCTTCTGCTCTAAAAAGTGTTTTCAGCTTAGCTGAGGGATAGGAGGCCACACGTTTATTTAGCACGCAGTCTGTCCCACGCGTGTACTATCCGCTTTTACATTCAACATCTTCTAGCAGGCCTAAAGAGAAGCCAATGTTATCCTCACATGACAGGGGAAGATCCTGAGTTCACATAGTGTAAGTAACATGTCCACGATTACTCTGTTAGTAAATGCCAGCAGTGAGGGGAAAAGATGTGTGCAAAGAAAATACAAACACACTGAGAGAGAGAAACTGATAAATCTTGTAAGGCCGTCAAGATAAGGAATATAGAGGGTTAATAAAAGGGGGTCACTTCCAGGGTGACTGGGCAGAGGGGAGAAGACAATTGCTCGAGCTTAGGAGAACACAGGGAAAACATTTCAGTCAAACTGGATTTTTAAGGCAGGAGTTCCCCAACCGGGCAGGAAATCTAAGTCATCTGCGAGCTTTAAAAACAATTCTGCCAAGATGTGGAAGCAGCCCAACTGTCCATTGACAGATGGATGGATAAAGAAGAAGTGGTATATGCATACAATGGAGTATTACTCAGCCACAAGAAAGAATGAAATCTTGCCATTTGCAATGACATGGATGGAGCTAGAAAGTATTACGCTAGATGAAGTCAGTCAGAGAAAGATACCACATGATTTCACTCATATGCGGAATTTAAGAAACAAAACAACCAAAGGAAAAAAATAAGAGAGAGAGAGATCAAGAAACAGACCCTTAATTCTAGAGAACTGATGGTGACCTGAGGGGCAGGGGTGGGGGATGGGTGAAATGGGGGAGGGATGTGGATTAGGGAGAGCACTTGTCCTGATGAGCACTGGGTGTTGTATAGAAGTGTTGAATCACGGGCACTTGGGTGGCTCAGTTGGTTAAGTGTCTGCCTTTGGCTCAGGTCATGATCCTGGAGTCCTGGGATTGAGTCCTGCATCAGGCTCCCTGCTTGGCGGGGAGTCTGCTTCTCCCTCTGACCCTACCCCCTTTTGTGCTCTCATTCTCTCTCTCTCGCTCTCAAATAAATAAATGAAATCTTAAAAAAAAAGAAGTGTTGAATCATACTGTACATCTGAAACTAATATTACACTATGCTAACTAACTGGATTAACTAACTGAATTAAAATAAACAAACAAACTGATTTTTGGAGCGCCTGGGTGGCTCTGTTGGTTAAACATCGGACTCTTGATTTCGCCTCAGGTTGTGATCTCAGGGTCTGGGATTGAGCCCCGTCTCGGGCTCCAGACTGGGTACATGTGAAGCCTGCTTGAGATTCTCTCCCTCTCTCTCTCTCTCTCTCAAATAAATATATAAATCTTTAAAAAAATAAAAATAAATAAAACCCAATTCTGATTCAGTGGGTGTCAGGTGAGGCCTCCGGAATCTGTATCGTTTTTTTTTTTTTTTTTTAAGATTTTATTTATTTATTTATTTGAGAGAAAGAGAGAGAGACAGAGAAACAGCATGAGAGGGGAGAGGGTCAGAGGGAGAAGCAGACTCCCCGCTGAGCCGGGAGCCCGATGTGGGACTCGATCCCAGGACTCCGGGATCATGACCTGAGCTGAAGGCAGTTGCTTAACCAACTGAGCCACCCAGGCGCCCGGAATCTGTATCGTTTTAAAAGCAAGTGAAGTGGTTCTGAATTATCAGCTGGGTTTGGGAGCAAGCTACTCATTTACAGAAGGGATAAAGTCAGCAAAGTGCTTTCCAGCACTTATTCAATATGTCACCTCCCTCCGCATGGAATCCTGTCACTCAGGAGTCCTCTGTGTTTGATTTATCAGTAAACCCTCCCCTCCCCGCACCCAGGGTCTCGCTCTCATTCCACTCTCCCTTCTTTGGCCTCGACGGTCTGTGGCTCTGTGGCTCCTCTTTGGCCTCGACGGTCTCGCTCCTGAATTAAAAACCTCTAATCTCTGCTTCTTCATTATAGTCAGCCTCCACTCATGACAGCTTTTATTCTCTTTCTCAAATTTGACTAATCACGGCATAAGATGGCCATAAACCCAGTTAAAAACGGTTCCACACTCCCCATTGTTGGATTCCTCAGGATGGCCTTCAACCCTTTCTCAGTCTGGTGCCAGATCACTTCTCCGTTTATTTGTTCATTAATTTACAAATGTATTTGGTGCGTATGATGTGCAGACGCTGTGCTAGACGCTGGTAAGCCAGTGACGAGTAAGACCGTTCTGCAGTTCATGAGCTCACACAGTACGAGAAACACGGCCAAGAGATAAACTCAGGGCATTGGGCAACACAGAAGAGAAGCTTCCAACCTGATCTGCAGGAGTTGGGGAGGGCTTCCTGGAGGACAGGGCCTGAAAGACCCAAAGGGGAGTTCACCTGGTAGAAAGGGAAGGGCAGCTGTGACAGGGCACAGGAGGAACGAGGGCGCGGTGCTAAGAGGGAACATCATTTGTTTAGAAAACTTTCGACAGTTCTGCAAAAATTGCAGTTGTGGAGGGGGTCAAGGACTGAGAATTTATGAAACACAAATATAAACATGATTCTAAGACTGATTTTCGGAAGAGTGGGTGCAATGCCCAGATCCACATCGAACTGAATAGATTGAAATAAATTTTGCATTTCAAATGCAAAAGTTCATACATTGCCCTGAAACCCAACTATGCTCTCACAGGCTGGGAGGATGTGGCCCGATGTCAGAAGCACATACGGAAAATGTTCAGAGTTGAGCTGATGTCAAAAGTACAAAGCGGCCCCCTGGATGGACTATCTGAGAACAGAATGTCCAGAGGTCCCAGGACACTTGGGTTCTTGTGTTCAGGGTTAGATTCATAGCACAAATGGCACAGAGAGACCGTGGATGCTCAGAGGTGGGTTACTGGAGAGGAGAAGGGTTAACCCATACCCATGAGGAAATATTGGAGGATTTGGGGCCGCTTCTCCTAGAGATCCTTACAGCAGATTATCCGGAGAGCCCCTGTGCGCAGGAGGAACTGACCTCTAGGGGGCAGAGCTGAGTCCAAAGGGCAGTAGTCACAGGTCTCTGATCTCCCAAGTGCATAAGGAAGAACTTCCTACTGGCAGGAAATGTCTTCCCGTCAGAGAGCCATGTACTGGATAAAGGATAATATACAACAGCATTTCCTTATTTATTTTTAATACCCACTTTATTGAGCTGTATAACTGACATTCGTGAATCTGTACCTATTTAATGTATACAACTCAGTGAGTTTGGGGGCGAGGATGCAACCTTTTTTTTTTTTTTTTTTTTTAAGATTTTATTTATTTGCGAGAGAGACAATGAGAGACAGAGAGCATGGGAGGGAGGAGGGTCAGAGGGAGAAGCAGACTCCCCGCTGAGCAGGGAGCCTGATGTGGGACTCGATCCCGGGACTCCAGGATCATGACCTGAGCCGAAGGCAGTCGCTTAACCAACTGAGCCACCCAGGCGCCCGAGGATGCAACCTTGAAACCATGACCACCGTCAAGACCATGAATATATCCATCATCTCCAAAAGTTTCCTCCTCTCGCTTTATTATTATTATATTAATTTTTTTGTGGTAAGAACACTTTATGTAAGATCTTCCCTCTTAGCAAATTTTAAGTTTATGGCAAAATATTGTTTGCTATAGGCACTATGGTGTGTGGTGGATCTCCAGAACGCACTCATCTTTAACTGGGATTTTTGTACCCTTTGACAATTGCTTCCCCATTTTCCCCCTCCCCTGAGCCCCCAGCCCCTGGCAACTATCATTCTACTCTTCACTTCTATGACTTTGACTATTTTAGATTCTATGTGTAGATGAGATCATACAGTTCTGTCATTCTGCGTCTGGCTTATTTCACTTAGCACACTATCCTCTGAGTCTATCCACATTGTTGCAAATGGAAAATTTTCTTTCCTTTTTTTAATGGCTAAATAATATTCCATCGCATGTATATACCACATTTTCATTATCTATTTATCCATCGAAGTCCATTTAGGCTGTTTCCATATCTTGACTATTGTGAATAATGCTGCAATGAACATGGGAGGAGTGCAGATATATCTTTGAGATCCTGACTTCAATATATGTATATCCCCCGAAGTGGGATTGCTAGAGCACTTCATTCCCCTGCCAGGTCTGAGTTTCTGATCACAGAAACCACTTTTTAGTAAAGGGAGGGTCGAGCAATATTTAGAGTGGGCAAAGGAGTTAGGAGGATGTTTTCTGTAACAGACCAGTTAAATATTCTCAATTTTGTGGATTACTTGCTCTCTGTAGTGACCACACAAATCTTCTTTGTAGCCAGGAAGCCGCCACAGACAATAAATCTGCTAAAAAAAACTTGGCTTACAACCAAAGACAGGGGGCAGTGTTTCACCCGCAGGCAGGATTTGGATCTCCCCTGTATCAGCAGATGGCAAGAGCCCCACCTCTGAAGTTCTTTGGGCAGCTCTGAGGGTTTGCACTAAAATGATCTTCATACATGCAGGCAATCTCTTCAGAGAACTTAGAACTTATACAGAAAACAACTTAGATCAATTCTCCTTCTACAGACAAGGAAAACGAAGCCCCGCAAAGAAAGGGACTCACCCCCAAATATAGAACTAGGTAATGGAGTTGGCTTTGCTGCAAGCAATCGAATGTGTTGCTTATTTTCCTTATAGCTGCATATTCAGGAGACAGGAAAAAAAAAAACCACTTGTTTTTATGGTTTGTAACAAAAGTCTTCAAACTTTCATGCCTTTGATGAAAGTCTTTCCTTTTTTTTTTTTTTTAAGATTTTATTTATTTATTTGAGAGAGAGAGACAGAGAAAGAGAGAGCATGAGCAGAGAGAAGGAGAAGCAGATTCCCCACTGAACAGGGAACCCCGTGCGGGGATCGATCCCAGGACCCTGAGGTTATGACCTGAGCCAAAGGCCGACGCTTAGCGAAATGAGCCACCCAGGTGCCCCTGATTAAAGCCTTTTCTAACTGGTTCTGGAGCCTTCCTCTGGGTGGGTGAGCCTGCTCCCCTCCAGTAGATTAACATGTGCATTATGAATTCACTGTCAATGTCAGCAGGCGAGCTTTCCCAATTTTACAAACATCGTTTCTTTCAGGAGCTGGAAATGTTCTCAAAACTGTCCTGAAAGCAAGTAATGCTTTCGGTCGTTGTCACCTTCGTGAAGAACAAACTGCAACTTTGCTTTCTGACTTCATTCTCCCGGTGACATTTTTCACACAGGCTCTGACAGAGACAGCAATTATAAAGACATCCAGGTTGGCATTCAAGGATTCTTGAAGTTAACAAATTGTCCAGGGATAAATGACAATGAAGTTGGCAGACTATACATTCCTTCATGAAAATGCACACAGAGGGGATTGGAATCAAGCCCTGAGAAGAGGCTAGCTGCCGCCCACATTCCTGGTGGGGGTGTGTTGGGGTTCCCCCCAGTACTTACCTCCTCAGGAGACCATTTGCCTTAGGCTGGTTGGGCTGTGGATGCCTTAACAGGTCTGAAAGTTTGGAAGTTTTCAGAGAAAAACAGTGAAAAAATACATACCTAAGCAAATACTGTATAGCTTCTGGATTTGCGGACGATGCTCAGGGGTGGGGATGGTGTTTATTCATATTCCCTCCTGCATACATCTGCCATTCGTCGGCCCCCCGCTGCCCGAAGTCTGTCCTCCCTGGGCAGCCTCACAACCTCTACATTCTAGCATTTTGGTTTCATTCTGCTGCTTCCCCATTCAAGTGTCCTCATTTCCAGGGGTTCAGCATCCCCGTTCCATCTGCCTGGGATCACCTCCCCAATTTCCCACTGAGCATTTCGGCCCCGAGTCACCTTTTCTGTGAAGCCCTCTCTGTTTCATTCCCAGGAGAACCATCTTCATTCATGATGGAGATGGAGTTGGGGGACTCAGGAGTCCTGGGATTGTCTAAGGAAGCTTGACCTTAGAATGTAGAGGTTATACAGAACTCGCCCCGCCCCCCAAGTCCTAGGGACAGTTGTCTGTGAAATAACTGAGTCCATCATGAAGAAGGAAGCCCAAAGGTGCACGACCAAGTGCTGATGGAACAAAATCAGTAACTTAGTGCTGCTCAGTGCTTTGTGCTCAGTGCTTATTGTGTGGGGGAGTAGCTACTCACATAATGTTCACAATTCAGGATCCTGGAGTCGTGTGCTATTATGCAAACCCTGTTTTATAGAGGAGTATGTGGACAAAGAAGTTTAGAACTTTTCCAAGTTCTCACAACTAGTACAAGTGATAAATAAGCCAGGAATATCAAAGGCTGCAGGGGGCCAATGTGAAGGGAGGTTGGACCAGGGGCTTGGAGGGGAAAGACTGAGGAACGCCTAAACCTCGGGGCTATCATCACCATCCCGGTGCCCTAAAAATTTAAAGGGTAGCCTTCCCCAGGCCTTCTTCCTGGGGTGGTAGCTGGAGTTGGTTAGAGTCATTTTCTAGACATTTCCTAACTCTCAACCCCTCAGCCATACTCCTGAGTGCAGAAGGGCTCATACTGCTCCTTATTCCGGGGCACTGGTCCTGGGTCTGTCCTGGAAAGAGGAGGCTGGCCCTGCAGACCAGGCAGATGGGAGCACCGAGGAAGGTGGGGAGGGTAGGGGTGAGGTGAAGAGGCAGGTGGTGAGGTGGGTGGGAGGTTATATGAGGGTGGACAGGTGTAGGTGGGAGATTGTGGGTTTGATTATCCTTTCCTCATCAGAGACAATAACAAGACCATTATGAAGAGCTTACTGGGTCGCACGATCAGCACTTGACTTGGGGTAGCATGTTTAGTCCTCATCACCACCCCCATTTTGCTGAGGAGGAGGGTAAAGCTGAGAGCCATGGGACCCGAGGTTGCATAGCAAATAAGAGGCAGGGCCAGGATTCAAACCCAGCTCCTCACTGCTCTGCTCTACTCCCCAGAGAAGGTGCAGCCTGGCAGCCCAGGCCAGGCTAGGGGAAGACCCTGGGGGTGGGGGCAGTCTGGTTCTCAACATCTTTCTGGGAAATCAGTGCTGGTTACTGACAGTAAGATGTTGGAAGGTGCTGTGAAGTTCCATCTGGGTAGAGGAGATAGTTCACTACAAGCTAGTTCTGTCTTGGTAGGAGAGAAAGACTAACCATGCTGTTGGTAAGTAACATAGCTGTGTGTGTCTCTCAAATATCCAGGACATGATGCAGGGCCTGTCACCATGGAGACACGTAGTCAATGGTTCTTGAACACAAATGGAAGGAAGTCATGAAGAACGCAACCAATATGGCCGGCTCTGACCTCTGATCTCCCAGCCTCAGGTAACTCCCACTCCAAACCTCGGAGAAAACCCCAGTAGCAGAGTCTCTCTCTCATGTATCAGGGCATCCATCTCCTCCCCTGGTTTAAATGCCACTCAGCCTAGGTCTGTAACCAGATATTTCTACCGTTACCCCACCATTCCCCTCAGGCTCCTAGCCGGTCTCCTGCACCCACTACTCACCCTCCTAATAATCTCCAGCTCACAACCAGCCCAGCCATTTTCTCTTCCCCTCCTTCCCTGGGTCTGGAAATGCCCCTGAAGAAAAATCCCGTATGTGTGAAATGATCGTCTTTATGAATGTGTAATTCCAATCTCCCCAAATTCCTGGACTTCAAAGTTATTTCACTTCTTTCCCATCAACTGCCACAGGCATTTGAGGGTTTGGAGGGTGTGATGGAAAGGGTAAGGAAGATGACATGGTTTACTTGGGGTTTGTCAGTAATAAGTTTTCACGTTTTGTATTGATGAACAGAAATAATTTTTACCTCCCCCAAACCAAACAGACCCTTAATTCCAGTTTTACCACATACATTATGTGCTTTGGACAGAATCCTCATGTTTATGACACTGGACAGTTGTTTTTGTCTGGCTGCTAGGTGGGATGGGACAGCCCCACATTTCCCTCAAAGCTACATTCATGTCTTCCGCCTGAGCGTTCTAAAATGTCATTTATCCCCATCACACATTTTGCATCCTCTTGTCTCAAATCAGCTTGATTCAATTTAAGAGCTGCCCTCCTCACTCCCAGCATATGGACTTGCATTTCTGTAGGTACCTTTTGCTATCATAGTCCTTAAACTTCAGTGTGTGTGAAAATACCAGAAGGTTTGTTCACACCCAGATTTCTGGGCCCCCTCCCCAGGGGTTCTGATTCACTAGGTTTGGGATGGATAAAGAATTTGCATTTCTAGGACACCTGTGTAGCTCAGTCTGTTAAGCGTCTGCCTTCGGCTCAGGTCATGTTCCCCGGGGCCCTGAGATCGAGCCCTGCATCGGGCTCCCTGCTCCGAGGGGAGTCTGCTTCTCCCTCTACCTCTGCCTGCCACTCCCCCTGCTTGGGCTCTGTCTCTCTCTCTGTCAAATAAAGAAATAAAAACTTAAAAAAAAAGAATTTGCATTTCTAACAAATTCACTGGTGAAGGCAGTGTTGCTGGTCTAGGGAACCCACTCTGAGAATGACTACTGTATGCCCTTCTTGCTTTCTCAACCTCTATCCCAGATACACAGGTGTCCCCTCATCGGCTTGTGGCTGGTCTCTCCTGCTGGGGACACTGATCATTTCTTCCCGAAGCACGTGTAGAAGAGTCTTGATGAGCCAGGCCCTGGAGCTCCATCTCATTAAGTCAGCAGTAAACCTGGCCGAGTTGGACCCTGCCCTCATGGAACCTTCACCGCACGTCGCAAGAGAAGCATCTCTGAGGGTGAGAAGGAGTGTGATTAACTCTGAATGGGTGAAAGCGTTTCTTTCACCAGACTGATGATGGGGAGCACATGACAGAGTTTGTCTACATGATGGTGAACACGGATAGATGCTGGCATGGTCAGGTAAGCAGTCAAGTGATTCCCCAAACACTGGGACAAAAGAAGAGAACTTGACTTGTTCAGATGAGGTATTCCAGCAAACAAGGCTTCTTTCCCTTTGCAAACTGATCTGCGGGCCTCCGTAGATGTCAGCGTGTTATTTGCCTAATAGAGTTGTCTACTCCTCGCTTTCACATCTTTTGCAGAGTATTTTGGTGAGATACACCAAAAAAAAAAGAAAAAAAAAGAAATTATCTATCATCTATCTATCTATCATCTATATATCTATTATCTATCTATCTATCATCTATCTATTATCTATCTATCATCTATCATCTATTATTTATCTATCTATCATCAATCATCTATTATCTATCATCTATCATCTATCTATCTATCATCTATCATCTATTATGTATGTATGTATGTATGTATGTATGTATCTATCTATCTATTATCTATCATCTATTATGTATGTATGTATGTATGTATGTATCTCTCTATCTATCTATCTATCATCTATCATCTATTATGTATGTATGTATGTATGTATGTATCTATCTATCTATCATCTATCATCTATCTATCTACACATACAGGAAGGTTGGCAGGGAGGTACAGCAACCACCTTTAAGGCAACTCTTAAATCACTTGATCTTTTTGAGCTCTTGCTCAGATAGGAAACTCGGGGCTCTGCCCTCCTGTCCCCAGTGGAGCCGGGCGGAGGTGGGGGGGCTGCACAAAGCCAACACCCGCGGTTTCCCTGCGGCGGCCCAGAAAGCACTTGTGAATGTGGCAGCAAATGAGGTCTGAAGTCGGTGCATAGAACAATCAAATCCATCACAGCCTGGGAATGGCCCCTCATGACTCAGGGACTGTCGCAGCACGCTGCACGCACAGAGGCAGTCGTGGAGGGAGTGACAAACTGAGCTCGCGGAGTCTGCTAAATCCATTCTGGCAGCCGGAGGAATACATTTCCAAAGCCAAGTCACATCATTTTCCTCGAGCTCATTTGACTGCAGGCTAAGAAGCTATTGCAGAAAACAAAGGGATGGTGAGGGGGCGCTGGGATAATGAATATTAATGAACTTAATTCTCTGGTTTGTGGTTGGTGTAGGACTGGTAGGATGTGAAGGTGGATGGAGACGAAGAAATTCAAACTGATGTTTCAAAATGGATGGATGGTGTTGGCCACCCGCCATCCACCTAATACTTATTGTGGGCCTACTACATGCCTGCTGCTGGGGCTTGGCTCAGGAACACCCTCCCTCTGTCCTCAGGGACCTCATAGTCTATTGGAGACATAGCTGTACAAGTAATCGTGACAGTTCAGGGCTTTGCTTTGCATTATTGAAAACACACAAAGTAGAGGGGAAGTCAGGGCACCCCAGAAGATGTGACTGCTTAAGAAAGACCAACTCCCCCCAGCAGATATGTCAACTGGTGCTTCTTGAGGGATGAACTTGAAATTTGGTTCAACCCGGCACTGCAAAGGTATAATAACCAGACCTCCCAATTTCCCAGCAAAGTCTTGATGGGCCCATGGCTCTGGATGCCTTGTAACGTGGGATGAATTTACTCTCAGTAAAAGATACGCCTAAGTCCTCACCTCCAGTACCCGTGGACGGGATCTTGCTTGGAAATAGGGTCTGTGTCGATGTCATCAACTGAAGATGTCGTCGTACTAATTCGGAGGCACTGCTCTAACTCCAGTGACTGGTATCCTTATAAGGAGGCCATGTGAAAACATAAAGGTATAGGGAGCCATCGCAGAGGGGAGAAGACTGTATGAAGACAGAGACAGACATTGGAGAGATGAAGCTACCAGCCAAGGGAT
Organism: Halichoerus grypus; assembly: GCF_964656455.1. Taxonomy (NCBI): domain Eukaryota; kingdom Metazoa; phylum Chordata; class Mammalia; order Carnivora; family Phocidae; genus Halichoerus; species Halichoerus grypus. The sequence continues at coordinate 119,281,802 of NC_135721.1, forward strand.
GCCAAGGATGGCTAGCAAGCACCAGAAGCCAGGAGAGGTAAGGCGGGATTTTTCCCTGGAGGTTTCAGATTCTTGTCTACCACTACCTTGATTTCAGGCTCCTTGCCTCCTGAACTGGGAGAGGACAAATTTCTGTTGCTGTAGGCCACCCAGTTTGTGGTAGTTTGTTAGAGCATCCCTAGGACACTATTATAGCCCCACGTTTGAATTTTTATTCAAAACATGTGTCTGTATTTTAGTGTTCCTAAGATCTAAAATGAAGCTGGGAAGATGACTTCTAGGGTTCTTTCTTGCCCTTCTCCGTCCCTGCCGAACCCTTCCTGGATCCAGTTTCGGAGTAGGAAGTTCACTCCTACCTCCACTTGGCCTGGCCACCCCACTGACCACACATCTTCAGTTTCTCTTGGAGGCTGTGGAGGGGCCCCTGTCCTAACCAGTCAGCACTCACCAAACTGGATTTGATTTCAGGTGGATTCCAAGTAAAGTCTGAATATTCCATTCCTCCAGGAAATGTACTGACTTCTCTGCCTTGGATGAGGCCAGAACCTCCTGGCAGGTATGTTCGAAACTATTAAAGAGAACGATTTTTGTAATTGTAGACACTCGACTGGGATAGCATTCTCAGATGACTGCCATTTGCAGATTATATTAGCATATACATTTGGGAAACCATTTTGTATTTTTATCAATCTCTATAAAAATGTTTGGACCCTCGGATTCAATAATTCAACTTTCAGGAATCTACCCTGAAAACAACCCCAAAATGCAGACAAAGCTGTCACCACAGTGATGTCTTCATGGTAGGAGACCTGAAATCAGTCAAAATGTCCAAGAGTCGAGGAATGGCTTAGTAAACCATTACAATGCATTCATTAAAAAAGCATATTATGCAGCTACTTAAAAGAATGACCTTGGACATTATGTAGCAACATTGAAATGACTGTAATGTGATGCTAAGTAAAAGGAACAAGTTGAAAAAATTGTGTACCATGCTGATAATTATGTTACGTACCCACTGAAGCCTGGATGGAAGGAAATACACCAAAACGATAATTTTATTTGCATTTGTTCTTAAGAAATCTCTTTTCTCATCTCTGCTTTTGAATTTTTCTGTAATGAGTTTTTATTTTTGAAATTTAAAATACAAAGGAATAGACCAGTAGAATAATTTAGTTATGTGTTTAAAATTGATGGAAAATCGCGAATCATTTTTATCTGTTCATTAATTAAACACTGGTTGCTATTTCATGTGAACATGTAAAATAATCTTGCCTACTCTTACCATATATTCTATAGGGAAATTACCTTCCTTTAAACTATGATTTCTGGCCACCGAATCCAGCCCACTCTCTGTTTTTGTAGATAGAGTTTATAGGAACATAACTACATCCGTTTATTTAAAGCTGCATTATAACAGCAGAGTTGAGTAAATCATATGGCCCACAAAGCCTAAAATATTTAATCTCCGACTCTTTACAGAATGTTTTTCGACCCCTGCTTTAAAACAGTCTTCCACTCTGACTTCAAATAACTCCAGCTGGTCTTCTCCACTTAACATTCCTGATAGAAAAATTGATCTTTTGGGATGGGCGACTGACATTAGCTGAATCCATGAACCCAAGTCTTGATGGTTTTTACACTGGCATTTATGAGATGACTTACCTTGGATGTGGTTGGAGAGATATCATATCTTGCTGGAAAATTCCAAATTTGTTTCTTAAACTGTGACATCCATGCTTCTGGACACATCCCCTCCCATCCCAGCCAAATAGGTTCTGGATAACTACCTCCCGCCCCCATGCTAAATCCACTCCACATCGTTAAAACAAAGGTCCAGCGTATTGGTATGATTGTTATTATCCACTTCAACAGAAATGATTGAATTCGATTAGCAATATAGCAGGGAGTTTGCTCCTCCAATGCTGCATAGTCTTACCCAAAAGCAGTTCAAGTTCATTAAAATCACTATTATCTGACTCTCAATTAAGTGCGATGATAATTTAATTAACAATGCCCACTTAATTGTTGATGGCAGGAAATGGAGACCGACAGTCTCCATGGTGGCTAAGGCGGCTTTACCCTGAAATGCAGGACAAGGTTTCTGAACCAACAAGCACAATGAATTTTGTACACTTCTTTGGCATAGGAAAGACCGGAAATAAGTGAACTTGGCTCTGCTTAGGAAATCTAATTTTGACCTGGCATGGTGATGCTGAGGATTTATACCAGGATGCCCAAAATGAAGATCCCAGCTCAGCAACCTGGATGCTTTTCGTTTCATTCATTCATTCATTCATTCATTCATTTCGTTTCATTCATTCATTCATTCATTCATTCATTGGCTTTCTCTCTCTCTCTCTCTTATTCTTTCTGTCCCCTCCCTTCCAACATCTATTAAAACTTTAAACCTGTTCTATGAAGTACTAGGTGCTTTGTAGGATACCAGAATGAGTAAGAAGACGCCATCTTTTTGACTGGAAGAGGCCGGGGCAGTCTGAATTTCAAGAAAAGGAATGATAATGTTAATAAGCAGTTTGCTGAGCCCTTATCATGTGCCCAGCACTATGCGGAGTGCTTCAATCTCATTATTTTACGTTCACAAAACCCTGTGAGTTTGGTAATATCATTTGCATTTTACCAATGAAAGGAAGCTGGGGCTTCGGGAAATCTAGTAACATCTCCAGGGTCACAAGGCTAATAAAGGGCAGAACCTAGATACAGCACTGATTTGTCAGATGCCCTTGCTCTTAAAAACTGGTAAATGCTTCCTCTTTCCCACTCTTAACTGCACAGAATGGCACAGGCTCCCACCGTCCCTATCGGCACCTCCCCTTAGTAGACCCACATTTTTGTGCCTCCTGAGAAGGGCATGACCCTCAGCTCAGGGGAGCCAGGTCCCTATCTTTTATTAAACGTCCTTTCTTGCTGCTCCAGACCTCCCAAGTGGGAAGTCAAGTACCTGGCGTGATGGCATGCCAGGGTTTAGAAGAGCAGGGCTCTTCTCCCATTGAGACATCACCCAGTGACCTGGGCATTCAATTCTTTCTCCCCAGGCCTCCAATGTTCCACCTCAGATGGCCCCCCCCACCAAGACACAGGGACCGTGCTTCAGCACACTCCATCAAGCCCTGAAATTGTTCAAACCCTGGTAAAAAATGCACATGTGGATTTTTCCAGAATACTTCCATAGGTTTCAGCAGATTCTCCAAGAAGTCTGTACGAGGTTAATAAAAATGCATCCAGCCTCTTCAAAGGTATTTCTCAGATCAATGACCCACGGACCACCGATGTCATCTTGTTAAAAATGCAGATTCTCGGGCTCTAGCTTAGACTGGGCTCTCTGGCAGGTGCCACCCAGGAATCTGCATTTTTGAGCAAATACCCTGCTCAAGAAATCCTGACCTTCCAGGTGCCAGCACCAGGCTGTGGTGCCACTCGAAGTCCTGGATTGAAGTCTTCCTCTGACCTTGCTGGGATCTGGGTTTGGAGGAAAGCCAGGGTGCTTCTGGGGTCTGGCGGGGCTGGAGGGGAGGGGCCAGGGAGGCAGCAGCTCTTTGCAGGTGCAAAGGAGCAGTGGATTTCTCAGTGGCCTGCTCCCTGGGGCTTTATTCTGTCCATTGTTCTCCGCAACTATGATTGCTGTCAGTGTGGGAGAACCTTGCTTCAAACAGTGTGACCAGCTTTTGTTTGGAACAGCCCCTGGGGCTCTGTTTGCAAGGCCCACTGGAGGCCTTTGAGGCCAGGCTTACAATTTCCTCTGTTTGGGGGCAGAAGGAGCAAGAGTTGACCTTTCCTCAGCTTTCTGCAGCCTTGCTAATGTTGGCCTTTGTGTGTGGCTAATTCTTTCTAATCCCCCAGAGTCCCTCAGGTAGCTCAGCACCAGGAGCTTGTGACTGAGTGGCCCTGAGGCCCTGGGCAGGAGGCCCTCACTCCCGCCCTTGTGCTTGCAATGCCAAGGTCAAAGACAGTCGGGCACCTGTCACCGTACTGACCACAGTTACACAGCTGGGGGGGGGGGGGCGACCTCCCTGCCTCAGGTCACAGGGGAGTTCGTGACACCAGACTCACTTCTGACAGTCAGCCAAGTGGCTCAGTTCCAGGGTCCCTCCGTGCCCCACACGGCAGACCCCCCGCCACTTTGGTCGCCCACCCCACTACCCTCTTTCAGTACCTCTGGGTCAGAAAACCGTGTGAAGGCTCAAAAACACCAGGAATTCCCCTGAGTCCTAGTTACTGAGGGCCAATTTCCTGGAATTTTCTCCCCCGAAGTTTCTAAAGTTTGAAATGAGCCACATAGAAGCCAGTCATTGATCATTTAGTGAGTATTTATTGCAGGTGGAGCCTACGTAAGGTAAAGGGCATTCCCTGGAGATGATATACTTCCCTCTTCTTTACTCCAATCCTTCTTTACCCCATTATCCTTCCTTTGGAGAAGTTTCTTGGCCTCCCAACTGGTCAGGAACCCTGGTCACCGCTGATAGCACTTCATAGCATTTATCTGCCCGTCATCATACATTTTTCCACACAATTCTTTAAATTAATGCCTGTCTGCTCCGACCCGACTGTGAGCCCCTGGAGGGCAGGGACCCTGCTTAGTTTTTTGTCTTCCTTTCTGCTCTTGATGCTCGCCACTCTGCCAGGCCCAGGGATGGCCATTCTTCTATTTCCCCCGAATGAACCTAGCGAATGAATAAAAGAATAACTTCCTGCGTGAAAGCAGTTTGCTGCCTGGATTGCAAACACTGAAATCCCCTCTGCCGCTCCTGCTAAGCAATTCCTCGGATTTGTGTGACAAAAAGCCAGGCATGGCTCAAACCCGCCTTGGGGACTTGGTGGGGCCTCCAGGTCACCAAGAGCACATGGCTTGTGCTCTGAAACAATTAGTCTGACTTGGGCTGCCTTGGATTTTGTTAAAATGTGTGCCGATTGCTACGGAAACTGTTTGCATGTAATCAATCTTCAGCGGCAGAGAGCCGTCCGGTGCAGGCAGGCGCGTCAGGCCTGTGTGGGGGCCGGGGTAAGGGAGGGAGCAGGGAGGGGGTAAGGGAGGGAGCAGGGAGGGAGCCAGGTTAAGAAGAACTGTGCCAGCAGGGGTGGGGTCCCAGACGTGTGGAAATGGGGCTTGAACGGCAGCCATCAGCGCGAAGCTTGTGTGTGGGGAGACTGCACATCCCTCCTGGGGCCAGGTCCGCACGGAAGGAAGGTCCGGTCGTGCAAGGTCAGGTGGTCAGCGGTCTACATTTCCGTGGTTCTTGACGCCTGTCTCCTCCTCTGCGATGTGGGAGGGGCGTGCTTCCTGTTCCATCAGCTGATTGGAAGGATCCCGACGGGAACGGTCCAATCAGAGCTGGGGGAGCAGCGCCCGGCAGGCAGGGACCACCCACGGGATGGCACCCTTGGTACCAAGGCTTCGGGGGCACTCGAGCCACCACTGCTGGTTTCTGTTACTCATATTCGTGGCTGTTATCACATCACCTGGGGAGCTGTTTGCAAGTATGAATTCCCTGGCCTCACTGAATCACGATTACCCGGGGGGGGGGGGGGTAGGGGGCAGTCTGGACTGCTGTATCCAAACAACAACAACAACAATAACAACAACAACAACAACAACAACAAAATGTCCTCCATTGATTTTGATTCAAAAGCACAGTCGAACCCATCTGCAAATCGCACCGGGAGATGGGCCTGCCTCTCGCTCTCCTGGTACCTCAGCTCCTCCTCCTTGACCTGATGTCACACCTAGTTCTATCGCTATTATGTATCAGGTCAAGGTAGAAACGTTAGATAACTCCAGGCCTTACCTTTTGTTGTTTTGCATTTCTTTAATAAATGTATTCGCGTAAGTCAAACAAAACAACTTTCATCCCTGATTATTCATTTTGTGTCTTTGTCCATATGCAAATGTATACTTGAAATATAATGTATGCGTTTCTGAATGTCCATTAATGCAGTTCCCAGTTTTATAAACATGTGTCTGTGTTTCCATTTTAGTGGGAAAATGTTAATTGTTGCTCACAGCTCCAGTAACTATATATATAAACTTAAAGTAACCAGAGCCCTGTTTTTGAATATTTAAGTTGCTTACAAATTTTTTCATTGTTATAAATAATGCTGGAATATATATCTTCAAACATACACATTTTCTATATTTAGGAATTTTACTTTGAGTACATTCCCAGAATTACCACTGAGTTATATGCACAAGCTCTTTCTATTGTTCCGGAAATCTATTGCCAAGTTTTTTTCTGAAAAGGTGTTGCCAATATATACTCTGACAACTCCTTCTTCATGAGTTTCATCACCTCCTGGCCAGCACCGAGTATAAACATTTTATTTTGTATTTTCACTTATTTAATAGTTAAATGTGGCACTTCATAGTTGCTTTATTTGCATTATTTATTTATTTATTTATTTATTTATTTATTTTTGCATTTTAAAGTGTATTTTAGACATATAAACGCCTTGCCACTCCGTAAACTCCACCCGTGGCAGTATCATCACTAATATGATGCACGCAGAATTCTGTTCTTTGGAATAACTTTGTAGAGTTTATGTCCGGAATTGCCTCAGGTAGGAATACCACCCTGCTCTCTCCTTAGCCGGCTGTGGGACAGTCAGGTCGCCATCTGATCAGGCTGAGGAGGCTGGGGGAGTTGAACAAACAGGCTCCTCTGCTCCCTAGCCTGGGGTCTGGGTAGCCTCTGGGACATTGATCTCTTAACTCTCCACACCCAGGCCCATGCCTCAGCCTGCTGGCCATTCGACACCTGCATCGGACCCTCTCTTTGGTGCAGGGAGTCTTAGCATCACTCACTTTCCTCATTAGTTAATGAATAATTCATTCAACCAACAAGTATGTATTGAACACATACCATATGCCGGGCAGTGTGCTGGGCAGAGGCTACAATACCACAGGGGGGAAAGAAGTGACCAAACAGACATTGCCTGCATGGATCTGAGAGCCCATCAGAAGAAGTTGTTTATTAAGTTATCACACCCAACCATGTGTCACTCACTCTGCCCTATCCCTCTGGGGGTCTTTGCCCACACACTTCCCTTCTGCCTCGGAGCATCTGTGCCTGCCGATCCCCTTGCTGGCTTTCCCTCCCCACCGGCTGGCTCCTCCACTCTCTCCAGCTGTGCTCAGATGTCACCTCTGCAAGGAAAGCTCTGAGGATCATGCAGGTGTCCCTGCCCCTCCGTGCTCCCTAGCTGTCTGTCCCAGCTTCACTTTTCCCCACGGCATTCATCACCGTCCAACATATCACTCACGTACATGTTTGTTTATTGCTTCCTCCCTTCATTGGGGTAAGGTCTGCGAAGGCAGGAGCTCTGTCTGTCTCGTTCACTCCTAGGAACAGTGCCTGGCACTGAAGAGCCCCCTACTAGGTGTTTCTTGAAGGAAGCAGCAAATGAATGAATGAACAAATGAATGAATGAGTGAATATTTTTTCTGATTCTCACTTAAGGGAATTTGTATGGACACTTGTTAGTTGCAGTGAGCCTGGGGATGAAGGGTGGGGTGGGCGGAGAGCAGGGGGGAGGTTGAAACCCCATGTCCACTTTTGGTTGCCTTCTGAGAGCCTGACTCTTAGGAAGACCTCTGACTGTTCCTAGCTGACTAATGACGATGGCAACAATGGTATGTGCCAGTGTTTTCGAGGGCCCTGGGAACGCTCCTATTCCTTGCAGGAGAACTAGCAAGAGAACCAAGAACCAAGGCTTTGGTCATCACTTGGGGGAAGCCCTGGGCTCCTGGCAGTGGCTCAGGCAGTTTTCACAGGACGGGGAGGGACTGCCATTGATTTCTGGAGATGCTGAAGAATGGCTTTGAGGAGGCAGAGCCCGAGTCAGCTGGGAAGACTGAGATTGCCTGTCTGCACAATTAACATCATTATGGAGGTGTAATCTTCCTAATTAGTTTATTTCATCAAGGTTTGATTGAAGGCTTTTCTCATCTGCCTCTGTGGCCTCCTTCTACCTAAGGCTCATGAATAATAGGAAGCAAGATCTGACTCGGCTCCCTCCTAAAGAGATCAGCCCATAAATAAAACATCTGGGTCTTGCTGGGGAGGGGATGGCGAGAGGGGCTCTGAGTGGGAGCCCACTGATTGATGGAGACAGGAGAGTGTTTTCTTAAGTGGGGCAGGTTCGTCTCTGGACCTGGGCCACAGAGCCTGTGAGAGCAGCCCGCCTGGACGTGGGACTGGATAAATGCAGGAGGGGGAAGCAAAGGGGTGGCTGCCGTACCAGCCCACAGGCTCACTCTCTTTTCTCCTTTGCTTTTTCTATTTCCTAACTAGACTTCTCTTAGAAAAGAGGATAATTTATGCCTCCAGAAGTCTCTTCCTAACAGGTTCTAACAGGTCTTCATGTTATGATGAACATGACAACAATTTCAGTGATTTTTCAGTAACCTACAGGGAGAATGGGTCCTTGCCCAGTTCTGTCCTTGACTGGACCAGGTTTCAGGAACTTGTCCGTATCAAGGAGGTGGGACAAAACATCAGATGGCACCTGTTCCCCTCACACTCACCAGCAGCAGACATTTTTAATCCATCACAGCTGCTGACCTGAGAGGGCGCCTTCTCATCGTAAAGCCCAGAAGACCATTTTCAGTACATGAGGGTTGGCCCAGGAGAACTGAAACCTATTTCTCATCCCTGGAATCCATGATCCTTTTCAGCCTTAAGCTTTTCTCTAATGATGGCTGGGAAAAATGAAAAAATAAAAAAAAACCCCAAAACACGAACATATCCAAGTGTACTCTCTTCCCTCGAAGGTAAGAGATTACCTGGAAACCAAAAGCGCCATCATAGCCCAGAACTTGGTGGGGAAGTTTTTGTCAGGATGGCATTTCCTTGACAATGTGGGCAGGTGGCATAGGTTTTAAGAGATGCACCAGGCAAAATTTCAAAGGCACAAAATATGCATCAAGCCAGTCAAAAACATTTGGGGTGGCAAATGCTCCTCAATAATAAACATAAATCTTACCATTTATATGATTGTGTTCTATTTAAACAATGGAATACCATACTGCAATGAGAACTGCCTACAACCACACACACATGAATGAGGATAGATCGGGCAATGGAGAAGATGTTAAATGAAAGAAGACCAACTAAAAAGAGGCCATATTGGGTCATTCCATTGATATAAAGCATGACAGCAGTGAAGCTGCTCTACGTGGTTAGACATCAGTCGGTGTCACCCTTGGGCAGGGTAGTGACCGGGAGAGAATATGAGAAAGCTTCTGGGAGGAGGTAATGTTTTGTTTTTTGATTGGGTTCTAGTTTATGGGCGTGCTCAGTTTGGGGGAGAATTCATCCCGCTGTACACTTATAATGAGAGCACTTCGAAATAAAGTTGAAAAAAGTCTTTGGGCTGGAGAGGCACACTGCCAGTGGGAATTCCCATTCTCCCAGGTCCTGGCCTCTGCTCACTTTGGCTCGTGCCTTCCCCTCCTGGCTCATCACATCCCCTTGGCTCATCACATCCCCCTGTGATGTACGATGGGCAGTCCTCCTGGCGAGACTTGGCATGATGAAGTGGAAAAAAGTAGGAGGTGGAGGTGGAGTCAAAACACCTGGACTTGATTTCAGTGTCGCCATCTGTGGGATGCAGGATGCTTGGCCTCAAGCAGGCCTCGTGCACCTGTGAGCTTCAGTTTCCTCCCTGGGTCTGGCGAATGGGATTTGGTCTCACCTTCCTTTAGGTGTGCTTGGGTGCCCTACCTCTCACCTCTTGCCTCTTGTCAGTCTGTTGCACAAGAGGGTAGAGGGGTGGGGACCGTAAGCTAGTGGCATCAGGCTGCTGTGGAGAACAGAGCCTTGGGCAATGATTCTAGATTCCTCTGGTCACTAATGGAGACTGACTTTAAAGTCATAGCTGACCCAGAGTCTCTTATTCAAGTCCCCAAACAAATGAGACAATTACCTGGGGAGGCCTCCCAAGCCAGACTCTTCCCCACAAAGCAAAATTGGCCAACTTGTGACAAGCAGAGACATCTTCTTAGCAATGTGAAGTCTTAAGGGCCATCCCCAGAGCTTCTCAGGAAAATGTGCTATTTAAAAACTCATTGGTACCTTCCACATCATAAATCTGTTCAAAGTGTGGTTGAAGGAGAAGTTAAGAAAAAAAAAAAAAACAACTATTGAAATTGAGAGGAAAAAAAAAATCTCTCTATCCCAGAAACCCAAGGGGTTAATCCTCTCCTGTGGCTGAGGAAATGCCAACAAGCCTTTGGCAACCTTCCTCCTTCTTTATATAACAACACTTCCAAGAGCTGATGCTAGGACCGCCCAGTAATGCTTTTAATTTGTGTGCAGTTGGGAAGAGGCCAGGATTTAATCGAAATCTTTAGGATGGCTTTGCTTGGAGTAGCTGAGTGCTCACAGCGGAGCTGGGCAACAAGGTAGCACTGGAATAATTAAAAGAAATACCTAAGGTCGTCATCATTGCGTGAGTTATTCCAGATACCAGGTTACAGAGTAAAAACGGTGGAATTAAATAGCACCTATTACACTACAATTTTCTCTCTTTTCATCCACCTAATATAAGGAGCTGGAGCTCCATGTTTATTTAATGGGGCTGAGGGACAGACCCTGGGAGCTGGCTGTTCCTCAGCTAGCCCAGGTGCTCAAGGTTCCTATTCTTAGTCCCCTCTGCACTGTGGGTGGTCTGAACCGGCTCACCCTCCTAAATTACATGTGGTACACAGCTGCACTGAGAACATTCCACTTGCCCCACCTTCCCAGGGTAGTCCTACCCGCCTGAGCCCCATCCTTGGGTAAAATGTGGAAAAACAGGCACAGGCATTGGGATTTCCACACCTGCCCTCATTCCCATTCTCTTTCTAAGGGGAACCATGAGTCCCAAAGCCCCCAGACAACATATGGTCAAGATTAGGAATCATGTCCCTAAAAGACTGAATAATTCAGGTGAAAAAAAAAGCACATCTGCAAAGTAGAGATATTCACCTGACTTATTTATATGTTATAAACACTTACAAGCGTCACAGGGGACCAAGCATATGCCATGGCAGTTATTCACTCAATCAACAAGGGTTCATTTACTTCTACAAACCATCCATTCTTTCTTTTCCCCAGTTCTGTAAAGCCTTGTGCTATTTTCTGTCATGAAGATGAGAGAAAGAGCTGAGGCTTCTGAATGCTGGCTAGAAACAGTTCTCACACACAGAAGGGTTCCGGTTGGTGCTTGCACATTCGCTTGGGCCAACAGGGCATCTTGTCTTTCTCTGAAGCAATGTATCACCCATGGTATCAAGGGCAAAGGCCTTAGTAGACACTCAAGGCACACCATGGTCCAACCCTATTTTGTTTTCCAATCTCAGCTCTTCAGGAAAGCAAGGTCACTGCTGCCATTAGGTGGCAAGGGGAGGACTGTGATGGTGGGAACAGGTGTGACCACAGGAGTCAGGCACCTGGCTCTTTCCTCTCAATGAATATCCCCACTAAAAAGACAGACACAAAAACTGTGACTTAGGTACTATGGGGATCTCCATTTTATGTGCCAGAACACTGAGCGAAGAGAATTTTTTTTTTATTGTTATGTTAATCCCCATACATTACATCATTAGTTTTAGATATAGTGTTCCATGATTCATTGTTTGTGCATAACACCCAGTGCTCCATGCAGAACGTGCCCTCCTCAATACCCATCACCAGGCTAACCCATCCTCCCACCCCCCTCCCCTCTAGAACCCTCAGTTTGTTTTTCAGAGTCCATCGTCTCTCATGGTTCTTCTCCCCCTCCGATTTCCCCCCCTTCATTCTTCCCCTCCTGCTACATTCTTCTTCTTCTTTTTTTCTTTCTTGACATATATTGCATTATTTGTTTCAGAGGTACAGATCTGAGATTCAACAGTCTTGCACAATTCACAGCGCTCACCATAGCACATACCCTCCCCAGTGTCCATCACCCAGTCACCCCATCCCTCCCACCCCACCCCCCACTCCAGCAACCCTCAGTTTGTTTCCTGAGATTAAGAATTCCTCATATCAGTGAGGTCATATGATACATGTCTTTCTCTGATTGACTTATTTCTGAGCTAAGAGAATTTAAACAACTTACCTAAGATCATTGAGACAGTATGTGGTAGAACTGAATCTCCAATCCAGGGCTCCCTGAGCCCACACTTAAGACCCTCAAGCTGAGGAGAAGACAGTGAGTGAGCCAAGGAGACAGTAGTCTAGAGAAGTCAGCAGATGATTTGAGGAGATATGAGAGGTATATTCAAAGAGTGGAAAAACCATGAAGAAAGGTAGATTCACAAAGGAGCAGACAGCTGAGGGTGCTGATCCTAGAGCAGGGAGCAGATGATAGAATCACTAGTACCAGTCACCTTGGCAAAGAGGGACATCTCCTCCTTGAAATAGGGGGAGAATGGGTGAAGCTTTGGGATACATTTTATTTATTTATTTATTTACTTATTTACTTATTTATTTTTTTTTTAATTAAAAAAATATATTTATTTATTTGAGAGAGAGAGAGAGAGAGCACAAGCACAAGTGGGAGGAGGGGCAGAGGGAGAGGGACAAGCAGACTCCCCGCTGAGTGTGGAGCCCCATGCAGGATTTGATCCCAGGACCCCAAAATCATGACCTGTGCTGGAGCCAGACACTTAACTGACTGAGTCACCCAGGTGCCCCTTGGGATACATCTTAATGTAGGGGGCCACATGTGGGATAGAGGGAAGGTAAGATGGGGAGTTCTTGCCATTGTCACTTTGAGTTCTACACTTGGGAAAGTATCAGTTATCTATTGCTGCAGAACAAGCTACTCCACAAAATAGTGGCTTACAACAGGCCATCATTTCTTCTCCTCTAGCTGCAGTCAGTGGATGGGTCAGCTGGAACAGCTATGAAGGCTGGGTCTCTCTTGGTGTTGTCTTTCATCCCATGCTTCTTTAGAGCATGGTGCTCTAATGGTTCCCAGAAGGTAAGAGTGGAATCTGTAAGACTTATTAAGGCCAAAGCCCTGGAATGCACCCAATGTCACTTCTGCCACATTCTAAAGGTCAAGTCAAATCCCAAGGCCAGCCCATGTCCATGAAGGTAGAGAAATGGGCTCCACCTCTCAGTAGGAGGAGCTACAAATCTCAACGCATAGGGCCTGGGTAGAGAGAAGCTGATTTGTTGGGACCATTATTTTAACCATGTATCACGAGGCGGAGGCCAAGAGGAATGAGTGTGGTCGAAGCTGAGGTTCGAGGAGGTAAAGCAGAAGATATCAGAAGATTTAAGAGGACTCCATGGAGGGACCAAGTAAAAACATGTCTTTTTTGTCATACAGCTCGGAGGCAGTTCCATCAATTTGGAGTGGCATCCCACTTCAGAGGGTCAAGTCTGGACTCCTGAGTGAGAGGACATAAGTCATGACCTAGCTGTGGCTGGAGCTGTTATACAGTAAGTGCTCAGGAAACGTTAAGGACTAGATACCACTTTCTATTTCCTGTCTGTATCTTTTAATTCCAAGGTGGGACATAGGAAGTAACGTTTTGAGAATCCCACGGGAAAGCAATGAGAATGAGATCCTCTCTTAATCCAAGTGTCCTCTGCTTACCCAAATCCAGCCACAGCCAGCCTTTCCCCCACTGGGGGTGCCTACTGTGGGCTGTCAGGGCTGTTGGGGCTGGTGGCTAAACGTTTGACCTCCACAAGCAAATCGAGTTGGTATCTCAGGAGAATACACTCATCTGGGCTACTAAGTGCCAATAAGGTCCCTCCGGTACAAGTCTAGGATGTTGATTCTTAATTAACGGCCAAGGTAAAAACTTCAAGGAAAAAAGGGAAACATGGAGGCAAAGGGAAGTATCTCCTTTTGAAGAGAAGATCAGAGGCTCTGGATTTCACTAAGGAAGCTGGAGCCCACATCCCAGGAAGTGGCAGTCCCTCAGGGGACTTTCAATTCCCCGCTACCAGTTCCATCTGCAGGGGAGCCTAACTATGGTTTCCTCACAGGTCATGTTTGGTCTGGCTGTGTGGCTGTGTATTAGCTTATGTGATATTTTATACACACACACACACACACACACACACACACACACACACACACACCTCATTAAGGGATACACCTGAATACTAACACTGAATTCTCAACATGCTTGCTTTGTTCACAAGTCACTTCCAGAACAATCTACCTAGCATCTTACATGCACCTTGGACTCCATGTGCCAAAGTGTTCCTGATTCCCTCAGCTCCTGCTTGCTGGCCTGTCTCCTATTTTCAACTTAGCTCACAGTAGCAGTCGTTGTCAGTGCTCTACCTCTTTGGTAAGTCTTGGAAGGCCCAACACTTCCACCTGTCAACCCAGGCACACCTTTGCCGAAGGCTGCCCTGTTAGCCCCACCCCCACGCCACCTGCCTGCCAGAAGAACTTTCTCCACAGCCAGCCTACACCTGCCCTCCATGATCTGCTCTGCCCTTTCTCATGTCGATCTAGCTCATGTCTCCTAACTTCCCTCTTGGCCCTCCTCTTTACCCATTTGCAAGCATGAACATCAAAATCCAGATCTGGCGGTTGCCTGAGGAAGAAAGGACACGTTCCTTTAGCAAGCAGGTTGGAGAATGGCTTAATACAGCTCACAGTTTAAGGTTTTCCTTCTGAGTCTCCTTGTGTTGCCATGCGCCGCCTCCATATCATGCTCATCTTGGTTGTACCTGAGAGCACGTGGCGGCTCAGACACCCAGGGTGCTGCTGCCACCAGTAGCTGACAAAGGACCCTTAGCGCTCGCGGAGCTCTGCATTTCCAACCCAAGGACCTGCCATTTTTGGTTGGTGTCAGTTGAATCTCTTCCCCTTCCATGATGGGCACTGTCCTCTGTTTTTCCCCCAAAATAAAAGGATGAAGTTGTTTCCCATACTTGAAGCCAACTCTTTTGTCAGCAGCGGCAAACAGCTTAATTCTGCTACAAGGCAGGGCTGGAGCTGGCTCAAGCACTCCGCCAATGGCCAGCAGGAGAAAAAAAAATCATTAGAAAATCAATTTTTGCTTAATTGAAGATTCTTCCTTTGAACAGGAACAAAGTCGCCACCTGAGTAATGACTGCATTTTTGCCTCCCCGGGTTTCCCTTGGTAGGTAAGATGTCTCCAGCATCCAGGATCAGCAGCACCACACATGTTGACTTCTGAGGGTCTAAGGGTGCTCATGATGGCAGTATCTTGGGTGATGAATCCACTCAGGACATGGGCAAGAGTTGCTCCATCAAAGGATGATGAGAAATAATGCTCAGAAATGGGATAAATAAGGGAGATTGACCTGCTGCTCTCTCTCTTCTTGCAGACAATTTAAACTTCTCCCTAGGGCTGCTTATTTCTCTTCAGCTTATTTCTGCTGTTGAGACTCCTAGGAAGTGCCAAGCCAAGGTTCCCAGCATCTGTTGGGACAAACCCGGAGTGCCAGCAGAGGTGGGCACCACACTGGGTCCCTGACACCCCAGAAGTGATGAGCAGAATCATGGCTCATCCAGGAACCATAGTATCTGAGAAGCAACTGGAGAAATTGAGGGTGTTTCATCTTGAGAAAAGGAGGTTCAGAGGACCAGGAGGAACTGTCTTCAAACCTATGAAGGGGATGGTCTTGCTCAGAGTTGCTGACATGGGCAGAATCAAGGCCTCCTCACAGGGAGACAGGTAATGGTGCAAGTAATGAAGAAGCTGTTCCTGGGCTGCTTAGAAATGCTTAGGATTGCTTTAAGAAGACTGGGCTCGAAGAAATTTAACATTTTTGAGGTCCTAAACTTGCCATTATTTTCCCCAAAACAAAACAAGTTTCTCTACCTATCATCATATATCTTTATATAGTGATTGAAAAGCAAATCCCAATTCAGTAGGGATATCTTAAGAAGATATCCCTTGAGAACTTCATAATGTAGCCCCCAGAGAAATCAGGCCATGCCAGCATCGGTTGAACTTCAGTTACCCTGTTTGCTGTCAGCCAAGTTGGAGTCTTCATGGAAGGGAATGCAGTGTCCTTCACAATCTGACTCCAACCTTCCTCTCTGCTTTCCGTCCTTCCCTTCTCTCTCCTGCAACACTTCTCCATGATGCAGACACAGTGACATTCCAGTCCTTCTGCATGAATGCCGTGCCTTCTCCCATCTGTTCACCTCTACCAACCCTACCCAGCACGGAGGCCCTTTCTCCCATTGTCTTTGGGAAATACCCATTCATCCTTCCAGACTCAGAAGCTGTGGGCCTGAACCTCTCTGTCCCTGGAACACCATTTTGATGTTCTTCGGCCTATTATACTGTGAACTTGTGTTTATGTATTTGGCCCATTAGACCGAGACTCTATTCAAGGATAATTAGCATGTCTTACTATTTGTTTGGAAAAGTTGTCTCCACAAGGCTTATTTGAAGGGGCAGGCATTGCTTGTAGAAAGTTCATCCCAGACATCATGAGTCACACATTGGGGAATAAAAGGGGGCAGAGCTAAATATGAAGTGGAAGTGTTTAAGGAACTTCAGATTTGCCCAAGGGATATCAAATGTGGTTGTCACGGCAGGTGAAGGGCTATGAAGGAGCACTAAGTGCCTTGGGCCTCCCACAGTACAGAAAAGATTTTCCTCATTTATCAGCCACATTTGTGAAGACCTCGGCTTCCCAAGAACTCTCAGAGGCAGATGAGGCCCGGCTGCTCAACCCATTTTCAGATGTGCAAACTCGGGCTCAGATGGGCTAAGGAACGGGATTCTGCTCTCAGGGGTGGAAGGGACTGTCAGATGAAATGCTGCCCAGAAGTGTGATGATGATCAAAGGGAGAGGAAGACAGACAGAACATTCTTAGGCTGCACCCAAGAGAAGGCCAGCGGGAATGTAGCACATGACTAGCCCTGAGCTTATCACACTCCCTCTGCTTCTGTACCATGTTCCTCACATGGCATTTATCTGCAAGTGGCTTGGAGCCACCTTTTTCAAGGTTTGGGTGAATCAGAATTGGCGTCTCTATGTAACAGTATCTCAACATTGGGGTTCTCTTAATTTTAGTCACCAGGAGCAAAACCCTGACCACGGCCACAGGTTGCTCCCAGCTTGGCTAGACCCTCAGTAGTCCACAAATATCTGTGGAGCAGAAATATGTGGTAAAGGACATGTGTGCCCACTTCCTGGAAATGACTCAGGACTGACCTTGTGGCTACCTGAAAATATTCTTAGGTCACCTCTACCTTTCCTCCGTACTGGGGTCCCCTACAAATGGCCATTTTGGATGCCCCCTTACCCCCACAAGATAACCATTGCTGACAGTTCTGGGTCTAGAGTAATCCAAAGTCTATTCACTTTCTAACCAACCAGTCTAGGAGATTCAGTTTGAAATAAGCAAGGGAACAGATCATCGGGATAAATCAGATATGGGTGAACTTATCAAAGTTCAATAAACATAAAAGTGATGAATTTTGAAGTCACATAATTAACTCAGGATTACATGAGCAATAAGTGAGTAATTACACCTTTAATAATGCATTGAACTTGTCAGGAATACTTACTCATTCTGCTCAAATTTTTTAACAAGATAGCCTATAGCAAGTGACTGTAATTAGATATTGCCTCTGAAAACATCGACAGCAGCTAATTGATACCTTTTATTATAAAGCTAGATGCCAAACATTGCTGTTGAGTGGATTAAAGAATAATATTAGATGTGTTAGGATCATAATACCTACTTGCAAGAATCTAATGCAAGTGGGGAAAAAAAAACCCCTCGACCCATCAATCACCCACATAAAGTTAGTTCAAGTTTGCACTGGTTTTCTTTAAATTACAGCCTGGCAGCAATTTCTTCTGCCTGGGCTGTCAGGAAAGGAAACTGGGGGCGGTGGGGTGGGGCTGGAGACGGGGTTCCTCCTGCTTCCCGCTTTCAGGTGTCCGCAAGAGAGGGGTCTGGAAGAACGGAGATGGTAGAAGGTCTCCGTGGGGGGAGGGGAAGGAGAGAATGTGTATGTTTTAACCTTTTGAGGAGAGAGAATTTTTTCTCACTTCACGGTTGAGTTTTCGGGCTTTTATGCATTGTTTTAGGTTTCTCTACTGCTATTTGAGACAGGGTTCTAATGTTTATAAAGGGAAGAGAGAGGCTGTGGTTTGGGGGTGCCAGGGAGGTTCCCCTCCCTCTGCTCCAGCCCCAGGATATTTTCTCTGGGAATTTTCCCCTGGACCTAGATTTCCTATTAACAAGGTAGCCTTGAGAACCTTCTCAAGGAGGCAGATGTTTTAACTGGAGCAGGGAGCATGCTGACTGCCCCCAAACAGCAAGCACTTCCAAAGGCCCAGGAGAGGCAGTCTCTCGGTGGTCAAGAACCTTGCCTCTGCCTTGTTTGGATTCAGCTCTGCCAGGGTTCTCAGCTGTGCGGTCTCAGGTAAGCCCCATGACTGCTCTGTGTCTCAGTGTTCTGGTCTGTAAAATAGGTTTACCGTCTAGACCACTGATATTTGCAGGGCCAGGGCGTGGGCACAAATAGAGACTGTCATACCAATGACTAAGTACTTAAAAACTGTACTCCAGGCTAGGGAATTCTTAAAGCAAATATTTTCTATCCTCCTGCTTTGACAAATACACCTTCAAAATGAAAATGTGTAAGCTATGGTATGTATATGACTAAAAGACATTTAAATATGAAAGATAGCTGAATTTAATTATTGTCGCATGGGTCTGGGTGTGCTGTTAGTGGAACAGAGATGTTGCGTGAGTAATCAAGGCATATGTGATCCATAAATTATTTTGTTTATTCCGTAAAATTTATTTATTCTTTCAATTTGTCAGCAAAGTCACTAAAGATGTTGTTATGATCAGATAGCATATAATTTTTGTTCTATTGGCAATAATGACCTAAACATTATAACATAATAGATATTCAAAGTGTGTATATATTTTCATATATTCATATCTTATATCCATCAAAAATGCAAACTGAAGTCAATGTTGAAAATGTATCAATATAAAGAATAAAAAAGTAAATGTAAAATATGATTTTTTAATGTTTTAGAAAATGTTAGTATTCTCAAATATTGAAAAGTACTTATTAAAAGCAATGGGTATTAGGCACCTAGGTGGCTCAGATGGTTAAGCGCCTGCCTTCAGCTCAGGTCATGATCCCAGCGTCCTGGGATCGAGCCCCGCATCAGGCTCCCTGCTCGGCGGGGAACCTGTTTCTTCCTCTCCCGCTCCCCCTGCTTGTGCTTTCTCTCTTTCTCTCTGTCAAATAAATAAACAAATAAAATCTTAAAAAAAAAAAAATCAATGGGTATTATACACAACTGATAAATTATTGAACACTACATCTGAAACTATGTACTATATGTTGGCTAATTGAATTAAAAAAATAATAAAACCAAAAGGCTAAATAAAAAGTTCACGTAAAAAAGCAAAAGGCAAACAAAAATTAAAATGAATAAGTATCAGTAATTTAATAACACTTGAATAAAACTGTATTTTTAATTTATTGAGAATTTAATCAAAAATTTGCAGGAAAAAAAAAATCACCACTCTGGGATTTAATATTCATCTAGTTGTCTGTGTAACAAAGCGGTATCATGCTTCATGCATGTTATGTCTAGACTTACATATATTCAAATTTCAGAGAACTATGAATTGCTTAACATTGCAAAATATTCTGTAGCTGTTATGTGCACTGTTTTGAATACTGCACTGATTTGTGAATAACTGGAGAACTCTAAATTGGAACATGAAAAGAAGAAAGAAAATGGATGCTTGTCACCACCAAGAAATCATACTTTGTTATAAGAAGAATCTATTGCATTCCTGCCCAGAGGAAAGATTTGACAAGCTAATTAATGTATCTTCTCTTCTCTCAAATCCTCCCCGACTCCAGAGCAGTGTCCATCTCTGAAGACAACAGACCTCATGACATTCAAGCAGTCTCTTGGTTTCAAGGTCATCCATTGGGCAAGAGCAGTGACAAGCATTTCCCTAGGATCTAAATAGTGTTAATCATGATAATGGTTATATAGGGCGCTGATTCCCATGTGACAGAGGCACTGTGAGGTATTCAAAAACACTTTTTAAATAAACTTTTTATTTTAGAATGGTTTTAGATTTGTAGGAAAATTGTGAATACAGAACGTCCTAGACATCCAGTTTGCCCGTTTTTAACATCTTACACTAATATGGTATCTTTGTTACAAGTGATGAACCAATATTGATACACCGCTATTAGCTAAAGTCCATACTTAATTTAAATTTTCTCAGTTTTCCCCTAATATCCTATTTCTAGTCCAGTATCCCAAACAGAATATCACATATATATTTAGTAGTCTTGTTGCCCTTGGGTCCTCTTGCCTGTGACAGCTTCTCAGACTTTCCCTGTTTTTGATGGCCTCAAGAAATTTGAGATTTGAATTTTGGAATGAAATTGGGACTCGTCTGATGTTTTTCTTATGCTTTACTGGGCTGATAGGTTTTGGAAAGACCACAGATGTGAAATGCAATGCAGACTGTCAACAGGACTTATGGTCGACGTTGACTTTGGTCACCTGGCTGAGGTAGTGTTTATCAGGTTTCTCCCATGGAATGTTACTCAGCATCCCCCCCCCCCACCCCCTTTCCATACTGTGCTCTTTGGAAGGAAGTCACTGTGAGCAGCTTGTACTTCCAGTGTGGGAGTTAGGTCTCACCTCCTCGAGGGTGAAGTATCTGCATAAATTCTTTGTAATTCTTCTTTATGGGAGATTTGTCTCTTCACTTCCATTTATTTTTTGAATCAGTTTTTTAAAGATTTATTTATTTATTTGAGAGAGAGAGAGGGGGGGAGCAGGGAGAGGGGCAGAGGGAGCCAGACGCAGGGCTCAGTCTCACCCCCCTGAGATCACGACCCCAGCCAAAATCAAGAGTCGGACGCTTAACAGATTAAGTCACCCAGGCACCCCTTTGTTAAATCATTTTTTTTATATCAGTGTGGACTGATGGATATTTATCTTATATTTTGAGCTATAATCCAATACTATTTTAAACAATGTTTTGCCTGAATTTTTCCAGCTTTGGCCACTGGGAGTCTTTTCTGTTGACTCCTGTGTCCCTTAGACGTACTTCTGTCTTTTTTTTTTTTTTTAAGATTTTTGAGCACATCCTTACTTTCTGGCACTATAGGATGCTACGGGCTCATCTTGTATGCTTTCTGCCCCTGTGCTAGAATCAGCCATTTCCCCAAGGAGTCCATGAGATTGTAATAAAAGTAATTTTGTGTGTATGTTTGTGGAATGCAGTGTCCAAAGTGCAGGGTCCAGGAGATGGTCCTTTCCCGTAGAGGTCCAAGAGCAATGCCCTTCACCCTCCCTCCGTCACGAAGTTGAAGGGGCGGTTAGGTGAATATGTACAAAAGGAGTGAATATGTACAAAGTGTGTGGAGCAGTTCCTGGCACATAGTAAAACCTCAGTAATTATTAGCTATTATATAATTACATGCAATATAAACTCCCCCAGGTTTTGCCAGTGAGTCCTGCTACCAGTGGAGACACAGTGATAGAAATGAGAGCCAATGTTTGAATTATATGCTACAATGTAAAAGCGTCCAGAGATTAGTTACATCCATAGATGATTTCTGTGGTTCATTTTCTGGGGCAAATCTTTGCAACCTGGATGCAAGCGGGTTGCCCTGTAAGTAAAGATAAATCTTCTGATACCCTTGCCTATACTCTGTGTACTTCATACTTTGGGTGGCTTCATGCCGTAGCTGTTCCCTTCCCAACATTCACCTCGGATAGTAAACCCCTGCTTTCTGGCCATAAAAACTCATTATTTAGGAAAGAAGAGAAGTCCCTGCTGGAAGCTGAGGCAAAACACTGGAGGATGGGACAGCTCCCGAGACTGCGACAGAGTAACTGTGTGTCCAAGGCTTGCTGAGAGCCCTGGAAGTCCCACCTGACTACTTTGACATGTCACACCTTCCTGCGCAACCCGGGCAGGACTCGGGAAATGTTCTTATGCTACTGTAAGAGAATATAAATATTTTGGAGGAGTTGGGTAAATGAGACAAACACATAAAGCTGTAATACCAGACATTCTACAGTAGTTGTCAAGTTACTGTTAGGGACAGAAGTTCTGGAGGACGCTGGGGAAGACAAGGGGATAGTCGCAGAGTTGCAAGGGCCCAGGTGCTGGGGCCAGGTGGTCTGGGCTCCAATCGCAGCTCTGTCACTGGTCAGCCATATGACCTTGGGCAAGTGATTCAACCTTGCTATGCTTCAGTTCCTCATCTGTCAAAAGGTCATAAAAACATACCTGCATCAGACTTTGGAGAATAAAACGAATTAACGTAAAATACTTACGACAGAGACTGGCACATACTAAGGGCTATCGGAATTTGCTACCGTTTTTACTAGATGCCATCCACCGTGCCAGGATACTTCATTTTGCCTTTCAGGCAACCTCGTCAGGCGACTTGATCTACATTTGAACGGCAAACTCAATAAGGAGAGGCTGAGGATCAAGGAGGCTGGGTGTTGGTAGGAATGAATTTGGCGTATATGAAGACAAAGTCCAATTTTGGCAGGTGGAGGGACTGGAACTGAAACTTGTTGAGGTTTGGAGGGTCAGGGAGTAAAGACAGATCCCACATCATCTGAGGAGGTGACCCCAGACTGTTTGGGGCTACAATCCACCCTTTTTTTTTTTTTTTAACCTACTGTGCGGCCTTGGGAGTATAACGTAAGTGCCTTGAGCTTCAATTTTTCTCATCTGTAAAATGGAGATAAACTGACATATACTCCATGGCTTATTGTATGTTTAAGTGCACTTACATGTAAAAATCATTTATCTTTGTAAATGGAAAAAGCACTTTTACATGTACAGCTTTGTACCCGTCCTGAGCATCTATCTGGTTTGTATTATGTTTCTTCAATTCTAAGCCGCTGGGACTTGCAGCACCCACCATCGATTTAACAGCAGGTGTTTAGAGGCCAAAGACATACTGCCACTTTAAATGTAAACGTTACATTGAAAATGAATCCTTATTACAGAAATGATCAAATATAAAATGAGAGTCCTTCTAAGAACAGAGAAATGGAGCAGCGGAATCTCATTAAGTCCTCTCTCCTCCACCTCTCCTGGTAAGCTCTCCCTCTAAATTACAGACCTGCTCTCTGGGACCTAACCCACAGCCCTGGGCTTGCCCAGACTTTGCCTGTGGTGGCCCCGAAGGCGAGGCCCGCGGCAAGGAGTGGGGTCTCAGGGTGGTGCTGCGCGCGGACTGCCGGCTCCGGGGAGGAAGTGACTGCCTTAGGGGTGCACGCATTCCTCCACTTCGAAGAACTTCAGAGTTAAACATCATTAAATCATTAAACAGTCCACCCAAGGGGACTTAATACACAGAGAAGCAAAGCTAATTTGGGCTCTCAGGTGACTAACTCAGAATTGCCCACTTAAACTCTGACCCTTTAATTCATATAAATATGTCCCAGAATGTATTTCTCCCGAGAAGACTTTCCTTGCCTGCTCCAAAGTCTGGTCCTCTCTGCTAGCCAAGGTAGGGGCTTGAGGTAGCCTCTCTGGAGCTGGTCTCAGCACCCAGAAAAATCTCCATTAATAATTTGCAGAACAGAGGACTCTCTTGGTGAGAGGACAAATTATCAGCTGCCTCTGGGGGCTCCTCTCAGATCGTAATGGATTTCAAAGACGGCTCTCTCTTGCCAGGGCATCCAGAGATGAGATTAAATCAACCCTTCCCAACTGGGGGTGATCTTGCTCCCCTATGCTGCCCGAGAGGACATCTGGGAAACTTTGGAGATGGTTTTGGTTGTCTCTTGATTTGGGGAGGGGGTTGCTATTGGCTGGCCCCTCGTGGGTAGAGACCAGGAGTGCACAGACCAGCCTCCCCATCAAATGTCAACAGTGCTGGGACCGAGGCACCCTGGGTTAGCCGCCAGAAGGTGACCTCTTGTGAGTCCACCAGAGGGATGCGGAATGCCCTACTCCCTTTGCCTCCAATTTCTGCGCCTGAGAAGATAGGGAGAAGAGGTATCTGGGTTCTGGGGTCCCCCTACCTCGCCCTGAAACTCTGCGCTGTGACTCAGTAGTTACAGGACTCTGGGAAAGCCCCTGCACATTTTTAAGTCTCGGTTTTCTCGTCTGTAAAATGGGGTTAAGGATAGTCATCACAGGGCTGCTGTGGGGATCTGACCCTCATGAAGTCATAAGCACTGAATGCACGTCTGCCCTGATGGCCGTCCCCAGGACCAAAGCAGCCTGGTTTGGGGAAAATGTGGGCTTCGGATGCTATACTGGACCCAGTGTATATACAGTCAAGCCGAATGTACTTCCCAACTGACACAGACTTTTCGCAAGTTCAGGGAGGCTCCCTTCCCGTCACTGATCCTGTGGCCCTTCCTCCAGCTTCAGCCTCTGCCTCCATGAGGCCATGAGCATCGCAATAGGCTGCATCTCAGCCTCCCCATCTCAACCTCCCCTGGGGTAATCAGCATGTCTGCCCAAGTGAGCCATTGCAAGTGACAGTCTGAACAGATTACCCTCTTGCTGAGTCTGGCCACAGGCCCCCAGTGCCTGCCTGCAGACTACATTTCCTATTTCCTACCATGGACCTCATACTATTTGCTTTGTCCCACTTCTAGCTGTACTCACTTTATACTGTTTCCCTAATATAGCGGCCCGTGTCTTCCTCTTAGCCTCTGCTTAGGACATTTCCTCTGTCTGCAGTGTGCCGTCCTTTTACAATTTTTCCCATCACATGCTTATTTTCCAAGATTCAGGCCAGGGGTCACCGAGCTGGGAATTCTTCCCCAAAGCCCAAGGCGGTCCAGGCTTCCTTCTCTTGCACACCCATGGCACAGAGGGCATGCTGTTAGCCCCCCACACTCCTTATAGCGGCGGATTGGGGGGACAATATCTGTTTCACCCACTGATCTTTTCAGAAAGACATTCTCCTAGAAAGAAACCATGGACACCAGACTCTCCTAGCCCTCCAGTTTGGTCGTTTTGGGGCATCCTAGATAGCCAGCCCCGTTGCCCTGGGGTTCAGAAGCCAAACCCAGCTCTGCAACTTCCTAGCTCTGTGGCCCTGAGCCAGTTCCTTAACCTCTCTGGGCCTCAGTTTGTTTATCTGTAAAAGTGGAGGAATGACATCAGCCCCCTAGGTTTCTTTGTGCAGATGAAGTGAGACTGTTTACGCGGGGAACTCCGTGCTGGCCCCAGCACTAGCGCCCATGGGTTGTGCACGGCGCAGGGCTCGTCAGCCTTGGAGGGAGCGGTGGAGCCGGCATTCACGGTGAGCCAGGAGGTCTCCGTTCGAGTTCAGCCGGGAGTACGGCAGGCTGAACCGCCCGGGCCCCGGAGTGTGTGCGTGTGCCTGTGTGTGCCCGCACGTGTGTTTGTGTATGCCGTGTGCGTACGGCTGGGTGACCAGGGCGTCAGTATTGGGCAGCATGGTTCAGATTCAGCGCTGAGAAGCATTGCTCTGTTCTGAACGCATCAAAGCAGGACAGGGGTGTCCGCAGTCAGGAGTGACGATGGGGTGCGAGATCCCCCACTGCTGTTGGCTCAGGCCAGGAGGCAGCACAGGAAGACCCTCAGCAGAGAGGCATGAAGGTCCTTTTGTGACAAGCTCCAGGGAGCAAAGGGAAGAGCTAGGCAGAGTCTAAATCTCCTGGAGCCATATGAATTGGCTTCGGGGGAGGGGAAGGAAGGAAGGGAGGAAGGGAGGGAGGAGGGAGTGAGGGAGGAAGGTTTTCTGTTGTCAGGCTCTCCCCTAAAGACTTATCCTGAAGGATGTAAGGCAATGAGTGGGTCAGCCCTTCAGCTTCTGTCCTGAGTTCAGCCACTGCTCAGAGTGTCCTTGGGGAGATGTCCCCTCCTCTCTCTGGTCTCAGTGTCTCCATCTCCATAATGTCATGGCCATGTCGTCTGGGCATCTCATTCCGGATGTTTCCACCTTTGCCTCATGGGGTCTGGGTCAGAACCCGCATCACCTTAGCCTTGTCAAGGAAGGGCCTCTCTTCTCTGGGTCTGTGGCTCTCCCCCTTGCTTTTTGCACTCCCTGTCCCTTGAGGGAACCACACAAGGCCCCGTGTCCCCCAGCTTCTGCCCCCTCGCTCTGCTTGTCCCTTGCGAACCTACTCCCTGCTTGTTTCAGGAACATGTGAATTTCATGCAGCGGTTCAATGTGCAAACATCCGGGTCAGACATGTAGAGCTCCTTGTGGGATGTCCCTGGGCAAAGACTTGAGCTTCTGTAAGTTGAATATCTTTAGTCATCAGGTGGGGACGATAACAGGCTTCCCTTCATACCTCGGAGGCAACAATGAGGAGAACACAGGAGCGGCACTCAGCTCAGTGCCTGGCTCATTGTAGCTGCTCAGTGACGGGCTGTTTCATAAGTGACTGGGTCTGATTTAGCTCTTTCCAGAACTGCTGTCACTGTTTACTCAAGTGCCAGCTTGCTATTCCTTCTCCACTCGCCTGTAAGGTCCTCGAGGGCTCAGTGCTTGGCACATAGTAGGTGTTCCGGGCTTAGCAATGTCCCTCCCTCCTCCCTGCACACACAGACATGAGCTTTAACCAGCGACCCTTGGGGCTGTGGACTGAGATGCCAGTGGCCCGAGGGGGCAGGAAGGACATGGTGCGGTCCTCTCAGCTCCAGGCAGAAGGGACTTCCACACCTCCTCTGCCTCCGTGTGTGAGAGACCCCATCTGGTCATTCCACCAGCTTCTAGAACATGTTCCTCTGAGTCCCCTCAAAGTTCCAGGAAGCGTGTCATGTGGCAGGACATGGAGACTGGGGCTGAGGTCCCGAGGCACACCAGTTCCTGGCACCACTGCAGGGCTGCACACCACAGGGAGCCTATGGGGGATACTCTGCCCTGCGAGTGGGGGGAGAGATGGTGGGTGTAAGTTCTGCTAGGGACAAGATAAATGACCTTGAAAAGAAACCCCCTCTCCAGGAACTACATTTTCCTCAACTCTAGGATTAGAGGCACCACTCTTTTGCTGCTAACATTGTATGGGTTTTTGCATCGTTCTTATCACCCAAAACAGGAGAGACAGTGAGTATCCATGAATAGTCCCAGCAAAGAAGAATCACTCATTCATTTAGCTCCCATGGATTGAGTATCCGGGAGACTGCTGGTGCTTCGGGTAGGTTAGCGAACAAGTGATACGGTTCTTGTCTTCTAGAGCAATATTCCAGTGGAGACACAGAGGGGAAAAAAAGAAGTAGGAAATAAACAATAGGAGACACTTGTAGGGGATAAATAAGATTCAGTGTCAGAGAAGAGCTTGGAATGAGGTCTGCTGAGGTATGCCACACACTGTCCATTTGTCGCCCCTGACGGGTGATTTATCCTGTCCGCGTGTATTTATGGGTCATTTCCTGCATGCCAAGCATGGTGCTATCTGTTTGGTTAAGTGAATTCTTAGTCAAGACCATGGACAAAGGCCTTCCTACTGGACATTTTTCCAGACCTGCTTGGCTCTCTGTGCTTGTCACAAAATGGTCGGCGCCTCTCTTGTTAATTAAAACAGCTCACAGCCCAAGTTCTTCGTGGTTTTTTTCCCTTCTGTGGAAAAAAGGCAATGTGAAGTGGGATGGGACGTGTCTTTGGCAGAGTCAGGGGCCCTTGCTTGTCCTGCTCCGCTGGGTGCAGGGGCGGCTTACCCTGTCCTGCTTCTCACTCTGTGGGACAGGGTGGAACATGGCCCAGATGTCTTCCAGCCCCTGGGGGACCCCACCAAAATGTTAGCTTTTCTGTGGAATTCAGGCACGACTTTTTGTTTGACCAATTCATGAGTTTACATGTTACCAAAAATTGGATATTCTTGCTTCTTCCGGTAAAGCCTTGCTATTTACTACCCTAAGACTGAGACAGTTACGTGGTTCTACTCTGGATGTCCCTATGCTTTCATTAATTTAAATAATTAATAGTCAGCCCTTTCCTTTATCATCAGTAGAGCACTATTTCCATGCCTACGTAAAGATTCAAACCCAATAAATGGCATCGTGGATCTGCTTCACGAAGGAAAGAAAAATTGGTATCTTCTTTAAAGCAACACCAACCACCACTGTAATGAGCCCCAACCCGTTCCTCGCATGGGATGATTTTTTAAACAAAACGTACTTTCTTTTTTTTTTTTTTTAAAGATTTTATTTATTTATTTATTTGAGAGAGAGAATGAGAGAGAGAGAGCACATGAGAGGGGGGAGGGTCAGAGGGAGAAGTAGACTCCCTGCTGAGCAGGGAGCCCGATGCAGGACTCGATCCCGGGTCTCCAGGATCATGACCTGAGCCGAAGGCAGTCGCTTAACCAACTGAGCCACCCAGGTGCCCCAACAAAATGTACTTTCAATTCCTCACTACTACTTCTGAGCTAGGCCATCTTGGCCACTTTACCTACTTCCTTGGAGCTCCGTTTCCTCTCTGGGAAGATGGTTTGGGGGCATATCCTGCCTTCCGTGCTCTGCCTCCGAGGAGGGCTTTTGTCCCATTTGGGAAATGCAAGGAGAGTTTGTGACAAGAGCCAGCTAGCCCCTACGTCCCCGGCATCTGATGGAATGGGGATACCTTGTTGGGCATCTTTCTCTTGCTTTGGCATCTTCAGACCTCGAGGTTGCAGGAAAAGCGGGTGACTTTTGTCAAACTTGGCATTGTGCTGGAGGTCACGGTGCTCCGTCAGAGGAGGCGGTAATGTATTTATTTGTCACTGCCGCCGGTCCACGCCTCCGTCTTCCCTTCCGTTTGTTCTGCCCAAGGCCGTTGGGGTCCGACAGAGATCAAGAGTGTTTCTACAGAGATGAAGCAGCTCGTCCAAACCTGAATTAGATGTTAAATCTTTTTGAAGTGGGGAGGAGGTAAAGGAGGGAGGAATTATATTGTGCTAAGAATTTATCCTGTGTTGTTTCCTGTGAGATACTGTTCCCGGAAAGATTTGTTACCCAGCGAGTTGCAAACTGCTGTTTCAGGCTGATAGGTGCTGCCAATTCATTTTGATGAATTCTGCCAGTCAGAAAAGTATTTTTCCCTGCTTTTAGTCGCTGGGGATGGTTGGAAATGGATGATGGTTTTAAGAGCCGGGGCGGTGTACACTGGCATGCCCGGGACTCGTGGAATCAAAGATCCTTCCATCCAAACTCGGTGCTGCAGAGAAAAGCCAGACCAAGACGACTGGGCCGAAAATTGCCCTCAGCCCCCAGTCCATGTTTCCATGTGTCTCTTCTCCCAGTCACTTACTGGGAAATTATTTCCCTGTTGATCCCCCATTCAGATCCCCCCTATGCCTGCTCAGCTTCTAGGTTCCAGACAGCCCTAATGTCCTGTCCCTGCTAGGCTGGGACGAAGCACCATGAGCCGGACTCCAGAGTCTGGCAGATCTGGGCACAAATTCTGGTTCCATCCCTAATGGGCTGACCTGGATAATTTACATTGTCTCTGTGACCATCAGTTTCCTCATCTGTGAACTAAAGATAAACATGGTAGAGATCTACCTCACTACTGAAATTGACTACCAAACTTGTGCTCTTTAAATATGGGAACTGAACAGATTCAGATACTTTTTTTTTTTTTAAAGCAAATTCCTTGTATCTGATCTCTTGCCACTCATGCCCAGGAACAAAATAGGGATGAAAGTGTCAATAGGTTCACTGTCTGCTTCAACCCCATCCCCCCTTTCCTGGACCCCTCCATGTCTCTTTTGCTTGTGTCCAGCTTCCTCCTCTTTGCTTTGCAGCTTTGAATCAGTAATTTCTGGCATTTGCTTCAGTTCTCCCCAAGGTAAGCATCTTTCAGGTTGCCTTTCTCGGCCCTATACCAGGGGTGCTGCCCTGTGACCCACCGTGGTCTTCGGTCACTGCCAGCAGAACCCCAGTGCATGCTGGTCCTGTTGTGTGCTGGGGGCAGCTCGGCACTGTTCTCAGGTCTGGGACACTCCTGTGGAAATCTTCTGTCACACGGATCTCTCTTCCTTCTCCCAGATGCCTCTACCACATCTCCATCACGGTCAGGGGGTCCCTTCCATTTGTGGAGGGTGTAACTCTTGAAAATGTCTTCCAGACAGAAAGACATGTGGGAAGAGCTCTGGGATCTTTCCTGATTTTGGCTGCAAGGTTCATGTAAGTCTCTCTTCTCTCTGGGCCTCCGTTTACTCCCCTCTCTGAAGAGGTAGGAAGTCCTCAGGATACCTGTCCATGTTTCCAGGGCCTGTGTCATCATCTGGGATTACTTTTTGGAGACCCTTGAGACCCTGGAGAAGGTGGGGTAGGGTGGGAGGAAGACCACAGGAAGGGCCTCCTGTTCCAGTAGGTTCTAAGGTGAATGAGGGACTCCAGAAGCTTCCACACTCATCAGGCCATGCCACCGCAACCCACTCCCTTGGCCTTCTGAACTCAGCAAAGGGTAAGCCAGGGTGGCCCAGCCACCCACACCACCATCTAGGCTCCCAGTCTCCCCCTCCTCCCCAAACCACTCACTTCTCAGAAGCCACCTTTCTGTGTAGATGCTTAGGCCGAGCTGGAGGGCATCCCTGAACAGGTTGTCAGTGAGGCAGGAACTGGTAATAAATATCACCTGAAGGCACTCGGGGACCCTGCAAGGGGAAGAGACTGAGATCTTTGCTTGCACAACCCCAGGGGCCTGGGAGCTGAACGGAAATGACCTGGAGCCCAGTGGTGTGTGAATGTGACACCCAAGGATGCTGTCCATCACCTAGATAGGGCAGGGGGATGCCCCCTCTGGACTCTTTTGAACACTCCCACAGAGTCAGGAATCTTCCAGGGACCTTGCCTCCTCAGTCTGAGCCTCTTCCATGATAGCTGTAGGACACTCACTGGAACAAATGGATATTCTTTGCGGATAGAGGCTCATCTGGGCTGAAAGTGTTTGTCCCCTTCTTCAGAGTTCTGCTTGGCTATAGAGCAGCTTGGGGACCAAGCTTAAGTCCCAGGTACATGGCATCAACTGCTTCACAATTAGTGGGGAGAAAGAGGAAGAAGGAGGGAGAATTGAGGGAGAATGACTTCAAGTGTGTCACCTGGAGCATTAACATCAGAATCACCTGCCCCTCTTCTGATTGGGCCTTTCTGCGAGGGTCCCAGGGATATGAATTTTAATAAGCTACCTGAGTAATTCTGAATGCAGAGTGGAAGAAAAAATCCGGGGTGGCTGGGTGGCTCAGTCAGTTAAGCGTCTGCCTTCAGCTCAGGTCATGATCTCAGGGTCCTGGGATCAAGTCCCACATTGGGCTTCTTGCTCAGCAGGGAGTCTGCCTCTCCCTCTGCCTCTCTCCCCAGCTTGTGCTCTCTCTCTCACTCTCTCTCTCTCAAATAAATAAATAAAATCTTTAAAAAACTTAAAAAAAAAGAAAAAATCAAAGATATAGATGACTTTGATATTGGGCTTACTTGTCATTTATGAGCAACTCCTACAAAGGAGAGAAAACTTAACATAATGGTCAAGTTCAGAGACTCCTGTGTTTGAATGCCAGGAGTGCTTCCCAGTGTGTGACCTTGGGAAAGCCACTCCATGCCCCCCTCTTCCCAGCCTTGGTTCCCCATCTATGAAAAGGAGATGTTGATAGCAGTGCCCAACTCACAGGGTTGTTGAGAAATAAATGTTTATATACAAAACACTTAGAAGACTGGCACATCATAAGTGTTTTTGAAAGAAATTATGAACAGATCTGGCACAGAAATAACTTTGCCAGTAGCTTTGTTGGGGTGATGGACAGAGGGGTCTTTACTGTGGTGGTGTGAGGGCTTCTGGTGGGTTTCTTGGTCTAGGAAATGAATGAAAGCCACTATCCACCGTATGGGTCCACAGCACCAATGGGGACAAGGATGGGGCAGTGCGAGCAGGGAAGACACTCTATAACCCCTCCGATTTGACCTTCCTAGTGGACACTCAGCTACTTTTTACCTCCTGGACTATGCAGAAACTTCTGGATTTCTGCTACACAACAGGTGAGCCAAGGTGGTCTGGAGTACCAACAGAAGTTCTCTCTTTGCTCACCCAGACTTCTCTGTTATATTAACTCTGAATCGGCCACCTTCACGCTGTTATGTGGATAATCTGTGAGGTCCCCTCCTGCGAGTGTCCCAAGTGGGGAGCAGGGTCAAAGCTGAGCTCCTCCTCAGCTTCCCCACTTTCCCACTTGGGCCTCAGGGCTGAGAGGAAAAGGAAAAATCTCCACCTCCCGCTCTCAGTTACCCTTCTCCTTCCACAGCCCTCCGGGGTCAGAGGAGAAGCTCCCCTCCATCTTTACCTCTAATCCCCAAGGAAAGAATGAGCTGGCTTCCCCTTCCTCTATTCTGGAAGGGAGACAGACTCCTTTTCCTCTTTCCAAGGAGGCATCCTCTGCCCTTTTTCCTGGAGCAACAATGATAGACAAAACAGAGAGAGAGAGAGAGAGTGAAATCATCTAGAAGGTAGCGCACAAACACAGGTATTTCAGACATATTATACTTATACGCACATAAATGATGTCCAATAAATATTTATTGAATTGCACAGTATGGTTGAAAGAGCAGGGACTCAGAATCCAGGCTGGTCTGTTTCGAATCTTGGCTTTGTCACTCACTGACCATATAAAGCCAAGACTGGCACAGTGGCCTTGGGCAGGAATGAAATTGTTTGTGCCACATCACTGTAGTGATTTAAGCAGAGCCTGTTCACTGTGCTCTCTACAGGCATGAACTTAAGATTTTGTTTTACAAGCTGATGATTATATTGGCTGTCAACAGAGCTTAAATTCTGGCACCTAGCAACTCACTTAAATACTTGTTCAAAGAATATCTGGGTCAGAAATCCTCCCCTTTTCCTTCTCGAACTGTTAAAATTCAATAGGAAAGTGACCTGTTCAAAGATGAACTCTATTTTATAAAGATGTTTTCAGTGGGCCCTGGGTAAAAAATATTTCATAAACCAGAGGAAGCCACTAAATCAAGGAGTGGAAAAAGAAATAGACTTGCTAGAGCAGTACCATTTTGGTGTGGGAAGGTGATATATGCAACATTTTTTACTATATTTGGCTGCAAACTCCAGACAGTTGTTGCCTTGATCTATGACTGAGATTCTGTGGCAGGGCACCATTTGAACTAGCCCTCCTCGGGGCCTTTTGCTGCAACAGGAGGCCATAAATGATGATGACTGGGTGAATATTTTGAAAAGAGGAGAAGGAGGCAGTTTCAAGTGGGAAGTTCTGGTGGATTCATGATGTTACTGAATATGCTGATCGGGCCACAAGGAAGTCTGCAGGTAGAACACGGACCATCACTGGTAGAAGGCACGGGTGTGCCTAAAGTGGCTTCTGATAGGGGGTGTCTCTGTTGTCCTCTGTGTTCCCCGGGATGCACACTGAGACAGAGTTTAGCAAGTGTGGTGTTTACTGGTAATGCCTTTAGGGTCCATACCTGTGGATCGGAGGGGAGGGAAGCAGCAGTGGGAAGAGGGTAAGTCCAGCTGTGATGTAGCTCCAGAGACAATCTTGGCTGAATCTGGAGCTAGAATTGTCCCCAGCCGGGCTGAGGGGTTGGGCTTTTATATTATGGCATCAACCAGTCATTAGGCTCAGGGTGAGCTTGGGTGAGATGGGTTGATGGGGCAGTTGAGGCAACTTCAGAAGGCCCGACAGGTGAACGGTGTGGCCAACAGCCTTCCCAGTGGCTGAACCACAAGGGCCTCTACTGAGACACAATTTGGGTGGTGCATCACAGTGTCCACTGTGCTCTTGCAGGGGAGCTGGGAATGTCAGGTCTGCGCATGGTTGGTTGGAGGCTTGACTGGGATTAATCTCCTAGGTTTCTCTAAATAAGAGCCAATTACTAATTGATCTGATAACTCCTTGCTGTGCCAGAGATTTGGATGAGAGCAAGCACACAGCCGTCCTTGCCGGTGATCCATTCTGCTACGGAAACTTCCTCCTTCCTGCAAGCGTGAGGAGTCCACAGAGAGCAGCGTCTTTATGGTTCACGTGGGCTTTGGAACTGGACTGACTTGCGAGCCTAGCTAAGCCACTTCCCAGTTGCCCAACCAGAGAACAATGGCTTGACCTCTCTGAGCCTCAATTTCCTCCCCTGTAAAATGTTAACAATTATTGGTATGTTGCTATAAAGCTCTCTCCTAGCGCATGAAAGCAGTCAAAGTTATTATTACTTGTGTGAACAGTGGTGGGTCAGAGAAGGGAGAGGATCCACTCATTTACCTTTTCCAAGGCTGATGTGAGCATGATGGCAGCAGAAGGCTTAGCCTGGGCTTTGTGGGCAGACGTCCTGTCAGGGTCACACGCTGGGTTCAGTAGAGTCTCTGGGGTCAGTTCCTCCTCTCAAAATCCTGAAGATGATGGAAGCCACAAAATTAGCCTCCAGGTTGCCTTGGCATTGGGTGTCCTACTTGACTGAAACTGAAGGGAATCATGGATCATTGTCAGGAAGTGGCAAGGTCAGGCCCTGGAGTTTTAGCTGCCCAGAGATGCGCATGGAACCACAGGACTGTGTCTGATGTGAAACACCACTGGTTCTCAAAGCGGGTCCCTGTGCCAGGAGAAGCAGCATACATTGAGAATGTGTTAACTATGCAATTTGTTGGGTCTCACCCCCGACCTACAGAAACCCTGGGGATAGAGCCCAGGACCTGTATTTTGATAAGTCCTCCAGGTGATTCGGATGCATGTTTCTGTTTGAGAATCAATGGTATAGATAAGAGGTCAACAGATATTTTTCTGTACATATTTCAGGCGTTGCAGCCCATGCATTCAGTCTGTCAAACTGACTCCAGCCTCCCACGTTGGTGCAGAAGCAGCGGTAGATGCTATCTGCATACATGAATGGGCGTGGCTGGGCTCCAGGAAAGCTCTACTGCAGGCAGGCGATGGGTTTTCAGTCTCTGGTAGAGGCGCCTGCAGGATCACAGTCTCTTGCCTTAAGGTGATTTCTCTCCTCCACAATTAGATACTCATTGCTTTATTCATGTATTCAATAACTCATTTTATTTCTCTATTGTATTATGGACCTCTGCATGCCAGGAACTCTGCTAAGGACAGGAGATGCAACAGTAAATAAGAGACACACCAGCCCGCCATCCTGGAACTTAAAGTTGAAAGGGAGACCTAAAAAAGCAAGTCACAAACAACGATTAAGATAAATACATGACACAAAGGAAAGAGAGTTAGAAGGGTTCAGAGCTGACTAATCTAGTTAGGGGAGGGTGGAAAAGGCCTTTCTAAGGAGCTTTTTTTTTTTTTTTTTTTTTTTAGAGAGGGAAAGAGATTGGGAAAGAGAGAGATGGTGGCGGAGGGGTGTGGAGAGGCAGAGGGAGAGAGAGAGAATCTTTTTTTTTTTTAAGATTTTATTTATTTATTTGACAGAGAGATATAGCGAGAGAGGGAACACAAGCAGGGGGAGTGGGAGAGGGAGAAGCAGGCTTCCTGCCGAGCAGGGAGCCTGATGCGGGGCTCGATCCCAGGACCCTGGGATCATGACCTGAGCTGAAGGCAGACGCTTAATGACTGAGCCACCCAGGCGCCCCAGAGAGAGAGAATTTTTTTTTTAATTTAATTTTATTATGTTATGTTAATCACCATACCTTACATCATTAGTTTTTGATGCAGTGATCCATGATTCATTGTTTGCCTATAATACCCAGTGCTCCATTCAGTACGTGCCCTCTTTAATACCCATCACCAGGCTAACCCACCCCCCCACTCCCTCCCCTCTAGAACCCTCAGTTTGTTTCTCAGAGTCCATAGTCTGAGAGAGAGGATCTTAAGCAGGCTCCACACTCAGTGCAGAGCCTGATGTGGGGCTCGATCTCACAATCCTGAGATCCTGATCTGAGCCAAAATCAAGAGTCGGACACTTAACCGACTGAGCCACACAGGCATCCTGAAGGAGCCGTCTTTTAGGATGGAATCCTGAGGATTCATGGAATGAGCTACTATTGTAACTAGGTGTCTGGTACTTTTGTAAGGATTTTGTGCTCATAGCTCATTTCATTCTCCAGTAATCCATTGAGGGAGGTACCAATTTTATTCCTGGCTCACAGAAGAAGAGAGTGAGGCCCAAGAAGGATGTGCAGTGTGCCCCCAGATTTGAGCCCAGGAAGTTTGGGTCTAGAAACTGTGTTCCCAACTATAGCTCGATATCAGCTAGGTAACGGGAAAGAGAAGAACATTCTAGGCAAAGACAGCAGTTAACTGTCTAGTGAGGTGAATAGTCCCTACTTTAATAATTTTATTTTGGAGAGTTTTATAATCTAGACATCAAGTTAGACATTGAGGATGCAACTAGAAAGAAATCAGAAAGGCCTTCATGGAGCTTACAGACAAGTCCAGAAGACATACATCGCTGAAAACTAGGGGAGAAAGAGCAGAGGGGGAAGTGGGCTGGTGAAAGTGTACACAGGAGTTCAGGGGATGGTCTGAGGCTTCATTCAATACTAAGCAAAGAAAGGGCAGAGAGATTAAGACCAAATTCCCCTTCTTGACTTTTTTGTCCAGTGACATATCTAGAGCTCTTGCTGGTTAAGTCCAATTTCTGGCCATAGTTCTCTCTCTCTCTCTCTCTCTCTCTATATATATATATATAATTATTATATATATTATAATATATATGTATAGAATTATTAATATATTAATAATTATACAATATTATATAATATATATTTTTTATATATATATGCTATGTTTCATCATGTAGGGGAGAGAAGGATAAATTATTAGTTGGTATGGGGTTACTGGATTAATGATTTGTTAATAAAACAAAGTAAATGCTCACTTAACACCTTATCCCCAAATACTATATTCTAAATGAATTAAATAACTATATTTTATAACAAAATTCTATCCTAGTATAGATAACATAAGCATACTGACATATTTAAGTTTAAAATACCTCAAAAATGTGGTTATGTCAGAATATATATTCAGAGGATAAGAAGCAAAATAAAAATAACACCACATGGAGACAAATTTGCATTAAGTGTGGCAGAAAGAGAATTACTATCTACTCTATAAGAGGAATTCATACAAATAGCAAAGGAAAAAAAGTCCATAATTCTGAAAGTTAAATGTGAACATAATTTCAAAAGACATGGACAGGACCTAGAGCTAACAATATAGAAAACAAAAATGGCTAGTAAGTGTAGACAGTATTTAATCTCAGTGGTAATCAAGATATTTGAATATAAAATCGATGTGATACAGTTTGTCAACTACATTAGCAAACTTTATAAAAACAATCATATTCTGGGGAGATTACATTTGAAATGAATACTCTCACTCACAGTTAATGGAGTTTGAAATCAGCATAAAATTGGGAAAATTTTGCAACCTGGCAAAATATATCAAGACCATTCAAAATATTCACACCCTTTGACCAAATATTTGCATTTCTGGGAATTTTTCTAAGGACGTTGCATTCTTATCCTAGTGCCGCTGGAATGAGGAACCACAAACTGGGCATCTCAGAACACAACAGAAATGCATTGTCTCACATCTGGAGGCCAGGAGTCTGAGATCAAGGTATGGGCAGAGTTGGTTCCTTCCCAGAGCTGGGAGGGAGAATCTGCTCCATGCCTCTCTCCTAGTGTCTGGTGATTTGCTGGCAATCTCTGGCATTCCTTGGCTTGTGAGTGCATCACCCTGAATTTTGCCTTCACCTTCACATGATATTCTACCTGTGTGCATGTCTATCTCTGTCCAGACTTTCCCCTTCCGCCAGTCCTATTGGATTTGGACCCACCTAATGACCTCATCTTAATCATCTTCGAAGGTCCCATCTGACAGCTTCTTCTATAGGGACCTTATAACTCCTCGATGTTCTAACCCCAGCTGTCCCTAATCCCCTAACCTCCAGCGTCGGGATCTAAACTAGTTCCTCCTGCTTATTCTTCCACCAGCAATCTGCTTTTGGAATATCAAATCCAGTTCCTATTCCCTCCTAATTCTTTCTTCTCTGTTTGTGGGATTCTAACTGTTCAACTTCAAGTTCTGCTACTTGTTTCAATTTCTTGGCTTTCAAGATTTATTTTTCCTGGAAAGCTTGTAAGTGCTGGATAATTTTATTATGGAATCATGGAATTATAGAACTCAGTTCTGGAATGATTTCTAAAAAGGTATTTTTTCCAGATAAGGATTACCTCACTCTTCTTTGTAATAATATTATTTTCATATTTAATACTGATTATAATATTATTTAGTGTCATAAGATATGATTTTGATAATGGGTAGATACATAACTGGGGCCAAAATTTTACACCTCTTGTTAACACTCCCTCAGGACATATGGCAGCAGCTAAAAGATCGTTAAGTGTCCTAAGAGAGAACTATGTTAATTCCCCATGACATTTTCCATTTACATCAGGAAAAAACATTGCCATTGACCTCACCATTGTCTTCTGAGAAAGGATGCTTCTGTTAAATGAGAAGCTGCTTCATGAGCTGATTGTCTTGATTCATTTAGTAATCCAGATCTACAAGTAGGAGTTAGCAGGTGCCAGAACAGCTCACCAAGGTATAGGATGATTCATTTGAAGTCTTTTGAGAAATCAAGGAAGAGACAGTAAGAGCGAGAAGGTGGGGAGAAAAGGGGAGGCAGCAGACACTGGGCAGGAAAGACCAGGGAGGAGCTCCACGTGGGTGGCTCTCTTCTGGCAGACAAGAAAGCCTATCATTTTTGAGTTCCTATTGTGTGATCTCTTGGTGAAACTCCAGCTTGGTATGAAGGTCACTATATTTAAAAATGCTGTGCATGAGTGATTTCTGTTCTATATTTTATTTGTTAATATGTATAGTGTTTTAGTTGATGAAAAGCTTGGCATTTATCCCACAATGAGGCAAGCAGGAACCCCAGAGGTAGAGGAGACAATGAGATTATAAGGCTTATAAGCACCCTGGACTTCAGAGAAATTTGGGGAGGCCACAGGCTCCAGAGAGTTGTGCCTGTGTCTCCATGGCTATGAAGACTCCAGCAGACTTACGGGTTACACGAGCGTGACCAGCTTTGCCCTCTGGTAGGAGTGGACCCTGAGATGCCTCTCTGCCAATCTCCCTTCCCCTTGGGCTGCAGCTGCCCTACCAGCTGTCCCCAGGCCTCTTGTAAATGGGAGGAAGCAAAGCCTCCAACCTACACGTTTTAAAGGACTGTTTTTTCTTTTTAATTGAGGAAAGTTCGCACAATGCAAATGAACAATGGGTCTCATTTCCAGCCTCCCCCAGAAAGAGGCCGCTTTTTGATTGATGCAGGAAGGAAATCGAGGCTAGGCTTTCCAGAAACCAGTGCTAGAATGAGGAGACCAGCTTGAGATATGTTGCAGAAGAGGAAAGCCAAAAACTATTTTCCAATCACTGGTCTAAAGCTTTCCAATTTCAAGCCCTATGGGATTTAGCATTTTAGGGGATAAACAAGGCAGTCTTGAGGTTACCAAGAGAAACATGAACCATCTGAGCATTTTAGACACGACTTACCTTTGGATGAAGAGAGAAGGAATAAACATTCCCTGAGCACCTGCTGTGTGGTAGACTCTGCAATGGACACTTCTGAAGTGGTTTCTCATTTAATACCACGTTACAGTGTCCCTAGGAAGCACTATACAGATGATGTATTTGAGGCTCAGTAAAGTGACTGTCCAATGCCACATGGACAGTGTGTGCCAAATGCTGCTGACATGGACCAAGTTATTGGTCTGGGAAGATGATCTGGCTGGCAGCTACTGTATTGTATAATGCACAGATAAAACATTCCCATCACTGCAGAAAGTTCTACTCTAGAGAGAGTGGAACAGACTGAAACAGTTTCAGGCAATAGAAGAGGGTATTTATAAAAGTAAGAGATTTCATAGGAGTGAAATAGAGCATCATCGGGACTCCAGGGACTGGGGGAGCTCCCTAACTTAGGCTCTGCGATGAGTAGGTATGGAGGTTCAAACCTGGCTGCAGAGTCTATGACTTCTCTCCAAGACTCAAGGTGCACAGATTGGAGGACACTGCTTGGATAGTGCAGCTCAGTGGACAGGGCTGCAGACAGACTTTAGACCATGTCTGCATCTTGAAGGTGGTCATGGGGGACATGACACAGAGTCAGCTTTGTCCCCAGTTGGATAACGGGCTGGTATGGTTGAGCCTGCACTGACAAATAGGGCAGAGCTGTGGCAGGTAGAGGCTGACAACAAAAACCTTCAGCCCATTTTATGGTTACATGCAAACTGCACAAATATGTGTGTGTGTGTGTGTGTGTGTGTGTGTTGGGAGGGCAATTAAGCATGCTTCATTCCTTGAGAGCGGCTCATTCTTTTGCATATCCTGGATTCCAGTATGAGCCTCCTGAGAGCACATGACATTGGAAGTGGAATCTCAGAGATATTTCAGGACCCAAAGAACTTTCTCCTTCCCCTCCATCTTTGAGGACCTCTTTTCAACTCCTGTCCACTTTGAGCTTTCTCCCCATGGGCTTTAGAAGATGAGTTGGCGCAGGCTGTAAAAGAGCTTTCTCTTTGTGTGTGTGTTGGAAACGCCTGTCTAGCTCATTCATAATTATGCACACTAGTCTGGAATAAATAGAAAAAAAAAAACCTGACTGACGTAAAGGAATTCTATTCTGGCAAGGTCTGTATTCACTCAGCAATAATTGCAGCAGAAATGTCTCCACTAGCTCAGTGTCTTTGCCATCAGAATCAAGTCCTGAGATATCTCTAAGAAGCAGTTAACCACCACTGATGTTAGTATCCCCCCAGTATAACTGCATATAGAATACTCATATAAGATGCTTCTGGTGTGGGGGCGGTCTCTGTTAAAATCTTGGACACTCTATGCTCATGTTGGAGATCTGCAATGCACTAAACAAAGTCTCTAAGAAGTCCTACAGTAAAGAAACCTTTTAAATTCTGTTTCAGCCAGAATTTCCCAAGCTAGTTTGGAAAGCCAGCCTTCTTTCCTTCCTCCCTTTCTCTCTCTCTCTCTTCCTCTTTCCATGAAGCATCTGTAGAATAAAGCTCTATAGAATGAAAAAAAGAAGTTCTATAGAATGTATTTTGGGAAACAGTAGCATAAATACAACTGAATCATGACATGGGGTCGGGGAGATGTGTGTGTGTGTGCTGCCTTTCACTCTCAGGGAATCTGAAACAATGATAGTATTTGAAGGAGGTTGTGATTTCCATGGGCCTGTCCTGAAAAATATAAGAATAACCCTCATAACTCTGTGATCCTTTTTAAAGCCATCACCGCATTTTATTGTTGAACATAAGTTCTACCTGTTTATTCATTAGTTCAGTTTCAAATATACCAACTCCATGATCACTAGAGGAAAGATGTTACCTTCTTATTTTTTTAAAGATTAATTTATTTATTTGAGAGAGAGAGAGAGAACGAGCAGAGGAGGGGCAGAGGGAGAGGGACAAGTACACTCCCCGCTGAGCATGGAGCCCATCGTGGGGCTCAACTCTAGGACCCTGAGATCATGACCTGAGCCGAAACTAAGAGTTGGCAGCTTACCTGACTGAGCCACCCAGGGGCCCCAAGATGTTACCTTCTTAATGCAACCTTCAGAGATACTGTATCTAATCCTTTGATAAAAATTATGGCAGACAGATGTGGTTTGACATTACATTAGTCTCTTACCATCTCTTCCTAGGTATGTTACATGTCCTCCTAACTTACTTTCCTTTCTCACAATGTCACCTGAGCTCTCCCCCTTGCTCCCTCCATCTCACCACAATAAAGATTATCATAGAAAATATTCCTCAACTTAAGCCACATCATCATTCTCCACTGCCAATAAGATAAACCCCAACCAATTTCTCTGTGCTGTGCTTTGCCAGTGCTGTTCCTCTTGATACGCCCTTTTCCTCACTCACCTGGCAAATACCTAGTCATCCTTAGGACCCAGTCCAATTGTCATGACTCCTGGGGAATATTCCTTGATGTTTGCAGGAAAAATTATTTGTTCCATCTTCTATATTCTCATTGCATTTTGTATTTTTGGCTTTTGGCTTTTAAGGTAAAATGAGAAGGGGTGCCTGGGTGGCTCAGTTGTTAAGCGTCTGCCTTCGGCTCAGGTCATGATCCCGGGGTCCTGAGATCGAGCCCTGCATCAGGCTCTCTGCTCCACGGGAAGCCTGCTTCTCCCTCTCCCACTCCCCCTGCTTGTGTTTCCTCTCTCGCTGTGTGTCTCTCTCTGTCAAATAAATAAATATCTTTAAAAAAAAAAGATAAGATGAGAATTATGGGAAGGAAGCATGTATCAAAGAGAATTTTGGAAAAAAAATATATTGAACTCAATCTCCCCTGTCTTCTAGCCTTCTTTGATAAACTGACACCATTGTCATTATCTACAACTATCATACTCATTATGCTCTAAGCACTGGACAATATATGTCACATTAATTTTCTCTTTGATCCTTAAGACAAAAATGGATATTTTGTTCCCACCCTACAGATAGCCTTATTCAAGGTTGTCTGGTTCCAAAATTGGTGCTACATCCACTGTGTAGCATTGCCTCTTGGGTACATGATTAGCCATGTGATGTGCCACTCAGCACACTCTATGTTTATAATAATTACCTGTAATTCTCAAATAAACTTTTCTTTTTTTTTTTTAAAGATTTTATTTATTTGACAGAGAGAGACACAGTGAGAGAGGGAACACAAGCAGGGGGAGTGGGAGAGGGAGAAGCAGGTTTCCTATGGAGCAGGGAGCCCGATGCGGGGCTCAAACCCAGGACCCTGGGATCATGACCTGAGCCAAAGGCAGACACTTAACGACTGAGCCACCCAGGCGCCCCTCAAATAAACTTTTCAAGGTGATATTAATATCCTCATTTATAACCAAAGAAAGTGAGTCTTATTTGCCCAAGATCATCTAGTAGGTGGATGATAGATTAAAACCCTGTATTCCTTCCAGTGCATCATACAACCTGAGGTTTCCATCATTAAAGAGATAGAAGCCTAGGATTTATAATGGAGACCAGGAAGCCCTACTGGGTCCTTAGTCATAAAAGTAGATTCAGAAATTATAGTGGAATGGTGGAATGGTTAACCATTAAGGGTGGAATGATGAACTGTTAAGAACATACAGGAGAAAGGGGAACAAGCTAAATAACACCACAATGGCATAAACCACAAAATCCAGACAAATGAGGCTTTTTCTTCAACTAACAGATTGTAAGGAAAAGAGAGGGAGAAAGAAAAAGGGGAGAGAGAGAAAGAAAGACAAGGGGGTATGGAGAAAAATGTTAATTTAATCTAAGGAATTAAGTGATATGCCAACAGTTGCATGTATGTATCTTATTTCAATCTTAAGTTTTATAAGAAAATCCAGAGAAATAAATTATAAGGAGATCAAGGGAAATATGAATGCTGATTAAGGATCTGATAAAATTAATAAATTATTGTTAAATTTTTAGGTGTGATAATGTAATTATGTTTAAAAATGAAGTTCTAGTTTTATATAGATAAATATGAAACTATTTATTGATGCAGTGATAGATATCTTGGGTATGCTTTAAAATAATTTGGGAGAGGAGCCAATGGTAGTAATATAGATAAATCTCGATAGTCCATAAGTCTGTAATTGTTGAAGCTGGGTGATGGGAATTTGGGAGTTCACTTTATTACTCTGTCTAAATTAAAAGTTTCTAATTATAAAACATTAAAAGTAAGTGATTAGCCAGATATGCCCATTCCATGAGCAGAAGGATTGATAAGCATTTTGAGTGTTTTGTTATCAATAGATTAAGATATCAAAGCAGAAAACATATCTTTGAGCCAGATTCTTGTTCTAGTAGCCAGTTTGCTAGGTCTACCCATTTGGAAATGAATTGCTGGGGGTGAGGGAAAATCACAGCATTTCTCCTTGTGCTGTCTGTTACTTACTGTCATGAGAGCCTATATTTAAAAAAAGGCTTTGGATTTACACTTTGATTTATTAAAATATGTGAATTTTTGTCCTAGGAACAATTTT
Organism: Halichoerus grypus; assembly: GCF_964656455.1. Taxonomy (NCBI): domain Eukaryota; kingdom Metazoa; phylum Chordata; class Mammalia; order Carnivora; family Phocidae; genus Halichoerus; species Halichoerus grypus. The sequence continues at coordinate 119,325,722 of NC_135721.1, forward strand.
GCAGTTTTATAACATGTGATCCATCCAGAAGATTCCAGGAGAGAACCCATGTTTGCCAAAGTGACATTGGTGTGCTAAAATTAAGAGTTCCCATAGCAACTCCTACTTCAATGTTGGTTGGTCCTAGATTTTCCAACAAGAAGGAGGGAGTGAGGTGGAAACAACATGAGTTGGGTCCTGGGAGGGACTAACTGCTTGCTTCAGGAAGAGGAAAGTCACTTTTTTTTTTTAAGATTTTATTTTTAAGTAACATCTGCACCCAACATGGAGCTCGAACTTACAACCCCAAGATCAAGAGCTGCATGCTCTACTGACTGGGTCAGCCAGGCACCCTGAGGAAAATCACTTAAATGACCAAGCCCAAGAGTAAATCCAAGTCAACTTCCATCTGGGTCAAGGCTGATATGTAAGAAGTCTTATTGCAAGGGTGGGGGATAGTGGCAGAGGGACTTGGGTCTTGGCAGAGTTTTCTTTATTCTATCAAAGTCAAGCTCACTCAAGGAGGCCTAGCCAGGATGCGGATGTAGTAGGGTTGCTCAAACGGGTGTTGTAGAGGGTGGGTCAGGGTTGGGAGGCCATAATTCTATCTTGGGTTACATTACCCACAGCATCAAGAGTGAGAATCAAAAACAAGTATAGGAGACCGCCAGGCCTTAAGCAATATATAAGAGCTTGGGATGGAAGTGCCTATATGCAGCAAGTGGGTTTGTGTTGTGTTCTCCCTCACCCCCACGTGTGCTAACTGCCATATACAGAATGTAACCATTTCTGAACTCACTTTCCTGATGGGCAGGGATATGCCGACATCCTTCTTAACCAGGTCGTCATTATCCTGGACTGGGGAGAGCTAAGGTGCTTGGGGGCAGTCGTCAGTGCCCACATCTGTGCTGGGAAGAGCTGGGGCAAGTTACAGTGAGCGATTTTTCCAGCTGCATCTTTGCTGGCCCATGAGAATACGCAAGGCAGCACAGCCTAGAAGAGGAGGCACGGCCTCTTTGCCAGCCCAGTTTCGAGCTGAGCCTGAAGCTAATGCTCTGGGCGCACAGCTACTGACCTTGATGGCCACAGCTTCCCTGAGTCAGGGAGCCTCAAATGCTTCAATCGACACTCCACACTTCAGGCTGTTTACTTATCTGATGGAGCTGTTCTTTTGGAAAGCTGGGTTAGTCCTGTAATGCAAAGTGACAGAGAAAATAAAAACACCCTGCTGAGAAAAAGCCACAATGTTAATGTGAAATACAAACTTTCTGTTCATCTGAATCTTAGTTTATTTTAAAACAGAACTGTAACAGCTCGGATCCTGGGGACCGGGAGGGGCTGTGGCTACAGCTACCCGGCTCTCAGATCCTTCCCCGACTTGCCTTTTGGTCTTAACTCTTTGCACTTTTCCCAGGAGTCAAAGTGGTGTGATGTGGGTTTGCCCTCCCTGAATATGACTCCAAGACCAAGGAAGAGCGAATTCTGGAGTTTACAGTAGATGCGGCTGAAACTAATATCACTTCGTTCTGCCCCCTAACACTGCCGTCTCTCTGACTGAATAAAAGCTTGGCCCCAGGTCCCCAGGAGCTTTGTTCTGGAGGAATCTGGCTTTTGTGTTTCTTCTGAGCCAAGTTTGGGGTCTGATCCCAAACTCTTACAGCTGGCACTCAGCAACATCTGGTTGGCATCTTCTCTACCCCATTTCCTGGTGTTTGCCTGAATTTTTTGGAATTAGCTCAGTTTTCTTAATTTTTTTTTTTTGTTTGTTTCTGAATGTTTTCTGAACAGTATTATCCATATAAGAATGTTAGCCATATAAAAGCCCTGGGGAGAATCTTGCTATGTAGTCTGCTTCCTGTCCTCACTCCACCTCCAAACTGGAAAAACAGGAGCCCATGGTGGAAAATGAAGAGAAGCAGTCCAAGTTTAGAAGAAAAGCAGGAAATTATCCCAGAGGAGAGGCTTTCAATGAGGCAAAGGGAGGCAAAGGATGTCAAATTGCACCTAAGAAGACAGATCAGAAAAGTGGCCACTGGGTGAAGGGTTGGTGGTGTCCTTATGTCGGGCCATGATGGTCAAAACCAGAATGCAATAAATCAGGAGGTACAGAGGAGTGAAGAAAAAGGGAAAATTGCTTCTTCCAGAGATTTCTCTTGAGTACCAGCTCTCCACTTGGGGTGCACATGAGAATCCCCTGGAGAGCATTTAAAAAAATACTGATGCCTGGGCTCCATCCCAGAGGTTCCGATGTAACTGGTTTTTTGAGGGGATTGTTTGGCTTATTTTATTCTATTTTTAAGATGAAAACCAATAGAATTGTTTGTAACCCGACCATAAGTAGTCAGTAGAGAGGGAAGAGATTAAAAGTACAAGGCAGGTGGTGGATGGATGATGTCATGAGATTGCCCAAGCTGGGATCAGAGCCCAGGTGGATCAGAGCCCAGGTGGTTGACCTTCAACCTGGGCAGGTGAGCTCAGAGCACAGGGTGGCTTCCTTTGCCAATGTGTGTTCTTGCTTGATGGTTTCCAGTCCCTGACAGGGGATGCTGGGTTATCTTCTGAGATTTTTTTTTTTTTTTTTTTTTTACCAAAACAGAGTGTCTGATGAGGTTTTGGCTTGGCTTACTGACACTACTGTCCCTGAGGAGACATAATAAATGATAGGGGGAAACTCCTTCCTTGTGCTTAAGTCTAATCATAAATGCATTTGCAGTAGAGGAGGAAATGATAGAAACTGGGGGTGGGGAAAGGATGGACAATCAAAACTTACTAAGAGTGAATAATGACTTGGGAAGGGAAGAGTGGCCATATTTAGACCCCTACCTGAGCCCCTCTATGACAGCTTCTGAACTGCAGGGACAAGTCATTCCAAATCCACTTGGCTTCATCTGAAGGTGTTTCACTCGAGGGAGCCCAAGTTCAAGCTGGTGGTTTGTCACCATGAGTCAGTCTTCATGTGTTGTGCTAGAAAGAAGGAGATGAATTCAGACTAGAACAAACCCATGAGCCAGGGAGACTGAGACTCAGGCAAGTGCTGACATCCCAGGTGAAAAGGTGTGAAGACATCATGGCAAGGCAGGCAGACAAGGTCAGGAGGAAGAACAAGGCTGCTGGTGAGGAGGTGGCTGAGCAACGGGGTGGGGGCATCCCAGATGATGCTTACAGGTGCTTTTCCTGGGCTCTGTCATTTCCTTGGCTATGGCCTGTGGCCTGGACCCTAAAAGGACTGGTAGGAATACCTATCACCAAGCTCTATAATTCTTGGTTCACATTTATCAAACTTGGTAGAAGGTGTATTTAAAAAAAAAATTGTTTTTGTATAAAGATCAGATGTCCGACACACACACACACACACACACACACACACACACACACACACAAATCAAGTGATCTAAGTATACAATAAAAAGGCAGAATATCTCTCCATCTCTCTTACCCTGTAAATCCTGCTCTCCAGAGGCAACCATCATTAATATTTTCTGGGTATGAATTCTTAAATGGGCACTTTTTAAATACCATTTTTAAGGGTAAAACTAGATAATTGTATAATACTGTGATAAATAAAAAGAAGAGGAAGTGTTGTAAATCTCCAGCACGGCTGCACAGGGAACGCTCTCTGACAGGCTCAAGTTTTTGAATGATGTCTACCAATGGTGAGGAAAATAGGCTCATTTTATCGGAGTGATTTTCGAGGAACGGTGTATAAAAGGAAAGAATGTAGGCAGACAAAGACGGTCACATTCTGTAAAGGTGTATAAAGAGGGATTATCAAATTTTGCTGCAGTATCTTTACTGGCTCCGAGGCACCACTGGAGAATGGATGGCTGAAGAGGGCATTTGTGCACGTTTAGACAGCGATGTTATGCTCCCCGGGAGTCAGTACGCACTTGCTAAAATAAATCAGGAATTAGGTTAAACCACCATTCACTCTTTTAAAAATAAGGTCTTTAGGTTGGTAATTCAAGGAGAAAGAAAAGAGATCGTGTGCCTGAAGTTAATCAGGGACCTAAAATGTGATTTCCTGATATCCCTGGGGGCAAAGCAGAGGTACATGTTCCTGATAGTGTTGAAATTGGGCCGGTTTTTAGCTAACGATAGCCAAAGGATGCTATAAACTAATCAACCTGAACTGAAAAATGGAAGGAGCTGTATCGTCACTCCTGTCTTATTTTATGTTTTATTTTCACTGCCTTTCGTGAAAACGTATATATAGTATCTTGGTACATGGCAGGTGTACACTAAGTATTTGCAGGAGATGAGATGTGAGAATGAATGCATGAACAAATGAATGAACGATTGCATGCATCTGAGAGGGACAAATAACTCATGATCTGAAGACAGTAGGAAGGAGCCTCCGGCCCCTTGGCCTCTGGGTGCATTTCAGTCGTTCAGTCTCCTCCTTTGCCCTCCTCAAGCACGCAAATGAGATTTCCCTTCGCTATGTTTTAGAGGTCTTTACATCGGAATCTGGACTTTCATAGTTGGTTCAGCTTGTCCTTCAAAGGAACATCAGAATTGTGAGCATGCTACTCTGGCCTGGCTCACCACCCCAACCTTCATTTCGGGGGACAAAGAAGGAATGTCTCCTTCTCCCCTTTTCCCAGCCCCACATTATCCTCCCACATATTTCTCCCCTTCAATGACGAATAGGCCTTTTATGTTTATGTGTTTATGTATTTATTGGTTTATATTTAAATACTTTATTTATTTGACAGAGGGAGAGAGAGAGAGCACAAGAGGTGAGAAGCAGAGGGAGAGAGAGAGAAGGAGGCTCCTTGCTCAGCTAGATCCCAGGACCCTTGAATCATGACCTGAGCCAAAGGCAGACGCTTAAGCGACTGGAGCCACCCAGGCGCCCCCAAATAGGCCTTTTAATGAGAGCTTTTAAGATCCAATCTCTTAGTGACTTTCGCATAGACAATACAGAATAATTAACCACAGTCCCCATGCTGTACATGACATCCCCAGGACTGACTGACTTTATAACTGGAAATTTGTACCTTTGGACCACCTAACCCCTTTTTGCTCACCCCAACCCCACCTCTGGCAACTACCAATCTATCAATTATATCTCAGTTAAGAAAAGCAGGAATTTGCACTTTGTGCCCTGGTGGACCCAGAGGGGAACTCCCTCCCCAGGAGACCAAGTTGGGACTGGCTCTCAAGGTCATCGTGTTGTTGAGAGCACGGTCTCTATCTGACTCATCCCATGCCCTTACATTCTTGTTCCTTAAAGGGTGGTCCAAATCGCCTGGGGGTGTGTTGGAAATGCAGAATTTCAGGCTCAGCCCTCGACCTGCTGAATCTGATTCTGCAGTTTAACAAGATCGCCGGTGATTCATGGGCACATGAATGTTTGGAAGCACCGCTCCGTGTCCCCCAAGACAGGATGGGGAGGAAGCAGTCAGCTAACATTTGCTGTGTGACTAGGCAGGGAGTAAGGGGAAGGGAGAGGAGGGGAGAGAAGGGGAGGGGAAGGAATGGAGAGAAGATGAAATCATACGAATCAATAGGATGTGAAAACAGACTGAATTTGGGGCAAGTATGACATAGAATATCGGACCTAAGTGCATGTGGTAACACAGAGCAATTGCTACTCATTTTTCCCACTTTAATAAGAAAAATAAATATCACGTACCCTAGGAGGAATCACTTGCCTATTCACATTACACTTCCTGTCTTGGAAGAATGTTTCTAAGGAGGTTAAATATGCCCATGCTTCTTTGGGTCAATATTTTAGAAAATCTCATATAAGGGAATTTCTCCCTGGATGAGGAGAAAGTTGGGGAAACCACTGAATGGCCCCATTCCTGCAGTTGGCATGGCTTCAGTAATGTACCAATGGTGTCAGGGAGCTCAAAGTCTAGTGTGGGGAGAGACAAGCCTATAAACACTCCTACATGAACAGCATAATCCATGTACTCCATCATGTGCTATTATACCCAAGTGCTCAGAACTTCACAGGAGCTCATGGAAAGGAAACTGGTCTTCGCTGGGAGTGGGGAAGGGGTCAGAGGGGCTACCCCAGAGGGTACAGTGTTTGAGGTGAACCTTGAAGACTAGAATTACGTTCACCAGATATTCTAGAACAAGATGGTCATGTGCACTGAGGTGGTAAAGAGGAAGGCATGTGCTGGGGATGGAGGTAGGGTGGTGTGGCTGACATGCAGGATGTGGGGGAGTGGGAGGCCAGGGGACAGGAGGTTGGTGAGGTGGGAGGGGCCAGATCAAAAGGGCTTTGAACACCAGTCTAAGCAAGGGAAGGTGTGAGTCAATATTTTCACTTTAGAAAGACAATCTGAAAGGCAGTGTGGGTGATAAACAGATAGGGGTGGGGTGGGAGGAGAGAGGTAGGGGACAAAAGCCAGAGCAAGAGATCATCCTGGACTGAGGGGACCAGTGAACAGGGCAACTGCGTGGTTAAACCAAGACCAGATGGTCCTGAGAGAGGGACTTCAGGTTGTGATTGCCATGGAGGCAGAAGGACTCAGGAGCGTTTCAGAGAAATTCAGGAAAGATGTGGACGTTGTTGTACCGTGACTGCTTTATTTATGGACGAATCATCCGTAGCAGTCACAAACCTGGCTACTGAGATTTCAAGGCTGGCTGTGGGAAGGACAAGAACATTTACAAGTCCAGGAGCTGTTTTCTATCATTATCATGTTTTGATTTACTTTTTTAAGTAACTCTTGCCATTTTGTGAAGCTCTGGAGAAAACCCCAAGTGTCTTTTACAACCAGGATAGATGTTTCCCCAGTTAGTAACTCACAGTTGTGAAGAATCTAAAGTGAACTTCCCGTCACCCTCTTCCTATGGGTCCATGGAGCTCCTCTAAAGGCACATCAGTATGGTGCAGGGCATGGAAAAAGAAATATGGGTAAGAAGGTGGGAAGGGGGGTTTCTCAACTACTTTAAAGAGTTGACAAGAGCCCAAAAGTCTACTCTGCTAAATCCAAATATTTAAACTCAGAAACAAATGTCACTTGACTTTCTGGGAAGCCTGGGCCTGGGCTGGGGTGGGGGTGGGACACTGTTGTAAACTCTTCTATTTGAATGTCTCTGACCTTTTCACCACCCAGACTTCTTACAGCCAAGAATGGCCCCTCTTCATCCTCCCCATATTCCAGAGTTTCTTAACTGAGGCTCTGTGGTTCTCTAGAGTCTTGGAATATCCTGACATCAAATGCAGACTTGATGTGTACACATGTAACTTTTTGATGTTTTCCTGACATGGAGTCTATAGCATTACATGAGATTTTCAAAAGATTCATGACCTAGAAGAGGGAAAGAATCGTAGCTCTGCACATCCCCACCCTGAGTGGGGACACCATCTCCCTTTCTGCAAGTGTGAATCCCCAAACACTCTCCCCAGTTGCCATCACTGTCCTGAACCCCCAACTGCTGTCTCTATTGCTTGTCTGGCTGCGTAGAAGACACACAGCAATGAGTACACCCCAAACCTGACCTTATTCTCTTCTCTTCAAACTTGTGCCCCCTCCTTCGTGTGTGACAAAATGCCTCATACTACTTTCTTACCATCTGCAGCCAACCTGTCCTAACTCCTGATAATATAACCTCTGTGTTTGAAAATTTCCTTCCCCTTTTAGTTTTCTGTTACTTAGAGAACAGAATCCAAACTTGTAAACAGGCTGTAGGAGCCCTTGAATGAGTGATCCTGCCTCATCTCCCAACATCAAGTGGGTCCCTCTTCCTGGAATACGCTTTCTCCATTTGGGTGCCTGACAATCATGACTGCAAGACTCAACTCAACTCAACCATGTCTTCTCTCCAATGTCTTCCTAATTACCAAGCTACCTCCTTTGATGTATATACAATGTCTTTGGAAGAGCACTTAATCCATTTCTCCACTTCTGGGCCCATCTCCCCAGTTGGGCCTTGTGTTTCTTGAGGACAGTTCCAGTGATTAATCTACAGCTGAGTCTATAGTGCTTAGAGCAAGAGGGCTCAGCACTCTGTGGGTGTCAAACAAGCAGGTGCTTTGAATTGTATGAATTCAACATTCTACATAATCATCCTTTACACCCATCTGACTGATAGAAGATGAGGCTCCTGAGCTGAAGACCCAACAGGATCTTTGTTTGGTAAGCAGTGTTTACTTGAGTAGAATCTTGTGTAGAATATTTTTCAACAAGAGTTCTTCTTGGGTCAAATATCACCAATAAGTAGGGGTCATCTTGGATTTACGTATTGATTATCTCTTATTAGAAACTGGTAGTTATCTAGCAGAGTCACCGTAATTTATTAAGCTAGTACTAGGCACCAGTGTCTGCTGAATACTGTAGGTACAGTCATAAACAGAATAATTATGTGCCCTGCCCTTATGAGTTTACATTATAGTTGTGGCTCTCTTGTCTTTATTTTACCATTTGCTTCCGGGTTTTAATCATAAGATTTCATTTCTGCCTGAACAAAAATATTTAGCTTTTTTTTTTTTTTGAGGCATGTCCTACATCTATACCTACATCTAGGTGTCCATTTATAGTTAAAATCAGAGTGGTCTTAAATTATCATAATAGGAATAATTATGATGATTGTGAAGAGCTGTTCAGTAGTAAACTTCCTACCATCTCTGAGGTTCAGTCTTATTTAAAGGACAATAAGGATTAAATGAGATAATGCATATAGAGTGGAACATCGTAAGCAACTGATAAATATTTGTGATTAATATTACCATTATAATTATTAGGTATTTTCATGTAGTTCCTTCTACTCTAAACCAGACTGCACTCAAAAATAATACTAAATGACACAAAATGCAGAGTTGCCCAGGGTCATGAGTGACAAATGTCCACTCCAAAACACAACTAATTAAAATGGCTGTAATTTCCAGAGTTCCCTCATGCCTCCTGTTCCTTTGCTATGTTAATGAGTTGTAATAACCCTTTAAAAGAAAACCTTTTAACATATTTTCTGTTTATCTTAAATATTTCCTTCCTTTGTCCTCAAGGTTGGGCAGTAATTAGACAAAAAAAAAAAAATTCTATTTTCCTTTCTTTCTCAGATCCCTCTCAAGTTGAGCAGACCCTGGCTCCTTGCCCACCCACCTTTATTCCAGATGTTACCCTGGCGAACCTCTCAGGCTGTAACCAGGCAACCACTGGGAAGAGGGCCCTCCTGGCTCAGGGCCTAGAAACAGAAGAAAAATAAATAGGAGGATGTCTTGAGTCTTCTACTTACTTTGGTTTTCCAATCTCATTTCCCTCAAACTTTTATTATTTTTGTAATGGAAACTGGGGGTTGGTATCTGAGCTGTCTGTTCACACACCAAATGTCCGGTCTGTTCTGGAGCAGGGTTAGATCTGGGCTCTGGTTGGACTTGATCCTATTGGTCCTGATTTGGGACTATGACAGCCAAGGAAAACATTCCTACACATCGTCTCACCATACTGGAAAGGAAAGCATTGACCATGTGGCTTTGTAGTGATGAAGTTTGGGGCCCAGCAGAGAAAGGGCTCTCAGGCAACCCAATAACTTTGTACAGATAAGCTAGGCATCCAAAATAGAATTTCTCTGCCTAGTTTTAAATCCAAAAACATCTCTTCCAAGAACAGCACTCTTGCCCTCTGTGCCTCCTGCCTGGACTATGAGTTAGTTCGCTCTGTGGCCTCCCTTTCTGTGCATGGCTTGGAACCCCAAGTCTCCCTTCCTGATTCTGTTGGAGAGATCATTTTAGATACAAAAGTAATGATACGATGACCTTATTTAAACCTATCCAGGGGCTCTCCAGAGTCTACAGCCTCATTTCTTGAAGTCTGGAACCCTGTCTTTGAGGATTCATTCATTCATTCATTCATTCAACATTTATTTTCCAAATACCTGTCTTATGCCAGGCATTGCCACTCCTCCAGGTTCTTTGGATGTACCTTGTAAACAAGACAGAGATGGACTCTTGCCCTCATGGCACTTACATTCATGTGGTGGAGGGAGACAATACATTAGCAAGTAAAAAACATGATATGTCAGATGGTGTGGAGTGCCATGAAAAATAAAGCAAGGCTAGCAGACAGGGGTGCAAGAGTGGAGGCAGTCTGTGAGAGGTTCACTGAAAAACTGACAGCTGGGAAGAGATAAGTAATTGGTGGCAGATCCAGCCAAGATGGAGATATCAGGAGGGAGGACATTCCAGGCAGAAGGAAGAGCAGGTGCAAAGGCCCTGAGGCATTCCTGAGGTATTTGAGTTATAACAAGGTGGCCAATGTGGTTGGAGTGGAATGAGGTAGGGAGAGAGTAACAAGAGATGAGTTCAGAGAGATAGCCATAAGGGGGGCCATATTTTCCATATTCTTTAGAACATTATATGGACTGTGTTTTTCACAGGAGGTGAGACAAGAGTTCATAAGAGGGTTTTGAGCAGAGTAGTGACATGATCTGATTTACTCTTAGGAGGGTCATTCAGGCTCTTTTAGATTTCTTTTTCTTTTTTCTTTTTTCTGAAAGGCAAGGCCAAAGCAGGGAGATTTGCTGGGAGACTCTTGCAACAATCTGGTAAGAAATCTTGGGGGTGGCATGGAGTCAGGGCAGCAGTGGTTTTGCTCATGCCTCTTGTTTGATGATTCTTGCCAAACAGACATCCACTTTCTGGTTGAATTCCTCTAGCCACAGAGAACTCACTTTCTACTCAGACTACCTGGACTGCTCTGAGGATGCTTAGAGTTTTAGCTATTCCTTTTAATGAGCTGTAGTCTATCTTCTATAGGTTCATCATTTTGGTCCTATCCCTTGAGTTCCTTAAAGCCAAACCTTGCTCCTTTCCTTTGTGACCGTGTCTTCTTAGGCCTCCTCTTCTCCAGAATCAATACCCCAGCTCTTGATTCCTTCATCATGTGCATTGCTTCAGCCGTGCCTCCCCATCCTAGGTACCTTCCTATGAAGGTTCTTTAGTTGGGAGAGCTATATCTTCACCATCCTGGCAATCCGGGGCCACAAGGAAGCAAAGACTGTGAACTGAGTCTTTGCCCTCCTGCAACATTTCACCACTGATATTTCCATGCCTTAGCTGATCTTTATCTATCTACCTATCATCTATCTATCTATCTATCTATCTATCTATCTATCTATCTATCTATCTATCTTACCGTGTAGACTAATTCATTTCCATCATCTTCCTTTGGGGGCCTGATAAGAGTTAACTTCTAAACAAACTCACACCACTTTGCAGATGACAGCAAACACCTAGTATAAAATTATCCTTATAAAACATATCTTTCCATAATGTGGTCCAAAGCATAGAGAATATTTTTACTAAATCTAGCATTTCCTGCCATTAACTTTTTACTTCTGCAATCTCCAGATAGTGTTATGAGAGAGTTTTGTGTTCTAAAAAGCTACATAAACACTCTCACCTCATAATCCATTGTAATGGCATTAGTTAGACCACCACAGGCCTTTCTGTCTTTTCTGCCTTTGCTCCTAAGTGTAACAACAGTAAAGTGTTATACCTTTCAGAGCTGGTTGAGATAATGTCTCTTAAGAATGAGCTGTGAGAGGTAGAGAGCATTACACTGATGCTCTGAGAACAAAATGAGTGTATAAAGCTTGGCAAAATTCCTATTCCAGTTGGTAGACAACAAGCCATCACATGTGCATTTCTGTTGGAATTATTTTGTTAAAATAAAAGCATATCCCAAAATAATGGTAGAAGAGGTGAATTTGGGAGTAGCAAAGACAAAAACAATTTCTTTTCTATAAATTGTCATGGAGGAGTTGGAGCATGTGCCGGACAAAGAGGGACAAATGCTTTTTAGATCTATAGTCATTTATCAATTATCAAATGCCTGTCAAAACAATGGACTGGGCTCTGTACTTGGCTGTAAGGATAACCATATGAGTTGAGTCCTTGGTGGACTTTAAGTGGGGATGAAAGAAATGTGTTCAAATATTTGCAATGTTAAAAGGAGATGCAAAGCAAAGATGTGGTATAAAGAAGGCAGTGATTAACACCCTGAAAATTGTTTAGCAGTTCTCTAAGGATACAAGTATAAAACATACCAGAGAGCTCTAATGATACAGAAGCAGCATGAGCTTAGCATAAAACAGGCCTGATTCTGGAATCTGCCCCTTGGCAGAAACTTCTATGTCCCACTCAAGATCCATTTTCTCTTCTTCCTTAGAAACAAACAAACAAACAAACAGATCCCAATTTTACTTAGGATGACAGTGCCCAACTAGAAGTAGACATTTTCCAACTGCCTTACATCTTGTGTGGTCATGTGACTAATCACTGCCTAAAGAGAACAAGCCAAAAGATGATGTGGTGGCTTCTTAAAGAGAGCTAACACAGCTGGAAAGTGCCTCCCTGTGCTTTGTTCCTGTTGTCTGGAATGCAGATGGTGATAGCTAAAGCCCCAGCAGCCATTTTGGGGACTAGAAGCTGCATGCTAAGATAGTAGAGGCTAAAGATAGAAGTTGTCTGGGGTCTCTGATGAATCTGGGTAGTAGTACACCTGTCCTGGATTGCCTACCTATGAACTCCTTTACTGAAAGAGACATGATCTTTAATCTTGCATATATTGTCTTTACTTCCAGTCCTTGTCACTAGCAGTGAACAAACCTAACTCACATATTCTACTTAATGTTAAATGGAACATGGAAACTAACACATAGAAGGCATCCAGTAAGCATATTTTGTCTTTGATCTACCCACCACACCTCCTTATAGGAAAACTCTTAATTTGGAACCTAAGAAAACTTAGCGACAGTGATTAAGGAGATATCATTTTAAGGTAAGAGAGACGACATTCAAAAGGGAGCTCTCAGGAGGACAATTACCTTTTTGTGTGTGTGAAACATTTGTTTCAAGTAAGAACTGAAGAATGAAATTTTGAGCAGTTTAGAGAAGATGTGAAGCACTCCATATTGCTTCTTCCTGGTCTAGTCACTTGTGGTGCCACTGAGGTCACATGGAAAGGTTTTATAAGGGTCCCAATCAGTACATTTTTAAGACTTAACCAGGCTTGGGTAATGGGTAATAGAAGTGGCCTGACTTGGGGGCTTGGCACAGGAAACTAGACAGAGGGTCAATGAATGAAAGAGTTGTTCAGATGTCAACCATTAGAGTGAGGCTGCTTATAGAGGTCAGTTGGACCAGGAGGGTCTGATATCCTGGAAGAGTAATAGGGCATTGCAACACTAGAGTTCAGGTAAGGGCAACAACGAGCTTCGTAAGAGGGTGGCCAGAGAATAGACTCTGGGTTCCAGTTAAGAATGATGCCTATTTCCTAAAAGTGGACTTGCATCCAGGTAGCTGCAACTATATGAGAAAGACTATTAAATCGAGCAGGATTGAAGATAGCCAAAGTTTCAGTGGAGTGTGTGTAAAAAAGGATTTGAGAAAGACCAGCACTCACCAGCAACTCATTGAGCCAGCTCTAGCCAGTAGTGGAGGCTGACAAGGGGCTGTTTCCAGCTGTCCTATTCACTTATTTAACAATGTTATCAGCAACACATGCCCCTCCAGGGCTAAAGACACAATGCAGGGGAACCAAGACTGCCTTTGAAAGAGGGTTGTGCTGCCTATAGGGCTCCTGAGGATGCTCAAGCAGACAGCCTAATCAGGAAGGAAAGTATCACGTCATCTTCAAAAGGTGAGGATCTCTAGGTCCTAAAACAAATGTATACAAGAATTTTTATAATAGCGTCCCCATAGTGGCCCAAAGCATAATAGCTGAGGTGTCCATCAGTAGAAGACTTGATAAACAATTGGCGGTAGATTCATACAAGGAGTCTTACTCAGCAACCAAAAGGATAGAAGCACTGGCACATTCTCCAAGCAGGAGTCTCAAAAGCTATGCTCGGTGAAGGAAGCCGCACCCTCGTTCCTTCCCAGCCAGCTCCCACCTCTGCACCACTAATGGCAACCTCCATTCTGATTTGTTTTTCTACCACAGATTAGCTTTGCCTGTTCTAGAGCTTCGTACAAATGGAACACACAATATGTACTCTTCGGGCTAAGGCTTCTTTCACTCAGCTTGTTTTTGAGATTCAGCCATGCTGATACTACATGCATCAGTAGTTCATTTATTTTACCATTTTTCCTGAGTGGTGCTCCTTTGGTGCTCCATCTTCCAATAATCCATGGGTTGTTCATTACTCTTCTGTTGATGGACACCTGGGCTCTTTCCAATATGTTTTTTTTTTAAACAGTTATGAGTACAGCTGCAATGAACACAGTGTGCAAGTCTTCTTGTAGACATACATTTCATTTATCGTGCATAAAGAAATAGGATAGGTGATATTTAACTTTATAAGACAGTAGTAGTCATTTTCCAATGGTTGTACCATTTTATACCTTCACCAGCAACATAGGAGATTTCTGATCACTCCGCATAGTTGTTAACATTTGGGGTTGTCAATCTTTTTAATTTTTGCCATTTTGGTGTGTGTGTAGTGGTATCTCATTGTGGAGAATACTGTTGTTAGAAATATGAAGTAAAAATACATAGATTTATAAGTAAAAACATTTATCTTGAAAAAGATGAAAATGTTAAAATATTTGAAATACAGTTCTGTGTGTTCTTCCTTATTCATATTAAATAATAATACCTAGCATGAGATCAAATAACTATCATTTTGAGGCCATAGGAGAATACATAAGATGTTAAGACAGCTGTGATAACTACACTGATATGAACTATCTGTGATATCTATTGGTGATTAAGTTCAAGATATGACAAATACAACTATAATTATTGCTTACAGTCATAATAGAAGGAAAATGAAGGTGTAATATTTTCCACTGAAGTTTACAGACCCCAGGTGAAAAAGCTCTGGTATGGAGGCTATAAAAACATTCCGGTTGAGAGGATGGTTAAGATTAGGGAATCTCCTGGGTACTATCTAATTCTGAGATTCTAGCTGTTATGACACAACCAACTCTAAGGTTAAAGCATCAAGTGAACTGGATAAAAATGAGAGCTTGGGAGCAATTATCAAGGAGGAAGGTTGGTGCCCAGAACAGCAGGTGGATGGCAAGTCAAGAAGAAGCAGGGCAAAAGGGAAGGGGGCTGAAGCAGTTGTGGGGACTACATGAAAGGGGACAAATCTGCTCTCACTCAGTGGCTCATAACCATGCCTACTCTTCAGAATCATCTATGGTGGTTTGAAAAATAAAAATAAAGTGTCTTGGTTCTAGCCCTGAAAATTTTGATTTCATTTTGGGTGGGGCCTAGAAATCAGTATTTAAAAAAAAAAAAAAGAGCCATTGGTGGGTTAAATGAACACTGATGGTTGTGAACTATAATTCTAAATAGGAGGTTTGTGTTGTGGTATAACTGACATGTCTGGGGACACGAAGGAATGGGATGGATGGAACAGTAGGGCATCGGGTTCAAGGCTGAGAAGAAGCCAGGCAGCACATGGGTGATTGTGGAGGGGCAGGTAAAAGGCTGAGAGATAAGTTAGGATGGGAGAAGACTGTGGGCTTGTTAGGAGGGTTCCTTATAGTCTTGGCTGGGCATTCATCTGGCTAGGCATTCAAGACCAGGATTAGCATCACTGTGGGTTATTTATGTGGAAGTGGGTATGAGCTTGTATCAGTCAGCATTCTCCAGAGAAACAGGACCAATAGCATATATATATATATATATATATATATATATATATATATATATATGACATCTAGGAATTGGCTCACGTGTTTATGAAAGCCAAGAAGTCCCATGATCTGCTGTCTGTAAGCTGGAGAACCAGAAATGCTGATAGTGAGTAATTCAGTCCAAGTCCAAAGGCCTTAAAATCAGGACCCTGATGGTGTTAAGTCCGGATCTGAGTCTGAAAACCTAAGAACCAGGTGTGCCGATGTTCAAGGGCAGGAGAAGATGGAGGCTGTCTCAGCTCAAGCAGAGAGTGAATTCCCCCTTCTTCTGCCTTTTTGTTTTTTGCTCCCTCAAGGGAGTGGACGATGCTCACCACATTGGAGAGAGCCATCTGCTTTACTCAGTTCACCAATTCAAATGCTACTCTCTTCCTGAAACACCCTCACAGACACCCCCATAAGTAATGTTTTACCAGCTATTCTGGCATTCCGTAGCCCAGTCAAGTTGACACAGAAAATTAACCATCACACAGCTTTACAGCTGATAGAGATTTAAAAACAGCTTTTATTCCTTGCTTACCTCACTTATGCTCAGTGTCAAGTGTTAAAAATCTCCAGTGTTCAGAAGCACCCAATTACCAATAATGGTATTTAGATTTTTGTCTTTGTGTTCTGAGTCTCAGTTTTTGTTTGTTTGTTTGTTTGTTTTTGTTTTTTGGAAGGTTTGGGTGGGAATCAAAGGCATCTGTGCTAACTGAATTCAATGGAAACATACACCAACGATGCCAGATTGACCGCTGAACATTGAAGTAGATTAGACTACACATTTCACCACACCCTCTTAACCAGTGTAAGGATAACAGCACATGTAGAGGTCCAGTTCACCCTATCTTCTATAATGTTAAACATATTTCAATAAAATTTGGTTTGTATAGAGAAGCTTTAGAGATAGATGAAAAGAATATAAAATAATGATAGAGTTGTTTGCAATAAATATATAGAACATATATATGAGAACATTATCCTCAAAACAATCACCTTGAGAGAATAATGGTATTAGACTTCCATTGTTCAACACATTCCTAAGGCTCCTTTCTATGAACTAACTCCAGAGCCATTTCTATGATCACAAATTGTGATTAGGACCTGATAGATGTGCTTTCCCAAATTCACTTGGCCTGCCCTGCCTGCTGAGCTCTATTCCATTTGCTGGATGGGAAGCTCCACTTGCCACTCTCATTCCTGGCACTGTCATTGGCCTTGGCCTCCCTGACGATGGTGGCTGGATTTTTGAGATGGCTTCCCCTGAGTCTTCCATGGTGAGAGCCCAGGACCAATAGAGCCAGCACCACCTACCTAGCTAAGATGCAGTTCCCCATCTGTGAGCACAGGAGTTCATTTTTCTCTATGCCCAGAGGGGCTGGATCATACAACTCTGAAGCGTGAGCTGTTGGTATCCTGTGGGGAAAACTTAACTAAGGAGAAGTAGGAGATAGGAGGGAATGGCAGATAAATGGCAGCCCCCTTCTTTCTCTGATGGGCTATTCCAAGGTGTGGCAGTTTATGGCCTATCCAGGGGCACTCTGTATGAACCAGCCACCAGATGTGTTTTCTCATAATGCTGTGAACTGTGTATATTACCCCACCATTCTGGCACTGCATCTCCTAGCAGAGCATTAGCACATAAGCTCTGTGTCAGGCTGTTTTCTAGGGTACATGGCCTAACACCACACATGACTCATCTGTCTTTTTCATAAGACTCATCCAAACTCAACGAGCACAGTCTCCCTGGCATTTAGCAGAGTAAGAAGAATATTCCCAGTATGCTGAAAGAAAAGTCCAATAGAGTAGTTTCACAGTAGAAACAGTAATGAAAACAAGGTTTGGCCATCCCATAGGTTGGGAATACGACCACAGTTTAAAAAAAAATGGAAGTATAGTTAACATACAGTGCTATATTAGTTTCAAGTGTACAATATAATGATTCAATAATTCTATACATTACTCAGTGCTCATCAAGATAAATGTGCCCTTAATCCCCTTTATCTCTTTCACAGCTCCCCTCACCCACCTCTCCTCCAGCAACCACCCGTTTGTTCTCTGTATTCAAGTCTGGTTTTTTTGTTTGTCTCTTCTGTTCTGTGTTTGTTCATTTGTTTTATTTCTTGAATTCCACATATCAGTGAAATCATATGCTATTTGTCTTTCTCTGCTTGACTTATTTCACTGAGCATAATAACCTCTAGGTCCACTCATGTTGCGCATGCCAAGATCTCATTCTTTTTATGCCTGAGTAATATTCCATTATATATAAAGACACACACACACACACACCACATCTTTTTTATCCATTCATTTATCACTGGACACTTGGGTTGCTTCTGTATCTTGGCTATTGTAAATAATGCAATAAGCATAGGGGTGCATATATCTTTTTGAATTAGTGTTTTCATTTTTTTGGGGGGGTAAATGCCCATTGTAAATTGCTGGATCATATGGTAATTCTATTTTTAATTTTTTTGAGAAAACTCTATACTGTTTTCCTCAGTGGCTACACCTATTTGCATTCCCACCAACAGTGCCCGACGTCTTCACCAACATTTGTTATTTTTTGTGTTTTCATTTTTATGTCCAAAATATATAAAGAACTTATACAACTCAACACCAAAAAACCACACATAATTTGATTAAAAGTGGGCAGAGGACCTGAATAGATATTTTTCCAAAGAAGACATGCAGAGGGCCAACAGACACATGAAAAGATGCTCATCATCACTCATCATCAGGGAAATGCAAATCAAAACCACAATTGGATATCATGACCTTATACCTGTCAGAGTGGCTAAAATGTAAGACCACATGTCTTTGGAGTTACGTATGTACTCTGATATGTTTGTTTAAAACAAACAAAGACACAAATAACCTGAAATTTTTTATTTAGAACAATCTGCCATTCTCTTACTCTGTTTGTTCTACTTTCCTTCATAGATTTTATGAGTATCTGAAATTATATTATTCCCTCCTTTTTTTCTCTCTCCTTAGCTTACTGAAATGAAAACTCCACAGGAGTCTTATCAGTCATGTTTATGGCTAAATTCCTACCACTTTGAATAGAGGAGCTAGAATCCTTTTATTGCATGGTCAGAAGAAACCTAAGGTATTCTTAAGCATTCATTTATTCATTGATTTATTGATTTATGGATTTAAGAGACATTGATGCAAACAGATCTGTTTTTTCAATTATCTCCCTTAAAAATGTCTTAATATTTTTCTCATGAACATTTCTTGTGACTGAGAGCCACCAGCCTTAAAGAACCATGTATTGGTTTCAAGCAGACCTGATATTCAGCTGATATGAACTTACTGAAATGCACCAGTTGGTAAAATCATGAAATACTTTCATTTTAGTTAATAAGTATATAATAGTAACTGTGAGAAACTATATGATTAATTTATATTATTTCTAATATGCACTCATTAGTTCAAGTTAATTATCATAGGATGTCCCAATGATCATAGTTAAATAGGTTTTCTGACACAGAATGATTTAAATGATTATAAAGATGTTGAATAAGAGAATATCTCAGATAGTTTTATAAGAATTAGAAAACTTTGAGTATAATTATTAATTCAACAAACGCTGGAAGAGGCTTCTACACCATGTATAACATCATTCTGGTAAAGATAAGTTTCTATTTAATGATTCTGAAAGTATCTAATGATGCCATGACAGCAGTGGCCATGAGACCAGGGCCTGAGGACAGGTGGGCATGGATGCTGGAGAAACCCACTGGGCTGGGTCCGTTGAGTGGACCAATATAACAGCAGCCTAGGGATGTGTGATCCTCATCCACTGCTCTAGATCGACCCAGATTGGCATTAGCATTGCATGCAGTCAAAGGCCAGACACTGCGGGTCTGGGGCACATGGAAAGTGCTGACATCCAGGGCTGGGTCCTACTCAGCTGCCCTCTGGATGCATTGAAGTGCTAGACATCAATAACCTAATGACTCTCACCTACATGGAGGAGTCAGTGGACACTTTCTATACCATTTTTTTAAATGTCAAATCATGACTCAGACAGGGACATCATTAGCTGGAGACCCATATCCAACAAAAGACCATGGAAGAAATTTCTCAAAGTCTACATATGACTTGGAAATTATCATAATGCTTTAATGAATGTTTGTACCATGCCTTCTTTTTTTTAAATTTAATTTTATTATGTTATGTTAGTCACCATACATCATTAGTTTTTGATGTGGTGATCCACGATTCATTGTTTTTGTATAACACCCAGTGCTCCATGCAGTACGTGCCCTCCTTAATACCCATCACTGGGCTAACCCATCCCCCTGCCTCCCTCCCCTCTAAAACCCTCAGTTTGTTTCTCAGAGTCCATAGTCTCTCATGGTTCATCGCTCCCTCCGATTTTCCCCCCTTCATTTTTCCCTTCCTTCTCCTAATGTCCTCCATGCTATTCCTTACGTTCCACAAATAAGTGAAACCATATGATAATTGACTTTCTCTGCTTGACTTATTTCACTTAGCATAATCTCCTCCAGTCCCATCCATGTTGATTTAAAAGTTGGGTATTCATCCTTTCTGATGGCTGAGTAATATTCCATTGTATATATGGACCACATCTTCTTTATCCATTCATCTATTGAAGGGCATCTTGGCTCTTTCCACAGTTTGGCTATTGTGGACGATTGCTTCTATGAACATTGGGGTGCATATGGCCCTTCTTTTCACTACATCTGTGTCTTTGGGGTAAATACCCAGGAGTGCAATTGCTGGGTCATAGGGTAGCTCTATATTTAATTTTTTGAGTCAACTCCACACTGTTTTCCAAAGTGGCTGTACCATGCCTTCTATGAATGATGATGACGCCTAGTCAGTAGAGTGTTTAAACTTCTCTGTTTGTTGTTGCTGCTGTTGTAATTGCCGTTTCTCACTGTGAAAATCATTTTTAAAGTAGTTTAAGACTCATGAGAAGCTGCAAGAACAGTGCAGCATTCCTGTGTACCCTGCACCCAGCTTCCCCCAATAATAATAATGTACACAACCACAGTACAGTGTCCAAATCAAGAAACTCCCATGACCTAATACCATTAACTTGAGTTGAGAACTATTCAGATTTCACCAGGTTTTACATGCACTTGTGTGTGTGTATGTGTGTGTGTGTGTGTGTGTTGGGGGTGAGGGGTTGCCTCTACTTTTTTTTTTTTAAGATTTTATTTATTTGACAGAGAGACACAGTGAGAGAGGGAACACAAGCAGGGGGAGTGGGAGAGGGAGAAGCAGGCTTCCCGCTGAGCAGGGAGCCCGATGCGGGCCTCCAACCCAGGACCCTGGGATCATGACCTAAGCCGAAGGCAGATGCCCAACAACTGAGCCACCCAGGTGCCCCGGGGTTGCCTCTATTTTTAAAGAGTCTTTCCTTAGGTTCTCTGTGCCAAGATCTTGGAGTTTTAGCCATCACTCCATGGAGGTGGAGGTAGAGCCATACATGAGTGCACCCCCACAAACTCACATTCCTTTCTCTTAAGAATATTCATCCCATATGGAGAAATAGACCATGTTTATTAATCATTCCAGAAAGTATGTAATTTCATTAGATTGAGCTCTGTCTCTGGGCTTTGAGTCATAGGAGGGAACGGCTCCCCAGCGACCCAGAGCTCCTACGACACGCTCTGTGGAGACTGCACTTTGGGGCCAGCTGCTCGAATGCACTGCTGGAATCCCAGGCAGAAATGTGTAATGGCACGCCAAGGGCTGCTGAGCTGTCATGGCCCAGGCAGGGTTATTTGTGGCTTCCAAAGAGGGGCTGTAACCTTTTATGTTATCCACAAATCTCAGCCTTCAAGAGTCAGGAAGAAAATGCAACTATGCTGTTTGACCTAGCTGGTGCTTTCCCCACCTTGTTCCCCTCCCCCTCCCACTGCCATTCCACTCCCAGCCCTGAGAAGCCTGCATAGCTGTACCAGAAAAAAAGGGACATTACCTTTACATTGCACCAGGCCCACCTGAAATGGCCAGATATCCCTTCTGATTAGATGAAGGAAGGTCCAAGATAGTCAGTGACAAATGCAAACTTTTTAATTTGAGGCCCCGAACATTCTGTGGTATTTGCCAACAAGACAGAAAAATCAAACTTCTTGACTGGGACACTTTGAATGGCAGCTGTGCACTAGGGACAGTCACATCCGTCTGCACTGCTGTATCATCCATCAGACCAATCAGGATGTTGCAGCTCAAGAGCATTTCCTGTGCTTTGCAGGGCACCAGGAAAGAGTTTTCTGTTGTCACTTGACCTAAAAGCAGGACTTTAATTACTTTTCATCTAGCAAATTCTTTGATCTACCTGTATATTTATTCACTTACTTCATTTGCCAAGGAGTCAAATCAGTGAAATGCTTACGAGTGTGGGCTCTGGAATCAGACAGTCTTGGGTTTCAATCTTACCTCTAATGCTTACTGGCTGTATGGCCTTGAGATTGGGCTGGTATCATGGTTGAACTGTGTTCCTTCAAAATTCATCTGTTGAAATCCTAGCCCTCAGTACTTAAGAATATGACTTTATTTGGAGATAGAGTCTTTATATATGTAATCAAGTGAATAGGAAGTCATTAGGGTAGGCCCTAATCCAATATGACTGGTGTTCTTTATAGAAAGGGGAAATGTGGACATAGACATGCAGAGAAGGAGGACACCAGGTGGATGTCAAGGCATAGATCGGGGTGACGGTTCTACAAGCCAAGGAACACCACAGACTGTCCACAATCCACCAGAAGCCAGGGGAGACACCTGGAAGAGACCCTTTCCTCACAGCTCTCAGAAGGGATCAACCCTACTGATACCTTGATCTTGGACTTCTAGTCTCCAGAATTATGACACAATAGATCTCTGTTGTGTAGGCCACTCAGTCTATGATACTTTGTTACAGATGTCTTGGAAAACCAGTACAGCTAGTTATTCAACAATTTGAGATTTAATTTTCTTATCTCTAAAATGCAAATGGTAACTTTAGCAACGATACTCAGTGTGGTCCCTGGACTAGCAACATCAGCATCACCTGGTAAGTTTTTAGGAATGTAAATTCTTAGGTCCCCACTCCAGATTTACTAAATCAGAAATTTTGTACATGGGACTCCTAGTTCTGTGTTTTAACAAGCCTTCCGTGTGATTCTAATGCATGCTTAATTGTGAGACTGCATAGTATTATAGTAAGGACTATGTCAGAATAATGTATTTAAAGTTCTTGGCATAATGCCTGACATATAGTAAATACCTAATATATGATTAACCACAATCAGGTTTTCTCAAACATTTATAGAACACATAAGGTGTTCTAGTTAGTAATGGTGTAAAGATATATAAAATATTGCTGTTCAATAAACTGGTAGAATTCACAACCAAGGGAAAGGCATATATGCAATGATTAACAATAGTGCTGTTAGGTGTTTTAATATGATTGTTTAAAATTTGCGTTAGTAACATAATAGATGCACTGGGACAGTGGAAAATCAAGGCGAATGTTGATAGATAGGTGATGATAGATAGATAGATGGATAGATAGATAGATAGATGTCATCAAGTAGAGGAGGCATCTCCAAAGTGTGATTTATTATTATTAAAATGATGTTCTGTCTTTAGATAAGTTTATCTAAATTCTTAGAACAGACCTGTGGTATAAGATACTGTTAGAAAAATATTAATAGTACCTAACTATTAAGGGCATAATAGTAATGCCTAACGTGTTATTTCTGGGAAGATTAAATTATATCATACATGCCATGTTCTTAGAGCAGGGCTAGACACATAAGTAGTTCTCACTAAATTTTGTTATCATTATTATTATTATTATTGTACATTGTTTTCATTGTTAATAAAGAACTGAGGCTCAGAACAGCAAAATAACTTGCTACAAAGGACACATATAACTTGCTATAAAGACACAACCAAAGAGCCTCATTTCAAGCCCTCTGCAGATGGTCCCCATCCGTGCCATCCTCACTATGTCATGCAGTCTCTTGTATGAGACAGGTAGGTTTCTCTCAGCCCTTGCTACAATTCCCATGACTGCCCCACTAGAATGTCTGCTCCTGTAACTTGTGTCCCCCATTCAAATGACTATAATAAGGCATCTCACTTCAGTGCCCAGTGGCTGCGTGTTCTGATGTTTCTGAGAGAATAAAATGTCAAGTCCTGGGATTATGGTTTTTGGGTGGATCATCAGAATGGTGGACATTTGGAGTGAAGGAGATTATGTCAGGCTACAAGACTGTCCAGACACTCAAGAAACCATTTTGCTGTTTCCCTTTTAGTTTGGGGCTGACCATCAGGCCAGACTTGCTGTGAAGGTCCCATTGTAGTATCGGAGGTCCATGAAGGAGAGCAGAGAACTTTCTGACCATAAGAGATCTGGAGAACATGAACTCTGAAACACAGCCTAGAAGCACTTGGCTTGTGAAGTAGCACAACTTTATTCTCCATGAACCTGTAATTTGAAATATTTGCCCTCTCACTCAAAGCCCTCTGACCTCTGGCCCTGGCAACATTATCTCCTGCCATGTTATTGCAGACTCCTGCAGTTCCAGCCAGACTACATATTCACCAACCTACTTCCCTGAGCACCATCACACCACATATCTGGTGGGCACTGGGGCAGCTGTGTTTGGCAAGGGAAGAGGCCTCTTAAGCTGTTGTTACAAAGTTTCTGTGGCCACCTCTGCATCTTGCCCTAGACCATACTGATGGAGCTTGTGGGGATGTATAGACTTAATGAAGTCTTTATTTTCATTTTTTCTTTTCCCTGTCTCTCTACTTCTCTAATTTATTTTTTCCAACTTTCTGCCCTCATTCCTCAGTGCCCTTCATGTCCCTCCTCCCCCACTGCTCTTGACCACATGAGTGGTGTTCTGGGGAAATGATGGGCATTGAATGATGCCCCACCCTTACTGCAGCATCTGTTCTGTGGCAGGGCTTGCAGATACATTGTGAGCACGCCAGCATGGGAATAAAGAAGGGAATGGTGATGTTGCTTTGTGTCTTAGGAGTGGATGTCAATGTCCTTCCAGCCACATGAGACTCAGACCCAACCAATTGGAGCCAATTCTCCCCCAACATATCCATATATCCCCATATGCAAACAAGTATTTCACCCAACATGTATTTATTGAGTACTTCTACTATTGTTGCACATAGCCAAATCCTTGTGTATGTGACTGTAAGCAAACAAAACAGATTTAATTCCTACCTTATTAATGCTGACCATGAGGAAAGCCATCCTTAAGAATTCCTTGAAATTCCTTAAGAATTTTTGTTAAGCTGACATGCCCATCTCTCTGATGGCCAGTAGCTTTTCTTCTGGCTTTTCTTTGAAACAATAGGGAGGTAGGAAGTAAAATGACAAGAATGCAGGAATCAGAAGACTTGACTAGGAACCCAAGCTCCTCCCAAACTAATTAGGTGATCTTGGTCAAGTGTAACCTTTTATCTATGGGGTAAATGCCTAGATTGAGGGATTGGACATTTTAGGGACCTGGTCATGGTTGAAGAGCATGCTGAACTCTGAAGACATAAAGAAACTTAGCATTCATTCTTACCTTTTTTGGGTCTTTGACCTGATAGTTATAGATAATGCTGGCCACCAGTTACAACTGATAAACACTCAGTAGTTTATCAAGATACATGTGCATTTCTTATACTGAAAGATCAAGTTCAGTTGGTGAAGGAGCTGAAGCCAGTTACTCAGCATCCCAACCTGCCAGGGAATTTTTTTATCTTTAAGATGTCAATACCAAGAGTGCCCTGCAATGTGGACATTCACTCACAAGATGAGGGAATAGAGAGAATGGAAAAATTCATATAAGTGTTAGAGGTGAGGCTGAAAGAGGTATGCATCCCATGCCCAAATTCCATTGAATAGAAATCAATCTCATGGCTGCACCCAACCGCAAGGAAGACTAGAGATTTAACTACCTGTGTGCCTAAAAAGAGAGAGAAATAGATTTGCTAAATGCTTGGCAACCTCTGCCATAGCCTCCTTAAGGAAGTAAAGACAAATTTGGACCTTATATCCAAAAAATAATATACAAGCACTCAAACACATGAAAAGAAAATGGTAATTCTTTCTAGAGTTTAACACAATCTCCGAAGCCACAATCCTTAGGATCAAAACCACTGATATTCTAGCTCCTTAGATGAAGGGGTCAGATAATAAGTGATGGGTATTTGCCAGCATCATTTGGGAGACTCCCTAGGAATAAACAGACCTTGGTCGAAGCCTTTGAGAATTCATCTTTCGGAAAGCGAAACAGGGAATTGCTGTTGACATCTGTGCCATGGTTGTTACCTGCTTGGCTTCCCCAGATCTGGCCCAAGGGAGGCAATTTTCCAAGAACATTTTTGCCCCATTTTCTTTACAGGCCAGTCAGCAGAACAACCTACAAAGCGAAGAAGGAAACCAAATGGGAAAGAGCAGGAGAGAAAGTATTTTATTTCTTCTATCCCACTTGATGTCTCCCTATCCCAATGCTGAGCCACTGAATGGAGGGGTTACCATAGGACCTGGTAGTCATAGAAGGAATCCCAGAGCAGCTACATACTCTCAAGGTTCTGACTGTAATGGCATGTCAAGTATCTCCATATTATGGGTCGGTCAAGAGAAGAGGAGCTTAAGACTGATCAAGTGAGAAGTTGGGAATATGGGATGTAGTCAGGGCCCTGTCAGTAAATGATAAAATGCAATGAACTCCTTAAAGCAGACCCAAAGTCTTCCTACAAAAGAACATGATGTAGTATATAAGGCATGAACTTTGCAGCAAGAGGAATTAAATATAGGTTCTAACTCTGTTACTTCAACTTTAAAGGCTGTGTTTAGCATCTGTTAAAATGGGAGAAACATTTACTCCTGAGTTGCTGTGAAGATTAAATCAGATAATTTTCCTAAAGCACACAACACAATGCCTGATCCACAGTGGGCACATGATAAGTGTTAAAGGTGAAGAGAGAAAAAAAAAAGACACAAAGCAATTCCTGCAGTGAGTACATAGGCAAAACAATATAAACTCAAGGGCATACTGGTAACCAATAGAAACCTTTGGGCAATATTATTATTATATTTCTGGAACCCATTGTCGTAAACAGGGTTGAGTTTGAATTTAGTCTAGAATAGTTTTTATTCATATACATCTTTAAATTATCAAAAAACAAGATCAAGCTGGGATGAAAGCCCTGTCACTCTCCCTCACCCTCCACTATAGGAATATGAAGACTGGGGCTGGGGGGCTGTTGAATCCATAAATCTCATCAGCTACCCAGTATGAGTCCTAGGAATTCCCCAGCTTTGGGGAAAGAGGACAAATTCCTTTTGGGAGAAAACATATCAAGACAGGAACCGAATCCCAGGACTACTCTGTCCAGAGGAAATCTTGATTCCTCAGATCAAGTGGAATTTATGGAATATTTCACAAACCCCTTAATTAATGTGTCCTGAAGACATTAACTTGCACCTTCTTAACCCAGTCCCCCCATTCTGGAAGCAGAGAAAGAAAGTAGGGGACTTTCACCTCAGGTTCTTTATTCCTATCTTTGTCATTCAGTGCATAACATGTATATTCACACTGATTGTCAAGGGCGATTCTCATCAAGGCAAAAACAAACAAAAACAACTAAGGGGTTCTCTTTGGGATGGTACAATTTATAGGTATTCTGATTCTCATTTTACAGAAGGAGAGGAGTGACATCTACCTGGAATTCTAAGAAGATTTATAGAAGCATATTTAATTGGGGGATAAGAGAGAAGAGTGAGCTCCTTAAACAAAAATAAGGATCTTATATTATCAGATTATGAACTAACCATCTATCTCTTCCTGCCATTGGATGAGCTGGGCAGAGCTTGATTCTTAGTCTAGGAATTTCAGGGCCTTACCATTTCATCTCATAGACAGTTACCAAGTCTTTTGGAATGGACTGCTCAAATACCACAGAATAGAGAGTGGCATCTGGAGTTCTATGGGAAAGTTGGACAGACCAAGGAAGAAAAATAATCTCCCTGCAGCCAATCAGAGGAGCCTCAAAGAATAGGTTAGAAGGCAGATGCGTATCTTAATTTAGGTTCTTCCAAGATCCTGAGGCAAAAGCTTGGGTGCAAATAGTTCATTTGGAAGATGGTTCTAGAAGCCATAGGTATGGCCATGGAGAAAGGAAAACAAAGAAGGTAGAAAAGTCCATAATCTGTTTAAGATCTTCTGAAAAACTGTGTAGAATATATCTTGGAATTATCCCACTCCAGATGAGTGCCTCCCATCTGCCATGAGTTGAAGCTTGCCCTGGGGTGTTAATTCTCCCACCTCACCACACACTTCTGCATGAAGGCTGAGTGTGGCAGAGCAAGCTCCTGTGGCCTGCACATGGACCTCAGACAGAGGAGATGAAAGACGTAGGCACTTTATGTGTAAAGCAGGGAACTCTGGTGGCCTGAGGGAACATGGGGGTTGAGCATCAACAGCATCTACTAAAACAGAATTAAAATGCAAAGGGTTTACCTTCCCCAAATCTTCACAGCTAGTAAAAGGTGGAACTAACTTTGGAAAATAGGTCCCTTGGGCTCCAAATTATTAGGAGCCCAGAAGAAACTTGAGCTTGAAATAAAATTTAAATTCAACACATGACATTCTGGATTACAGTAGTATGCTATGACTCATTCCCTAAGATAGAAATTGAGATATCACTTCTAGCAAGCAAGAAGAGATTGAGGGAAAACAGGGGAAGAGAACGAAAATTGTATGAAACAATTAAAATAATCACTGGAAGCATTAACAAGTAGAATTGACAGCGTGGAAAATTGAATTAGCTAAGCAGAAGCTAAACCCAAGAAATAAATCAAGAACACAGAGATTAATACTAACAGAGAAATGAAGGGAATGTTAGAAAATTTGACATTGAGCACGGTGTGTCAATATGCATATAATAGAATCTCTTATAGATGATATGGGGAAGTGAATGATCAATACCATGGCAATAGAGAGACATGATCAGATCTTCAAATATAATAACCATGTTCATAATAAAAACATAGATCATCAACTCACTAAGCTAAATCACTAAAGGCTTGTTTGAAAGATTTTGAAGCAGAAAAGAGCTGTAAGGAAGACTGAAAACCAAATCTGGTATCTGTAAAGAAGAATATTAGTTATGAACAACTAATATAGTTATAAATTTTTTTTTTTGTATAGCATAGAACTGTACACATAAAAATATGTGCCTAATTCTGTTGTGCATACCATCTACTATAGATTTTAAGTTGGAAACTTGTAGAATTTCAGATATTTACTTGTCCTTATAATCAAATCCATTGTGAAACTATTCTTCCCAAATGTGTATTCATTACTCCTATTCCTTTCAAAGTTTTAGAACTGAGAACCATGCTTGCTGAGGATAAGGGACAAGCTTAGGAAGGGCATTCCCGGTCAACATCCTCCCCACCTTTATTGCCTCCCTAACTCTTACACCACAAATCTGCGCCTCTCGGAAGGTGTAACGCTTCAACATGATAATCCACACACATATATCTTGGTATTTGTTTTTTTAAAGTATTTTTCAATTCGGATACAATCCACATGCAGTAAAACTCATCTTTTATAGTGCAAACCACCATGTAACCACCACCACAATCAAGATACAGAGCAATTTCATCACGCTGAGCAAATCCTCATGTTCCTGGCAGTCAACGCCTTCCACTGCCTTATGCTCATGACAACCACAAATCTGTTTTCTGTCCCTTTAGTTTTGAAATATCTAGACATTTTTGTAGTTTTTGAATCTGGCTTCTTTTGTTTAGTACGGTGTGTTTGAACTATATTAGCATTGCTGCATGTATCATGATTCATTTTATTGCTGAATAGTGTTCCATTTTATATATGTGCTATAGCTTGTTTTCCATTTACCCATTGAAGGATTTTGGGGGGTAATTATGAATAAAGCCACTATATACATTTTCCTTTTAGGGTTTTGTGTAAAATTATGCTTTCATTTCACTTGTGTAGTCCGGATGGAGATTGCTGAGCAGTAAGGTAAGCATGTCATTCATTGAATTTTACAAGAAAATGTCCAACTGTTTTCCAGAGTGGGTGTGCCATTTTGAATTCCTATCACCAAAATTAAAGTTCTAGTAACAGTGTTATTAGAATTTGGTATTGTCTCCCCTTCCCCAATCCCAATCTAGTACGCATGGTATCTCATTGTGGTTTTAATTTGCATTTCCCTAATAACTAATCATAGTGAGCATCATTGTGTGTTCTTATTTGCCATTGGTATATCTTTTGTGAAATATCTGTTCAAATCATTTTGCCCTTTTTAAAAAATTATCTTATCATTGAGTTTTGAGAGCTCTTTATTTATTCTAGATACAATTTATTGTATTAGATAAGCGTTTATTAGATAAGCATTTTGCAAGTATTTTCTTCAGTATGTGACTTGTTTTTTCATCATCTGAACAAAGTCTTTTGCCCCCTTAAGTCTTTTCATTCATGGGGGCGTGTTTGGGGTTGAATTATGTCCTCCCAAAAATTCATATATTGAAGTCCTAACCTCCAGTACCTCGGAATGTGACCTTATTTTGAAATAGGATATTTACAGAAGTAATCCAGTTAAAATGAGGTCATTAGGGTTGGTTTTAATCCAATATGTCCTTATAAAAGGAGGAAATTTGGATGCAGACACACACAGAGGGAAGATGATGTGAAGGCAGAGGGAGGAAGCGACCATCTGCAAGCCAAGCAGAAAGACCTGAACAGATCCTTTTCTCGCCAACCCCGATGACATCTCGATCTTGGCCTCCAGAGCTATGAGAAAAAAATTTGTATTGTGAAGCTACCCCATCTGTGGCCCTTTGTTATGGCAGCCCTGGGAAAGCAATACACGTGAAAGATCTGTGTAGGGTTTCTTTTCTTTCTGACAGCAGTATCTCCTTCCTTCCCCAGCCCTGTAACATGAAGGAGGCCTTCTCCAGATCCCTAGCTGCCCTTCTTCTTTCTCATCCACATCCAGTGAGACTAAGGAAGAGATCCTGTGAGGGAGTGCAAACCACCCTGGTGCACACTGCCCGTGTGTACTGGATGTCTACATTCTCAGGTCAGTTGTCTCTCAGCCTTGAGCACTTTATCAAAAGTTGAGCTTCCTACCTTCTTGTCATGGCAGCCCTATTTTCCTCCCATGTGCTGCTCCAGGCAAACCCGTGCGTGTCTTTTCTTGGAGGTACCTGTCTTTACTGAACTTTCAGATTTGTTGATTTCTCTGTGACCCCAGATCTTTTGTGGATTCGAGAAAAAAAATATGAGTTCCTAGAGTATCCAGCTTTTTCTGGTTTGTCAAGTGGGAGCAATCCTCTTTTTGGTTTTTGACATCCTAAGCAGAAGCCAGAAATCTCTTTGCATTTCAAAATCCGGTACACAGTTTGTTTTTTCAAGAATGCCTTTCTCCCGATCTGTTTATTGGGAAACTCCAACTCATATGTCAAGACTCATCTATTTTGTTGTTTCCTCCATGAAGGCTTCCCTTACTCCCGTGGATAGAGTCAGTTGATGAAAATCTGTGTATTCTCACAGCACACTGTGTACATCTCTACTCTTATACTTGTATTACAAGTATTTCTTTTTTTAAAAAATATTTTATTTATTAATTTGACAGAGAGAGAGAGCACATAACAGGGGGAGTGGCAGAGTGAGAGGGAGAAGCAGGCTCCCTGCTGAGTGGGGAGCCCAGTGCGGTGCTTGATCCCAGGACCCTGGAATCATGACCTGAGCCGAAGGCAGACACTTAACCCACTGAGCCACCCAGATGCCCCTTACAAGTATTTCTTAATACTCCCACTAGACTGTGAGCCCTCTGAAGGCAGACCCTAGGGCTTTTTGGTTTATCTTGCCTCAGGCTTTAGCATAATCTCCACTATGCCATAAGCACTCAGAACACATCTAGTTCAACAAAAGGTCTCTTGAGGAAAAGAGTTGAAAGGTTGGTCCTCCATTCCAATGGGCCGAAGTAACACTATAGAATTTCACATGGAGGAGAGAGAGACTTCCTGGCCTCTTGCTTTTTAGATAACCCAGTTGTTTGTTTCTTTCTTTCTTTTTTTTTTTTTACAATATGTACCTGCCAGGTACACCCATGACCAAGAGGAGAAATGCATTGAGCCATAATGGGTGGTAAGACATTGTGGCTAAGAGCATGGGTTCTGAAGTCAGGCTGCCTTAGCATTTGAATCTTGGCCACAATACTCATCAGCTGGAAGATTTTCTGCAACTAAACAGCACAAAACTCTTTCTTCATCTGTATAAGAATAGCCACTTCAGAGGGATTGTTGTGATGATTCTGTGTGCAACTTGATGTAAGGTACTCAGCACGTGGTAGATGCTTCAGCAACACCTCACAATCTGAGCGTTCTCGTCTACCATCCCATGTCATCTCCCCCACATGCCTGGGCCTGGGCCATGATTTCTTCTAGTGCAGTCCTTTACCTGTAGATCAATGACATCTTTTCCAGAAATCTGTATGACGGTCTTCAAAAGTTACAACCATGTAGTTCACCCTAGTAGAGCTTTTGGGAAGTGTGACAGTTTGATTGATTGATTGATTGATTTTTAAAAATTTAAATTCAATTAATGAACATATATGGTTGGTTTCAGAGGCAGAGTTCAGTGATCCCTCAGTCTTATATAACACCCAGTGCTCATGACATCACGTGCCCTCCTTAATGTCCATCACCCAGTTACTCCATCTGCCAAGCCCCCTCCCCTCCAGCAACCCTCAGTTTGTTTCCTATGATTAAGAGTCTCTTATGATGGTTTAATTTTACCTGTCACCGTGACTGGGCTAAGGGATGCCTAAATAGCTGGTAACACATTCTTTCTGGGTGTGTCTGGGAGGGTGTTTCTGGAAGAGATTAGCCTTTGAATAGGTAGACAGAGTAAAGAAGACTGCCTTCCAGGTGGGTCGGTCTCATCTGATCGGATAAGGGCTGAATAGAACAAAAAGGTAGAGGAAGAGCAAATTCATTCTCTGCTTGACCTGGGACATCCATCTTCTCCTGCCCTTGGATGTTGGTGCAGCTAGTTCTTGGGCCTTTGGACTCAGACCAGGACTTATACCATTGGATACTGTGGCTCTCAGGCTTTTGGATTTGGACTGGAAGTTACACCATCAGTTCTCCTGGGCCTCCAGCTTGCAGACAACAGACCATCAGACTTCTGAGCCTCTGTAATTATGTGAGTCAATCCCTCAGAATAAATCTCTTTTTACATATCTCTGTATATCCTATTGGTTCTGTTTTTCTGGAGAACCCTGACTAATATAAGAAGACACATTCATTGGTCACATCTTAGGAGGGAGCAAACACACTGAGTATTACTCTGATATGTGCAAGTGCCCAAACCCACCCTAACTGGTACAGGGTGATGGTTTGAAGCACAAGCTACAGTGTTGGGCAGACTTGATTAGTTTTGAGCCCCAGCCCTGCCACTTACAAATCAATGTGACCTCAGACAAATCACATCACCCTGTACACTTTGTCTCTTCATTTTCTAACACTGTGCTGATCGTGATAATACCAGGCCCTCATGCCAGGTTCATGGCTCATGATCCAGAACAGTTAGCTACTTACTTAGTCAAGATTATCCTAAAAGGTTGGCACTTTGCTGCCCACTTGGCATTTCCTGCAGCATGTGGAGCTGCCAGGCCTCTGGCTTCATCCTTACTCCCTTTCCCAGGCCGGATGGAGCTGGTTTTCCTTTCTGGCACAACACTCTACAGAGGGACTTGGGAAAGGAACAAAGCCTGAAGAACAAACCAGTCACTTTTTCCACTTTTTTTAAAAGTAGCTCTGTCCAAAGATTGCCTAGGGAGGAGTTTGCAGCCATTGGCTAAAGTGGGGGCTCTCTTTCCTGTCAGTGGACACCCATGGATCCTACCCTCCACGACAGCTCTGGGGCAGGGCAGACCGGGGATGTGGATGCCTCCCTCCCTGGTCTGTCCCTGGTGTCAGCGCGCTTCACCCACTGAGCGCATTCCCCGTTCCATGTTCCATGTTCTTCTAGAAAACTCTGGGGCTGGCATGGGGCAAAGCCAGCAGGTAGCTGGCAGCCTGTCTGGCACACAGAGAGGCGTCCTGCAGTTGCAGCTGCTGAGCGAGGGCTTGGGTCTGACAGGACAGATGAAGCCCTTTGTTCCTGCAAATGGGCCTTTCCTGGCAGTGATGGAGCTGCCTGCCGTCCTGCCCGGTTCCTCCTCTGCAGCTGTGGCCATTATCCTAAAGTGGTTCTATTGATCTGCTGACTCTCCGTCTCCTGCTGACTCTCCCTCTCCTCCTCGCTCCCCCCCCCACCCCGCCACCCCATGCTTGGGCTCCGAAATACTCTCCAGCTAGCCTCACACATGCGAGGCTTTTTCTTCAGGGGACAGTGGTAATTTCGAAGTTAGACTGGACAGCGGCACCTGTCTCCCACGAAAGCTGATATTCCCTCGAGGAAAGCGTTTGCAGACGGGCGAAGGACATGTCCCCATGGATCCACCATACCTTCCCCTGGATTTGTTTTTGTTGCTTCGAGTTTTTGTATAAACTAGGAATGTGGGCAAGATGAAAGTCTGGTTTCCAAGTTTGCACTTTGGCAAACCGTAGTACCTTTTGCAACAGCACCGGAACATCTCATTTTAAACAATTAGCCGTCCTATTCGTGTTAATACAGTTTACATGCGCTCAGTATCATTAAAAGTCATTCAGCATTTTTGCGTAAGACGTAGTTATAAGGTCCTTAAATGTAGTATTCTTATTTTATTCTTACCGATCTTGTAAGATAACTATTTTTATCCCCATTTTCAGGTGAGAAAAAAGAAATGCCTTGTAATTCATAAATCTAGCAGAAACACAGACAGGACTCAAAGCTAGGCCATCTGACACAAAAACCTTCTTTTCCATATGAAAGCCTGCATTTATGAGGACACCTGAGATTTTAGGCATGCGTCTAATGA
This sequence comes from Halichoerus grypus, assembly GCF_964656455.1. Classification (NCBI taxonomy): domain Eukaryota; kingdom Metazoa; phylum Chordata; class Mammalia; order Carnivora; family Phocidae; genus Halichoerus; species Halichoerus grypus. The sequence continues at coordinate 119,360,283 of NC_135721.1, forward strand.
AGCCATGCCCCATTGCAGGTGCGCTGTATTTGATACTGCTTTTGAAACTCTGGCTGTCTTAGTCTGGGGTGGGGGGTGACCTGGGTGTTAATCACCTGAGTGCTGGCCCACCTCGAGTTTTAACTGAAATGTCCTCATCGAGTTCTACTTTGGCTTTTACAATTCCGTTAAATATTTTAAGGGAATGTAGAACTGCTGTCCCTCAAAGAAAACGTGAAACCTGGGTGGCGATTTAAGCCTCGACCCAGAGTCCATGAAGAAAGCCTGTTGAGAGTCTTTTTTTTTTTTTTTTCTTTTTCCTGCTGAGCTAAGAACCGGAACACAGGACACAGGCATGGAAGCCCGCAGGCTCTTATCCTTGGATGCGCCCAGCTTCGAGGTAGCTCGCTAGGAACAATAGGAATGAGGAGGACCAGAGGCCAGGATGCTGTCGTGACCTTTAATTAAACTTATGATCACCTTACGTGCCAGTGCGGAAGGCCCATTTAGCAGAGATGTATGTACTTTCCATGGGCCGAGAATGAATTACTGCCTTGTTAGAATAAGAGTGAAGGGTGGTCTTTGGAAGAACCAGATTCTGATTATTAGTGAAGGCAGGGGAATGGAGCATCAGGGAGACAATCCCTGTACATAATTATTATTTATTACTATTGAACAATACTATCTGCTCCGCACCAGTCCGGTCTGCTGCCATATATAACATTGACACGCTCTTGGCCCTGCCAAATCAATACCTTCTATTGCAGACTATAGCGATGACTTTTGTCCTTTATCTGCCCCCGCTCCCCATTTTCAAAGTGGGGGATGTTTAGAGTGGGATATAATTTTCAGCTTTTTCATTTTAAGATTAGCTCCTACAGATAGATGTTCTTTGCTTTACAGCAAAGTTTGGCTGTATTTTTTTTTTCCTGTTGATTCACATAACATCGGCAATGTGTTTTTACTAGAAAAAAATAACAGCATATTTAGTAGAAATATGGAATGGAAAAGGTGCAGGACTGGGAATTGGGATGCCTGGAATCCAGTGTTAAACCTGTCACTTTATGACTAGGAGATGGGGCTCTTGTCAGGATTTTACTCCTATGAGAGTTGGGACAGGTTATTTAGCAATCTTAGAGCCTCGGTTTTCACATCTGTACAAGGACAGGTTTGGACTAACTCAGAGATGGCAAATATTTAGCATGCACACCATCACTCACAATTTCTATGCCCGTAGCAGACATTACTACTCGGTAGCACTTCTCTTCTGATCAAGCCAAAATATAGTCTCAGTACACCCATAATAAATGAGGATTATGTACCAACCAGAGTTAAAACCTAAAATGCTTGAATTATAGGCTCTTCCAGGTTTTTTCCAGTACAGACATCCCAGGATCCTGAAATAGTGGCCACCTTCTTGCAGTTTGCAGCCAGGAGCCTTCCATATAGTAAGCATATCCTTTCCATAACTCTCTCAAGTCATTTCAGAGAGTGAAGGCAGGAGAAAAATGTAATAACAAAGAAGACTATTAATGTAATACAAAATATTTTTGTTAAAAGACTGTATTGCTTACTCTATAGCATTTTGGTCAAAACGACTCTTGTTCTACATCTATTTTTTTTAAATATATTTATTTATTTTAGAGACAGAGGGACAGAGAGAGATAGGGCAGGAGGGAGAGGGACAGAGGGAGAGGGAAAGAGACTCCATGCTGAGAGTGGAGCTGGACACAGGGCTCAATCTCACAACTCTGAGATTACAACTCAAGCTGAAACCAAAAGTCAGGTGCTTAACTGACTGAGCCACGTGGGCGCCCCTCTAGATCTATTCTAATTTGGTCTCCCTTCTTCCTCCTTGCCTTGAACAGCTCTCACATTCTGGTTCTCCCTGTCATTTAAAAAAGTGATTCTTAATAAAAATTCATCATTGTGGCAACGGCCATGTCCTTATCACTTTGGGAGCTGATTTTCTGCAGGCATTGTATGGATAATGTCTACTATTTATTGCTTCAGAAGAAAAGACCTTATACATGTGTAGCCACACAAATGCAAAGTGAAAAAAAGACACAGTTATAATGATGGCAAACGTTAATTCTATCACTGTATTATTCTGGAAGTGGACACCGAATGACTGTCTCCAAGCCATGTTGGTTCTACCACGCATTTACGTCCTTCTGTTACTGCGAAAAAAATTAATTAAGTATATGTGAATAAATCATTCTTTTATGATGCCATTTCGAAAAAAAAATTCATTTTATTTTATTTTAAAGATTTTATTTATTTATTTGACAGAGAGAGACACAGCGAGATAGGGAACACAAGTAGGGGGAGTGGGAGAGGGAGAAGCAGGCTTCCCGCTGAGCAGGGAGCCTGATGCAGGGCTCGATCCCAGGACCCTGGGACCATGACCTGAGCCAAAGGCAGATGCTTAACCGACTGAGCCACCCAGGCGCCCTGAAAAAAACATGCACTTTAAATGACATTGGCCTGTTATTTCTGGTGTGAAAGTTATAACCCTCAGCTCTCAATTTTAAGTAATATCTTTGTTCCACATTACATTTGTTCAGTTACCTAAAAAGAGGGATGTTGGTATCAGGGGCTGAGTTTTGAGTAAAGATTGCATAGAAACTTCAGCTGAAAGCATGAAGTTTTCATGTTATAAAATATATGCACCCTTCCCCCCTATGACACACGTTTGTTCTTACAGCCATTTGAGATCAGGTTATCCTACGATGAACATGTCACATAAGAGATTCATTGCTTTGCAGCGAGGGTGGGGCCTCTGAAGGAGGAATGTTTATGCCAAATGGAAAGATGAATGAATGAATGTTTGAATAAATGAACACACAAACCTCTGACTGTGAAGGAGAGACAGCACAATAAATACAAGGAATCCAAGATGTGTGCTAATGCAAGGTTGTTTTCACAATGCCAATTGCCCCTTACTTGTGACCCAGAAGGATAAGACAGAGGGGGTATTTCTTTTCCTGTGGCTACACCTCTGGCCATACCCTCCTTACAAACTCTCCCCGTAAGTATTGAAGAGCCGAGAATTTGATTCACGGGACCACGAGATTTATGAATGGGAAAAGTGACTCTGAGTTCTAAGTCAGAACTCTCCAAAACCTTTGATTTGCTCCCAGGTAGTAAGCTCCCGCTGTGGCAGGTCCTTCCTGCCCTTGGGATTCTACTTAACAATAGGGCAGGGATTACCCTCAGGGGATGACTGGTTTAGGTATCTTTTAGAATTGGAGAGATCAAGAAAGCCTTATTTCAACCTTCAGTACAATCCTCATTCTGTAAAGCCCAGATTCCACCAGAGAAACTTGCATTTTGCGTGTCTGCAGGAGAGGGTGGTGATCGCATGCTTGCCTGGGTATTGATCAAACAGAAGCCTTTGCCTTAGACAGGGTCTGGCCCCAGTGAGCAGGTGGTTCTCCTCAGGTACCATTCTGATGTCCCACCTCTGGGGAGAATAACTGCCCTCCTGCTGGAGGAGCGAAGCCATGAAGACTTCACAGACTGGGGCAAAGTCCTCGAGGGGATGCATGCCCTCTGACTTTCTAACCCATTCTCATGTCTCCAGAGACAACCCTATAAATTTGAGAACACTACGGGACTCTGAATTTCTTGCGCTGCGTTCCTGAAATGCACTGCCAGTTTTTGGAATAAGGGATTGTTTGAAAGCCACCAAAGCTCTCTTTCAATTTTGCCAAAATGTGCTGTATTTGGCAGATATAATAACTGGGGTTTGCAGTGTAAATTTTGGGTTTTATCTCTGTGCAGGTTTTTATAAATGTGCACTTACACCACCGTATAGCTAAAATGTCTTTTTTTTTTTAATGTTTACTGAGAATAAATACATCAGTTCTCAAAAACATTCTCCTATTGTGCTTTTAATACTTGAATTTTAAACACGTCCCATCATTCACATGGAGAAGTGGATAAATTACTCATAATTCTTAATTAGATTTGATCATCTTTAGCAACATTTCCTAACGCTGTTAAGGGGGATTTAATGGCATTGATAATGAGTTACACACTCTGACACAGAGAGGTGACCAGAAGAGGAAACTTCATCTAATGTCAGTTTGCATAGATTTTTTCCTATTAATCATCATTAATTAGAAATGATAAGGGACGATGACTAGAAGGTAAAGAAGAAAACACTTCATTTAAGAAAAAGAATAGACTGAAGGCAATCAGCTTTCCAAGACTTTGCCACCAAAGTCACAGTGAAGCTGTGGGATTTGAGGTTCTTAAAGGCTGTATCTAGAACATGCTTCTCTCTCTCCATCAGGATGGTGTGACTTGCAAGGAGCGGAATGAGCGATCACTAGCCTATGTGCTGCTGATGCGTGGTCTTGGATCCTCTGTGACCAACAAGAAGAGGACTGAGAAGCAGTGCAGAGCAGACATGGGGAGGCCTTGAATTTTTATAATTGGTGCTCTCCGTATACTCAAAACCATACTGTATATTTTCTCATGATGAGTCCCTAGGGTAAAAACCAAGAACGACTTAAATGTAACTACATTAACCACGGGGTATGATGCTTTCCCCAGGAGAATTTAGAAGCCAAAGGTTTCGAAAGGCCTTCCATACACTCAAGGTTGTGCCTTGCCACCCTCTCAGGCTTAGTTTTGGTTTCCAGGGGACCTTACACTTTTTATCCTGGCAAAACCAGGAGAAACTCTGGGGTGCCCTTTGACTTATTCTAGGAGGCTGAGGACTTTATCAGGCTCCAGTCAGTAGGCTTTTTGATAACAGAGATTTGAAATGTCCCTGTGACAGGAAATTCTCACTGTTACATTTGTGCCTTCCTGCTGGACCAAGTGGATTTTGTTTTCATATTATTATTTAATTTACAGACAGGAAAATCATTTGGATCTGGAGGCCTCTTGATAACACTGTTAATGAAATTGCCGGGACTTCCCTGAGTGCACTGTCCAAGCCTGGGGACCCTGAAGGGCTGTCCTTTCAAAGTTCCAGGTGTTGGTGTCTACGGCGATCACATGACATCCCATAATCACATTTATGAAAGAACTAATTAAAAATACAGATGTCTTCAGCTCACAATACCCAGACAGCTGAAATACTGATTAGGTGTTCTGTTTTAATGTTAAAACTATATCCTCACCTCTCTCCAATAGAAAAAACTAATAATAGACACCAAAGCCCAAACAGGAGGGACGGCTGTCTTCCTTCTCCCCATAAATGGCATGCTTTGTTGAGAGAGAAAACATCTATACTTCTGCAAATTGGTATTTTACAAAAATGCCCTTTTAGATGACTTTGTTGTTTATTTCAGGATGACTCAGATGCACAGTGTTGTTGGAATAGGGGCAAGCAGGCTTTGAAAGGCTTGGAGCACAAGGCTTCTAACAAAGAGCTGATGGCCATACGAAAGATGGTCTGTGTCCAAGAACAGAACTGTGAAGGGTCATTCAGTCTGAAGAAGAGGATTCCTTATGCTGCAAATGTCAAGTTGTTTCTAACTCCTGGGAGGCAGAATAAACAGAACTGCTATCATATTTAAAAATGTCTCAGAGATGTGTGGATCTAAAAATGTTGCCCTGATGAGTGAAAAACCCTTTATAGACATGCTGGGTTTGCACATGTGAACCAGGGTTCATTCATTTCCCCTCTCTGGAAGACAAATACTTTCGATATGAATGTATAGTTAAAATAATGTCAAAAATACCAAATTTAGGTTCTACCAAATAATGCCCTGTTAAGGTACAAAAGTATCTTGAAAATGCTGATATGACCTTTTGATAATTCCCTCCCTCCCTCCCTCCCTCCCACCCTCCTTCTTTCCTTCCTTCCTACCTTCCTTTCTTCCTTCCTTCCTTCCTTCCTTCCTTCCTTCCTTCCTTCCTTCCCTCCTTCCTTCCTTCCATTATACATAACGCTATTTTTGGAGAGTTTGCTAGGTAAGAGGCACCGTGCTGGGCACTGAGGTAATTCACAGGGATGAACAAAACTTTCCCTAGAGGAAGTCCTATGCCGACAAGAATTATACTCTGTGGTCAGTTTGGAGAGTGGACTGGAGAGAGTATAACTAGAGATCAGAAGGTTGGAGAAATGATCCAGATTTTTGCATAACCCCTTCCTGCAGTCGCAGGGAAGATGATGAAACATCTTTTGGCAGGAAGGCTATAAACATTGTCATTGTCCCAGCCCCTTGGAATGAGAGTCAAGACAAGGCACAGCTGGGGGGTGGTGGCACTAAGGCTTCCCCTCAGGTGGGATTTTCCTTTCTGACCTTGCACTTCTGTATTCAAGCTCTTGGGAAAATTTCATGTGTGTTTTCTGTCTGTTCTCCTCTTTTTTATTTCATTCATTCCACCAATATTTTTTTGAGTATCTCTAAGGTATAGGCACTTTACTAGGCATTGGGAATTTGCCAATGGGTAAGACAGATTTGGCATCCATTCTCATGGGACTTATAAACCCCAAGAAACCGCATGGTCTTACCCTAGACTTCTAATGTCAATGGCAAGTATTGGCTTTGGGAAAACAGAAAGGAATTTCTAATTATGATGCTACTTCCTAGTCTTCATTTTCTCTAAAACTTTTATCCTATAACACTTTTTCAAGTGTTAAAATATCACTAGCCTTTCAAGTAGAATCCACCACAGTGGAATCACTTCCTATTAACTTTCTTTTTCTTTCTTTCTTTTTTTTTTTTTTTTGTCATTTGAACTCTGTTTCATGTTCACCATGAACTTAAGTGTGAATGATGTCAGTTAAATCAGTTGTTCTCACAATATTCAGTAGCTACAAGTGGACAATGATTTCTCGCTCAATATCCATTTACTAATCTGACCGTTCACCTCATATCCCTCTAATTTGGGGTTGTACTTGTTAAGTCTCTATCCGTGATGTCTAATTCAGTGGCCACGCATGGCTGTTGAACACTTGAAATGTGGCCAAACTAAGAGGTGCTGTGAATGTAAAGTACACACCAGATTTCAAGGATTTAGTATAAAGAATGCAAAGTATTATATTAATGTCTTTATATTGATTACCTGGTTGATAGATTATGTTCTGTAAAATATGTTACTAAAATTAGTTCCACCTGTTTCTTTTTTACTTTTAAAATGGAGCTGCCAGAAAACTTTGAATCACATAGCAGCTTCACTGCATTTTTACAGAACAGCACTGTACTTCTTCCTTGCCATGCCCCATGTTGATTCATACATGAAATGTTACTGTTAGCCCTTGGCTGATCATTTGCTCCCCTCCTCCCCCCAACCCCACACCCAGACACATATAGCACACATTATTGGATGTTTACCAGGTCCCATGCATTGTGGTGGTTGCTAAGTATACAATTGTGAAGAAGAAAGAAAAAAAATGTCTTCTGTTCTCACAGGGCTTCTGTGTTATAGGAATCCCCAGTGGCATTAGGGTAATCACCCCTGCCTGCACACTTAGCTTCAGCAGTCATTAGACTAAAGCATTTAAAGAAAAGTGCAATGTGTTCAAATGTGAGCTACCTTGTTAGTGGTCCACAGTTCATCGTATGTCTCTCATGATCTTAGTCTCGATAGCATCACCAGCATACTGCTTCTCAAAATTGTGCAGAAGATGTTTGGAAAATTGCTTTGGAAATTGATAATTGATAACAAATAGAAAACACATCCATGGTCAAAGGTGTTTGGGGAACTCGCAGTTAAAAGAAACACATGTCTCTTTACTGCAAAATTTATCCAAGGACTTGTTCTTCCAAAGCATCTTTATGAATTCTAAACAGGAGGATACCATGAAGATTCCCTAAATGGATTTAACAAGGATCTCTTTCTGGTGGATTTTTTTTTCCTGGAGATAAAAGTGTGCACAATAAACTTCTGAAGATGATGTTCATGTCTTCATCATCCTTCATTTTTATGTATGTCCCCATGCTGGCCATTAAGCTACTGCCTCTCAGGGGTTCCACCCCACCCTTGGATTCTTTGTACCTTGTGTTGCTGGAGCTCAGTAACCACTTTTCTGCTTTACCACCTGACTCCCTGCTAGCCTCTGCCAGTAGGGGGAGCTAGAGAGAGGCCGGAAAACCGGAAGAAGGGACAGGTGCTTCTGGTCTCTTCTTCCTGTTTCTCTCAGTTATGCTGTTAGCAATGTTTCTTCACCCTCATAGCTGTTCTTCCCGTCTGAGCAGCTGAATCCAGTTAGCAGTATTTTTTTTATGATGCTTGTAGAATTAGTGTCATAACCCCTTCTATGGATTGAATATGCCCCCCTCCCCCCACAAATTCATGCACTAAAGCCCCAACTCCCAGTGTGACTGTATTTGGAGATAGGGCCTGTGAGGGGGTGATAAAAGTTACATGAGGTCTCAAGGGTGGGGCCATACCCCAATAGGGCTGGCGCCTCTACAAGAAGAAGTATAGACCAGACCATACTTTCTGTCCCTGCTATGTGAGGACACAGCGAGAAGGCAGCTGTCTGCAAGCCAGGAAGAGAGCTCTTCCCAGGAACAAATCCCTGCTGGAACCTTGATCTTAGACTTCCCAGCCTCCAGAAATGAGAGAAAATAAATTTCTGTTTAAGCCATTCAGTCTGTGGTGTTCTGTCATGACAGAGTGACTAAGACGACCTCCCTTCCCCAGTCAGCACTGGCTGACTGGAACCCCTCCCCACTTGCCTGTTTCAGTTTCAGGCTTCCCTTCTCTCAGTTTCTACATTTTCATAACTCAAATCTCTTTTCTCTGTTCCTACAGCCCTAGACGGGGTAGCTATTTCCTGTACTTGCTACTTTTGGACACCCTAGGGTGTTCTCTTTGTCTTCCCAGTTCTTCACCAGGTAGTTCATTATATTAAATTTTCTATTAAAATCACCTGTGTGGTTTCTAACTCCTGACTGGACCTAATTTTACCTCTGTCCTCTCTCCCACTTCTTAGGCCAACAAGCTGAGGGATGAGCCAAAAAGTTATTTTAATGAGACCACACCAAACTGTTCTAACGTCAGCCCAGCCAGTGTCTCCGGGTGAGCTCTCCTCACTCCCAGGAAGTTAGGGCCTAAGAAGAGGAACTTGCATGGAAACAAACCTACTACCAGGAGCCTACCCCTGCTGGCCTTTCCTGGTGTGCTTGGGCATGAACAGATAGACTTGAATCTGCCCTATTTGGTCTTCTCCCTTGAAACCCTGATCTATAAGCTTTGACAAAATTGAAAAGATAGTTTTTGGCCACACTTCTATTTTCTGATCGTCCTCCTGGAAATTCAGAGTTGTGGCTTTCCCTGGCTGGCTGCTAGAGTAGCTAAACCTATCTGAAGAGTTGAAGCCTTCTAACTCAAGAAGTGTTTCGTTCTCAGCACCTGATTGTGGCTCTTCATGCATGTTTGCCTGCCTTGTGCATATGTGCACATCCATGTGTTGTGGGTCCATCCGTGTCTATGTATGCACATTTGAATATGCATGAGCATATGTTGTGAAGGTGTGTGGATGTGTGCATGGATGTGCTTCAGATACATGGGACTGGCTTTTTTTTAACCACTGTATCTCCAATGCCTATTACAGAGTTCATGCTAATGAATGTTCAAACATATTTGTTGAATAAATGAATGAATGGATGAAAGAATGTGTGTTAATATTAGCTAACGCAAAAGAGAATGAAATATGTCCATTGCTTTGTTTAAGGTAGATCCAACTAGATGAGCTCTACTAAAAATATCATGAAAGCCACACACATAATTTAAAATTTTCTAGTAGCCACCTTGAATAAAATGAAGAGAAATAGGAGAGGGCGCCTGGGTGGCTCAGTTGGTTAAGCGACTGCCTTTGGCTCAGGTCATGATCCTGGAGTCCCGGGATCGAGTCCCACATCGGGCTCCCTGCTCGGCAGGGAGTCTGCTTCTCCCTCTGACCCTCTCATGCTCTCTCTATCTCATTCTCTCTCTCAAATAAATAAATAAAATCTTAAAAAAAAAATATTAAAAAAAAAAAAAGAAATAGGAGAAATTAATTTTTTAAATATTTCAAAATTAGCCAATATACCCAAAATACCAATACTTTAATATAATCAATATAAAATAATTATTAATGTAACTGATAGAAAATAAAAGATTAGTGAAATACTTATGTTTTCTCAGTTTTTGAAATCCAGAGTATATTTTACACTTACAGCACATCTCAATTAAGAGTAGCCATATTTCAAAAGCTCAGTATCCCCGTGTGGCTCATGGTTACAGTATTAGTGAAGCCCTTGATACTATCCTGTGGGTGGTAAAGAGTAGTATGGGACACTTTCTATTTTCTATATGGGAAAGTTTGAGATTAGGAGTCTTGGGAAGTAGGGGTTATCTCCTGGATTTGGAAAATATTGGTTGGGAATATGTATCTCTGACATCCTTCAAGTTGTAGCAAGGTTTACACAGTTCAGCCCACACCACCTTCCCTACCCTCCCACACCAGCACTGTGGGGTGAAACACAAACTAGGACCTTGTGAAGCCCCATGAGCCTTTCCCAAAACCCCTTTCCCATTACCCTTTCTTTGCTGGAAACCCATCTCCCACTCTGGAATTTGATCCCCTATTCTAGAAATCTAGACATATCTTTCCCTAGAACAGTCTCTAACCAATCTCTTTCCTAATTCATGCTTCAAGTTCAACCATAAAGAAATAAAAAAAAAAGAAATAGAAAACAGAAACATGCATGCACATGTATATGCATACACACACATGCACACACCAGGAAGCATGATTGGCCCTCTTCTCCTCTCTCATATTCTGCATCCTCTATCTTTCCTCATCACATCTGATATGAGCCATTTTATATTTTATATTTTTCTCCCCACTTTTGTCTTGAGCTAGAGATCTCCTAGGTTCACAATCTCTTCACCCACCCCTATCGATACCCCATTTTATGGTTGTGACATTGATAGAAATCCACATGGCCTTGGTGAAAAGCCCCATGTCTTCTCTTCCCCTTTTCTCATTGTCTCTGTTATTAGATAAGACAGAATCTCAGAGATGGCTCCATTGGCTTCAGACCATCCACCCATTACAGTCAGTGTCTTTTTAAATTCTCTAAACTAGAGTCATTTACAGCACACAGGCAGTTAAAAACAACAACAACAAAAAACAAAACCAAAAAAAAAACCCCACACAAACTACGTATTTTTCATTAACGTATACTGTTAACTATGCCAGTAAATTATGGATAATTTAATTTAATTTAGACTTAAGGCAACATTTTCCTCACTAATGAAATGGTTATTTGTTATTAGGAAAATATTTATTGAAGTGGAATTGTGTGATCTCTCACATCACTATTAAACCTTGTTAAACCATTTTTAATTTCAATTTGGGTTTAATTAAGATTCATTAAGCATTTTATTAAATCTAAATTAAATTGAAATGGAAATGGGGTTTGCCAAGGAAAGATGGTGGTGCCCTTCCTTCGTTCTCAGTTCTTTCAAAGTGACACAGTTACAGAAGTACTTGGGAGGAAGTGGGATTCCTTCATTATTGGTAGAACAGAAAGAGCACAGACTTAGTCACAGACTGATCAGGGTTCAAACTGAGGAAATGCTGCTGGCTCACCATGAAACCTTGAATGAGTTATATCATTTTTCTGATAATCAGCTTACTACTTTATAAGATGAGAATTGGGATATTAGAGTAGGCGTGGGGATGGACAGGAAAGGATAGGTACCAAATGGATATTTACATCTCCTTTTCCTGTCTTAGGCAACTGTAATTCCTTAGGAAATGGAATGAAATAAATAGGTTATTTGAAGAAGAAGATGAAGAAGAAAGAGAGAGAGATGGAAGAAGGAATGAAGGAAGGAAGGAAGGAAGGAAAGAAAAAGAAAGGAAGGAAGGAAGGAAGGAAGGAAGGAAGGAAGGAAGGAAGGAAGGAAATTGTGACTTTAAAATGTGGCAACATGCATGGTGTTGTCCATCAGAAGCCTAGATTCAAAAGAGGATGTTGGTGGAGGAAAGGCAGAGGAACTAATTAAAGCTTGATGACTTGGGCCTTGGAAAAGGCTGGACCAAGAATACAAGAGCTGGGCTATGCAGTCTTGTCCACCAACACTCATGAGAGAGAGGGTTTCCCCTTGGGTATGAAAGTAAGTTCATGGCCTTGACTTAGTGGAGGAGTTGGTTAAAATGAAACCTGAATGGCATGGATAGCTCTTTACTGGCCCAATCCAGTGAAACTCAGAGCTACACTCTAGTCCCATGTAAAGTCCTCAAAATGGACAAATACCAGTGTTCATTTGTCCAACAGACTACTGCTGTGGACTTCCTGGGTGCCACGCCACATGTTAGGAATATAATAGTCAATAAGACCTTCATGACCTAATGATAGAAAGAGACATGCCAACAACACACTCCAAAGTGCCATATTGTGGACATGGATAATGTGCTGTGTTAAAGAGGCTGTGTAATGTACCAACTGTTAAAGACCTACTCTATGTGACATCAATCTGATGTCCCTTTCAGAGTCTCTGAGCTCCATTTTAAATCTCTACTGAGCTGTTGACTCAATCAAGTCCTTGATTTCATTTTCACTTGAAGCTCCTAGAAAAAGCCCCTTTCCTTAATGCCCCATCATTTGTATGAATCTCTATTCCCACTTGTTCAGGTGGTTGGGATGTACCTATTCAAATGGAAACATTCACCCTTGATTTGACTTTTCCTTCTCCTGGAGTGAGTTCTTTAGAAGCAAGAACAGGTCTTTCCTTTTGACATATATCATCCTTTGATTGAAACTTTTGCCACCTCAATATCTAAAGATAATTTCAACACATATGATCCCAGTGGAGACTCCCACTTCAGTACTCTGCCCTGCTCTTCAAACACTAAGTAGTCAGAGTTAGAGGAAATCAAGATCCTCAGTAATCTATACAGGCCGAACAGAGCAAGGGGTAGCCCTTGAATGACTCTTCCCTTAGAGAAAACCCAGATACTTGCTTTAATCAGCCTAGCACACACTCATGTATACGTGTGCATGTATATATGGGCACAGAGGTACATGAACCTGCATGTTCCTTCTGCTGAATAACTTCCATTTTCCCCCCAGATTCATTTTCCACCCATTCCCACCCTGGTCTATTATCCAAAAGTCTGATCAATATTGACAACCCCAGTGGGCTCTCTTGACTTCTGGGGAGTCTCAGCAGGAAAGTTCAGAGTGGCAGGGAGTGGGATAGAAACTTGCAATCTTTCATCTCCTTTCCTGTGAGTACTAAGGCTGGCTGCATCCATGGGCCAAGATGGCAGGTCCTCCTCCAGGGTCCTTTCTCTCCAGAGGGCTGCTCCCTGCCCTTATCCTTTCAGGAGGATGGTGATAACAGAACTCTGCTGTTGCTATCCCTAGGACACTACTCTGTCCTTTGTGGTTTCTCTGCAGCCTGCCTACACCTTTGTAAATTGTTCTCTTATTAAAACTCTTTTTAAGTTTCCCAATTTGAGTGTGCCAAATGCTTTCTGCCATGGCCCTGACTGATAGGCACACACAGAAGCACTCAGATCAAAGGTCCCACTCAGGGTATAACTAGATTGCCTTTATGGAAACCGGGAACATTGATTGTCCTCGTGGCCAGTCAAGGTGTCTCCAGCTGTGTGACTAGTCAATCTGAGATATAATAAAAGTGCTGGAAAGATCGGCAGGTGGATTTAGTCCTTTGCCAGGCCTTTCTGCTCCAGGGGGCAAGGCAGGCTCTCTGAGTTTCCAATACCTCCCTTTGTCTTCATTCCAGAAACGAGTGAACCAAGCAGCCCAGATGGAAAGCAGAAATGCAGACAGAGGGCTATGGAAGAGGAAACTTAAAATAACTGAGCAACTTAAAGAAAACAAGCAGGGATTTATTGGAAACAACTGCCTCAAAAGGGAGAAAAAAATATTCCCGGCTTAAGAAGAAAGAAGATGAGAAGACATAAAAACAAGCCAGATGAAAGTCCCTGCAAGGAAAACAAGAAAGAAGGAAGAAAGGGCACCATCCTGCAGAAAATTGGTCAAGAGAATAGAGGTCCAGGGCAGCCCAGTCTCTGTCTTCCTGGTACCCAGGGACAGGGTGTTTCTGCTTTTTCGGAAAACTGCTGCCCTGAATTCCCTCTTGCAAGGTCCTCACCTGGAAAGTATTCCTCCCTCAAAGCCCTGCCCTGTGTCCTGTATGGGCAGGGATGATCAGGGCCCTGGCTATCATCCCACTGATTACAATCCTAATCCTTTCTGGGAGGGACCCGCTAGGAAGAGGGACTAACCTCCCTCTAGGCTTTTCTACTCCTCCTGGAGTTCTGGGATGGTCTCTTGAGTTTTCTCTGTTATGCTGTTTTCTCTTACTTTTCTTTTTTTTCTTAAGGATTTTATTTATTTATTTGACAGAGAGAGAGCACACAAGCAGGAGGAGCAGTAGGCAGAGGGAGAAGGAGAAGCAGGCTCCCTGCAGAGCAGGGAGCCGATGCTGGACTTGATCCCAGGACCCTGGGATCATCACCTGAGCCGAGGGCAGCCGCTTAACTAACTGAGCCACCCAGGCACCCCTTTCTCTTTTCAACCAAATCCATTAGCAGTAGACCAAACAGAAGAAAAAAAAAGTCAAAGGTAATACCTCCCAAAGATACAGTTTGTTTATTTTTTTAAAAGATTTATTTATTTATCTGAGAGAGAGAGAGGAGAGAGAGAGTGGGGGAGGGGCAGAAGGAGAGAATCTTCAAGCCGACTCCCCGCTGAGCACAGAGCCCAACATGGGGCTGGATCTCATGACCCTGAGATCACCACCTGAGCCGAAACCAAGAGTCAGATGCTCAACTGACTGTGCCACCCAGGCGCGCCCAAAAGAGATAGTTTAATTTAGTTTTGTGTTTGTTGGTAGTGGGTGTTCTTGCTAATCAGTCTGTCCATGTCTAGAGCTCAGGTTGCATTTCATTGCCGGCATGACTATTGATAATAAAGACTCTTTTCAGGGCAGGGAATCTGAGACAGCACCCGCCCTCTAGCTGAGTGGGTCAGGCATCGGATGTAGAGGCCATGGAAAGGCCTCCTTCTGCTGACTTGGACACACTCTTTCTTTTTCCAGCCCAGCTGAGCCCTCTCATCTCTCCACTCTGATGATAAGCCTTGTTAAGGCTCAAGCTTTCATCTGCCTGGGTGGTATCAAGATTTGGGGGACATGTGGCCTCAGTGCTTGCGTTTGGGTGGCATGTGGCTGGGAGCCTCTGATGAAGCAAACAGGTTTTATGAATAGACAAGGATGACAGTAAAGATAAAAAACATAAAAACTAGTCGTGTAGGGCATCTCCTCTGCCGTCTGTGGTGCAGGGACTCTGGAGAAATGATGTCTGATTCTCACAACAACCACAGGAGTTAGGAACCGTTAGTCCATTTCTTAGATAAGGAAAGAGGCCCAAAGAGCTGGTATCTTCCCCAAAGTCATATACCCTATAGCTAGTGAGAAAAAGAACTGAGATTTCCTTTACATTTTGTATGCGTGCTCTCTCTCTCTTTGTGTGTATGTGTTCTCTCTCTTGATTAAAATATTTTGGGTGGCATTTTTCCCTTTGCCATGCATTAAGCACCTGCCAAGTCCACCAAAAGAAGGAAGAGAAGAGGCAAAGACAGAGGTTAAGCAGGGGTACACTGGTCTTGTTGGGACTACCCACTCTAGGAGAAATGGTCTCACACATTCTAAACGTAAGATCAGGGTACGATATTATTGAGATAACTCTGCACTCCTCCATCAAAGCAGTTTTCCCATCCATTCATTCAACAAATATTCATTGAGTGATGAAGTGATTAAAAGTCCAGGCTCTGGAATCAGATTAGCTGAATATATATCCTAGCCCTGCCACTTTATAAACTATGTAAACCTTAAGTAAGATACTAAAGCTCTTTAGACTTCATTTACTCTTTCTGTAAAATGGGGTTAACAACGGTTAAGTGCTGTTAGGATTAAATGTGTGTTAGGCACTTAGCACAATTGGTCAGTACATATTTAGTGAAATCAGAGATGTTTTGACCTCCAAAAGAGGTGTATGTGGATCTATGTCTGTGTGTATGTATCTGAGGGAAGCAGGGAGAAACTAGAATTTTTACGTGGTTCCACCTCTATCTAGTCATCTACTGTATCTATTTATATGGCTGTGGGCAAGTCCCTAGGCTCCCTGACCCTCAGCTTCCTCATTTCCTAGGATGAGACTTCAGTAAGAATGTAAAACACTCAAAACCACTCTGGAATCAGTGTAATTGCTTAGTGAAATGCTGTTTTCCCCTCTTTACCTCTTGTTTTGCTAACCCATTAGGGCTGCAGATCCAGGGACCTGTCTCAGGGTTTTCAAGAAGCCATTATGAATTCTCTCAACTACAGCCAGGAACGTTGTCCAATGGGGACAATGTGTCAGGGGGACGGGAGACAGAGTCATAAGACATTCATTGACTTTTCTGAGAAAAATGAGCTCAGGAAAACCAAATGTTGGCCACTTTTCCCTTCTGACACCTCATCTTTCTCTCAAATTAAGCTAAGCTGGTAACCAGGCTCTGACGTGGAGCAGGCCTGTCCTCTGCCACAGCCAGATCTAGAAAAATGAGAAAAACAGCCAGGATGAGGCCACAGGAGTGACTCCCATGCTGGCTTCACCGAGGGAGAAGGGACCCAGTCCCTCCATCCCCTCCAGGTGTCACCTGGGAAGCAGAAATTAAAGACACGATTTTAAGTCTAAGTAAGTCCACTGTGGAAAATTCTCCAAAGGCCGAAGGAATCTATTTGATTTTTTTTTAAATAAACTTTTTGATGTTAGAATAACTTTAAATTTACAAAAATGTCTCAAAGCTAATTTAGAGAATTCCTGTGTATCTTTCACCCAGCTTATTCTAATGTTAACATCTAATATTCTGGGTTCCAGAATAAAACATTTGTTAAATGGTAGGACCAGGATTTCAAAGACAAATTTACTTTCTCTCATGTTTCCATCTTAAGGCCTCTGCTTTGTGAACCTCTGCCCTAGAATTCCTAGTTTCTCTCCTGCATATCTAGTGGAATGGTTAACATGGCTAATGAATGGTACCCTTAGTGAGAATTCACTCAGGATTAAATGCTTCAGAGCCTCAAGAAGAAGATGTCAGGGCTCTAGCTGATGAATCTAAAATAGCTAGCAAATCCTGAAGTGATCCAGAATGTGAGTGTAAGAGCTTATCCACCTGATGCCCCTCCCTCCACATATATGCCCTTATAAAAGCCTGGCGTTTTACCTCCTCAGTGCCCAGAGTCTTACGCACACATTCCCCCTCGTGCTGGGAGGTGTTTCTTTGGGAAGAGAAGAACCACACACAGTCTGCCAAGGGAAGATCAGAATCAAGGTGTGGGAAATCTGAGGTGAGTACTGAGGACTCACACTGAGTGTAAGACAGGGGCATTCAAGGGGATTGTGCAGTTAGGCTGGAGACTCATTTAATCAATTTTGGGTACTGGGTGTGTGTGTGTGTGTGTGTGTGTGTGTGTGTGTGTGTGTAGCCATGTGCAAATCCAGTTCAAAGACACAGAGGTAGGACAGATACATACAAACGTAGATTTTTAGATGCCTGTAGGAGCAAATCAATTCAATTCTTTATTCACTCATCCATTCATAGAATAAACATTTATTAAGTAATTTTGTTGTGCCAGGGCCTGTGCCAACACAGATTTTTGGTCTTGGTCTGCATTTCAAGACTTCAGTGAAATCTTCCATGGGTGCAGCTACACGTGAGGCTCAAGAAGCTCACCTTTCTGGAAAAATAACACCCCTCTTTTTGCGTTTGTCAAAGGAAAAAGAGAAGCTAGTTTATAAGGGATACAAAGTGTCAGAGAAATCCATTCAGAGCACTTTGCAGGATATCCATCCTTAATAGCAGAAAGAAAACATGGCCGTTTGGCCCTTAGTGATCAAGAATTCCACAGGGTAGAGCAAATGTGGGGACTCTGGGGCTACCTCCGGTTTTTGGGACTGCATCCTCTCTCTTTTCCTTCCTGTGTGTGTCAGTAATTAGGTTGAAAATGAGAAATGCACAGCTAAGCGTCAGGATGAAGTAAAGTGTCTGGAGAGGATGCATGTGGTGTCTGCTGGGAGGGCCCATGGTGAACACTGTCTGGGAGATAGAGAGCAGGTGTGTTCTCATATGCACGGATCATCACCACTAAATGGACAGTGCTAGTGCACCCAAAGGATTGAACTATGGGATCATCGACAAGGAGGGCACACACTCTCTTGGAAAATACCCACTGTAGTGGTCAAGAAAGGAGTGAAGTCACCTGAGAAAGCAAGAGGGGGGAGGAGCAGGCAGAACACACCACTGTGTTCCTTTATATCCACACCGTTCCTTTACATCCCCCAGAAACGAAAGATGTGCCAACAATTCTGTTGACGTGTGAATTGTGCCCAGAGATGCATGCTGCCTGGGAAGGCTAGTTGGGGAGGGTGCAAAGGTTGATAATCTTTTCTTTACCTGGACGTCAGGTATGGCATGAAGGAAGGTGAGAAGAAGAAATGAAGAGGGCAAAGAAGGAGAGGGAAAGCTGGGAAGGGAGCATCTGCCATGAGTCTGCTTTGGGTTCAGTAGGATGTTCCAGCAAGGCCCACTCTGGGAAAGTTTAGATGCATTGGGGGTTTTCTGCTTGTACTAAGGAGAGACTGTTCAGCAGGATGTCAACAAATACTTCCCTCCTAGGAAGATAAATTTGAGCAGGGGCTGGTATTCACAAGAAGTGGTTTATGTCCCATAATTTGTGTAAAAAAAATCAAAACAGGCTGGGAGCCACATGTGAGGGGTAAGCTGTATTTGGTTTTTGTCTGCTGGGTTGTGGAAGCCTGGGAGGAGCCAACATGGATTCGTCTGGGCTCTGGGTTCAGGGGATTGGGCTGAGTGATTGGTGATGCCAGGGTCAGTGACCCCAGTGCCTTTCTTGATCAGGAATTTACAAGAAAATTGACCTAATATGGCTTTTGTTTCTTGATGATCCTGGCTATCCCTTGATTAAAATCTCTGTGACTAGTCTGGGCCTTGCTGGATTCTGTGCTGGAATCTGACCAGTAATCTGGTCAACAGACAAAACTGGCCAGAAAGCATAGCAAAAGCCAGCATCACAGAGGTTCATGATACATATTTTTCCCCCACTCCAGAAACCATGCTAGACTTCACTGACCCATCATGGCACTCCTACTGAGCTCAGGTATAATCTCACATTCCTTATTAAGACCAAGTTCTGAAAGCCACGGCATATTATTCATAATATGCCCTAAAGATGAAACCTGTTAGCCATCCTGGAGGTAGAGGTCGTGAGGGACAATGGGACACTGCCAAGCAATAGGGGGCATTCATTCATTCATCTCTGTACTGATTAGTTCAGAAAATATTTACTAAGAATCTATGATATATTGAGCTTCCTGCTAGACACTGGGGACTATAGAGATAAACAAAGCTTCATCTCTATTGTACATAATCCACTATTGTGGAAAGAGAAAGAGAAAGAAAACATGAATTTTTCCAATAGGATTTCGAACATGTTGCAGGAACAGAGGAAGCTGTGGCCACCACTACATGGGGGATTGCAGGTTTCACAGAGATGGTGACATTTGAGCTTGGTCATGAAGGAGTCAAAGAATGAATAAGAATATGGATAAATAGTACAATTTGTGGAGTTGGCAGTCTAGAGGAGAAATATTTGAACATATTACTCTTCTTAAACATTTCATAGGATATGTTTGGTCAAATAAAATTATTTTTTCATTCTTTTTTTTAAGATTTTATTTATTTATTTGAGAGAAAGGGAGAGTGAGAGAGAGCATGAGCAGAGCAGAGGGAGAGGGAGAAACAGACTTCCTGCTGAGCAGGGAGCCCAACGTGAGGCTCGATCCCAGGACCCTGGGATCATGACCTGAGCTGAAGGCAGACACTTAACTGACTGAGCCCACCTAGGTGCCCCAATATTTTCATTCTGAAAGTAGTCAGACTAACTTATAAACACAAATGACAATATGATAATATAGATGGAGAGAAAGATCCAGGAAAAGAGAAGAGAGGAAGAGAGTTACTTTTATGAGAGCCTCCTAAAATGATCAAGAGAAGAGTTAATTCAAAGTTGCCCTACATGGAAAAAATAGGAAGGGAGGAATATTATTTTCTATGATAGGAAGAGCCGTTGAGAAGGACATGTGTTGACTTTTTCTTCCCATTGTCTATTTGCTCTTCTTATAGAAATCCTACCTAAATTGCCTTCTGGGGAACCATATCCTCCACTCAAAGCCCATATGTTTTGGGGGCTCCAGCTCTGACCTGAGGATGCAAGATGTGACCTGGGCCTCAGTTAATCAGACCATTGGGTTCCATTATGACTTATTTTTATATCCAGTATGACAATCTGAGCCTTTTAATTGGGTTACACAAATCATTTACATTTAGAGTGTTTATTAATATGGTTCAGTTTAAATCTACAATCTTGCTCTATGTTTTCTGTCTTATCTCATTGTTCTATTTTTATTTTTCCTGCTTTCTTTTGTGATAATTGAGTACTCTTTCTGATTTTATTCTGTTTTCTTTAGGTATTAACTATAAATCCCTTTTTATTATTTTATTTTAGTAGTTGCTTTAGGGTTTATAGTATGCATCCTTAACTCATCATAATCCACCTTCAAGTAATATTATACATTTCATGTATAAGAACCTTAAAATAGTATACTTACATTTCATCCATTTGGGCCTTTGGGCCATTGTTATAATACATTTCACTTTTATGTAAGTGATAAATCATGTACTGCATGGTCATTATTTTAACAGTCAATTGTATTTTAAGGGTTTAATAAGAACAAAATTTTATATGTCTACCCATATAGTTGTTTCTTGTGCTATTTATTTCCTTGTTTAAATCATGTGTGGTAGGCAGAATAGTGGCTCCCTGAAATGTCCATGTCCTAATTTTCAGAACCTGTGAATATGTTTTCTTACATGGCAAAAAGGACTTAGTAGATGTGATTAAGGTTAAGAATGTTGTGATGAGAACATTATCCTAGATTATTCAAATGGACCCATCCAAATCACATGATTCCCTATAAGTTAAGAACCTTTCCTGGCTGAATTCAGAGGCTCAGGTCAGAGGGAGATATCTCTTTAAAAGTATGGTCAGAGAGTTGTAATATCATTGACTTGAAAATGAAGGAGGGAGTCATGAGCCAAGGACCCTCTAGGTCCTTCATGGGGTCAA
The DNA here is from genome assembly GCF_964656455.1 of Halichoerus grypus. Taxonomy (NCBI): domain Eukaryota; kingdom Metazoa; phylum Chordata; class Mammalia; order Carnivora; family Phocidae; genus Halichoerus; species Halichoerus grypus. Next base: position 119,381,451 of record NC_135721.1, read on the forward strand.
GGGTGATCTCTAGAAGCTGGAAAAGACAAGGAAACAGATTCTTCTCTTGAGGCTCCAGAAAGGAACATACACATTTCAGACTTCTGACCTACATACACCACTGTAGGTTAACAAATTTGTGTTGCCTTAAGCCACTGTTTGTGATATCCTTTTTTTTTAACAACAGCAATAGAAAAGTGATACATCATGTATTATCAGTGGCGTTATCACCCCCACATGGGTGAAATTAGTTCTTGGAGGGTAAAAGTATCACTTTTAATGTAGAAAGCATGGATAATATATGTCATACATAAGCAGATATATAGTGTATCTGTGATATTAAAATTTTATGAGGTGGCAATTAGGGAAAAAGTCTAAAAAAATTCCTTAGGGGGATGATAATAAAAAACAGTTGAGAAACAAGATGCATATTTCCATCTGGTGTCACTTTTCTTCTGCCTGAAGTGTTTTCTTTTATCATCTCTTGTGTAATTTCACCATCTTCAGGTGATACATTCTTTCAGTGTCTTTATGTCTGAAAAAAATCTTTGTTTTGGGGGCACCTGGGTGGCTCAGTTGTTAAGCGTCTGCCTTCGGCTCAGGTCATGATCCCAGGGTCCTGGGATCAAGCCCCGCATCGGGCTCCTGCTCGGCAGGAAGCCTGCTTCTTCCTCTCCCACTCCCCCTGCTTGTGTTCCCTTTCTCGCTGTGTCTCTCTCTATCAAATAAATAAAATCTTAAAAAAAAAAAAAATCTTTGTTTTGCCTTCATGTTTGAAAGGTATATTTGCTGGGTATAGAATTCTACATGGACAATTATTTTTTCCCTCTCAGTACTTCAAAAATGTTGTTCTACTGCCTTTTCTATGTGTTTCTGGTATGAAATCTTCTGTACTCTTTATGTTTGCCCCTTTGTGTTTAACATGTCCTTTTCTTTGGCTAGTTTACAATTTTCTCTTAGTCATTGGCTTTGAGAAATTTGATTAGGCTGTTCTGTGGTGTACTTTTCATTTCTATGTTTTAGAGCTTCTCAGATCTGTGTATTTATAATTTTAATCAAGGTTGCCATTTTTCCCGCAAATATTTTTTTTTTCTGTACCCTCCTTTCTCCTCTGTCGGGCACTCTGCTTTAGTGTATATTAGATCACTTGAAATTGTTCTGCAGATCACAAATGCTCTTTTCATTTTGTAATTTTAATTCCAGTATAGTTAACGTACAGTGTTATATTAGTTTCAGATTTACAATATATGATCCAACAATTCTGTACATTACTTGGTGCTCATCATGATAACTATACTCTTAATCCCCTTCACCTATTTCACCCATTCCCCCACCCACCTCCCCTCTGGTAATCATCAGCTTGTTCTCTATAGTTAAGAGTCTGTTTCTTGGTTTGCCTCCTTCCTTTGTTTGTTTTGTTTCTTAAATTCCACAGATGAGTGAGATCATATGGTATTTGTCTTTCTCTGACTGACTTATTTTTGTTAGCATTATACACTCTAGATTCATCCATGTTGTTGCAAATGGCAATATTTCATTCTTTTTTTGTGGCTGAATAATATTCCAGTGTATGTGTGTATCACATCTTCTTTATTCATCTATCTATGGACACCTGGGCTGCTTCCATAATTTGGCTATTATAAATAATGCTGCAATAAACATAGGAGCACATATATCTTTTCGAATCTGTGTTTTTGTTCCTTTTGGGTGAATACCCAGTCGTGGATCACATGGTAATTCTATTTTTAGTTTCTTGAGGAATCTCCATTCTGTTTTTCATGGTGGCTGTACCATTTGCATTTCCACCGACAGTGCATGAGGGTTCCTTTTTCTCCATATCCTTGCCAACACTGGTTGTTCCTTGTGATTTTTGATTTTAGCCATTCTGACAGGTATGAGTTAGTATCTCTCATTATTGTTTTTGATTTGCATGACCCTGATGATGAGTGATGTTGAGCATTTTTTCATGTGTCTGCTGGCCATCTGTATGTCTTCTTTGGAGAAATGTCTGTTCATGTCGTTCTTTTCTTTTTTTAAGACTTTTAATATGTCCATTTTTTTGCATCATTTCTATTTCAGTGTCTGTAAGTTTACTAATTTTTTTGTTTATGTCTAATCTACAGACATTGTAAATTTTTCCTTAAAACATTTTAGACTAGAAATTTGATTTGGTTAATATTTATATCTTACCTGTCTCTATTTAATTTTTTAAATGTATGAACTAGAGTTATAATAACTTTTAATGTCCTCATCTGCTAACTCTAACATCTGCATCAATTCTATAAAATTTCAGTTGATTGATTTTTCTCATGTTCTTATTTTTTGTTTGCATGCCTGATAATTCTTAGTTGAATGGCAGACATTATGATGTTTACTATGTTAAGGGTTTGATATGTGTGTATTCAGACAGATAGATGGATAGCTAGATCTTTTGAATCTTGCTTTTAAGATCTGTTTAGGTGAGACCAGAGTAGTGTTTATTTTACGATTAATCTTCTCTCATTATTGAGGCAAGACCTTGTGTTGAGAAGAAAACTGAAGACCTCTTTGAGTTCAACAAGAGTGTTGTAATTTATCAGCTATGTTTACACTGGGTAGAAGATGGGAGTGACAGGACACATACTCATTATTTGTAACCCATATTATATAAAGTAATGTGACAAAGAACAAAGAATATAGTATTAGACAACTACAGATACCTTTAAATTTTCCCAAGAAGTTGGGATACTCCCACTAGGAGAATAGGGAAGATGACTTAGATTATTATCCACATTTAGAAGAAAGTAAGATTCAATGAAGTTAAATGATTTACGTAAGGCCCATCAGATTTAAATGCAAGAACCAGGATTTGAATCACATTTAGACTGATATTAGCATCATATTTTAAATTGCCAACTTAGTAGGAGAGATGGCAGCAAAATGACAGACAACTAATGGGATATTTGGGGCCTTACAGGACTTTGTCACTGTTCCCCCAACTACATTATGTGGGTTGCTGCTTCATCTACTTATTCTTGGATAGGACTGGATCTGGAAAAGCGACCCATTAGGACCTGATCTGAAAAGGGAGACTGAGAAAGTATGGGGTTGGCAATGTGTGGCTCTCACGGCTGTTGCCAGAACTTATGAAAATAAATAGAGAAATACAGAAGATGCACAGGTACTTTTTAAAGGCACATCTGGCCTCAAAGGGAAAGAATGCTTTCAATGATTATCAGTATTTCCTCTGAGCATGGCCAAAGACTTTATTTAAATAAAGGCTATTATGCCAACAACTTTGCCCTTTTTTCCAAATATCATGAATAAGATCTTGGTGGGATAAAATCATACTTGGGTATATTTTTTCTTTTGATTGTATGTTTTTATTCTAGACTCTTCTGTGTTAAATCATTCTTTCCTCTTTTTGAGTTTCTTAGTGGAACTGCCAGGATTAGCCTCCCACGCCCTTGCAGTTGTTATTAACTCCATGGGATGGGCGTATCATCACAGAACCAACCAGAATCCTTGCTGGAGTGAATATACAGATGCAGAGACATAGCGGACCACCTCCTTTTAAATCTAAGGTCAAAACCCAAAGTAGGACATGGAGTCCTCCAGCAAGAATGGAGCATTTCCACATCCAAACTATAAATATCATCTCACTTTTTAGAGGGGTCTTTCTAAGAGCTCCCAAATTTGAAAGTCAACTGGGGAAATGTGACTGTAGACCGCATTCCCCACCCCCTTCCCCCAGACCTTGCCAACACCACAGCCTCCATCAGACCATGCCAGATCAGAGACAATTTAGTGCAGCCATTAAGAGTAGGGGACACACTGTTTAAAATCTTTGTGATCTTTGATAAGTTTGCTTTTCGAAAAAACAAAAAACAAAAAACAAAAAAACCTGTTTTGAAGCATCTACTATATTCCTGCATCTGTTTCAACACTTGTAATAAAATGATGACTAGGGCAGACAGTCCCAGCCTTCATGGAATTTTTATTTTGGTTAGACAGGCAGAAGACAACAAATAAGTTAATCCAACAGTTATATAATGTTTCTGTGCCTTAGTTTCTTTCCTCATTTGTGAAATGGAGGTGGTGACAACACTCACCTTGTGTTGTAAGAGTTAGGTAACCTCGGATGGAATCAGTGGAAAAGATCCCGGCCCTTTTATCATTGTTTATCACCATTCCTTGTGTATCTTCTCTTTGTGAAAGGCTGGATTCTAGAGGTCTAGCTCAGTGAGGCCCTGGATCTTAACATGCCCAAGTCAAAAGAATTCTGCAAAGGGCTGGCACAGGATAGGACACCCTTCTTATGTTCTGAACATAGACCCCAAGCCAATTGTGTCCGGTCACGGTCTTCCAGGATGCACAGGAAGTCCTCATTCATTTTTGACTTGCATATGGGAGAAGGTGAGGGAGGCCCTGGGCCTCTTACCCACTCACCTTTGCTAGCACTGCCCTCCCAGGTCCCTTACCCCCAGGGCCTAGGAGCACTGTCTTTGGTGCCCAGTGGTGTCTAGCTGTGCTTCCAGGTTCAGACATTACTATCCTTGCTTTTTCTGGTTTTCATTTCCTTTTCTTGTCTGCTAGGCTTTTGAAATGCATCTTGCAGCCACTTGTTGCCCTGTTTTCTAAGCTGCCTTGAACTGCTGCCAGGGGTTGTTGCCAGAGGAGCTAATGACTAAGTCACTCTCCTTTCTGCCTCTGGCAGGACTGGGAATTCACTTGAGGATGGGGGTGGGTAGCCAAGGCCCAGCCATCCTGAACCAATCATGAAACCACAATAAAAGTGCTGACCAGGGAGTAAGTCACTCACTCTCAAAGCCCAGCGCTGAGCTTAGCTTGGAGGTGACGACCAGGCAGAGGGTGCTCTGGTTTGCTCTTGCTGAACCACATCAGAGGCAGAGACTTGGGCAGAAAGGCAGGCCCATCAGATCAGCCTTGGGGGGATCCCAGGGTCAGCAGGGAAGAGATATTCACTGTGTTTCCGAGCCAGGAAAAATCATAAAAGAGCAGAGAATCACAGGATGTGAGCCAGCGCAGGTCAGGTGACATATATTACAAATGATCATAATAAACTAGCTAACACCTACAGAAAACTCACTTTGTGTTGGGCCTTGTCCTAAGTACTTGTAAAGCACTATGTCATTCAGTCTTTCCAGTATCCCTATCTGGTAGGCTTTATTATTATTCCCACTTTCTGAAGATGAAACTGGGGCATAAAGAGATTTTAGTTGGTGGTCGGTGGCCTGATGTTTCCCCACTCGTCCTCTTATCTGGACAATGACAACATCCCCCTCATTGGTTGTCCTGCTTTCTAAATGCTTTGCCCAGATGGTCCATTGGTTCAGATGTATCCAGAACTTACACTGAGTTTTATTATCAGTTCCATGAGGTTAGACATGGATCCTTCCCTGCTTCAGCCTCCAGAGGAGATCTCAATCCTAGCTGACACTTCTGATTGCAATCTGAAATGCCATGAAGCCAAGGTCCAGATTCCTGACCTTCAGAAACTGTGAGATGATAAATGTATATGGTTTTAAGCCATGAAGTTTATGGTAATTTGTTATGCAACAATAGATAATTAATACAGGGAGGTTTAGCAGACAGTGTCATGTTGGAAGGATTGAAAGGTACAACTAAGAGAAAGAAGGGACTAAGGAGGGACATTCCAGGTGGTAAATGGGTTAGCAATGGTTATATTGGAAGGCTCATAAAAGAGCTCTAGACAAACCTGGAGAGGTTGACAAGGAGCTAATGAGGGAAGGCCTTAGAGGAGTTCATCTGTATTACAAAGCAAGAAGAAGGGAAAATGGTGAAGTATGCAGAAGAATTATAAGAAAGTGAGGGAAATGTATCTCCATCAATATTTAGGAGAACAAGGGAAGATGCTGCACTTATAGTAAATGGCTTTGATCTTTTTGCCAAAGCAAGTGCTCAGGTTATCTGCTGAAAATGAGACAGGAAGAGAGGGCTCCCAGAGTAGCAATACTATTGATGATAATAAGCCATCAATAGCTTCACACAGATCACCTCGCTAAGGATTCACAACCTCCTCGTGAGAGGCTTTATTTTTATCTATGTTTTACAGATAAGGATTAAAATATTCAGAGAGATTAGGTAACTTGTTGATTGTCACCCTGTTCAGAAGTGGCAGAATTGGAAAATGAACCCAGGTCCTAGTGTCCTGGTGTCACACTGATGTTCTGGAAGTTCTTTTGGCAGATGCCATGCGGAATGCGTGCTCTCTGCCAGAAGTTGTTTTGCTGCTCTGTATGATCGTGCTTTGGAGACTGTTGCAGAAGACATGGTGGCTTTAGCCTCAGAGGAGGAGGGCAGGAGTGGAGGCAGATGCGGACAGAAGGCTCTTTTGTTGCAAGGACAGGAAGTGAACTGGTGTAGTCAAGGGTAATCTCACAGGAGGTGGGAAACATCCGATGTGCCAAGGTCATAGCTCCTGGAGCATCTGCACACAGGAAATTGTGGACTTCCCAGGAATTTCAAAGCAGACAGCTCTGTAGACAGAGTGGTAATGACCGGGGATGAAGGATTATCCCCATTTATAAGGCAGATGGTAGAGTAAGATGGTGAATGGGGAGATGTGGGCAAGGGATATGGGAAGCCTGCCCAGTTCACTCCAACAAACATAATGCAAATGTTCATAGATTCATTGAATCTCTGTGACTTCTGGACAAGATGCTGCCAGCCCCGAAAAAAGAACTTCCATTTGTGTTTCCATCTTCATAAGCCAAGTGGCTGATACCAAGTTTTCAGGAAGAATTCAGGCTTTGAGTTCACAGTTACTCCTGCTGGTTCAACGCAAATATCCCAAGGCAAAGAGGCACGATGGAATAATGGTTCTGAGTTTGCAGAACTGACGAGGGGGGCTACCAGAAAGGATGCAGGAGTTTCCTAACTTTGAGCTAAAGAGTGATGGCATGCTCATCTTGCCTTTTCCAGGCCTGGAGAGGTGGGCCGTGGTCCTGGGGGACTGAGAACCAGCCCTTGCGCGATACTGAGAGAGCCGCTAGGAAGGCAGTAACTACGCCTCATCCATTTTTCCCTTCTCAGTGCCTAGCTGTGTGTTCAACAACTAACAGGTGCCTTATGAAAGGATGTTGAATGAATGAATGAGTATGGGCATGATCGTGCATGTTCCTCGGCTCCGTCTCCTTGCAGTCTGTTTTAGATAAACAAACATTCTAAAGACTACCCCAAAGACTGCGCATACGCACGTCAGAGACGGAGGGTCTGAGAAGTCCAAACTCCACACACACTCCCTCCTGCCTCCCAGCTTCACTCCTTTTTCACAGAGGAAACCAACCTCCACTCCTTCTCCCCCTTCACAGAAGAGGGAGGCCAGCTCTAACGGCCTTGGCCCCAGTTTGCTTGTATAATTAATGTGGGATTTTTCCTCCTCTAGTAAAAAATGACCTTGTCAAACCAGAGACGACAAAACCCTGGTTACTGAGCGATTGTGGGCTCCCTGCTGGGATGGCATCCCGGGCCCTGCAAAGAGAAATCTAATAAAATTGGTGTCAGGGGCTCCCTGGGTGCCAGGTCCCCTGCTGCCTGACCCCACGATCCCAATTTATTAGCCAAACCCAAGGAAGCAGACAAACCTCACTGGCTCCAGACAGCAGACTTCCAAGCGGGAGCTAATGTAGGGGCTGGGGCTGGGTTTCAGCACAAATGACAAGGGAAATGACAGGAGGTGCCAGCTCGACCAGGGAGTCTGGGGAAGCCCTATTCAGAGTATCTCGCTGCCTTGATAGGGCCGATTTTAACTTGGTGGAGGAATGTGTTAGAATGGCCCACAGGGAAAGGAAGATGGTTTTTTCCCTCCGCACTGTTATTAGCCGGACCATGGGCCGCATGCCTCGTAGTAGCCATGTTCCTGGGAGTCAGCAGGCGTCAGTAGAGGAATAGCCAAAGAATAATATTTGCACGGGGAGTTTCCATTTTGTAAGTTGAGCACTTCTGCATGTGCCCGGAAGTTTTAAATGTACTCTTACTATTTACCCTTCCCCACAACCAAAACCCCCTGTGATGGGAAATACTGCTTAGCATCATACACTAGCTTCGCCCCTTATTAGCTGAATGATCCTGGGCCAGGTACTTAACTTCCCCACCAATGAAACAGCATAAGAGCCACTCTCATAAGTTTGCTTGTGAGGATTACAGTAGGAGAAAGCAGAATCGACCCACAAAAACTATGGCATTTTTCTATACCAGCAAAAATCAACTAGACGGGAAAAAAAGGGAAAAAGAGTCTGTTCCAAATAGTCATGAGAACTCTGAAGTGTCTAGGAATTAGCTGACGAAAGAACATACAAGTCCTATGGAGAAAATGCTAAAATTCTATTAAAGGATATGTAAGATTGGGGGGGGGGCTGGCTGGCTCAGTTGGTAGAGCATGAGACTCTTGATCTCAGGGTTCTGGGTTTCAGCCCCATGGTGAGTGTGGAGATTATTTAAAAATAAAATCTTAAGAAAAAGGTAATACAAGATGGTCTGATGATTTGAGGAATATTACATACTTGTGAATGAAATGTCACAATATTGTAAAGCTATAGTTATCTTCAAATTAAACTATGAACTCAATGCAGTCATAAGAAAAATTCCAGCTGGATGTGTTTAAGGATCTAGAGACTAGAGAAACACACACAAATGTATATGGAAATATAAAGGTCCATGTATAGCTAAGTTCATTTTGGAAAAGAAGAGCAAAGAGGAGAAAGCTGCTGCACCAAATATTAAAATATATTACAAAGCCACAGAAGTAAAAACAATATAGTAGTGGCACTCCCCCACCAAATGATAAACACAACCATGGAACAGAAGTGTGGATACATGCATATCTGAGTGGTAGATACATAATGAAGATGACAAGAGAATCAGTGGATAAAGTTTCATCCACCAGCTTTGACCGATGGTGCTGGAAAACCTGGTTCACTATTCAGATTTCAATGGAAATTTCTTCACTATAAATAAAAAGGACTCCAGATGGATTCAAGGCCAAAATGTAAAAGGTAAAACTCTAAGGTTAATCACAGAAAATACTATTCTTGTGGCCTAGGAGTGTGGATAGATTTCTTAAACTAATCTCGTAAAGAACAAGTCACATGTCATCAACATTAAGAATTCCTGATTATAAAATGCCACACACATGGTTAATAGACAGTCAACAGACCTGGGAGAAATAATTTGAAAGTTATTTGCAAGTTGTAAAACTGAAAAATCTGTAGACTATATAACAAATTCCCGTCAGTCATCAAGAAATAGAGAATAAGGCAAAAGGCATGAGCAGGCAGTCCACAGAAGAGGTGGTGCTCTTCTGTGGTGTTCTTTTGTGACCAGTAACTACAGGAAGGGACACTGAAATGCACTAGTCAACAGAGAAATAAAAATAAAAAAAAGCAACGAGATGTTACTTTACCCCATCATCTGTACGAAAACTAAGATCGTTGGATAATGTTGGGAGAGACGTGGGTGGTCTGTATGAACTATTGTTAGGCTGATCCATTCAGAACAAAAGCCCAGAAATTCTTAGTCTAATGATGTTTGAGTGTACTCTATGATCCCTCAGTTTCATTCTTGTCTATAGAGTATATTTGAGAGGAAGTGTGGCATAAGTCCGTAAGGGGACATGCAGAAGATGTTCATCATAGCCTTGTTCCCAGCAGGACTTGTCAAACTGTGGCCTGTGGGCCACATCTGGCCACACGCATTTATTTACATACTGCCTATGGATGTTTTATGCTAGGGGAGCAGAGCTGAGTCCTTGCAACTAAGACCTTAGGGCCCACAAATCCAAAATTATTTACTATCTGGATCTGTAGAGAAAAAGTTTGCAATCCCCAGTTTAAAGTATCAGAACTCCGGGCACCTGGGTGGCTCAGTTGGTTAAGCGAGTGCCTTCGGCTCAGGTCATGATCCTGGAGTTCCGGGATCGAGTCCCACATCAGGCTCCCTGCTCAGCGGGGAGTCTGCTTCTCCCTCTGACCCTCCTCCCTCTCATGCTCTCTGTCTCTCATTGTCTCTCTCGCAAATAAATAAAAAAAAATCTTAAAAAAAAAAAAAATAAAGTATCAGAACTCCTATAGGTAACCTAGAGTCCCATTGCTGAGGGAAAGTTAAGTAAAATATAAAGGACATGTACTATGGACTACAATGTGGCTCTTATAAGCCATAAACTGTGTGAGGTGTATACTTACAAACATGGAAAGATCTTATAAAAAGGATGCTGAATGCAAGAAAGGGGGAAAAAGAACCAAGTTACAGTATTATAATTTATATACCTGTTCTTATTATAACGACAACACTATATAGTTTGCAAAGATATATACAAGACCAAGGTGTCATATCAAAGGCATAATGGTTGCTGAAATGAGGAGTGGGAACACGTGAAGAAAACACACCAGAAGACGGTCTTTGCATGATCTGATGATGGAAGTATGCTACAAAATGGGAAACATGATTTGCTCGTGCCCCGATGCCTAGGATAAAGAAAGTTAATGTGGAAATTGCTTAGTACAATGTCCAGCACATTGTGAATTTTCAAGAAGTACTCCTTGTTATCATCATCAACATCCTTTCATTGTTAATCTTTTAAAAGTGAAATACTAACCATAGAGCTAAAATTAATAAAGAGGAACATCCCTATGACAATCCTGTCTCATTGGTTACCCCCAAATAAGTGAACAGACAGTAACCCTCTTTAGAGGAACACTTTATGGGTCAAAAGGAATTAAATTTATGGCTAAACCCCCTGAATTGATGTGGAAGGACAGAGGGCTTATTCACTGTCATCGTCATCTTTTCTGCTCACCAACTATTTGCCTTCCTGATTCCATGTCATTGTCTTCCTTTCAGTTGGATGGAGTCATATGATGAGTTCTGGCTGAGTTGTTGTTAGTGTAAGTCAAATGTACCACCTTAGGTCAGAGTATTAATTTTTCTTTCTAGACCCTCCAGAGTTCTCTTTCCTGCTGGCCTGGAGGCTAGCTGCATTTGAGAAGGTAGTTGCTCCATTAGTCCCTGGGGGACTACAATGGTTAGAGCCCCCTGCAGTCCCATGAGGGATATGACAATTAAAGCCACTGAGATTCTCAGGATTGTTTGTTACCCCAGCATAGCTTAGCCTACCTGACTGATACACCTTCCAAATCTTCAACGTTTGAGTGGAGGCATTCACAAAAATCCAGACACATAGAATTGGAAAGACTCTCAGAGGCCATGTAATCCAACACCCCTGACATGGACTGAATCAGGTGAATGTCTAGAACAAGGGACCCAATCCCAGTGAAGAAGACCCCACATCTCCCACAAAAGCTCCTCTCACCTTATCTTACCTCTTACCATCAGTGAAATTCTTTTGTTTGGAGCCATATTCTGCCTCCTTGCCATTTCCACCCATTTGTCTTAGATCTCCCCTTATCCCTCTCTCACATAATAATCCTCAGGTAGGGAAGTATGGCAGAATAATGGTTCTGCAAAGATGTCCCCACCCTCATCCCAGAAACCTGTAAATCTGCTCCCTTACATGACAAAAGGGATTTTGCAGACGTGATTTATGTTAAAGATCTTGGGATGGAAGATTATCCTGGATTATCTGAATGGGCCTAAGGGGCTCCTTGTAGTCACAAGGGTCCTTATGGGAGAGAGGCAGGAAGGTCAGAATCAGAGAAGGAGATGTGATGACAGAAGCAGAGGTTGCAGCAATGCAATTGCTGGAAGGGAGACTTGGTCCAAGGAACCCACTAGAAGCTGGAAAAGACAAGGGACAGATTCTGCCCTAGAGCTCAAGAAGGAATGCATCCCTGCCAACACTTTGGTTTCAGTCTGGTAAGACCTATTGCAGACTTCTAAACTCCAGAATTCTAAGATACAAATTTGTATTGTTTTAAGCCACTAAATGTGTGGCAACGTGTCACAACAGAAATAGGAATCCACTGAAGTCAGATTTAGGTACCATTATTTCTTTGCGTTTTCTGGTTCTAAACCAATTGCCTTTTGCTACACTTAGCTTCATTTTAAGCATAAAAAATTTGGCTTCACTATCCAGTTTGTTAATAAATGGGACTCCCAGAACTTTGGCTTCAGTTTTGTTCTTGTTGTGACCTGACAAAGGAAATGTACTGTAAAAATTCACCTTATCTAGAGCTAGTCCCTGTGCAGACCAAAGCAACACAGACTCTTCAAGCAGCTCATTGAATTTGGGGCCTACACAGACTCTAAATCCTGTCTATGGTTGATATTGGTGATATTTAGATCCATCTCCCCGATCCCACACTTGTTTAGTTGGTTTCTTTTTTGTTTTTTGGAATTAAATATAGGTTTTACCAATCTCTTCATATTACCAAGCATGAGTTTGTTAACACATAAGTAGTGTAATCTGGTCAAAACTAACTACATTTAACAGTCTATGTTGTGACTTTACTAAGAAATCATGAGTTTGACAGAACTGATCAGATATGAGAAATGGACATGACAGCCAAGTCATAAATATCTAATTTTTCTTTACTGATTGATATGTTCCAGGCCCTTTGTTAAAAACCAAGCAGTTATTGCCTTATTTGTTTCTCAAAACAGTCATATGAAAAAGTCATATGAATATTATTATTGCTGTTTCATAGTGGGGAAAATGGCTTTAAGGGATGGTTAAGCAACTTGCCCAATTTTCACAGCTAGTGGACAAGGGAGCTGGGCTGAAACCCAGGCAGTCTGACTCTGCAGATGGTGCCTTAAGTCCATACTACAGCATCACCCTTGAAGACATCTGTATGGCCTTCACTTGCCTCTGACTTGGATTTGTCTGATTCCAGGTCCAGAGGCAGCCTGGAATGTGTGGACACTGTCCTTGGAAATGAAAGGACTTGACAGCTCATTTTTGATGGATCACATTTCTTAGAATAAGCACAAAATAAATATTTTCCATTTGCTGAGTGATTTTATCAAGCCTCTCTGGGTTGAGCTTTGGAGGGGAGAGAGGAAACAGGTTTCATGGTTAAAGCCTGAGAAATACCTCTCAGGCAGTCAAGGGTGAGGGGCTAGTAATGGGTGACTTCAGCCCCTAGTCATGCTCACCTGGCACAGGAAGCTCTGGGTGGTTTGGCCCAAACCCTTCACAATAAGCTCCTCATTTGTCCTCCTGAGTTGATGGTCTGGTGGAGAGTTTGTCTGTGGGAATTTGTTCCAGGAGAGACCCAGCTGCATCTGACAGGAAATGGAGAAAAGAGACAGAAGCATAAATCTCTGGCCTTCTGCCTCTTTCTTGGGAATCTGTTCTCTCCAGCCCAGAAGTGTGGAAATGAGTAACTAGTGAGTTTCAAAGCCTGGATGAGTGTCATACCACTGGGTAGACATGTGGGGCCCCCTGAAGAGAGAACTGTCCCTTTTGGGGGAAACATCCAGACTGAATATTAAAAACTTACATTAGCCATTAAGCACATGAAAAAATGCTCAGCCTCATTAGTCATCAGGGAAATGCAAATCAAAACCACAGTGAGATACTACCTCACACCCACTATAATCAAAAAGACAGACAATAATAAGTGTTGGTGAGAATGCAGAGAAATTGGAACCCTCATACTTTGCTGGTAGAGATGTCAAATGGTACAGCAGCTTTGGAAAACAGTCTGGGAGTTCCACAAAATGGTAAACATGGATTTACCACAAAACTCAGAAATTTTACTCTTAGGAATATACCCAAGAGAATTGAAAGGGTTTGGTGAGGTGTGGGAGGTCTCAACCATCTTGATAATCAGTGTCCCCCATAACCTCCCGCCCTACCCTGGTTTATTTTATGCCATATTCCCTAATGATAAAAGTCTGCCTAAGAGGAACTACCAGATGCCCATCTCCCACCCCCTTCCCGCTCAGGCTCCCTCATCCAGTTATTGTCTGCTTGGCCCCTGAAGGCATTTAAATTCGTGATTGACTCCTCCAGCCAGAGACAAGCATTTTGTGGGACATCACAGAGGAAGAGGGGACATTGACTAAAGCAAGCACATCTATAATTGGCAGCTACCAGAGATGTGGCATGGTCCACAAGAGAGAGTCAAAAGTCACAAGGAGAAATGGTGGGTGAAACATTGGGAAACAGATTGCAGGGAGCAATAGTGGAGGCAAAAGGAAAACAAATGTTTTCAGCATAAAAGAGAGAAGAGCCTAACCCCTTGGGCCTGATCAACAATGAAGCCTTGGTGGAAGAACAGCAGAGTATGAAGCCTCATACTCTTGGGTGTTGGAACCTGATCCCTGGGACTTCTGAAGGTTTTTGGTTCCTTGGAGGCCCTTAGGAAAAGCAGCAGTTCGCTTTAAAGGGGTTTCTCTGTTTGCAATTATTACCTTCAAGTAGAATGCTTATAGTCAGCTAAGAGTCAGTTCCAAGCAATTCCTCAGACATGTCTGCATGGGTCTGAACTTTACACACAGGCAGCACTAACATTCTGTCCCATGAGAGTGCTGGGTCCCATCTTCATGAACTTGAAAGTATCAATAAAGAGATGGTGAGTATCCTCTCACTCCACATGTTGACATATTTGGCTGATAGAATTCTTTCTAGTTGTTTTATTCCTCTAAGCTTTTGTTTTCTTTGATCAACCTCCTCTCAAAACCAAAGGCAATTAACATTCCACAATTGTTTATCCTCCCTGACTATTTAATAGTATTTCTAAGATTTTCTACATGCGTTGCTTATTTGTGTGTAGTGTATAAGTTTTAAATTTCTATCAATCAAATAGATTTGAACCTGTTTCTACTGTTTTCTATTTACCATGCATTTTCTCATTTCCTGTTTTATCTCAGAATGTTCTAGGTAGTTTCATGTTTTGTTTTGTTTTCCTCTTTTCTTTTCCTGGAAGTTACATATTGCCTATTATTTTAGTAGGTACCCTTAAAGTTGTTAAAATGCACAATTACCTTAACAACACCTCAAGGTAGGCAACCTGTCTCCTTTCTTAGAATTAAAAAAACAAAACAAAACAAAAACCTTTGAAATTCTTTGACTTGGGTCTTTCTGCCCTCCATCTTCTATGTTACTGGTTTCCAGTATTTAATTTCCCCCATTCTCAGCTATCCCCTAAATAAGACATTATCATTACAATTGTTATATTTTAAGGAATTTTTAAAAGATTTACCATTACGTTTATCACTGTCTTTCTTAACATTCCTTATTGTATTCCACTTCTTCCTTCCTGAATCAATTTCTTTTTTTCTGAATCATATGCTGGTAGAATAAAGAAACCATATATGATCTTTGCTAAGCACATAATATCCAACATCTCCTGTAATTATATCAACAATTCTGCAAAATACAGATTATTATTCCCATTTTACAGATGGGGAAAAAAAAAAAAAGGCATGGAGAGGAAAGTGGCATGTTTAACCCAAATCACAGAACTGGTACATTTCGGATGCAACCAGATGTTCTGTTCAAAGACATCAAGGGAGCAAATACTTATAGTCATATAGAAATACCTTGGGCTAATCAAGAAGAAATTAGGGGGTTATGGAGTGCTTGTACGCAGGCCATGGTGCTTAAACTCAAGTGATTTGTATAAAAAACTTACTGACAAACCATCCATTATCCCTAAACAGCTACTTCAACGGACAGTTTTCCAAGCCTGAGGGTTAGAGTTGGCCAATAATTAATCTAGAGCAGGGAAGGGTGCTGTGATGGGAGGAAGGTAATAGAATCAAATTGCCAGTTTGGCTTTACTCTTCCTAAGCATCTGAATCTTACAGTTTAAGAGAAAATGTCTGGAGGTACCATTTAAAATTGCTAGCTACATAGTTTTTTTTAAGGCCTTTTTAAAGTTTTGGTTTTACAATAGAATTGAGAGGAAGGTACAGAGATTTCCCATATACCACCTGCCCCTACACATGCATAGGCTCCCTCATTATTGGTATCACTCAGCAGAATGATATATTTTTTACTAAGGAAGAACCTGCATTGACATATCATAATCACCCGAAGTTCACAGTTTATTTTAGGGTTCATTCTTGGTGTTGTACATTCTTCAGGTTTGGGCAAATATATAATGATATATACCCATCATTATAATATTAAACAGAGTATTTTCACTGTCCTAGAAGTCCTCTGTGCTCTGCCTATTCATTGCTATCCCCCCATTGCTAGATAGGTTTTTATTTTATGTTTTTAAAAACATCTGAGTCAGAGCCTGGGCAAAACACATTACATCAAAGCTCATTCAGGGTGGATGCATGATGGCTGGTAATGTTTATGAAGATAACATTATGATATTAGTAAAGAACTGAAAGGAGACTTTAGTAATTTGTTGTTGCCAGTTATTGCCTTTGGTGATGTTTGTGATTGTTTGTGACTTGAAGCCCTCTGGGGACTAATAATTAAAAAAAAATAATAATAATTTTAAAAATTCACCCAAAGTCAATGTTAAACAAGCAATTCACAAAACAACACCAATTGTCGTACATGTAGCATTCAAGATAATATACCCAATCTGTCTATGGATTCTACACTTCTCACAAGCATGAGCTTCACTTTCACAACTAAAGCTAGATCATTAAAACTGCAGCCTGTTGGCGGTGACACATTTTGCAGCTCAAATCCTCCTTAAAACAAAACTTGCAGTCCTTAGAATGGTGACAATGTGCTGAAAACACCCACATGCACCCTCCCTTGGCGCCCTATCTTTTTTGGTTTGCTTGTACTTTAGCAACTTGACACCCTGGTGTTTTATGGGCAATTTTAGCAGACTGTTGACTCTGGGGACCACCCATCCTCAGGTGAGCTCAAGCAGAGAGTGTCTTCCCCAAACAAAACACATCTTACTTAAGTCAAGTGACTTTTGTATGCAACTTGAAACGTTCAGGGAACCTACTGCCCACAAGCCCTTAGATGGTGTGGAAGTATCAGAGTCAGGAGGATTGCCATCACTTAAATGCCAAACCACATTCTGGTTCTAACGCTGGCTAGCTGTAGGACCTTGTATACATGATTCACTCTTTCTCTATCTTGGTTTTTCCATCTGTAAAATGGAATTGTAATACCTACCCCATGAGAATGTTAAAACGGTTCAACGAAGGCAAGTGCAGTTCTTACTGAATGATCAGTAAATGTATCACCAGTTTATAGAAGCTGATTAGGTAGGGATTGAGATCAGCATAGGATAGGTCAAGGTCAAGGCAAGGTTAGGGCAAATGGTAGGTGTTTTCAACACTAGAGATCCTTTCACTTGAACTTTTATTAAATTATTTTTTTAAAGATTTTTTTAAAATTTATTTATTTGCGGGGCGCCTGGGTGGCTCAGTCTTTAAGCATCTGCCTTCGGCTCAGGTCATGATCCCAGGGTCCTGGGATCGAGCCCCACATCGGGCTCCCTGCCCCGAGGGAAGCCTGCTTCTCCCTCTCCCATTCCCCCTGCTTGTGTTCCCTCTCTCGCTGTGTCTCTCTCTGCCAAATAAATAAATAAATAAAATAAAATAAAATAAATTTATTTATTTGCTAGAGAGAGAGAGGGAGCACAAACAGGGGGAGCTGCAGGCAGAGGGAGAAGCAGGCTCCCCACTGAGCAAGGAGCCTGATACAGGACTCGATCCCAGGACCCTGGGGTCATGACCTGAGCTGAAGGTAGATGCTTAACCAACTGAGCCACCCAGGCATCCCAGTACCACTCTTAACAATTTGTTGTACTTCATCTTCCTGACTTTACAAATATATCCATGTCTTCATCTACATTTTCAAATACACATTTTGCCAAGGATCATGCAATACATAATGGCCTATGATTTCCTTATCTGGTAACATAATGAACATCTTAACCTATCAATCAGTGTACACAAATCTTCCTTATTATTGCTAATAATTACATATGAGTCTTATCTTAGGAATCTGAGTTTTCACTTGGCAATTTTTATTTTCTGTGGTTTAATTCATTTATACAGTGGTCACAAGAAAGTTGTGATTGGTACCAGCCTCAAAAAAAATCTACTTCTTGAATTAAATGCATTCATCAACTTTACTAAGGGGAGGAAATTAAGCTGCTTTGGGTTGCTTGGTTTCTCGGTGCCCATGGACCTTCTCCTTCCCAATGGGTTAAGTGCTTTGGTCTGCTGGGCCAAGATGGACAACTCCACTGGGTTTGGAAATGATCTCTGTGAATGTAGACTCTGAAGTACAAGCCCGGCTAGGCCAACATTCGAGGCTGTCAAAAAATCAAAGCTTTGTGAGAACTTGGTGTGGCAGAGCTTAAACTCCCACTCCGTAGACCCCAAATCACAATTGACTACCTGTTCCAGAGTTTTCAGGATTTGCTTAAGTTAAAAAAATTCAGTTTTATTTTCCCTTGAAATTGACAGACCCTAACCTCAAATTTCAGAGTTGAAAAATATGGCTTAGTACTCATTAAGTCTAACTCTGAGGATCCTAGACAAAAAGGAGAATGCATGTACCAAAGTGAGTACATGTTACTTTGTAAACAGATGAAAAATAGCAACCAAAAGATTTATCACACTGATGTCTCAGGAAGCAATAAAGAGGAGGAAAACAGAAGGAAGAAGATGGGAAAGGGGATGGAAACTTCTAGAGCACTGCACTGTTCAATATGGTAGCCACTAGTCATATGTGGCTAGTGAGCACTTGAAATGTGGTTAGTCTGAATTAAAGTGTGCTGCAAATGTACAACACATACCAGATTTCAAAGACTTAATATGAAAAAAGGAATGTCGAAGATGTCCTAAATAATTTTTATAATGATTTCACGTTGACAAGATATTTTGCATATATTGGGTTAAATAGACTATACTATTAAAATTCATTTCATCTGCTATTTTCACTTTTCAAACATGGCTCCTATCGTATTTGAGATGACATGTGTGGCTTATTATATTTCTATTGGACAGCCCTGCTCAACAGCTTTCTTCCATGAATAGATAAGGATAATTTCCTATTTATTGTATGTAAATAGAATCTCTAGCAGAATAAGAACAGTTTATCTATTATTTATTTAAATAGACCTACTAAAATATCAATTTCCCCAAAAAGCTTTTCTCCCTAGCCCCGGAGGTAAATCTAAGCCTTGCCCCGGCTACACATGCACAAATTATAAATTCGTGGATTCTAAATAAAAGCTCTCCACATAGAGTACATGAGAGAAAAAGAAATTAATGTGACTCATCTGTAAGCCTAAGTTTGATTTAGAAAACCAGTGATTAACGTGACAGCCCCACTCTCTAAATAGACAGAGTGGAAAATCAGAGACTAAACCACCTGAGCGGATTTAACACATCACTCAAAGAGGCCTCAGAATCTGCTGCCCTACTACCCCTCTGGCACCTGAAAGTGTATCCCAGTGTTAAGGTTTTTCCATCATACATACTTCCTTTACCCCCGTGAGATGTTTCACTGGGGAGGGGCTGGCAAAGCTCTCTCCACTCGCAGCTGCAGGAGCACAGACAGGAGTCCTTGGGTCGGGACTGATGAAGTGGCCTGCCTCTGTGCTCTCCATCTCCCCAGTCCACTGAGGACCTCTGTCCGAGGACACTTCTTCACCCATCCAGTGGCATCCTGAGCTTCTCCTGTGGGTTCTCTCCATGGCTACGCCTCCACGCAAGTAGCAGCGACCAAGAAACCTGGCTGTGCAGTGTTTGGGGAGGGAAGCATTTGGCTCAATGACATCGCAGCCTGCTGCCAGTGGCTAAATTGCAGTGCCTGGGCCAAGACGGAGGATACCTGTTACAGGAAGACCTCTTAACAAGAGAAGGCATGCCAAAGACATCGCTCTTTGTCAGAAACTATTACCAGAGGCAAGACAGTAGTGGTGGCACGGGGGAATGTTCCAGAGCCCCAACGATGGGGTGTTATTGCGCAGCCTTAACTTTCAGAAAAGTAATGGAAAACGTTCCAGAAAGCAGAAATATTATGGCCCCGAGGGGTGAGAGGCAGAGATTAGAAAGGGGTGGAGCAGCACCTCTTCTGGTGAGGTGGTGAAGTGGGTCTTGAGTGGGGCAGAGTAGTGCTCCAGGAGGGAGGGAAGGTGGGGGGTACAGGCAGCGATCCCAGCAATCGCATGGACAGCAACCACTGGTTTATTCAGTCCAGATTTTGCATCAGACGCTGTCAGTGTTTCACATGTATTGACTTATGTACTCTTTAGAACCACCTGCTGTTCGCTCCATCTGATAGACAAGAAAGCTGTGGCGATGGGGGCTTGGATAAACTGCCCGGGAGCACACTGCAGTTTGCAGGTAGTCTCAGGATGCAGACACAAGCCTGTCTGATTCCAAAGCTCTGAATTTTCCATCGTGCCAGGAGGCCAAATCATGAGCACATTCTGTTCTCCTATTCTTCCTAAGGTTGAGAATTTTGTGGGTATTGTCCATGTAATTACTATAAATGATGTTGGGCTGAGCCCTGGCTCATGGAAAGTTGATTTTCACTTTGTGACTCTAGATCAGTGGCTCTCAACTTGGAAATGTCGGGAGACATTTTTGATTGCCACCGCTGAAGTACGGGGTGCTCCTAGTGGAAGCCAGGGAAGCTGCTAAACACCCTAAAATTCATGGGATAGCCATCACGTGAAAGAGAACTAGTCAGCCCCGAATGTCAATAGCACAGGGGTTCAGAAACTCTGCAGTGGTGGAAGGACATAGCTGTCTGCTTCATCCTGTCCTGCTCAGGCCACTTTACAGAAAGTGACCCAGTTGGTCATTTATTCATTCAGTGCGTATATACTAAGCACCAACTAAGTGACCATGTTAGGGTCCGTGGACATACAATATTAAAACACCTAATGATTTCATTCAATATTTGTTGAAAATATAGTTGAAACCCAAGAGCCATGCATCGAAGTGGAGTATAATGGAGGAAGCTTTGGGGAAGAGGTGGTTGACACACAAATATTTTTGAGAATTCAACACACTGGGTCAGCCTTTACAGGTTTGGGGAAAGATAAGGCAGAAGATCAAAGAATGTTTACGTATCCGTTACTAACTTTGTATTTGAAGTTAAATCCATACTTATTCTCTATCTTGTCACTATAACGCTGTTTTTCTGTCTAAGAGAATTTACTGAAAAGCGCAAAGGGCTTTTGGAAAACATCGAGGGGTTTGTTTTAAATGTATGTGCAAAGAATATTGACTCATAACCTCAGACTTACATGCTGGTTATTGAAAGTTATTTTTGTTGTAGAGAGTTATATTTATTCACTTACGATTTAATCATTGTTTGTCATAAGAGTTGAAGTGTGTTCACCAGTCTTGTATTTCTTAACCCAGTGATGAAAACTTCACTCACTTTGTGAAGAACAGTGACGCTAAGCTGGCGACATTTTCGAAGGTCTCCTCCTTACCTGAATTCACGCAAGCAAAAATGCAAATGTACCTCAAAGAGAATAATTTTGTAAGACCTCTTGCAAATTTCCACAGCACTAGGGGTTTGATGGTTAGAAGACATTAGATGTGGTTCCTAACCTCAGGAGCTAACTCTCTGACAAGGGAGACAAAAATCAAAGAAATAATCACACAAAGAATAACATTACCACTATCATGGCTGCAATGATAGAGCCAGAGTATAAGGGGTGAACAGTTGGGAGCATGGCCTCATCCTGGGGACCAGGCAGGGCTTCTCTGCGGAAGCGACGTGGGAGCTGGGAACTCACCAAAGCGAGCAGTAGTTACTCCAGGCAGACAAAAGCTGGCGTGAAGGCCCGGAGTCAGGGAGAGTTTTGATGGGCCATGTGCCTGCAGCTAAGGGCGTTTGATGGAAGTCGGAAGGGCCACATTCCACGTGCAGACAGGCTGCGTTATCCAGTTTACATTTTCATCCTGCTGTCAGTGCGGAGTCACAGAAATGTCAAAATTAATAGCACAAAGTGCGAAGTGTGTGTTTTGAGAAGCCTGCTCTGGTGACTGGGTGGGGAGTGGATCATTGCAGGAGCAGAGCGAAGGCTCAGAGAGCAGCAGGGAGACAGCTGCATCAGCCAGTACAGAGATGCTGAGGACTGGGCATCGGAAGGTGGCTGGGGAAATGGGGAAGAGTAGGTAAAATCAAGGAAGGAAGGTAAGATCCCCAGGGCTTTATATATCATGGATGGTCTCTGATGGAGGCAGATAAGGCAGGCAGAGGTGTGGAGGACTGACTCCTGGATTTGGGGCTTGTCTCCTTCACTGGGAACAGCAGAAACTCTGGCTGATGATTCAGTAGAAGTTCTGTGATGCACCTGCACTGTCCTCTATGAACAAGAAAGGGGGCAGGACCTGCCTCCCTATGATGGCATACATTATTGCCAGGTGCTTGATACGGCCTTTAACTCAGAGGAAAACAGCCATCAGCTCTGAAACAGGAGGGAAAGTCTGGGCCATCTGAATGTTTAACTCAAGGATTCAAGCCCTGCCAAGTCCTAATCACAATGCAGATCTTTAAGCCCCCATTTCCTTCTGTGCCAGTAATGACATTTGAAACAGGAAGGAGACATCTACTGAGAAGCAAGATCCTCCTCAGTGAGCACACCGGTCAGTCCTTGCTGGGCTGTCGGCTTCAGCTGTTAATTTGCACAAGAACAGCTTCTGAGCTGATTCTATGATGGGTCTGTTGCCAAGATCAGCCATTTAAAGCTTACTTGCATTTCTGCTTTCTGCACATGACATATCACAGGGCCAAGAAAGAGTGAATAGGTGCAGAAACCATAGCCCAAATAGGAAGGAGATGGGCCAGTTGCCAAAAGCCAAGGGGAAAAGCAAGAGTGGCTATAGGAGGTGGAGGAGGAGCAGAAGTCCTGCTTGATGGAAGCAAGGTCTCAGCTTGAGCCAGGGCAAAGGGCAGCCACTCTCCAAGGGGCATTGGCAATGAGTCTCTAAAAGAAGGTTGGAGTCTGACTTGGGTTCAGATCCCAGCTCTGTAAGTTGTTAGGCTTCAGACAAATCACTTCATCCCTCTGAGCCTCAGTTTCTTTTGAAAAAAAGAAATGATGTCTACCCTAGTTGACTATGAGGATGAAGTGATTTTCTTAGGTGTCGAGAAACCCATCACTTGACTCCTGTTGGGCAAACACCTAACTTCAAGGAGTGTGTATGACAGTTTGCCTCTAGGTCCTTCTTCATCCCCTCCACTCTCCAGACCAAAACTTTATGGGTCCTGAGACATTTACAGTCTTTGGTTCAATGCATCAGTAGATTTGGTGAGTTTCCCCATTGACCAAAGGCAAAGTAGCTGAGGTAGCCATTTAGATGAACCTTCCTGTGTAGCACACACTAATCTCTCTGAATCAGCTGAATGAGGTAATGGGTGTTAGTCACATGCACACTGAGTAGTTAGGGGATTTTAAACTACATCACTCCAATTGTTATTATTTCATCTGTTAAAATTAGGTTTTTGCTTGAAATTGCTCATTGACAATACTCCTGGACTTTCTTCCAAAAGCCATAAAGATGGCCTCTCAAATTTAGAAAATGCTGAAGTTGTTGGAAAGTTTTATTAAGCTGTTTAGAATTTAAAACAGCAGCTTACAGCAAAGTACTTAAGAAATAAACAGCATCTCAGTGTGCTTTCCAGTTCCCTCATGAAGCCATAACTCACAGTTTGTCACATTTGGAAAAGGAGACAGATCAACTATCTAAACATCCTAACCATCTTCAGGGAAAACACTTTTCCCTCTTGAACAGTGGATCTACCATTAATGACATGGCTGTTTGGTGAGTTATATCATAGCATATTAGACATGGAGAACCTGTTACAAGCCACCCCTTTGTCTTTTTCCCAAGTCAACAAAAGTTTCCTTTATAAAGGAGGGGTAAAGTCTTCCTTGTAAAAATTTTAAAGGCTAATTGCATCCATCACAAGCAAATTCTAATCTGTGTTTTACTTCCAGCCTTCACTTCTATCTGTATCTCTCCCATCCAGGTACGTGAAGAGACAATCACTCTCTCATCTGAGAGGATCTTCTTTTCTTTCTGACATCATTAGGTTCTTGCTTCTCCCAAAGCTTTTCTTATAACCTCTTCTGTGAGAACCTTTCCTCACCTTTGGGGAAACCGTACTCCTACCTGTACTGAGTAACAGTGTTCATTCTTTCTCTCCTTAGTATATTTCCCTTTGAATAAGTTCTTCAGCCTAAGGTCATATTTGGGGGGGTTCCAAGTGGACAGTCAATGCTGACCATTGACACCATAGTGCTGTAAGGTACCAAAGAAATTATTAAAGCATCCTCACTTTACAGCTAAGATAACCAAGGTCCAGAGAGGAAATACCATTTATTGAAGAATGTGTAGGTACATAATGGCATGACTGGAGTCCAAACCAGACCTCATGACTCTCAGCCGAGCTTTTCCTTATTAATGATGACATATCAACAAGTCTGCATTTGACCCCTTTTTGTAGAAGAATATATTAGACATTCAATGAATTTGTATTGAGTGACTGAATTGATACTGAATGAGAAAACAATAATATTGTCTTAAGAATTTGGTTTTAAATAAAACATTCATGCCATGACACGTGGCAGCAACTCATGATCACCAGCCCTTGGTCATATATGAATGTTTGTGGAAGATCTCAGTGATGAAAAAGAGGGTGTCATCCTGGAACTGACTAGAGCTAGGTCAGTGAAAATCAGAAAGCATCTGATTCTGCTTTGATTCTAAATCTTATTTGCCAAGTTGTCTAAGTTGGGAACTTAGAAGTCAATTAATTTACTAACTCAGTCAAAGCCAATGATTCTGGAAAAACTAAAATAGCACACTGCATTGAAAATAAGATATACCCCCAATTCTCCTGCTCTTAGTGGCTTAGGCTTGCCGCGGGCTTTCTATTCCTGCCAAGGTACCAACATCTTGGGAAGCCCTCTTTGTCATTTCCCAAAGTGTCTCTGCTCCTTTGGCTTCTGAACACCCATTGTTCATCCTGATAGTCAGGGCTACTAATGTTCCCTAATCTCAGTGCATTCAGTGGTAGGGCTGGGAAACACTTTCCTTTATTTACATAGATACCTGCTTCAATACCTAACAGTTATCTATCTCTTTTCCTAGGGAACAGTGGGCACATTTCTGGATTCGTTAGAACAGAGGTATTAAATGAGGTTGAAAACTTTCCATGGAAACCTGATCCTATGGTGCACCTCAAAACTATTAATGGAGGGGAACTCTTCAAAATAGTTGGCTCTTTGTTAGTGAAGAAAAAGGTAGTGCTTGCTGTAATTTGGGTATAGATAGTAAAATGGCTTAACTGGGGTTCACAGTCTGGGGGACCCAAGGATGGTAAGTGGCTATGTTCCTGGGTTGATGAATCAATGGACTGTTGGATAGAGTGACCTATGAACTATGCCTTGCTTATATCTATATGGAGCAACAGACTTAACTTCTCAGAGTGATGAGCCTAAATATTTTCCTTAAGGGCTTAGGAAGGCAATAAATTCGCCTAACTCAAACTTAGTGTCTTTTCTGGAAAATGTCTATTGCCTTTTACTTCTAGAAATTATATCCCATTGCCTGTGTCCTTAAAATATCCTATAGTTTACTGAACTATGTTCATCTCTTCATGGTGATTTGCCCATCTGTCCCCATGAGGCTTTGAGGAACTTGATGGCAGAGATCATGTCTTCTTTTAAAAACCTTCTGTTTTTATTATTTTTCACTTTATATTGTGAAATAATTTCATACTTACCAAAAAATTTCAAAAATGTATGAATAATTTTTGTATACCTTTCATCTAGATTCTCTGCAAATGCTAAAAATTTGCCACATCTGCTTTATCATTCTGTCTTTACACACACACACATACACACACACACATACACACACACACATTGTTCTGAAATGTTTGAATGAAGGTTTAACACATGATACGTCATTCACCTCTAAATACATCGGGGTGAATTTCCTAAAATCAAAGACTTTTTCTTCTATAATCATAACTAAATCATCAAAATTAGGAAATTATCATTGATTTATTACTAGTATGTAATCTGCAGTCTTTACTCAAATTTACTTGTTGTCCACTAAATCCAGGCATTGGTCCAGGATCTAATCTGGGATCACATTGTTGCATTTAGTTGTCATGTCCCTTTAATCTGTCATGTCCCTTTGTTTTCCTTTAATTTGGAACAGGTCCTAAGCTTTTCTTTGTTTTTCATCATCTTAATATTTTGGAATAATACACATTAGTCATTTAGTAGAATCTCCCTTAATTTGGGTTTGTCTGAGGTTTCCCCATAATTAGATTCAGGCTATGCAATTTGGACAGAAGAACCACAAAAGTGATGTTATGTCCTTCTCAGTGCATCGTATCAGGAGGCACATGATGTTGATTTGTCCCATTTTTATGTGTGTGATGTTTACTTTAATTACTTCATGTAGGTTATATCTGCCAGGCTTCTCTGCTGCAAAGTTACTATTATTCTTTTTGTAATTAATTAGAATCTCATGAGGCAATGCTTTGAGACTATGTAAACATTTTGTTTCTCATAGTCCGTTCACTAATTTTAGCATCTATTAGTGATCCTTGCCTGAAACAATTATTACTGTGGTGACTGCCAAGAGGTGATTTTCTAATTCCATCTTTCCTGCTGTATTTATTAATTGGAATTCTGGAATGTCTTTTCCATCTGTGTTCTCTTTGTCTAGTTCAGTCTGGTCCAAAAAAGGCATTCTTTGTGTGAGTTGTTTTACTTATTTACTTGGTGTTATCATGAAAACATTTGAGGCAAGAACACTGTTTTAAAGAAGAAATTATGCCTACATAATAGGTTGTGTTGTTCAATAAACTTTAAGTGGCTTACAGCTTAAGTGGGTCTTTAAAAAATTAGCATGGATAGGGTGCCTGGGTGGCTCAGTTGTTAAGCGTCTGCCTTTGGCTCAGGTCATGATCTGAGGGTCCTGGGATTGAGCCCCGCATTGGGTTCCCTGCTCAGCGGGAAGCCTGCTTCTCCCTCTCCCACTCCCCCTGCTTGTGTTCCCTCTCTCGCTGTGTCTCTCTCTGTCAAATAAATAAATAAAATCTTTAAAAAAATTAGCATGGGTAAAGGCATTTTGTAAAAGTTGTCAGAAAAGATGAACTGGCCCAAGACCCCTTTTGTAAGCTGAGAAAAGGCTTCAGAGTGAGTCTCCCATCCTCTACTGTCTCAAGTGAGAGAGTGTTGGCTGTCTCAGAGGTAGAAGAATGAGTCACACCAGGCACCATCTTTTGCTTTTGGGTGAGAAAATTACTCAGATGAAGCTTGACATTGTGGTGACACAGTTGAGAAAGAAAGCAGCAAACTTCATAGATAGTTCCTACTTATTCTCTCTGCTCTTTTTTGTTCCTCTGTGATCCATACACAATAGAATTGATCTTTATGCTGCCCCATTATCCTTGACTCTCAGGAGATGGACATATGGTCACTTTAGATATGCATGGTAGAAGCACAAGAAGGGTTAAACAAAGTCATTATATAGATGATACAACTAACTCCCCAGGGTCCCACAAGCACCTTCTTCCCTGACTTTTCTTTCTTTTCTCAAGTTCCCTGGGCAGCGTTTTGCTGTCCTGAAATTGACCCTAGCTGCTGACCAGCTTATCCCATGACTCAGCCAAAACACTGCCCAAGTCTTTACCTTCACCCCTCTGGGGTTTAGCATCTGGGCAAGTGGCTCTCATTCCTGGCCAGCCTCTGATCTTTCTTCCTGGAATCCTCTACTGCCACATCTGTCAGTTTGAGGTCATTGACCCCATCTGGCTTCTCTTCTGGGCCACTGGCCCACTCCCAAGGACAGCCAGAACTCCCGCATTAATGATCTAGGGTCACATTGCTTCCCCATCTATCCTGACTTAATAGGGGGAAAAATCCATTTCCCTTCTGGTTCTCCAAAAGAGGTCAGAATTTCTCAAAAAAGAATTTCCACTGAGAAATAAGAATAAAACAGAGGTCAGAAGGTTAACCAAGTAAATAATTTAAAGAAGCCCCAAATTTCATATAAAATTCAATTTTGAGCATAGGTTGTATTAAATGGTCCAAGGTAGAATACAGGGAACCACAACATAGTTGACTACACCATCCATCATTTTTGTTTTTTAGGGAAATCCCTTGGTGGGGACATCTTTTTGAATTACTGAGTGTTTCCTGGTCCCAGATTATAGGGATGGGACCAAAGTATAGGGCCATAATTTCACAGGATGCCCAACTCAATAAGGACCAAGGACATGACTATGGTGGTCACAGACAAATCACCTAGAACTCATCCTAAGTCTGGAATGGAGTAGGTGACCAAATGAACATTCACTTGAATTTTCTCAGAACATCTTCCTTAAAACTTTGGCATATCCCTGCATTTCCAATATTTAAGCCCTAGAACTATAGCTTCCAAACTGGGAAACTAGAAAATAAAGTTATATGGAAATGGGCAACTTTCAGTTGGTATCAGAAACTTATGCTTGCCATAGCAACCCACACAAGGCAGGGTAAACAGCCTGGTCTCTACCCAGTATGTCCCTTTCTACATTTTTGGAAGGACTCAGGGTACTTTAGAGCTTGTTGCACCTAAAATCCTAAGACATGAGATCACCAAAGTATTCAAAGACAAGTGGAAATACGGAAACAAGGTTAATATGGTGGACAGTTGTCTCTGATAAGCTTGTTAATGATCACATAATTTTCCATGAAAGAAAAGTCTTTAGTTACTGTCTTCTATCTACATTCAATGTGTATTTTCTCTTACTTTCAAACAAAAATTTGGAGTCATCAATTAGACTTCCTAACACTGAGACCTTGAGAAAGTTGTTCAATGACTGAAGAAATTCTTCATCTATAAAATGGTGGCATGACTTAGCATATGTTGTTATGAGAATTAAGTAGAAAACACAGGATCTTGCATAGAACCATCCTGAAATATCTTGGAAGTGGTTTCATTCTCAGAGTCTCCAGTAAAGAACCCAGCCCAGCTGACATGTTGACTCTAGAGTTGTGAGATGCTCAGCAGAGAAACCAGTCGAGCCCACCTGGACTTCTGAACTCACAGAACTATGAAATAAAATGAGTCTTATTCTAAGGCACTCAAGGTTGTGGTAATTTGTTAGGCAGCAATTTAAGACTAATACCCATCCTTTCCTTCCTTCCTCTTGCATTAACAAACATATATTCTTGGCACAGCATGTTCTGGGTACTGCTTCAGACACCCTATAAAAATCAGGGCATTTAATTCATAAAACATTGCTAACAAGTAAGTTTTAACATGCTCGTGTTCACAAGCATGAGCATAGGCCTCCAGAATTTTGGAAAATGGTCTCTAGCCCAAATCTTTCTGCAACTCCATGTCATCTCCCCCTCTTCCATATTGGATTTGGATTTTCCTCTACCCACATGGTTGAGTGGCACAGAAGAATCTGGGGGGCAGGGAGGAGTGAGAAACTTTACTTCTAAGGTTGCCATGAAGACAGCACCAAGTAGAAACCAACATCATGAGGTGGGAGCAGCCCTTGGAGACTTCTGAGAACTTTGATTACTGTCCAGCTTGCTTTTCCCATCTACCTCTCAATTCCTCAGAACTGTGTTTGGCACCATCAGCCGGAAGTCCTTGTTCTGCTTTGGAGCTCATGAGAAGGGATTGTGATAATAGTGATAACAATGAATATTTAATAAATATTTATCCTGTTCTAGGCATTAATTAATCTTCAAACCTACCCTCTGCCTTGTCCAGGGGAATGCTATATCAAATCATATTGGAACCTGAGACAGAAGGAAACATGTGTGCCCTGGATTTAATGGAAGCAAACACATCAACAATACTCTCAAAATTTGCTTTATTGCTTATCTCATTTTCAATTGAGAGAATGTCATGTTGGCAATTTCTCTTCACCAAGTGACAGTCTTAAGCAATTTTTAATTAACTTAAACTGAAGTAAAATGATCATAAATTATATTTTGGTATAAATAAAATACTTAAATCAAAAATAATGTCAGTTTTTATACACTTACATTTCAATTTTCAATATTTTCCCAACTATAATCTTTTGCAAAAAAAAAAAAACAAAACTAAAACACTAATAAAATACACAAAAACATGCACACAGGGGCACATATTTTTCCTTTTGCCTCAGGCTCAGTATAGCTTGACAGAGCAAGGTCTTTATTTAAAATTTTCATATTTTGCTCATCATGGATTTTCTGAATTAGTTTTGATTTCTAGAAAACACGTTGCATCAAATTATTATTTATCTTGATTACTGAGTTACTTGGCACCCTTTTAAATTTTACACTCTAAGTGAATGCCTCACTCACTTGCCTCGCCTTAGCCCTGGCCCTTGCCCCCAGCTTCTAGAGAAATGTCTCTAGACTTTTCTGTACATTAAAGAAAATCCGGGTATTGGCTGCCTTATTCTCCAGACATGAACTGGCATATTTTAATATTTTAAAAGTCTCAAAGTATTTGATTGTCTTTGCAACTGAAAAACACAAGGCTCTGCAAAGCCTTGGTTTGAAAAAAAGAATCTTGCAAAGACCAGAGTTGAGTTAGCGTAGAAGCAACTGTAACTTTAGTCCGAGAGACACTCATCCTAACAGAAGACTGCTGAGGGCCAGTTTACATGCAGAAAAAAGGAGCCTCATGGGAAAGAGAGAAGGCAGGTGTACAATTTTCCACAATGAAGAAGTGTTAATTATTTGACCAACAGTGTCTTTATTGTTTTGATAATAATAGAAAAAGGCATATATGCAAATATATTCTGGGTCATAGAGATGACTACTCTAAAACTAGATACTGCTAGATGCCTTTATTTCCCTATTCTTTCATTTATTTTTACAAAAAAATAAAAGATGAGAGCTGGTCTTACAGCATCAGTGAAGTGTCCATTCCTAGTGAGGGTCAATCAATGTCCTCAATCCATTTATATGAACAAAGCTTTAGTAATAGTTCCAATAGGCAAACAAGATGAGAGAACGGGGTGGACACAGTGCTTTGTAGTATCAGCTTTCCAGACAGATAAGATACTGTAGAAACATAGCAATCAGTGTCATGTTCAGATTTCAAATAACAATTTCGTTTCAGGAACACAATACAAGATGCCACATTAAATTAATATTTTAATTCAAATGTAATGGGTATTGTTTTGTTTCTATTCAAGTTGTGAATGTGTTTTGTATTATAGTGGTATATGAACCATGGGGATAAACAGTTAACACAGAGCTTTACCTTTGTAAACATTGAAGTAATACCATAATGGAAATTATATCAATGCTGAGCATACATGTAATTTTTTTTCCCTTCAGAAAGGTCACTGTGTTATCCAAGTTTAAAATCCTGGGACTCTTAAATAGCTATATAGAGGATATCTGGGAAGGAGATAGCAAGTGGTACTTCACTCAAACAGGCTAATAGCTTGTGGCACACTGTCTCATCTATGGTGGAATAGAGATTTGGGAGCCTGAGCCTTCTAGACACCTTCAATCATAACTATAGCCTTTGCTTAATGACGAAACGGGTCTGGGCACCTCTGTAGTTTGTTCACAAAGTGTTAGAGCAAAGTTTGAAGGGCTCTTGCTTCCTCCTCACACCAAACAGCCTAATGAGATTGTTAGCAGCATTGTGAGAATCTGTTATCATCGCTACATTTAGCAAGAAGGTGTGTATGTGCGGGTGGGCATGCCCACGTGTGGACGAGGTGCAGAATTGTCATTGCTGCTACACTTCCAAATTCCAGGAGCTGTGAATCTGGCTGGGCAGGGTCTGGGCTTCCCGCCAGCAGCTAAGCTGTCCAGGTAGATGACAAATTAATTAGGGGAATTGCAAACCAATTAGCACTTGGATTGGATTGGCTGATGTGTCTTAGAGACTTCCTTATAGAGCGTTTTGCGATAAGATCTGACGTGGTTCCCCCTTCTACCATCTAGATGGGTCATCCAATCTGTCCTGGAAAGGGGGGTGCTCTAGCCATAGGGACATTGTTACTTTTCCAAGGGAGGTTTCAATCTTTAGATGTCAGCCTTCCTTTAGAAGGTAACAATTCTCCCCTGAGAGATGACCATTATGCTGTGGGGCAGATGGAGAAGGCCATCCCCTCCATGGTGAAGAGAAGCAAAATAAAGCAAACTTGCCTAGAAGACTGGAAGGTAAATAGCTTCCTGGCCAACACATTGATCCATATGAATTATTGCCACTTCATATATAGATTCCAGAATTTATTTTTTTAAGATTTTATTTATTTATTTGAGAGAGAGAGAGACAACAAACAGGGAGGAGGGGCAGAGGGAGATGGAGAAGCAGGCTCTCCGCTGAGTAGGGAGCCCAGCGCGGGCTCGATCCCAGGAACCCCGGGATCATGACCTGAGCTGAAGACAGATGTTTAACCAACTGAGCCCAGGTGCCCCTATTTTCCTTTATTTCTGAAGCATTCTTATCCTTACCTCCTGCAGATTGCAGGTACCTAACCTTGCTACTCTCCTCCCTGGTAAGCCCTGCCTCTCGCTTTCACTGGTGTGGGGCCCCTACACCAATCCTGCCCTGTTGACTTCTGCTGGCCTTGTAGCTGAGGAGGATTAGCAAGGGCTGGAGCCCAGAGAGGAGGAGAGGGACTCCCCAGCGGAGCATCTTCTGTTTAATTAATTGTTCTTTTATATTTGAAGATGCTTTTTATGCATTTGTGAAAATTGTTTACCTCTCAATGGTAACAACAAATAGTCAGGAAACATATTTCTCACTTCTTTGTAATAAGGTAACAAATTATGTTATTTTCTTAGTTTATCATGACTTCTGAGTGGCAATGACAATTGGAGAAAAGGAACAAGGGACTGTGTCCTAGATTCCTTACCACTAACATCTTTTCTAGGAACGTGTGATTAACAGGAATCACCTCCGAGTGTCTGATTCTTGTTTCCCTGAGTGTACATGGTGTTCGTGTGTGTGTGTGTGTGTGTGTGCGTGTGTGTGCGTGTGTGTGAGACACAGGACCCCAGTCTTACTTCTAGCATGTCAGCCATTCCATCCTAACCAGAGTCTGACTTTTTCCTTACATAAGAAAGCATGATTTA
Organism: Halichoerus grypus; assembly: GCF_964656455.1. Taxonomy (NCBI): domain Eukaryota; kingdom Metazoa; phylum Chordata; class Mammalia; order Carnivora; family Phocidae; genus Halichoerus; species Halichoerus grypus. The sequence goes on from NC_135721.1 coordinate 119,414,390, forward strand.
AAAAGGTCTCCCCTTTAGAGGATGATGTATCCTTGGTTCATGGTTTGTGGGCAAGGTTACACCAGTTTGGCCTCCCTTACTCTAGAAGAAGAAGAAACACAGCTTATGTGTGTAATTCAAGTGGTGATGTTCACACACCTCTGTATCAGCAGACCCCACTCTTCTTCTCTTAGCACCTTGATACCGTGCTTGCGAGCCTGGAGAGTTGAGCATGTTTGGAGTCAGGACTTTGAATTTAGGGGCCTAGGAGCCTCTTGGGACACCCTAACCGTAGTTTATTTTATTTTCCAGATCCAATCAGTTTACTGTGGAGCACTGTATTGAGAAAAGTCCTGACGTGTGTCCCAGATCATTCATAAAGCATGCTGGACTCTATCCACCGTAATTGACATGAAGGTAGGAACAGGGATAGTGAAATTTGTAATCTTTGCCTTAAAGACAAGAGAAGGTCAATATACAAAAGACTGACTCATCAGTTAGACTGCATTATATTAGTTCTTATTCTTTACCCTTCCCTGTGTCCACACACATGCCCAGGCTTCATCATAGTTGGAGTGCATTTCCCTGACCCTTGACTTTGGACTTGACGACATGATTTGCTTGACCAATGGCATGTGGGTGGAAGTGACAGTGGGCGGATTCAGAGACCAGGACTTAAGAGGCCTCACCTGTTTCTACTCGCCCTATTAATTACATCTCTGCGACCACTAGGAGTGAAACTTGCCCTGGTGAGCCCCCTGGTCCCAGGTGGTGGTTGAGAGACGGCGCAGAGCTCAGCTCTGCTGGCCAAGCCCAAGCTGGATCAGTTGAACTCCAGCCACTCTGCAGACCTGTGAGTCTAGGCATGACTTGCCACGTAGCAGTAGTTAACAACACAGTCCATGGACAAAAATCGCATGGAATGAGAGTCATGAAACAAAAGCATGATTCAGAGTGCAGCAGAGTGTCATTCTCTCAGTCTAGCACGAGGTGACTTATGCCTGAGTCCCAGGGCAAGGGGACTGCAAAAAAAAAAAAAAAAAAAAAAAAGCTGCCAATACAATGGCAAGAGGTGTTTCATTAATACATCATAATAAAGACTGAGGGCCTGTTGATGCCAGGGTTTTTAGGCCATGTTGCAGAACGTGATCCTTACGGGTTTGGGTGTAAGGATGTGTGTGGTGGTTTCAAAATATGTCTGTAAATTCTTGACACTCTTACCACCAAAAGGTGGAGTCTAATTCCCTTCCTCTTGATTATGAGACAGGCTTTGAGGTCAGAAGTGACTTGCTTCTGATAATTATTATTATTGTAATGACACTGTGTGGCTTCTGAGTCTAGGTCATAAAAGATGATACAGCTTTCAATCTCTCTCTCTCTCAATTTCTTGTGCATGCATCCCTGCCCTTGAAGCCCGGACACCATGCTACATGTAAAGGCCCATAAAGGTGTAGTAAGCTGCAGTTCCTGCTAAGGTTCCATCTAACCATCAGCATTGTCGAAGATGGGTGTGAAGAAGCTTCCAGATGATTTGAGTCTCCTGTCTTTGATGCGGAGTGGAACTGAGAAGACCTGTCCACTGAGCCTGCTTCAACTGCAGATTCATGAGTGACATAAACATTGCCTTTGCTTAAATAACTAGGTTTGTGGGGTGATTTTTATGCATAGATAACCAGAATGAGGCATTTTCTTTTTGAGGGATAGTACTGGCATGGGGAGAGACATGCTGTATAGACCAGCAAGCTCTAGGGCCAGCCTAAAAAGAAATCACTCTCCAAGGGCTGGTGGCGGAGGCGGCTCTTGGCAGCTTCTTCGTGGGCAGGAGATGCACCTGCACTATCCCCATGAATTGAGAGCAGCGGGAACCACAGCATTAAGGACAGAAGCAGAAAGGAAGAACAGGAAGAACGCTCTGGAATGCCAGAGGACCCCACATATGCAAGAATGAAAAGACACCCTGTGGGGACACCCCCGCATAGCTGAGGAAACAGGTCAGGAGGGCTGGCGCTCCCACACTCGCAGCTGAGGCCAAGGGGGATCCGTGGGGGTGACCCGCCGTGGCCTGTAAAGCTGAGCTTGCACATTTGTTACAGCACTCTGGCTTCCCGAAGCCCTCCCATCCATCATCTGTTCCAATGCTCACATTAACACCTGTGAGGTAGGTATTATTATTCCCAGGTCTCACAGCCCATAAATGGCAGCTCTACCAGGAAATCAGGTCCTGGTTTGTTCCCTGTACCACAGCTGCCCTGGCAAATTAAATCTTATTTTTAATGTAAGTCTATAGAGTACTTCTGAATTAACCCCGGGGTAAATTCTATCCCTCATCCCCAAACCGTACTGATTTATCTCTTCTGTGAGTGCAGAGTTCTGCCCTAGTAAAATCTCACTAATTCCATCTTCATGAATGTAGAATGTGAGGTAGGAACCAGAGAGAAGATCTCTCCTTGAAATAGGAAGCCTTGTGCATTGTTGGTGGGAATGCAAACTGGGCAGCCACTGTGGAAAATGGAATGGAGTTTCCTTAAAAAGTGAACAATAGAACTACCCTATGATTCAGCAATTACTCTACTGCGTATTGACCCAAAGAAATATGAAAACACTAATTCAAAGGGATACGTACACCCCGAGGTTTATTGCAGCATTATTTACAATAACCTAGGTATGGAAACAGGCCCAGTGTCCATCAACTGATGAATGGATAAAGAAGATACATGGAATATTATTCAGCCACAAAAAAGAATGAAATCTTGTCATTTGCAACAACATGGATGGAGCTAGAGGGTATAATGCTAAGTGAAATAAGTCAGAGAAAGACAAATACCAAATAATTTCACTCATATGTGTAATTTAAGAAACAAAATAAATGAGCAAAGGAACAAAAAAGAGAGACAAACTGAGAAACAGACTCTTAACTATAGAGAACAAGCCGATGGTTCCCAGAGGGGAGGTGGGTGGGGGGATGGGTGAAACAGGTGATGGGGATTAAAGACGACACTTATCATGATGAGCACTGAGTAATGTACAGAATTGTTGAATCACTATATTGTACACCTAACATGAATAGACACTATGTTAACTATACTGGAATTAAAAAAAAAAAAACTAATTAAAAAAAAAAAGAAGGCCTCTCTTTGATAACATGGACACGTTTAGTTTGGCCCATTGACCCAAAGGTTTCGTGTTTAAGGCCCTTCTTTAAACGATCCCCAAGGCAGGCACTTTATGAAGACCATGGCCATATAGACCTAAGGCTTGGCAGTTGGTCTGCCTTGGTCTTACAGGCGTGGCTTCTGTACCTGCCTGAGGAGCAGGACTACCCGCAGGGGCTTAAGGTCATTCCAGCTTGACCCCGTGACTCTCCTGCCCTGTGTGCAGGGTCAGGACTTGAGAACTGACTTGCGCTCACTAGCCTTACCCACCTTGGAATCTTGCTTCAGAGGTACATCAGCACTGTGGCTGATTCAGATTCTCCCTCTGATGTTCAGAAGATCTCACATCATTCATTAATGGCATTGACAGCAGGCATAGGCCCCCAATATCTGCTAGGTAGAATGGGCCAACCAACACAACTGACCTCAGTTTGGCCTCCCTCGGAGAGTTTACCTAGTCATCCTATGACTAGGATTGGTTACTGAATCATCACTATTCCACTGATAAGGGTGGTGTCTCTTCAGAACTTGAACTCCTGGCTGGTAAAGAGCACCGCCACTCCAGACATTGCAATCCTTCTTCCTTAGCTCAAGTGTAATCATTTGGAATTGAGGATGCATCGTGCTGGGGAGGGTGGAGGGAAATGGGCCCCTCCGAAACTATGTGGAGTGTGAACTGGAGGCCAGAATGTCAACTGTCCTTCAATTTTTTAAATGCACATAAAAGTTGCTGCTGTGATTAGATTTTCAGGAATTCATCCCAAATCTGGGTGTCACAAAACATCTGAGGAGGCCTCCTGTAGCTTCACTTACAGTGAGATAGTATCAGTAAGAACCAAAATACCCATCACTAGAAACTGGTTAAATAATGTTTCATCCACACGCAGAAAAGTGCCCAGTCTTTATAAAGAATGAGTTAAGCGTTCACAAACTACATATTTTCAAGTATAAAAACAAACAAAAGAACACAGCACAATGGAAACAGCAATGACACGATCCAGAGTGTGTACAATAAAACATAAAGGGCACACTCACATACATGTCAATCTTATGGAGAAAATTCTGGAAAGATGAAACAATTACAGCGGGCACATCTGGCATTCTGGTATGGGAAGAAAATTTACTTTCATGGTACCCTTTTTGCCATTTGAAGTTTTCGTTTTATTTAATGTTTTTCTTTCTTTTTCTTCTTTTTTTTTTTACCATGTACATGTATTAATTTTTTTAATTAAGATAAATCAAAAGCTAAAAGCAACATTGACACAGAAAAGTAGTTCAGGAAGGACTGTGAATATGTAAAGTATGAAATCAGAGATTATTCAAAACTGGATCCCTGAAAGATCAAGGAAGGCCCACACTTTGGAACGCCAACGGCATCCCAGTCCAGGGGATATTCCTTTCAAGAACTAGGTGAGTTTGATTGGAAGACTTGAGGCCTGGGGAATTTTCCTGCAGAATTGTCCTTTATACCCTACAGAGCACGTGGTCCTTGGGCTGACTATATTCAGTGCTTTGTCAATTCACCTCTTCTCACACTGTAGAGTGATACTCTACGAAACTACTGCTAAATTAAATTCAAGCCACTTTGCATGAGCTGGTGGAAGCCAATTTCAAACTGGCATAATATGGTCAATAGATCTTCTTTCAGCAAGTTTCCATCTCCCACAAAAGAACACCATCCTTGTTTTTATTCGCTTTTTAAACAAGACTATTATCGGAATTCTGTGGCCCAAAGTTTCTGTAGGAGGAAGTTGAGGTGTAGTCCAGAGAAAGGGAGCAGCTCTCAAGACCCTCGCATCCTCCTCTCTATGACTCCTCCTTCTCCCTGAACCCCCAGCCTACTCACCTCGCTTTAGTTGGAAGAGCTTAACTTTTTATTTATCTTGGGATTCAGGGTAAAATTTTATTTGCAAGATTGAATTCTGCTACTAAAACACATTTGGAAAATAGTTTTTTATTGCAGTTTGCACATAATATTATTTCAAAATAAATAGAAAACAGACAAATTCAATGGGTAATGCTAGTGCTGAGAAATAAGACTTTCCTAAATGCAATATAACAAAGATAAAGATGACAACTATTATGCTTGCAAAAGGGTGACTAGTTAAACAGAAAGAGTAGGGTTGAGCACATCACTTTTAGAGACAGAATGCCCGGGTGTGGACTCTAGAGCTGGCTAATTACTAGCTGTGGGAACTTGGGCAATCATTTACCCTTTCTGTGCTCATTCCCAAATATACAACACAGAAATTATCATGGTGGTACTGACAACTCATAGTTTTGTTGTGTAATTACATCAAATACCTGAAGGGCTTAGACCATGCCTAGTAAGTGTTTTATAAGCAGTAACTACTGTTACTACTTTTAATCAGATGCTCCTTATTGGGTTCAACTTTGTGTTCAAATGTAAACATGCGTGAAGTATTGGAAGCATAATAAAATTATTCAGCATTTTAGAATATGCTTTGGCTTTGGGGGAATTTAATCACCAGTATGATTTGGAGATCAATTAATCAACTTCTAAACATTTGGAATCCAGACATAGTTTCAGGAACACACTGAACAAGACAGCGGAAGCCCAAGTATCTTGGCCATTTATTAGACAAAACTAACATACAGTAAAGTCCCCAAATCAACTGTACAAGCTGATGAACTTTTACATACGCAGGCACCTGCGAAACCACCACTCAGATCACAACAGAGGACATTTCTAGCAGCCCGCAGATCTCCCACCTGCTCCTTCCCATATAGGACACTCTCTGACGTCTCATCCTATAAACAGTTTTCCTGTTCTTAAACTTCATCTAAATGACCTCATTCAGTGCGCTGTCTCTGTGTCTGGCCTCTTCCCTCAGCACATCTGGGAGGCTCATCTGTGTTTGTGGGTGTGTGCCAGCATTCCACAGGATGGATATACCACAATAGCTTCATCTCTTTTGTTGGTGGACCTTGGATCATAAACAGTTTGGGGCTGTTTGAATGAACCATTTTTTTGAGCGTTCTCTCAGTGAACATCGCACTCGTCTTTCTTGGATATATTAATAGGAGTGGAATTACAGGACCATAGGCAAGGCTTAGCACATACAGCTGAGTCCCACCATGCTTGTCCCAGATTGGAGGCCAGCCTTCCGGCAACATCGTGGCGGGATGGCCTGTACTGTGGGTAAATTCACTGAGCGAGGAATTCTTAAGCACCCAGGGGAGCCCTGCATCAGCAGAGGGAGGTGTCCAAGAATAGACACCTGGGCTAGGAGACCCTCAGACCCTGGGCTTCACGTCTATAGTTGCTGTGGAGGAAGGTTTCTGGCAGAACCCTGCCTTCAGGGATGCCTCGGGCCATGAGGGTGCATCTCTTCCTCCCGGCAAGGTCAAGTCCCACATTTCTGAGCCAGGCAGACAGAATCATTTGTGAATTTATGACAGAGAAAATATTCTTTAAATGGAATCTTCCCTGGTTATTGGAGCAAACTTAGCTGCTAGAAACTGCTTCTCCCTATTAGCTCCTTGGTGACAGAGGCAAGAGTTTCTCGTTCTGCTTAACCCCCTGTGGTCCTGTTCCTTGCTATAGAAGGGATCGGACCAACCCACGGTGAGTTAAGTAGAAGTGATTGCTCCTCCTTTGGCATGTCTCCTCAATGCTGCCCGTCACCCACGCAGCACAAAGCTTCATCATCGTCCTGTACTCTCCTCCTCCCTAGCCCTCATGTCTTTTCCTCCATCCACTTGTCCCATCTCATTTGGGACTAGACACAAGATATAGAATAACTGTGGTTAAAGCACAAATTCAGGGACCGAAATGCCCATGTTCCAAATCCTGTTCTGCTCCTGAATAGTGATGGATCTTCATCACATGCCTGCAGTATATCTCTGTTTCCTTGTGTGAATAAATGAGTTAATACACGCAGAAGTACGTAGGGCCAAGCTGGGCCAAACTCTATAAAAGTGTGAGCCGTTAGGGGGGGTGGGGAGGGACAGGGTGGGGAGACAACCTCTGTTTTGCCAGGATTCCTCATCTACAGCGAGGACTTCTACTCTGGAACCACCACTCCTTTAACACTCCCAAGACAGTCTCAGTATTTAGGGCTAGTGAGCCCTCATGTCTGATTGCATTAAAGTGTGCAAGCACCTCATATTCAGAATACATTTGGATCCTTATGAAAACCCTTGGACAAGGGGAAGGACTATTATCTCCATTTTGCAGAAAAAAGAAGCTAACGTGCTCAGGCTTTCTTTCATCCGTCCATGTGAACAGCCACCCACCCACCCATTAAAAGTGTCTGCAGACTGTATTGAGCTGCACCCTTGTGTGCTTCATCCTGTAAAGTGGATTAGAACCCTGGGCTGGTTACCAGTCAGCACTGGTCCCATGGCCAGACCCCTCCTTTTGTCCTGGGCTTTCATTCGACACCTCATTGCTCCACCTCAGTTTCCCACCTTTTCCTCATCCAAACTTCCCCCACCGGACTGTCACATGCACTGCATTTATGTTAAATGACTCAATCACTTAAATGAAAATTACCTATTTTCATTATATGCATTCTGTTAAATATTTAAAAGAATGAAAGAAAGAAAAAAAGAAGGAATGAATGAGAGAAAATATGGATATACAAAATAAGGAAAAAGAAGGTCTTGGAGCACAGGGTGTTATACAAAAACAATGAATCGTGGATCACTACATCAAAAACTAATGATGTATTGTATGGTGACTAACATAACATAATAAAAAAAATAAAATAAAAAAAAAGAAGGTCTGTAAGTTTACCACTCAGAGATAATTACTAAAAAGCCTATAAATACCCTGGCATTTGCCTATCTTGGCCCCAGCATTTATCTTGAGAATACATGAGGTATATTTAAATTTATAAGTTTAAATTTATAAGTATAAAATAATAAATATATATTTAAATTTTAACAAAAATGGTGTTGTAATGTACATAATATATTAAAACATACTCATGCTTTTAAACTGTACAATATCTATCTTTCCATCTCAATAAATATTTATCAACCACATCAATTTTAATTGACTGAATAGTGTCAAACCATATACATATCCCTGACTTAATTTTACCTGTTATTGAACATTAGATTATTTCCTCTTATAGAAATGTTTCCCGGGGCACCTGGCTGGCTCAGAGTCAGAAGAGCCTGGGACTCTTGATCATGGGTTGTGAATTTGAACCCATATTGGGTGTAGAGATTACTTAAATAAACAACAACAAAAAAGAAATGCTGAGATGAACATCCTTGTATGTACATTTCTGATCATATATGCCAGCACTGCTAAGTATGTAAAACAAACAAAATAAAAATAACAAACATTCTTTGTCATTGTGACAGAAAACTTATAACCTACTTTAGTTTGCATTCATTTTATTAACAATATGATTAAAAATATGATCACAATCTTATTGTCTATCATTTCTCAGGTTTCTTCTTTTTTTTTTTACCATTTCTTTATAACTTTAAAAAAATTGATGTGTAAGGTCTCTTTTAATACTGAAGATATCAGATATTTGCTTCCACATACGTGGCTAATATTTTCTCCATTTTCTTTTTTTTTTTTAATTTTAGATATTTAGTTGTTTAGTTGTGAAGAGAGTTGTTCATTTTAAGATCTCTGCAAAGTAGGTCTAGAGGGAACATATCACAACATAATAAAGGCCTTATATGAAAAACCCACAGCCAATATCATACTCAATGGTGAAAAACTGAAAGACTTTCCCCTAAGGTCAGGAACAAGACAAGGACGTCCACTCTCACCACTTTTATTCAACATAGTAGTGGAAGTCCTAGTCACAGCAATCAGACAACATAAAAAAAGAAAAGGCATCCAAATTGGTAAGGAGGAAGTAAAACTCTATTTTCAGATGACATGATACTGTATATAGAAAACCCTGAAGACTTCACCATAAAACAACTAGACCTGGTAAATGAATTCAGTAAAGCTTCAGGATACAAAATCAATGTACAGAAATCTGTTTCCAGTACACTAATAATGAAGCAGTAGAAAGTGAAATGAAGAAAAAAATCCCATTTACAACTGCACCAAAAACAATGAAATGTCTAGGAATAAACTTAACCAAAGAGGTGAAAGACCTGTACTCTGGAAACTATAAAACACTGGTGAAAGAAATTCAAGACAACACAAAGAAATGGAAAGACATTCCATGTTCATGGGTTGGAAGAACAAATATTGTTAACATGTCTATACTGTCCAAAGCCACCTACAGATATAATGCAATCTCTATCAAAATACTAACAGTATTTTTTCACAGAACTAGAACAAACAATCCAAAAATTGGTATGGAACCACAAAAGACCTTGAACAGCCAAAGGATTCTTGAAAAAGAAAACAAAACTGGATGTTGAAAAAGAAAAGCAAAGTTGGCGGCATCACAATTCCAGACTTAAGCTCTGTTACAAAGCTATAATCATCAAGACAGTATGGTACTGGCACAAAAATAGACACATAGACCAATGGAACAGAATAGAGAGCCCAGAAATGGACCCTCAACTTTATGGTCAGCTAATCTTCGACAAAGCAGAAAAGAATATCCAATGGAAAAAAGACAGTCTCTTCAACAAATGGTGTTGGGAAAATTGGACAGCCACATGCAGAAGAATGAAACTGGACCATTTCCTATACCACACACAAAAATAGACTCAAAGTGGATGAAAGACCTAAATGTGAGACAGGAATCCATCAAAATCCTTGAGGAGAACACAAGCAGCAACCTCTTCGACCTCAGCCGCAGCAACTTCTTCCTAGAAACATCGCCAAAGGCAAGGGAAGCAAGGGCAAAAATGAACTACTGGGACTTCATCAAGATTAAAAGCTTTTACACAGCAAAGGAAACAGTCAATAAAACCAAAAGACAACTGACAGAATGGGAGAAGATATTTGCAAATGACATATCAGATAAAGGGCTAGTATCCAAAATCTATAAAGAACTTATCAAACTCAACACCCAAAGAACAAATAATCCAATTAAGAAATGGGCAGAAGACATAAACAGACATTTTTCCAAAGAAGACATCCAAATGGCCAACAGACACATGAAAAAGTGCTCAACATCGCTCGGCATCAGGGAAATCCAAATCAAAACCTCAATGAGATACCACCTCACATGAGTCAGAATGGCTAAAATTAACAAGTCAGGAAATGACAGATGTTGGCAGGGATGCAGAGAAAGGGGAACCCTCCTACACTGTTGGTGGGAATGCAAGCTGGTGCAGCCAATCTGGAGAACAGTATGGAGGTTCCTCAAAAAGTTGAAAATAGAGCTACCCTATGACCCAGCAATTGCACTACTGGGTATTTACCCCAAAGATACAAATGTAGTGATCCGAAGGGGCACATGCCCCAATGCACCCCAATGTTTATAGCACAATGTCCACAATAGCCAAAGTATGGAAAGAGCCTAGATGTCCATCAACAGATGAATGGATAAAGAAGATGTGGTACACACACACACACACACACTGGAATATTATGCAGCCATCAAAAAATGAAATCTTTCCATTTGTAACAACGTGGATGGAACTAGAGGGTATTATGCTGAGCGAAATAAGTCAATCAGAGAAAGACAATTATCATATGATCTCACTGATATGAGGATATTGAGAAACAAGACAGAGGATCATAGGGGAAGGGAGGGAAAAATGAAATAAGATGAAACCAGAGAGGGAGACAAACCATAAGAGACTCTTAATCTCAGGAAACAAACTGAGGGTTGCTGGAGTGGAGGGGGGTGGGAGGGTGGGGTGGCTGGGTGATGGACATTGGAGAGGGTATGTGCTATGGTGAGTGCTGCACTCCATGCAGTACGTGCCCTCTTTAATATCCATCACCAGGCTAACACATCCCCCCACCCCCTCCCCTCTAGAACCCTCAGTTTGTTTCTAAGAGTCCATAGTCTCATGGATCGTCTCCCCCTCTGATTTCCCCCCTTCATTTTTCCCTTCCTACTGTCTTCTTTTTTTTTTTTTTTAACATATAGTGTATAATAATGTTGTATGGTGACTGATGGTAGCTACACTTACTGTGGTGAACATTTTGTAATATATATAATTGTTGAATCACTACGTTGACATCTGAAACTAATATAATATTGTATGTTGACCACACTTGAATTAAAAAAAGAAAAAAGAGAGAGAGTTCAAGTATTTATGCCTCAGTTTTAGTTATTATGTTTTCCAGTTTTTGTGAAATACTTCGTAGTATTTTTCCTAGGCGAGAAGTATTTGTATGTTTTTCATTTTTTAAAAATTTAACTTTTTAAGTCATATACTACTTATATTCTTTGATGGCAAAAGCTTGGAAGCAAATATTTTCTTCCTAATTATTCAGCCAGTTCTCTCCGATCTGTAGTTAGGGTCCACTGAAAGCACCACCAGTTCCTTGAGCAGTGCTGCATCTAGCCAACATGGCATGGCCCTCCTTGTGTCCTTCCCTCCTTCCTACCACTCTCATCCCTCCCTCCTGGGCTCTACCTTAAGAGAACTTTCCACCATTCTTCGGACCTGCCCTGCTTGTTCAGGCCTTTATGCCATTATACATGCCTACAATGCCTTCCCTCCACTACCTACCCTCACTCAACACTTTCTGCTAGGAAAACCAGACCTCTTTTTAAGACCCAGAGAAAGTGTCACCTCTCCGACGTATATTGCTTAAACGGATAATAATCTCTGTGGGCTGTGAGTGCTCATTAGCAGTTGGTTACCATATTCATTTCTGTATTCTCAGCCCCTTTGATATATGGCAGATGGTAGAATAAAGCCCCTTCAATGAACAAACTAATGATTGACCTCTAAGCAAGCCATCATGACTCCATAGGCAGACTATCACAAGAACATCACTTGGTTCTCTTCCCAGTGCTCATTCCTGGCTTCTCTTCCAATAGTGTGTTGATTTACAATTGGGAACTCTTCTCCCCTCCTACCACCATTCATTTGCAATGTGATCCAAAGGGGCACATGCACTGCAATGTTTATGGCAGCAATGCCCACAATAGCCATACTATGGAAAGAGCCTAGATGTCCATCAACAGATGAATGGATAAGGAATATGTGAGATAGATAGATAGATAGATAGATAGATAGATAGATAGATAGATATACACACATAATGGAATATTATGCAGCCATCAAAAAAATGAACTCTTGCCATTTGACTGTTAGGCCAGAATCTCTGGTTGACTTAGGACAACCAGTCCATTCCATCTGGACCACAGTGATGACCTCAGGACCCAGAATGCAACCCAGCCAGAATCCTCAGCCTGAGGGGACATTTTCTGAGGTTGTAAGGGGAGGAGAGCCTATTTCTCCAGAGGATGAAACCAGAAGCTCCTTGCGTGCCCCACCCCACCCCACACACACACTGGATGTGAATGAGGAAAGATATGAACCTCAGAAGCTGTTGGTGGTCCTCAACAGACAGACCTCAACCTCAACAGAAGAGCTTTTCAGAAAATATTGCCCACAACGAACAAGTGCAGCCAAGAAATGCCTAGATAGAAACCAGTTCCTTAATATAACATTTAAATCCTGGATCATACTGCACAAAGCGGATACACCTGAAATGTTTAGTTACATGAACCACTGAATTCTGTTATCATTTAAGCCAGTTTGAATTGAGGTTTCTCTTAATTTTAACCATAAAAAGCAAGAGATGGTAAATTAATGTTGCAAGGACTAAAGGTTACACTTAACAAACCATGGAAATTAGCATTTCTAGACAGCCTTCTAGATACCAAATCACTGTTAGCCAGGCAGTGTCCCATGATTTTCATTAGTTGCTTCTATAGATTAAAAGTTTGTGCCTCCCCACAAAACTCATATGTTGAAACCTAACCCCTAAGGTGATGGTAACTGGAGGTGGGGCCTTTGGAGGTGATTAGGTCACAAGGGTGGAGTCCTCGTAAATGGGATCAGTGCCCTTCTAAAGAAAGGCCAATGAGCTAGCTAACTCTCTTTCTGCCACCGGGATAGAATGAGAAGTTGGCGTCTGCGATCTGGAAGAGGGTTCTCACCAGAACTTGACTGTACTGGTGCCCTGATCTTGGACTTCCAGCCTCCAGAACTGTGAGAAACATACTGCTGTTTAAAAGTGACACAGTTCATGGTATTTTGTTATAGCATCCCAAACAGTCTAAGTCTGTGCATGGCTTTGAAGTATGTAAAGACCCTTGCCCAGTTCATGGCGCAGAGTATCCCTCAATAATCAATAATTTCCATAACCCCCACCTTTACCCAATCTCCTTCAGGCATAACAATCAACAGCTCATCTTAGGATAATAAAATAACTACATGCAAACATGAGCTATTGTCCTCAGCATTAGAGGATCCGTGAAGTCTAATGAGGTGTCAGAAGGACAAAGGTAGAAAGTTGAAATCATTCCCCAGCTGAATGCCAAAGTGAAACGCTAAGTGATTCTTTTTGGAGAAATATGAATAGTTGTAGCCCTGGGAGATAGAATGCAGTGCAGAGGGACTATATCCATATCTCACCAACAGTGACCTACCAGACCCGTATGGACAGATAATGGTGGAAAGTCAGGCATTGTACCTGGCCTTGTGGGCTTTATTGTCCAATGGAGAAACCAAATGACAACGCTAAATATAGTAATTTAACTTGTAATAGACTGTGTGCTTAGGGATGCTTTGGGAGTGAGTGTTCATGGGAAGTCTCTTAGAATGGATGGCTTGCCAGTTGAGATATAAAGTGAGAAAGGGCCAGCCAGGCAGTGGTGTTGAGGATCTGGGCCAACATGTGTAAAGCCTTCAACTGCGAAATGGAAGAAAGAGAAGCATAAACACCATGGGCATCCAAAGAGGGCAGACGTGGCAGTTTATAACTTGCAAGAGCCGGGATGTGGTTATAGAGAGAGTGGTGTAGAGGATCAAAGGTGTGGGCCCCCAAGGATGGGGGTGTGGCTGGGACTGACTAATGCCTTTAAACCTGGGCCAGCAGTGACCACAGAGAAGGCAGAAGCCACTGACACTAGCATGACCCAAGCCTGGCTGATGCTGACATCCCTCTACTATGTGGTCCCACAGGGCTGGGGCTTTTCATCAGAAGGAAGCATTATTAGTGGCCAGACTCAGGGGAGGGAAGGGGACACATGCTCAGAAAGTGAGAGGAAGGAGGCAAAGTAGGGAAGTGGGAGGACAGGCCACACCTTGGTGCTAGGGACCCAGGCCAAGGGTACACAGCTTACAGGCTGGGAAGAATCGGGTTAAACCATGGGCACTTGAGCCTCTGGCCCCACTGCTGTTCCTGAAAGGGGAAGTGTCAGGATATTGGGGTTGGAGGCATTGAGATGGGGACATCTCTGGTTGTCAGGGCCCCACTTGCCTCCTCTGAAAGGCACAGACTGTGTTTAGGGGGTGCTACCTCAGCCTGGGCATGACAGTGTTCCCCAGTAAATAACCAATATTGAGCATGAAGCTACTATGTTCCAGGCCCTGCAGCAAATGGTGCCTCTATATGGAGTGATCATATTACGTGCCATGTAAACTGGGACTTTTGAGAATACTAGGGAGTGGGAAACATTCTGAACCCACTGGAGTACTGAGACCACTGGGATTAACTGAGTAAACTGAGGTAAAAGATGGCCTCATGTACACCTCCCTGCCCTTAGGAAGCTGGTTGTTGACTAACTGAATGTGTAATGGGGGTTAAAAATTATACTTCTGTCTTGTCCTTTAAAAGGTGAACAAATGGCAGGACAGAAGAATCAAGAGTATCCTGGGGCTTCGACACTGAAGCAATGTCGCATTCCGGGTAGCGTGGGGGGTTAGATTTGGAGACTCCTTGACTCCAGTCCTGCCACCATTTATTCTGAGCCTTCACGTTATAAAGGGGTTAGCGTGGTGCTGGGTGCATAATATACAGCAATAAATCTTAGTTGATGGGATTAATTCTCAGTAGTGGAGAGAGACCAGTACAACATTGTATCAAGACTGTGTTAAATGCATCTCCAACAATACTGTGTCATCCATCCCCAGGGCCTGGCAGATGCTTCTCCTGTTCAAGGGACACACACACACACCTCCCTAGAGCATGTTTTCCCCTGTTTCCAAAAAGAGAACGTCCTGATCCATCTTCTCTACGAGGAGGCTGAGTGGAAAAGGCAAGGGTAGACCTGTGGTCATTGGCCCAACAACACATAAGCTCCATTTTAGTCTTATCAGGGAATCACTCTGGATTTATTCACCACAAAGTGATAGATGAGAACAACTCAGTAATTTGAAGGCCTGGGGAAAGAACACATATTCTAAGATGTTCCCAGTGCTGGTTTGGAATTACAGAGAATTGCTCATTTCAGCATTCACTGGATGGTGCTGCCCTGAGCTGGGGCTGGTGATTCTAGGAAAGTCTGGAGATTAACCCAGAGGCTGAGACTCAATTGCAGGGATTTGCATTTGCGTTTCAGTTGAGGCCCTAGCCAGTGTTCATACCATACTTGTTGGCTTCTCACTCTTCCAACAACTATATAATCAATCTCTACCTTATTTCCTGTCTACAATACTTAGCATAGTTTCTTTTTCAAGATAGAGCCACCAAATGGAATAAATGTGATTAGCGAGCCACTCAGGAAGTTTACAAAACACTGCAAGGGGCACAGACTGTTTTCCTAGGGGCTGGTATATCATGTGAATAGGGCCTTGAAGGATGAGTATGAGTAGGGAGTTTAAGGAAGAGAGAAGGAAGGGTGTTGACAACATGGGAATAGTATTAACACATGTATAGAAACTGGCATGTCTGGCAGGTAGATGAGTGTGTATACATAAGTAACATCTGGGAACAGTCTGGGAGAAAGAAGCTGCCTCAATTTTCTCTTTCTTACAAATCAGACTGGTGTCTTTCTTGGTCAAAGACTGTGGTATCCAAGGCTCCAGCATGGCTCTCAACTGCTTTTCTTGTCCTGTGCTGTCACCTCTACCACTGAATAGGGCTGACCTATGTAACCAGTAGGATGTGGTCAAAATTAAGGTGTCCCTTCCATAGCTAAGTCATAAAACAGTTTCTACTTTGCTCTTTCTTGGGTCACCAGCTATAGAAAAGCCAACTGCCATTACCATGAGGATATGCAAACAGACCTATGGAGAGGTCCATCTAGCGAGGAACTGAGGCTTCTAAACCAGTAGCACTGCTTTTAGTGCTACTAAAAACCAGCACTGCTTTGCCAGGCAGGTAAGTTAGATAAAGTGGAAGTGGATTTTCCAGCCCAGTCAAGTCTTCAGACAAAGGCAGGCTTGGCCAATAGCCAAATTGCTACTTTAGGAGGCAGGATCACCCAGCTAAGCTACTCTTGGACTCACGGAAACTGGGTGAGATAATAAGTGTTTATTGTTTGACGATGCTATATTTTGGGATAATTTATTATGTGGCATAGTGAACTAATACACAGACCACCAAAGTTATCTCTACTTTGAACCCTAAATCAGAATAGTCCTATGCTATGTCTTTTTGGTTGGAGCTTCCACACAAAAGGATCTTCATCATGGACATCATTGTTGCAATAAATAGAAGACCTCCCAAAGTAGCATATTAAAGGGAAGTGTGTCATTAGTCAACCTGATGTTAGATGTTTGTCAAGGTGGCTCCGTGTCTTTGCTTTCCCTGCACACAGACTATAATCTCCTCTGTGCAGCCCACTTCCTTTGTAAGGCTGTACATTTCCACTTCCCTGTAACTTTGGTTAGCATATGGTTTGTGGGAGCAACACTGGTTCTAGCCCTTACATGATCTCATTGATCCAAAGTCAATCCCAATCTTACAGCTCATTTTGCAGGGCTTAGTTTATATTCTCAAGAGTGAAGCTGACTGGCTCCACCTTAGTTGGGTACCTTCCCATGCGCTTTTCAGGTAGAACCCAAAAGCAGAGTCACCCAGTGCCAAACATGGCTGCCCGGGACTCTCCCTTAGGATGGAATAGGAGATACATTTCCAAATCAGGGGTTATGGATCTGGCAAGTACTTCAAATGTGTCTAGCAAATGTAGCCCCAACTAAGAGCTTCCCAGAAAGCCTGCTCAAGATCATGATCACACACTCTCCATTTTTATTAACTCACTGGGGTGTGAAATGTTTTCTTCTGAATGGGAAGAGACATGAAACATCCTCCTCAGCATGACAAAAGCCTGTTGGCAGCAAGGCATTAGGATTCATGACTCAAGTCCTATATTTCTTCAAAAGCAATTCCAAACTCTCAAAAGAAATTATACATCGTATTATATCATCAGAATAAAATAAATACAAAATCCCTGGATTAATATGAAGGCATAAACAACTGCTGACAGCCTATAAATTGTATTAAGAATATTTTGATAAGCTCCCAGTTTTCCATACTTCCCTTAACCTCATGATAATAGCTGCTTAGATTCTGTACACATCGGGGGCATATGTGGCAAGTGTCTTGGTGGCAGCAGGGAGTAAGCAGGGTTGGAAATAAAGAGAAAGAAAAGCAAAGCAGGAGAAATGGGTGTACGAATAATGACTTTAAGGAGAGAAAGCCAGAAGGAATTAAACTGGGAACCCAGGGAACAGCCCTTTTCGCTTCTGACCTGTCTATAAGAGGAGGTAGCTGGTGGAACCCTTTATGATTTTGCTCTTCATGCTTCTCCTCTAGCCCTTAGCAAAAAGGAGGCAATTCTGAATGGGTTAGTATTTATTCAAGAAACATTCACTGAGCATCCACAGGCTGAAGGGAATAGATGGGGTCATGATCTCGTACAACTTACCCACAAGTGTAGGAGATATTTGAACAAACAGTTGAAGTTTAGTGAGATCACTGCTATATTGCGGTCATTGAAAAAATTAAATGAGTGCCCAGGGAGGTGGGAGAAGCTCCCAACTCTATTGTATTGACTTGTGGAATGAGCATTGTTAAGGGTGTTGAATTGTGTCCCCCTAAAATTTGTATGTTGATGTCTTAGCCCTTAATACCTCAGAATGTGACCTATTTGGGAATAGGGTCATTGAAGATATAATTAGTTAAGGCGAGGTCATTAGGGTGGGCCAACGTGACTGATATCCTTATACATGGGGGAGTTTGGACACAGTGACATATACACAGGGAAAATGCCATGTGAAGCTGAAGGCAGAGATTGGAGTGATGCTTTTAAAACCCCAGGGAATTCCAGAGATTGCCAGCAAACCACTGGAAGCAAAGGGAGAGTTATGGGTCAGATTCTCCCTTCACCTTCAGGAGGAACCAACCTTACTGAAAGACATCTTGATTTTGGATTTCCAGCCTCCAGAACTGTGAGAGAATGAATTCCTGTGGTTAAGCCACCCAAATGTTGTTACGGCAGCCTTAACAAATTAAGCATTTTAGATTAGAGATTAAGAGATTAGATTAAAGATTAAAAGAAAGGAAGGTCCTCTAGGCTGAAGGGGTGGAAGAGAGACTCAGTTGCTTGAAGAAGACGAACTTTGGGGAACATTGCAAGGCGACTTGTGTTTCTGGAGTGATTAAGAAGTGTGGCTAGAAAGTCAGGGCAATTGTAGAGAGATGCTTTCTGAGGTTGCAACGTCTAATTATAACTACTGGTGAAAGAGAGGGATCAAGGCATTGGAACAGCATGAGGACCACCCTGTGATGTGCCCATAGTATGCTATTTGTTAAATGAATAGATAAGAATTGGCTACTTGAGCACAAATAGGCAAGATTCGGGACCCCTGGTATATCCAGCATTAGTCTCTACCACCTGCCTGAACGTTCCAGTGGCTTCCTTATCCCCAAATGAAGAAAGAGTCCTAAAGGCACGATGCTATAATGATTTCTGGAATGAAAAGGCCAGTGCTAGCCTTCGTCTGTCCTCTCCATGTTCTCTGCCTTTCAACCTAACCCACTCGTCATGTGTAGTTTGGAACCATGGGCTGCCAAAGTTCACCTAAAACTCAGTTATATATTTTGGCATCTAGAGAAAAGTGTAGGATGTGTTGAGAAGCCAGGGGTGGTAACCAGAAGGTGAGGAAAGAGTGACCAGCTCCTGAGACCATGACCGTGACTTGCCCGAATTCCGAATTGCTCTTTCTTAAACATACTTGATTTCTCCACAGATCACATTGTGGTGGGAGCCAGAGGGGGGCAGCCTTGTTGCAAAATGCCCAGAGGCTACATTAACGTCTTTCCCTGGCAACTTGGAAGGCAGCTAATTTACAGGCTACCTCCTATTAGTTTTGGGGAAAAAATAGAGCTAACCATAAGGAAGAGAATGCCATCTATTTCTTCGACTTAAACACGCCTGCTTCAGTGGTGAATGGTTGATCTCCAAGCTTGCTGTTTTCAGGCTATAAAAGCTGTTTATTTCACTCTATAAAAGAACATTTGAACTTATATAGCTCTCTGAGTTTAAATGTGTGGGGGGAAAGAAAAACGCAAGGGGAATGAGCAAATTGAAGCTGAAACCTGATCTGTACGGGGCTGCGGGGCTTGCATAGAAACTTCCTTCATTGAGAATCCCTCCTCGCTGTCCCCAGTGCACCCACAGCGGCCCCAGCGCACAGGAAATACATCCAGTCAAGTATGATTCCAACATCAGCGGGCATTTCGGCAAAGCTCTCTGAGTCAATCACTTCTCATACGCTGGTGTGATCCACACTCTCTGGGGACTCCTTGGCTCTTAAAAAGGTGCAGTTGCCCAAAGGAGGTGACAGACATTGACAAATCTGTTTTGTTTTTCTCCTAAAAATGGTGAGTTTTGTGTGAGTGCTCTAGGTAGAAATGAGCTTCCCCCGCGTGCAGAGAGCTGCTGCTCTGGGAATGGGAGGCCCTGAGGTTCTGACAGATGACCTAAGTATCCATGCTGCCTTCTCCTGAGGGGTGCTCAGAGCCCCCTGGTCAGACCCCAGAACTCTGGTCTGGACATTCTATGGGTTAAAGCTTCTCCCAGACAGGCTGACCATGTTTGCCAGCCAGAGTTCTGGTTTATGTCTGTTGTTCTCTTGGCATGCTTTCAAGTGAAGGGAGCGTACTTGGCCCCCTTCACTCTCCACATTGCCCTGGTTTAGATCTTACATTATATAACCGATCTATTCCTAGAAGTCTGTTCATGATTTGGGGGCCATATTTTTTTTAAAGTACAGCTTTCTGAGTTTCTTTTTTTTTTTTTTTAAGGTTTTATTTATTTATTTGACAGAGAGAGACACAGCGAGAGAGGGAACACAAGCAGGGGGAGTGGGAGATGGAGAAGCAGGCTTTGCGCAGAGCAGGGAGCCCAATGCGGGACTCGATCCCAGGATCCCGGGATCATGACCTGAGCTGAAGGCAGACGCTTAACGACTAAGCCACCCAGGTGTCCCTTGGGGGCCACATTTTGTGCCCAGAGTGGGGACACAGATCCCTTTGAGAGAAGCTCTCTTGGTTTAGGCCCTCAGAAGAGCAGATCTGAGTCAAAGAGTTGGTGCAGATAGTTGATTTGGATTGTATATCAGCTGTAGGGGAATGGGGAAGTGAGAAAAAGGGATAGCAGCCAAAAAAGGTGTGCTAGCAAACCATACTGTGGGCACTACCTGGAGCTGGATTCTACGGAGGAAACTCTGGCAGACAATGAATGGCCCAGAAGCATTCCTTGCGTCGGGGAAACTGCTCCCAGGGGCGTTATTTCTAGCACTGCCTTTCTGCCTGCTGCAGGACCTAGCAGCCTTCAGCTGCTTCGGAGAAAAGCTTTAAGCAAAGACTTGTAGACCCTGGTGCATATTCTGAGCAAATGGAAGGGACATGGCCCAAGACATGTGGGCAGGGACGGATATTGGCTGCTACAAGAGGGAAAGACAGAGGAGAGAAAGAAAACATGAATATTCTGGAGTGCCCATATTCTTCCTGACTCTTCAGTTTTGCTTAATTGACACATACCCTCTTTCAGTAGGTTCATCATCATAATAGCAAAGTTATTTTAAGCAAAATGTTTAACGTATGTCTCTCCTGCAAAACTATGATCTCTATAGGGCAGACTGCATTCACCTTCTTTACTGTGTTCTTTCAATAAAGTATAATTTTTGCTAAAAGAAGCAATGAATGAATGAATTGTGCCCATTTCTGTCATATCCTCTATCTATATTATGAGGGGTACACTATTACGTCCAACTTGTAGACAAGTAAACAAGAAGAAACTTTCCCCAATATCACCACATTGCTGAGAAATTCAAATCCAGGTCTGTCTAACTTCTAAGCTCATTCTCTTTCAGCGTAACCTTCTGATAAAGGGGAAATATGGATACATAAAGATCTTTTGCATATATAAATATGTACATGTATACAATTTATATATGTAACATAGATCTACACGCACACAAGAGTTGCGTAACAAAACCCCAGGCACTGCCTAATTGCTAATTCTCATCGCTTCCCACTCCTTTGGCATCTCTCCAACGTACCCTCTTAGTTCAGGGTATGTCAGACTCAAGCCTTCTCTAACTACTTGAAGTCTTGGCATGGAAAAAGACAATTTTTTGTTTATTTAAATCTTCAGGCAAGGGGAAAAAAAGCCAAAGTGTCAGAAACTAGTGTCTGTCTTTCCCTTGAATGACTTTTCTCATCAAAGAGGTAAAGGCATTTAAGGATTCATGACATCATTATTTTTTATTCTTCATTGTTCCAAGTCTGGTCAAGTATCAGTGGGGAGGGGATATTCCAGTGTTGTGCTGGTAAATGTCAACAACTAGTTCTTTTGGGAAAAACAAAACAAAACAAAACAAAACAAAAAACAAGCCAACCAACCTTGATTTGTGGCATATGCAAATTCCCATGATGTAAATATTCCCATTAGGGCTAATTTCAAACTATCAATGTGAAATCACTGAACGTGGATATTGAGAAGAGGCGGACAGTAGCACTCCACTCAATGGTGTTTCCACCACATGAACACAATAGGTGTAAATAACCTCACAAACATAGGTAATAATAAAATGTAGTAAACAATTAGAAAGCAATGAATTTTGAGTAGTTATTACCTTTGTCTTAATGCAACTTATTTGTAAGTTTTTTAATTTAATTTTTAATAATGGCTATGATAGGGGCACCTGGGTGGCTCAGTCAGTTAGGCGTCGGACTCTTGATTTCAGCTCAGGTCACAAATCTCAGGGTCATTGGGCTCCATGCTCAGCAGGCAGTCTGCTTCTCTTTCTCCCTCTCCCTCTGCCACTGCCCCCCACTCACACTCTCTCTCTAAAATAAATAAATCAATCTTAAAAAAAAAAAGTGGCCATGATAACAACTGACACAAAAGATTTCTGAAAGTTTAACAATCACTCTTGTGACCTGGTATAAGTTGACTCCACCACCCTATTTTGGAGACTCTCTCTTTGAAGACTCTATCAAACCTTTATCCTTAGTCCAAAAAAGGAAGGTCTTCAGGTAAAATGGATCAATGACATATGTTTCAAGATCCTGGCTGGACAGCTAGAGCATGAACCAACTTCTTGGTGATCAGCCAACTATCAAATCATCAAAAGTCCGAGATCCTTTGTGAGTTATTTTGTTTGCTATCACCCTCATCCCTGATCAACTATCTGCCTTTGTTACCCTGTGTGTGTCCAGAGGCTGACATCTGAGGACGCCATTGTTCAGTCTCCTTTGACCTCTTGCCCCTGGTTGAGCTCAGCCAGAAGGAAATGCTGGCTGGAGATAGGAAGGTAGTAGGAGAGAACCTCCTCATCCCTCCAGCCCTGGAAGAAGCAGTGGCTTTCTACAGTTGCTAGTCTCTGGATTGCCTCATCTTCTTTGGCTGTTTTAGCTCTTCTTATATCTTGAGATGAATTCCCTACATTAAATTCTCTCTATTGAAATACCTGGCATGGGATTTGATTTCCTGGCTGCACCTTCACTGATAAGCTTCTCAACCCTTTGTCCTCTGCACTCACACCTCCGACTGTGTGTACACGTTTTTAATTTATTGAAAGCATCTTTTAATATAACTCCTTGTTCTGTTTCTGGCATTAACTAGCAATTACAACCAATAACTAGTTACAGTAATAACCACTTGTTTCCTTTTCCTTTTTTATTTTTTCCTTTTCCTTGTTTATTATCTGTGTTCTCTGATAGCCTATAAGCTCTGCAAAGGTAGGCATCTTACATATTTTATTCATTGCTGATTTTCTAACACTCCAGTAGATGTCTAACTCATGGACACTCATATTCAATAAATAAATGAAGAAATTAATGAGTCTTCATTTTCCATATAAAGACATTCAAACTTAGATGAATTAATTTTTCAGATCACTTAATTTTGTGCTGCAACCAGCCTGGGGGCACTGCCTCCCTCATGCCAACTGCTTTATTCTATGGAATTTAGAATTGTGACCCACATTCTTCATGGTAGCAGCCACCTTATTCATCTTAGACCTTCTACTCCCATTACCCCTATTTCCCTGCGAAGTCTATGTCTGCTTTCCCCATACCCTGCCTTTGTATGAGCCTCTTATGAACCAGGCCTTTGGTTCTTCCTTGCATAGCATTCTGGGCCCTATTTCCCAATATTGCTCCCATTCCATAGGTGGGCCAAATTTCATTCCAGCCTTGATCCTTGTCCCCATGAAACTGATTCCAAGATTCTTCAACAGTGTAGAGTGTCTGATAGAACTGAGGTATTCAGGTGGCTCCCCCAAATGGCTAACTATCAGAACCTCCCAAAGAGATTTTAGAAAACAGAGTCTCAGGTCTGATCCCAGACATACTTGTTAGGTGGGGCCTGGGAATCTGTATCTTTACAAATGTCCCTTGTGTTCTCTGAATCAGCCAGGCTTTAGAATGACTCTCAATGTTCCCACAATAACAGAAGTGAGAAGGAAATCACTGAATGCAGGTAGAAATGAAAACAAAACAGAAGAAAAAAAAAACAACAAGAGTTTTAGGTGAATGCCAGGAATGGGGCTATCTGATTCTCAAATATTATGACTCTCTGAGGCAGAAGACAGGTACTGCCTGTGCCCAGGACTGTTGACTGATCGTGTTCTGGGACCGCTTCCTGTCCCTGGTCTCCATCCTCGCCTCCTCAGCACTCTGTGGGGCAGAGTCCCCAAGAGTAACCAAGCAACTCAGCTATCTGCTAGGGTTGCCAGATTAAATATAGAATATCCAGTTGAATTTGAATTTCAGATGAACTATGAACAACAAATACTTTTTAAACATATATATGTTATATATATTATACATATGTGTGTGTGTATATATATATAAAATATATGTGTGTATATATATACATATATATATATTCTGAAATTCAAACTTAACTAGATGACCTGTATTTTTTATTGCTGCACCTGACAACCCTACTCTCTACAGTTATCTAATACCAGTAGGCTGAGGCACTAACCAAGACCATGCTCCTTTCTAAGAGGACATTTTGAACATCTATTTCTGTGAGTCATTCATGGAGCCAACGGTCATAAGGAGGTCCCTTTTTAATAAACATGGCCTTTTGCAAGGGTTGGCATTGGTAGGTTCCATTTTTTTTTTTTAAGATTTTATTTATTTGACAGTGAGAGACACAGCAAGAGAGGGAACACAAGTAGGGGGAGTGGAAGAGGGAGAAGCAGGCTTCCTGCAGAGCAGGGAACCCGATGCGGGGCTCGATCTCAGCACCCTGGGATCATGACCTGAGCTGAAGGCAGACACTTAATGACTTGAGCCACCCAGGTGCCTGGTAGATTCCATTTTGTACACATGTAGTTAGTACCTGTAGCTGGCTGTTCTATGGCCCCAAGTCCATCCCAAAGACCATGATGGCAAATGCTCAGTGCTCTGGGAGGGCTTGGGGAGAAAGCTCCAACTTCCAACTATTTCAGAAGAACAGTATTGGTTCAGCTAAGCCAGCACCACTATTTCAAGTGTCCAATTTGTCTTTTCCAATTTTGGTTATTAGAAAGATGTCTAACACGTTTGTCTAGGGCAGATCCCTCCTTTCTCTGCATTTCTCATAAATATGTATCAGACATGGAACCTTTTTATAAGTGATGGGGTTATCTTCTATTTTGGAGAAGCCTCTGCATTTGTCATTTATCTATTCACTCAACAAACCTTTTCTTGAACATATATTATGTACCACATGCTGTTCTAGGTGTTGGGGATGCTGAAGTGAAAAAAAAATACACAGCCTTAAGGAACATGTGCTACAGAGAAAATAAGAAAGGAAGGAAGATACGGTGTGCTTCTGGGGAGAAAATGAAGTTGCAATTTAAAAATATTGATTAGAGAAGATCTCACTGAAAAGGTGACATTTAGGCAACAATTTGAAGGACAGCTACTTTTAGGATTTTAAGAACTCTGTAGTGAGCTTTTTTTACTCTTCATTCTTTGTAAAATATCTACATTTACCCAAAAGAGAGTACTTCATACAAATACTATCATTTATCAAGATATTAAATTTGTAAGATGATATCGGAATATGATGCACTAAATGTAAATATCCATCTGTCTGTCTCAGATGGACTAACTCAGGAATACGCAGTGTATCACAATTGTTTCTAATTAATGTGTGGCCAGGCAGGTAATGTTTAAAGCAAAAGCTCTGGAGTGTGACTGCCTGGTTTCAAATCCTGTCCCCATCATTTAATAATGGTATTATATATGACAAGTTGCTTTAGTTTTCTGTGCCTCATTTCCTAATATTAAATTGGAGTAATGATGTTAGTCACTACATAGTATTGTGAAGATTAAACAATGTACAATCTTTGTTACACAGAAAATTCTTAATGGGTGATGATAAATTGGCTCTCCAAAAAAATAATAACAAAAAACAAAACAAAACAAAACAAAAACCCAAAGCCCTAATATGCAAGGCTTTCTATTTTTTTTTTTTTAAGATTTTATTTATTTTTCAACAGAGGGAGAGAGACAGCGAGAGAGGGAACACAAGCAGGGGGAGTGGGAGAGGGAGAAGCAGGCTCCCCACTGAGCAGGGAGCCCGATGTGGGACTCGATCCCAGGACCCTGGGATCATGACCTGAGCCGAAGGCAGACGCTTAACGACTGAGCCACCCAGGTGCCCAAGGCTTTCTAAATAGTCCCACCATGGTCAATTTCAAGCTATTGGCACTGGTGTTGGGAAGAGATGCACACAGGACACTGGGATGAGCTGGTACAAACTGCCTGTAACACCACATTAGTGATTCATACTGCCATATTGTCTATGGTAAGTATTTATTTCTCAATATATAAAAATCTACACGAAGTATTACACTCATTTATTTATGACTTTAGAGCAGTTTCTCAACCTTGTCACTGTTGACATTTTGAGCTGGATAATTTTTTATTGTGGAGGGTTGTCTTGTGCATTATTGAATGGTGAACAGAACTGCTGACCCCTACCCAAGAAACACTGGAATCACCCTCCTTCTCCAGTTGCAAGAATCAAAGAGTGTCTCCAGACATGGCCAAATGTCCTCTGGGGGACAAGATGTCCCTGGTGGAGAACCATGGCTTTAGAAAAATACAAACAAAGGCTAGAAAAATATATTTCTAGAAGACATATATTTTTTAATTTTATTATGTTATGTTAGTCACCATACAATACATCATTAGTTTTTGATGTGGTGATCCACAATCCATTGTTTTCATATAACACCCAGTGCAACATTCGCAAATCAATCAATGTGATAGAACACATTAATAAGAGGAGAGAGAAGAACCATATGGTCCTCTCAATTGATGCAGAAAAAGCATTTGACAAAATACAACATCCTTTCCTGATTAAAACTCTTCAGAGTATAGGGATAGAGGGAACATTCCTCAAGTTCATAAAATCCATCTATGAAAAACCCACAGCGAATATCATCCTCAATGGGGAAAAGCTGAGAGCCTTTCCCTTAGGATCAGGAACACGTCAAGGATGCCCACTCTCGCCACTATTGTTCAACATAGTACTAGAAGTCCTAGCAACAGCAATCAGACAACAAAAAGAAATAAAAGGTATTCAAATTGGCAAAGAAGTCAAACTCTCTCTTTTCGCAGACGACATGATACTTTATGTGGAAAACCCAAAAGACTCCACCCCCAAATTACTAGAACTCATACAGCAATTCAGTAATGTGGCAGGATACAAAATCAATGCACAGAAATCAGTTGCTTTCTTATACACTAACAATGCAACTGTAGAAAGAGAAATTAGAGAAACGATTCCATTTACAATAGCACCAAAAACCATAAGATACCTCGGAATAAACCTAACCAAAGAGCTAAAGGATCTATACTCTAGGAACTACAAAACACTCATGATAGAAGACATATTTTTACAAGAAGGTAAATTTCATAAGATGCCCATGTGGCTGCAAATACACTGGAATGAGAATAGGTGTTCTGGTAGCTTCTGGTCAGACAAATTGAGGACTGGGTTCACATTAGGAGAAAAAGGTGGGTTTGGGCATCGCAGATGGGAAACGCCAATGCAGACTGGCCAGAGTACTTGTGGTAGATGGTTGTGTGATGCCCACACTTCAACGGCCTCTTGATATCGGCTAGGCCTCAGCTCCTACCTAGACTCTGCACCTTATCAGCTGTGTGATTCTGAGCAAGTCACTTGACCACCCTCAGAGTCCTCATTAATGGAAAAATGAAGAAGGTTGACTTAAATAGGTTGTGAAAATCCTTACAAATATTTGTTAAAGAGGAAAGAAAAGGATCCCTGTTAGCTCTGGGTTTTGGAGGATTGGTAGGTCTTGGGCAGGGATGGATGAAGTGGGAAGGGTGAATGGGTGGGGTGGGCTTGGGAAAGCGAGTTGATAAAGTGCCTGGCCTGTCACACATGGCTGCAGGTCACTGCTTAGAAATGTGAGAACAAAATAGGACCCCCAATCTAATGACTTTCAGGTATGCTGGCCACTGGGGAATCATGCTGAGGCCAAGGCTAATGCTCCAGGGCTGCCAAGGCAAACATCCAGGCCTGGAGTAAACCCACCAGAGCCAGCGACCTGGGGCATACCACCAGACTGTGTAGGACCCTGTGCCTACTGGTGCCCACACCTGCTCACTGTAGACACTGCAGGCAGTGCCCAACTGCCCCTGCTCCCAGCAGTCCCTGTTACCCTGTCACCTGCCCAGCCCAGCCAGGAGGGACCCCATTGTCCCCTCTTTCTCACTTCCCTGGACCCCAGTGAATGCCCTGCTGATTGGAGCTAGGTGTGTAGACAGAAAATCTCTCCATTCTCCCTCCCAAAACCCTTCACCTTGGTCGATTCTTTGCACCCTGTACCCTGCTCCAGCCCTCACCAGTATTCCACAGTGGTCCTCTCTTCCTTCCACCACCCAGCTGTGAAGATGGACCCAACGTCACTTGCATTCTACCTAAGTTCTGCTCTGCTCAAGTAACACTGGTGGACTGCAGGGCAAGCCCACCATCACGAACACAGCATTCGTTAGTCCCCAGGACATGATGGGAGGTAGCCAGAAAGGCAGACAGGCAGGTAGGCAGAGTCGGGTCAGTTCGGGATGCCTGTTGTCATGACACAATTCCACTTTGCAGGTACATGACCCTAGGCTTATAGGAGGATCTGCTCTGACTCCACAAGTAAGACTGTTGTGAAAGCATTTTTGCTCTGGGCCTTAGAGACATGGGTCAGAATCTAGACAACACTGCTCATGTACAAGCTGTGCAAACATGAGCATTATTTAATTTCTCTGTTTCCTCATCTATCAAGTTATAATCATATATTCTTTCATATGATTGTTAGGAGTATTAATGAGATTACTTTTCTTTCAACAAGCATTTACTAAGCATCAACTGTATTCCAAGAGTAGTGGTAGGCCCTGGGTAGATATATATGAATAAACCAAGGTCTCTGATCTTCATTCCAGTGAAAAGGCAAATGAGAAATTATAGCAAGGGTATACATTATGTATATAAAATAAGAAATAAGAGAGAAGTCTTCCTGGAATATGCCATTCATGAACCGACCCCAGGACTTTTGCACTTGCTTTTCCCCTTCTACCCTTAAATTCTTCCCAACAGTATCTCCAAAGTTTATTCCTTCACATTCTTCAGGTCTCTGCTCCAATGTCATCTTGTCATAGACACCTCTCCTGACCACCCTATATAAAATAACACCCACTCTCTCACGTTCTATTTCCCTTATCTTTCATTTTCTTCCTAGTCTGAAATACACTTTTTTTTTTCTTTCCCTTACCCTCTCTAGAATGTAATCTCCATGAGGGCAGAAATGTTATTTTGTTCACTCCAGGCCTAGGGCTATGTCTGTAATATAATTAAACACACCAATAAATAGTTCTTGATTGAATGAATGAATCAATAAACGAATGAATGAAATTTGGAATTAACAGTGAGTCAAAGACAGAAATATTCCTGGGCGAGTCACAGAGAGGAATGCTTGAGAGAAGCTGAAGGAGGGGCAGAGCCATGTGAATGATGCCAGGAGGCTTAGGGGAGAGCAGGTACAAAGGACAGCAGAATGTCTCGTCCCCAGAATTCTGGTATTTTTGAGTCCCTGGGGAGCTACCCCGTGTGGTCAGAAATGTTGTGTGGAGAGTAGGCTGAAACAAATCTCATCAGATCCCTCTGTGCTGGAAGACTTGCAGCCACGTGTGCTGAGTTGAGAATATGCAGATTATGACATGCTGGATGAGGAGACACAAGCCACCCACGAGGGCTCAACAGGTAGCTTCCTCAGCAGCGGAGCTCCCGTTTTGGGGAAATGAAACTCCAGGGTCATTTTGATTGAAGGCGCAGTTTCAATACACTCAGAGGAAGTAGAGTCATAAGGTTTGTTGCTTAGGAGTCCCAGGATGGGGGTGCGCAAGCTGGGGGAGGCAGTCCTCCGTCCCAGGTCACAAGCGGGCAAGAGGTGGAGGGCGGGGGAGCAAGCACTTATGACTTAGGAGATGGTTGGGGAAGCGGTCACTCATTTTTCACAGACTGAACTCTAACTGGCTATTTTGAAAGGCACCCCGGGAAAAGCCAGTTGGGAACCTGTGGTAGGAATACTAAGCTCTGATCCTAGCGTCCTTATCTAAATGCCCAGACCCTGGGGGGGAGCAGGTTGTCATTCTGTGAAAGGCCCGGGCAGCCACTCAGAATGGCTATTTTCTCAACACACCCTCTTAGGAAAATTGGACTTGGCCTGGACCTAGAACCTAATTTTAGTTTTAAAAAGTAGCACAGTGCCAGGCACACAAGCGATGGTCATGCTTTCCCAGCCTCAGATCTCCTTTACATCAGCCCTTGAGGGGTACAAAGGCCTCCAAGGGGACAGGCTAGTTGACTGGCCCCAGCTGGCCCCACAGTCTCCTGAACCCGGACGAGGGCATGATGGCTGTGTTGGTCAGAATTATCAGGCGACCCAAGACAATGTTTGCTCCTTCCCAGAATCCAGCCAAGGCCAGTCTGGCCCAGTTCAGTCATCCCATTTTGGAATTCTCCACTCCAAATGTGCTGTTCCCAAAGTGTTGATGAATTAGGGTTTAATTATCCCAGCTCCAGTTCCATGCTGCTCTGGTTACAGTAAATAAACCAGAGCCTGTTTAAATGGATTTTTACCAGGGGGTGAGCACTTGCATGGACTTTTTGCTGAAACAGTATCACTGCTTTGAAGAGGGCCCAAGCCGCATGGAAGAGGTTTGCGGCAACTTCTCCCCTGCTCGGCAGATGTACTCAGGGGTGGAAAGAAGAAGCCCAATGTTCCCACTGGACTGAAGTGAGGGAAGCTGAAGGACTGTGCAGTCAGCAATATTGATTCTTTCTCCAGTTCCTCAGCCATGTCCAGGGTTTTGAAGAGATCATGTTCTCAGAGAAATTAAGGGGGCTCATGGTAACTTCTATAGTTTTTGAAATGCATTTTTAAAAGTGGTATTTCAGAAATGAATGAGCACAGCCACTGTGGTGTGGAGGCAGTGTGAGGTAGGGGTGTGAGGTAGGGGTGTGTGTGTGTGTGAGTGTGAGGTAGGGGTGTGTGTGTGTGTGAGGTAGGTGTGTGTGTGTGAGGTAGGTGTGTGTGTGTGTGAAGTAGGGGTGTGTGTGGGGGTGTTAGGTAGGTATGTGCATGTGTATGTGTGTGAGGTAGGGGTGTATGTGTGTGTAGGAAATGGAAGGATTATAAACTTTGGGAAATGGCCTCTTAGGGAAATGGTCATCTCACTTGTAATTAATTATTAATAAATTACATTCCAATTTACTCATGATTTTGGGGCTTTACCACCTCTCACCCAGAGCAACTGTGCCTTAATTAATCCCTGTGCCACAAAGCTCACCCAGGTCCAATCTTCTCAAAGATTTAGTCAGAAAACTCTTTCTAGTATACAAATTATGGAATGCACTCTCTTGCCCCAAATCCCTTCAACATAAGCCATTGTCCTAGAGAGTAGTGTCCAAATTCCTTAACTTGGCATTTATAAGTTCTGCTCAAACAGTTTGTGTTCACCTGGCACCCTGCACTCCCAGCATCCTACATTTCAGCTAGAAGAAATCACCAGGGGCTGCTGTATCATTTATCTTCACTGCTAACATATGTCTCTGCCAAAGACCTACTCATCCTGTTGAGAGGATGCCCAGCAAATATTTCTCGACTAAAAAAGTAAAGGGACAAGGAAGGATGTACACAAACACAAACATCTGTTTATATTCTCTCCTTTTTGCCCTTTACTTTCTCATGATTCCAACATTTTCAAGAATATGTAACTTCTCTCACGGGATCTATGAGTGTATATGTCAAGGTCAGAGCTAGGGCCATTGAAAGGGTAGATAAGGGTGGATAAAAAGTAGATAAACCAAGTTCACTTCCTATTTCAGGGCCGGGCACTGTCAGAGACAAGGGCCCATGCCTTGGTAAGAGAGGACTGTGCCATTTTGGGAAAAGCTGACGCTGAGGATCAAGAGACCCAGGCTGAATGAGAGTGAACGAGACCTCGCCTGACCCACCTGAGGAGAGAGAAATGGTTGCTGACACTTTCCTCCCCACAGATCTGCTCCAGGAGCCACCAGGATCCTGGTCATCCAGCTTTCACAGACCTGCTCCTCCTCCACAGAAAAACTTTGGTGGCCACCCACTCTTTACGGTGGCTTATGACAAGTATGCTGTGAGTCACGCTAAGAAGCCAGCTCAAATGACCAGCATCTCTGTACTGACTGTGGAGGAAAATGCTGTAATTCCAGAGAACCAGGAGGACAGCAACAGGCTCTAAATTGGCTGCTGATTTCAGAACTTTTTTTTTTTAACCTACCTCTAGCAGACAAAATAAGCTTTTTATCTATAGTGAATCTTTGGGAAAATATTTGGCCTGTGTTCCAATTAGCTTGGCTCCTGGCAGCCTGCGACTTCACGGAAGCTGTTAGATTCACTAGAATGTGGACAAATCTGAGACCTTCCCCGATTCTCACGGGTCACTTAGAGAAGAGATGTCTCCGAAGTCAGCCTGAGATGGCTGGGAGCTGTTGTCTTCTTGTTCCAACCCAGAGGCTGGACAGATGTGAGAGTCCAGCCGAACACAGGTGGGTTAACTACAAGGGGATGAGATCTGTGGAAGGAGCCTGGGACTTTACCTAATCACCG
This sequence comes from Halichoerus grypus, assembly GCF_964656455.1. Taxonomy (NCBI): domain Eukaryota; kingdom Metazoa; phylum Chordata; class Mammalia; order Carnivora; family Phocidae; genus Halichoerus; species Halichoerus grypus. The sequence continues at coordinate 119,447,026 of NC_135721.1, forward strand.
AGCCAGACCACTCACTTAGAAACTGGGAAAAAGCAGATCCAGCTATGGGTGTGCAGATAAAGTCAGGGTGTGAATTCAGGTCTTCTTAACTTCAACTCAGCATGAACACACGCTGCACCACAGTCTCTCCCTTAATTCCACACTGCTGGTGTTCACTATGTGAGTCCATCCTGAAAGGAATCCTTCATGCCCTAAGTCTGGCGCACAAAACCCAATCATGACTCCAGAGGTTGTGTCTCTCTGGCTTTGCTTGATTTTAATATGACACAGAGGGCCTGGAAGTCCCTCTTATTCATTTTATTTATTTATTTTAATGGCCTAAATTCAACTCCACTAAGCACATCAATTTAGCACCAAGGCTAAAATTTACAATACACCCACCGACACTATGGCCCAACAGGATGCATTAAGAGGCTAGTTAAACACCAAATGCAGTATAAATCTCAGTCTTATAGGTGGGCTGAAAACGTAAATAGCTTCCAAAGAGCTTCGATCAATACCAAGATATATGTGCTGGCTCAAAGTGTGCAAATATTTTAAATTTTAAATGAGCCCCTCCTTTGTACCCCTCCCCTCATTCCTGGGCTCTGCAATTTCTGTTAATGGTACCAAATTTCTAGTATCTGAGTCTTGGTCCCTGACTTTCTGTTAAGATATCAAAACCGTAACTGAGGTGGCATCAGGGTCTGCACATTGGTTGGAATCCAGAGACAGAAAGGGGAAAAATCTGAAGAAGCTGGGGGCACAGGGAGTAAGATAAAGGGGGGGCCCAGGACGCCTCAGAAGGGACAAATAGTCTAGAAAACAAGAGCAGGCCAAGTTGGTACTGCGAAATCCGCAAGCAGGCAGAAATTCCCAGGTCACACACAAAAAAGGTGCCTTGGCAGTTGTCTTAATGGGGCTGGGCTGGACTCGTTCCGGAAAGCTGTGGATTCTGAGCACAGGCACCACGTGAGGGTCTCCCCATGGGGACACCACACAAAGCTGCAAGACTTAAGTGGTATCAACAGCAGCTCAGACCCGAGGCCGCTGCCAAGTCAGGTGGTAACTATTTGCTTTGGGGCTGAGGGGGGCTGAGTTCACAGGTGAGTCCGGGAGGCAGGGCTGAGGTCATACAGACAAGCTACAGCCTCTCTTCTCTAGGAGCAGTGTCTGCAGCCCCTGCATTCCCGGGGTGATGGGGCAGCAGCATTTTCATGATTTTCCCTAGAGTCCGGATTCCCTCCGTACACAGCCTGGGTTGCAAATACCAGGGCGTGAAACTGTCCCAAGGACGGTGGCAGCTCAGACTGAAGGAACAGTCCACAGCCCGCCAGCCCATCTTCCTGGAGGATACTGTCTCTGGGTTACACCCACTCCCACTTTGCCCTTTGGTTGTTAATTGGACTGTGGCATCTCCTTTGAGGTGGGGCTCGTGAGGCCTCAGAGCCTAGCAGTTTCAGGACCGGATGTCCCCTGGAAAGAACCTCTCCCCGCAACTCCAGGCCACCTGTAGGTCAGCCTGAACATCGAACGAGTCAAGTAGCAGGTGACTGGGCAGGAAGATGCTCCACAGATAAGCAGACCAGGTAGCTCTGTGTTTGGACCCAAGCCCTCGGAGACAGCTATGCAAAGCGTGTCCCCAGTTATGGGTGCCAACACACAGGGACTGAGGATGTTGTCTAAGGCTGGACTGATTCTCTGATGATCCAGCAGCTCTGGCTCTCAGGAGGAGGGCAACTGGTGCTCTCAGATTCAAGCACTGGGAAGACAGGGGCAGGGGGCCTGCATATGTCACAGGGGCAAAATGGGAGGAAGAGGCAAATAAGGGACAGTTAATAAGGAATGAAATAAGGATGGATAACGTTCCCACGGTCTGAGCATGTGCCAGACAACGTACCAGCCACAACTGCATGAGGAGGGGGCATCCCCATCCTCATCACCTTTCCCCTGGATAACTGCAAGGGGCTCCCAGGAGGTACGCCCAACCCCAATTTTCACCTGCCCACAGTGGCCACAGTTACCCTATGAAACTGGAAATCACACGGTGGAGCCGCCCTTTAAAGACTCCTTCCATGACCTTCCTTCTCCTTCAGAATAAACACCAAGCTCTTTACCATGGCTGCCAAGGCCGCCTGCTCTGCTCCTACTCCTCTTCCTTGCTCACCTTGCTCCCACCCCTTGAGCTATCCTGCTGCTTCTTACACCAAAAGCCTCGGGACCTTTGTGCCTCAGTTTCCTCTGCATGGGAAGTTCTTCCTGCACAACTTTGCAAAGTTTACTCTCTCACTTCAGCCCTATCTGCTCAAATGTCTTTTCCTCAGAAAGGCCTTTTCTGGCTGCTTTAGCTAAAACAGCACCCCCAGCTCTGCTCTGGTGCCTATTCTATCTTTTCCTCCTAACACGTATCATCCAACAAGTCCTGTGTTCTCTGTTGTTGATGATCAGCCTCCCCGCCTAGAAGGCAAGATCATGAAAGCTGGCTGGTTGTCACTCCCCACGCATTCTCAGGGCTGGGAGAGTGGCTGGCTCCCAGAGGGTGTCCAGCAAGTGCTTGCTGAATAGAACAGTGGGGATGATCATGGGCCACGTGAAATGCCTTCGTGGTACCCCATCCTCCATCAACTGGTTGAGGTAGGTTCCACTGGTCCTCCTATCTTACAAATAAGGACAAGAGCGTTTTTAGAGGGTGGAAAACTTGCCTGGGGTGGTGGTGCTAATGGGCAGGAGAGCAGGGACTAGAAGTTGGACCTGACTCTCTGGTCCAGGAGGGGAGGTGATGGATGCAAAACATCTGGAAGGAAGTAAAGATAAATGAAGGCCTCCTGCCCCTGAATGACCCACTGAACAATCCTGAACAATCCACTGTGGTTGTGACTCACTCCGTTGTAATGCCCTCCGCTCATTAGCAGGATACTCTGAAACCAACGATACCCAGTGCCCAGTGCACGACGACATACAACAGCCATTGCCCTCAGACAGTTGAGGCACCAGAGCAAGAGAATGCCATGTGCACAGACAATTGGCAAGTAATTAGGGAAATCTGAAATCAAGGCAGGAAAATGTCTGGGGTGCCTAGAGGAACTTTGGGTCACAAGCTAGCCCTATGTTCTGAGGCTTGCTGCAGTAGGATGGGCTTATCTCAGCTCCCACAGTTCCTGCGGGGACGGACACCCAGCTGACGGGGTATGAACACGGGGCCATTCTGATGAGTGCCACTAAGTTTGGTTGTTGCTTCAGGAAGTCTCCATTGGGGCGCCTGGGTGGCTCAGTCGGTTAGGCGTCTGCATTCAGCTCAGGTCATGGTCCTGGAGTCCCAGGATCGAACCCCATGTCAGGCTCCCTGCTCAGTGGGGAGTCTGCTTTTCCCTCTCCCTCTGCCCCTCCCCCACTTGTGCTCGCTCTGTCTCTTTCGCTCACTCTCTCTCTCAAATAAATAAATCTTTTTTTAAAAAAAGAAGTCTTCATCATGCAGATGTCTGCTGGGCAAACAGTTTACCAAGTCTTTCCATCTGCCTTCCAAATATTCCTCCAGCCTTTCTCTCTCTACCCCCAGAGCCCTGATGCAGATGGCCTTTATTGTCTCCAGAGTGGGTGAATGCACCAACCTCCATCTGCTATCATTCTTGCCCCTTTCCACTCCAAACTTGAGCAAGTGCCCCACCCCCACCCCGACATCTCTGATGCTCCCAGGGCCTCGGAAGAAAGTGCGACCAAGCCTGTGCGACTCATCTTGCACCTGTACCAGCTGTCGGCGTTCTCCAGTTCAGCCCAAGTCCTCAGCTCCCTGGGAGGATGCTCTGCCCTCATACACTCCCACGCCTTCACATATGCCCTCTCTCTTGTTATTTTTATGACCCATCATCCACCTCGAAAGCACTTTTTCCATGAAGTTTTCCATGATTAGCCCAGGCAATGAGATTGCTCGTTCCTCTGGGCACCCCAGACATTTGTTTACCATGATTTCAGATTTCCCAAATTGTTTTCCAATTGTCTGTGCACACGGCATTCTCTTGCTCTGGTGCCTCAACTGTCTGAGGGCAATGGCTGTTTATGTCGTCGTGCACTGGGAACTGGGTATTGTTGGTTGCAGAGTGTCCTGCTAAGTAGATTTAGGCACATTGAATGAGCGGAGGGTACAATGACCAAGTGAGTCACAACTACAGTGGAGAAAATCCCAGAACACTTTGCAGTAATATTGGCCAGTATTTTCTCAATCATTCACTCATTTACTCTTCACATAAATCCCATGAGGGAGGCATTTTTATTCCTATTTTGCAGATGCCAGCCAAATTGAGGCGTACACAGGGAGGTTAATGGGATTGTCCAACGTGCGACAGTAGCTTGTGGTATGGAAGGCTGGATTTAGAGCCCACTTCCTCTTGGCTTAACACATGAGCTTCTGGCCATGGTAGAAACAGAGAGGTAGAAGGTAGAAATCTCCCTTGCAGATGGGAGCTGTTGATCGGGTGCCTGTATATGACCAGCTCCGAGGCTGGACGTGCAGGGAATTGCAGGATTATGTAAGAGACGCGGTTGTAGCACCGTCTGCAAGATGTCTGCCTCCAACAGGGTGTACAGACTTATTTCTCCAGGATGTCAACAGTTCAAAGCACTTAATGTAAAAACAAAACGAGCAGGACTTGCGCGACTTGGCCCCATCCTTCACTGAGAATTCCAAATCTTACTTGTCAACCTCAACATCCAAGCCCAGCCCTTTCATCCCTGGGACAGAGACACAAAAGGAATCTTAACTAATTGGTAAACATTATAGCACCCTTGTGTTTCCCTGGCCTTGATTTGGGGGCAGTTATCTGTGGCTGAGCGCAGTGCATGAGGGCCAAGGGAGCAAAGGAAGCAAAGGGGATGATGTCACCAATGATCCCCAGGCAGTCCGCACCCTACTTTTACTCAGGAAGCTCTTCGAGTCAGAAGTCCTATTCCCTAATCTACTCACCGCTCCTATGGACCTTTCTGTATCCATTCAACAAACACTCATTAACACCGAATATACCAGACTCTGTTTTAGATGATGAGCTATGGTGGCAAAGAAGAAGAAGGCTCGTAAAACCATAAAACTCAGACTATATGGGTAGGGGCAAAAAGAAACCACATAAAGAATTATGAAAATAAAATAGTTTCACACTGCAGTAAGTATTATCAAAGCACTTAGGAGGCAAGGAGAGAAAATAATGAGGGTTGCTTTATTTTTGATAGTGTGGTCAGGGGAGGCTTCCTGGAGGAGGTGTCATTTAAGTAGAAGCCTGAAGAAAGAGAAGAAGCCAGGCATTTGAGGGTAGTGGAAAAGAGAAATCCAGGCATTGGGAGTCAGAAGACTGCCCTGGCAAGCCACAGAGTTGAAAAGCACGTGCATCCGTGAGTTTGCACAAGACCGGGACGGCACCGATGTTGTCTCGAAATTTAATTTTGAATACCAGAGTGCCTGTGCACCGAGTGAGCCAGGAAAGCTGATTTTCTTTTCTCTTCACCTTGATCTCTAACGACATGAACTGTCTTCCTCTACCACAGTCTTCTGTTTTACTCCTGGTGCTTATGTTAGGCGAACGTGATAACCACTACACTACGGAAACCCGCTCTCCTGGTGCTTCTGGAAGTTGAGAACACACCTTGGAAAATCTCCTTGGCTCAAAGTCCCCGGGGAAACAGAATAACATGGATGCCACCTCTGAAGCCAACTCACTGTAAGCAGAGCTTCTGCCTCAGGCCTGCCATTGAACAGGAGACGAGCGCAGCATCCCCAATACCAGAGGCACCTCTTTTTTTTTTTTTTAAGTTTTATTTATTTAAGCAATCTCTACACCCAATGTGGGACTTGAACGCAAAACCTTCAGATCAAGAGTCACACGTTTTTCTGACTCAGCCAGCCAGGTAACCCAGGGCCACCTCTTTTTAAACCTCAGTGAGAGATGCAAGGTGCTTCATATGAAAATACTGATCTCTTCTCTTTGGACGGCTCTGTATGGTTCAGAGGCAGTCAAGGAAGTCTCCTGGAGGAGGTGACTTCAGGATGCATACAATGACGGTTGGCGGAAAGGAGAAGGAGGCACATTCCAGACTGCAGAAATTGCTGCTTAGTTTTGAAAGTGTGACCACCCGGTTCATGTGCAGGTGGAGACAAGCCAGGTTAGAGCAGGTCTGTGCTGGAGAGAAGTCAAGGTCAGGAATATGAAGCTAGGAGCCCAACAGTGGGGGTCCTTGAAAGCCAGGTCTGAGCATTTGGATCCTGCCCCTCCATTCCCTCCCTCTTCTTGCTTTGGTGTGAACGGGACTTGTTTCCTCGTTCCCTCCATGGGCGATCTCACAGCTCAATTCTCCCAACCTCCTATGGAGGTGGGGTGCCTCCCACTGACAAGGTCAACTGAGAGGGCGGAAGCGGAATCCCGCACGTGTCCCTCCTTCCCCACCCTGCGTCCTGCCTCATCGTACCGCATGCGCGCGCTTAGGTCACAGCCAGACTTTGCTTCTTTGTCTCTTTCACTCTCAACACAGATAGGTCCCTCGATTATCCCAGTTCTACATGCAAACTGGGGCTCAGACACATTAGGCAACTCCTCCAACGGCTAGGAAGTGGCAAAGGCGTCCGTTACTCAAAGCCAGGGGTCTCCTGCTCTCAACATCACACTCCATCACCTCCCAGTCCCCCCTAGTTGTGATGGTTGGATAATTATCGTTAATATTACTAAAATTCCTGCTCTGGGGCAACGTCAGAAGGGCAGCAGAGAGAAGGCGAGCAAGGTGCACGGGCAGCTCGCTCGGACACGTCTGCCTTGGAGCTGCCATTGGCCTGTGCACCAGGGTACCCTCCGAAGCCTGAGAGCTGTCAGCACAGATTCCACCAGGGAGCGAGCAACACCCCTCACTTCCTCGGGCCTCTCTGAAACCCAGCCAAGGAGCAGGCATTGAGCTAACGCTCAGACAGTTCCCGGAGCCTCCAGCTCTGGGCACGGTGCCCTCGCCTGTGAAGATGGAAACGGCCAGGCCTGTCTGACTCAAAGACGCTTCATTGCTCCTGACACCTCGGACTTAAAACCCACCATCACTGTCATTCAGCATCTACCCCGTGGGGCATGATGTAGGGAAAGAGGGAGAGGAAATGGAAGGGACCCGCGGAGCCAGGGTGGAGTGGGGTGGGGGGTTGCAGAGGCTGGTGGAAAGAATTAAGGATCCACTTTGTGGGAATCCTTGGGGGTGTGGGGCTAAAAGCCCAGCTGTGTGGGATCAAAGGGGAGCCCCTAGCACAGCCCAGGGCCAGAGGATCAGTGCCTCACAGGCCTCGTTAGGCCTTGATCTCCCTTCTCCTCCGCCTTTGAGGGCACATTGCAGCCTCTGCCTGAGCAAAGGCCTGCCTCAGGACGCGCAGGTCTCCACTGGGGCCTGAACGGCATTCTGACAAGAGGTCCCCAATGGGAGTGTCATAAATCTGGATTGTTCCACAAAGCACGAGGTAAAATCACATCAAGAGAAAAAAAAAACAGTCATTCCCTCTTCAATTCTCTTTCAATCCCTAGAGTACACCAAGGGCAATGCATCCGACTAGTTCCAGGGTGTCTGTAACACCGAACTCCTTCCTCAGCTTCCCTTCAGACAAAGAGCCCAATCTTTGGTAGGCAAGGGTGTCTAGGTAAAACAAAATCACATTGTCTGGCTTTCATTACACTTTTATGCTTAACCGCTGCTTAGTACAGGAAATATTTGTTGTCTCTCAAGTAATGATACAAAGTTCTGTTTAAATCCTTATACCTGAAGTTTGTTTTTATTTATTTATTTTTTTTAAGTGAACAGAAAAATAACCCAACTCTTCACAGATACTTGTGATATCTTGAGGAGATTCCGGGCCAACTGAAGGTAGGGAAACAGGGTCCAAGGTGACAAACCTCTGAGGACTCTGGGAAGGTTCTGGAGACAGGACAACCAGTCCAGAAGCTGCTGGTCCCTGGCAGCCACGGGAGCCCCCTGAGCAGCGGCCTTTCTTCGAGCAAACATCCGTCTCTCTCCTCTTTGTCCTTAATGACCACAGCCAGGGGGGAGCAGCTTTAACTCCCAAGGAGGCTGTTTGTATCCAGTCTGTGAGGAGAGGCCTAAATTGGCATTCCACATCATAATAAAAAAATTCCCAACAATTATTAAAAGATTCTTATCTCTTGCTCCCTACGTGGATAATGAGGTCCTTCTCTGCTGGACTGAGACAGGCTGTCTCTGCTCTCACTTAATGAAACAGGACCAAGTTTGCAAATGAGCCTGCCCCGGCTCTCCCCTTAACCTCTGCTTGTCGAGTTGTACATCAAACCTCCTGGCTCTGTCTTTCCTTATTAACAGCCCGTAATCTTAGCAGGGCCCTTGCCTTGGCACTTCCTCTTTGCATGTACAGATCTGGTTTTCCCTGGACCGAACGACTAGGGGGTTGTTGCCTTTGTCTCCGGGGCTGAGGTTTTAGGGGATCGAGGTGCTCCTGCTTTCATCTAACAAGAAGGGTTCAGAACACTGAGCGAGACAGGGACGGAGAGAGGGTGTGTGTGTTTTTGCTGAAGAATCGCTAGCATTCTCTCGCTGGGACTATTTGGTGCTGGAAGCTGTGCTTCGTAACGGTTCTGACAGGAAACCTTTATCTGCAGCTGTGGGGTTCAGGGGTTCATCTCCTTCTCCAGGCCTGGTCTACTCCTGAGGGTAGGATCAGGTCAGCTGAGTCATCATAATAGAGGTCGCTGTATTATAATTTTCCAAGTCATCCCTCCTCCGGGAGTCCCAGGGACTTTCCTTTGTTTTGACCCCCACAAAAACCTTTGAAATATGGATATCTCTGTTAAGTGGAGTGTTCGACAGCTTCTCCTTAAAGACCCATCCCCTGCTAGGGGAGCAAGGAGAAGTCGAGCATGCGCTGAAGGGGCAGTCTTAAGAATAGTTTGATCCATGTACTCTCTTGTGTGTGTAGGCTATTATTTTGATAAAATGGGAGCTGATGGGCTCTTTGCTCCCAGAAGGTGTTGACTTTCTCTTTCTGGTGGAGTATGGCCAACACTACAGCTCTTGAGGTAGATGTTCTGTGGAATACTAACCACCCTCTCTTTCCGGAGGGCTTCACTCAGACTCTGGGATTCTAGTCCAACAGTCTATTGCTACCTAGCAAAGTATCCCTAAACTCAGTGGCTTGGAATAAAACCGATCTTTTTTTTTTTTTTTTTCTAAAGATTTTATTTATTTGACAGAGAGAGCCACAGTGAGAGAGGGAACACAAGCAGGGGGAGTGGGAGAGGGAGAAGCAGGCTTCCCGCGGAGCAGGGAGCCCGATGTGGGGCTCGATCCCAGGACCCTGGGATCATGACCTGAGCCGAAGGCAGACGCTTAACGACTGAGCCACCCAGGCGCCCCAGATTTAAACCAATCTTATTATACCTCATGATTTTGTCAGGGGTCAGAAATTCAAGCAAGGCTCGATGGGGCTATTCTGTTCCTCGTGGCACTGCCTGGCATCTCGAGGTGGTATTCAGCTAGTGATGCACTTGGTCTGAAGATCTGAGATGGCTTTGCTCCCACGTTTGGTGGAAGATGGGTACTCTTGGCAGGCTGTCCAGGCTTACCTGGGCTCCTCTCCTTCTCCATGTTTTCTCAGCGACTCTCCAGTGGTCTCTCCAGCAGGGGATTAGACTCCTTACATGATGGTTTGGGGATCTAGGAGCGAGCATTTCTGAAGACAGGAAGCGAAAGCTGCTGGCTTCTTGGAGTCTGGGCCTGAATCCTGGCTCTGCATCCTTTCTGCTACATCTGGTTGGTCGCAGCCACCATAGTCTGCCCAGATTCCAAGGGAAGCAACACACCTTGGGCGTAGGAGTTATGTTCCCAGTCCAATGGTTACAGAAGAAGGTACCAGCAACACACACAGAAACCCTGGAAGAGATGCTGGATGCCTCTTGATAGACTTGACTGAAAGAGTAGCTGGAATGGGACCAGCCTCCCTGTCCCTATATGAAGTCAAGCCTAGGAAGTGGCACTCACAGGAGTATGACTTCCAATATCCAAAGATGTTAAGGGAATCCAAGGTCTCCAAGAAGACGGAGGTCCTGAGACCTCGGTTTCCCCTTTGCTGCCCACCAGAGTAATGCAAGGCAAAGACCTCAAGTCAATTCCAGTCTCTGTTGCCAGTTTCCCCCATAGATAACCCCTTGAAGCTTGGGAAATCAAGTAATCCATAGTTGAGGATGGCACTCGCACCCAACAACTTATTTGTCTCTTCTGCAGGTGTAAACATGACGATACTCTCACCGCTTACTATTGGGGTCTTGGGGGATCCAGAAGCAGTAGCTCCTTCCTTCCTACCAAAGCAGGAATATTAAGTCACCTCTTCCTGCCTGTGCCCCTGCCCCTGTTATTGCCATCCGTTCCACCAGTCTTAAGCACTCCAGAGTGACAAGCTTGAGACGTGATCTACACCAATTCTCCTGCCACTTTTTTCCCCAGCTCAGCACCTGAAGTCCCCATTCCACCTGATGATCCTTGGAGTGGCACGAGAGAGGAGGTTATTTTCAGTGATACCCAGACCTAGCTGTGCATATGAATAACCTGGGAAAGTTAAGAAAAAAATGTAGATCCATGGGATTCCCTTAAAGAGATCCTGATTCAGGAGGTCTGGGCTGGGACTCAGGAATCTCCAGGTCCCTAAGTCTTCCCCGGTGATTTTGATGTGATCCAGTGCTCACCTAGATGCATTTTATTAACTTCCAGCTATGCTGGGTCCTCATTTCAAAGGGACGGGGCCAATTAGCTCTCTCAGTTGGCGAGACCAGCTTGGTTATTGAGGAGACAAAGACCCGGGGTGTGTTTTCTATAGTGAGAGCCTGACCCATGACCTTAGCCAGCTGCTTTGCAAATGCCATTGGTCACCAGAGCAACCCAGCCAGAAAGGACTAATGGTTCAGAGCAAATGCATCTTCACTATGGGTGTGGGAGGGGGAGGAAAGACAACTCTGTCCTAAGAACAGGCCATACTGACTCTGTCACTTCTGAACAGCATCATCTTTTACTCTGAACCTATGTGATGGAACTAGACACCTCCCTGGTTCTTAAGACTGTCCGTCATCCCAACAAAGAGTCCCACCCCTACCCCTTTCCTCCAAGGACATTTTTGTTCAAAGCAAGATAAGATAATATATTTCTGTGACATAGTGGTTAAGATACAGCCTCTGGATCTAAAGGCCTTTCATGGATTCAGGGCTTTAGTGTTTGTGAGTGGTCTGTGGACAAGCAAGTGAATGAACCTCTGTGCCTCAGTTTCTTTGTTCTGCAAAATTCTGGTAAAATTGGTGCTTATCTTGTTCTCAGGATAAAATACCAGATAGGACATAGAACAGATTTGACTTAGCACAGTGCATGCTCTGTAGTAAACACTCAAGAAATATTCTCTGTTGTTATTGCTATTATTATTTTTATGAATGATAAATCCCTCTCTCATCACTTCTACTTTCATGATCTACATCACCCCCAGCTTGTCCCCCCTTGCCAGTAATTTCCCTTCCTGTGATCACTCCCCAGCTTTGGTCCAGAGGGAGCATTCTAAGAGATCAATCTTAATAACTCATTCTGCTTAAAGAACTTACTGGTTTCCATCTCCCATGACACTAAGTTCAAATCATTTACTTGGTACACAAAGTCCTTCATGCCTTGTCCCAGATCTCTTCTCCAGGCCCTCCACCCTTGCTTTCCCCTGTATAGTGGGCACCAACCAGAATTCCAGGTCTATAGAGATGCCTTTCTGTGGTTCTCTCTGCAATATTTTTTCTGCTGGCCAAGACATCCATCACCTTCTTTTCTCCATGATGAGCCTCAAGTCATCTTTAAAGACCCATCCTTAAAGACCCAATGTCCCAGGTCTCCCTTTGATGCCTTTAGGTTGGAACCAGTCTCCTCTGTGTTCCCATATTTCTCCTTATTTCTATCAGAGTTGGGACTTAACTCAAAAGACTTAAGGACTTATCTCAAAGCTACATTGCAAGTGCCTGAGGTTCAAGCTCATGGGATGAAGAGCTCAGGCTCTGAGGGCACACAGTCCTGGGTTTAACTCAAGTCCTAACCCACGTGTGCCTCCATTTTCTTCTCTATAACATAGGCATAAAAGTACTCCTTTCCAGAGTTATTGTAAGAATTAAATGAAATCATGCAATAATATGTAGCAGAGCATACTAGTACTAAATAAACACTGGCTGTTTTTTGGTTTTGTTTTTGTTTTTTTGTCTGTAGGTAGGTCTTTCCTGTGAGATTTTCCAGGCAGAGCCCTTGTCTTTTATAGCTCTGCATCACGAGCTGCTAAGGCAAGGCCTAACCCTTAACAACTGCTCAATGAATATTGAAAAGTCAGTGGGTTCATTCTAATCCTGAGTTAAGCATTAACGTATCACCTGCTTATGCTATTATCTGAAATGTGGTAGGAGTCCTAGCCTCAAATACTGGGGTCCTAACTCCCTCTCTATTCCTTGCTCTCATTCCTTATTCCTTCTTTTCCTTTCTCCCTCTCTCCCTTCCTCTCTTCTTTTTCTTCCTTCCATCCTGTAGTCTTTCCTTTCCTTCTTATCTATTGGAATCATAATTGATTGATTTGCAAGGAAAAAATAGACTTGTATTAACAAGAAATACTTTGATCTTAGTGACAAGCCATCATATGACATCATTTGAAGGTGTTTGGGAGTTCAGGTCATAATTAAAAATTGCTTGACTTACTTGGCGAGGAATGAAAACAGCCTGCCTGTTGAATAGTCACGTAAGTACACTTGGAACTGGATTCTCCAGCCCTATTTCAAGGCCTGAGAAGATGGTAATCCCAGCTGACTGCATCCCTGAGACCTTAGGGGAGCCAGAATCACCCAGCTAACTTGCTTCCGGACTTCCAAACCTCAGAAACTGTGTGTGATAATAAATCTTTGTTGCTAAGTTTAAACTAAGCTTGGAGTAGTTTGTTACACAGCAATAGATAACAAATACAGTCCACATCAACAATGTATTCTCTACTCTCAGACAAGAAGGAAATAGGTGGAATTTATAAGTTATTTAAGAAACATGTATTTAGCATGAAAAGGGAGGTGAGAAAGAATCAAGTGAGTGGCAGGTTATTTTTAAAAACAAGACGTATTGCTAATATGTTTATATTATAGATGTTAGTAGTACAAATTCACATAGTATAAATATTATAAAGTAAAATTTAGACTCTCTCCATTCCCCAGTCCTATGCTCCCAAATCAATAATATTATTTCTCCCAGAATGTATTCATTCATATATAAGTAGACATACAATGTATCCTTCACTGATCAATAGATTTCAAAGTGTGGTCCCAGGCCCAGCAACAGTAGCAGTGGTATTACCTGGGAACTTGTTAGAAATACAAAACTTCAGGTTTTGACCCAGACCTATTGAATCAGATATTCCAAAATGCATCCAGCAATCTGTGTTTTAGCAAAATCTTTAGGTGACTCTGATGTGAAGTAAAGTTTGACTCTACATACCATTCTGCAGCTCACTTCTTTCACTTAGTAGACCTTGGACAGCTTTTCGTGTATATATATTTAAATGATGCATTATTTAAACTGCCACCCAGGACTTTGTCTTTGTATACATCACACTTCATTGAACAAATCCACATCCATGTCTATACCTATGTTTCTTCAGTATCATAAGCAGAGTTAAAATAAAAAGACTTGTATTATGTTTATGTGTTATAGATGGATACATAGATAGAGAGATAGATAGATAGATAGATAGATAGATAAATAGATAGATAGATGATTATAGACTTTATAAAAATTCTCTAGGAGAAATTCCCAGAAGTGGTACAGTTAGGTCAAAGAGGAAGTGTATTTTGAATCCGGACAAATTTGAAAAGTTCTCTACAAAACTATTGCATCGATGTTTAGAAGGTCTACTCCTTGAAATCTGCTTCCATACTTGGGCATTATTATTAATGTTTAAATGTCATTTTGATGGGTTAAAATCATTACTCCTTTTATACTGCATTTCTTTATTTATGAGTAATATTAAGCGCTTTTCATAGTTTTATTGACTTTCTTCCCCCTACGAACTGCCTTCAGATCATTTCTTTCCAAAATTAAGATTTCAGTAAAAAGCTTATTCTGACTGATTTGGGGGTCGTTACAAAGTTTGAAGGAAAACTGCATTATTAGCATCCTGCCGATTGCCCTGAATGTTTTACTATGATTCGCAAGAAGTGATTGATCATAATCAAAGAATTAATCACCAATCAGCCCTAGTAATTAAGTCATAATCATATTTGCATATAGGTGATAATTTATGCAATCTTTAGAGAAGGAAATTTAGATGGGAGTTATTGACTGTGGAAGATATACCAAAGGTGTTAGTTATGGGAGCAGTGATTTCTACTACAGTGTGGCTGGATCCCTATGGTTAGTTCACTGGACTAAAGGGGCAGGCTGGAGAGTGATGTCCAGGAACTGGCTGGCATATTTCAACCCCACTAGCTGCATCCTGGTACACCATTTTACCAATGGGGTATTTTAATTTCAAGGACTATGATGATAAAAATATGGATGGTACAGGGCAAATCCAGCTTCCATGCTCAAATAGAGCTCACAGTGTTACCCACACAGAACGGGTCTGAAAGACAGACATTATGAGCTGATTTAAGTCCAATTCAGTCAACATTTTTGGTAAAGGGCACTATAGTAAATATTTTTGGCTCGGTGGGCCATATGGGCTGTGTTGTAACTACTCAACTCTGACATCATTTTAAAAGCAGCCCTAGATAACATGCAAATGAATGTGCATTGCTGTGTTGCAATCAATCTTTACCTACAGAAACAGTGCACCAGATTTGACCCATGGGCCATCATGTGCTCACCCCTGGCTTAGACATTCTTAGTGGACCAAGAGTTCAGGTTCCTACCTGTGCTGAAATATCACTTCTTCCTAGTTCCCCTCCTTCTCTTCCTCCTTCTCCTCTTTCTTCTTTTTAATAGCTGTGTGACATAAAGACAGTTTCTTAACATCTCTGCACCTCAGTCTCCAAATCTATAAAATGGTGACAATAATAGAACCTTATAAAAGGGTTATTGGGAAGAGTAAATTAAGTAAAGATTCTGGAAGATTCTTTGAGAGATTCCCATGTCTGTGATTGTGCATGCACACAAAACCTCAAGAAGGGGAAGAGCCAAACACAAGAAATAACTAGAATTCTGAAATGACATATTTAGCTTCCAGATTGAGAGCATCCTTTAATGTGTGTCCATTGTAAAGTTGCAAGATCTCAGATATTGTACCAGCTGTGAGGAAGCAGTGTTCTGGGTCCTCGTGTTCTGGGTCGGCCGGGTGGGCAAGAGCTCTTCAGAGCTCCCTTCTTTTTACCTGGAGCCAGAGCATCTTTGACCCAGTTGTATTTATTAGCTGGGGTGAAACTCGGATCCATTCCTCTAGAGTGGTAGAAGTCCCCGCTGGTCACAGTGTTCTCCCAGACCCAGCCCACTATGCCAGAATGCCTTGGGTCTGGCTACAGTAATCTGAATCTGCCTTGATTTTGCAGCCTCACTTTGAGTACCTTCTATCGGACAAATGACCTCGACACTTATCCATTGGGTCTAGCTGCGTGTGTTGTACTAACCTGTGATTCTGGATTTTTCCCTCTTCACCCACCCTTGCTCCTCAGATTCTATGTTGAAGTCCTAACCCCCAGTGCTTCAGAATGTGACTTTATTTGGAAATACCATCATGAAAGATATAATTAGTGAAGATGAGGACATATTGGAGTAGGATAAACCCTGGATCCTTCAGAACCCTGATGTCCTTCTAAGAAGAGGGAATGTGGACACGGGAACATGCGCGGGAGAATGCCATGTGAAGGCAGAGGCAGAGATTGGGTGATGCATCTACAGGTCGAGGAATGCCAAGGATCATCAGCAAAGCACTGGAAGCTGGGGGTGGGGGAGGCCTGGAACGGATTCTTCCTCACAGCCTTCAGAAGGAAGCAAGCCTGAGGGCACCTTGATTTAGGAGTTCTAGCCTCCAGAACTTCTGTTGTTTAAGCAACCAATTTTGTGGCACTTTGTTATGGCAGCTCTAACAAACTAATACACTTGCAACTATACTCTTAATGATAGTAGTAATAATAACAACAAAACTGTATTGAAGGTTAATTATGCACCAGTCATGTGCTGGGTCCTCTTATGTGCATTATTTAATTTTATCCTTGCAAATACCTCTCCGACGCACGTGCAATTAATATTCCTATCAGATAGATAATGAAATGGAGTGTTGGAGCCTAGAGAATTCAAGTATCATTTTCAACGTGGGAAGAGGGGTGGTAAGGATTTGCATCAGGCCATCCTAAGGCTGAATCCTGTGGCTTGATTCACCTGGCAGTTCTGGAGAAGCTCGGGGAGAGAAGGTCCAGGGGAGTCACTCCGAGGAGCATTCACTTCCCATCAGTCTCAGTAAATGAGAGGTAATAAGCGATATGGAAAGTGGGATGTTGACAGTGCAGCAGTTAAGTGGGAGAGAACGGTCCAAATGGACAGGTGGTTATTTGCAGGTGCTGCTGATTCAGATCTCGGGCTTGCTGGTCTGAGTCATCTGTTTGTCCTCCGATGTTCTGTGCTCAAAAGCCGTCGAGGTGCAGGCCCTGTGTCAGCTTCCCTGAGTCTGAGCTCTTTCCCTGTAATCACTGGCCTGTTTTTCCACATTGCAGCCCTGGTTATGAATCCAATCAGTCCTTTCCTCATCAGGATCCCAGGGAAGCTGCTAGAAACACACTTCTCACCAGTCCTGGGGCTGGGGTCCATCATGCTGAGAGTCAGCAGATCGAGAGAGAACTAAGTCCGGAGGTTAATTGGAATCAGAAGTTTGGAACCTGTGAAGTTGTTCAATTAATTATGTGCAACTCCTCCCTTGTCCTCCCCTTTTCCTGCTTTCACACCTGCACGACAGCAAGGAGAGGGCTCCGGTTGCATGCAGATGCTCACCTTTCACCCGAGAACCCAGCGGGGCCTGTCTACCACTGTGGTCACCCAAGAAAACAAACATACATGTCCGTGCCCTGGAAGGTGGCGATTCTGAGATGAGAGGCTGTGACATGTCCACGATCCCTCCCTAATCTCGAGGATCCCAGGCTGTGGCAGGCAGGAAGCTGTGTCTGCAGGCAGAAAATCTGCTTTACTCCCAGCACGGCTACAAGCAAATGCTTCAAAGGCAGGCTGACTTGGGTTTTCTTCCTGGCTCCAAGGTCCCTCGATGTGTGCCCTTGAGAAAGTTTTGTATCCTCCGGCCTCACATACCTAATCCACAAAATGGGTATAGACCTTATGGTTGTTGTGCAAATCAGACCAAATTTTGCATCCAAAGCATGGAGCACAGCTCTTGGAGGCACAGCAATTGCTGAATTAAGGCTAGCTCTTCGTGGATGCTCTGCTGTTGAAAACCAAGGCTTCTCCTCCCTTCTTCTAGCTCCTCTTTGTTGAGACAAACTGGCAGGTGATCCCTTATGTTAACGCCCCTGACTCCTAAGACAGCCTCCCAGGTCTTGTCAGACTTCAGTGTGAATTGCTGGCTTAGACTTCATTCTTTGCAGAAAGACAGGTCCTGTGGGAGCCAGATCTCAGCCTCAAGAATTCACTGGGGGGCCCTTTCCTGTTCATTTACTAGGTGGGGGTCCCCGTGGCCTGAGGGAGCTAATATGTTTCACAGCATGTTTTGTAGATTGCATCTGGCCAGATGTTCCTCTGTGTGGGCTCCCTAAGCAATGTGGGAGGGAAGGAACACCCTCGTATACATGGAATTCCAGCCAACAGGCCTGGTTGCATCGCCTTTGCTCTAGACCAACCAGCCCCATGGCTCTCAGGGAGCAAGACTGTATCCCAGACTGAAGGCTCAGATTGTATTCCTGAGACCACTTTTGATATCTTCCATTAGGTACAGGCCCATGACTGCTTCTCTCAATGACACAGGCTTCTTTTAAGACAGGAGCCATCTTTCAAGACAGGAACCCAATTATAGATCCATTACAAACACTGGAATGAGTATTCCCTGAAGTGGTCGTGGAAGAGATAATATGTAACGGCCAGGGGACCATATGTCCTTGTTTGCTAGAGACAGTACCAGTCAGCATCCCATCCAGTCCTGTCCAGTCCCATCCAGCATCCCTCCCTCCCACCAGTTTGAATCTGAAAGTATACGCACATCCTAGCTATCACTCAGAGTTAAGGTATTTTCACCCAGGGATGCAGTAGACACATGGTCTTCATGGCAAGCCTACAGGAGGCATCCTTATCCTGAATCAGAGGGGGGAAGGAAGCTACAGAAAAGTATCATTAAGATGTCAGTTACTTCACCATACAGGGCCAATAGATATCCAGAAAACAGAGAGAGAAGAACGTGGGTGGGACAGGCTTAGAAGAGATATTAGATCACCTAGCCTCTCCCTTGATGGAAGAACTTAGATTGTTAAGATCCATCTCACCTGTGTCAAGCATGGTGGAAGATCACGGTGAGGTCTCCCCCACCCACAGCCTCTCCTTGCAGGGAACAATGTCCCATTCAAAGCAGGTGGTTTGGGTTTCATGGTTTCCCAGGCCCCACAAGCCTAGAGAGGGTGATCTTACACTGGGGTTGGAAGTACAGGGACAAGGCACGGCTGCATCACAGTACTGTACCAATAACAACAAACACCAAGAATGGGAAAGACAAAATACCTCCTTTATATGGACACTCTGTCCATGATGGTTTGTGCAACGTGATTCACAAACATTGTCCTACGTCATTGTCACATAGCCAACTGAACTTGGGCCTATTATTCCAGATGAACAAATGACTCAGAGAGAGAATGACTTGTCCAGTGTCACACAGTCGGTAAGTGGAGAAGCCAGTTCTCAAATCCGGGTGTACCAAAACCTCACTGCCTAACCATCACCTTACTCTGTCTTTTGGGAGTGATCAGTCTCCCAATTTCCTCCTTTTCCAGGGAACAGCTTTCCCAAAGCCAGCTAGACCAAGCAGCTCCGAGCTGCTATGGCACGAATTAAACTCTTCCCCGGGTTGGCTGGAACTGTGCTTTCCCCTCTAAAGCTCCATTACGCCTGCCTGTGTGTTTGGCTGCCATTTTGCTCAAAAGGTAAGAAGCATGGGAAAGAGCCTCCCTGCAAAAAAAGTCTAATTAATTTTATCGTAAAGTCAAATGAACATCAATGTGTTCCTGGTATGAGTTGTGTTACTGGTGGTGAAATAGTAAGAACGGTGATTGTGCTAATCATTTAAATAAAAGAAGAATGGCAGTTAATGTAATTTCAATAAAACACCAACACCTAGTGTTTATGGAGCACTTACTGTGGACCAGTTCCTACTCTGATCCTTTTACATCTAACAACTCATCAGCTCTCAAGTCCTGGACTAAGATGGGGCGAGGAGGGCTCCCAGGGGCGAAATGCAAGGAGGTGCTGTCAGGGTTTGAAAGGCGAGTGACCCCTTAAACAGGGCACCCTAGGTGTCCTGCACGCTTCACCTGAGCCCCGCCTGCACCCTATGAGTGTGGTGGGGGTAGAATGCTCATAACCATATGAACCTTTTATAAGCAAATAAACTGGAACTTAAAGGGTGGGAGTAAGTTTTGTGGGGGGTCATACAGATAGCAGGCAACAGAATTAGAATTTGAACCCAGACCTGTGTCAGCTAATGCTCTTTTACTGAGCCATACTTCCTCCGGGTTCCATCACCCTCTTAACAGGGAGCTTGTGATAGAACGGTTCGGGGACCTAATAATAATGGAGTGTTTGCTCAAAAGCTCAGTCTTGCAGAGAAGAGTCAAGAAACGTTAAAAGCAGAAATAAAGGAAGGAAGAGAGGGGGAAGAAGGGCAGGAGAGAGAGAGAGTATGAGACTGAGAGGAAGAATAGGAGGGGAAGAGAGGAAGGGGGGGGAGGAAGGGAGGGAGGCAGGGAGGCCGGTAGGGAGGGGGGCAGTTAGTTCAAGGCTTGTTCAAAAGCCAATGTGAGGAGCTACATTGTCCCAGTCTGTGTATTAGGCAGAACGTTTCTTGTTCACAGGACAGAAATCCAGTTCACATTAGCTCAGGCAAAAGGTAGAATGTATGTTTAAAATGTAGGACTGCATCACGTAATAAGAGACGAACTAAAAACCAAACTACAGGTAAGGTGCGGACACAGCGGACTTGAAGAATACTTGAAAATAGGGACCTGAACTCTTTCTCGTCATCATCACCAGCAGCAGCGGCATCTTTTCTAGAAGGCTCATGAGTTTGGTGTTCAGGGAGAAACTCAGACAACCTCAGCTGAGATCTCCTGCTGGAATTCTCATGGTAGATATGCAGATGGGGCCTCATTACCTGTGTAGTGACAATCATATTACCAGAGAGAATATGATAAGGGCACACATTTTTGTGCTGTACTATTTCTAGGAATGGAGAATTAACATCTGGCGATAAATCAGTGAAAAAAAAAAGCATCATGGAAAATATGACATGATAGGATGGGTTGGATTTTGACAAGTGAAAAGTGCAAAACCAGGACTTTGGGAGGCGAAGGGAGAGTATTTTTTTTTATTAACATATAATGTATTATTTTTTTCAGGGGTACAGGTCTGTGATTCATCGCAGTCTTACACAATTCACAGCGCTCACAATAGCACATACCCTCCCCAATGTCCATCACCAAGCCACCCCATCGCTCCCACCCCCCTCCCCTCCAGCAACCCTCAGTTTGTTTTGTAAGATTAAGAGTCTCTTACGGTTTGTCTCCCTCTCTGGTTTTGTCTTGTTTCATTTTTCCCTCCCTTCCCCTGTGATGCTCTGCCTTGTTTCTCAAATTCCTCATATCAGTGAGATCATATGATACTTGTCTTTCTCTGAATGACTTATTTCACTTAGCATAATACCCTCTAGTTTCATCCACGTTGTTGCAAATGGCAAGATTTCATTTTTTTGATGGCTGCATAATATTCCATTGTATACATATACCACATCTTCTTTATCCATTCATCTGTTGATGGACATCTAGGCTCTTTCCATACTTTGGCTATTGTGGACATTGTGCTATAAACATTGGGGTGCATTGGGGCATGTGCCCCTTCGGATCACTACATTTGTATCTTTGGGGTAAATACCCAGTAGTGCAATTGCTGGGTCATAGGGTAGCTCTATTTTCAACTTTTTGAGGAACCTCCATACTGTTTTCCAGAGTGGCTGCACCAGCTTGCATTCCCATCAACAGTGTAGGAAGGTTCCCAGGAAGGGAGAGTGTTGACAAATGCCTGTAACAGGAGATTTCAGAGCATGACCAGCCATGGTGTTTGGCTGGATTGTAGATGATAAATCATAGTATCATGGGGGTGGGGCAGAAAGGGGGAAGTTACAATAGTGTGGTAGAGAACTCTGAATATAGAGATGAGGAATTGTATGTGCCCAATGTTATGTATTTGTTGATTCACTTATTCACTTATCTATTCACCAATAAATAATAATAGGACACTTCTGTACACCTACTAAGTCTCTAGGTGCAAAGATAATCATAAAACCTAAATGGCTTCCAGTTTAGATAAATTTCTCATGTGAATGGGAGCAGTGAGTAATTGAGTACAAGGTGGCAGCCCCTATCTTGTCTCTGGCTTTGATGAGAAGACTGTTATGTGAAGGAATCTAGGAAGCTCTAAAGCTTTTTGATCAGGGGAATGACATGTTAAGGATTTCCCTTTAGCAAGCTGGTTGTGGTGGTTCTAGCAAGGGGAGACTGGAATTGGAAGATTTGGAGCAGAACAACTCTGTGGAAGTGTGTGTGTATGTGCGTGTGTGTGTGTGTGTGTGTGTGTGGTGTTGAGGGGATAAAGAGTTTGCATAAAAGGAAGTAACATTTATGTAGTTATAAAGTATGGATTTGGGAGTGGGATGAGAAAATAGAAGGACATGTTAGGGGACCTGACAGTCTCCTGGGTATGTTGGCTATTAAGGTATGTTGAGGATTCTGATGGCTAAATGGATGGTGGTACCACCGACTCAGAGAAAGATCAAAATTAGGAGCAGGTGTGAGCAGGGCAAGAGGGAGTAATTTAGGACATGTGGAATCTGTGGTACTGTATATTTACTAGGGGCAGCTGGAAATCAGTTCAGTTAGGAGGCTGAGGATGGAGATACAAATTTGGGGTCTTCAGTTTAGAACAGCCCTTCTCAACCCAGGTTCCAAAAGAATTAAACTCGTCTGTCCTAAGGTATTCATTGTTTATAATAAATTGACTTTCCTCCTGTGCATGGAAAATGATATTAGTTATGTACCATCTTTGAGAGAATTGAGAAGAGTCATTCAAGTCATCAAATGATCCCATTTGAGAAAGGCTATGTTAGAGGTAATGGCTGCTGGAATTAGGGGTTAGTGAGGGCATTAGGAAACATGATAGAACTCATGCAAAAGAGAACATAAGTAAAATGATTAGGTAGATCTAATATTTAGGAAGCAAGAGGGAAAATAAACTACTCTATCAATAAGGAAAGGAGCAGCCAAAGAAGTAAGAGAAGAAATAGCTCCATACTGTTGTTCATGCTGCATTCACTGTCCGGAAACCCCTCCATCCATGTCTTTTCCTGTTGACTCCTATGTGTGTTTCAAATGTCAGAACATGGGCCATAGGTTCTAGGAAACCTCACCTTTAAATCTCATCTGGGAAACTACCACAACTTTATCACCCAAGTACGTCAAAATGCCCCCCCAGAACACCAAAAGCACTTTCCGCAAATCTTTATTGTCACTTTTACTATGTTATTTTGAAATGTGCAATGTGTATAATCACGTCTCTTACTAGATCTTGGAGCCCAAGCCATATTACATTTATTTTTATAGTTCCATTTGTGGACAGAGAGCTGTGCCACTCAGGTCACCCTTCCCAGAAGGACTTATCTCAGCTGTCAACTCCTACAAGGTTTGTTCAGCTGCAGAGATCCACCTTGCTCAAGGGTATACCCTTCACATGGCAGCCCATAACCAATGACTGGAACAACTCCGATAAGCCATACACATTCCAGAACTTCCCATATGGTAGCCTAAGTCTTTGTCAGGCCTCTAACACAAGTTGACTTCTTCATCTGCCTAATCTTACTTCTTGCCTCTAAAAGTTTTAATCCCTAATAAAACACTGTATGTCAAAATCTGTCTTAGTATTTGCTTGTGAAGTGCTCAGCCAGAGACTGCCCAGTATTTAGAACAAAATCTGACACATCAAAGGAGAGTGATGACTTTTTGCACAAAGAAAGAAGTTGAACACCACCAAAGTTACATATTTTATTCATCCATGCAATGAAAGTTAAGTATCTAATCTGTGTCAGGCTCTGTTCCAGGGACTAGATTTTGAAATATATAGAGTTGGTCTTCACTGCTTTGAGAGCAGTGAATCAGGGCAGGGGGCAGCTAATTCAAGACTGTAAAATGTTAGGGAGAATGAGATCTGAGGTGGGTCAATGCTGTGTTAAATGTAACACCCAATTCAGAGGTTAGTAACTTTTATTTTTTCTTCAAAAATGATAGCAGGGAAAAAAATAGGAAGAGATGAGGCATGACTGAGACTGATGGTTTATCATAATATCTGGGGTCTCCTCTACCCCTTGGCACTCGACTTGACTACATAGCCCAACCTTCTTGTGTAAGTGGGACAAAATAATTATTTCTGAACAATCTAATATGAGCAGAAGTGATGTGCATCACTTACAATCTTGGACCATAAAACTGTCCACTGGAGATCCTCCATATCCTCTTTCCCCCTAACTGCAGCAAATGAAGAGCAACACAAGGACTTAGAGCAGAACTGCAAGATAAAATGACTCTGGGTCCTTGAATGACTGCATGGCACAGAGACCCTTGACATTGGCCTACTTACCCTGTACCCTGATATAAGCAACAAATAAGCTATTACTGTATAAAATCACTGAGATTTTGGAGTCATTTGCAGGTTGCCTATCCTAACTAATCCATAAGGTGTAGAAGTTAAGGGACGATATTCTTCTTAGAATGGGAAAGCCTTGACTCTATTTAGAGGCCGAGGGTGTGGTGCCATGAAAGATAAATTGAGAAAACAAATGAGAGAGTGGATAATTGTTAAATCAAGTTCCCTGTGGCACAGAAGGAAGTGGCCCAGAACAGGATCCTCTGTTCTCCTGTGTTTTGTTGTCAAGTATGAGAAGAATATTGGTCATTTTTGTTGTAGTTGTTCTACTACTAATTATTTACTAGAGAGAAATGTTAAGAAAGGAACAGGATAACGAACACAGGCAAGTAACAAAGGTTCTAGAATCTTTTCATGTTGTTACACACATGGTGTGTTACAGGGAAAAAAATAGCAAAGGAAACAAGAGCTTAAATCCTGGCTTTGCCATATCTTGGATGTGAAATAGGAAAACAATTTATTTTGAGATTATTCATTCAGTTCCACTGTAACATGGATAATCTGGTAAACACCTCACATGGATTATTTGTGTGTGTGAGTGTGTGTGAGCATGTGTGTTAGTGTGTATGAATGTATGAGAAGACATAAGATGTCATATAAAGTGCATAGAAAAATGTTTGGAATGTGTTGAAAATCCTAACACTAGCTAATAATTATCAGAAACTTTTCTAAGAAAAATATAAGCATTAAATCATTTATTTCTCATAACAACTCAATGAGCTGTGTTCGCTTATTATTCCCATTTTATGGATCAAGAAATCTATTCAGAAAGCATTAACTGCCAAGGGGTACCTGGGTGGCTCAGTCAGTTAAGCAGCTGGCTCTTAATTTTTGGCTCAGGTCATGATTTCGGGGTCCTGGGATGGATCCCCACTTCGGGGTCTGTGCTCAGTGGGGAGACTGCTTGAAGATTCTTTCTCTCTCCCTCTGCCCCTCCCCCGCTTTCTCTCTCTTTCTAAAAAAATTAATCTTTTTTTTTTTTAAAAAAAGGATTAGCTGCCAGTACTTGTCCTTGGATTAGAGAGATTATGGATATATATTTCCTGATACTTTCATTATTTTTCAAATTTTATGAGGGGGCATATTTTACTTTTATAATTAGAAATAAAGGAATGGTATTTTAAAGACAATGGAAATATTAGGGTTTTATTCCTTTTGAGGAAACCAGAAGTGTGCTTCTTCAATGCGAGATGAAACCCCAAGCCTACTGATCCTTTTGTGAAGCTTCAGGGTATCTTTATGGCGCATAGTGTATGGAGGAATCCACAAAGTGAGAGCGGGGACTGCCTTAGCTCTGTGAACCTCCAGTTTCACTGGTATTCACACCCTCCTGGGCTTCTCCTCATACAATGTGGCATGGGTGCTTTTTTTCACTGGAGAGCTGAGTGTTCTTGAAACATGCCATTTAACTCTCCCAGTGATCCTGCTGAGATCCCATATAGAACACATCTCAGAATCGTCCTGCGAGGGGCAAGGAAAGTGGGATGTTTATTGACCAATTTATACCCCTGATTGTCTGGGGGTCACTGTTGGTTCTTATAACACCTTGGCCGTCCTGGCTGTCCAGTGCAGTGGACCAAAGTCTTCCTGTGGCCAGAGGACACTCTGAGGCAGACAGAGACACAGTGCTCTTTAGTATTGATGGTGACCTCTCAGATAAGCAGAGGTGACAGGGCCAGGCACCAACAGAATCTGCTACTGATGTTAAAAAGATAAATAAAACGATCCGTTTAAGGATTTAGCACATGGTAAGTGCTCAATAAGTGCTAATTGTCATAATTAAAATTACAGCATTAGCATTATCATAACTACCACAGAATTCATATTAAACTCCAAGTCTTGTGAGTCCACGCCTCAGAATGTTTTAATTAACAAGAGAATCTTCAGGTTTCTTTTTGGTTGTTCTCTTGCTCCCTCCCAACCACGATGGCTGCTTTGGGCTAACCCTTAACTCCTCATTCTCTGGGTAGGAATAATTAAATGGGAGCCATTTTTACAGACTAAATCCTCCATCCCTGAAATTCTGTGCTTTGCTTCAGGAAAACCCCCCAAAAAACATTAGCCTCTATTGTTGTTTTATTTCTTCAAGCTATGTCATTTATGGCTCTGGGGTCAGGAGATAGACATCTTGTTTGTATGAAGGCTCCCGAGGGGTGAACTACAGTCAAACTATGTTACCCTGGAAGACTTTAAGCCAGTTTAGCTGCTCAATGGAGAACACATCCCAGGATGCAGGCGGGTTTCCAAGACAACTGGGGTTTGATGGGTCATTGAAGGCTGGCCAAAGCAGCTGCATATTAGTGCTCTGGAAGCCTCAAACTATTCTGCAAGAGCTTTGGGTTCAGAAAATCCAAAACATATTTGCTACAAACATTTTTCTCCTCCATTTTTAATCACATATATATTGCAAGGGAAATGTATCCCATCTGGTTTTTTTTTTTTTTTTTACTCATTTATACTTATATCATCCAAATAAAATTTTGAAGTTTATTTGATGTTTCACATTTTAAAAAAATACTATAATGGAAGAACATATTTGGTAAAAGGCAGTGCTTCTGCTCCTTCTGCTGCCAGTGACTGTGGTCACTGAAGTGGCCTCCAAGTCCACACATAGTGAATTGGCCATGTCCTGGATTCCTTTGAGAGACAGTTCCAGCTCTCTCAGTGGCAGATACAATGGGCAACAAAGGGCTCATCTAATTCTATTAATCACAGAAACTTGGCAAAAAGAAGAGCGATGGTCAAAAGAGGTTAAAGGACCTCGGATATCAACGAGTCCAACCTCACTGTTATTTTACAGCTGAGGAAACTGAGCCCCAGAGGGAAGAAATTCTTTGCCTAATGACACATGGTTAATTAAAGGCAGATTTGGGGTCATAAACTCTGGTCTCCTGAGCCAAGGAGCAGTGTAGCAGTGTTCTTTCTACTCTCTGTTGTAAAGCATCAAAGCACAAATGCAAAATCAGACTGCAAAAGCAAAGGCATAAGTGTGTGAAGAGTCACAGACCGTTATGAATTTGGGGGCAAAAAGGATCACAGTGATTTTAAAAACAGCCCCCCCTCCCAAGGAGCACAGGCTCTGGGGCTAGCCAGGTCTGTTTCATGGTATAGTTTAACAACTTTCTTGATGATAATTAACAACCTTGGGAATCTCCCCCAAGAGCTCTGAGCCCTGTTTCCTAATCAATCTGCAAAATGGGTTAAAATTAGCACCTGTGCCTTGGATTTTCATGAAAATTACATAGAAACCTGCACATCAAAGCCCTTGGTGTGGTGGCCTCCACAGGGCAAATGTTCAAAACACAAGTTTTTCTTAGCATTACTATTCTCATTATTACTCAAAGGTCTTACTTTCTAAGACAGGGTTTCCTAAACTGTGTTTTGTGGAACACTATTTCCCAGGAGATATGAACTGATCTTATGAAAAGTAAATAAATGTAAGGAAAACATCCCATATCATCCTATGTTTTGAAAACACTATACACTCCACCTTTCTCTCACAGATTCTGAAGGCATAAAACACAACTGGGAAACTCTCCGAGAAGGCAGGCAGAAGAAAACACTGTCCAATTTTGTTGAATGAAAATAGTACCAAAGGTGGCTGATTTTTTTTTTCTTCCAAGAATGTATGTAAATGAATCCTCTGTGGACCAGCTTGCTGTTGCACGCCAGTTTGGGCAATGAAGGTACGGGAGAGATAAAGATAGATGCAAATCTGCAATGTAGAGCAGAGAGTGATCCGTCGCGAAAAGGCGTGCAAAGCTGAGTGCTCAGGAACATTCCTCTTCGAAAGGAATGCTCATGGTTGGCTACATAGGGAAGGGATATTAAAGCAGGAGAGGGTCCGTTGGAGATGGAAATGAGGAAGTTCCTGGACACAGAGTCAAGAAAGTGCCAAGGAAGTTCCAGAGAAGAGCAAAAATCCACCTTCCTACCTTCAGCAGTGCGTGTGAGTGGGAAGAAATGCTGGCTAGAGATTTGGGGACCAGCTTCTCTTCTTTTCTTCCCCCAAGGGCAGGAAGCATCCTGGGTTCAGTTTCACACTTACAATGCCTAGCGCAGGGGCTGGGACGAAACAGGACTCAATAAATGTGCACTGAGTTGAGACCAGATCTAAGTGGATGTGAAAAGCCATGATAAGGAATCTGGACGTTATTTGGCAGACAATGGGGAGCCGTCGAAGCTTGTTGCTCAGGGGAGTGACATGTTCAGAAGTGCACTTTAGAGAGATTGGTTTGGCAGCGTGTGGGGGATGGAGCCAAAGAGAGAGAAACTGGAGGCAAGAATCCTCCAAGAATCCACACGAAGCAACTGCACTCAGGAATGGGCAGTAGGAATGGCGACGAGAAAGTAGCTGCAGGCACTGAAATTTAATGAAACTTAATTAATTTTTTAAGTTAAAAGAGGAAAATTGACAAGGATTCATAAGTGATTTCAAATCGTGCAGAGAGAGAGAGAGAGAGAGAGAGCCATCTGGAGCTCTGAGGCTCAAGCCCCGGGAAACAGAATGATGGTGGTGTGGGCAGGAGAGAGGAAGGGGGAAGGTGGTATGGACTGAGCTGGGACAAAGATGGCCCCCTTCTGGCCTTGCTGGAGGTGTGAGCTGCTGATGAGGCATTGAGGGCACCCACCAGAAGGCATCTGAGAGCATGCAGTGGAAACCTGAAGATAAATTAGGAGAGAGACCACCTGCATGGGATCCACCTGCATGGAGCTGGGACCTGCAGCTCTGTGATGCATGAGTGTGGGCTTGGAGACTAGAGAGAGACAGAGAAAGAAAAACAAGGTCTAAGGTATGGGCACCAAGAGCACCATGTCCACCAGTGTCCACGGCGGCAGCCTGACAGCCTGGTCCCTGCCCCATTCACACCTCTGTCCAGTCCCTGCGGCTACCCTGCAGGACTGGTTTAGCTCCCCCGATGGGTGGAGTCCAGACATGTCTCTACATGACCTTGCTCTTCTGTGTGGGAGGAGCCCAGACACCCACCTGCCCACTCAACTGAACTCTTCCCCTGTCCCCGTAACTGTCTTCAGAATGCCACCTCTGGAATCAGACTGCTTGGATTTGAATCTCAGCACCCAGAAAGTGAACAGGTTTTTAAAGCTCTGTCCTTGTTTCTGTTTTTCTGCAAATTTGGAACAAATGTAGTATGTATGTGAGAGTCCATGGCTATGAAGAGTAAATGTAAAGCATTTAGAAATTTCTTGACATCTAGTAGGAGCTCAATATATCTTGGCCATTATCATTATTATTTCTTTTATCATACCAGCCATTTGTAACCAGTACTGCTGCCTGGGCTTGTGCCTCAGTTTCCCTACAATGATTAAAAACCTGCCCTGATGTCCTGTTCCCTTTGCAGAATCTAAAGTACTTAATTTAATCTGTGCTAGGCATCTCCTGGGTCTAGCTCTTACCCTCCCTACCTCTTCTCTCTGGAGATCACTACACACATCATCACTATCTGGGGACATCAGCTGCTACATCTCTCCCACCACCCACTCATTCATTTCTGTATGGAATCATCCATTCAGTTAATATTTATGGAGCATTCACTTTATGCTAGGTACTCTCTCTACAGCCACCAGATAGCACTTCCTGAAACTGAGGTATCCACATATTTTTCTGGATATTATGACACTGTGACTTCCCACCTCAGCCACCAAGCCAGCAGAAAGGATTGGAAGCCCGCCCTCCCATGAGTCTCTTGCATGTTTTGAGGTTAAGCCATCACACTCCTCCAGCAAAGCAACTCTGCTTTGTTGTGTCTTCCCAGGCTCATGAGCACAGGGTGGGCACAGGGCAAAAACCCAGTAAATGCATGCTGATGACTTGGGAAGATACACAAAAAGGTCAGCATTGCTTTTACCCCATCATGACTCAGGCTCGAAGACATTCATTCTCCCCTATATCTGTTTGCATCTGCCCTGATACCTCATAAAACCTTCCCCCAGATAGTCATTAACGAGGTGGCAACATGGATGTCAGGGGCCCAGGGAGACATTTTGTTTGATGTTCTGGATGAAGGAAACACAGACTTGCTCTTTGTGAAAGCATGGGAGCTCACTCTGAAGCTCTGCTTGACAGTCTATCCCTGTCAACTCAGACATGAAGTCAGGGGAATACAATCGTATAGAGGAAGTGGAGCAGCAGTGTTAGATGGAAGATTTAGAGGCTCGAGGACAGGAGTGGAAGAGTAAAAACAGATACAAGAGTCTGTGTATGGCTAACATGAAATGGTGAGTCAGATCCACATCAACAGAATGATCCCTACTCTGTGCTTGTGCTGTTTTTGTGTGTGCATCCCAGCTTCTGTGTACACATCCAGACTTCTGACTGACAGTGAAGGCTGGGAAGGGGCTGGGCACTGTTCTAGCAGTAAACTTACATCCATGTGTCATTGTAGGTGTTTTTTCTCCTCTCTGTTCTTGGGTAGCACTTAGCACCATGCCTGATACGTGGTGAATGCTAAGAAAATTTGAATGGGTGGGTGGATGGATGGATGGATGATTGGATGGATAGAGGTTGGATGGATGGATGTGTGGGTGGGTGGTTGGATGGATGGTTGGATGGATGGACGGGTGGGTGGGTGGTTGGATGGATGGTTGGATGAATGAATGAATAATCAAAGAATGGGACCATTTAGCAGGGAGAAGGGACTGTCATTTTCCATTTTTTTCTCTTGTGTGTCCATGACACCAGACTTAGGCAAAGGATAGAGAAGAGACACTGGGGAACCCCATTTAGGAGTCTTGTGGACTCCCAGTTGTTGATGGGGCTGACTCCAGTCAATTCTGGGAAGGTGACCTTCTGTTGCCGAAAATGGAAAAGACCCCAGCACAGAGATATAAGGAAACCAGACCTCACTTCTCAGTTCAGGTGTGGCAAGTCTTTCTCTGACCAACCCCCCCATCCCCAGTCCCCTTACACACACACACACACACACACACTGGTAGGAAGCAGACCCTGCTTTGAAATGGGGAAGGCCACTTCATCCCACCCAACAGGAACCACCTAAATCACCAACTGTGGCCCAGCTGGGATAACTGCACAACATACCTTAGTCCTCCTGTATGTATTGAAAAACCAAGCATTTTTCTACGCTCTAAAAACCAACTGCAGTTCAGTGGAAAGATCACTGATGTTCCAATATCATTAACAAATACCTTTTGAGCATTTATTTGCACGGGTCACTTATCTTTTAAACCTGGGCACTAGTTACTTTGTGGTTTTAGTTCTGTTACATGCACTAGGCTATAGTTTTCTCACCTATAAAAGGAGAAAAAAACCCACAAAACTCTTCTGTCCTAAGTTGTCAGGGCGAGGTGTGCAGAGAACCCAGCTGACACAGCGTCTGGCGTATAGGACACCTCCCTCCCCAACATCTTGGTCATTAAGATAAGCTCGTATTGCCAGTTCTACCAAGTCTAGATCTCCCTGGGTCTGAGAACCCCTTTCCCGGCATGGGAAGGGCTCTTGGGAAGCTGTTGCCTCTCAGGATGAGGGAGAGAGCACCTTCAGGACGAGTTCATTCATAAAACAAACATTTTTGGCACCGCAGCAAGAGGCTGGGGGCAGCAGTAACCCAGCACTGGGGACTGGGCAGTTGGCTCATTAGGAGCTGAAGCCCCCTGGAGGCGGGCAGGGAATGGGGCCGGAGGGGAGAGCCGTGCAGAGGCCAGCTGGCTCTCCGGCACCAAAGTCAACATCGCCCCAGATGTCTGCCCCAGGGTTGGGGCCATTAGCTCCAGTTTACCTGCTGGCTTCATTTTTCAAACTTAGCCACAAAAGCCTCCCATGGAAACACGACGCCCAGCATTGCTCAGTGGGGGAAAAAGAAAACAAAGTATATCTTTTCCATGCACTTGTTTGGAGTTTCTGAATGTCTCCCAGAGCCTGGAGCCTTGGCAGGCGTGTTCCTGATTGCTCCCACATGGATGTCTACATGAGCCCCACTTTTCTTTCTGCCCCCAGATGCTACTCAGTTTAGACCAGGCCACTGTCCCCTCCCTGTCGCCAGGCGGGCCTGGGCACCCCAATGCTGAGCCCAGCAAGGCACTGACTTTCTCATTTTCTTGCTCCTTTTCCTGGGGGATAATATTACAGTGGAAATTCCTGGGTTCGCTTTGAGGGTTGCTTAGAGACGGTGTTAGCTTTCAACCACCTGATTTAATCTCTGCTCACTCCCAGCTTCCCCCAGTGCTGCTCAGACGAGGCAGAGGGCGAAGGGGAGAGGTGAGGAGGTGAAGCGCTCGTCTGCGGTGACATCTTTTCATCAGGTTGTGCTGAGAGCGGGGCCAGACAGGAGAGGCTGGGGTGCTGGTGGGGGCTGTGACGGGTTGTCTGTCTGTCTCTCTGCAGCCTGTACAGACCTCAAATGGGAGAATGGGGGGAGGGAGGGCAGAGGCAAGGTACCGACGCAAGGAAAGATGAACAAAAATATAAACACTGAGACGCAAGGCTGTGCAGTGGAGCTGTGGGGCGAGAGTACGTTTTTTGCCCTCAGAAAGTAATTCCCACCTACAGATTAGTAGGAAATTATGCAACAACCCATAGGTGCTGAAAAAAATCCACCCCAAATAAAAAGGCATCGAAAACACTTCTAAGAGAAGAACCAAATGCCACCCGAGTGATGAGAGAGCATGCCCGGCGGTGACTTACTGGTTTCTACTTTTAATCTCCAGGGAGTCAAGGAAACAGGAGAGATGCCAGAAGATTGGAAACTGGAATGTTTTTATTTACACTTAATTTAGTCATTAATGAAGTGTATTGTTAACTGTCAGTCCCACCACAAGGCCCGGCACTCTTGCTTTCATCTGCTCCCTTGATCTATCCCAGTGCATAGAACAGAGTCTGATTCACAGCTGGTGCTGAATAATAATGGTTGAGTGAGTCCATAAAAGGGGGGAATGGAGATGAGTCTGCAGCTGCCCCCACAACAATGTTCCTCAGGGCTTCAGTTGGCAGACCAGGTAACTGAGGGAGCCTGCATGGCTCGAGCCACCACCGAGAGTTTCTGAGTCTCTCTCCTCACTGTGTGTGCATGTTTGTGCGTCTGTGAAATATATGTTCTTATCCTCACTGAAGAAGTTCATGAAAGATCTTAGTAGCCCCCAACTCACCATCCTCCCCGTTTTAAGAGCTCCTTCCTCCTGCATCATCTTTGGCTTTGGATCCACTCCAGCCATTTTCGGTGGTGTACTAGGCTGAAGAGTGGCCCCTGGAGAGATCGGGTCCTAATCCCTGGGACTGGTAACCATTACCTTGTAAGGAAAAATGGTCTTTACAGAGGTGACTAAGTTAAGGATCTTGTCTTGGGGGGACTATGCTGTATTATCCAAGTGGGTCCTAAATCTAATCACCTGTTTTGATAAGAGGGAAGGAGAGGAGATTTGATAAACACCGTGAAAGCAATGTGAAGATGGAAGCAGAGACGTGAGTTCTGAGCCAAGGAAGGCCAGAAGCCACGAGGAACTGGAAGAGGCAAGTCCTTCTGGGTTCGATGAGAAGGACTGAGCCGATGGAGGCTCAGCCACTTTTACTGTACAATTTCTGACGTTGCCTTGGGCATCTACATTCAGGTGTCCAATGGAGAGAAAGGAAAATTACACTTGGAGCATTTTTACAAGTCGTGATTTATAAATGGCACATATCACTTCTACCCATATCCCACTGGACATAAGTAACTTTGTCATATTACCCAAAAAGGGCCAGGAAGTTTAGTTCCTGACCGGATAGCCACATTCCCACCACAGCACCGTCATGGTGAGGGAGCATGGATTCTTAGTGGACAGCTAGCCAAGGCCTCAACAAAAAGGGAGAAAAATAGCTACAGAAGTAAAGGGATTAAAACGACAACTAGGTAATTTAACTCAAAATATGAAACCTTCTCATTTGCCTTTATTATGAATTTTGGGGGGGGGGGCTCTGATCCAGTAGGCTTATGTGTCCATTCCCCTCTGACTTGTCCTGCTGGGAAAATGAACACAGACCCTGGAATCAGAAAGAACAATGTTCAAGGGGTGCCTGGGTGGCTCAGATGGTTAAGTGTCTGCCTTCGGCTCAGGTCATGATCCCAGGGTCCTGGGATCGAGCCCCACATCAGGCTCCTGGCTCAGCGAGGAACCTGCTTCTCCCTCTCCCTGTGCCTCTCTCCCTGCTCATACTTTCTCTCTCTCTCTCTGTATCTCTGTGTCTCAAATGAATAAATAAAATCTTAAGAAAAAAAAGAACAATGTTCAAATTCTAGCTCTTCTATTTACTTATGTGACCTTGAAAAATTACTTCATTGTTTTGACCCTTATTTTCCTTATATTTGGAAACAGGGCAGTAGGTTTCCTACCATCCATCCATGGGTATAATGGTAGGAAGAGGCACTTGTAGTCTGGTGAGCACCCCCTGGAGGATGTACTGGGGAAGAGTCTCTGGTGCACACCAAGGGATGAGATCATGATTTCTGTTAATAAAAATTAATTTGCTCTAAAAAGCTTCTAGGTACTGTGTATTTATCATTTCTCCGGCTATCTTCAGAGGATGTAGGTATTAATCATGATGCTGCACATCCACATTCTATTCCATGTTCAACTCATCAATGTGATTGACCAGAGGAATTCTGGTGTTGCAAAATGAAAGACTCCTGGCTTTCTATGGGAAGGTTATCCTGGAACTGAAAGTATCTAGGTGGTCTGCTATCTGTATGTATATTGCGTTCTGTCTCCTTATTACCCTCCATAGGGGATGTACTCTTCCTTTTTAAAAATATTTATTTATTTGAGAGAAAGAGAGAGAGAGAGCATGAGCATTGAAGGGGGGGAGGCAGAGGGAGAGAATACCAAGCAGACTCCACACTGAGCACAGAGCCCGGTGTGGGGCTTGATCCCATGACCTATGAGATCATGGCCTGAGCCAAAACCAAGAGTCAGAGGCTTCACCAACTGAGCCACCCAGGCGCTCTGGATGTGTTTTACCTATGAGATGCCCAGAGCAGGGGCAGAACCAGGCGTCAGCCTAAAAATTCATAAGGGAGAGTCAATGAGTCAATATACACACATACATGCATAACTCTAAGATTTGAAGGAACTATGATAATCTGAAATATTCTATAAAATAACGTTAAATGTGATTAAAGATTAAATGACATAATAGAATACATAATGAAAATATGGTATAAAAAATAGGATATTTGCAAAAGACCAAATAATACTTCTCAAAAAAAAATACAGAAAACAATTTTTTTAAAAATGCCTTAGTGAACAAATGAAATACCAGAATAGACACAGCACAAGAGAGAATCCATGAGCTGGAAAATAGATCTAAATGCAGCAGTGAAAGGTAAAAAGTCATCAGTGCCTAAAGTCAAGTCCAAACTGAAAAGGTAACTAATACTGGAAAAAGCAAACTTCTAAGAAGCCTGAAAGCTTCACTGAGTAAAATATGAAGCATGATTTGGGACAAGATGTTCAGAACCAGGACTGGAAATGTGAGTGAGAGCTGGAACTTGATTTATATGTTGTTGCAATGTGATGGCATTATTTAACCCCAGGTCTGTGTGACCATGACCTTTTTCTTCTGTACTATGTGGTCTCTCATGGAATTACTTTGGCTGGTGTTGTTACTGACAGAGACTGAAATTGGAATTACTTATTCACTTAATTTTTCCTTAAATGTAGATCTGTAAATTGTTTTTAAAACAAAACAATGTGAATAATAAGATTATATTTTACCTGCTTCTCTGACAGGTGTTTAGCCACGTCAGGCTTAGGATGAAATATTTAAGATTGAGTAGCAACCCAGTGAAATCATAATTATAGCTATAATTACAGTGGAAGCTGCATAAATCTCTCCCTCTCACTCCTGCAGCTGGAAAGGCCTCTCAGGGGGTTCTAGGTGGGTGGAGAAAGGGGACCAAATAAGTTTATCTCTAGGAGCATGTTTCAGAAAAAGAGGCAAGATACAGCCCTACTAATCTCCTGGTGGGCATTTCCTTGCATATAAAAAGACCAGTATGTAAAGGAAAAATTTCTTGGCCACCATGGCTTCAACCAGACCCTTCCTGCTGAAAAACCTCAGAAGCCCCTTGTCCCCACCTCCCACTATCAGGGCTACTATTCCCAGCCCTCACTCCGCTCTATTTGCCTTCATGCCTCAGAAGGCAGGGAAATCATAGCCAAAGCTTGAGCTGACAAATGGTAATAAAACCAAAGAACTCCCAGGCAGGATTTTGAGCTTGACCTCAGAGCTGCTGGTGAAGCTGGAGATATATTTTTAATGTAAATATTCCTGGTAACATGAGCTTGGGACTCGTGCCAGCAAAGCTTCTGAGGGGCCTTTTCTCACTCTGTGTTCTGTGAACAAGTTTCTCCTTCTTAGAGCCTTTTCCTCTGTTTAGGAGCAAACTTTGTTTTATGATCACCAAAGCCGTTAGCAACCTGATGACTTTTCCAAAACTAAGGCTGAGAGACCATAAAACAGGTTTCAGAGTTTGAGCTGAGGTCCTTAGGAAATAGCTTCTGGTCTAGATTTTACAAATGTTTGTGAACATTTGGTTCTAGACTGTCGCCACGCATTAGAAAAGGCGCATTTGCTTATGCGTGACTTGAGGTGGCTAAATCATATGGCATGTAAGAAAGAGCATTAGAGATACATTCATAAGGATCCAGAATCTTTGGAGAATTAAATAAATATGCTAAACTTAAGAGTAATGTAGTTGTTATGATGAGAAATATATTTGACCTTCCTGGTGGTCGGGGTTAAAAGAAAAGCCTGTCAAAAAGGAGGACACAGATTGATTCCTAGGGAGAAATAATAGGTTCCATTTCATTCTCTGTATTTGCTATATTTTAAAAGAAACATGTTACACGACAACTTCTAATGGGGGTATTGATGGGCAAAATGGAAAATACTCTTACAGCAACATTGAAACCAAGACAAAAGTGGTTTTTAAATTGTTATTTGATAAAACATCTTCGATAAATATCAAAGGTAAAATCTAGAAGCAAGATTTGGTGAAGAATGTCTTCCAAGGGACTGAGCTCACATGGACTAAGTATACAAATCTCCCAGTGATGCATCTTATAAAATAGAGAATTTAGTTTATTTGGAGTGATGAATGAATGGGCTGACTATTGGTTTTTATTTCTTCAATGTTTTTTTTTTCCTCTTAGATACCCAAAATGCTGAGCAGACATGATGAACCCAAACTCTTGACTTACAAAAGACCTCATTGCCCTTCTATTTTACCTTCTCCTTTTCCTTCACCTCACCTCTTCATCTTATCTAAGATTTACTGATCTATTCAATACACCAATAACAAAGCTTTGTGTTTTTCATCTATCATCTTGATCAATCTTTGAAACGATCTTTTGAAAGAAACACCACCATATCCCATTTATTGGATGCAAAAATTGAGGCACAGAGACATTAAGTAACTTGTCAAAGGTCCCAGAGCTAACAAATGTCAGCCCTGGGATTTTTACTTTGACCTATTTCACATTGATCTATCACCTCCATAATACTCTGCAATAAGCCACCCCCAAACTTAATGGCTCAAAACAATAACCATTTATTGTTAATTACGTTCAAGTAGGCTATACTTTTCTGGTCTCACTCATGTCTCTGAAGACAACTGGGAGCTAGATAGGTGACTGCTAATCTTGGCTGGTATTTCTCTCTCTCTCTCTCTTTTTTCCCCCCAGTGGGGGAGTCAGCTAACTGTCAAGTCATCTAAGATGACCTTGACTTTTCTCCATTTATCTCTCACGTTCCTCTAGGAGCTTAGAATAGCACATTCTTATGGCAAGGAAGAAGTGTGAAAATGAAGAAACCCACTTAGGCAAGAGGAAGGAGAAAGGAGAAACATGAATGTGCTTTTCAAGATGCTGCTTGCGTCAGGTTTGCAAACAACTCCATAACCAAGGAAGTCACATGGTTGAACCCAGAGTTGACAAGGGAAGGAACTACAAAGTAAAGGACAAAGAATGGGCATACAGTTAGGCCATAATGCAATAAGTCCACTTTTGAAAGATTCTAAAGTCCCAGCTTTTAACCATTATGTCTATTGTTCATCAAAATTAATAATTCTTTGAATTTGAGATTGCTGCGGGGACTATAGTCCAATGGGCCTTTCAAGTGAACTCTTTTAGCCACTCTATATCCATGTGGGGGTATGGAACGTTAAAAATAGAATAGAAAGTGAAATGGTTTGGGGATGAGGACATACAGTGGGTGCTCATTTCTTAATTTGCTGTTTGAGATATTATAGTAAGTGATACTAACTGCAGTACAAACAAGCCCCACATCCCACAGGCTTAATCTAATGAAGTTTGTTTCTTGATCATCAAAAGTTCAAGTGAGTATTTCTATGCAGTTCTAGGGCTTCAAAGCCCTACACTAGATCCCCTGCATCCTGCCAGAAGATAAGGGAAGAAAGAATGAGCATGGAGGATTGCATGAGACCAGACCTGAACCACTTACATTCCTCTAGCGAGACCTCAGTCATAGGGCTCCATGCACTAGATGAAGAAGAAACAGGACATGATAAACACACAGCCGTCTGCACCATTTTTATTTTAGTCTTTCTACCTTGGATTCATCTACCTCCTTGTGGCAGTGGCAACCTGATCCTGCTTTGGCTGTAAGTCACCACTTCTCTATCCCATATATTTTTAGGGAAGCAAAAATCCCTCTAAGGGCTGAGGGATTCTCTAAAGAGAAGATGCTTAAGCCAAGACCTTAAGAGTTAGCCAGGTGAAGATCTTGGATAAGAGAATCCCAACAAGTGAAAAGATTGTGTAGCACAATCCCAATGGAGGAGTGAATGCTATCTTTGGGAGGAAATGAGAAAAGGCTTACTGGTTCATAGAACGGAAGCCAGGAATGAAAATGGGGATGTAACCATGGGTGAGATCCTTTGGCACATGGGTGCAGTGTTAAAAATATTGGATTTAATATAAATCCTTGAATTGTAAGAACAATGGAAGAATGAAGAATTCCGAGATGCAAATAGCACTGATGATTTCTGTTTATAAAAATTTACATTGGTTACCCTGTGAAGAATGTATTTGGCTGACAAAGTATAGAGAGGACAGTTGGGAGCTTCACTGTGGTTGGAAAGACCAGGTAGACAGATACATAATAATCTGGAAAGAAAGGGAGGAATTCTGGAATATGGATTAGAGGCTAATGATGGAATAAGTATAAACTTAAAAAGACTTTTGGCACTAACTGGACTTCAGAAGAGAGGCAAGTTCTGGACAGAGAGGAATCCAATTTTTATGGGGACTGAAAATTACACAATTTGGGGGACCATTTTTCAGAAAAAAAATGAACAGAATTAAAAGCACAAACTTAGGTATAAAAGGTAGTATTTATTTAGAGTGGGAAAAGATGTCACAACAAATTGCTGTAATGATGAAGATTCAGTTTCTTTCCTTCTGAGATTTCTTTAGGCAATTTGCCAGGAAATGCTTCCAAGGAAACGCTCCCTGGTTGTGACTTCTATTTTGCTCCATACCCAAAACATTGCACATTCCCTGAAAGCCTGCAACACTCAGAGAGGCCCATGAAAAGAGTGGCCTGGCATAACCACAACAACCTCCTTAGCTTTACAATAAACCCATCTCTGGGTTTCGATTCATCAGTTTTAGCATCACTGGGATCTAGTGGTGGTTAAAACAATGGGGAATAATTTTTTTAAAAATCACCTAGGAATAAAATAGAACATACACAAGTGAGGGTCAAATAAATGAATGAAAGGAATACAAAGAAACAAATTAAAGCAAAATCCTGAAGGACTCCAATATGGAGTAACCCACAAAAAAGGAAAAAAGAGTTGACAAAGAGGACTGAAGAAAAAAAAATCCATTAGATTGGGAAGAAGAGAAGCAGGAGTGTTGGATCACAGGAGCCAAGAGTGTCTTGGGCAGGAAATGGTCAAGTTAGTTGAAGTCTGGTGAGTGATCCCTCACTGATACAGAATATGCAACTTTACTTCCTAAGTTTATTATCTGTAACCTCCACTATAATGGTGAAGTCCAAAAAAACAGGAGTTCTTGTCAGTTTTCTTCACTGCTGTGTCTCCAATACCTAGAACAGAACTTGGGTATGTAGTGGGCATTCAATAAATACACGAATGGGTAAGCAAATGAAAAAGAGATTGAAGGTGTCAATTTTATCTAGTGGTGTGGTGCCTCTCATGATATTGAAAAGAGACTATCTCCTGGACTGATAAGACTCAAAGCCAGATTTGGTGTGTTTGGAAAAGTGAGTAGTTATAGAAAATGGGTATCAGTGGAGCAGACAACTTTTTGAGAAATGTTGCTGTTAACAGAGGGCGCACACCAAAAGAGTTAAGGGGCAAGTAAAATCAAGGAAGATTCTTTTTTTAAGAATAGAGAGAGTTGATGGGGCGCCTTGGTGGCTCAGTCATTCAGCGTCTGTCTTCGGCTCAGGTCATGATCCCAGGGTCCTGGGATCCAGCCCCGAGTCGGGCTCCCTGCTCGGCAGCGAGCCTGCGTCTCCCTCTCCCCCTGCTTGTGTTCCCTCTCTTGTTGTGTCTCTCTCTATTAAATAAATAAATAAACGTAAAAAATAAAAAAAAAAGAATAGGGAGAGTTGAGCAAACGATATTCTGGAAAGATCCACAATCCAGAGAGTGCAAAGTTATGAAAAAGTGGAAATGAATGTCACCCAGGGCACAGGTGAAGGAACTGCCTCAGGTGGAAATCTAGAAATTCTTAGAACTGCTTTTAACCTGGGTTTGATGTAATTACCATCATTGCACACTAATGTGTGGACAATTATATGATTTTGGGGGGACATCAGTTATTCAGAACTCTGCTTTGGGATGCCATGGAGGCAACTGCTAACAGTTATTTCCTCACACTCCTTGCAGTGGGACTGTTTTCTATTTCCCCCTAATAGTCAAATGACTTATAATGAATATATTTTACTGAGTAAAAATAAATCATAATAATATTTCCGAAAAAAATATGCTCAAAATGATATGCTCCTCTCTGGGCTTGGGTTTACATATTCTCAGTGGTTTGCTAAGGGCCAATAACCTCTGACAGTCCTTGAGGATAGCACTGATTATCTGCTCAAATATGGCATTGTTCTGAATTGTCTCGTGCTGGATAATCTAAATATCATTTCTTTTATGATCTGGGATTTAAGTTTAAGGAAAATTACAAAATATGAGAAGCATGACTCTGTACAAGAGAGAAAAGTTTTATAGGGTGTATAAAAGTAAAACACAGTAAAGGACCCAACTGCTTGCGACTTCTCACTTCACGACAGCATTGGCATTAATTATCATCACTTGCGCTAATCCTAAACAGTTTTTTTTTTTTTTTAATTACATTGGTAGTATTTCAAAGAGCAAAAACACACTTGACAATAGATAAAATTGAATTATAGTTAAATCCAAAGTGGATCATTGGAAACGTATTTATTTTTCTGTATACACACACACATACATACAGAGGCACACACAAGGCAGAATTTCTTAAGTTTCAACTAGACTATTGTTACGAGAATAATAAGAAACAAGGGTTTAAGAGTGATTTATGTTTTCAGTGCTGATCTGTATGCTCTGTTCCGTGTAAACTATGGAAAAGTTCCCAGTGTCAAATCTCAAACTCTTCTGGGTAACGGGAGCAGTGAAATTCTGCCATGCTATATTCAACGTCTGGGCAAAAGCAGAACATGCTCGAAGGGATCATTTTGTATAAATATGCTTTCTTTAGCTGCTGTGGCGAGTCTAATTCCACTTAGAGCTAGTTAGAGGAGTGTCATTCTTGTCGTCCTCAGAACAATGCCCAGACAGGTACCCAGAAGAAACTGCAAATAAGAGCCTTAGGTTATCTTACTAAAGGAGAGCAGTGTTGGGCTGCCCCCCACCCAGTCCTGTGTGTCTGAGATCCTGAAATTGAAGCCTAATGGGGTGTGTTGCCTGGTGGATGCGTGGTGAAACTCTTCTTATTTAACTTACCTGCCCATGGACCACCTGAAATTCGGGAGGAAAAACAACTGTTCTTGTTGAAAAATTTAGAAAGAAGACTAGGGTGGAAGTTGTGCAGAGGTGCCCTGTACCTGGGCAGGTGAATACAAGAGGGGTGTGGCTTGCAGACGAGTGACAGGATAATTGACAAATAGCAGGAATCCCTACCTCATGGCTTCTCCTCCCTCAGTTTGCTATGGGAGATACACAGATCCATGAATTTACCTGACCAGAATAGAAGCTCCTTGGAATGTCTCAAACACTTGTTTTCTAAGAGCCTGGCACTTAGTAGGTGCTCAGCAGGGGGCAGTGTGACACAGTGGTTAGGAGCTTGGAAGCTATGCTGTCTCTGGGCCTCCTCTTCCTCATCTGCAACATGGGGATGATCAGTCATTTCATGGAGTCTTGCAAGATTAAATTAGATAATAGATGGTTAGCTTTGGCACCGAGTGAGTATTCAATAAATGGTAACATTTGTTATTTCTATTTTTTAAATAATTATTATAAAATACTCCCCTCCAGCCCAGAACTCCCATCCAAACTCCAATCCTGCATATCTTTGTCTGGGAGGTCAGGGAAGGCTTCCAACTCACAATGTTCAAAATGTAACTCATGACCACCCCAACCAATCGATCTGATATCTGTCCGGCACTCCCTGCCTTAGTCAAAAGAGCAACATCCAGGAAGTTTTGCAAACTCTCATGCTTAACACCTCCCTCCCCTGTGCTCCTGCCCACCAAACTAACCTGAGTGCTTTCGATTTTACCACCTACCTCTAGGAACATCCCACTTCTCTCTACTGCCCCCACCACC
Source organism: Halichoerus grypus (assembly GCF_964656455.1). Taxonomy (NCBI): domain Eukaryota; kingdom Metazoa; phylum Chordata; class Mammalia; order Carnivora; family Phocidae; genus Halichoerus; species Halichoerus grypus. Next base: position 119,489,769 of record NC_135721.1, read on the forward strand.
TCCACAGTCCAGGCACCATGTCCCCATCCTGGGGGCTGCGATGCAATCCTAACTGGTCTGCTCCTCACATCCTTTCTTGTCCCTCTCCAATCTGTCCTCCATATTGGCAGAAAGGTCCCTAGTGTAGGAACACAGATACCGCCTTGTTGCCCCTTTTGTTTCTTCCCAGTGCTCTCAGAATGAGGACTAAGATGTGCCCACCATTACTCCAGCCTAAGCTTCCCAGACCTCCCTCTGCTTCCTCCTTCCTCTGGGCTCCACTCACTCCAGCTTGTTTCAGTTCCTCAAGGGGCCCTGATTTCCCTGGTCATGGGACATTAGCACCAGATGGGCCATCCCTCCCTGTCACACCCGCCTTGGCCTGTTGAACCCTATCCACCCCTCAGTTTTGTCCCTTCTTCAGAGGAAACGTCCTGAATAGATCTGTCTCCTTTTTTGTGTGTTCTTAGGGCACTGGTACCTCTCTCTGAGGAGTGTTGATCACTGCTACGATGTCACAAACAGTTTTGTGGTTACTTGATTCATGTCTATTTTCCTCCAAGGTGTAAGTTCCACAAGGGCCAAGGATGAGAGAGACAGGATTTGGTTTTGTTCACTTTGGGATCCACATTGTCCAGCATAATGACGGATGTTCAATATGTGTACATGTGTGTGCACGCCTATTACACCCCAAAACTTACCCCAGGTTTTTATTCACTAGCCTCCCTCCATCTTTTCTCCAGCTATTTGGAATCCAGTGAAATCAGGGATTTCATTATGTATTGATGACAATGTCAAGCCAAATGATAATTGGGGCAAACTGTTCTCTAACTTTGCTCTGGGTATTTTTTGTTCAGTGAAAGCCTTTAGTGCATATTACCTGAGGCCAGACTTCTCTTTGTTTCTATATGAATTCAGGCTCCAACACCCCCTAACTTTCTAAGTATGGTGTGCCTGCAGAGGGGAACATCATAGAGAAGGAATATCAATCAGTGAGAAAAGCTGGAATAGCCAACAGCATACACTCATTCTATGACTAGAATAAGGAACTGGTCTTGGAGGGCCCCCCATTAAGCCAAATATCAGGTGTTGTGTCTCAACAAAGACCAAGGATCAGGTAGAAAATTCAAACCAGAAAATAACTCAAAGAAGGCATTTATATAAATGCTAAACCAGTGGTACAGGATGGTGAAGAGATGGAGAGAAGCTACTCATTTAGAGGGCTTTGATTCAAGGGGATGTTAAGAGCTTCATCTAGGCATCAATTTTTGGTGGGTGGTAGAACGAAGGTTGTTTCTGGAAAAATGCACAAACCTTGGGAATGAATTCCTCTTAATATTGACAAAGAACAATACTTCCTAAATTTAATGCGCACACAGATCACCAGGGAATTCTGTTAACTATTTGCTTTCTGATTCGGTGGGTCTGAAGTAAGACCAGTGATTTTGTAGTTCTAACAAGTTCACAGGTGATGCCCATGCTGCTGGTTTGGGTTCCCCAGTTTGAGCAGTAGGTATGTAAAGCACTTCTACCAATCTTGGAGCAGATAGTACCCAGATGATTCCAATGCTGATATAAGCCATAGCCTAGAATGGTAAGTTTGCTGTGATCTCTCCTGAGTGCTCTGCCACTGGGGACCCAGGTCTATTCCAATGCTCTGTCAATGCAAGTCATTCTTAATTACTCAAAAAGAAAACTGGGCCACCATCAGCCTGAGAGGTACTGAGGTTAGGAAAGGGTTTCTTGATAGATCCTAGCATCTAGGACCTTGGGTTGTCCGTATAGCCAAGATGGTGCTCAGCACGCTTTGACACCTGCTAGCAGGTTGAGGCAAAGGTGATAGATGGAGATGAGGTGAGAATTAAGAATGGAAGATACCTATTAAAGGGAGATAAACAGAACAAATACCCAGTGAGTACTCTTGTCTCTATATGTGCTATTTCATTTAAATGTCATTGTAGCTTTATGAAGAAGGAACTTCTTTTATTTGTATCTCCAATTTACAGATGTGAAAACAGGGGCCTGAAGAGATTAAGAAATTTCCCCAAAGTTGTGCAGCTGGTTATTGAAGGAACCCAGATTCTGACCCATAAAGACTCACTTTAAGTCTATTGTTCTTAAATCTGACTGCACATTTCCTGAGGAGCTTTGAGAAAATATCCATTTCTGAACCCTCAGTAATTCTTATTTCATTGCTATTAAAAAATAAAGAGACCTGTCTAATCAATTTAATGTATATTCAGTGTTGAATACAATTTCCCAGGCCCTGACTCTTAATTACTAGGATTTATTCCCTCCAAAAAGTAACTCAGCATTCAAGCCAAATAACTAGGAATGCTTGATAGGGTATTTTGAGAAGGCTGCATTTAGGGTCACGAAGTGCCCTTTACTAACTGTTGGCCCACTGAGCCCTGATCTTACAAGGCTGAAGGATGATTTCCAGACTCTATTTGCTAGGATTCTATGTGATAATAGCTATGTAGTGTTTACATCACCAGGAGACACTATTCTAAGCATTTGCATACACCACCTCCTATCTTTCAAGAATGCCTGAAGTAGATACCTAGGAACATTCCCCATTGTACAGATGGGAAAAACTACGATCCTGCAAGGTTAAATGCCTTGCCTCCTTAGAGTCGGGCAGGGATTCAAACTCAAGCACACTGGCCCTAGGGTATGGGATAAGCCACTTTGCTGTACTCTGTCACTTCATGGGCTGTGCTTGCTTCATACTGGCTCAGATGATGCAGGTCTGCACTACCCCTCATGATGTGAGAGCAGAAAGGGGCTGAAAGAGATTCATTTTGTCACAGAATGGAGTCTATATTAGAGAATGGGGCTCAGTGCATAGAAATTTGGGAAGCAGATTTCCACTTAAAACCAGGAAAGATTTTTTGAGCGGGCAAAGCCATCCAGCAAAGGAAAGGTTTACTTTGGGCAGGAACAAGTCCTTCCATCACCAAGACATCAAATATTTCCTGGGTTCCTCCGTGGCAGTGATGTTGTTGAAAGCATTCAGGAATTGGATGCAGAGTTGGCATGGATGCTGTCTGAAGTCTTTAGTCATGAGTAGCTGTGATCCTATGATCTGACTTCAGTCCTCAAACACTCAATCAGCAAGTAAGGGCTTGATCATTTACAGTTACACAGTGAGATATTTCCAGGAACGATTTCCCTGTAGCATTTTAATAAGTACTCTATAAATAATAATTTATTGAAGTTGCCTACTATGTTAGAAAAAGAATATATTAAAGAACCTGGGCTAATTGAAGCTGGCAGTTAAGTTCCCTGAATCGAAACCAATCGGTTTATCTACATGATTCTAAAGATTTGGGATGAAAACTGCTCATTATATTCCAACATCCTAATACCCAAAGATCCAGATGTTTCACAATATATTGACATAGCCTTCCAGGAAACCTATGTGCAACACTGAGTTGAAAATGTTCTGATACAATTAAAAATAAATTGGATCAGAAAGAGCCTTACTCTTCTTTGGCTGGGCTGAAGGTTTGAATTTGAAAGACGCTGAAAGCTGTGTGACCCAAGTCAACACGATTGCTGGGTCTTTTTTGTTGTTGTTTGTCTTTTAAAGATTTTATTTATTTATTTATTTATTTATATATTTATTTATTTAAGAGTGAGAGAGCAGGGGGATGGGCAGAAGGAGAGGGAGAGAAAGAATCTCAAGCAGACTCCACGCTGAGCACAGAGCCCGATTGTGGGGATTGATCTCACGACCTTGAGATCATGATCTGAGCTGAAATCAAGAGTCAGATGCTTAACCACCTGAGCCATCCAGGTGCCCTATGATTGCTGGTTCTAACTTAGATGATCATACAGCTTGAATTGCCTGTGACTGTCCAATTCACATCTGCAGTCCCAGTGTAAAGTTTAACAGAGCATCCTTTTCCTCCCAAAAGAGTCCTGGTTGGACAATAAACTACACAGCTATTGTGTAATTTACACACCTAGTTACACTAGAATGAGAGACTGGATGGGGTACAATCTATTGGGGGCAAACCAGTCACTTGAGGAAGACACAGTTTCAGATGGCGACAGGGAATACAGACCAGGAAGCAGAATTGGGGCTTAAGGAGGAAGTGCTTTTCACCATTCCTGAAGCATTCTTTACCCTTGTGTGACTCAGTGATTTCACTTAGCTTGTTCTTTCAGCTCAACTTTTGTCTGTGTGTATGTGCATGCAAGGAATCACAACCTGGGCTCTGTATCTGTATGGTCTCTGTATGAGCTTGGATTGTAAGTGAGATCATCAAGAGGTATAAACTTTCAGTCATAAAATAAATAAGTCCCAGGGATATAATGTACAGCACGGTGACTACAGTTAATAACACTATATTGCATATTTGATGGTTGCTTAAAAAGATCTTAAATGTTCTCTTCACAAGGAAAAAAAATTGTAACTATGGTGATGAATGTTAACTAGTCTTATTGTGGTGATCATTTTGCAATATATACAAATACCAAAGCACTATGTTGTACACCTGAAACTAATATGATATATGTCAATTATATCTCAATTTAAAAAAAAAACTACAGCCATCCGTTTTTCTTCAATTTTTCCCAAGTTGCATTATTGTAGTAGGGTAGTTATGGACACAGACACTAGAAAGGGACATAAGAGATACAAGATCCTCTGAAGATTTTGACTTCACTAAGAAAAGTGAGTGTGAATCAGGCTTGACAATTCAGTCTCTCTAATCTTTCCTCAGGCTTTTATAATAATGACTAACATTTCCGAGCATTTGGTTGAGTTATTCACACATGTTATTTTTAATGCTCATGCAATTCCTAGAGGATAGGTATTATCACTATCCCTACTTCATAGCTGAAGAAAAGGACACTGGAAGCGATGGAGCAACCTGCTGAAGATTCCGCATCGAGCAGGTCATAGTGTCCAGATTCTAACCTAAGAAGCCTGACCCATGCTCCTCCTGACTAATACTCTATTTTGAGCAGAATGTTGTACACGGTTCATCAACAAGTATTTACCAAGGTGAACGGGGTAGGGAAAGCCGTAGGAGACAGATCCTGCTGTCATGAAGCTCCCAGTATCTGGGATGGATGGTCACCAGTCCAAGCAGCAGAGAGGTGGGATGCGGAAGTGCTCTGAGAGGTATAGACTCCCATGGGGAGAAGTGTGCCCATTTGAGGACATGATCAGAGGCTCCTGGAGAAGGGAGCACCAGGGTTGGTTTTAAAGAGAGAGAAAATGTGAAACAGGAATTAGAAGAATATGATGCCTGTCAGATGGAACAGCCTGGCGAATGGCATTGTCCTGAGGAATACATGGGAGTCTGGGTCCTCGGGTAATCCACTGGGGCTAGATTATTGTAAAGTTCAAGTTAATATGACTTACAGAGACGCCCCAAAATGGCCTCTGCTCCCTAATGCTCATCACACATTCTCTCCCTTGGGTTCTACTCTCCAGTCTCAGATTTTATAGGACCCCTGCTTCAAGGCAATATCGTCCATGATCTTCTTTCGTACTACAAGACCCTTTTCCTGGATGCTTTCTTCATCTGTTTTGCTGCTGTTTGCCTCAAACATTGCTTCTTTGGGGAAGGCTTCTCTGATCTCCTGGGCCAGGTCATTTCTCTTTGCCATGCAGTTCAATGGCTCCCCAGCAGGTACTCAGTGCTATGCATAGTTTGCTTGGTACAGAGCCAGAGGTCAAAACAACAAAATAAATTCAGATGAAAAGAGATGCATAGATTAGACATGCAGCTTTGAGTCAAGTTCAAAGACTGTTTCTATAGTGGTTCTAGCAAGAACCAGCTCAGTGTCTTTGAATATAGCCTGGGAGATATATGAGGAAGGGGGACTGCGGACATATGGTCCTGGCGTGTGGACAGAAATCTCCTTCTAAACAATATGGAAGGAGAACTTAGAATTTCAGACTCCTAAGAATGGGAGAGGCTTGGAGTCCATCTAATCTAAGAAACCTCTTCCCCAAGCTTCTCAAACTTTCCTTGCAAGTACTCGGCCATTTCTTCTTAAGGGAGTTTTCTCCTGTTTCTTCTGAGAAACCTACACTAGGAACTGGATTCAGTCGGTCAGTTAGGTGTTCATCGATCAACTGAGCACCTGTAATGCACTGTGTACATACAGGATCCAAGGATGAGCATGGCTCCTTTCCTATCCTAGTAAAGATGAGAGGCTGATAAAAGAAACAGACACTTGAAACAGAGGATAAAACCTGTTTAAATATTGAGTCTCCTTTTCTCATTAGGCCCATTTTGGCCTCTGACAGTACAGAGTTGACCAGTCAACCTCCTTTTATGTGAAAACATCTATCATGTCTCCCCAAAGACTTGCCTACATGTTCTTCTGATATGAGGCAATCATTTCATATTTTCTGCATTAGTTGTGGCCACCGATACTCTCATGAAGATCTATAAATGTCAACTTGTTCTTTCCCAATGTACTTAACGTACTTCTTTAGATGTGTGTGTGTTGAAGTGGTGGTTATGGAGGGGGTATGTGATAAACAGATGCAACGGGAAATTCAGTAAGAACACGCAGAACTGTTCATGTTTCTCAATTATAAGTTAAAAGGCAGAGCCTTGGGGACTGGATTTTCTTAACTTTAGGGAAAGTGTGACGTAATAATCATTCCTTCTTTCTGAAGAAATGAAGAGAAATGAGTGGTTTGTTCAGCTCGTGATATAAAAAAGTCAACTGGAAAGTGATATTTTATTAGAACCATAAGTTTTGTTTGAGAAATTTTTAAATCCAGAGTTTATTTTCCTTTGGTATTGCTGTAGAGAGTCAACAGGAATTGAGATAATTTTTTTCTTGTATTTGTGCCCACTTATTAAACACACATGTGAGCAAGATTCTTTGCATAGGTGCAAAAGGGATTAGAAATGGGGGGGAAAGGTGCAATTTGGTCCATTGACCTGTTTCCCTGCCCTCAGGACTCTTTCAAACAGCTGTGAGAAAGAGGAGGAGGAGGAAGGAGGTAATTTAGCAGTTCATATCCAGATGTTCATTTCAAACACACCCTGAACAACTTTTGCATGGTTTATTTCATTTTCTGAAACCATTTTTCACAAGCCTGTTTTCTCAGCTGGGAAACTTCTGGTGTAGTCTTTTCAAACAAATATTGCGTTTGGCATTACAAGAAAAAAAAAAAAAGAGCTTTTGAGACATTCAAAGGGCAATCTGTTTGCCTTGGTCTGCAGAAGCAGGACTACAAGAATGTGGGCATTTTGTACCACCCAAAGTATAGGTGGGAAAGTTCCACATTCACATTCCATTTACATGGAAATTGGAGATCTCCTTTAGCTTGATCACTGTAATACTTTGCCGTGTTTTAGGTTGACTTGAAGTGCTGGAGATGAGAAATCTGGCTGCAGACAAACAGGGCCTGTGGAAGAATCCTCCAGGATTAACACTAAACTAGAACCTTCCACATGGCACTCCATACACAGTAGTCTATTAAAAAACAAAAACAAAACAAAACAAAAAAACGTGTGTGCTGTTCTACTTCCACCCATCTTCTTAAGTAAAATGGGAAGAATTAGAAGCAAAATATTTCTGAATGCCAATGAATCTTTTAGGCAGAATCCCATAAGCTATCATCCCCATGGGCCCATTCACCTCAAGGTCTGGGTCCTGGCAGCAGATTGCTCCACTAGAGTCATGGGAGTTGGGGTCTAGGACATCCCATTGCCCCACTACCAAGTGGAGCTGGTTTCCTGGCCAACTGTAGGATATTCCCCCTTCAGGGTTGAACCAAACCTGGAAATAGCCTCAGAAGGGAATGGGCAGCCTAAAAGGACGAGTCCAAAGGGAAAGACTAAGACTTGTCTCTTTAAAGAAAGGAAATCAAGCCATGAAGATAAAGGGAATCAGAAGAAACAATAGAGAAAAGTTTTAATGTTGATGAAATAGAAAATTCAAGTGTTTAAAACCAAAACTGTATCTTGGGTAAGGTTCTTAAACTTCCTGAGACTCAGTTTTCCCACTTTTAGAATTAGACACCTGAGTCCTCAGACCAGAGTGTTAAAATGGGGATTGAGTATAAAAATGCTTCATGCGATGCCAGGCATATAATAGGTCTTCATTATTGGTTAGTTCTCTGCATCACATTCCCTTGACTTAAAGAGAATAGCAGAATAATGGGAGAAGTCTGTATTTCTGTAACTGTTTCTGTTGAAAATCTTTGTGTGTCTCTGAGATGTTAAAGAAGATATCCAGGAAAGGTAGCCCAAGACGGTGATACAAGAACACCTTGACCTCACCTCCTCCCAGGACACATGAGATCTGCGGCGACATAGGCTGAGACAATAGCCTCTGAAAAAGACCTGACAGCTTGTGGATCAGTTCCTTCCCATGGAGAAGACATGAAAAGGGCCACATCTGAGGTAGGTAGGAGAGGTTGAGACTAAGTCTTGCCATGCTCCACAACCCTGGAGAGGCTCACAACTGGGCGGGAACTCAAAAACCTGGAGCGTCTCCCTCAGGAGTGAAAGGTTTGTACCCTGCATCAGGCACCCCAACTTTTAAGACTTGCACCTGAGACATGAGCCCCCAAAACATCTGGCTTTGAAAACCAATGGGGCCTGCATGCCTGCGACCCAAACAGCCCAGACGAACTGGCCAGCGCCACTTAAAGCCTTGTATGGGTTCATTTACCCCAGGGCTGGTGCAGAAGCAGCCACTTGAAAAGCGCCCAGACTTGAGAGTGATTCATTCGCTGATCTAAAGCTATCTGGAGGGGCCGGGCCTGTTGGGAGAATCTTCAGGACAGAAGGCGCTGGTGGGGGCCACTTCTGTGCTCTCCCCCTTCCTTGCTAAAGCCTGCGGGTGTCTTTTTTTTTTTCCTTTTTCCTATTTCTCTCTCTCTTTTGTCCTTCTCTTTTTTTGTCTTTCTCCACAGGTGCCATCTTTATCCTCCAACTGGTGGGCGCCATCTTGGCACCCTCCCTCAGCCTCGCAAGAGCTCACTGGCACACCCCCAGAAAGATGCTCAGACTCTCATAGGGACCCCAGGGTTTGTGCTGGGCTTATACTTGTGGTCCCACAGCACTGTATAGGCACACCTCAGAGGTATTGCGGGTTCAGTTCCTGGCCACTGTGACAAAGCGAATCTCGCAATAAAGTGAGTCAAATGAAATTTTTGGTTTCCCAGTGCATATAGGAGTTACGTTTACACCATACTGTAGTCTACTAAGTGTGCAATAGTACTATGTGTAAGAAAAAAAAGTATATACCTTAATTAAAAAACACATTTTTGCTAAAAAATGCTAACCATCATCTGAGCTTTCAGTGAATAGTAATCACAGACCACCATAACAAATATAACAACTTTGAGTAAGTTTGAGATATTGTGAGGATTACCAAAATGTGACACAGAGACATGAAGTAGTAAACAAGTACTCTTGGAAAAATGGCACCGACAGACTTGCCACAAACCTTCGACTGGTTAAAAAAACCACAGTGTCTGCGAGGCACAATAAAATGAGGTATACCTTGTGAGAGAAGATTCCAAAGCGAAGGAAGCAGTGCTAAGAGAGTCATTAAAAATAGTGTCTGGAGGATACTGAGGAAGCAAGGCCTATGCAAGGCTCCTATTTCAATGCAGTTTCAATTTTTGGAACACCATGGACTTCTGACTTTTGTCAGTTGTAACTTGTCAATTGCACCTGGACCACCTTCTGGAACACACCCTTCAACTTTGGACTGAAATAGAGATAATGTAATACCTGTTAGCTAAATAGCCAATGGTGTATTAGAGATTCAATTTAACTCTGTCAGCACCAATCATAATTCCTTCAAAACAAGTTATGTAACCTTGTGGTCTCTGTCTTTATAAGCCTGCACTCCCTACTTGCAATTCGGAACACACTTTCGATTTCGGTCGACTCTGTGTCTCCCAGATTGAAATCCCTCAAACCCCAAATAAACACTTTTGGTTGCTTTACAGCTTTGTCGTCTTCTTGCTCGACAGCTTGTATATATTTGCATACTTTAAAAGCTGCTGCCTGAGGATCTGGCTTCCAATCAGCCTGAATCTAAGTACTGACTGAGATTCCCCCCTTTGGGGACACTGACAGGTCTTGGCGTGCCCTCAACAATGCAAGCTGTTAAAACTAAAATAGGCTGCTCAGACAATCACCAAGTTTCAAGAGACAACCAAGAGTTAGGGCAAAGTTGAATGGTAAGTTTCATTTCCGACATGAGGCCACCCCTTCAAGACTGGGAAAAGATATCCAGCAAGCTGTTGGGTTCACAGATCTCAATGGCAGGAGAGAAATCTGCCAGGAGGACAGAGATTCAAGAGTTACAAGCACAGAGGTGATGACCAGATGCCTGGGAGCATCTGAGATCACCTAAGAGGCTACAGAGATCGGGCGGGAAAAGCACAGAACAGAGAACCCAGGCCATCCGCATCTGAGGAGCTGTGACATCAGAGGACCCTGCAGAGACAATGGAAAAGCAAACTGAACAAGAATATTGAAAGTGGAAATTAATGAGAACGAGGCCAAGAACATTTCTGAAAGAAACAAGGGAGAATTTTCTAAATTTTACAGTAAATGTTTATAACTTAAAATGTAAGATATTTTAGAAATAATAACAGTTGCCTAAAATCACATACGATACCACGAAATACCGGGAAATGGGAGAAGGGATGAAAAAATAAAATGTGCTAAATTTCTCGACCAAAATAGGATTGAGTCAAAGGCTATTGTTTCTTCTTGACCTTGATAATTAGAGGAATATCAGATCAAGTATGTTATTTTGCAAAATTCAGTAGAAACAAAAACAGGATGATTCCTCCCAAATTACTGCAGGAGATTAAAGAAATCAAAGCAGAGTTCAACTAGCAAAAGACAGGAAATAGGGGAAAATGGTAGGAAAGCATGAAATACAGAAAACATAGGATCACAGAAGGAAGCCGGAATTTATCTCTTATGACAACAAATGTAAATGATTATAACACCACAATATTTAGAAACCACTGGTTCAGGTGAGAAACAAAAATGCACCTCTTGGAAGACACAATTTTTAAAAATGGCTCAGGAGGTTTAAACACAGTATTTGGAAAATGTGTATCAGGAAAATGCAAATAAGAACAACATAGATGTGTCAGTATTAATATCAGATAGAGCAGACTCCTGGGTGGAAAAACATACAAATAGGACAAGAGTTAATTTACCAGGAGTTATACGGTGCCTGGGTGGCTCAGTTGGTTAAGCGACTGCCTTCGGCTCAGGTCATGATCCTGGAGTCCCTGGATCGAGTCCCGCATCGGACTCCCTGCTCAGCAGGGAGTCTGCTTCTTCCTCTGACCCTCCCCCACCTCATGTGCTCTCTCTCTCTCTCTCTCAAATAAATAAATAAAATCTTTAAAAAAAAAAAAAAATTACCAGGAGTTATATTCCATTATGAATAAGTAACTACTACTCTCTGCTAGTCTCAGTAGCTGAGTAATAAATATGCCAATTAATCTTTTAGAAATTCAAAGGGAATTTTTTGTTTGGAATATATACATTACTCTCAACTAGACACATTATACAGACAAAATAAGTAAAGATAGATAAAGCTTTATTAATGTGATAAGAACACACAAACATGTACACTACACCTAGAGAATGAAACTCATCTGGCCAGCTATGTTTCAGATCTTTTTCCCTCTGAATTTCAAGGAACTCCTCCTAGGACCAATTTCATTTCCCTTAGGGTATGGTTTTCATAAGAATATGAAATTATTTCTCCATTTTGTCCTACCATATGGTCACACTTCTCTGACGACATTCGGGACTCAGCACTATGGATGTGTTCCCATACGTGCAATAGGATTTTTGCTAAAAAGATCCTAAACTCTTTTTCTACAAATAAGTGCAAACTCTTCTGAGTCTCACAGACTCTCTAGGTTCCCATTTTACAAGTAAACTCTTGGGAATATCCATTTAATCTATCTTCACAGAAAGCTCTAGGAAAACTGCCTTTTAATGTCTCGTTGTATTGAATATCTTTCCATGACTTAACTCCTGCAAAACTTTTAGAGGAACTCATTCACATTACCCACGCTAGAAGAAACATGTGAGGACACACAGTCATCTCTTACACCAGTGAACTATCTGGTACATTGCTCACAAAGGATGAGTTGGCTCTACTATCAGTAGAAATTGGCTGATGGTCCAGATGGGCACTTGCTAAATACATCTGGATAAGTCCTCAAAATTGCAATCCGTGTTTTTTTCTCCCGACCACAATAGTCTTAAAATACCTTTGAATTGTCAGAATAGTTGTAAAACAGCCCTTCTCTGGCTCATTACCCACATGCCAGAATTGGGAAAACTCACTCAAGACTTCCCTACCCTAATCAGAATGGAGTATTTCTGATAAGCTTTGCTACATGATCTCATCATCTGTCATTATCCTCCTCCTCCTCCTCATCCTTCTCCTCTTCATCAGGCTTACTAAATTATCACATACTGGAATTATCATCCATGCAGAACACTGTGCCTTTTTATATAATTTAATCTTACAATAATGCTCAAGGTGGATACCATTAAAACTTCCACTTTAGTGATGAATAAACTGAGTTTCATGCGCAAAGCCACAGAATAAGGGCACAGCAGAGATAGTACTGTTGACATCTCCTTTCTCCAGTCACCCTTCCTGTGGATTCTTATTCAGTCTCTAATTATAAGGACTCCCAGGTCATTTCAGGGATCTCTCCCTCTTTGATGGCTTCCAAAATGTTTGTAGTTTCTCCTCATTTCTGTTTTTCAATGTCCTCGAGTGGTCAAGCACCAGTGAGAGAAATTATCCAGGCCCTCTCATTACATGCTCTTGGGAAACAGACCTTAAAGCCAGGATGTTCGGTGTTGTCCTCGCTAACAGAGATTGGTGGGAATTCGTTTCACTTGAAATTGTTTTCTAACAGTATATTGTCACTAGCTCTTAGGGACAGGGGTAGCCAAATTCCATTTGAAAAACTCACCATACTATGTTTTATTCAAAATGGCCTCTCCTGTATAAAGAAAGCCATTTTCCTTGGGTCAGACTGATGAGCTTTTAGTTCTTTGTCATTCATTCACTTATTTATTCCATACATGTGTAGTGTGTGTGTTCGGTGGGTCAGGCCCTCTGCTGGGTGCTGGATGAATATTAATAAAGTAGACATTCGGGCGCCTGGGTGGCTCAGTTGGTTAAGCGACTGCCTTCGGCTCAGGTCATGATCCTGGAGTCCCTGGATCGAGTCCCGCATCGGGCTCCCTGCTCGGCAGGGAGTCTGCTTCTTCCTCTGACCCTCCCTCCTCTCATGTGCTCTCTCTCTCTCAAATAAATAAATAAAATCTTTAAAAAAGAAAATAAAGTAGACATTCTTGAAGACCTCAGTGAATTTGGTATTTAGGAAAGAACCAACAGGTAAGCTAAGACCTGAAATAGATCAGTACAGTTCCTCTAACAGGGCTATGACCAGTAGAGAGAGAATCATAGGTTGGAATCCCACCCACGAGCCTCCTTGGCTAACATCCTACTTCCCTGGCTAACCCTCCAGGCTTTCCCAAACATGTCTGAATATTCAAGATATACACACTTCAGGCTCCCACTCTGGGATCCTGCTAGACTGGGGACAGTACCAGGCTCCACTTGGTTGGTATTGTGGTCCAAAAGAAAGTAGAAAAAGAGGAAGTTATATATGTGGCAGGATAGAGATTTCATCCCTGTCTTCTTCTCTTTTCCCTGGGACAGAGTGCTTATCTGTCTACCCCTTACCTTTTAGGGCTAGCTTCCATGCAAGCCAGAATTAGAGAAGAGTGTTACTGGGAAAAAAAAAAAAAAAAAACACAGGAAAAAGGGAAGCAGCAACCGTGTTAGGGAAAAAATGCAGGGGAATAAATAGTCTGAGAAGAGGTAAATGTTTGCAAGTACAGGATTTGTTCATCTTGTAAGATATGTCTGCAGGAGATTAGTAAGGAAGATTCATCTCCTTTAGGACTTCAACCCTTTGAGTGTCTTATCTGGCCTCTCCTCTACCCAGAGTGATAATGTCCCTGGAGTGGAAAACAATGACAACCATAGCTAATTTTTGGGTTTGATGCTTGATTGAGCACTTATGTTCCAGACCATACTATACATTTTCCCTGTATTATTTCATTGCATCCTAAAAATAACACTATGGAGAAGGTAGTATTAGCATGTTCATTCCATAGGGCAAAGGAGAACAGAAAATAAAAGCAGCTTGCCCAAGGGCCCACAGTGAGAGGTGAAAGGAGAATTGGGAGTCCAGAGCTCTTATGCTCTTATGTACTGCATTCCACGGAAAGAACAGCATTATGCATTATTGGTTACCAAGTTTTATTTTCAAATTTCTAGTAACAGACTGTGCTGTACCTTTGTGTACTTCTAATGGATTAACTAAAATGTCAAATAGAAGCAAGGTGTCAGGATTGGGGCCTTCAACCACGAGACATATGATTGAAGATGCATCTACCAAGGGTTTTGCTTCAGAGAAAACTAAGAATTATAGTACAAGATGAATAACTTCAATCACAAAAAGGCATGGACATATAAGTGTTGAGGTTTATTTCTTGTACTTAGGATGGAGCCTCACCCCAGCGAGAGAATTTATACCTCTGTGGCATTAGCCATTCCTTAAGTCTAAATAAAGCCCCTCAACGTGCCGTGTGCTGTGGCAGGTGGGCAGCAGCGGCATGTAATGGTTCAGCACGTATGATGGGGAGCAGAACTGGCTGGATCTGAATCCTGGAAATACCACCAACTCAATGAATATGTGAAATTGGGAAACTTGCTTAAATGTTCCATGCTGTCAAATGGAGGGAAGGCCAGTATTTGCAGGGTGGTGATGAATTAAGAACAAGACCATTTCCCACAATTACTAGGCACGTCTTATTGACCAGGACATCATGCCAGCTATTAGACGAGACCTGAACATGAACAGGCAGATACCAAGATGTATCTGGTGGAAGAGAGAAGGTGGGTTTTGACACAGCCATGTGCAAAGTTTAAAGAAAGGTCTCAGAGGGGGAGGGAGTGTGGTGCCGAGTCCTCAAAACGGCTCAGGTGTGTTCCTGAGAGCAAGGTGGAGAAGGGCACTGTCGTCTAAGGGAGCTGCAGTGAAAATGAGAACATGGCCAAGCGTGGCCATCTTGGGGAACTGCAAAAGGAGGGGTATGACTGGGTTTAGAGTCCTGCTGGGGGCCTTGTTGGAAAGTGAGCCTGGAAAAGAAAATGGTACCATGGAGGAGGGTGTTAAGGCCACACTAAGTTGTTCAGACTTCACTCTGTGGGCAATAGGGATCCATGAGAAGGTTTTAAGCATAATAAATAATATTTTTGGCTGTCTCTGTTTTTTGTTCCAAATATTGTTTTTTTACTTTATTTTTTAAATGAAAAAAACTTTTAAAAATGTCCTTCCAGCAAGTGATATATTGTATAATTATTGTAAGCATACTAATCTACAGAAAAAATTATAAATAATATTTTTAAATTACCTAAAATCCCACAACCTTCAGGAAACAAACACTAACATTTCACTGAAGAGCTCTCTGAAAGCACACAATTTCAATGAACTGATCAACAATGTTTTATAAATGTTTGAATCAATAATATATACATGACAAGCTTTCCATGTCAATAAATAAAGTCATATGTTAGCATTTTAATGTTGGCAGAGTTTTCTATTTTGTGGAGGTAATGCAGTTTATTTACCCAGTCCTTACTGATGAAAAAGTCCTGCTAATTTCTGAACATTACAAACCGTGCTTTGACAAACAGTTCAGAACACAACGCAACAAAACCATAAGGTAATGGGGAGATTAGAAAACCTAATAGATTATTGAAAATTAAAACAAACAAAACTCCCTTAACCTCTATAGAATGAGAAGGGAAGGCCATGTCCAGCACCTTGGCTGGAGGTTTATTTTATTCAATAATTCAATTCTTCATCTCTTATTTATCAGGCATCCACAAAGCGTCTGGCCCTGTTCTAATAATGGGATACAATAGTGAACAAGTCGGAGAATGTTACTTGCATTACAGCATACATGCTAACAGGGGAGACAAATTATAAACTGATAAATAAACAAGAACATAGTAGCTATCCAGGAGCACTACACAAGGAATTAACACAGGATGGTAGGACAGAGCAGGGGACCACTGTAGTTGGATCATCTAGGAAAGCTTCTCCAAGGAGCAGTCATTAAGGCTGAGCAATGAATGGCCAAAAGGAGGGAGACAGGTGAAGATCAGAAAAGGGGAATTCAGGGAAGCAGCTGATGCAAAGGCCCAAAGTGGAAGATGAGCTTAGCGGGTTCAAGGCAGAAAAAGATCAAAAGGCCAATGTAGCTTGGATATTTTCAACAAGAAGGAATGTGGTATGAGGTGGGAAGCACAGAGCGGGTCAGGGAGCACCTTGCAGGCCACGTAAGAGTTCAGATGTTACTCTTACTTAAAATGGGAAGCCACTGGAGAGTCTTAACTAGACTGGAAAGTTAATCTGTGATTTTAAAAGACCACTTCGGCTTTCCAAAGATTTTATTTATTTATTTGAGAGGGAGAACGAGCGAAGGGAGGGGCAGAGGGAGAAGCAGACTCCCCTCCTGACACGGAGCTCGATCCCAGGACCCTGAGATCATGATCTGAGCCAAAGTCAGACGCTTAACCGACTGAGCCACCTGGGCACCCCAAGACTACAGGCTTCTTAAGAATAGGTTGTTGTCTTGTTTGGCTCTACATTCAAAAGACCAAGGAAACACTTGGCACACAGTAGGTGTTACACCAACTTTATGAAGAATCAAGAAACATGTACAGAATCCAGTGCAGGGATTCATTTATTGATTTCACAATATTTATTAAATATTTAGAGGTACTGTACTAGGTATATGGATATAGTGAAAAATGAGACTTAGTCCTACCCTCAAGGCCAAACAGACCTGAAATGAATAAACACATGTGTGATTATTTTATTTCAATTGTGAGTTGGAAATTTATTGGAAGAAAGGGAATGTCTTTTCTTGATACTCTAGCCTATGATGTATTCATTTTTAGGCTGGAGACAGGCCATTGCTGGTAGTCTCTATTTTCCTTTTCAAGGAGAAATCTAAGTCTTCTACTTGACCAGAAAATGTAAAGGAAAGAGAGATTTAGGGGAAAGGATAATTAGTCTATGTGGGGATGTGTTGGCTTCTTGGTGGCTTTGGCCCTGCGGGTGCAGATGAGCAATGGACATTGGACATGGTAAGTGAAGTTTAGGCAAGAGAGGGGAGCTGGGGTCATGGCTTTGTGGAGGCCAAATAATGCATACAGGAAAATGCAGTGTGTGAGATAATTATCATAATTTGCCCTCTCTGTCCCAGTCAGATACATTGTACCTTCACCAGTTTCCCCAGAGAACTAAAACAGCATTTAAGGAATTATGTGCTCTGGAGTTGGATGCCTGGTGGAGCACCAGAATAGCATCACCAGTAGAATACTCGTGAGCAAATTATCCAACCTCTTGGACCTTCCGTTTCCTCATCAGTAAAATGTGGATGATAACAGCACCTATCTCAGACAGTTGATGAAATGCTTTAATATATTTACAGCCCCTGAGTCATATTAAAGGCTTAATAGATATTATCTAATAGCTTTGTTATATTCAGTTGAAAATATTTGTTTATTACAAGGCTGTAACTCCTTCTAGACCATCGTTCATTGTGATCATCTGTATATTACCAACGACAACCACAGTATTTTGTAAAAAAAAAAAAATGTGCTTAACAAAATGTTCTTGGAATTAATCTTATTGGATTAATTATTACTTATCTAAAATCTAGGAGAGCCCTTCATTACTGAGGACATTATGTACCAAAAGAGCACAAAGGTATGGATGGCATATTCTTCTGTCTTGTTCCATTTCATCAGTGGTGTTGGGATCCAAGATATCCTTTCAACAGGAGGGTTCGAGTAGAAGTTTGGAGATTTGGCTGATTCAGGTGTCATCTGTGGGTTCGGGGCTAGATGGAGTCCCCAGTGCAAAGGGTTTCAAATCAGACCCATGCACCATCTGCATCCTGGTCCTGTGGGTCAGAGAATAAGCCTTGACCTCAGCCCTGACTTACTGATTCACAGCTTATTATTGGTGAGGGGTGAGGCAGAACTACCTCAACAGTGGCTCCCAGTATGTGCCATAAAATTATAAAAACAGAGGAAATCAAAGAAAGAGAGAGAGAAAAAAAAGCATATTTATATTCTTGCTGATGGAAATTATTTCTAGAGGTCATGACATAGGCTGGGTCTGAGATCCTGGAATCAGTGTTTGTCTTCATGTAGCAGAGTGTTTCTTTTTTGAGAGGACATGGGAAGTAGGAAGCAGACAATGCCTTTTGGTGGCAATCCGAGCTGGCAGGGAGCCCCTTCTTCTGGGCAAAACTTCTTTGGGGGACTCCAGAGCCTTCTTCTCTCAGCTTTGACCAACCCACCCATGAGATAGGTCCTGTCTCTTGCTCTCTCTGGAGACACAGAGCCTACGACTGTTCTGACTCTTGGTCTCTGCCAATTACAGGGGGGGCACAATGGGGTTGAATTCAAAAAGAGGGATTTCTCTTTTCTACTTTTTTTTCCCTCTTCCTCTCATTTCCTAACTGAGTTTCTGCCAAGGCAAACTGGTACAAACCAACGCCATCAGGAAATCTCGAGATGGAGCCCAGTTCTCCCGAACACTTCATACTCGAGTGTGTTCTTTCCCTAAATCTGTATCCAACACTTAGTCAAGCATGGATTCCTGTAAAAGCCTTGTGAAAAGAAAACATGGATCAAAGACACCTTCAAAGTGTTGTCATGTCGCCTTGAAAATCTCTGTGTGAGGAGCCAGTCTCAACCACCGGCTCGAGGTCTGAATTTCCCTGAGACCCTCCACAAAGGGCCCTCCCATAGGGTCCTTCCACCAAGGCATATCCCCGGAGGGCCTTTGCCACCTCCCCAGCCTTGTGTTCTCCCGTGAGAAAGGACAAGAACAGCCCCGCCAGAGGCCCTTTCCCTTGGCAGCGCTGTGTGTCAGCAAAGCGTCTCCAGCAAGCGTTTCCGTGGGAAGGTCTTCCATCTGGAGCTTGGCAGAGAGGGGAAATTTCCTTTGAGGTTCTGCCACCCTTTCCCTTCAGCTCTCCATGAGGTGCAGCTTGAAGAGGCCTTGCCTGACTTTAGGGATGGTGCTGGTGTGTCTCATGGAGTCAGAACGGCTCTTCCGATGTTCCTCAGTGAGACTGAAAGGCGCTGAGAGAAAGAATGCTGTTTGTTCTGCCACCACCTCCCATCTCAGTGTGCAACAGGTCACAAGATGTGACAAGTTCATGGGCTAATTCCTTCCTTTTCAGTTAATAGAATAACACAGATGGGAGCACTTACCCTGGGATCGGACGTACATTGGAGCGGCAGTAGAAGGAGGATAGAGGCAGCCTGGCCCCTGCTCAGGATTCTGCTCAACAGAAATTGTTTTCAATAGCATCATCACTGGCAGCTGGGTAGCCCCAAGAAGCTACTCTCTGACAGGAAGGCGCAGGCCTCTGGCATGGGTTCTCGTCTCCATCCACCATCCTGCAAAATGCTCAGAGCATGCAAAGGGAATAATAACACCAGACAGCAGCTCCATTGCTGCTGTCCATTGGAGCCTCTGGGCAGCAAAGCCCTGGCAGCAGTTCTGAAACCACCCTGTAGATTGTCTGTGGGATGATAAATGGAACGTTACAGAAAGAGGGATGTTGAGACAGCAAGAGTAGAGCCATGCACAGCCCCACAGGGACCTCCTGCCACCCATCCTGGCTGCTGAGCACCCTGGATATTCAGGTCCAGAACCAACTTTAAATGTTTGGTCCCTTACCAGATTATGACCTAAATTTTGGTTCAAAAGAGACAGAAACCCTTTGGTGATCAAATGGTTAAGGCTTTGAAGTCAAAGAGATACCTTCAAATCCCAGGCTGCCACTCACGAGCTACAAGTGTTTGAGCAAATAATCCAGCCCTTTACTGAGCCTCTGTTTTCCCACCTGTGAGATAAATTAGGAAAGATGTTCCCCTTTACTCAACTATTGGGTTGAGTAAATAAATATGTCAAATAAAATGTCCAGAGCTGTGGCTGGGGCATACAAATAGTAGCTATGGTTTATGATATATTTCATATGTGCCAAGCATTGTGCGTGACACTCTTATGGGCACATTTCTCATTAAACTTCACTGAAGTGCTCTGAGGCAAATGCTACTATCAACACCCCTTCCTCCATGTTGCCAATGAGGAAATTGAAGTTCAGTGACAAGACCCCACAACTTGCAAGTGATGAGATGGCTTGAAACCACTTTTATCTATCTATGACTTCAGAGTTTAGATTCATCACCACATCGTAGGCACTCAGTAAAGAGTGTCTGTGGCCATTTTCATCATGACCACTAGCCAAGCTGTGAGGGGCCTCCGTGCCTTGCTAGACAGTTTGCACATCAATGTTTTAGTATCAGCTATAAGAAGATGATGTCAGAATAAATTATAAGGAATAACTCCAAAGTTGGAAGAGAACTAAAAATTTGGGAAATCAAGGAAGAAGAGGACACGTTTCTGGGAATTTGAGTGAGGTTAGGTCAACATGAATCTTTGTGGACATTTGTCAATTACTTTCTACTCTTAACCCCTTCATCCCTTTTTATGGTAATAGCTTACCCTCCCTCCTGAGAAATAACCATTCTTCTACTCCATATGGTTCTGATGGGGATGACAAGTCACATTTTCCCACTGCAAATCATAGGCTTTGTCCATAGAGATCAGTACATAAGGTGAATCTATGATCCAAAAAGATCCATCAAGATAATTCCAGAAGATTTCATGTATTGATCCATCTTCATAAGTCTGGAACATTGTATAGCCATTTTGGTTGCTCTCTTGTCCAAATAAATGGAAGAAATTAGCTCTAGGAGGGAATGCAACCAATACAGGGAGAAGCAAAGGATGTAGAGAAAAGAAGGAGTGGATGAAGATGACAAGGGAGACAGGAGTGAGGGGAGGCAGAAGAAACAAAAGAGGAAGGAAGGAAAAGGAAAATGAAGAGGGTGAGGAAATAGTTATTTTTTCTCAGGATCACTTTGTGTCAAGATCAGTTCTACTCCTAGGCTCTCATGTCGAGTTTCCATCATGTTACGTGGGAGAATACTGGTTCTCACAGAACGCATTGGCTATGTCAACAGTGATGTCATGAGCCTTTGAAGAACAAGTTCAATCATCTAGGATGATCAACATTTTCAGGACTTTCAGAATTTCTAAGTCCCTTCTTCAGAACAGTCTCTGTCTTTATTGGGTCATGTAGAAGCACATCCCAATTAAGTTCCAATTGGGTCCTTATTTTTAGTTGCATGCTGTGATGGAAAGAGAATGAGCTTTGAAATCAGACCTAATTTCAAATATCAGCTTCACCAGAACAAATTATTTAGTATCCCTTTTCTCATTTTTAAATTGGATCCGGGCACTTGAGTCTGAGAATAGTGTTCTTGGGCAAGTCCGATGATCTACAGTAGGAAAAAAAGAGGGGGGCGGGGAGGGCCTTTGACATAGTGCCTAGCTCATAAAATGCACTCTGAAAATAGTTGTTGGATTCCATGTAGCTCCAATAGCTCTTTGGTTGCTCTCTTGTCCAAATAAATGGAAGAAATTAGCTCTAGGAGGGAATGCAACCAACCACTCTTCCCTCCTGAAGAAACTGCATGGGAACTTAGGATAGGTACCTAAAGTCTTTCCGGGGACCTAAGGACTTCTGTAATTCAGAATAATGATGTTTCTCTGTACAATAGGAGTTGTTTATGGTCGTGCTATGTAAAATGTCCACAAAACATCTCAGTCTCAACTCTGAGAATAAGTTGCAAAAATTAACAAAATATGTGAAGTATCTAATTTGTTCACTAAATGCACAATTACACTTCATACATCATGATCACTTCTCGTGGCTGCTTTCTCCCTGAAGTAACAGGCTCACAGCTCTCACTGCCCCTGTTGCTGGGGTGGAGGAGGTGGTGATGATCTGTGGGCCTCCTCTGACCTCAGGATATGTCCAGTGACAAGGACAGCAGGGCAGGTCCCATGGCTTTACTAGTTAACATTCTCCCTGTAGCTGATTTGCTTAAAGAAGGGAAGCAGCACATTGCTGGAGGTTTAGGGAATTTCATAGTTGAGGTTGTTTTTGTGCCTTTCTTACTTTCATATCCTCTATTGTGGCATGTTCTATAGGGCTTTTCTCTGTCTCTGTCTCCCTCCCTCTCCTCCTTAACCTCCACCTCCTCTTTCTTCTTTCCTTCCCCCTCCTCCCTGCTGCCTCCTTCCTCTCCCTCCCTCCCCCTTTCTTGGTCTCTCTGTCTCTTCTCTCTCTCTCTCATCTTTGGTCACTGTGCCCTAGTTCTAGGCAATGGGGACAAGACCAATGAATACAACTGCATATAAGATACAACATTCTGCCTCAAAGAACTCACAGTCTCTTTGAGGGCACAGAATGAGAGCAGTTTGTGATCACTCTCTCGTTAGCTTGCAGCCAAGGAGGTGGACTCAAAACCCATGCCAGAGTGCAGAGCTGACTTCTCAGCCTGGGAGAGGTGACATTAAAGGGTGTCTATGCCTCACATGGTGCCCAGATGCCTCCCTTTGTACCCTGTGAGCCAGTTAAGAGAGAACTATCTTCCTATAAACGCAGAGAGCCTTAATGCCTGGCAGACCCTGAATGTAAATTTCAAACGCTGTGATTTAAGTAAAACTTATTTAAAGTGAAAGTTGTGGTCACACTGAAGATACAACCCGTCTTTGTTTTTTGCCTTAGAAAAGTTTATATGGAATTCCTTTCTTTCCCATTCTTGATGCCCATTGGGTATAGGTATCCTTTTGGCTGACTCAGAACATTCATGGAGAAAATCAGAACCAGGGCCTCGTCTCGTCTCCCGGAAAGAGTTTCTCCTTTCAAATAAACCTGTGGGTAAAATGTTTACAAGTGTGATATTTCACACGTAGAGAAAAGGATCGTATTAATGGCTTGAAAAGAGCTATCTCTCACCTCGTTCAAGCAATAGACCTCATACTTCTGTGACTGGGAGTATGAAACCCATGAACCCAGAAGAGGGAAGGACTGAGTATGATATAGGGTTCTAAGAAAAATTACAGCAAGAAAGAGCTTGGATCAGTTCTCCAACTGAGTCCCAGTTTTTTGTGGAAGACGACTATCCATACATTGTCATTTTGAATCCAAAGGTAGTTTCTCTCTCCCAAGCATCTAGAGAAAATAAATTAATGTTCACTTAGCATTTACTGTATTTTGTAGGAAGAGAGAGGGAGAACGTTCATTATTTATAGCACCCTAGATGAGAGCCTACAGTTCAAATTCCCTTGGCAAATTTGCTGTCGAGGCTTCATCTCTATGAAGGGATTTTCCTTACTAAGCATTTCCCAGTTCTTTTTTTCAGTCTCTGTTTTCTTAATTTCCTAATTTTACAAATTGTCCACCAGGGAACAGAGCTGAGAGGACAAAACCAACAGAGTGAGGCCGTGTGGGATTTGGTTGCCAAGACTCAAGAGGGTCTTGCTCTTACTGGAGCCTCAAGTTCAACAACAGTCTTACTAACAAAACACAAACAGTTCCCTTGACACTCATTTGAAGGGAGAGGGTGGAGTGTGGAGCAAATGGCTTGTCTCCTAATAGGACTGAAAGCAAAACTCAAGTGAAGTCAATTAAGTGTATGAGTAAAGTAATTTTCGCAGGACTTACCCAGCAGAGAGGAGCAGTCCTATCGAAGATTGAACAGGGGAAACCGGAAGCATTTCCAACTGGACTCATCAGAACTCACAAGGGTGTTTTGGGATGGGATAGCAATGGTCTATTAAATGGAAATGTTCTGTCCTAATGATTCTGGGGCTATGGAAACTCCTTTCTCTATTTGCTGGTGAGCTGGTTCAGAAGGCTAAGAGAGGCAGTGTGGCCAAGGCTTCATAGCATGCTGGGAGAAAAAATGGATATAAATATCTGGAATGTGGAGCAAAAGTAGTCTGTTATAGCCTCTGGGGTTCAGATAGACAGTAAAATATTCAGTTTAACCGGAGGGATCATGGAGCTTGTCCAATCCTGGATGGTAAATAAGAGCCCACGTGAGCTGGGAGGAGAGAACTCCAATTTAGGTTGAAGGGGCTAGCCCCCTGACCTTAGGGGAAACAGAGGGAAGACAACAGGAACCCCAGCTGCTACTGGGTCAAGCAGAGCACACCCCTGGAACTGAGGCAGAGAGAGCAGGAGCAAGGCCAGCAGAGGTTTTCAAAGGGAGGCAACTGAATTTGGGGCTGGGCTTCTCTATGTATAGAGGACATATTGGATGATTCATGATCATTACCGATCGTTCACATGTGCCCAACACCGTGTCAGGGATACAGTGCCGTCAGGGGAGGGAGAGAGACAAGCTAAGCAACAGCTCCAAATAATGTAATGAGTAACACAAAAGAGGAGTGTAGAGAATGCTAAGTGAATGTCTAGTTAGGCTCTACCAGTGGAACGGACTCCTTCCTGCCCCACCGACACCACCCTACTTTAGGGCCACCATCATTTCTTACCTGGACACCATGGCAGTTCCACACTGGCCTCTCCACATGCACTCATTCTCCTGCCCAGCACATCGGATTATGGCAGGACTACATCCCACAGTACATGCCTACCTGAAACCCTTTCCCACTACGACGTAGGTGCAATCAAGGTTCTGTGATATGGCCAGCATGGCTCCACTATATCTCTCTTGTCTCTCCACATTAATTTCATTCTACTCTATCATGCCTCTGAAATGAGACCACGCTGATGTCGAGATGCCTGTAGGACATCTAGGCAAAGATGTGTAGAAAACCGCTACATACAAGAGAAAACTCAGGAAAGCAGTCGACATGTTCTCTCTGAAATGCACATTTTTGAATGCATTGAGGAGGAGTGGTAGGCAGAATTCTATGATGGCCCCCCAAGATCTCTGGCTCCTGGTTTATACACACCAAGTCATTCACTCAAACACTAATTTAGGTGCTACTGTGAAGCAGTTTTGCAGATTTTGCAGATGGTATCATCAAAATCCCGAATTAATTGATGGAGAAATTATCCAATGAGCCTACCTAGTCACAGAAGCCCTTTAAAAACAGTGTTTCCTCCAGTATCACAGGAGAGGAAGTTGGAGATTTGAAGCACAAGAAGTATTCAGTGCAGGGGTGCCTGGGCAGCTCAGTTGGTGAAGTGTCTGCTTCGGCTGGGGTAGTGACTCCGGGGTCCTGGGATCAAGCCCCACCTTGGGCTTCCCACTCAGTGAGGAGTCTGCTTCTCCCTCTGCGCCTCCCCCTCCCTCTACTCCTGTGCTCTTGCGCGTGCTCTCTCTCTCTCTCTCATTCTCTCGCAATGCACTATCTCTCTCTCAAATAAATAGATAAAATCTTAAAAAAAAAAAGGTATTCAATTCAGCATTGCTAGTTTAAAGGGGGAGGGATCCATGCAGCAGGGAATGTGGGCAGCCGCTAGGAGCAGAGAGTGGTCCCTGGCTTGCAGCCAGCAAGGAAACAGGGATTTCAGTCCAACAACCACAAGGAAATAAATTCTACCAACCACTGGTGAGCTTAGAAGAGGACTCTGAGCACCAAATGAGAATAGCAGCCCAGCCCTGATGAGTCTGATTTTAGCCTGGTGAGAACCTGAACTGAGAATCCACTGAAGCTACACCAGCCTTCTGACCCATAGCAACTGTGAGATAATACATTTGGGTCATTTTAAGCTGCTACACAGGAATACAAAACTAACATTTGAGGCAAAGAGAAAACTCAGCTTTCAAAAGGCTTGGCTGTATCAGACTTAAGTGAGCATCCTCCTGATCATTTACCAAGCCTTGCTGTGAAGTATTAATCCAGACAACTGCCTAAAGCATTGCACAGATGCACATGACCTGTGCTCTTAGGAAGAGGGCAGGGATTATTTCCACCCTCAGCTGCAACTTGCAGTTGAAAGTCTGATCACTTGAAATACTGAGACTCTAGTTCTTCTTGACTCTGGAATAGAGAAGGGCTGGCAGACACTTCAATTCTCTTTCTGAACAGCTAGGCTTGGGTAAATGGTAAGAGTGGATTGAAAGCTAGTGTTAGAAGCATGTGTACTTCTTACGTATAGAATAAGTAAATGAATGATTAACTTAATAAATCATATAAATAACTCCTTGGGTCACTTCCAGATCACCAGTTCTACAAGTCTGTGAAAGGAATTTGAAAATACTGGCATATGCTAAGGCCCAAAGTGCTTGTAGAGATTGGAGTGAGAGACAGGGGGACATCCAAGGCTATCTCTTGGCAGATAACACGCCTGAAAGGCCTACATTCTCATTAGAAGGGAACTGGGCTAATGTTGACACTTGACCTGTGGCATTGTTCTCCCAGTATGCACAGTCTGAGTCAAGAAAACTCCTTGCCAAATGAGAATTGCTGGCCCTTTGCCCAATCACCAGGCCCTGCTTGTTTTAGAAAAATTTATTACCATGAAAAAGAGACAAATTGTAAAACTCAGACTTCAGCGTTGAAAAATTAATTAGGCCTTTGGCTCTCTCTTCTCAGCATTTGTAGAGAATTTCTTTGTATACTTAGCTGGTTCAGTGATGGGGGTTAAATATGTGTACCCTGGAGATTAACACTCTTGTTGGAGCTATTTCAAGAGGGAAAGTGTGTTAGAACTGGGAGCCCATTTAGTATTTCCAAAGAACATAACAGGAGAAGTCAACTAAGTCAGCTTGGTGGTTGTCAGGAAGGGCTTCTTACTGGAGACAACTTTGGGACAGGGGAGGAATGGCCCATGTATCAGGCTAGAGAGAAGTAGGACAATCTAGTTAGAGGTTACAGAAGGTATAAAAATGGTGGCATGGGTGAGCCTGGTGGACCCAAGAAACTGAAAACCAGATTCAGCTTTCTTGGAGAAAAGACTCTAGCTAATGGCAGGAAAAGAGGATATGAGTCTGGAGAAGAAAACGTAACAGTAGGTCTGAGTCAGGGTAGCAGTGGTCTCGATGCCTTCCTCAGGGGTCTGGGCTTTATCCTACAAGTACCAATGAGTTTTTACCAAGTACATAGCACAATCACTCTCATTTCAGAATATTATCTCTGAGGGTAGCAGTGTGGAGAATAAATCAGAAAATCCAGCATGATACCCCATTTTCTGGCTTTGCCAATGTCATGAACTGGGATAAAGAATGAAATTAGGGATGGGGAGTACATTTAGTTAGCTTTTGGACATGTTGAATTGTAGTTGCCTGCATTGCACACATGGATATGTCCTATTTCTGTTACTCAGGAGCTGGATTACAACTGGAGATCCAGACTGAAGAGCTGTTGCACTGAGCAGTGTGGAAACAGGAGCTTGGTTAGGGGAACAGGTGGCAGCATTGTTTATTACCTCTGCAAATCAGGACACTCCTTGAGCCCTTGTTGCAGTAGCCAATCACTCTTGAATTTGTTAATACAGTAATTCACTCATTCATTCGTCAGTAATCAAATTTTTAATGAGATCCTACTATGATGGGCGCCATTTCAGCACCAAGACAAGATGGACAAAGTCCTTAGCCTCATAGAGATTCAATCTTCAGAGAGATGAAGACAAGTAACAAATCATTGAATCGGGAAATGTCAGAAAGTATAAGTGCTCTATGGAAAAATAAAACAGGTTAAGGAGATCAAACATTATTGAAGTGATGGCAGTTCTATTTTAGGTAGATTGGCCAGGGAAATTTTCCATGAGGAGATGACATTTGAGCAAAGACCTGCAAGAGTCAAGGAGCGAGCTAAGTCAAGGTCTAAAGAAAGACAGCACAAGGTTTAAAAGATCTGAACCAGGAATGGGACATTCAAGGAGAAAAGAGAAGGTTACATGTAGCCAGAGTCAAGCGAATAAGAGGCAGAGGAGTCGAAGATGAGAGTCAAGTAGGTAACAGGTCAGGAAGGAGCTTGGGGCCGGGGCCAGTGAGGGTGGGTGACATGGGAAGCCATTGGTGGCTTCCAAACAAGCCAGTGGTGGCATCTAATGTGTACTTGGAACAAATATCACTGAAAGATCAAAGTTTTATTAGTATTGTTGTTGCTATTACTGCATTATCATGGTTCACTTCTTCACTCATTCACTCATGTATTCTAGAAACATGTTCTGAATGCTTTCTCCATGCCAAACATGGTGGTAAGCATGGACTAGTAGGATGTGACTCCTTCCATCACTGGTTTGCAGTGTGACAGAGACACAGGTCTATGTAACACTTAGCACTAAAGTTTCTTCAGTGCACTTCTGACCCTACCCCTTACACCTCAGGTACAGATGGAAGAATAATTTCAGTGTTGTGGATCTTGGCATGTGTTCATCACATCACCTGCACAATATCCTTCACTTCATTTATTTTATTATTTGGTTTTAGCCCCATTCCTCACTGTCATTCTCCTCTAAGATCCTTCATGTATATATTTCGGGTTCTATAAATTCCTTCAAAATGTGCTTTCCAGTTTTTTCCTTCCAAAATACACATGCCATGGGGTGCCTGGGTGGCTCAGTCGGTTAAGCAGCTGCCTTCGGCTCAGGTCATGATCCCAGGGTCCTGGGATCGAGCCCCGCATCGGGCTCCCTGCTCGGCAGAGAGCCTGCTTCTCCCCCTCCCTTTGTCTGCCGCTCTGCCTACTTATGCTCTCTCTCTCTGTTAAATAAATAAATAAAAATCTTAAAAAACAAAAAACAAAAAATAAAATACACATGCCAGGTCAGGAATAGAGAGTATGATGCATTGAATTTTGTGTGGAGATCAAGAATCTGTAACTAAATATATAAATATAATATAATATAATATAATATAATATAATATAATATAATATATATCCCCCCAAGTATTGCTGAGACCTATCCCAGTGTAGGACTTTTTGAAATGGGAGATACTAAAGTTCAGTGATATGTTGATAAACTGACACTTCTAGGGAAGAGAAAGGCCCTGACCTGTAGTATTTTCTGATGTTCATGGTGTAAATATTCTCACCATGACCAACTTCAAGCTAAGATTCAATAGTCAGGTTGCAAAAGGCCTGAGTATTTAACAGTTGTCTGGAGCCAGATCCAGCATACTGTTTTCCAGTTCCTCGGCTCCACCTGCATGATGAGGACATTGCTCTGCTCATGAAGATCAGCCATCCCGGCCCAGTGTGTTGTCCTTCCCTGGTATCAGGAAACTTCAGTGTCCTTCCATAAAGAGAAAGTTAGGTGGGTGTTCCAGAGACCCTGATAAGCCCATCCAGTGGTGAGTGAGAGGGCTGCGTTCTCTTTTCAAGGATGGGTGAAGAAAGTTTGTTGTTAGGTCAGCTGGGAGTCCTGTTGTTGGTCTCTTGTGTGCACATGGTATAAGCCAACTGTTAAATCCTGACATTGTAGACAAGTTTTAGCCAAGTTAGAGGGATGGCTTATGGCCATTCTAAATACTGCCTCAGAAATGTTTACAATCCTTAGGTGACAGTGTTTACTGGAGTCCTATCTGTTATTGGTGACTGAAGAGTGCAGTAGGGCAGTCAAGAGATCCTGAAAATATAGAGGGTGCTTGGATTTAGACAGTCCGTAAAAAGAGAAGCTGAATCATTTCTAGAAGGCCGAAAGATGACTTCTTTTGACGTATGCTTCCATGTGGGTTCTGACATCTGAAAAAAGGCATGCTCTTCCTCTTAAGGATCTAAATGATGAAACATACCTGCTGAAAAGTAGAAATAGTAAATAGTGCCATGGACTGAACTGTGTCCCTCCAAAATTCTATGTTGAAATGCTAACCCCCCATATGATGGTATGTGAAGATGGGGTATTTGGGAGGTCATCAGGGTTAGATGGGATCATGGGGGTGGAGCCCTGAGCTGATGGGGTTAGTGCCCTTATGAGAAGAGACACCAGAGAGCTTGCTCACTCTCTCTCCACCAGCTGAGAACATGGGAGAAGGCAGCTATCTACACGCGGGGAAGAGAACTCCCCAGAAACCTTAACCTCGCAGACTTTGATCTTGGACTTTCCAGTCTCCAGAAATGGGAGAAAATAAAATTCTGTTGTTTAAGCCACTCAGTCTGAGGTATTGTGTGATGCCAGCCTGAGCAGACTAATACAACTTCTACCACTACTATTACTGCTAATAATAACATAAACATCGTACACGTATGCTCTCCTGTAATCTGCACAATCATCTGTGATGTCGGTTTTAGTATTTTCCTCATCTCATAAGTGAAGAAATAAAAGAAGTTAAGGAACCAGGGCAAGGCTATACAAGATGGCAAATGGCAGCTGGGATTGAACCCAGGCTATGAGGGTCCGCAGTACCCACTCTCCACTGCTATGCCACAACACCTCCCAAAGGCCACCATGGTGCCTGGCATACGGGAGGTGCTCAAAATACATTTGTAGAAAGACTGAAAATAAATGAATGATGGTGAAACTTCCAGCACAAGAAATTGAGTGTGGAATATACGGATTTTTTTAAGCTTTTAATGTCGTGGAAGACCACGCATATGAAGTCACAGCAAAATTCTCTGCTATGAACCTTGAAAATTTAGTTCTTTCTTGGAAATCTGAAAAAAAAAAAAAAGGAGTGTAAGCCTAAGGTAATTGTCCTTTTATACTGTTACACTTGTCATGGTGCCAGTATCCACATATTTCCCCTAAGGATGAAATTAAAATGCCGAATTTTCATGATTGTGTGATGATTACAGAGTAAGTGCTGAGGGAAGAATCATAAAGTGAAAAGACATCTGCACGCCTTCCCAACTGGTTAAAGTCAGGCTTGATGCTTTCTGTTATTTGCAGGAGACTTACTGACTATGGGTTTTCTTCATATTCCTGCTGTATGGAATATTTATCCCCTGATCATCATACAGTTCCTGACTGGTTGTGACCTGTGCCTTTAGGAAGAAACACTTGCCAAGTGTTGGCACCATTCAAAATGCAGTATATCCCACTTGCACTGAAAATAGCAGGAAAGTTGCACACTGCAGATCAGTTAACGTTGGTACAATACATTAGTGGTTGGGATTTAAAAAAATACACATTTCTCACTACCAAGAACTCTTCCCCAGTGATTAGACAGGGTTCTGCAGAAGAAAATTTTGGGCAGTGTGCAAATGAGCTTTGCATTATACACATAAATGCAATTCTCATATGAAGCTTAACTGCCCACCTTATTTATTCGCTCATGACATGTAAAAGAGAAGGCAGTAATGGGGGAGGAAATCAGGTTCTGACTGTATCAGTTTAATTCAGAGAACTTATGTTTGATTAAAAAAAAAAGCCACAGAAAGAGAATTGTGGACATAGAATTTATCTCTGCTCTTTCATTTCCCATTTTAGGGGGATGCAGCCAGACCTGTGAGGAGTGCTGCGAAAGCCAGCAAGACATATCAGGGGCTCACTCTTGGGGCTGAGTGATTTTGCCCTTGCTGACCACAGTGGAAGCAGATGAAAAGGACCAGCGTGTTGTGATGGAGTTCTCTGTTAGGTCCCCCCCTGGGGCTGGTGGGAGGGGGCACATCCATTTGTCCCGTTTTATAAGTGCAATGCCTTTCCCTCTTAAAAGGAAGAGATTGCCACATGCCATCTGCCCCACCATTAGTCAAACGGTGGAAAGAACTCAATAAGGGCTAAGAAGTACAATGCCCAAAGGGACACCATCAATCCCTTATTACCACAACTTCCTCATTCTTGAGTTGTTTATATTGATTTATCTTTTGCTCAGGTAGAGTGACTTCGAGTAATTTTCTCAGCAAGAGAACATGGATTGCTTCTGTTCGGAGCCCATGCCTGTCTGAGAATGTTTTCCAGCTGTCCTCACATGGTAACTGGGTGTGGGAGAGTGGGGCCGTTATCTTTTTCCCCTCAAAACTCTGTGGTTTCTTTATTCAGACACTTGTTTGGTGGGTATCAAACGATGAAGCCACCAGGACTTGGGGTCTATTTACATCAAGCTACCTTGTGTTTCCACTTCCATGGAGGATGCATGCTTTATATTTGAATGGCCAGTATATTACCTGGATAAATCTTGAGTTTTAGTCTGTCTTTAATTTTTTACAAGGATTAATGAATTATTTTAGCCAGCAATTTTCTTTTACTCAAGAACGACTTCTTCTAATATTCCTTTAAGTATTACTTCTGATGTGTCTGACATGTCTGATATGAATATATATATGTGTGTATGTATATACATATGTGTGTGTGTGTGTATATATATATATATATATATATATATATATATAAAGCATGCACATATCTCTCACCATATATTTTCTTATGTGTATATATGCCCATATATGCCCTATACTCCTCTAGGCTTCTTATCGTTTGTTTGCTTCTAAATTTCAAAGTTCTTTTTCCCTTTTCTCTCTTCCAATATACATTATTTTTATTGTAAAATCTGTTATTCACCACTTTTACCATGGGTCCTTAATGCAAAAATCAAGCAAATAATTTATCTTTTAATCTTCTCCCTTATCTATCTTTCTTGTCTTTTGATTATTTGACTTAATTTGTGCTCATTTTCATTTCGTAGACTTCACAATTTATAGAACATTAACCAGAAATATTCTAAAAATTTCTATTTTGGAGAGTTTTTATCTAATTCCTGGGGACCACTAAAATTTGGAAGTTTGTTCTTGAGCCCATCTGGAGAGGGTTTTTTTTGTTTTTTTTGTTTTTTTGTTTTTTTCAAGCTTGAATTTGCTTTCACAGGAGACTGGAAGAGAGACAATATCTCTTTACCATGTCCTTATCTCTGGTATATTTTCCCCTGGGCTCTTTCTTGATACTTGTATAATTTCTGAGTTTTTATATAACCAATAAAAAGTTGTTAGCATAGAAAAGGCAAAGACTCAAATCCTTCCACTAAGGTTTTGTTATGTTTTATTTTCCAGCTGGAAATACAATCTTGGACTTGCTTCAAAGAAATTTACTAACAAGAAGAAGCTCTGTGTTCCAGGGTATGAACCCCAGAAACAATCTTTTGGAGAAGAGATGTTTTCTATAACAGAATACTAAGTAGCAAGCCCTTCAAGATGCTGAGTGTGTCCTACTTGTCATTACAGGCATAAACTTGCCTCATTAAAAAAAAAAAAAAGGCCCTTTCTATTGAGCTGCACCCCTTGGTCTGGGCCCCTGTGGCTGCTGGCGTAGAAAATAAGACCGA
Organism: Halichoerus grypus; assembly: GCF_964656455.1. NCBI lineage: Eukaryota > Metazoa > Chordata > Mammalia > Carnivora > Phocidae > Halichoerus > Halichoerus grypus. The sequence continues at coordinate 119,522,961 of NC_135721.1, forward strand.
GATTATCAAACATTTGTTGAATTGTCTCAGTCTTGTCTGACGCTGATCCACATGCTATATAAATGAATGTGCATGAGATAGAAATAGCAGGTTAGAATGTAGTTTTATTAACTGTATGACTTGCAGTGGTATTTGCCTCCTGCTTTTTATGTAGGTAATGGCTCCAAGATGCTTTCTCGTCTTGTTCGAATAGTTTGGAAATTGACCCACACTGTCCTTCACCTGTAAGTTTGATCATCCACCTATGTCATGCCTCTTGTCATGCTCTACCCAACATACGGTGAACATTAATCTCACAATCAAAAGCCTGTATTATATTTTTAAATGCATTTTTATAGCCATCAGCAACTATTGCCTTCTGAGTACCTACTTGGTGCAAAGCTTGAGAATTTAGATCTTCTGACATCCAACCAAGAAAGATTTCGGTAAATCATGTCTAGGGAGAAGTTAGGAAGCACCATGTTTTCTGTTTCTGGAAAACCAGGTGTTATTTGGTCAGAGATTTTTAAATTGACTTAAGTTTCTTTATATAATTTTTAAAGACTCTATTGCAAAGAGAACATATGAATGCCTACTTAGCTCTTGGAAGCTTGGGGTCCTGGAGAAAATGCTGCTTTCTCTCTTGTTGCAGTTCAAGGCGGGGTACGTTGATGGCCAGAGGGGATCTGGCTGCAGCCCAAACCCATGCCTCTGACTTTAAATGCCGAGAGGACACACTCAACTTCCAATGGCCCATCTGACAATGATGAGACCATGGCTGACGGGAATTATCTCAAATTTGTCAGGAATGAGCACACACTTGCTAATGGCCTATTTCCTTCCCCCACATGCATCCCTGCAGAGGAAGAAGGCAAGAGAGAGCGGGACCCTTGGCTCAGCTTCTGCCTTTTCTCCTCTTTCCTTTCCCAAACACCCTCTCTTCTCACCCCAGGATCATTCTTGATTCTTGAATTCCCATCAGGTTTCAGGGGAAAGGGAAATACTATTTCTTGTACTTTTTGTTGGCGAAGAAATTGATGCTATCTGTCTCCCATTGTTCTGCCCACCATCCGGTTTGGACCTGACTGAGGGCAGGAATGAAGGTGTGCATCCAGTTGTGTCCCATGTCCTTTGAACAACTCTGTCATTGCAAAGAGATCCCATTTCAGAGATTGTTCCCATTTACTTGGAATACTGCTGGCAAACTCAATGCAATACCCAAATGAGAGTCACTGAATGTATTCAAAGAGCTACTAAAAAGAAAATCTCAAGAAAAAAAAAAAGTCCTCAATATCTTGATTGAACATTCAGATGGCTATAGACACGGAGGATATAAAATCAGCAGAAAGAAACAGGCTCTAGGAAACTGTTCCCCATCAGTAATAATGGTTTTGCCACAACCTGTGAGTAATATTTATACACTACAGTTGAATCATCATACCAACAGCACATGGTAGATGCTCAATACGTATTTGTGAGGGTCAGTACCATACTGCTGGTATACCTGCTTTTCTAGGTAACTGGATCTAAAGAAGAAATAATTAAAATGCATCTAGCCTAGAACTAAAGAGAGGTAAACTACAGTATTTAGAGTTGGGGGGGTTCTTTTAAAAATAAACTTTTTTATTTTAAATTTATTTTAAAAATTATCAAAATAGTAGAGAGAGTTCTCATATACCTCTCACTCAGTTTTAGCTTCCCCTAAAGTTAACATCATATATTATCATGGCATATTGGTCCAAATTAAGAAACCAGCCTTGGTACTTTACTATAACTTTATTTGAATTTCACATTTTTTCTCCATCAATGTCCTTTGTTGCTCTTGTTGTTTTGGGGTCAAATGCAGCATACCACACTTCATTTCTCTCTTAATCTACTCCAGTCCATGACAGTTTCTTAGTCTTTCCTTGCTTTTCATGATCTTGACTGTTTTGAGGGATTCGGGTATTTAGTAGAATGCCTCTCAATTTGTCTAATTTTCCTCATGCTTATGGATTTTGGGGAAGGATCCCACAAGGGGTACATGATAGTCACATGACATGACTGGTGATGTTAACTTTCATCACTTGGTTAAGGTCATGCCAGGTATCTCCACTAAAGAATTACTATTTATCCCTTGTAAGGGACCAGTTTTAGTTGTGATTTATTATTATTCCATTTTGCAAAGCTTCGGGTATATGCTGGGAAATGGTTCTTTATTGTGAAATGAAAGAAAAGTGGTTCAGTTAGTAACAGAAAGATCTTGTTGGAATCCTGGAGAAAGTTTAATCAGTAATGGACTTGTAACAAAATAATCCAACCCTTGAAGGACATGAGAGTTGGAGCTACGAGGCTGGTCCACGCAGCTCTTCTCTGAGCTCTTTCCATGGGCACAGGATCTGAGCAATGCCTCCCGTGTGCATGCTGGGCAGCAGGGAAACCCCACTCACCTGGACCTCATCTGTGTTGCTATTTGCTCTTCCCAACAGTCCTAACTCAGCCTCAGGCTCCCTTCCTGCACACAAGGCCCCACCGCATCACATCCTGGCCTCTGTCAGTTACTACCTCATCTAGTTCCCAAGCTCAGTGAAGGACAGAAGTGGGGAGGGGGTTTATCAGATGCTGAGATTGTGGAAGGTAGAGGAAGGTAGCCCTCTCTTAGGTCTGGTCTCTGGGTGAGGGCCCGACAACATCATTAGATTTTTCAAAGAGTGGAAATTAAAACTTTCACTAGCAGATCTTCTGTATTTCATGATGCTCCAGGAGGATCTGTCTCCTAACCTCTCTTGAATTATTATATAAAATGTTTATTTCTATTACCCTAGTGTTGTAAAACTACTTATCAGGGGTCGAGCACAGAGGTTTTAGGAATTAAAATGAATCTTTCTATCCATTTAAAAAATAGATTTTATCTTTAAGAAAAAATCTAAGAGGGATGCCTGGGTGGCTCAGTCAGTTAAGCGGCTGCCTTCGGCTTGGGTCATGGTCCCGGGGTCCTGGGATCGAGTCCCATATCGGGCTCCTTGCTCGGCGGGGAGCCTGCTTCTCCCTCGCCTCTGCCTCTCCCCCTGCTTGTGCTCTGTCTCTCTCTCTCTGACAGATAAATAAAATCTTAAAAAAAAAAAGAAAAAATCTAAGAATAGCAGGGATCTGAGTTTCTGCTTAAGCTTAGTGGGCTTCTGTGAAGTTTAGATACTTTGGGGTCTGTCTGTCCAGCTGTGGGAGTGACTCCATCAAGGTTTCCTTTGTATGAGGGATCCATTTCATCCTAGGTTTGGTGAAGGGGTGCTTGGTCTAGGGAAGAATTCTCAAGGAGATAAAATTAGGGAAAAATAATTTCAGGAGCTAATGATTTTAGTTTCAAAAGTCAATAAACTATAGAACAGTATAACCTTGCCATGATTTGAAAGCTGAAGTTGATAAAGAGTGTCTTAAAATGATGTAGAAACACAGAGCCATCAATTCAAGAGGAAAAATAAGAGTTTTGAGGACAGAACCAGGATATCTAATTGGAATCATCGGATTAACAGGAGGGGAAAAGGAAAGAGAGGGGAAGTAATAATTTTAAAAGAAACACAAGAGAATTTTCTTTGAGTTAAAGGAAGACAAATTTGCAGTTTTAATTTTCTCACTGGGTCTCAAGAAAAAAAATTACCAAAAAAAGACCAAAAAACAAAACTTACAAATTCCAAAAATCTAAGCCAGATAGAAATCCCTAAAGTTTTCCAGTTATAAATAGTAGATTATTTTTACATAGCAGAGTAAACCTGCCTAATATCAGATTTCTCTTTAACACGGAAAACTATTCTGCAACACCACAGACTCTTGAGAGGAAGAACTACAAAGTCGGTATCTTACACATGGGGAAATACACATATGTTGGCAGAAAAAATCTATCAGGACAGGTCTCCAAGAGTATGATCTATCCGTGTGAGGGTACGATCCGTGTCCATTGTCTGAGGAAATACCAGTGTACTCTGAATGTCATTACAGTAAGACCAGAGATTTCAACATATTGGAAAATATGAAAGGGAAAGAGACAGGGATGGGCAGTGACTAAATATATAGCAGGTAAGGATACATGGACATGATACATATGTTTATATGAACATGACATGTGATTATATATAAAATGGTACATAGTTGGATGATGATGATACTACTATGAATTTGTAGCATAGGTATTAAGTATTGTTGGAAAAGATGATACGAGTAGCAAGGGAAGACCTTTTAATAGACTGCCCCCCAAAACCAAAACCCAACTCTCAGCAAAATCCTGTAGTGGGGGTAGGGGGAGGAAGGAAGTAGCAAAGAGCAGGTAATTAAAATATGATAAAATTCTACCATAATGGAAGAAGTGAGGTCCCAATAATTCAACTAATGTAAAATGCAGGCCCATGGTATTATTAATTTGATGACACATATCATACGATGTTATCTGTAGATTGTACTGTCAAAAATCATAAAGGGGAAGATAGTGAGAAGTACATTGTATCCAACTGAAATGTGCCTACACTGAGAATGTCCCAAATGGTCACAAGGTTGTTACATTCTAACCATAACCCACCCTGATACAGGGTAAGAGCTTTAACCCACCCCTGCTAGAACTGGGTCTGGGCAGAGGGCAGGCACCACTGACTCATAGCTGATCTCCAGATTCGTGTTTGGCAGGATTTACCGCCAATTCCAAAGGTTTCATATTAAGGTAAAAAGTGACACTGTCTAAAGCATTCATATCTACAGGAGTGGGAGAGTAGATGCGTGACGGGTCAGTGGGAGAAATACAGGTTTCACTGTGATGATTAGAGAGGGGAATCACTAGCAGACTTAAAAATATAATAAACTTTCTACGGGGATGCCTGGGTGGCTCAGTCAGTTAAGCGTCTGCCTTTGGCCCAGGTCATGAACCCAGGGTCCTGGGATCAAGCCCCGCATCAGGCTCCCTGCTCAGCAGGGAATCTGCTTCTCCCTCTGCCTGCCGCTCTCCCTGCTTGTGTTCTCTCTCTCTCTGTCTCTCTGGCAAAATAAATAAAATCTTAAAAAAAAGAAAAAAAAATATATATAATAGAGCTTCTAAATTACCAAGAGAGAATGGAGAAAAAAATTAATTATTGTGTTATGAGACAAATACAAATATAATGAAGGATTAGAGAAAATACTGATGTCAGGGCAAAGAGAAATCAAGGTCATATTCATTCAACAGGATAAAGAAGGATACTGTATAATAATCAAATATAACAGTTCATAAAAGAGACCTACAAAGGATGTACATTCTTATATAGCAAAACACTTTGCAGCAAAATGTAAACATTGAGTTAGGGCTCTCAAATATATATATATATATATATAAAAATCCATGTGGGTAAAAATAGACTATTTGAAGAATGTAAACAATAAGCACAATTTATTTATATAGAATGTGTTAACCAAATATAAAAAAATGTCCTTTTTATGTCCTTGGAACACTGCAAGAAAAATAATACACTTAGTCACAAAAAAACCTTAATAAATTTCCAAAGGACAGACTTTACAGGTCCCATTTTCTGATACCTTCCTCCCTGCCCCTCCAAAAACAGAAATCAATAGTAAATGATATTTACCCCTGAAATACATAACTAGTTCATTTCTGTTTAAAAAATTTTTCTCAAACACCACGCGATTAAAAAGGGGAAAACATAAATCACAAAGTATTTTTAAAAGAATGAACGGGGGGGGGGAGAACCCCTCAAAATAAAACCTGTGGGTCACAGCTAAATCTAGATTTTTTTCAGAGGAAAACATATAGCCTGAATTGAATTTTTCAAATTTTTATTAAAAGAGGGAGCCTGAAAATAAACTTTGATTTCAACTGCACGCCATATCAAAATGGGCAGCCAGCATTTAGTGTTACATAAACTCAATGCAGAGTTAGGGAATGATTTGTGGTGGGCCAGGGGATGAAGCAGTCAGGAAAGTCCTCTCTGATGAGCTAATCTTGAACAGAAAACTCGGGAAAGGAGAAAGTAAATCAGGTGACAGTTTGTTAGGATCCACTGGTGTGAACCCGGATCTGTACAGGGACTTCTCTTCCAAGTACCGGTGGTTACTTATTTTTGGTTCACAATGAGGTGGCCAAGAAGGCTTGTGGAGACAACTGGAAGACCCAAATAACTTTCTTTCTTCCTTATTTTTCAACAGTGAAACTAGCTTTACAGTTTCTTATGATTATGTAAATACATTCTATTGTAAAAATAGAGTGAAATAAAAAGACATTTAATGGTCCCTTGAACTCCTGCTGTACCAAGATAACCAAAATCAATATTATTGATCATTTTTTCACGACCCTCTTTGTATATGTGTATATACATATATACAGATACTAAGTTGCTTATTTTAGATACTTTTTAGATTTTTTTTTCAGCTTTTGATGTCTGCCTCCTGCTTTCCCTTCCCTGCCCCCTCATTCTGCCCTCGAGAGCTAATAATGCAGTTTACATATCACATACTTTCCATAGCCTCTTTGATGGTCACATTACTCAGTGCCTACAGTTGTAGCTTGAACCGTTGATATAGATTTAAGTATTACTATGGATATACACTGCAAATACTTAGCTCTTATTTTAAAAAATGTCCACAGTACATCATGCTTCTCTACCTCTTGATTTTTTCCCTCACATAAATTATGGTAGTCCTTTCAAATCATTTGGTCTGAATCTAAGACATAATATTCCCTATTGTGAATGTACCATTATCCCTTCAACCTGTATACTTCTGAACGGTATTCGCTCCCCCACCCCCATTTTTGTTAAGGTTAAAAATCCTGCAGTAAATATTTATTTCCATGTATGGATCCTTACATGTTGGTATTTTTATTTCTATAAATTGGATTCTCAGGAATGGGATTATTGGGCCAACAGATATACATATATTTTTAATTTTTAAAGATCCTTGGAAATTGCTGTCCAAAAAAAACCTGTACTACTGATTCATGCTGATATCAACAATGAATGAACTCCACATAGTCTACATCCCTATTTATGATAAAAAAAAAAAAAATTTTTTTTCTCAGCTTATGGGTATAAAGGACCACCTTGTTAATTTTACTTGCATGGTCCTAGTAAAGAGAATGAGTATCCATTCTTTCATTTCCACTGGCCATTTGTTTGCAATTTTCTGTTCATATATTTTGTCCACTTTTTCCCTGTTGATTTGTATGTATTTTTGTTATCAACTTATTGTCTATTTTTAATATATTCTAACCTTTAATCTAGTACACATTAGAATTTATTTTCTTTGATTTGCTTTAGTATTGATTTAAAAATATCTTAAAAGATTTACTATTTATATAAACATCTGCCTTTTCTTCAATGCTTTTGGGGTTTGTTTTAGTTATAAGGGTTTCTCAAACCCTTAGGTTTTAACATATTGTCTCCTAACTTTTCATTGCATTTAAAATTATTTGTTTTTATCTCAGCCAGAATTTTTTTTTACATGTAACATGAAGTGAATATTTAATTTTTTCTTTTTGGTGGAAAACCAGTTGTACGGGCATCACTTATTAAGTTTCCACTGGATTGAAATACTACTTTAACCTATTAAGTGTTCATATATACTGGGATCCTTTATGGCACTCTGTTCTGCTTCTCTGATCTCCTAGACTTTTGTTATGTTAGTATCAACCTGGTTTTATTACAGTTGTATTATAATATATTTCAATATCTGGCAAGACAATTCCTTCTTCACTATTTTGAACACAAAGCTGAAAGTCAGTGTTGCCCCCCATCCTGATTTTATATACTTCAGCTTTTCCAGAGGTTTTATGAGCCTTCCAATCCCTTCTACGAAATCAGTTTTGCTTGAAATCCTGGAGTGGTTTATGTATTCCTGGCTGAACCCAGTGGACGCAATAAGAATATAGCAAGATAGCTGACCATTCAGTTAATATATAAAAAAGCTGGCATCCTTCTAACTGGCAAGAGATATTTACAATAATTAATATTTAAGGACATCATTTTCAATAGCAATAAAAAATATAAGCTGTCTAAGAATATATCTAAAAACCAAAAAATATGTAAAAGAAAATTATGGCAGATTTTCTTAACTATACCTTATGAAAAACATGGTATGTTAAAACACTAAAATGGACATTGATTGTGCAGAATAGGAAGCATGAAAATAAAGAAATGACAGCCACAGACTTGGACAATGAGCTCAGTCAGTTACATTAGCTTACAGAGTTTTAGTATCTATTATAGTGGTTTGTTATAAAGGATATTACCAAGAATACAGATGAACAGTCTGATGAAGAAGAACATAGGGTGAGGTCCAGAAGCGTCCTGAGTGTAGGAGATTCTGTTCCTGTGTACTTGGGGTGCAGCACCCTCCTGGCACATGGATGTGTTCACCAACCCTGAAGCTCTCCAAGCCCCATCATTATAGGACTTTTTTTATTTGTTCTTTTTTTTTACGTTATGTTAATCACCATATAGTACATCATTAGTTTTTGATGTAGTGTTCCATGATTCATTGTTTGCGTATAACACCCAGTGCTCCATTCAATACGTGCCCTCTTTAATACCCATCACCAGGCTAACCCATCCCCCCACCCCCCTCCCCTCTAGAACCCTCAGTTTGTTTTTCAGAGTCCATAGTCTCTCATGGTTCGTCTCCCCCTCCAATTCTCCCCCCTTCGTTTTTCCCTTCCTACTATCTTCTTTTTTTTTTTTTTAACATACAGTGTATTATTTGTTTCAGAGGTACAGGTCTGTGATTCAACAGTCTTGCACAATTCACAGCGTTCACCATGGCACATACCCTCCCCAATGTCTATCACCCAGTCACCCCATCCCACCCCCCACCACTCCAGCAACCCTCAGTTTGCCTCCTGAGATTAAGAATTCCTCATATCAGTGAGATCATATGATACATGTCTTTCTCTGAATGACTTATTTCGCTCAGCATAATACCCTGCAGTTCCATCCATGTTGTTGCAAATGGCAAGATTTCATTCCTTTTGATGGCTGCATAATATTCCTGTGTGTGTGTGTGTGTGTGTGTGTGTGTGTGTGTGTGTGTGTATACCACATCTTCCTTATCCATTCATCTGTCGATGGACATCTTGGCTCTTTCCATAGTTTGGCTATTGTGGACATTGCTGCTATAAACATCAGGGTGCACGTACCCCTTCGGATCCCTACATTTGTATCTTTGGGGTAAATACCCAGTACTGCAATTGCTGGATTGTATGGTAGCTCTATTTTCAACTTTTTGAGGAACCTCCATACTGTTTTCCAAAGTGGCTGCACCAGCTTGCATTCCCACCAACAGTGTAGGAGGGTTCCCCTTTCTCCTCATCCTCGCCAACATCTGTCGTTTCCTGACTTGTTAATTTTAGCCATTCTGACTAGTGTGAGGTGGTATCTCATTGAGGTTTTGATTTGGATTTCCCTGATGCCGAGCGATGTTGAGCACTTTTTCATGTGTCTGTTGGCCTTTTGGATGTCTTCTTTGGGAAAATGTCTGTTCATGTCTTCTGCCCATTTCTTGATTGGATCATTTGTTCTTTGGGTGTTCAGTTTCATAAGTTCTTTATAGATTTTGGATACTAGCCCTTTATGTGATATGTCATTTGCAAATATCTTCTCCCATTCTGTCGGTTGTCTTTTGGTTTTGTTGACTGTTTCTTTTGCTGTGCAAAAGCTTTTTATCTTGATGAAGTCCCAATAGTTCATTTTTGCCCTTGCTTCCCTTGCCTTTGGCGATGTTTCTAGGAAGAAGTTGCTGCGGCTGAGGTCGAAGAGGTTGCTGCCTGTGTTCTCCTTTAGGATTTTGATGGACTCCTGTCTCACATTGAGGTCTTTCAACCATTTGGAGTCTATTTTTTGTGTGTGGTGTAAGGAAATGGTCCAGTTTCATTCTTCTGCATGTGGCTGTCCAATTTCCCAACACCATTTGTTGAAGAGACTGTCTTTTTTCCATTGGACATTCTTTCCTGCTTTGTCAAAGCTTAGTTGACCATAGAGTTGAGGGTCCATTTCTGGGCTCTCTATTCTGTTCCATTGATCTCTGTGTCTGTTTTTGTGCCAGTACCATACTGTCTTGATGATGACAGCTTTGTAATAGAGCTGGAAGTCTGGAATTGTGATGCCGCCAGCTTTGCTTTTATTTTTCAACATACCTCTGGCTATTTGGGGTCTTTTCTGGTTCCATACACATTTTAGGATTATTTGTTCCATTTCTTTGAAAAAAGTGGATGGTATTTTGATAGGGATTGCATTGAATGTGTAGATTGCTCTAGGTAGCATTGACACCTTCACAATATCTGTTCTTCCAATCCATGAGCCTGGAACATTTTTCCATGTCTTTGTGTCTTCCTCAATTTCTTTCATGGGTATTTTATAGTTTTCTGAGTACAGATTCGTTGCCTCTTTGGTTAGATTTATTCCCAGGTATCTTATGGTTTTGGGTGCAATTGTAAATGGGATCGACTCATTAATTTCTCTTTCTTCTGTCTTGTTTTTGGTGTATAGGATTGCCACTGATTTCTGTGCATTGATTTTATATCCTGCCACTTTACTGAATTCCTGTATGAGTTCTAGCAGTTTTGGGGTGGAGTCTTTTGGGTTTTCCACATAAAGTGTCATATCATCTGCAAACAGTGAGAGTTTGACTTCTTCTTTGCTGATTCGGATGCCTTTTATTTCTTTTTGTTGTCTGATTGCTGTGGCTAGGACTTCTAGTACTATGTTGAATAGCAGTGGTGATAGTGGACATCCCTGCCATGTTCCTGATCTTAGGGGGAAAGCTCTCAGTTTTTTCCCATTGAGAATGATATTTGCTGTGGGTTTCTCATAGATGGCTTTTATGATATTGAGGTATGTACCCTCTATCCCTATACTCTGAAGAGTTTAGATCAAGAAAGGATGCTGTACTTTGTCAAATGCTTTTTCTACATCTATTGAGAGGATCATAAGGTTCTTGTTCTTTCTTTTATTAATGTATTGTATCACGTTGATTGATTTGCAGATGTTGAACCAACCTTGCAGCCCATGGATAAATCCTACTTGGTCGTGGTGAATAATTCTTTTAATGTACTATTGGATCCTATTGGCTAGTATTTTGGTGAGAATTTTCGCATCCGTGTTCATCAAGGATATTGGTTTGTAATTCTCCTTTTTGATGGGGTCTTTTTCTGGTTTTGGGATCAAGGTAATGGTGGCCTCATAAAATGAGTTTGGAAGTTTTCCTTCCATTTCTATTTTTTGGAACAGTTTCAGAAGAATAGGTATTAATTCTTCTCTAAATGTTTGGTAGATTTCCCCTGGGAAGCCATCTGGCCCTGGGCTCTTGTTTGTTGGGAGATTTTTGATGACTGCTTCAATTTCCTTAGTGATTATAGGTCTGTTCAGGTTTTCTATTTCTTCCTGGTTCAGTTTTGGTAGTTGATACATCTCTAGGAATGCATCCATTTCTTCCAGGTTATCTAATTTGCTGGCATATGGTTGCTCATAATATGTTCTTATAATTGTTTGTATTTCTTTGGTGTTGGTTGTGATCTCTTCCTCTTTCATTCATGATTTTGTTGTTTTGGGTCATTTCTCTTTTCTTTTTGATAAGTCTGGCCAGGGGTTTATCAATCTTATTAATTCTTTCAAAGAACCAGCTTCTAGTCTCGTTGATCTGTTCTACTGTTCTTTTGGTTTCTATTTCATTGATTTCTGCTCTGATCCGTATTATTTCTCTTCTCCTGATGGGTTTAGGCTTTATTTGCTGTTCTTTCTCCAGCTCCTTTAGGTGTAGGGTTAGGTTGTGTATTTGAGACCTTTCTTGTTTCTTGAGAAAGGCTTGTATTGCTATATACTTTCCTCTTAGGACTGCCTTTGCTGCATCCCAAAGATTTTGAACAGTTGTGTTTTCATTTTCATTTGTTTCCATGAATTTTTTTAATTCTTCTTTAATTTCCTGGTTGACCCATTCATTCTTTAGTAGGATGCTCTTTAGCCTCCATGTATTTGAGTTCTTTCCAACTTTCCTCTTGTGATTGAGTTCTAGTTTCAAAGCATTGTGGTCCGAAAATATGCAGGGAATGATCCCAATCTTTTGGTACCGGTTGAGGCCTGATTTGTGACCTAGGATGTGATCTATTCTAGAGAATGTTCCATGGGCACTAGAGAAGAATATGTATTCTGTTGCTTTGGGATGGAATATTCTGAATAAATTTGTGAAGTCCATTTGGTCCAGTGTGTCATTTCATTATAGGATTTTTATGGGTTTTTCATTACACAGGCATAACTGATTATAAATTCAATCTCCTCTCCCCCAAAGGAGAGAAAGTAGGGCAAAAAATTCCAAGTTTCTAAACATGCTTGGTTTTTTCTGGTGGCTAGCCCCCATCCAGAAGCCTACCATGAGTCATCTCATCAGAACAAGAGACACTCTTACCATCCAGGAAATTGCAAGGGATTTGGAAGCTCTGTCAGGAATTAGGGTCAAAGACCAAATAATAGAACAAAAGATGCCCCCAGTACCCCTATCATTCCAGAAATTACCAGGGTTTTAAGAGCTATGTGTCAAGAACCAGGGGCAGAGACCAAATATATATTTCTTATTATGTCAGAGTTAGCCAGGGTATAATGAACATGGCAACCATCACTCAAAATAATCTCAAGCTAGACATGATGGGTCATTTGATATTTCACTGTAATCTTATTACAAACTGAGAAAAAAATCTATATAGTTCCTTAGAGGTGACTGTTCTACATCACAAGGAAATGACTTCATGTAGAGGGCAGGAATGCATTTTATTTCATCAGATCTTTTGGATTTATGTCCTAATTGTGTCCATTTCTCAGGATGACCCTGAATAAGTTAGTTGACTTTTTTTTTTCTTTTTAGTTTGTTGACTTCTTTACAGCTCAGTTTTCACATCTCTAAAATGGAGAAATAAATCTTACCCATACTGCTTTTATGAGGGTAAATGAACAATTTGATGAAAAGAAAATGCTTAATGGAGTGACTGACGTATAGTAAGACGTGACAAATATCAGCTAGTAATATCAGTATCTCTTACATGGTGCCAATACATAGGGAAATGCAAAAGCTTCACATTTCTGAGTTGGCTGCAAAACCAAATCACACTTTTTGTTCCTTCTTGTTCTTCATTGCTGTCACAGAGCCTGGTTCACAGAAGCAACTGCAGGGTGTCTGCAATGATTGGGGCAGACTCGTGGTCTCATTGACACCAGCTCTCAGCTCATGCCTTTTATGGCTGCGGCATGCATGCCTCACCTTTCTGGATGAGAGAAGATCCTCTACTGCTGGGATCAAGCCACCAGTCCCCGGACTTTGTCCGGCCGCATTGCCCATTGATCTTTGCAGTATGCAGTATGGCAAGTGAGATTCTGTGAACTATAGTGCCACTTTGCCATGACAGACTGGGATCAGTGGTAGGTTTCTACATGGGTCCTGCCCTGGCCCCAACATAATGGTGATTGCTCCAGTGGAAGAAGGTGTTGGGAGGTGTCTCATCAACTTTCCATTTTTAGGGGGCCTCTGACCTAGCAGCCCGCTGAAGACGAATATGGTGATGTCTATGGTGTGTGGGAGGAAGATGCAAATTGCACAGTTGGCTGCCACCCAGACTGGAGGCTGGGGATGGAGGCAGAGCCAGGGGAGCGGAGCAAGGAAGGATCTTAGCTGTGGATGAAACTGTTTCATCCCTCCCCTGAGGGGTGGGCCATCAGGGTATTCTGAGCTTTGGCAGTCAGGGCAGGAGAACCAGGCTGAGGGGAGGTGTAGCCAGGATAGGCTCTGAGCCTCCACATACTTCTCGCTTCACCCACGTCTGAGCCCCACCTCATCCCTCCTCACATTCTCAGAGAACGTGGTGACGACCATCCGTTAGATCAAGTCCTCTCAATGTTCTTTGCTCTGACCTCTGAGGCTATATTTGCTCCAATGTCTCTCCTCTGTGAGGCCATCTCCCTGATTAACTCAGACCCCTGTGATATGCTCTGTGCAACTTCCTTTTCCCCATCTCTGTACTGAACATGCCCCTTTGCTTCCAGTACAGGCAGTTACTGTCTCCATCATTTATGGGATTCCTACCTCTCTGGGGGACACACTCTCCAATGGCCCAGTCCCAGTGTGCCTTTCAAAATGAAATTCTGAAGCCCTCTCAAAGTCTGTGTGCTTTCTGAAGACTTTTCCTGTTGTCCTAAAAGGTTATAATCTTACCTTACTCAGAACTCCCACAGAACCACTCCCATTACATTGGGTGTATGATATATTTATCTGAATTACATGGCAGAAAGTTCCTGAGGGGAGGCACTGAGACTTAATTATTTGTGCATCTCTAGCACTGCAATGAGAAGACTAAACACATATTGGTTTATTTGAATAACAAGACTTACATTATATAATGCATCATATATGGGAGGAGCACAAGCAAAGATGCTCAACATTAATTTATTAAGAAAATGCAAATTAAAGCCAAAATGAGATACCCACTAGAATAGCTACAATGAAAAAAACAATAAAACTGACATTATCTCATGCTGGCAATTTTACAAATTAACTGGAACTCTCGTTAATTGCTAGTGGAAATGCAAAATAATACAGCCATTTTAGAAAATAGTGTGACAGTTTCTTATGAAGTTGAACATATATACTTACAGCAATTTTTCTCCTAGGTATTTACCCAAGAGAAATGAAACTTTACATTTATCAAAAAAAACCCAAAAAGCTATTGTGAACATTACAGTGGTTTTATTCATAATCATCAAAAACTGGAAACAACCCAAATGTCTTTGAACTGAAGAACTGATAAACTGGTATATCCATACATTGACATACTATTCAGTATTAAAAAAGAAACCAACTGCTAATACAAACAGATTCATACTATATGGTTTTGTGTAGATAATGTTATGGACTCAATATGTCCTCCAAATGCAAATACTGAAACCTAATCCTCAACATCATGGTATTTGGAGGCAGGGCCTTTGGGGGGTGATTAGTCCATAAAGATGGAACCCTCATGAATGGGATTAGCGCCCCTCTATAAGAGACCTCAGAGAGCCCCCTTGCCCCTTCCTCCATGTGAAGATGCAGTGAGAGATGGCCATCTGTGAACCAGGAAGCAGGCATTCACCAACACTGAATCGGCCAGCACCTTCATCTTGGACTCCCCAGCTCCCAGAACTTTGAGAAATAAATGTATTTTATATAAGCCACATAGTCTGTGGTGTTTTGCTATAACAGCCTGAACAGAACAAGACAGATGATATGCTGGGAAAGACAAAAATTATAGGAACAGAAAACAGATCAGACTCTGAAGTTGGAGGTAGATGGAGGACTTGGGTTGGGGGGTTGTTAATGTTCTATATCTTGGTTTTGGTAGTAGTTAGGTGTTACTTATTTTTCAAAACTCCTAGAACTGTATAACCAGAAAAAGCAATTTTTACTGTATGTAATATTAGACTTCAGTTTTTTTTAAAAAAGTAAAGAAAGAAGACATTTTGGAAGTAGTGCAATCTCTCTCACCCGTGGTCCACAGAGAGGGCATGAGCAACCCCTCCACCCAGCTGGCTTCCAGAGTTCCCTGCTTTAACCAGAGGTCACTGAGCTGGTGAAACCAGAGTGTGACGACTACTACAGTCTACCCCAAGGTGCAAGGTTGGAGGTGGTAATGACTTAAGCTATATCACAGATGTGAAGGAAGCAGAAGTGAGTTATCTAGAGTTATCAAACAATTTTATGTCAAGAACATGAATGCAAACATTTGACTGACATAAATTTTATTGAGCTTTTACACATTAACCCAACCCAATGGACAAATGGATAGAATTCAGTGAAAATAATGTCTGTCAAAAGACTGACATATTTAATTTTAAAATAGCTAATCAGTCTTTCCTTTGGACTCTCATAGCCTCCACATATACCCCTTGATTACAGTATTTATCAAAATGTATTTTAATGATTTGTTTGTCACCCAGGCTTCTCCACTAGGACTTTGGGTTCCTTGGGGTCAGGGATTTTAACATACTGATTTTTTTAATTAAAAAATTTCTTTTTATTTGATACAGTTGACACAATGTTAAATTAACTTACTGATTTTTGCATAGCAGGTACATAGTAAAGTCAGTGCTCAATACATTTCTTTGGAAAGAATGAGAGGATGAAAGAACTCATGATTTCTACCACTAGACGCCATCTTGTCCTCTACTTCTCCATAATTCACCCACTCTATACATCTCTAACTTCCACAGACCCTCTCATGCCTGTAGCAATAGCCCTCCTGCTGCCCACTCCTGTCCCTCGTACAATTCTACATCCACATACCAGACAGACTGATCTTTCTGAAACACTAATCAGATCTCACCACTCCCAGGCTTCCCTTAACCAATGGTCTCCAATCAAGTTTAAAACAAAGGTCAGATTCCTTAGTTGAGCTTTTAACACCCAACAATTTCTGTTCCTTTCTACCTCTCTGACCTCACATCTAAACACTCCATCTTTGCCCATTATGCAGCAGACCATCAATTTTCTTTCAATGCTGCAAACGTGGTTGGCAGGGTCTGTCTCAGAGTCTTTGTGCAGGTAGCTCTCTGGCTTATAGTGTTTTTAGTCTGCTCTTCACATTACTGGTTCTTCTCATCATGCAGATCTTTGCTTCAATATTTCCTCCTCTGAGAGGTCTTTCCTGACCACATAATCTAATCTCACTCTCGATCATGTGACCCAGCTTAATTTCTCTGTATAGCACGTGTGCCAATGGGATGCTTGTATTGTCTATTACATATCTGACAATAATTCTGCCTCCCCTCCTGTAGTGTATGCTCTAAGAGATCAGGAATCTATGTTACCCCTGGTATCTCCCCATAGCCTACACATAATAAATGTTTAATGAATGCTCAGTGGGGGATGGATGAATGGATGAAGAGATGAATTCATGAATGAATGGCATCTTTCACCAAATCACCATTATTTTCTAACAGAACATCCACATCAACCTTATCATACAAGTTTTCCCTACTCTGTGCTACCCTGAAATATGTGCCAGACAACCCCACTGATGCCTGTCTCTAACTGATGTATATTATATGATTAAGTTAATAGGAAGGAGGAGGATGGAATATGGAATCAGACATAGCCTTCAGCAGGGTGGGGAGAAAAAAAAATTTAATGGTGGGGACAAATACAAGATGTTACATACTTTATAATTCTTACAGCTATCCTTGATCTATACAGTTCCTAATTCCCTCTTAGATGGTAACTGAAGGCATCTGTGTTTCTTTTATCCTTGTGAGACTAATGCTCACTCATCTTCCCAGCCTGTCCAGGCCACAGTTACCTTAGAGAAGGTCATAAAGACTTCCACTTCACTACCCCTGCCTGGCCACCCGAAGCTGTGGTCAGGCCTGGCCTGCAGCTACAGCAGACAAATCAGCACCATCTCGTTTCCAAACTCTGATTTGCCTTTCTGAGGCCTCCAGAACTTAATGCGGTCTCTGCCTCTGCCCTGTCCAGGGATCATTTCTAGATGTTTCGTTGTAATATTAAAAAAATCAAAGCAGACATATTTTCATTTTGTACAATTGTCCTTTGACAACTCAGCTGAAAAAAAGCAAAAAAGCAAAAAACAAACCCAAGCCTCTGTATCTAACATGAATAGCAAGTGTACCTTGGCAACTTTAAAATTAGAATTTCTCCAAAGCCAAAGTCAGACTGAGCAGGTGACCAGATGCCAGTTTTTCAGAATGGGTTTCTAGAATCAGATTGCCTGAATTCAAACCTTACCAGCTAAAATTGGGCAAACCACATGACATCTCTGCGTCTCACTCTCCTTATCCACACTGAGTGTCCCAGTCTCTCTCTCAAGCTGGTGTGGTGAGGGTTCCATGAGTAAATGCGTGCAAGGCTCTTTGCACAGTGACAAGCACATAGAATATGCTTCATACCTGGGGAGGTCTACTAAAAATAATTATTATTGAGTGAATTTATTGATTATTTTACTTTTTCTTCCACAAAATAATACTAACCTTACTCTCCACTTTGAAGCATTCATTACTGAAATTATAATATGCAATTTCCTTCATTGATGGCTCTATATCCTCCTTGTCCTGTTTGTTTGTTTGTTTCCCAGAGCCTGGAGATGGCAGGGTGCGGGTAGAATGGGAACACTCTTTGCCTCATCCACTGGCAGCTGGAGTGAAATTCTAGCAGTCGCTCCAAATCCAGAGCTGGGACGCATCCAGCAGTGGAGCCTGCAGGAAGTAAACAAGTTCCACCCACTTCTACTTCCCTTCTGGTCCACATCTGGGGACTCGCAGCCACCCCCAGACTCCAGAACACCCTCATCCTACACCAGGAGTCAACAGACAGGAAAAAAAAAAAAAAAAAAAAACCCACTGCTATAGAGGAGAATGTATTTGCTACAGAAAAAAAAAAAAAAAGAAAGAAAGAAAGAAAGAAAAAAGACTGAGTCCAAGGTAGGAACTTTTCATGGTAGTTCAAGAAATCTAATTCTAAAGAGCCCTTGGGAGAAGCCAGGGTCCTCCCCAAGGGAAAAGATGGCAAATTGTATCATTTCAATTCACACCCATGAATGATGTCTCTGCAGCTGTTTGAATTCATTCTGAAATACAAGCAATCTCAGTAGGAGTCTGAATTTTCATAAAACAATTCCCTGCTGAGTTGGTTCAGCTAGCTCCACCCTAGCCCTTCCATACACCTCGGCGATGAGGACATTCAGAGTCATTTTTGCTTATTTAAGCACTCACAGAGTCTTGGGATATCCAACTCTCAAGGCTAATGCATCTCTGGATATTTTGCCCCTGCCTGAAACAACACACAGCTCTCTGACAGCATTGGAAAACATGGGCAGGGGCTGCACATTGAGGAATAGAGTCCTGGCCCCAACTGGGTTAAGTTTCCTGCTTCTAAACCTCTTTAATTGAAGGTCCTCAACTCAAAGTCTGGTTGCCTCGGGTCCCCGAGTCCATCCAAGGGGAACAGTTGTACCCACTAAACTGTCCTCTTCCCTAGTGTTCCCAAAGGAAGTAGAGCAAATGCGTCAGGTGTTCCTCCAAGGCAGTTGCTATGTACTCAGGGGTCTTCAACCGCAGACCCCTTAGCTCAATCTGACTCTTTCATTCACTATTATGATCTCATCTCTGGGACCAGGATGATGTGCTCTGACATTAAAAAAAATTTTTTTTTTAAATTGTGGTACAAAACATTTAACATAATATTTACCATCTTAACCATGTTTAAGTACACAGTTCAGTGGTATTAAGTACACTCATATTGTGCAACCATCACCAACAACCATCTCCAGAACTGTTATCATCTCATAAAATGGAAATGTTATACCCAATAGACAGTAACTTCCCATTCTCCCCTCTTCCCAGCCTCTGACAACCAACATTCCATTTTAGGTATGAATCTGACTACTCTAGGAGCCTCACGTAAGTGGAATCACACAGTATTGGTCTTTTTGTGACGGACTTATTTCACTCAGCATAACATACTTGAAGTTCATCCAGGTTGCTGCAAATGTCAAAATTTCCTTCCTTTTTTAAGGCTAATGGTCCATTTTATGTATATGCTACATTTTGTTTGTCCATTTTTCTGTAAATGGACACTTGGGTTGCTCTCACGTTTTAGCTATCATGGATAATGCTGCCATCAACACAGATATACAAATAACTCTGAAACCCTGCTTTCAATTCTTTGGACAACATACCTGGAAGTGGAATTACTGGCTCATATGGTAATTCTATCTTTAATTTTTGGAGGAAATACCATACTGTTTTCCACAGTGGCTGCACCATCTTGCATTCCTGCCAAATGTACATGATTCCAATTTCTTCACATCCTCACCAACACTTGTAATTTTGTTTTGTTTGGATGGTAGCCATCCTAATGGGTGTGAGGTGGTATGTCACTGTAGTTTGGATTTGCATTTCCCTAATGATTAGTGATGCTAAGTATCTTCTCATGTGCTTAGATGACATTTGTATGTCCTTTTTGGAGAAATTTCTATTCAAATCCTTTTGTCATTTAATTGGTTTGTTTGTATTTTTGTTGTTGAATTTTAGGAGTTCTCTATGTATTCTAGATACTAACCCCTTACCAGATATAAGATTCACAAATATTGTCTATTATGTAGGCTGCCTTTTCACTTTGTTCATAGTGTCCTTTGACACACACAAGTTTTTCATTTTCATGAAATCCAGTTTGTCTATTTTTTCTTTTGTTGCCTGTGCCTTTGGTGTCATATCCAAGAAATCATTGTCAAATCCAATGGTGTGAAGATTTTTCCCTGTGTTTTCTCCTAAGAGGTTTATGGCTTTAGCTCTTTCATTTAGGTCTTTGAATCACTTTGAATTCATTTTTGTACGTGGTGCAACATAAGAGTCCTGGTATGTTTTCTGGTTGTTGGTCTCTAAGTATTTTCTAATCTCTCTTGTGATTTCTTCTTTGATCCACTGGCTGTAAAAGAGTGTTAATTTCCTCAAATTTACAAATTTTCCAGTTTTATTTCTGTTATTGGTTTCTAACTTCATCCCACAGCAGTCACAGAAGATACTTTGTATGATATCTTTTAAAATCTACTAAAACTTAATTTATGACTTAACATATCATCGATCATGGATAATGTCCCAGGAAGTACAATTGAGAACAACATGCATTGTGTTGCTGTTGGGTATCTGGTTGGTTTATTGTGTTGCTCAGGTCCTCTATTTACTTACTCTTCTTCTGTCTGGTTGTTTTATCCATTATTAAGAGTGGGGTATTGGAGTCTCCAGCTATTATTGTAGAACTATTTCTCTCTTCCATTCATTCAATTTCTGCCTATTTTTTGATGGTCGGTTATTGTTTATAACTGATATATTTTCTAGCTACGTTGAAACTTCTCTTAATATAGTATGTCCTTCTTTGTCTCTCTAACTTTTTTGATTTAAAGTCTATTTGTCCAGCACCTGGGTGGCTCAGTCGTTAAGCGTCTGCCTTTGGCTCAGGTCATGATCCCCGGGGTCCTGGGATCGAGCCCCGCATCGGGCTCCCTGCTCGGCGGGAAGCCTGCTTCTCCCTCTCCCACTCCCCCGCTCTCGCTAACTCTCTCTCTGTCAAATAAATAAATAAAATCTTTAAAAAAAAATAAAGTTTATTTGTCCATTATTGGTACAACCACCCCTACTCTCTCTTGGTTGCTATGTGTATGGACTGTCTTTTCCAACCTTTCACTTTCAACCATTTGTCTCTTTGGATCTAAAGTGAGTCTCTTATAGATAGCATACAGTTGGACCATCTTTTTCATTCTGTTGAGCTTTGTCTTTTGATTGGAGAGTTTAAACAATCTACATTTAAATTAATTACTGATAAGAAAGGACTTCTATAGTTTTATTTGTTTTTGATATACTCTATAACATTCTGTCCCTCATTACTGATATTACTGTCTTTTTTGAATTTTTTTTTTTTTTTGTAGTGAAATGTCTTAATTCCATTCTAATTTCCCTTTGTATATTCTGTAACTATTTCCTTTGTGGTTACCATGGGGATTACACTAAACATCCTATAGTTCTAATACTCTAATTTGAGTTTATACCAACTTAACTTAAATAACATACCAACACTGCTCCGTCACAACTCTATCCTCACCCATTACAGTTATTGATACCACAAAATTACATCTAAAGCAAAAACTAAAAAGAAGATGGCTAAGAGTTTCCTCCATAAGAGACAAAGCACCTCTGACTCTCAGCTCCATCCCTGATGGTTTGGTCCACTAAGCTGTCCTTGCTTCAGGACTCAAGCTATAATGTACTTTTGAGAAATTATCTGATAAAAGAATTGAAAGAACTATGGCAGAATTGGGCTTTCCCAAATTGGTCATATTGAAGATGCTGTCTGGGTTGGGTACCAAACGCCATTTCTCCAAGCATCTCCAAAACAGCAGTGGTATGGACAACAAACAACGTGATGTCATGCTCATAACAAAGCTGGATTCTTAAGATACATAGCTGGAGTTTTCACTTTCTGACCTAGAAATGAAGCCTCAGAGGTCTTAGATGCTTCCACAGCATCATTTCCCCTTGCCATTAGACTAATAAGAAGGTATCATTCATTCTATTATACCGCTGGTGTCCTTCCCATGTTGTTACTGGCATACTCTGTGCTTTAAACAACAGGAACAAGAAACATCCCATGAGAAACCCCAGGTTAAATTTATTTGATTTCCTTTTTAAAAAATGAATAAAGCCAGAAATGAAGTAGAATTGTGAACAGGCATGTTTTCCTGGCTGAGTTTGGGGAGGCAGGCTGTGGTGACACCAGAGATGGGCAGGGCTGGCTGCCAGTAGGAAAACCCATGTGATGGCTTCTCTCCCTGTATCTGTATGAAAATGGGCTCATCTGGTCTGGCCTTGGGGCTTGGAGTGTCTCCTCATTTTGCAGAAAATGCAGGAGGTTTCTGGTACCTAGCAAACTCTCAAAGCTGTGTGGGTTTGAGCTAAAGAGAACACATTTGATTGTGATGACTACTAGATCTCATGAAATGAAGACAGAATGGGGAGACATCCTGGATTTGACTGGTTATTAATACCGGTCTATACCAGGGAAAGGTAGCTCATCAAAGAAAGCCAGAACTCAGATTCCCTGGGAATTCACCCATTCTTGAATCTTCACCCCTTCCAATGTAGTTCAATATAACATAAGGGGGTGTCTCCTGGAGGTGAGGAAAAGAAAGTATTGGTGAGGCAGGGGTGAGACAATTCAAGACAGAGGCAGCTTGGGTACCTGATGTCTCATCAGTCTGCTCCACTTAGCAAACAGAATCTCCTGCCTGGGGGCATCAAGGCTGAACTATATAAATAGAAAATTGGATGGGTTATAGTCAAATGGTAAGACAGAAACAAAATGTACCAGTTCTGAAAGGAGAAATTCTTCAAGCCATGTAAATAAGGGGGTCAACTTTTTGAATTTACTAAGTATAGGCTCTATGCCTAAAAGTCTTTGATGGTAGATCTCAAAAACTGGGCATTCTGAATTCTGATCAGAACTATACCCTGTCATAGTAAACAGACTAAGACTGGAATCTGGAAAGGAAAGAGAAGATCATTGGATTGCTTAGCTTTTGCTGCATAGCAGACCACCCCAAAACCTCTATAACTGTAAACATTCATCATTTCTCATGATTTCCTGAGATTCATGAGATTCATGACTCTCTGGCGGGGGTGGGGGAGGGCTCTTCTGGTCAGGGTTGCCTTGGCAGAGGCTGGGTGGTCTAGGATGGCCTCACTGACACATCTAGTGGTTGGAACAAAATCAGCTGTGGCTGTGGAGTTGATTTGACCACATGTCTCTCATGGCCCAATAGGCTAGCTCAGGCTCATTTACATGGCCTTGGTCACAAGGTTCTAAGTGTGGCCAGAGAGAACCTAATGTGCACTCACTTTCCAAGCATTGCTTGGGTCACACTGGCCAAATCAAGTCATGAAAGCAGTCCAGAGACAGTGTGGGAAGGCACCACCAAGGCCATGGGTAGAGGAAGAGAAATCATGTGCAGCCATTTTTACAATCAACCCCAAGTGTTTTCTCCTTTCCACTCATCCTGTTTCCTCTTGACAGAATCACCTCCTTCTTCCATTTACAACAACTGACCTGAATTATATTCACTAAACAGGAATCTCTCCAACATGCTTGCTGAATATCCAGAGATTTCGGTGCAATTTGTTAATAAGGTTCTCTCATGTGTCAGAGGTTGGATGAAATGCGGCTGGTCAGCATGTTTCCAACATAGAAAGTGTACACCAGCTCTGGAGTTAAGTCACAAGCTCAACACTAAATTTATTTTCCATGGGGTAATTGCCTAAGCTACCGCTTTTCCAAGAAGAATCTTTCTGGAGCCTTTGTTCTTTTGATTGAAATTTAATCAGCTTCTTGTTTGACAAAAATGACAGGCTGCGTGAAAGGGGAAACAGAGTTTGGGTTTTACCAATCCTAATTCCTATCAAACATCAGAAGAAAATAAGCACTTTCTACATAATGTGTTCCACTTCATGTTGTAGACTCAAATTTATCACTTAAAGAGAGGGGGAAAAAAAAAGCCTAACTGTTTACACTTCGAGGGGAAAAAAAAGAATGGAGACAGTTAACTCCTTCTCTCTGGGGTTTTCCATATCAAGTCTTTTTTAAAGAGAAAGACTTCTTGAGTTTGCCATTTGGCTCAGTGGAGTAGAGATACAAAGAAGTCAAAATTCAAGAGAGCACTTCCAGGTGATGCGTCCTGAAATCTGTTTGCCTTCTGGCACATAGGACCTACTCAGGAGCCAAAATTTACTGTCAACCAAGTCTCACCCAGACCATGAATTCTGACCCCCAGCCCTAATACCGAATTTAAGAGAGCAAGAATTCTTAATTCTGTGACTACGAAAGCACTGGATTTGGAACTGGAAGACATCCTCATCTTAGGCAGATACTCAATAGCTCTGTGATCTTGGACAGATTACACACATCCTCTGTGATTTTATTTCTGCATGTACATGATTTCTCCACTTGAAAGGTGGTTGGTTGGGAGGTTTAGAAAATGGGCATCTATGTACAAATATGGAACGCAAAACTTAACTTCACAAATGTTAATTTTACACTATCTTCTTTCTTTCCTTTCTTCCCCCCTTCCATGCTGTTCCCATTTTCCTGTTCTGGGGAAAATGCAGGACAGCACAAAATAGAGATGATGATGATGATGATGATGATGATGATGATGATGATTCTACTACTAATAACAATACGATAAAGCCATATTGTGTGTTTTTGTGATAGAGAATACAGCAGATACTTAAAACAGAGGCAATTTGGACCAGTTTCATAAATTTGCTAGTGATTGGTCATAGGTAGGCAGGTGGCTCCATCCCAGCCAATGACACAGAGGGGAAGCCCACCTGTCCAAGATCCCATGACTAGCAAGTGGCAGAGTCTGTGTTTGAGCCCTGGCAGTCTGATTTCAGAATCCATGTGCTTTTCTATTAATCTATAACTCCTCCCTAATATAAACTAATTCATTTATTCATTCACTGTTCAAAAATATGTTGTCTATGAATGCCACACACTATGGTGATCATTGAAACAAAGCAAAGCCATGAGGGGATCACAGAAGAAGCGGCAGTGAATTTTGTCTGGGGTAGGGAGGCAGAGCTGGATGCAAGGCTTGGTCTCATCACTTACATGGATGTGATGTTCTGCATGTCAGTTGGACTCTATGAATTCAGCCTCTAGTTTTGTTTAATGGGTAGTGGGGGCCTGCCTTCTGGTCTACCTCTCAAGTTTAGCATGAGGACTAAAGCCAAGTCACATGTGAAAACACCTACCCCAGAGTCTAGCAAGTGGTAGTTACTCAATGAATGTTCGAGAAGAGACTTCACAAAAGGGCAAGGTTGTGCAGAGGGACATTTTTGGAAGATCGGGACAGCAAAGGGGGTGGGGTGGAAAACTCAGGCTGAGAGTGGAGACAGGGAGAAGACAAGGGTAATCAAAGGATGCAACCAGAAGTAAACAAGTTGGATGCAAGAGAGAATGGCAAGCAGCCCCAAGAAGTACAGCCTGACTTTCAGTAACCCAAGGGCTGAATCCTCACCCTGACACTGATGACTCTGGGGCCATGGCCAAGTTGTTGAATATCTATGAACCGGTTTCCTCATCCATATCACAGAGATGAGAGGGTCTCCTTCCAAGGAGGTTAAATGAGGTCATGGATACAAGTACCATCTTGATGATACTCCACATGTGATGTATGTTCAATTAACTGTGGCCAATATGTTTATTGGCAGCAAGGAACATGATGAATGGGAGGTGGGGCAGATGGGCCATACTCGGTAGGGCTTTAGAGCCTCCAGCCCAGATAACATCCATTGTCCAGCTCACTGTGATAATTCTGACTCTTCTCATGGCCTCAAGCAAGACCTTTAGGCCTCTCAGCCAAGGATCAAACCACTAGCACCTCTTGTCTCCTTATCTCTGCCTCTAATTTGACTGGATCTGTTTGATGCCTGGGGTGCCCTTACAAATAGCCCTTCCTTCTTATGCACACAGGAAACCATGCTTTGCCAGCTTGAAGTAGAATCCCATCTCACAGAAGTCCAGTTCAGATTGAGAATTTAAAGCCACAGATGCTAAGGAAACATGATGCTGAGAAAGTTTCATTAACCCTTCTTTCTTTACTGTTCCTCAGAAAGTCCTATCCCCGGGTTTGACCTGAAGGCAAACGGTTTCCGAATCAAGGCTGGCCCGACACTCCCAACCATAGCTGGTCACACCTGCCCCACCCCAGGCCACCCTCCATTCTGACACTTTCATGATGGAATGGCTTTAATTATTTATGGCTGTGTGTCCCCAGCTAAAGGGAGTTCTTAAAGGACAGCTATGCTGTTTAATTCACCTGTGGATTCCAAGCCCCAACAGAGTCTCCTCTCTTTAGACCATGCCCGAACAAATAAGTTAATGAATATAAACAATCAGCCCCAGAGCGCTACTTTTGGGAGATGCTCCCAGGGAGGGTTATGTCCCAGGATACAGGCCCCAGGACATGGGTGCTCAGGGAGAAGGGAGAGATAATACATGTGCAAGGAGGGGAGAGCCCAGGAGCTGGATGTCTCCACCAAATAAAAATGGGCAAAGTCATCAAGCTTCAGGCCAATACCAGAGGAAGAATGGTGGGTCTTTCTAAAGAGCTGGGCCCCACCCAGTGACCACAATCCATTGTTTCTTGCTCTGTTGGCTGCTCCACAAAGCAAGGGGACAGCAAGCCAGGAGTTCTGGGCCCAACATGAGCAGAGCAGGGAACACAGGGGTATGTAACTGTGGGTGTGTCTCTGTCTGCAACCATGTTTTAAGACAGGAGAGCAGGAGAGAGGAGGAAACAGACACTGGACAATTCGGGGATAGGATATAAATAAAGACCCTTGGACAAATGACACTGAATTCTAAGTGGGAACTTTTATCATGTACCAAAGAGAGTAGTTTTTGCTTCTAACAGAGATCTTGTTCCCTTAGATGAGATGACAGATCCCCAAATTTCTACTTCTTCTTAGATGAGGGGAAAGAGCAAGGAGGAGAAGTGGGGGATGGGAGAAAAGGAAGGAGGAGGGAAGGAGGGGATGAAGGAGAGAGGAGGGAAGAGAGAAGGAGTGAATTTCACGAAGACCACAGGGAAAGAAAGAAATCGCAGCAACTGAACTCTTCCCTTTTTCCTTTTTAATCTTAGTTTAGATGTTCTCCTGGTAAAATCATTACAAAGCCTGTTTATTTTTAAAATTGAAAGATTGGGAAGAGTCATAATGAGATATTATGTGTAAAAGTTGCACATAAATTTCCTCTTGTCATATTTTGGGCTTCACTAACGTATCCCCTTGGCAGGAGGGAGGGAAGCTGATCGCTTTAGTATAGATTGTGTGCGCCTCAGAAATATTGCCCTAGGAGAGAGCTCCTGGGTGGCTGACTTGGCTCCATGCTGATTTAGAAATTAGCTGGGCTTTTATTGGCCACACTAAATTGTTCTCTGGAAAAAAAAATACATTTTTATTACAGAACAAGGGGCAGATGATTGAAACAAGACTTCCTTCCCCGTTTTGAGCTGTGTTTTAGACTGTCAAGTATACGTTCTTCTCTGGGGTTCTTGCTGCTGTTTAATGGGGGCACGCAATATCCACCAGTAAAGAAATTACCTCGTTTCCCTCATGTCCCCAGGGAATTCCTTATCCCTTAATAATGTTCTGCTTGAGTTCTTCTGAGTGCATGAGTGGGCAAGTTGAGGAAAATGGAGGCGCTGTACAATATTCATATTGTAAGGTTCTGGAATGAGAAGGAACTGGGAGTTGTCCTTACAGAAGGGATTAGGAAGACTGCATCTGGCCACCAGCCATTGACTACAGACCCCGGGCCATGGTAATACCACAAAGACACATAGCTGCAATGTTCTACCGGAAGCAGCTCGTGGCCAGGGCTGTGCAAGGCACTTGCACATAAAACCAGGCCAATCAGAAGTGACTCCGGGAGCAAAGGAATTGTTTGTAGACAACACCCAAACCAACGCTTATATGGTTCCTCTTTCTCGATGAGCAGCCTGACTCCTCTGACTTCCACCTCCAATTTGCCATGGGACATCGGGTTCTTCCTCAATTCTGGCAAGGCCCTTGAAGCACGGCTGTGCCCACCACTGCCCTCCCCTCCATTTCCACTGCCCTCCTGATTTCAGAACGAGGATCTTGCTCAAAATCTGCTCCAGCTCTGGGCCCCTTATCCCTTCAGGAGAAATGCTATGTTTATATGGATGGGAACTAGCTGTTTTCTGGAAACTTTCTAAAAATTAGTTTCATTTATTAAAACCTCAAAGCCAAAAATCGTATCCAAAGTAAATTAGTAGAGTAATACAGAGTAATGAGGGTATTTGAGGGATGGATTGCTCAGCCAACTGAACCATCTTATTAACCCTTCAAATACAACTCCTGATTTTCTTTTTTTTAAATCTAAGATGTGTAAGTGTACCTCCCTGCATGAATACACAGTATGATGAAGTTGTTATGATCTTGGACTTGAGGTTATGCCAAAACTGAATATGACATGGGTGCTCTCACATTCCAGATTTGGGTCCCTGGGAAAACCATAGGCCATCATTTACTGATCCTGTTTCCTCACCTATACTATGGGGTTAATCACAGCCCTATCCATGAAGGCTAAATATATATGTGCATATATTATTATATATGTATATATTATATATGTATATATCATATAAATGTTTTGCATGCATATATTATATGTGTATTATATGTGCATATGTAAATGTAGTATATATGTATTTTATATATAAAATATATAAAACATACAAAAACAGTAAGTACCACACCTGGTACTTACCAGTAATAACTCATTAAATGTTACTGCTGTCATTGCCCACCATCAGCACTTCTTAGCTGAAAGGTAGATTTATTTTCCCCACAAGCTAAATTCTACAACAGAGCCAACTCTCCCAAGAAGTTAGTGGTTGAGCTAAGACAGAAAACATAACTTTTGATTGCTTATCCTCCTCCACTAAACTTCAGACCACACTGCCTCCTATTAAAATTAATTTCTGTTCCCTTCGGGTGGAGATTTAAATTTGTCATGCCTCCCTAAGCCACTGGACCCCAAGCCCCATCACTGATTGTTCCTTAGGGAAGCCAGAACTGCTTGAGGTAATTAATCCTCTACAGGCTCCCCTACCAAGACTGCGAAGGAAACACCAAATTCTACTTGGTTTCTTTCTAATTAGTCACAGAGAGAGGGAGTGAGGGAGACAGACTAAGGACAGAAAGGGGCTGAGCTACACGGGGTGTGGTTCACATGTGTTCCCAATCATGACCACACAATGAAAATGTTTTCTTTCTGGGGCAATCAGGCAAAATCTTGGAAAAATGAACATTTTTCCCCCCTGTATGTACAATAATAACAATATCCCAAATTTGAAACCTTTTTTTCCCCTCAATCTTGGCACAGCTTGGCTTCCAAAAGATTTGGAAAACTTCCAAGCTCTGATGGCCTGTGCATGACCCTTTCTCCAAGGACCAAAGCATTTATTTTATAATAATAAGCAAACATGTATATGATGCATATTAATGGGCAAGGCTCCGTTCTAAGTGTTTTACATATATTGACTAAAATGCAATCTCCTTTAACAGCCCTACAATGAGGTGCTGTTCCTATGTCCACTGAACAGATGAGGAGACTGAGGCACAGAGAGGTTTAGTGACCCACCAAAGTTGATCAGTTAGTACAGGGCAGAGGCAGGATTCGCACTCAGGCTGTCTGGGTTCCAAGCCTGTGCTCATCACCATGGACCATCCTTCTGCACGCAGCCTCCGTGGTGGAGGGGTTAAGGCAGACCCAGAGGGCCAAGACCTGATGGAGAGAGTTAAAGAGGATCCACAAAAATGAAAATGAGGACTCCCAGGAAAGGCTGCACCACCAGGCAACTGGGTATCAGTCCCTCTCTTGTACTGGGGCTCTGCCTTTCTGGTTCTCTGCTTTTCTAGCTCATGAACAAGACAACTGTCACCACTACCCTTGTTCACTATGCTTCCTTATGCTCTTCACTTTGATTGACATCCAGACTCCATTCTCTTACACTCTTGACCTTGAATTCCATTTCTAGCCTGTGCTTCCCCCAGGTCCTGACCTCCATATCTCCAGCCCTGCCCAGGTACCCTGATCCTGGCTCCTAATTGCTCCCTTTGCTTAACGGCCTTGTTTAACATCCAGACCCTGAATTGGCCCTTGGCTCTGATTAATTGCAGCCTGGGACTCAGCAGCAGGGGTCTGAATCCCTTCCCAGCCACTAGAGTAGCCAGGCGTGACCCGTCTTGGCTAAGCAATGAAGGATGCCACACCCACGTGTTGAATATGGAGGCTGCCATGAAACCTACTTCAGGAGTTGGTGCATATGTCACAGACACAACTCTGCCAGCAGAAAGACCCTCAGGGGCTGGCTGCCATCTGCTAAAAAGCAAACATGGATGGATGGATAGACGGATGCATGGTCTCTGACTTCCCCTGATTCCTTCCAGGATTAGAATTCTTGGATAGTGGTGTTCAGGGGCTGGGGAAACCACCATTCCAGGAACAACTGGCAGAGCTTTTGCATTGCTGGGGCAATTAATGGCTTTCAGGGGCAGAGATTAAGTTTAGGCCAGGAAGAGAGGCACAGGTCTAGGATACAGAGCAGTGATTCAAAGATAATGGGTCTGAGCTGACTGAAGAAAAGGAAAAGAAGTATTTAATCTGTGAGGGATATTGATGGTAGAGATACTCCAGCATGCGGTTCCCAAGAAACACACACAGTTCAGCTCAGAGGCCTGATCTTTCCTGGAAGATCGGAAGGTATCGGGAGACATACTAATCTCTCAGAGCAGCAGGGATCAGGGACCTTGCTCCCTGGAATCTCCAGGCACATAATCTGGTGTAAACTCATTAGAACCGACATGAAGACAGCACAGAGGAAGAGAAGGCATGATTTTATGTATATATATGCTTACATATGCCGACTTCCTGCTGGATGGGCTCAGATGCTTTGGAAATATTCACTGGCATCCTAGACAGGGCTTCTAAAAATCATGTACTTATATACATCTGTCTATATTCTAAATCACTCAATAAAACATCAGCTCATTTAATTTTACAACTAGCCTATGAAGTTATGGTTATTAGAATCATGATCCGATGTTACAAATGAGGGAATTGAAGTACAAATAGTCAAGTGACCTAGCTGAGGTCAGTGGCAAAGCCAACACGTAAAGCTAGTCTGGGTTCTTGAGTACTATGCAGTATAGTCTACTCTACTCTACTCTACTCTACTATACTATACTTCATAGTACTCTAAACAGTCCTTGCCTTCCATGTGTCCAGGTTCTTATCCCCCAACAGCCCAGTGTAAGGGGAAGCTTATACATGAGCAGCTCTTCCCAAATGAGACAGTGATGGACAACTGGCTCGGCAAGATCAACCATAGGCTCTCTCCTGGAATTCCGAATTGATTCATGGGGTGGGCAAATAATGGGAGATGTGATGTAGAGTTAGGGTAAAAGTTGACAACCAGGTCATACACAGCCATGTGCACCCCATATTCCTGGGGAAGAGGGAGTGGTGAAGCTTCCCAAAAAAGCAAAGGGATGGGCACATGCCCAGAGCAGAGGCCAGAGGCACCTTGCAGCACCCAGGAAGTAAAAGGAATAGCTTCATTCCCTGATTCCCAGTCTGAGAACCCTGTGGCCTGGCTGAAATTTGCTTCCTGCTCATAGATTGTCATGTAATTGATCATGTAAGCAATCAATGTTGACTACTAAAGCAATCCTTGACTAAGAGAAGAGCTACTCTATAAGTGGAGATTATACCCAAACTAGTATGCCTGAGATTAATAATAATTTCTTGAAGGTTTATCATGTGACAAAACTGTGTGAATACTTTCGATTGTCTCACCTGATTCTCCTGATAATCCCATAAATTACTATTCATTCTCTTATTTTAAAGAAGAGGATTTTGGGACTTACAGAAGTTAAGGAATTCATTCGTTCACACCACAAACATTTGAATTTCTGCTTTGTGCCAGTCATTTTTCTAGGACTTAGAATCTTTCAACAAATGAAATAAAGATCCCTTTGCCCTCATGGAGGGGAAATCAGAAAACAATAATCATAACAAGTTAACTTAGAATATTAGATGGTGAGAAGTACTATGGGCATGGAATGAGATCTAAATGAAGGTTACCTGGAGAGTCAGGGTGGTGGTGGGTCCTCTGTTGTAATTTTTAACAGAGGGATCAGAGTGTACTTCATTGGGAATGGTGTTATCGACCAGATGCTTAGAGGAGGTGAAGGAAAGAAACTTGTGGGTATCTGGGAGAAAAATATTCCAGGCGGCGGGGACAGCAAATGCAAAGGCCCTGAGGCAGGATCAACAGCACAGAAGCCAACTGTGGGTGGAATGAGCAGGTCAGGGAAAGGAAGGAGGCCAAAGAAATAATGAGGCTGGATCACAGGACCTTGCAACTGTCATAAGGACTTTCTGTTCTGAGTAAAATGATGACCTATCAGAGAGTTTTGACCACTTGAGTGACTTTATCTGACTTCTCAAAAGGACTACTCTGGACGCCACTGTAAGAATCAAGACCCTAACCTCTAGGGTCATACAAGCAAGTGTATTTTACTCCTAAGCATTACACTGTATTTCTTCTTTAATTATAAAGGTTCTAAAGTGATGAAGGGCTGTTTCAAATTATCTTCCCCTCGCTATGATCTAGTGCCTCTCAGCCTTTGCTCTGACAGGAGAAGCCTCTGCAGACCTCTTACACTACTGAATGGTCATCAGAATATCAGTTAGTACTGATGATGTAAAGATTCTTACTATTTGCCTGGCACTGTTATAAAGTGCAGTCTCATTTGAGCCCCACAACAAGGCTATGCGGCAATGGCATAGTTCTGATCTCACTGTGCAAATGAGGACCTGAGTCTTGGAGAGTTTCTTTTCTCACCCTGGCTGCCAGGGAACTCTCCCACTTAAAGATTTCCCAGCTCACCTGCCTTGGGATAGGAATGGCCTTTCAAGCAACTTCCCACCGAGAAGTCTGGCAGCTCCTTAAGACCAGAAACTAAGTCATGTGCTTCTCTTTATTAATCTGTTCCCAAGACAGTATCCTGCACATAGAAAACAAATCTAAGATTTATTTTGGATGATTGCCTTATGTTAACAACAACTTTTAGCCAAGTTAAAATAGATCTTGGTGTTTCTAAGCATTTCCATAGAAGTTAATTTTAATTCCATTAGAAGCCACAAAGGAGCGTGTTCAATATGGAGTCCTTGGATGCCATGGGCTCATCTCATGAAACTTCAGGTGGGTAATGAATATATATTTGCTGACCCATTGATACATAGTCAGGAGCCATCCTGTCATGTAGCACACTCCGCCACCCCCTTCCGTAAGTTATTTACCCAGTCTGGGTCTCATTTTCCTCCCTTGTAAAATGGAACGCTACTAAGGTTGCCGTAATCATTAAATAATCTAATGCATACAAAGCATTTACACACTGCCTGGTTTGTAACAGGTGCTCAAGAAATGTTTCCTTTTATTCTAGTACAAGCTTAGAATTCCTTTTCTTACACTAGGGATGCTAGGGTAGATCTGGGCCAGATAGAACTGAAATCTGCTGAGACAGATACTCTGCTACTGCTCAGGCTTGTAGAACTATGTGCCATGAAGACAGTGGTATGCTGGTAAAATGTTTAACAACTGGCTCTTTATTTTTGTTTTTTAAGATTTTATTTATTTTATTTATTTGAGAGAGAGAGAGAGAGAGAGAGCACAAGCAGAGGGAGCAGCAAGCAGAGGAAGAGGGAGAAGCAGGCTCCCCGCTGAGCAGGGAGCCCGATGCAGGACTCAATCCCAGGACCCTGGGATCATGACATCAGCCAAAGGCAGATGCTTAACTGACTGAGGCCTTTCTCTTGCCAGTTCAGAATATACAAGCAGCCCAAGAGGGGCAGACTCAGCCCCTTCTTGGCTCTAACAGAGGGACTTATCTTTACTGCCCGTGTCGACAAGGTGATTTTTACTTTAAGCACATTATAGGGTAATTCCAGTCTAAGCACATTACACACCTTAACTCATGTAATCAATAGATGTGATTTTTATCCCAACTTCATGGATGAAGAAATGAATGACGAAGCTAGAGAGATTAAGAAACTTTCCTAGGATCACACAAGCGAGTATATGGCAGAGTCAACATTCAAATTAAGTGGCCTGGCTCTGAGTCTGTTCTCTTTTCTTCTCTGCTGGCCCAAGCCCAGGACTGGTGGGTCTGATCCTGATCACTGCCCAGAAAGGAAGTGCAGAGAATCCTATAGGTTGCCCTCAAACCTCTCTGCTGGGCTAGGACCAGCCTAAAAGCTTTGTTGCTAAGTTTCCTGCTTCTGTAAAACCCATCCTATTCCGAGCTGATTGCAAGCCAGTGAGCGCTGACAGGAGCCTAGAAAGTGCCTCGCTCATTTCTCCCTCTGGTACCAGCAACCCAAGGGCTGCACCACGACAAAGAGGCCGAGGGGCCTGGGACTGAGGCTTTTTGAAATACTGCTTTGGCATCTCCATGGGAGGTGCAATTCCAAAGTCTTCCTTAACTCGCCTTTCACGGGACCTGAACAGAAACCCCTGCTACTTCTGGAAGTACATTTCCAAAGGTTGTTCTGGCAGCCGGAGCATAACAGCTGCTCAGCAATGCAGCGATCCAGCAGCCCCAGAAGAGTAGGGTACAGCGAGGCCGATGTCCTGTGCCAAGCCCAGCACCCACCAGCTGCCCCCCTCCCCCTTCCATCAGAACAGGAGCAGCATTAACTCTATCAGTGCCAGCCGGCTCAGCCACAGGGAAGGAGCTGGGTTTCCTGGAGGCCACGTTGCCCCTAAACACCTAGCTAGTGACTTCAACTCATCCGCACTCTTTTCTCTCCATAGTATTTTTCTATTGTTCTGTCTTCCCATGAAGACACTGGTCTTGAAGTCCCTGTGCTGAGCATTCTTTTCTCATTTCGTTCCTGTACCCGTCCGGCTTCCCTCTCTGCTGGCAGCCCATAGCCATCTACATTACAGTCTAACCCGTGAGTTATAATAGAGAGAAAACATACATTATAGCAAGTTAAGTGGGTTCTAACATTTAGAGGAATCTATAGTGATTAGAAAGCCCCTTATTATGTCATTTCTCTCTCTTTGCACAATCATTAGCATTCTTGGATACCACAAAGCATGAGCAAAAAACACAGCGAGATTCCCACTCCTTGGTAGGCAGAGAAGGGAATGCCTCATTCCAAATATTGATCTTACATGAGAAAGATAGAATGAAGACTTCTGGATTCCCATCCCTAGGGCTCAACCCAGTGTAAGCCATTTGGGGTGGGGCCTGGATCCCCAAGGACGAGAAGCTCTTTAAGCCAGGCAGAAAACAAACAAACAGTACAGACACAGACGTGAATAAATAAAGCAGACAAATCCACAAATGGGAAGGCTCCCCCTCCTGCTCCCAGGAGACAGACTCCCTGAGCCCTTACAGATGTCATAGCAGAATCCACTTGCACGCTCCATGTTGTGCAAACCCAGTACCTAAAGTTACTCTAGGAAAAATGGAGTGGGGAGAGACAGGAACCTTTTTTTTTTTTTTGAAAAAGAGAAGACGACTCCCCCCAACCACCACCACACAAATACCCCTTAACACAATCATGGTTCCCCCATCATTTCACTGAGATTTGCCTCCCGTGGGGCTTTTTATGACTATATTGGTGAGTTGACAATTTGGCATGGCCTCCATGGAGATGACATAGGACTGGCCTAGGACCTGGTCCATAAAGAGAAGGATGTGGACTGAATTACGTGGGGGGGGTGGGGGGTGGGGGGGCGGTGTGTGAGGAGGGAAGGAAAGACAGACAGAAAATTAGAGGCCAAGATCTCTTCACAGAATTGTGTTTCTGCTCTCAGGAAGGCCATGTGAACACCATCTTGGTGAACACACATTCACAAACATAAGCAATGGTGAACTCACATCATTGCCTGCTTAGTTTTCTAAAATCCGTTGCTGCCTTTGATGTAAAAAAATAAGGTTTATTCGGTGTTAAAAGGGGATTTTTAAAAATAGAAAAATATATCATCACTGTTCTGGCACAATGACTTGGTACCTGTGTTTTCTGTTGAGTTTTATTCGTGAACCCATTTTAAATCATAAAAATCTGTGTTGTTTTTTATTGCCTTTTTCTTTCACTCATCTGCAAATTTTACATATTTTTCATGTTTACAAGAGACTTCAGAGTGACCAGTTTTTAATCGATATATACAATGAGTGGAAATTCTACCACAGCCTTAACCGTTCTCTTATTGTCAATTTTTTAGGTTGTGTCTATGACGCACGTGTTCATTGTGAAGCTGAGTGTTGCTTGTGGTGGCTCATCTCCTTGGGATAAATTCCACGGAGAAGAATGACTGAATAAAGGAAAACTAATATTCTGTGGCTTCTGTTACATACGGTCAGGTTGTTTTCCAGAAACATTTACATTTTCAAAACAACATCACCCTAAGAATGGGTCAACCTCACAAAAATGTTGCCAGCTCTGGGAATTGCTGATTTAAAAAAAAAAAAAAAATAGGCACATTTAAAATCATCTCCAATCCTTTCCCTTTATGATATCCTATATAAGAATTACAAGGACAATTGGGAAAAACCCAGCATTCATTATGTAGACTCTAGGAAAACCACCCCATTTTACTCCACAAATTCCAAAGAATCCCAGCCAGAATGCAATGTGGACCAACCCGGGAGGGGATGCTTGGAGGTGAAGAGTATCTTGCCTGCCAGAGTGGGAGGTGATGCTGCTCATTGAAGACAGTGGCAGTGTTGTTGAATGGGAGGTAGGTGGTTCTGAAAAACTCTACTAAGATCCCCCATCCCCTTCAGAAGGGGTAAGGTTTGGTGCTCTAAACATGGAAACCCTTCCTCCCCCCAAATCAACAGAGAAACATTCCTCTAGCTGCTCAGGCTGCTTTCTCAAAAGTGGACTGGGAGTCTGGCAAGATAGTGATGCTTAGGACTTCAAGGATTCCTCTCCAGGATACCCTATATACATAGCACCATTAATGCTATTATTAATGTTCAACTATATTAATAGCATAGCACCATTAATGCTGCTAATAAAAATAGCTAATATTTATTGCACTCTCTTATAGATGATCTCATTTAGTCCTCACAACATTATCTACTCACTTGACATGTTAAGAAACAGAAGCATACCAGGCTTAAAAGACTCGCTCAGGGTCACGGAGCTCATTTGTAGACATGAAACCAGGCCATCTGAATATAGAGTTTCTGCTCTCCTCAACCATACTGCAGATAACCTTCTTTCAGTAAACTTTCTGTTCACATTTCTTCCATTTTAACCTCCCTTCTCCAGAAACTTCTACAAATCTTTGTTGGCCGACATACATATTAGGAGTAGCGTGAGTGGCAATGACATAAGCGCCCTCCCCCTTTATCAGCCAACTGTGAATTTAGCACTGACCGTGGACATCTCAAATTTGTTCCCTATCAAGATGAGACTCCATCCACCCGGATGCTCCTTCACTCTCTGGTAGGTTTTGTCTTCTTTATTTAAAGTTATTTAAAGTGGGAGCCAAGTCGTAAAGCTTTCACAGTCTCTTACAGAAAAATCACCAGATCTGTTTGCAAAAGAAACACTCCTAGTGGCCCACTCGGCCATAGCTGATTTCTTCCCAAGGACATGCCCATGAGACCGTCTCCCAAGACACACAACAGGTACTATCCCTGAATAGTAGCCGAGGCCAGAGCTCCAGCCCAAATTGCACACTTTTGTCAATAGTTCCTGTTACAATATCACCACTACAACAAACATGTATCCAACTCTCCCTGGATCCCTGGCCATCAGAGTATGAAAAACAATGCTATATTTTCAGGAAATGTTAAAAACATTGATCAGACTAAGAAAAGTAGTGAATAAAGCCATCACAACTTATTTTAAATAAACAAATAAGGAAAACATATCAATATATCATATGTCCCACATTTTTAGTTTTGTTCACTTTCCAAATGAATGAAAATTTAGAAATTTATAACATCAGAGCTACAACTCAAAAGCCTCTAGAAAACATGAATTTGTCCCCGATTGCTTATTTCAATCAAATTTACATGGAAATAACATTATACTTTAAAAGTTTTTTTAAAAAACTGACTAGGTATACTCTGGTTAATTTCCTTTTATGAGTATTTTTCGACACAGGGTCAGAGCCCCAGAAACGCCTGGGTAGTTTGGTTAAATGTCAATCACCAGCTTTATTCCAGGCCTACTAAAACAGAATTTCTGCAATCAGGGCACAGGAGTTACAGTTTTTAAATTTCCCTTGGTTATTCTTATTTACCCCAAAGTTTGAGAACTGGAGCTCTAGCATATCTGCCTCATAGTGCCAGGCTCTGATGAGCCAGATGGGAGACGGAAGTGCTGGAAACAGAAGCTGACCTGTCATAGACTGACCTCCTAAACGCCAGCAGATTTCTGCCCCACTCTGGGTCTCCCTGCCTTCCAACCTCCCCATAGAATTCATCTAAGTCAAGAGACTACTGAATAGGTGAAGTAGGACACAAAAGACTTCTAAGTGTCTGAACCGATCCCTGAATAAAGATTGTATGAATGATCTAGAAATACCCATGATGATCTCCTCCTTTCAGGATGAAAATGAAGGGATGATGAGCACTTAGCCCCTGAGGCCCTGGGGGAACCACTGCTGGGAGGGGGACCCAGAAGGGCAGAGGAGAGATCAGATAGAATTTTAAAACCCTGGCTGACTCTCTGGTAAATATGACAAGTCCCTTCTAATTTCTGGAGTTATGCTTCCACATAGGGAAGTAGTGTTAGACTTGAGATAAAACTTGTATGAGTCCTCCTTGATCTCAAATATTCTAAAATATGACCCCCTTCATAGTATTCAGGCCTATTAGGTCATAGGTGCTGATTATTTAGAAAATATCACCCCAGTAACAGATCTCTGACTTCCTTGATTCGTGTAGCCTTTGTTTTAGAGGCATTCCAGGGAACACAATTATTGTAATTTTGATTCCTTAACATGGGCAATCCTGCCTACCTTGCATGCATCTAGCTTCTAATCCCACTGGAAGAATGTTAGATAACCAAACTCAACAGCACCTGTAGTTAATTACTCACTCATCCTTGTATTCATTCATTTGGGATTTGCCAAATTTTTATGGAGAACTTGTTGTATGCAACATATTCTTCTAGTTGCTGGGGGGAAAGAGTGGGAAACCAACCAGTGTAGTCTCTGTGGGTATAGAGCTTGTGTTCTAATGGGGAGAGTTCATAAATCAACAGGCAACTTTGATAAAGAAGGACAGGATTACACAGTCTCAGTGGGAAGAAGCCAATCGTGAGAACAAAGACAGCAAGGACTAGAGAGGCAAGGGTGTTGGCAACCATCCATGTTAAAGAGTGGTACCAGTGAGCATGGAGAACCCTTGATCTCCTTTGAGGTGTTCTGATCATTTTTCTTTCTAAGTATTAGAGCTTAGGAGGAGCCTAATCACTCACTTCTGTTAATGGATTCTGACCAATTAATCAATGGACATAAGGCCAAATGTGAACCAAAATATATTATGAGCTAGTGAAGCTGGGCCTCCTCTCTCTTTCCAGTGTGAACTTACCTACTCAGGCCTAGGACAGTGTCTTAGCCTGCCCAGGCTGCAATAACAAAGTACCATAGCTTGGGGT